>NC_064825.1:114471597-115721597 GCF_024166365.1 Elephas maximus indicus
CTTTAGTGTTCAGTTAGTCAAATCTGTTCTTAAGGTGGTCTCTCAATTCAGCTGGGATATACTCAAAGTCATACTTTGGCTTTCATGGACTGTTCTAATTTTTTTCAGCTTTCACTTGAACCCACCTATGAGCAATTGATGGTCTGTTCCAAAGTCGGCCTCCAACCTAGTTTTGATTGATGTCATTGAGCTTCTTCTTTGTCTCTTTCCACAGATGTATTTTATTTGATTCCTGTATTTTCCATCTGTCAAGATCTACACGTGTAGTCACCATTCATGTTGTAAAACAAATGTTATTTGCAATGAACAAGTCTTTGGTCTCGGAAAATTTTATCATACAATCTCCCAAGTTGTTTCTATCACCAAGGGCAAATTTTCCAACTACTGTTCCTTCCTCCTTGCTTCCAACTCCCACATTTCGATCACTAGTAGCTATCAATGCATCTAGACCGCATGTTTAATCAATTTCAGACAGCAGAAGTTGGTAAAAACTTTCTTTTTCTTCATCTTTGGCCTTATTTGTTGGTGGGTATTAGTAATTCATAATGGAAATGCACATACAGAATAAAGAACTTCAGACTTTGATAAAAACAATAAAATACATTATTATCTGTGACCCTCACAAATATTATGTTCTTAGGTACGGCAACAATTAATGTATGAAACTGAACACTCAGTCAATAATATATCAATTTTCTCAATCTCTTTTGAAGTCTTGGATTATATTTCTACTTCTGTGACTATTTTAGCTTTGGTAATTATTTTTTATGTTTTTAATAGTTAGCTTCCACTTTACTCTTTTTTACCCAACAATAATAAGAAATATAATGTGTATGTCTTTAAGTCTTCCAAAATTTTTTTTTTTGCAAATTGTTTGAGCTATTCTAGTTTCTTTTCCCTTCAGTTAAGTTTTGGTATCAGTTTATTTATTTCTTCTGCTGGGATTTCTTCAAAATTTTGCTCAATCTCTAGATCAGTTTCACGTCTTCAAAATATTGTGCGTTCCGTTTCATAAGCAGGATATATCTCCCCATACGTTTATCATTGATTTCTTTAATCAGTGTTTTGCAGCTTCTATCATGCCAATCTTGAATGTTTGTTTAATTAATATCTAAATATTGCATGTTTTTTGATTTATTGTAAATTATACTTTTATTTAAGCTTGCAATTGTTGATTGGTAGTATGCAGAATACATTTTGATTATGAATGTTGACTTTGCAGATTATGACACTGGTATGATAAATTATTAGTTCTAATAACTTTCACAGATTCTTTTCTTACAGAAACAATCATGTCACTTTCAAATAGATATGATTGTATTCCTTTGTTTCAAATAAGTCTTTTTATTTATTTTTCTTACCTTATTGCCCAGAGTGGGACCTCCATTATGCTGTCAAATAGATGTGGTAAGAGCAAACATCCTAGCCTTGTTTTTTTTTTTTCTTGTGGGGTAATATATTTAATCTTTTCAAGATTAAGTATGATGTCAGCTCTAGGTTTTTATAGACACCTGTTATCATTTTTTAATAAAATTCCCTTGTATTCTCAGTTTCCTGAGCATTTATTTTTGTTTCATGAATGGATAGGAAGTTTTGTCAACTATATTGTGCATGAAGTAGATGATCATTTATTTTTTCCTCCTTTATTTTGTTGATATAGCAAATTGGATTTATTGATCTTTAAATGTTAAACTTGCCTTGCATTCTCAAAATAAATCTCCTTTGGTCATGATGCATAATCCTTATTATGTTTGTAGTATTAGTTTTGTTAATTTTTTCAGGGAATAAGGCATAAATTGCCTTAAACATTGTAGAAAATAGTTATTATGACAATAAAAAGGAGGAAAACGAGTAAAACTATTAAAAAAAATTTTGTGGGCTGATCCATAATTAATTTTCTCCTTTGTATTGTATTAGCAAAACAAACAAATCTGAAGTTTTTGGGACATCTAACACGGACTGCCAAAAGAAGAAACAAACCTGTCCTGGAAGAATTGCAACCAGAATGCTCCTTAGAAGCAAGGATGGTGAGACTGTGTCTTACATACTTTGGACAATTTGTCAGGAGGGATCAGTTCTTAGAGAAGGACATCATACTTGGCAAAGTACAGGTTCAGCAGAAAAAAGGAAGACCTCAGTGAGGGGTATTGACACAGTGGCTGCAACAATGAGCTCAGGCGTGGCAACGGTTGTAAGGATGGTGTAGGACCGGGCAGTGTTTTGTTCTGTTGTGCACAGGGTCGCTATGAGTCAGAACCAACTTGATGGCACCTAGCAACAACACAACAATATCTTGGTAGAGTTAAACAAAAAGGTTTTTTTTTTTTTTTTTTAATGCTCATAATACCTTGGTGTATTTCTTGTGTCTAAAACTTAGTGTTATTTGTAACCAAGTGGAAGGGGTAATTGTGGTGGTGATGGTTAGGAATGCAGAATGAGAAGTCATAGTGAAAAGCTGGAGCTGAGGAAGTCAAGGAAAGGACTTGGGAATGGGAGATCCTCTTTTCAGGAGGTGAAGGGTTGGATTAACAAGAGGCACTTGCCTTCTAGGGAAAAGTAATTGTTGTTAATTGCCATAGATTCTGCTCTGACTCACTGTGACCTTATGTATAGCAGAAGGAAATGTTGCCTGGTCCTGTGCCACCTTCTTGATCATTGGTATGTTTGAGTCCATCATTCAGTTATTGTATCAATCTATCTTACTGAGAATTTCCCTTATTTTTGCTGACCCTCCACTTTACCAAGCATGATGTCGTTTTCTAGCCATTGATCTTTCCTGATAATGTGTCCAAATTAAGTGAGCTCGATCTTGCCATTCTCACTTCTAAAGAGTGTTCTGGTTGCATTTTTTCAAAGACTGGTTAGTTTGTTCTTCTGGCAGTCCATGGGAGATACAATAGTCATTGCCAGTACCACAATTCATATGTATCAATTCTTCTCTTCCATTTTATATTGTCCATCTTTCTCATATACATGAGGTGACTAAAAAGACATTCATTTTGGTCTTTACTTTCTTTCCTGTTTTTTAATGACCTTTTGCTTTCTTCATGTATGATGTCCTTGATATCTTCCCACAACTCATCTGGTCTTTGATTATTAGTGCTCAATGAGTCAAATCTCTTCTGGAGATGGTCTCCAAATTCAGGTAGGCTATAATGAAGACCATATTTTGGCTTTTGTGGACTGCTTCTTGGTAACTTTCTCTAGTTTAAATTATATATTAGACACACACACATAATATATAATATATATATTACACACATAATATATATATAAATATATATATTATTTATTTTTGATTTGCTGAGTATCCTTGTGCAGTATGTTGCCTTTTTGATCTGTATAATTTCTATGGTGGAGAGCTCTTGATGTTTACATTAATCATTGCATTGCACAACATATTGCATATTTTCCCATCTTAATCTATATCAATGGCACAACATAAAATTCCATGGTCCCCAACCTTTGCAATTGAATGTGGTGCTTCTGCTTCTCCCCATTGTATCATCTAGTAATGTTTTACCCATGCATACAATGAAACACTCAACAAACAAATGGATCACTCAAACATTATCTCAAAGAAGAGAGTTTAATTTCTATTAAAAAAAAAAAAAAAGAACAAGTTCAGTAGTGGGGCCCGATGGCTCTCACTGGTTCAGTAGCTCAGCAAAGTCAAAGTCAATATATTTGCCAATCTCTTGTCCTTAAATTAAATTCCCCCAAAATTGAGCTTACACAGCAACAAAATCCAAAAAGCAGAAGATGATGGGGAATAAATCTCATAGACCTCCATTTATAAGGAAGTAACATCGATCTTAACAAGCCTCTTAATTCTACTTCTGTCTTTACTTTTTAAAAAGTGGCTGAACTTCCTGACATTCCCCATTGCATATTTATTATAAACCTGCCCAGACTATGTCCTGGATCCATTTCATGATGGCTCTCCATTATTTGGTTTGAGCAAGTCACAGATCCAAAATGAATGGATTAGCTTGCTGAATGAATTTATTAATTCATTGTCTTTACTGAATTATTTTCTCTCCCAGTCACTGTCCTAGGTATTCACTATTTTATAAACTCCACTACTATTTCTCTTCTTTTAATCTGATACCTATCACAGTGAAGTTTTATTATTTTTCATCTCAGGAATGACATCAGAAGCAGAAAACTGACATTAAGAGATAATTTAGAGTAGCTGTCACGAGCATGGAAACCCTGGTGGCGCAGTGGTTAAGTGCTACAGCTGCTAACCAAGAGGTCAGCAGTTCAAATCTGCCAGGCACTCCTTGGAAACTCTATGAGGCAGTTCTACTCTGTCCAGTAGGGTCACTATGAGTCAGAATAGACTTGACGGCAGTAGGCTTGGTTTTTTTTTGGGGGGGAGGTAGGTTATGAGCATGGAAACTGGAGCTAGTGCATGGTTGAAACTTGTTTGTAATGCTTAAGTCCTCTGTGAACATGGACACTTATTTATCCTTGATGAGTTGAACTTGGATAATTTATGTACCCTCTCTGAAACCCCATTTTATCTTCTAAAAAGGTAAATATTAATAGAACTCACCTCACAGAGCTGTTGTGATGATTAAATTAATTAAAACCTGAAGAATGACTATAATATAGCATTCAATAAGTGTCAAATATTATTACCTGGTAGTGCTCATGACCATCTTAACCTTCAAATTACTTCACCCTTTAAAAATATTTATGTTCACTTGACAATATAACATGCACCTTTTTCTCAGATTCTAATTAACTATTTTTATTTAAATTTCATTGGCTTCAAAGTGGATTTTATTTCATGACTGTGAATCAAGAAAATAATTTAGACTCTAGTAGCTTCAATAAAATCCTAGAAATTTTAAAGGAAAAAAAATACATGGAAAAATTTGAGGAATAACATGCAGCTACTGTCCATAAGGCGAGATAACTATATCCTTGCTACTTAACAGATCTTACTTAAATTGAAAATGCAGCATGTTGCAAACTATGGGATTAACTCTCTCTTTTCTTCTCACAACAGGGTGAATAAAAATATAGTGCATAATCAGCATTGACCAAAGTTTAGGAATACCAAACCTGTGAAAAAAGGCAGCAAATTTAATTTGCCATAGAATATCTTGTTGTCCAAGGAAACAGCAAAAAATAATTGAATAAACATTTAAAATTTTTTTGTCATATAGATAAGGAACTATAACAACTCATGAAGGAAAAAATATGATTATTTAATAGGAACAACCTGTGAAGAAAGAATTGTAAAACCAGGAAACTCTAGGGTGGCCTTCAAGAAATTTATCTTAATTGATGTATATTCTGATATAGGCAAAATGGGTTGATTAAAACAAAGTCAGATGCAGAGCTGACCCTGTGGATTGCTAAGTTGCAAGGTATGTTGAGTTAACAGATGTCCATGTAAAAGTAAAGGCTTTAACCAGTAAAGAGTGGATCTCCAAGGTCTGGAATGGAACATTTGAGTAAATTCAGATAATTGAGTACTTTAAATCGTCACATACACTGAGACTCCTTGTAACTTGGTCCAGATCTAATACACCCCTCAGAAGAATAGGAAGAATAAAAAGGAAGACAAGGGCTTACACGAACATACACACAAACACAAAAACACATGCTGACATTGCAAAGTTTATTAAAGAGTTGAAAAAAATACCAGAATCTTTGTAACTCTACTTTTGTACTTAGTAATTTTTCCCACTCCCAGTCAGCATATCCACTCTCTTTGCCTGACTTCATGGTTTCTAACATATTCTGATAAAAGCTAAACCTACTGCCATCAAGTAGATTCCATCTCATAGCAACCCTATAGGACTGAGTAGGACTGTCTCATAGGGTTTCCAAGGCAGTAAATTTTTATGGAAGCCGACTGCCACTTCTTTCTCCCATGGAGTGACTGGTGGCTTTGAATCATTGACCTTTTGGTTAGCATCCAAATACTTTAACCACTGTTCCATAGGACCCCAAGATATTCTTCTATGCTATAAATTTTACCTAATTATTATGTTTGTGACCCATCTCTCCCCTTCAAGGAAGGCAAATATTCTGTTTTGTTTACATTTACAGCACTTAGAAGAGTAACTGGCACATAGAAGGCAATTTATGAATATATGTTGAATATATTTGCGCTCACTATTTCCATTGGAAAAAACACAGACAAGGTTTGAAGTCCATAATGTAATTTGTAAGAACCATATGTTACATCAAACTTTAGAAAATACATTGCTTATTTTTTCCCATGTCTTAAGTATGGCATCTTTTACATCTTTGTTCCTCAAGCTATAACTCAAGGGATTCAACATTGGAATAACCAGAGTATAAATATTGAAGTCACTGTATCAGTGTCAAAAGAGTGATTGGACTTGGGCTGAATGTACGTAAAGAATAAAGTCCCGTAGAACACTACCAGCACTGTCAGGTGGGATCCACAGTTAGAGAAGGCCTTGTACCTGCCCTCAGCTGAGTTCATTCTGATAATGGCTACAAGAACCAGCAGGTAAGAAACAACAACTATTAGGAGAGATGAAATCAAATCAAAAGCTACTAAGACCAGAAGGATTAATTCAATTTCATGTGTGTTTGAGCAGAGCAAAGAGAACAAGGGGGGAATGTCACAGTAGAAATGACTGATGACGTTATAACCACAGAAGGATAAATTAAATATCTTTATGGTGATGAGAAGAGAAACAAATGTGCTATAGAGATAGGTGATTACAACCAGCACCTGGCAAACCCTTTGTGACATGATGACTGTGTAGAGCAGAGGGTTACAAATGGCCACATAGCGGTCATAAGACATTGCTGACAGAGTGAATAGTTCACTAGTTATGAACACAATAAAGAAAGCTAGCTGTGTAGCACAAAAATAAAAGGAGATTGTGTTCTCATCCACAACAAAATTTACCAACATTTTGGGTCCCACAGATGTTGAATAACCAAGATCAGTGATAGCAAGGTGTCTGAGAAAAAAAATACATGGGTGTTTCAAGTTTGAAGTCTATCTTGGTGAAGATGATGATGTCCAAGTTGCCCACTACTGAGATCACGTAGATGATAAGGAACAGCCCGAACGATGGAGCCTGCAGCTCAGTGCGGTCTGTGATTCCCATCAGAATGAATTCATTCAGCACAGTTAGATTGTCTTTGTCCATCTTGGTCCATCAGGAAACCTATTCTGGACAGAGACAACAGCATAGTCAAATATTCGTTTGCAGTATTATCTGGTAGATTTTCAGTATACAAAGCCAGCATACTAAATAAGAAAATCCAAATTTCCAATGTAAGTATTTAAAGGTAAACCAATCTCCCACAACTGACTCCCCAGCTCCTAACAACAACACATAGAGATAGAGGTGGAGGAAGAAGGATAGGGAGAGATGAAAGAGGGAGAGAAAGAGAGAGCTAATTGGTTATAAATTGGGAAAAATTTGCTCCCAAAGAACATTTGTCAATGTCTGGGACATTTTGGATGTCACAACTAGGAGAAGGGTACTATTACTATCTCATAGAGGCCTGGGATGTTGCTAAACATTCTAGTATGTGCTGGGCAACTCCCCACAATGACAAAATTTCCAGCCCAAAATGTCAATAGGGCTGAAGTTGAGAAACTCTGATATAGATACATACATACTTATACATAAACATTTAAATATAAAAACCTGTTGCCATTGAGTGGATTCCAACTTATAGCGACCCTACAGAACGGAGTAGAACTGCACCACAGGGCTTCCAAGGAGCAACTGTTAGATTCAAACTGCTGACCTTTTGGTTAGCAGCCATAGAGCTCTTAACCACTGTGCCGCCAGGGCTCCAAATTTAGATATGCATAAAGATATATATATATATACACACACACACACATATACAAGTATATAGATGAATTAAAAATAAAGAAATTTAAAAATTTTAGGTGTTCCATATATGAATGGTTACTAATGTCATTTATATAATGACAACTACATAATGAGATTAAAAAATCATAATACACATGTTAATTACATTATAGAAATGCTAAAGTGAAAATTCCCAAAATATAGGGAAATGTTTAATATGCCTTACTTCAACACATAGTCCTATGAAAGCCCTTGCACCACAGGAGATAGAGTGAAACAGTACACTTGACAGGTATTGAACACAAGGAAAATCTACTAGATCCTGGTGGGGATTTTTTGCCTTTATACAGGGAAATATCCCCGGTGATAGACACATGCAGGTATGTTGTTGTTGTTGTTAGGTGCCGTCAAGTTGGTTCGGACTCACAGAGACCCTATGTACCACAAAATGAAACACTGCCTGGTCCTGAGCCGTCCTTACAATTCTTGTTATGCTTGAACCCATTGTTACAGTCGCTTTGTCAATCCATCTCATTAAGGGCCTTCCTCTTATCTGCTGACCCTCTACTTCAGCAAGCATGATGTCCTTCTCCAGGGACTGATCCCTTCTGACAACATGTCCAAAGTATGTAAGATGCAGTCTCACCATCCTTGCTTCTAAGGAACATTCTGGTTGTACTTCCTCCAAGACAGATTTGTTCATTCTTTTGACAGACCGTGGCATATTCAATATTCTTTGCCAACACCACAATTCAAAGGTGTCAATTATTGTCCAGCTTTCACATGCGTATGGTGCAACTGAAAATACCATGGCTAGTGTCAGGCATACCGTAGTCTTCAAGGTGACATCTTTGCTCTTCCATACTTTAAAGAGGTCCTTCGCGGCAGATTTACCCAATGCAATGCATCTTTTGATTTCTTGACTGCTGCTTCTATGGCTGTTGATTGTGGATCCAAGTAATATGAAATCCTTGACAACTTCAATCTTTTCTCCATTTATCATGATGTGGCTTATTGGTCCAGTTGTGAGGAGTTTTGTTTTCTTTATGCTGAGGTGCAATCCATACTGATGGCTGTGGTCTTTGATCTTCATTCGTAAGTGCTTCAAGTTCTCTTCATTTTCAGCAAGCAAGGTTGTGTCATCTGCATAATGCAGGTTGTTAATGAGTCTTCCTCCAATCCTGATGCCCTGTTCTTTTTCATATAGTTCGGCTTCTCGGAGTATTTGCTCAGCATACAGTTTGAATAGGTATGGTAAAAGGATACAGCCCTGACACACACTTTCCTGACTTTAAACCAGTCACTATCCCCTTGTTCTGTCCAAACAACTGCCTCTTAATCTATGTACAGGTTTCTCACGAGCACAATGAAGTGTTCTGGAATTCCCATTCTTCGCAATGTTGTCCATAATTTAATATGATCCACACAGTCGAATGCCTTTGCATTGTCAATTAAACACAGGTAACCATCCTTCTGGTATTCTCTGCTTTCAACCAGACATCAGCAATGATATCCTTGGTTCCACATCCTCTTCTGAATCCAGTCTGAATTTCTGGCAGTTCAGCCATTTTTGAATGATCTTCAGCAAAATTTTGCTTGCATATGATAGTAATGATATTGTTTTGTAATTTCCACATTCGGTTGGATCACCTTTCTTGGCAATAGCCATAAATACAAATCTCTTCTAGTTGGTTGGTGAGGTAGCTGTCTTCCAAATTTCTTGGTATAGTCAAGTGAGCACTTCTGGGGCTGCCTCCGTTTGTTGAAACATCTCAATCGATATTCGTCAATTCCTGGAGCCTTGTTTTTTCCAATGCCTTGAGTGCAGCTTAGACTTCTTCATTCAGTACTATCAGTTCCTGATTATATGCTACCTCCTGAAATGTTTGAACACTGACTAATTCTATAGGCTTTGTTATACCTCCACTGTAGGTTATCAAATAAGATATTTAATCTCTTTATCCACATCTTCAAAATGACCACTTCCTTTTAGGATTGTTGAATAGATAAATTAGAAATAAATATTTTGATGTGTTCATGTTGCTGGGAAATAGCTCTCAAATATCAAGTATATAGTGTTTTGTTGAGCCATATAATGACAATGTTTCAAAGATGCTTACGAGCACTTAGTCTCTGAAACAAAGTGAGAATATTTGAAGAAAAAAGGAGGGGAGAATGCACATAGAACTGAATCTGAAATCCTGATATTTTGTGATGAATTTGCCATTGAATAAAGGTAGGACCCTGTAAGTGTCACTGAAACCTTCTGGATTTGGGTAAAATATGGAAACAGTCTATCTTTTTACCTGTAATGAAGCCTTTGTCTTGACTCTCTCATGCGATTCTTAACACGGCATGGTGAGAACAATTTAAAGCCTTTTGTTTCAGCCTTGGAGATTCTCCCTGAGGAGATGGCAAGCAATTTGTTGTTGGTTCCTGAAGCATTTGAAAGCTTGACAAAATACCTGGGGGTTGTCTGTTAATTGTCCAGGAAAATTTATATTCACCAGTGAGCAAGTTTTTCTTCCTGAAGTGTGTATGCACACCTGTGTTTATCTATTTCATCTATTCTTACATTTTATTCCTTGCTAACTTTCCATTTTTACCACCAAAGGACCGGGATTAATACATTGTATCTATAAAACAAAACTATCAATATTCCCCATTTCTGCAGTGGTCTCTTCAAATGGATGACAATGTGAAGTAGTACTTAAACACTTCCTTATTGCATTATTTAAAATATTTAAATTCAATAAAATTAATGCATTGTGCATATGTGAGGTGTCACTTGTTTGCTGTTGCTATTGTTGCTGTTATTGCTAATTTGTTCAGGGTTTTTTTTTTTTTTTTTGACCTCAGTAACAGAAATGTTAGCCTTCTTTCTCATTTCATAATTAATTTCCATTATCTGTCTACTGAGGTTTTTTTTTCCTGTTTGTTTTATTTTCCATGATATTTCACTATTTTATGTTTCTCATTGTTTCCAATCCTCATTCCAAAACATCTTTCTCACCCTGATACATGTTCTGCTGTGCTTGACATAATGTTCTACCATACCAACACACTCTGCTCAAGTGTGATATTTTGTGTGTAATATTTCACCATGAATACGTATTTACTGTGCTATAAATCTTTTTGCCACATTTTGTCATTGCAAATATTTGTAATACAGCCTTTTTTTTTTTTTTGCCTATTCTTTAATAGGGAAACCTTGGTGGCCTAATGGTTAAGTGCTACAGCTGCTAACCGAAGGGTTGGCAGTTCAAATCCACCAGGCGCCTCTGGGAAACTCTATGGGGCAGTTCTACCCTGCCCTATAGGGTTGCTATGAGTCGGAATCCACTCTAGGGCAACGGTTGTTTTTTTTTTTTTTTTTTTGGGAGGGGGGTTATTCTTTAATGGGAGGCTCTTTTGTGGTAGAATGTTCAAACATTCACTGCTAACTGAAAGGTTGCCTGTTTGAGCCCAGAAGCCATTTCGGGGAGAAAAGACCTGGCCATCTGCACTCATAAAGATTACAGCCTAGGCAACTCTATGGGGCATTTATACTCTGTACTATAGGCCGCTATGAGTCACAGACGACTCGAAGACACCTAATAAAACAAAAATTCTTTACTGGTATATATTTTGTTACCTCCAACAGAACATTGTCTGACTTTCTTTCTTCAGGCATGTCATCAGGAAAGACCAGTTTTTGGAGAAGAACATCATATTCAGTGAAGTAGAGGGCCAGCGAGCATAAGGGAAGCACTTCATGAGACGGATTGACATAGTGGCTGCGACAATGGATTTACACATTCCAATGATAGTGAAACTCTGTGGGGCAGTTCTACTCTGTCCTACAGGGTGAGGACAGCACAGATCCAGGCAACGTTTTGTTCTGTTTTACATTAGGTCGCCATGAGTTGGGGTCACTCAGTGGCGGTTAACAACACCAACCTTTTGTGATGGACTTTTTTAACTTCATGTGATTCCATTGAGGTCCATCCGCGCTGTTGTGTGCATCAATAATTTGTTCTTTTTTACTGCTGAGTGTTATTTCATGAATGGATTTAGTAAAGTTGGATTCATTCATTCACCCACAGAAGGACATTTTGAGTTGTTACCAGTTTTTAGCTATTATGAATAATGTTTCTGGGAACATTTGTGTAAGGGTTTTTGCATGAACATAAGTTTTCGTTCCTCTGGGATAAACGTCTAAGTGTAGGTTGCTTTAATTTTGACAAAGTCCAATCTATCAATTTGTGCTTTTCATCCATATGTTTGCGTGTAACAATGTTTCAGCGGTTTATTACCGAGTGGTGTTAACTCCCGGGAATAGACCGCGGTTTATCCGTCCTCAGGGAGACGGGCATTCGGTTTGATTCCAGTTTTTGATTATTACAGATACAGTTGTTAGGGACATTTGTGTACATTTCCTTATAAGGAAAAGTGTGTCACTTCTCTTGGGTAGATATGAGTAAACTGGCTAAATTTTATGGTAATACTGTATTCATCTTTTTAAGACGCTGATGCTTCAAATTATTTGTTAAAGTATTTGCACCGTTTTAATTTTCCACTAACAGTTTATGAATGCTCCATTTCCTCCACACATTTACCAAACAGCTGATATTCTAATAGATGTATAGAGACATGTCATTAGGGTTTTAACTTGAAATTCACTGAAGAATAATGAACTGAACATTTTTATGTGCTTAATTTACCAACTGTATGTGTCCTTTGGATAAGTGAATGTTCATTTTTATGGTAATTTTTGTGGGCTGTTTCTTTTCTTTTTGTTTTTGAGTTGTGAGACCTCTCTCTGTATATATTATGAAGTCCTGGTACATAGTGGTTAAAGAACTGGTGGCTAACCAAATGGTTGGCAGTTCAAGTCCACCAGCTGCTCCTTAAAAACCCTGTGGGGTAGTTCTTCCCTTTGAAACTGGGTTGCTATGAGTAGGAATCAACTTGATGGCAACGGGCTGGTGGGGGCGGGGGAGAGAGTATATATTATGGACACAGGCCTTTTATGAGTTGTATTATCTGAAAATGTTATATCCCAGAATATAACTTGTTTTTATACTAATGTCTTTTAAAGAGGAGTTTTAATATTTCATGTGGTCAAACTTCTTACGGATTTTGCATTTGGTATTATATTGATGAAATTCTTAAATGTATCTATAGAGTCATTGAAAACCCACTTAAAATCCAAACAGCCTTTAAAAAAAAAAAAAAACTAATAAGCTGAAAGTAAATTTATCAATAAATGTTAACGTTTTAGTCCTGTAACTGTATTGTAGAGTCTGATTTTTTTACATTAAAAAAGTCATCTATTAATAAAGTTTCTCCTTTTTCAACCTAGATCCTTTCTATTTATTTATTTATGTTTTTATTGACATACTGTATTTCCTAGAACTTCCACTAAAATGTGGAATAGATTTGGAAAGACTAAATTTACTTGTTTTGGTCCTGGTTTTACTAAGAATGTATTCAGTCTTTCAAACCATGTATGATCGTAGCTGTAGGTTGTTCATGGGTGCCCTCTCACAGTCTGAGGAAGCTCCCTTTTAATACTAATTTGGTCAAAGTTTTATCACAATTATTGGGATTTTTAAAACTATTTTCTCTACATCTATTTATATGACATTGTTTGCCATTTCTAATTTGTAATTATGGTGAATGTTATTAATTGATATTTTAATGTAAAACTAACAATGCATTCCTGGGGCACACCTAATTTGGTGCACTATTACCTTTACATATGGCCAGGCTCAATTTCTTAAAATTTCCCTTAGATTTTTCACACATGTGTTCTGTTGTTTGCTTTTAATGCCTTTGTCTGAGTTAGGTATCAGGGTAAAGCTATTCTCATATAAAAATGCAGATATACCCTTCTCTTAGGTTTTGTGGAAAGTTTGTGAAGAAATAGCTAATTTTTTTTCCCCTAAACACTTAAAAGAATTTCTCAATCAAACCACTTGGAGTGGTTGGGAAGGGGGTGAATTTTAAATTTAAATTTCCATTTTGTTACCTCTTCATAAAATATATTTTTCCTGTGTGTTTTCTAGTCTCTACATACATGGAAATATATCATATCCCTCCTTCTATGGACCTCTTATGCAAGGATATATAATTAGAAAATGACTTCTAAACAATGGTAATTATTGTTTTCTGGAGAGATAAGGCTAGCAATTTATGAGACAAAACACACAATCAGGAAGCAATATCAATCCAAGACAATAAAAAAATGAAAACATCTGGAAGTTTCTATGGCTGGCCTCAGTAAATTTATCTTAACTGATATAGCCACTGACAGAGAAAAAATGGGCTGCTTTGGACTGAGATGATCCTCTTGAACATAATAACTTTATTTTGTTACTATTACAATATAATAATAACAAATAGTAACAAAGTAATCATGTTCTAAGGGTTCACATATGAAAGTAAAGGCACCGATGATGAAAGAGAGGAATTTCAAGGTTGAGAGAACAGACATTTGAGCAAATTCAGATGGCTGAGTAGTTCATATCATCCCACTGCCCTGAGCTTTCTTCCAATCAGAATTAGCCACCCCAGGGCAGAGAATGAGAAATAAAACAGAAGGTGTGCATGTGCAGTCATACACACAAACACGCAAACACATACTTTATACGTTTTTTTTCCTACTAGATGAGGAAAACACCAGATACTTGAAACTCTTCCTGTATCTACTACAATTTCACTGTCCTACACAATAGATTCACTAATCTTCTTTTATTTTTTAAAAATCTATCACCCCCTAGCACATTCTAAGATGCTATAAAATTTCTTAATTATTACACTTATACTGCATCATTCCTGCTCAAGGAAGGCAATACTTTTTGCTGTTCTGTTTATTAATCTACTTATAGCTCTTAGTAGAGTGGTAGAAGGCAAGGTAGAAATACATGTTTAGCTAATCTGTGCATTTGTGCTTGCTATTCCCTTTGGAGGCACACAGAAAAACGTTTAAAGCCCATGACATAAATTATGAATCATAGTATAGTAACCTTTGAGAAAATAAATTGCATAATTGTCCTAAAGTCCTATGTAAGGCATATTTTACATCTTTATTCCTCAAACTATAGATCAAGGGATTCAACATGAGAATAACCAAGGTGTAAAATATGGAAGCCACTTTATCAGTGTGAAAGGAATGACTGGACTTGGGCTGCACGTACATGAAGATTAAAGTCCCATAGAACATTACCACCACAGTCAGGTGGGATCCACAGGTGGAGAAAGGCTTGTGCCTGCCCTCAGCTGAGTTCATCCTGAGAATGGCTACAATGATCAGTATGTAAGAAACAAGAACTATTAGGAGGGATGAAATCAAATCAAAAGCTGCTAAGGCAAGAATGATCAACTTGATTTCAAGTGTGTTTGAGCAGAGCAAAGATACCAAGGGGAGACCGTCACAGTAGAAATGCCTGATGACACTGTAGCCACAGAAGGATAAATTAAAAATCTTCATGGTGATCAGAAGAGAAACAAATGTGCTGTAGAGATAGGTGATTGAAACCAACACCCAACACCTCCTCTGTGACATGATGACTGTGTAGAGCAGAGGGTTACAGATGGCCACATAGCGGTCATAGGACATTGCTGACAGGATAAAAAATTCACTATTTAGAAACATAATAAAGAAAGCTAGCTGTATAGCACAAAAATAATAGGAGATTGTGTTTTCATTGACCACAAAATTGACTAGCATTTTGGGTCCCACAGTTGTTGAATCACCAAGATCAGTGATAGACAGGTGTCTGAGAAAAAAGTACATGGGGCTTTGTAGCTTGGAGTCCATCTTGGTGAGGATGATGATGCCCAAGTTGCCCACCACTGAGATCACGTAGATGATGAGGAACAGCCCGAACAATGGAGCTTGCAACTCTGGACGGTCTGCGATTCCCTTCAGAATGAATTCATTCAGCACTGTTAGATTATGCTTGTCCATCTAGAAACCTACTGTAAAAAGAGACTTGAGCATCATCAATAGCTTTTATGTAGTATCATCCGGTAGATTTTTAGTATACAAAGCCAGTATGTCTACTGTAAATTCAAAGTTTTCATTTTAGGATATTTGAATACATACACAACTTTCACAAATTTTGCACACACATATACACATATACGTGTTAAATAGATTGGTTGATACATTGATAGATGAAACAAAAATGAATAATATGTTAAATATTTACATGTAAGGTACATGGATATTTACTGTACTCTTCTTAAAACTTTTGTCTTTTTCATATACCTAAAAAAATGCATCTAAACATTTTGCATTCTCTATTTCAAAACATTACATTATGAAAACTCATGACTATAGATGGTCCAGGTTGGAACAGTCAACGTACTAGACAGATTTTGGATATATATATGTATATACATGTATATAAACACACATATATATGATTGATGACAATTGGGATTATTTGTCTTTATACATGAAAACATTCCTAGAGATTTATGTATATAGATGCAACCTCTGCTATACCTCCATTTGTAGTATATACAAAAAGATACTTTGGGCTAATAACACGTGTTATATGAACCTATTTATTCCCACCTGAAAAAAATCATATTCCAACACTTTCTTGCAGGGTTGTTAGGAAGGATGAATGAGAATTAAGTTCTTCAATGTGTCTACGATACTTGAAAATAAAATAGTGTGTGCCTGGGACTATTTGTCTATCTGTCTGTCTTTCTGTTTATCTATCTATCTATCATCATCATCTATCTTTTTTGGATGTAGACAGTAATTAGTTGAAATTTTTTTATTGTTGTTAATTGTTTTGATTTTTAAGGTATTTATATGTAAATTCTTCTGAACTGTGCTTTAAGTTCTTTGTTACCATATTCATGACAAATAGGTTCATTAAGATGTTATCCTTGTAACTGACCCCAGCTCCATAGTCCATAATACCCGTTCTATGACTAAAGTGTCTAACAGCGTCATTCTTTAGTTTCTTTTTTGGTCTACTTAAAATGCTTTCTCCTGCAATTGGGCATTTGTATTGTAACTGACACATTCTAAGCTTTTTCTAACAAATCAGATATATATTTTTTTCTCACAAGGAAACCTAGGCTATATGAGGAAATCTGAACAAATAATGAAAAATTGACGTCATAAACTCCCTCTTATAAAAAAAGAATCCTTTACTTTTTATGAAAAAAAGTTTAAAAAATCACTATATAACACAATAGCATAGGAGAAAAAGGAAATATACTGGTTATGACATATATGTGAATTATTGCAAGGTAGTTAGGATCTTTTTGAACATGAACTATGTCCCATTAAACATTGGAATTCCTATGTGCCATGTGATATCACAGAAAAATTTCCGTATAATCTTTAAAAAATGTATCTGAGTATACCAGAGATGTTTTAAAATACAAGAATAGCCTTACTGGTTGATATAACAGAACTGTAGCTTTAAAACATCATGATCATCACTACTTCATAAGTATGTATGTGCATCTGCCTACCTACCAATCAATCAATCAATCTATACATCATCTATCGATCTACTTTTCTATTTATCGATCTACATATCTATTTATCTATCCATCCTATATCTATTACCAATACCATGAGCAGAACAGTCTCTGTGTAGGCTATTAGCAGACAAATGCAGAAATTAAATTTCATAGCGTTAAATTATATTATAAAAGTGAGTACATGAAATCCACATTCATCTCACACAAAACGTATCAAGAACTCAATCAAATTTCTTAATATTTTCCCACCTATGGAATCGACTCAACGGCACTGGGTTACTGGGTATGAAAAGTGGAGCCTCAAAAATGTCACTAAAGCATTCCAGTTATTAGTAAAACATGGCACTACAAAAAAAAAATCTACCTTTTTCCTGTAAAGAATCTGTTTTAACACCCCATGCACTTCTTAACATGGCATAGTGGGAAGGATTTATAGCATTCTCTCGGCCTTTAAGCCTCTCCCTGAGGAGATACCAAGCAATGTTTTAATCATGTCTGAAGCACTTGAAAGCTTAACAAAACATCTACAGCGTCTGTTAATTTTCTAAACAATTTGAATTCACCAGGGAGTTAGTTTCTTTTAGACATGTTTATTCATTTATTCTCAGTCAACTTTCAATTTGTCCCATCAAGGGATCTGGATTAAAATATTTTACTTTTAGGACAGACCACTTGATATTTCCCCATTTCAGTAATGTTTTTACATGGAATAAAATTAATACATTTCATATATATGATATACTGTTTCTTTGTGTTTTATTCTCTCTCTATATATATGTATTTACTTCAGGGACAGATATTAGCCAATCCAACTCCTCCTTTTTTTGGAAATTGCCTCTTTAAGACTTCTCTTTATTTTATTTTATTAGATTAATATGTTCTATTTTATTGGCATGACTCAAAAAGAGAAGTAACAACTGCAAACATCTAATAATAATCAGAACATGGAATGTACAAAGTTTGAACATTAGAAATCAGAAATCTTAAAAAATGAAATGGTCTAAGTGAGCTGAACTGGACTGATATTGTCTGTTTTGAACCGGACAATCATATGGCATACTATACCAGGAATGACAAGTTGAAGAGGAATGGCTTTGCACTCATCGTCAAAAAAAAAAAAAAAAAATTCAAGATCTGTCCTGAAGTACAATGATGTCAATGATAGGGTAATATCCATATGCCTACAGGGAATACCAGTTAATACTACTATTATTAAAATTTACACACCCAATACTAACTCAAAGATGAGGAAATTGAAGATTTCACCAACTTATGAAGTCTGAATCTCATCAAATTGACAGTTGATATGCAATAATAACTGTTGTTGTTGTTAGGTGCCATGGATTCGGTTCTGACTCATAGCAACCCTGTGTACAACAGAAGTAAACACTGCCAGCTCCTGTGCCATCCTCACAATTGTTGCTATGCTTGAGCCCATTGTTCCAGCCACTGTGTCAATCCCTTTCGTTGAGAGTCTTCCTCTTTTTCACTGACCCTCTTCTTTACCAAGCATGATGTCCTTCTCCAGGGACTGCTCCCTCCTGATACAATGTCCAAATTTGTGAGTTAAAAGTCTTGCCATTGTTGCTTCTAGTAAGCATTTTGGTTGTACCTCTTCCAAGATAGATTTTTTTCCTTTCTTCTGGCAGTCCATTGCATATTCAGTATTCTTCATCAACACCATTATTCAAAGGCATCAGCTCTTCTTGGACCTTCTTTTTATATATATATAATTTTTATTGTGTCACAATTTTTAAGTGAAAGTTTACAAATCAAGTCAGTCTCTCACACAAAAACTTATATACACTTTGCTACATACTCCCAATTACTCTCCCCCTAATGAGACAGCCCGCTCTCTCCCTCCACTCTCTCTTTTCGTGTCCATTTCACCAGCTTCTAACTCCCTCTACCCTCTCATCTCCCCTCCAGACAGGAGATGCCAACCTAGTCTTAAGTGTCCACCTGATCCAAGAAGCTCACTCTTTACCAGCATCCCTCTCCAACCCATTGTCCAGTCCAATCCATGTTTGAGGGCCTTCTTTATTCACTGTCCACCTTTAGCATTCATATGGGCCAAGTAAAAACACTATGGCTTGGGCCAGGCACACCTTAGTCCTTAAAGTGACCTATTTGCTTTTTAACACTTTAAAAAGATCTTTTGCAGCAGATTTTCCCATTGGAAACTGTCATTTGATTCCTTTACTACTGTTTCCATGAGCTTTCATTTTGGATTCAAGTAAAATGAAATCCTTGATGGCTTCAACCTTTTTGTTTCCTTTTTGTTGAAGTTTAATGCATACTGAACTCTGTGGTCTTTGATCTTCATCAGTAAGTACTTCAAGTCCTCTTTACTTTCAGCAAACAAAATTGTGTCATCTGCATTTTGCATTTGTTAATGAGTCTTCCTGCAATCTTGATGCCTTGTTCTTTTTTATGTAGTCCAGCTTCTTAGACTATTTCTCGGCATACAGATTGAATAAATATGGTGAAAACATACAACCCTAGCACACGCCTTGCTTGACTTTAAACCACGCAGTATCCCATTGTTCTGTTAAATGACTGCCTCTTGGTCTAAGTAAAAGTTCCTCATGAGCACAATAATTAAGTGTTCTAGAATTCCCACTTTTTGCAGTGTTATCCATAATTCATTATGATCCACACAGTCGAATGCCTTTGCATAGTCAATAAAATGCAGGTAAACATCTTTCTGGTATTCTCTGCTTTCAGCCATGATCCATCTAATATCAGCAATGATATCCCTTTTTCCATGTCCTCTTCTGAATATGGCTTGAATTTCTGGCAGTTTCCTGTTAATGTACCGTGGCAACTGCTTTTGAATGATCTGCAAAGTCTTCCTTGTGTGTGACAATAGTGATATTGTATGATAATTTCCACTTTCTGTAAATATTATCTTTAGTGTTAGTTTGGTCAAAATTTTATCACAATACGGGGCTTTAAATTTTTTTCTACATGTGTTTATGTGGCATTACTTTTCCATTCTAATTTGTTATTATGGTGAATGCCAGTAACTGCTATTTAAAAAACAATCATACATTCTTGGGTAACACCTAATTGGGTATATTAGTGTCTTTACCTATTGCAAGACTCAATTTCTCCATTTTATTCTTTAGGTTTTTCACATATATGCTCTGTTATTTTCTTTTCTTTTAATGTTTTCAACTGTATTTGATATCAGGGTAAAGCTATCCTCATATAGAAAATGGCAATATACCCTACCCTCCTCTTCAGTTTTCTGGAAGAATTTGTATAGTATTGGATTTTTTGTTTTCCCTAAATGTTTAATAGAATTACTCAATCAAGCTACTTGGAATTGATCTTGGGATGGATGGAGACTATTTTAAATTTCCATTTTTTATCCTCTTTAGCAGCGATTTTTTTTTTCTCGTGTAATTTATCTAGTCTCTACATAGGTGGAAATTTATCATATGCCCTCCTCATATGATCCTAACCTAAAACTCAGATTGAATTTTTTTTAATAATAAAACCAAAACCCAGTGCCGTCGAGTCTATTCCTACTCATAGCGACCCTATAGGACAGAGTAGAACTGCCCCATAGGGTTTCCAAGGAGCACCTGGTGGATTCAAACTGACGACCCTTTGGTTAGCAGCTGTAGCACTTAACCACTGAGCCACCAGGGTTTCCTTTTTTTTTTAATAGACAATCTTAATGTATCTAAAATCTACTTAATTTTTTCTGATTAAGAAATTTTGGAAGGTTTAAAGAATAAAGATAAGAAAATGTGGATGGAAAATTCATAGGGAATATAGAGTAACTATGTCCGGAAACCCTGGCAAATATGTAAAAAGCTACATATCGCACCTCACTCACCAGAAACACAGCATAGTCCAAACCTTGGGATTATCTCCTTTTGCTTCTTCCAAACGGAATAATCAAAATGATGAATTCAAACAATAGATCCTGATCAAAATATAGTGCCCACTCATATTAACCAAATTTGAGGAAATTCGGCCAGACAAAAACAAGACAAGGAACCCATCTCATCATAAAATAAACTTCTTATGCAAGGATGCTTAAACAATTAGAAAATACCCTTTAAACAAGAGTCCCAGACAAAAAAAACCCAGTGCCGTCGAGTCGATTCCGACTCATAGCGACCCTATAGGACAGAGTAGAGCTGCCCCACAGAGTTTCCAAGGAGCGCCTGGAGGATTTGAACTGCCGACCCTTTGGTTGGCAGCTGTAGCACTTAACCACTATGCCACCAGGGTTGTTTTCTAAAGAGATAAGGATAACAATTTAGGAATCAATACCAATCTGGTAGAGAAAAAAAAAAAAAAAAAACGTAAAAACCTGGAAACTTCTGTGGCTTACATCAATAAATTTATCTTAACTGGTATATCCACTGATGTAGACAAAATGGGTTGATTTAGACAAAAGCAGATGCTGAGCTGATCCTTTTGAACATAATAACTTTATTTTGTACTATTTTTATTAGTATTATAAAAATAATAACAAAGTAAACAGCCTCTAAGGGCTCGAATATGAAAGTAAAGGCATTGATGATGAAAGAGAGGGATTTCAGGATTTAGGAAATGGATGTTTTAGAAAATTCAGATGAATGAGTAGTTCTTCAAATCATCCCACCACACTGTTGAGCCTTCTTCAAATTAGCATTAGCCACCTCGGGGCAGAGTACGAGCACTAAAACAGAAGGTGTGCATGTCTGCACACATACACACACTCACTGTTCTTCTTTTTCTTTTGAAATCTATTGGCCCCTAACACATTCACTGTACTATACAATTACTTAATTATGCATGTAATACATCTCTCCTGCATAAGGAAGACAACAATTTTTATTGGCTTATTTATTACTGTATTTACAGCTCTTAGAAGACTGACTGGTAGACAGCAATATAGAAACATAGATTGAGCTTATCTGTGTTTTTGTGCTTGGTATCCCCACCGGAGGCACACAGACAAATATTTAAAGCCCATAGCATAATGTATATGAAAGACATGGTATAGTGAACTTTGAGAAAATATATTACATAACACTCCTAATATCCTATGTAAAGCATATTTTACATCTTTATTTCTCAAACTGTAGATCAAGGGATTCAACATGGGGATAACCAGGGTGTAAAATATGGAAGCCATTTTACCTGTATCAAAGGAATGACTCGACTTGGGCTGTACATACATAAAGCTTAAAGTCCGATAGGACACTACCACCACAGTCAGGTGGGATCCACAGGTGGAGAAGGCCTTGTGCCTGCCCTCAGCTGAGTTTATTCTGAGAATGGCTGCAAGAACGAGGAGGTTGGAAACCAGAACAATTAGGAGGGATGAAATAAAATCAAAAGCTGCTAAAATAAGAATGATCAATTCGATTTCATGTGTGTTTGAGCAGAGCAAGGATAACAAGGGGAGACCGTCACAGTAGAAATGCCTGATGACACTGTAGCCACAGAAGGATAAATTAAAAATCTTTATGGTGATGAGAAGAGAAACAATTGTGCTTCAGAGATAGAGGATTGCCACCAGCACCCAACATATCCTTTGTGACATGATGACTGTGTAGGGCAGAGGGTTACAGATGGCCACATAGCCGTCATAGGACATTGCTGACAGAATAAAAAGTTCACTAGTTATGAACACAGTAAAGAAACCTAGCTTTGTAGCACAAAAATAATAGGAGATTGTGTTTTCATCCATAACAAAATTTACCAACATTTTGGGTCCCACAGCTGTTGAATAACCAAGATCAGTGATAGCCAGGTACCTGAGAAAAAAGTACATGGGAGTTTGTAGCCTGGAGTCCATCTTAGTGAGGATGATGATGCCCAAGTTGCCCACCACTGAGATCATGTAGATGATGAGAAACAGCCCGAACAATGGCGCCTGCAGCTCAGGGCGGTCTGTGATTCCCATCAGAATGAATTCATTCAGGACTGTTAGATTGTGTTTGTCCATCTTGGTCTATCAGGAAACCTATTCTGGATAGAGACATAAGCATTGTCAATAGCTTTTATGCAGGACCATCTGGTAGATTTTTTAGTTTACAAAGCCAGTATGAATAAAATAAATCCAAATTTTCCATTTTAGGATATTTCAATGCATACCCACCTCCCACTAATTTTATACACATACACATACACACATATATATATTAGATTGATGGCTACATTGATAGAGAGATGAAACAATGATGAATAAAATGTTAAACTTCTAGGTGTTAGGTACATGGATGATTACTGAACTCATCTGAAAACCTTTGTTTTTTCATATACCTAAAAAACTTACGGATATATTTTGGACGTTCTACTTCAAAATGTTATCTTTTGAAAGCTTATTATTATAGATGGTTCAAGATGGAACACTCAACACACTGGACAGGTTTTGGATAGATACATAATTGACCACAAGGGGATTATTTGTCTTTATACATGAAAACATCCCTAGAGTTATATGTATATAGATATATACATCCATTTGTAATATATATAAAGTGGTACTTTGGGCAAATAACATAAGTTTTAGGAATCTGTTTATCCCCACCTGAAAAATCATATTTAAATACTTCCTTGCAGGGTTGTTAGGAAGTATCAATGAGAATTAAAGGCTTCAATGTGTCTAGGATACCTGAAAATATCTCTAAAAGTGTGTATGCTTAGTACAATTTCTTTATCCATCTGTCTATTTATCTATCTATTTATCTATCTGTCTGTCTGCCTATCATCATCATCATAGCATCTATCTTTTTTTTGGATGTTGATAGTAATTGCTTGAAATAATTTTTTTTGTTGTTGCAGTTAATTGTTTTGATCTTTAAGATATTTATAGGTAAATTCTTCTGGACTGTGACTTAAGCTTTGTCACAATTTCTGTGATGCTATCCTTGCAACTTATCCGAGTCCCACATTCCATAACACCAGTTCTATGAGTAAAGTGTCCAAAAGTGCTGTTCTTTAGATTACTTTTTTGTTGGTCTACTTAAAATACTTTCTCCTCCAATTGGGCATTGGTATTATAACTGACACATTCTAAATTTTTTGTATCAAATCATGTTTTTTTTTTTTCCTCGTGGAGAAACCTAGGGTATATGAGGAACTCTGAACAAATAGTGAAAAACTGATATCACAAACTCTCCCATTATAAAAAAGTACCCTCTACTTTTAATGAAAAAAATTTTTTTAAATCACTGTATGACACAATAACATTAGAGAAGAAGGCAATATACTGATGTTGACATATATGTTAATTACTGAAAGTTATTTAAAATCTTCCTGAACATGAAACACATCCCATTAAACATTGGAACTCTATGTGACATGAGGTATCACAGATAACTTTAAGTATAATCTTTAAAAAAAGTATCTGAATATACCACAGATGTTTTTAAAAATTTGAGAATATTCCTATGGTTAAGATAACAGAATTATTGGTTTAAAACTTTGTGAGCATCACTCCTTCATAAGTATTATGTCTATCTCTACCATCTATCTATCATCTATCTATCTATCTATATATCTTTCTATCTAACTTGCATATATCTATTCCTGAATACTATGAGCAGAGCAGTCTCTGAGTAAACTATTAGCAAACCAATGCAGAAATTAAATTTCAAAGCAATAAATTATTAAAGTGAATACATGAGATCCACATTTATCTCATAAAAACTTACCAGGAATAATGGTGGAAAACAGACAGAATTGACTCAATATTCTTAATAATTTGCTGTGACTTTGAAATCAATTGAAACGGTGCCTTGAAAATGTTACTATAACATTCTAGATGTTAGTAAAACATGGCACTACTTAAAAAATTCTACCTCTTACCTGTAATCAATCTGTTTTAACACCCCATGGACTTCTTAACATGGCATAGTGGGAACAATGCAGCTTTCTCTCAGCCTTTGAGGTTCTTCCTGAGGAGATACCAAACAATGTGTTAATTATGTATGAAACTCTTGAAAGCCTAACAAAATGTCTAGGGTGTCTGTTAATTTTCTAAACTATTCATATTCACCAGGGAAAGTAAGTTTCTTTTAGATACATTTATTCGTTTTTTCTTAGTTAACTTCAAATTTGTTCCATCCAGGGATCTGGATTAAAGTCTTTTTAGGACAGACCACCCAATTTCCCCCCATTTCCATAATGTTCTGAAATAGAATGAGATTAGTACATTTCATACATATGATATGCCATTTCTTTGTTTTTTCTATATTGTCTTTTCTTTTTGACTTCGGGACAGATATTAGTTACTCCAATTTCTTTTTTTGCAAATTGCCTGTTTAAGACTTCTCTCATTTTATTTTATTAGATTAAGATATCATATTTTATTTTCCCCATTCTGGCCAATTCCCATTCCAATTATTCTTTCCCACCTGGATACATACTCTACTGTGTTTTATGTCTGACATACAACATCAGTGTATCCTTATAAAAATGTAGTATTTTGTGTATATGTATTTTACTCTGCACATTTAATTTGTGCTGTCTTAATGTTGCATTTTCCAGTCATTTTAGTGATTGGCGATCTATCCATGTTGTGACATATACACACAAGTATTTCTCTGCTTCTTGCTACGTAATAATACATGAGTCGGAATCAACTCAACATCAACTAACAACAAAAACAGCATATATGTAACACCGTACTTTTCTAGTTTCCAAATGGTATATATTTTATTTATCTTCACCTCCCAGCTATCCTCAACATCACTACCACATGCAGCCTTGAGCATTTCCCTTTCCACTGCTCTTAAAAAATTGTCTTCGTGATATATGTCGTGTATGTATAGTATATTCATGCACACACACATGCGCACACACACGCACATCAGTGAAATGTCTTTGTAAAATGAAGCATAACGTCCCTATTAATTTTGCTGAACAATTAAAATTTGTTGTAGAAATATGTACTTTCTCCATTAAATGCTTGCTGTTTCCTGGATTCTCATATCCTTGATTATTTCATTGTTAATTGGACATTAATTGCAAGCAATATAGATTTCATCTCTTATACCATTGTCTCTTTTCCTATTCCAGTTGTCCACGGTTAATAATTCATATGTGTATTACCTGCGAGTTAATTTCTACTCTTTCTTTTTCCCCCTTGCTTTTGGTCATTCGGATCAATTTCTTGGCAAGTATGGTGATCATTTTATTGGTTTTAGTGGAGAATAATAAACAACAATATATATATTTAACACATACAATTTAATGTTTTAACATATGTATGTACTTGAAAAACTATTACAGTAGTAAAGATAATGGACATATCCAACACCCCAAAAATTTTCTAATGTCCCTATTTAATCCCTTTCTTCTGACCCTCTCTGGCCCACTTCCAGCCCTGTTCAGCTATTGATGTGCTTTCTATCATGATCTATTTGTTTGCATTTTTAAAAAATGTTATATAAACAAATTTTATCTCATATACTTTTTTTGAATCTGGCTTATTTCACTCACCATACTTACTTTGATATTCATCTGTGGTGTTTCATATGCTAACAGTTCATTTCTTCTTTGTGCTTTGTTTTTGTTGTTGAGGTGGACTCAGTTGTATGGATATACCGCAATTTGTTTATTTATTCTCCCCTGAATGAGCATTTGCATTTCTTTCATGTTTCAGCTATCATTACTAAAGGCCCTGTGAACATTTGTGTACAAGTCTTTCTAAGGTTGTATGCTTTCATTTCTCTTAGGTAAATACATAGAAGTGAGATGCCAGGATTGTATGGTAGAGGTAAGTTTAACTTTTTAAGAAAATTCAACACTGCTTTCCAAATTAGTTGTTCTATTTTACAATGAGGTGGATTGACAGAGAGGCTGCAACAATGGGCTCAAGCATCAAAGTGATTGTAAGGATGGTGCAGGACAGAACAGTGTTTCAGTCTGTTGTGCATGGGTCGGAGCCAACTCCAGGCACCTAACAACAACATTTTACTTTCGCAGTGGTTAAATGTTCAGCTGCTAACCTAAAGGTTAGCTGTTCAAACCCACCCAGAGGCTCTGAAGGAGAAAAGATCTAGTGATCTACTCTCATAAAGATTACAGCCTTGAAAACCCTATGAGACGGTTCTACCCTGTCCTATAAGGGCTCAATGAGTCAGAAACAACTCGGTGGGAATGGCATTTGGTTTTGGTATCATTTATTTATGTTTCAGTTTCCTCCACATGCCTATAAATTAGCCATTCTAATATGCATGTGCTGATAACTCTTTGGGGTATAAATTAAATTTAAGGTGATATTTCATCAAGATTTCTTTTCATAAGCTTATTTGCTATACTTACATATTCTTCTTTGAAGTGTTTGTTCAAATCTTTTCCCCCTTTTTTGATATTGTTTTCTTATTATTGAGTTTGAGATTGCTTTATACAATGTGGATATTTACACTATAACCATTGTGGCACAATGGTTAAGAGCTCGGCTGCTAACTGAAAGGTCAGTGATTCTAACCCACATGTGGCTCCGCAGGAGGAAAATACCTGGAGAGCTGCTCCCATAATGATTTCAGCCTAGGAAGCCTTATTACTCAGTTCTGCTATGTTCTATAAGGTCAGTGTGAGTCAAAACAGTCTCAACAGCATACAACAACAACATCCTGTTACAGATATAACATTTGAAATATTTTCTCCCAGTCTATGGCTTGTCTTCCAGTTTTTTAATAATTTATTTTAAAGAGCAGTAGTTTTAAATTTTGATGTAACTGAATACAATAAATACTTATTTTATGGATTTTGCTTCAGTGTTATGTATAGGAATATTTTTCTAACCCAAGGTAAAAATTTTCTGCTGTTTTATTTTCCTTTCTAAAAGCTTTAAAATTTGATGATTTACATTTAAACTGTCATGCACTTTGAGTTAATTCTTGCATATGTGTAAGTTATAGATCCACATTCATTAATTTGTATATAATATCTAATTGTTCTACCACCATTTGTTGAATGGCTATCCTTTCTCCACTGATTTTTCTTTGAATCTTTATGAAAAAATTAGTTGTTCAAATATGTGTGGGTGTGTTTTTTAACTCTTGCTAATATGTCTTTGACCTATTTGCTAATTTTTTTGCCAATCACACTTTGTCTTGATTATCATAGTTTATAATAAGTCTTGGAATCAGTTCTTTTTTGTCATCTGTCTTTGGTCTCTTTTTTCAAAGTTGATTCAGCTATACTAGGTCCTTTGCATTCCATTATAGATTTTAGTTTTCTTGTCAATTTCGACACAGACCAAAAAAAAAGTCAGTTGAATTTTCGTTAGAATTTCATTGACTCTATAAATACAGTTGGGGAAATTTGACATCTTAACAATATCGAGTCTTCTGACTTATAAGCATAGCTTATCTCTCCATTTATTTAAGTCTTTATTTCACAATATTTTCTAGTTTTCAATGTAAAGGCCAACTCACTCAACTTATCAAGTGTTTGATTAAAAGTCATCTTCTCATAGGGTTCCCCTAAAGATCTTCATTAAAATTTTAACGCTCATCTGCCTACTGGCCCTATTTCATTTTCATATAACTCAATACCTTCTATCATATGATATAATCCACTTATCATTATGTATTTTCTTCACTCTTCTACAGAAATGTAAGCCTTATGAAGTGAGGGGTATTCATTGTTTGATTTAAAATATTTCTTTATTAAATATAATGAGTCCATTAACATAATATTCACCAGGTATCTTTTTTGTGCCTTTTCCTGTGCCAAGTACAACAGATTAAGTAGTGAGTGGAATACACAAAGTCCCTGGCTTCATAAAGATAGATGTTCAGTGAAAGGAACATATAAACAGGCTATGTGTGAGAATATGTAGGAATGTACCTTGTAGGGCTATATCTAACCTAGGCTTGAAACCAAGTATAAGTTGATACTTGAAGTATAAGCAGGAGTTAGCCATCTCTGGGTGATTAACTCTGGCTAAAACATAAGGAAGAAATTTCTATGCATCTACACTTATCACTAATTTATTCTATTCTTTCCATGGAGACAAACAGTACACAGCTAAAGGAAAATTGGATATAGGATATATTGCCTATTAAATAATTATTCTTATCTTATCTTACAGTTCATTTTAAGTAGAATATTTAAACACAGTCTCCAGGTTCTGTGTACAGCATTTTTCACCTCTTTGTTCCTCAAACTATAGATGATGGGATTTAACATAGGTATTACCAGGGTATAAAAGACAGAGGCCATTTTATCAGTATCAAAGGAATGGCTGGATTTGGGATGCACATATGTAAAGAATAGAGTCCCATAGAAAACGACTACCACTGTCAAGTGAGATCCACATGTGGAGAAGGCCTTGTGCCTGCCCTCTGCAGAGTTCATCCTGATGATGGCAATGAGTATCAGCGTGTAGGACACAAGGACTATTAGAAGGGATAAAACCAAATTAAAAGCCGAAAAGATCAGTATTATTAATTTAATTTCATGTGTGTTTGAGCAGATCAAAGAAATCAAGGGCAAACTACCACAGTAGAAATGCCTGATAACATGGCCACAAAATGATGCAACGAAAATTTTTATGATTGTCAGCAAAGACAAAAAGAGACTGTAGAGATAAGGTATGACCACCAGCACCTGGCATACTTTTGGTGACATGATGACTGTGTAAAGCAGAGGGTTACAGATGGCCACATAGCGGTCATAGGCCATTGCTGACAGAATGAAAATCTCACTACTTATGAAAATACTGAAGACAGAGAGATGCATAACACACCAATTATATGAGATTGTAGGTTGATCTACAATAAAATTCACTAGCAGTTTGGGTCCAATTGCTGTTGAATATCCAAGATCAGTGAAAGACAAATGTCTGAGGAAAAAGTACATGGGTGTATGTAGCCTAGAGTCAACCTTGGTGAGGATGATCAAGCCCAAGTTACCCACTACAGAGACCATGTAAACAATGAGGAGGATCCCAAATAATGGAGCCTTCAGGTCAGGGCGATCTGTGATCCCCAGTAGAATAAATTCATTCAGCACCGTTAGATTGTATTTGTCCATCCAAGCCACTTAGGAAACTTCTATGAGGAAAAAGTACAAAAATAATCATTAACTTTCATGAGCTATTACTGAAATATATATGTACATAACATATATATATGCATAAGATCAATCCGTATTCTAATTTCAGAGTTTTGATATAAATCTTCCCTTTAATCTTGAAGGTTGGAAAACCCGGTAGTCTATTGGTTAAGAGCTACGTCTGCTAATCAAGTTGTCAGCAGTTTGAATCCATCAGGCATTCCTTGGAAACTCTAAGAGGCAGTTTTACTCTGTTCTAAAGGTCATTTTAAGTCAGAATCAACTCGACGGCTATGCTTTTTTTTGGTTAATCTTGAAGGTAGTGAAAATGAAGCTATCTTTTTGTGTAAGTTGTAAACATCAACACACAGAGTAAACTAGGAAATTAGGTCATGTAAGTAAAGAATATCAATAAAGAGGTAGAAATTGTAGAAAAGCAGAAGAGTAGATGGGAAGCGACTACTTAATGGGTATTAGCTCCCTTTTGGGGTGAAGAAAATGTTCTGGAACTAGATAATAGTGATGGTTTCACAATATTTTGATGGTATTTAAAGTCACTGAATTGTACATTTTAAAATATTTGGCATGGTGAATCCTCTGTAATGTGTATTTTACCATATATTTAAAAAAAAAACTCTTTTACAACCTCATTTCCACAGGACTGTATTTGTCATGCTTACATTTACTTTTATGTTATCAAGCTTTACAGCATATATTCTATCAAATTACTAAACATAACTAGATTTTGTATGCTTTGTCTGTATTGTAATTTAATTTATGAAAATCAATGGGTAATATTTGTAGTATTATAATAATGTAATACTTTTCTCCACTTATCGAAGTAATACAAAATTAAAGTGTTTTATCTCTTGTACAGATCATTTATTTTGCTTTCACTTAATAAAACAGAAGCACGCATTGCCATTTTAAAATTATAACATGGCCAGTGATCTCAGCAATTTGACAGATCTCCAGTGTTTAAAAATATAAAGTTCTATGCCAAACCTATGGAAATAATAGTCAGGGCCTGCCAATTATCTCACATCATGAATGTCTTACAAATCCATGGCCATCTGGTATACTTTCCTGGCCCCTATATATGACTTGCATACTTGTATACTGAAATAATTCTCAAGGGACAATGTATTTAGGGACCTATATATTTTTTTTTTAATAAGAAGGAGTATAACTCTTGTATGTCTGAATTAATAAGATATTACAAAAACTATCGTTTTCAAAACCCATGTTGTTGTTGTTAGGTGTCATTCAGTGGATTCTGACTCAAAGTGACCCTATACACAAGAGAAGGAAACACTGTCCAGACCTGTGCCATCCTCACAATTGTTGCTAGCTTAAGCACGTTGTTGCAGCCACTGTATAAATCCATCTAGTCCAGGGTCTTCCTCTTTTTCTCTGACCCTCTACTTTACCAAACATGATGTCCTTCTCCAGGGACTGATCCTTCTTGATAACATGTCCAAAGTATGTGAGACAAAAATCTCATGATCCTTGCTTCTAAGGAACATTTTGGTTGTACTTCTTCCGAGACAGATTTGTTCATCTTTTTTGGCAGTCCCTGATGTATTCAATATTCTTCACCAACACCACAATTCGAAGGCATTAATTCTTCTTGGGTCTTCCTTATTCAGTGTCCAGATTTTGCATGCATACAAGGTGATCGAAAATGCCATGACTTGGATCTGGTGCATCTTAGTCCTCAAGGTGACATCCTTGCTTTTAACACTGTAAAGGGATCTCTTGCAGTCAATTTGCCCAATGCAAAGCTTCTTTGGATTTCTTGACTGTTGCTTCCATGGGTGTTAGTTGTGGATCCAGGTAAGATGAAATCCTTGACAATCTCAATGTTTTCTCCATGTCATGATGCTGCTTATTGGTCCAGTTGTGAGGAGTTTTGTTTTCTTTACATTGAGCTGTGAGCCATACTGAAGGCTGTGGTCTTTGATCTTCATCAGTAAATGCTTCAAGTCTTTTTCACTTTCAGCAAGCAAGGTTGTGTCATCTGCATAATGCAGGCTGTTAATAAGTCTTCCTCCAATCCTAATGCCCCATTCTTCTTCATGTAGTCCAGCCTCTCACATTATTTGCTGAACATATGGGTTGAATAGGTATGGTGAAAGGATACAACCCCGACACACACCTTTCCTGACTTTAAACCATGCAGTATCCCCTTGTTCTGTTCAAAGGACTGCCTCTTGATCCAGGTGCAGATTTCTCATGAGCACAATTAAGTGTTCTGGAATTCCCATTCTCTGCAATATTATCCATGAAGTGTTATGAGCCACACAGTTGAACCAGGTAAACATCCTTCTGGTATTTTTTGCTTTCAGTCAGGATCCATCTGACCTCAGCAAAAATATCCCTGGTTCCATGTCCTTTTCTAAATTCAGCTTGAATTTCTGGCAGTTCTCTGCTGAGATGCTGCTGCAGGTGCGTTTGAACTATCTTCAGCAAAATTTTGCTTGCCTGTGGTATTAATAATATCATTCCGTAATTTCTGATTCAGTTGGATCACCTTTCTTGGAAATAGGCATAAATATGGATCTCTTCCAGTCGATTAGCCAGGTAGCTGTCTTCCAAATTTCTTAGCATAGGTGAGTGAGCACCTCCAGTGCTGCATCCGTTTCTTGAAACATCTGAATTGGTACTCCATCAATTCCCGGAGCCTTGTTTTTTGCCAATGCCTTCAGTGCAGCTTGGACTTCTTTCTTTAGCACTGTCAGTTCCTGATCCTATGTTACCTCATAAAATGGTTGAACACTGACCAGTTCTTTTTGGTACAGTGACTCTGTGTATTCCTTCCATTTTCTTTTGGTGCTTCTTGTGTCTTTTAATATTTTGCCTGTAGAATCCTTCAGTATTGAAATTCAAGGCTTAAATTTTTTCTTCAGTTCTTTCATCTTGAGAAATGCTGAGCATGTTCTTCCCTTTTGGTTTTCCATCTCCAGGTCTTTGCAAATGTCACCATAATACTTTACTTGTTTTCTTGAGCCACCCTTTGAAGTCTACTGTTTGGCTCTTTTACTTCATCATTTTTTCCTTTTGCTTTACCTACTTGATATTCAAGAGAAGTTTCAGAGTCTCTTTTGACATCCATTTTGGTCTTTTCTTTCTCTCCTGTCTTTTTAATGATCTTTTGCTTTCTTCAAGTATGATCTCCTTGATGTCATTCCACAATTCGTCTGGTCATCAGTCATTAGTATTCAACATGTCAAATCTATTCTTGAGATGGAGTCTAAATTCAGGTGGGATATACTCAAAGTTATACTTCGGCTCCTGTGGACTTGTATCTAATTTTCTTCAGTTTCAACTTGAACTTGCACATGAGTAATTGCTGGTCTGATCCACAGTCGGCTTCTGGACTTGTTTGACTTATGATATTGAGCTTTTCCATTGTCTCTTTCCACACACGCACATGTAGTCGATTTGATTCCTGTGTATTCCATCTGGCAGGTCCATGTTTATAGTTACTGTTTATGTTGTTGAAAAAAGGTATTTTCAATGAAGAAGTCATTGGTCTTGCAAAATTCAGTCATGTGATCTCCAGCATTGTTTCTATCACCAAGGCCATATTTTCCAGCTACTGATCCTTCTTCTTTGTTTCCAATTTTTGTATTCCAATCACCAGTAATTATCAATGCATCCTGATTGCATATTCAATCAATTTCAGACTGCAGAACTTGGTAAAAGTCTTTAATTTCTTCATCTTTGGCTTAGTGGTTGGTGTGTAAATTTGAATAATAATTGTATTAACTGTTTTTCCTTGTAGGCTGATGGATATTATGCTATCACTGACAGCATTGTACTTCAGGATAGATCCTGAAATGTTCTTTTTGACGAGTAATGCAACACCATTCCTCTTCAAGTTGTCATTCCCAGCATAGTAGACTGTATGATTTGCTGATTCAAAATGGCCAATACCAGTCCATTTCAGCTCACTAATATAGATGTTTATGTGTTCCATTTCATTTTTCATGATTTCCCATTTTCCTAGATTCATACTTCATACATTCCAGGTTCGGATTATTAATGGATGTTTGCAGCTGTTTCTTCTCATTTTGAGTCATGCCACATCAGCAAATCAAGGTCTGGAAATCTTGACTCTATCTACGTCGTTAAGGTTGACTTTGAGGACGCAGCTCTTCCTCTGTCGTATTTTGAATGCCTTTCAACCTGAGGGGCTCATCTTCAGGCAGTATATCAGAGAATATTCCACTGCTATTCATAAGGTTTTCACGGGCCAATTCTTTTCAGAAGTAGACTGCTGGCTCCTCCTTCCAGTCTGTCTTAGCCTGGATGCTCAGCTGAAACCTGTCCTCTGTGGGTGACCCTGCTGGTATTTGAATACCAGTGGCATAGCTTCCAGCATCACAGCAACACACAAGCCTCCACAGTACTACAAACTGAGGGATGCCTGGGGGAAAATCCGTGTTAATAAATACAAATTTCTCTATAAACGAGAAAAGATATATGACATTTCTCTCAAAGAATTGAAAATACATCCCATACAGAGAGCTTAGAATTGCACTTTCACTATTAGACCAGACCTCTTTAAGAGACTGGAAAAGCTGAATCATTCTGCAGTATTCCCTACCTCCTTCAAATGCAGCTTTCAACATTAAGATCCAGGAAACCAGTCGTCATCCAGTTAACTGCAGCTAATGGTGACCCCATGTGTCACAGTAGAACAGTGCTCCATACTGTTTTCAATGGCTGAATTTTCAGAAGTGGATCTCCAGGACTTTATTCTGAGGTCCCTCTGAGTGGACTGGAACCTCTAACTTTCAGTTATCAGCCTAGCACATTAACCATTTTCACCACACAGGAACTTCCAACACTTAAAAAAAAAAAATAGATACCAAAAAACCAAACCCTTTGCCATCAGTCAATTTTGACTCACAGTGACCTTATAGGACAGAGTAAAACAACCCAATAGGGTCTCCAAGGAGCAGCTGGTGGATTTGAACTGCCTTACCTTTTTGTTATCAGGTAAGCTCTTAACCAGTGCATCACCCAGACTCCATATAATACTAAGATAGGTAATCATAAATGTATTTGCACCATGAGGTATCAAGAAAAATATAGATTTTCTTGGGTGATGCCTGTCTACCATTACTGAAAGTTTAGATCAAGGACCCAATAAATGAATATTGATCAAACAGAGGAAAAACATGGAACAGAACTTCAAACTTTTACAGAAACCAGACTTAAAGAATCCGTTGAGACTGAGGGAACCCTTGAATCTAATGCCTGGAAATAGTCTCAAAAACTTGAACTGAAACTATCCCATGAAGCCATAGTTAAACTAAATATCAATTTAATACAATAATAAAAACTGTTTATATAATGCTCTTATAAAAAAATTATCTGCATTTGTGTAAACTTACAACAGTTAATCTAAATCACAAATGAGAACTTTAAGTGGCAGAAAGCTTAAATTAATGGTGATATGGGTAGAGATAGAATGATGACATACTGTGAAGTATGTAACCAATGTCATTGAACTGTTCATATAAAAATGGTTAATGGATATATGTTTGGTGTGTACTTCCCCCCCCCAAAAAAAAACTGTTTAAAAAAGAAAAAATAGATATTTCAATACAGTTACTTAAATATGCCAGTAATTTTTGTGTGAAAGCTAACAGAAAGAAGATCTGGGGCCACTATAAATGAGAGGAAAACACATCTCAATTTAAAGCATGATAGATAATGCTGCTTTTTAATTTTGCAAGGTTTGTTACTTTGTTAACTTGATCAAAATGGGTAAATGTGGAAGAGAATTTAAAATTTTTAATGGAATCCAGACTTCCTGGGGTGAATGAGGCTGGATGAATCTCTGAAACTATTGCCCTGAGATAATCTTTCAACTTTAAATCTTAAACCAAAACTATCCCCTGAAGTCTTCTTTGAACCTAACAATAATTTAGCTTAATTAGTAAAGTACGTCTGCCTTGAGGATTGTGCTCCTTCAAAGAATTACCTAGGCAAAATCGCATGGACAACAGGAATTCTAAAGTTTAGATGAGAAGCTTAGGGGCAGTGAATTTATGTTAACAGTGATTGAATTATCTGGAAAAGGATAATGAGAATGGTTTGTACAGCTTGAAGAATATAGTCAATGTCACTAAATTTTATGTGTTGAAATTATGTATCTTTTGCTGTGCAGATTTTCAAAAAAAACAAAATAAATCCTACCTGACCTACCAAGATCCTGGCTTTTTCTTGTGTAGAGTGCGTCTGTTTTTCTCTCATGTTCAATAGATGAAGTTAACTGAAGTCAGTTACTCTTCACGTGTAATGGAACTGATTCTTTTAGGGTTCAACTATGGAAAAGAACACAATCATTTTTTTTCTTGTAGAAAACAACAAAATAGTCAATAAAAACCCATTGCAATCGAGTCGATTCTGACTCATAGTGACCCTATAGGACAGAGTAGAACTGCCTCATAGAGTTTCTAAGGAGCGCCTGGTGGATTCGAACTGCTCACCTTTTGGTTAGCAGCCGTAGCACTTAACCACTACACCACCAGGGTTTCCAAAGTCACTAGAGTAGGCAAAACTTTTTATAATCTCAAAGGCACATCTTCAATATTCTTATCCTTGGACTGCTTTCACACTAGCCACAGTGGAAATAACCAGAGAAGTGCAGAATTTTTCTCATTGGACATCAGGCCCTGTTGCTTAAACATCTCTTCCTTTTTTTCTCATTGGGTTTCTAAACATACCACTACAGGTATCTGAAAAGTTCACATCTAGCCTCTTACAAAGGCAGCTGTACTTAGGGTGTTGGTGTATTAGCCAGTGGGGCCTGGCAGACTAGGAGACACCTGGCCAATGACATGAAGTTGCATCCTGAAGCGAGATTGAATTCATTGCCTAAGTGAAATGCACTTCTGAAGAGGCATGAAGGATTCTCTAGCACACATGCACTTTCTGAGTTGACACAATATTTTCAACACTTTGAGAAATTCATTGCAGATTTTCAGTATATAATTTCTTGCTCTTGAAAAACTTATATTTTAGGCAGGGAACTTACCCACATGTCTAAAATGTTACACTTCATTAGAATAAACTCAGTCCAAACCATCTGTTTTGTGTCTAACTTTATAATATTAACTGATTTTTTTTGGGGGTGTGTGTGTGTATATATATATATATATATATATATATATATATATATATATATATATATATATATATATATATATATAACCAAAACCAAAAACCAAACCCAATGCCTTCGAGTCAATTCCGACTCATACTGACCCTGTAGGACAGAGTAGAACTGCCCCATAGAGTTTCCAAGGAGCACCTGGCAGATTCAAACTGCCGACCCTTTGGTTAGCAACAGTAGCACTTAACCAGTACGCCACCAGGGTTTGTATACACATATATATACATACATATATATAATATTTAATATATATATCTTATACTTGTATGTATGTTATATATATCGTCTTTATTCTGTTTATCAAATACCTTTTCATCTAATGTCAGTGTGATATTTGCCCATAACATAAAAATTTATGATACAATTTTGACAACTACTTTTCTACTTCTAAAGGTAGACTACATATACAGTGAAACTTGCAAAAGCTCAAACTAAATAAGGTGGAAATCTGTCAGAGAAGGAAAACTCAAATATTTTTCCACTAATAAAGAAATAGAGAGCAATAGAGAAGTAGTAAGCTATACCCTGACAAAGGCAGAAAACTTGTGGCTCTCACAATTGTCACTGTATGTATACATACATATATATATATATAAATATGGGGCAATTCTACTCTGCCTTATAGGGTCACTCTGAGTAGGATTTGACTAGGTTGAGATGGATTTTGGGGGTTTTATATGATACATAGCATATAAAATAGGAGTCCCTGGGTGGCACAAGTGGTTAACTGCTCAACCACTAACCAACTTCGGCAGCGCGATCACACCCAGAGGCTCCTCGGAAGACAGGTCTGCTGATCTGCTTCTGAAAGGTCACAGCCTTGAAAATTCTGTGGAGCAGTCCTACTCTGCAAGAAATGGGGCTTCCATGAGTTGGAATGGACTCAACTTTAACTAACAACAACAGTAGCAATATATATAAACACAAATATATTATTTCAGGAAATATTTTAGTTGAAAAGATTACCTTTATCACAATTAACATACCAAAATTTATACTGGACCTGAAAGAGTATAATTCTGAGCTTTTGAAGTTTTACTTTAGACAGTAGGTTTTTACAGAACTGTCTTACAGATCCATTGACTTCTATAAACTCCCGAGGACCACAACTGGAGCCTTGCTGGCTTATAAACACTTTAAGGAGAGTTTGGCAAAGAGTCGTACAAAATATTTGGAGCTGCTATTTTGTTTTACAGCAAAATGTTTCAACTCTATTAAGAAGATTGAAGCTGTATTATGGATGATTTAATATTCAGCATTTTGTCTTACCAACATTTCTTTTTTAATTTATATATTAAAGGATGTGCAATTGGTATAAAATTAGAGAATTTAATTTCTATAGGGCCGCTATGAGTTGGAATTGACTCAACAGCAACGGGTTGGGTTTTATTTATTTCTGTTTAGGAACAGAAAGATACATTTTCTGGAAAAAAAAAATTCACTGGCATTAACCTGATAATCATGAAGATAGGTACCATCCACTCACCTAAGATGAGGAATGAGTTTTCGCTCCCCAAGTGATTACTAATCTGGCTGCAATCAGAAGGAGAATTTATGAGTGTCTCTCCCCTTTGAGACATTCCCCAGGGAGCTGGAAGGCAAATTTCTTCATTATTCCGAAAGTGTCTGAGAACAGGAAATAATGCCATTGGGTTTTTGATAATTATTCAAGACACCTTTGATTTCCCTATTGACCCAATATTCATTTATATACAATTCCCCTGCTTTCTTTGTTATTTTTATTGTTCCCAGTCTAAGATCTGGATTTAGGTATACAACTTGCTGAGTACCTGCTTTAATCTCCCCAAAATTACTTCAATATTCAGCATTTTCTACCGTGGTTTCCTCCAAGTTTTATGTGCAATGGCAAAGGCAGAACTCCTAGATTGTTTTTTTAAGATTCAGAAGACATACAAATTATGAATATGTACGTAACTCCAAAGAAAACTTGTTGGCCTTTTTATGAGTTAACAGGACTCCTTAACAACTACATACATATTCATAATTTGCATTCCTCCTGAATGTTTAAAAAACATCCTACGACTTCAAATACAAATAATGAACATGTCTGTAACTCAATAAGCTAGAAATAGATGGGAAATGCCTCAATATGTTAAAGGGGAAAAATAGTAAGTAATATATTCGATGGCAAAAACAAAGTAAAACGACTAACACTTCCCAATTTCAAAACTTACCACACTTCTACAGTCCTCAAAACATTATGGTCCTTTCATAGGATAGATATATAAATCAATAGATCAGAATTACATTCTAGAAATAAACCCACACTTCTACAGTCAATGGATTTTTGACAAGGTGCCAAGGCTATTTAATGGGTAAAAAACACTCTCTTCAAGAAATGGTGCTGAGACAAATGAACACCCGGTCACAAAATAACGGATTCGTGTCCTTACCTTATATCATATACCAAATTTAACTTGAAATGAATCAAAGACCTAAATATAAGAGCCAAAATCATAAAATTCTTAAAAGAAAATGTATGGATAAAAGTTTGTGACCTTGGATTTAGCAATGGTTTCTTAGCTACAAAACCAAAATACCAAGCAGCGAAAGAAAAAAAAAACAGTAAATTGAACTTCACCTAAATTAAAAGCTTTTGTGCATGACAGGACACTATCTGACAATGAACAGATAACCACGGAATGGAAGGAAAGATTTGCAAATCATATGTCCAGAATATACGAAGAGCTCTTACAGCTTAACAACAAAAAGACAAGCAATCCAATTAAAAATGAAAAAAGGATTTGAATAAATATTTCTCCAAGAAGCTCCATAAGTGTCCAAAAAGCAAATGAAAAGATGTTCAACATCATTAGTCATTAAATAATCTATTCATTAGCGACATGCAAATTAAAACCACAACGCGATGTCAATTCACAGCCAGCACGATGGTATAACAAACAAAAATAAACAAGCAACAACAAGAAAAATAACAAGTGCTGCCCAGGATGTGGAGAAATTGGAAACTTTGTGAATGCTGTTGGGAATATAAAATGGTACCACCTCTGTGGAAAACATTTTGAAAGTTCTTCAATATGTTAAACATAGAATTACAACATGATCCAACAATTCAGCTCCTAGATATATACCCAATACATTTGAAAACAGATGTCAATCAAATACATATACACAAAAGCCTAAAATGATAAAGATCATGGAAGAAAAAAATAGAGACAGCACTAGGGGCCCAATACATGGCATAAAGAGAATATAAATCATAATGAACCAGACACAAACACCAGAAGATAAACTAGATAACTGGGAGCTCCTAAAAATTAAGCACTTATGCTCATAAAAAGGCTTCACAAAAAGATTAAAAAGAGAACCTGCAGACTGGGAGGAAAAAAAAAAAAAATGGCTACAACGACAGGGGTTTAATCTCTAAAATCTATAGAATACTTCAACACCTCAACAGCAAAAAATAAAAATAATCCAATTAAAAAATGAGCAAAGAATATGAGCAGACACAGGAGGAAATGCTCCCAATCATTAGCCATTAGAGAATGCAAATCAAAAATACCATGAGGTAACAGCTCACTCCATTACTGCCACTAGTTAAAAAAAGAAAAAAAAAAAAAAACAGAAAATAACAAAAGTTGGAGAGGTTGCAGGGAGATTGAAACTCTTAGGCACTGCTGGTGGAAACGTAAAATGGTGCAACCACTATGGAAAATGATATAATGTTTCCTAACAATTTAGAAATTGAATACCCTATGATCCTGTAATCCCACTCCAAGGAATATATCCTAGAGGCATAAAAGCCAGCACACAAATTGACATCTGCACATCCATGTTCATTGAAGCGTTAAGCAAAAAAACAATAGCAAAAAGATGGAAACAACCTAAGTGCCCACCAACAGAGGAATGGATAAACAAATTATGGTACATACACACAATGGAATACTACATGATGATAAAGAACAATGAGATGAATCTGAGTAACATCTCACAACATGGATGAATCCAGAGGCCATTATGCTGAGTGAAGTCAGTCAATCACAAAAGGACAAATATTGTATGAGACCACTGCTATAAAAAACAAAGAAAAGGTTTACACACAGAAAGTAACAATCTTTGATGTTAATGAAAGAGGGGAAAGGTAGTGAGGGGAGGGGAAATCACTAACTGGATAATAGACAAGTTTGGTGAAGGGAAAGACAACACACAATATATGAGATGGCAGCACAACTTGACCAAGGCAATGTCATAGAAGCTTCCTAGACACATCCAAACACCTTGAGGGACCGAGTTACTGGGGATGAGGGCTGGAAAGCATGGTCTTGGGGGACATCTAGGTAAACTGGCATAACATAGTTCATAAAGAAAATATCATACATTTCTACTTTGTTGAGGGGCATATGGAGTCTTAAAAGCAGTGAGCAGCAGCCTAAGACATTTCTATTTGTCCCATCATGTTCGGAGCAAAGGAGAATGAAGAAAACCAAAGGCACAAGGAAAAGATTAGTCCAAAAGACTAATAGACCATATGAACCACAGCCTCTACCAGCCAGATTCCATAAGAACCAGATGGTGTCCAGCTACCACCACCAACTGCTCTGACAGGGATCACAACAGAGGATCCCAGACAAAATGGGAGAAAAATGTAGGACAAAATTCAAATTCACAAAAAAAGACCAGAATTACTGGTGTTCCAGAGACTGGAGGATGCCCTGAAACTGACCCTCGGACACCCATTTAACTCTTAACTGAAGCCACTCCGGAAGTCCACCTGTCAACCAAAGATTACATAGGCCTATAAAACAAACAATAACACACATAAGGAACATGTGTCTTATTTCAACCAAGTATAGGAGACCAAATGGGCAACACCTGCCCAAAATCAAAGATGAGAAGGCTGGAAGGGACAGGAAAATGGACGAATGGACATGGAGAGCCCAGAGTGGAAGGGGAAAACGGGAGGATGTTGACCCATTGTTAGGGCAGCAATGAGTGTCACAAGACAATTCGTGTATAAATTTTTTAGTAAAAAACTAATTTTCACTTTATACTTTCACTTAAAGCACAATAAAATAAAATAAAAAGAAATTTGTACACATATGTTCATAGCAGCAGTATTCACAACAGCCAAAAGATGTAAACAACACAAACATCCGTCAATGAACAGATAAACAAATTGTGCTACATATAATGGAATATTTTTTGGCCATAAAAAAATGAAGCACTGATACATGCTAAGGCAAAGATGAATCTTGAAAACATAATACTAAATCACAGAAGTCAGCCACAAAAGGCCACATGCTTGTATGATTCCATTTATATGAGATATCCAAAACAGACAAATCCGTAGAGACAGAAAGACAGTTGAAGAATAAGGAGGGTTGATGTTATGACGTAAAACTCTGCTTTGCTTTCTTCCAGACACGTGGACAATTTTTGGTGAACTTTATTTCCTTCCTGGATTTATTTGAAATTTTTTTTTTTTTTTTTTTTTGTGAAGGTGGCTTGTGGAACAAAACACTTTGGGAAGCAGACATAACAGAAAGGCCTATGACAAACCAGATGTCTGCAAAAAGGTCTGTGACCTTTCAGAGACAAGGATATACTGCTTAAGCCAAGCTTACCTAGACCTTCTTTTTGTTTTCAGGTGCCGTCTAGATGGTTCTGACTCATAGTGACCCTGTGTACAACAGAACGAAACACCGCCCTGCCTTGCCCCATTCTCACAATCATTGCTATGTTTGAGCCCATTGTTGCAGCCACTGTGTCAATCCACCTCATTGAGGGTCTTCCTCTTTTTCGTTGACCCTGTACGTTACAAAGCATGTTGTCTTTCGCCAGCGACTGGTCCTCCTGATAACATGTCCAAAGCATGTCAGACAAGTCTCACAGTCCTCGCTTCTAAGAAGCACTCTGGCTGTACTTCTTCCAGGACAGATTTGTTTGTTCTTCTAGTAGTCTGTGATATATTCAATATTCTTCACAGCACCATAATTCAAAGACATCTATTCTTCTTTTGCCTTTTTTACTAAGTGTCCAGCTTTCACATGCATGGCTTGGGTCAGGTGCACCTTACTCAAAGTGAAATCTTTGCTTTTCAACATTTTAAAGAGATCTTTTGCAGATTTGCCTAATGTAATACTTCTAGACCTTAGAAAAAAAAATTTTTTTTTTTTTTTTTTCTTTTAGGGACAAGAAAATCTCCATTTTGTTCTGGGTAGAAATTATGAGACCTTAAAATTCCTTAATCTTGCTTTCAAAGTAAAATAATGCTGAGCCTGAGTCATGGTAATTGGTATCTCCCTCTCTTTAGTTTTTGATGCAGCGGAAGAGTCCTTAAAACCAGAGAATTGGGATGTATGTAAAATCTTGAGATTCATGATTGCAGTCCTTCAAAATAAAATGAGTTTCTCAGTGAATCATTAGAGAATCCACAGACTTTCAATAAGATGAATTCGGTGTATAAATTTGTATAATGACACTTACTATTCTTCTGAATCTGGGGAGTTTGTTGACTTCCTATTCTCTGAAGCATATGAACCTCTAACAAAATGTCTAGTATATCCGTACATTTTGTATTCACCAGTGTGTGAGTTCCTTTTAGACACATTTTTTTCCTTTATTTTAAATTACATTTCTGTTTGTCCCACCCAGGGTTAAGATATCTTACCTTTAGGACAGACACAAGTATTATTCTCTTGCCTCTTCCTTTTGCTGTTCATATCGTACACACACACACACATTTCTCTGCTTCTTGCTACATAGCAAGATATGTTACATCTAATGCATTTCACATGTCTATTCCCCTAATGGCGTATATTATGTTTTTCTCCAACTCCCAGCTATTCTCAACGGCACTGCAATGAACAGTCTTGCGATTGCCTCTTTCAACTGCTGTTAAAAAATGTCTATACAATACGTGTTGAGTTTATGTGTGTGTATATATATATACACACAGACACATACAAAGTGGTGAAAATTCTTTTAAGATGAAATATAATAGTCCAATTAATTTTGCTAAGCAGCTCAATTTTGTTGTGGAAGCATGTACTTTCTTCATTAAATGCATGCTGTTTCCTGGATCCTTGTATCCTTGGTACAAAAAAAAAAAAAAAAGTTGCCTTGGAGTTGCTTTCAACCCATAGTGACCCTGTAGGACACAGTAGAACTGCCCCATACGGCTTTCAAGAAGCAGCTGGTAGATTCGTACTGTCGACCTTTTGGTTAGCAGCCAGTTAGCAGACATTGTTATTGGGCATTAATTGTATGAAATATAGCTTTCAACTATTATACTATTGCCTTTGCCATTTCCTGTTTGTGTTGTACAATGAATGGCTCATAATTTATATATGTGTTTTCTGTGAGTTGATTTCTACCTCTGCATTTTACTCTTGCTTTTGATCGTTGGGTTTGATATCTTGGCACAAATGGGAATCTTCCTATCAACACTATTGAGTTATAATGGACAATTGTAAACTCCACATATTTAAAGTGTACCATTTGATAAGTTTTAACATATGTATGCACTTGAGAAACTATTACAGCATTAAAGATAATGAACCTATTACCCTAAAAGTTTTCTAATGCCCCCATTAGATCCCTCTTTCCTGACCCTCCCATGAGTTATAGATCAACGTTTATTAATTTGCATATAATATATAATTGTTCTACCACCATTTGTTGAAAGGCTCTCCTTTCACCACTTAATAATCTTTGCACCTTTGTAAAAAGATAGCTGTTCTCTTATCCTTGGGTCTATATTTGGACTTTCGATACTGTTTCATTGGCCTATTTGGTAATTTTTATGCCAGTAACACTCTGTCTTCACTACGATAGATTATAATGTCTTGAAATCAGTTATTGTTTGTCTTCTAACTTAGGTATCCTTTTTCAAAGTTAATTCAGCTATTCTAGGTTCTTTGCACTCAGTTAAGGATTTTAGTTTGTTAATTTATGAAAAAAAAAAAACGCCGGATGAATTTTCATGTGATTGCATTGAATCTATAAATACACTTGGAGAAATTTGACATCTTATGAGTTGAAATTGACTTGACAGCAATAGGTTATGGGTTTAACAATATTGAATCTTCGGACTCATAAACATGGCTTATCATTCATTTATTTAGGTCTTTAATTTATTTAATGATGTTTTCTAGTTTTCAACGTAAAAGCCTTGGGACAGTCTTCCCATAGATAACCACATAGCTCAAATCACTCAACTTCTCAAGTGTTTCATTAAATGTCATCTCCTCATAGAGTTTTCTTGAAAACCTTCATTAAATTTTAATCCCCATGCTGCCTAATTGTCCTAATTCATTTTCATACTACTTAATACCTTCTATCACATGATAAAACTTACTACTTCATTATGTCTACTTTCTTCACTCTTCTACAGGAATGTTGGCCTTATGAAGTCAGAGATATTAAATGTTCAATTTAAATATTTCGTTATTAAGTATAACGAGCCCATTAACATAATATTCACCAGTCATCTTTTTCTGATGGGGCCTTTTACTGTGCTAAGTACAACAGATTAAAATAGTGAATAGAATATATAGAGTCCCTGGCGTCCCAAAGATACATGTTCAGTGAAAGAATCATGTGAACAAGCGTGTGGGGATGTAGGGAATCTAAACTTAACACCAAATATAAGTTGATATCTGAAGTACAAGCAGGAGTTAGATATCTCTAAGTAATAAAATCTAGCTGTAAAGTAAGGAAAAAAATCATTTCTATACTTATCACTAATTGATTTTTGACTTGCCATGGAGACAAACAGTACAAGGCAAAAAGAAGGTCTGATGTAGTATATATTGCCTATTATATAATTTATTGTTACTATACCCTGCAGTTAATTTTAAGTAGAATATTTGAACACACTTTCCAGGTTCTACCGACAGTATTTTTTACCTCTTTGTTCCTCAAACTGTAAATTGTGGGGTTTAGCATAGGTATCACCATGGTGTAAAATACTGAGGCCATTTTATCCGTATCAAAGGAATGGCTGGATTTGGGATGCACATACATAAAAAATAGAGTTCCACAGAATACAACTACCACTGTCAAGTGAGATCCACAGGTAGAGAAAGCCTTGAGCCTACCCTCTGCAGAGTTCATCTTGAGGATGGCCACAAGGATCATCATGTAAGACACAAGGATTATCAGAAGAGATAAAACTAAATTGAAGCCTGAAAAAGCCAGTATTATCAATTTAATAACGTATGTGTTTGAACAGATCAAAGATATCAAGGGCAGACTATCACAGTAGAAATGCCTCATGACATTATAGCCACAAAATGGTGAAATAAAAATTTTTATGGTCATCAGAAGAGACAAAAGGACACTGTAGACATAAGGTATGACCACCAGTACCTGGCATACGTTTGGTGACATGATGACTGTGTAAAGCAGAGGGTTACAGATGGCCACATAGCAGTCATGGACCATTGTTAAAAGAATGAAAATGTCACTAACTATAAATATACAAAAGAAAGCCAGCTGTGTAGCACACCAATTATAGGAAATTGTATGATGACCTACAATAAAATTTGTTAGCATTTTGGGTCCAACAGCTGTTGAATAACCAAGATCAGTGAAAGCCAAATGTCTGAGGAAAAAGTACATAGGTGTATGTAGTCTAGAGTCTATCATGGTGAGGATGATCAAGCCCAGGTTACCCATCACTGAGACCATGTAAACAATGAGGAAGAATCCAAATAACGGAGCCTGCAGCTCAGGGCGATCTGTGATTCCCATTAGAATAAACTCATTCAGCACCGTTAGATTGTGTTTGTCCATCAGATCACTCAGGAAACCTACAGATGAAAAAGTATATAAATAACCACTAACTTTCAGGAGATATTACTGAATATACATATTTATATAAGGTCAATCTATATTTCTAGCTCCAGAGTTTGATATAAATTTCCCCTCTAATCTTGAAGGTAGAGAAAATGAAACCATCTTTTTGTAAATTGAAAACATCAACACACAGAGTAAACTGGAAAATTATGTCACACTAATAGTAAATATCAGTATAGAGATATAAATTATAAAGAAACAATGAAAAGAAATTCAAAGGCATAAATGTACAATAATTGGAATAAAAACTCAAAGTTTTCAACAGCAGATTTGAGCAGGAAGGAGAAGGAATCAGTGAACAAGAAAACAGGTCAATTGAGATCATCTAGTCTAACAGGCAGATAATAATTAAATAAAATGAACAAAGCCTAAAGGTACTAACGTAAGCAAACAGAAGTTTTAGAAGGAAAGAGAGAGAGAAAGCGGCAGACAGATTATTAGAAGAAATACAGTCATGCATTACTAAAGTCCAGGACACATTCTGTGCGATAGGATGTCATGTGACTTGGACTTTGCACCACGCCATATCATATACAAGCAGTCACACCATATTATATACATTCAGTCACTGAATTTTGAACAAGTTCATTTGCTAAGTCTCTCTTTAAATCGAATTTGTAAGTCGGAACAGTTAGATGTGGTTCATATCTAATGTCAGTCAAATTTCCATCTTAGTATAGAGTATATAGTGTATAGTATATAGTGTACCTTTCTATATAGAAAAACATTAAAGAAACACTTCCATAGATACTACTTTAGCATAATAATACAGTAATAATAATAATACTGTTTTGATGTGCCTCACAAAGAAGTACCCTTTTTTATTATGAACCATTGTATTTTTCTAGCGTTTTTAATATAATAGGCTTTAAGGGGATTGATTTGTAACTACAGGTTATATGTAAGTCAGACATTTGAACCTGGGACAACAGAAAGTACTGTATAGTACAGCACATAAGCCAGTAACATGGGTGTTTATTGTGATTATTAAGACATCTGTATTATAGGAAAAAAATTTTTTTTTCTTTTTTTTATTATAGGTTATATACCTACTGTACAATTATACACCTGACAGTGCAATCACTTTGTAAAGAAGAGTCATGAAACACATGAGTAGCATGCGGGAAGCTATTGTATTCACTAAAAAAAAAAACTACATCTGGTTATATCCTCTACGTCCTGTTCTCCAGTCAGGAGTTCTGAACTCTATTATAACCTTGTTGGACCATGGTCATATGGATGATCAGATGTTGTCTGAAGAGATATTATGCAACTCATGATTGTAATGGATCAAAAAGTCACAATTTTGATGAAAGACATGAATATACATGTTCTAGAAACTCCGAGTAAACTAAAAGATATACACTCCAAGGCATATTGTAATCATTCTGCTGTAAGACAAAGAAAGACTCCTGAAAGAAGAAAGAAAGAATTGAGAGAAGTGACTTGTCACAAACAGAGATCCTCAATAAGATTAACTGATAAGTTCTCATCAGAAAGCATAAATGCCAGGAAAGAGTGAGTTGACATACTGAAAATGCTGACCAAAAAAAAATGTAACCAAGAATAATGTATCAGGCAAAACTATCCTTCAAAACTCACCATGCATATACAGTCCTCAAAATATTATGGTCCTGCCATAGGATAGACATATAGATTAATGGATTAGAATTAGATTCTAGAAATAAATCCATACTTCTACAGTCAATGGATCTTTGACAAGGACACCAAAACTGTTTAATGGGTAAAAATTAGTCTCTTCAAGAAATGATGCTGAGACAAGTGGACACCTGAGTACAAAAGAATAAAATTGTGCCTTTACCTCACATCATATGCCACATTTAACTCAAAACGTACCAAAGGCCTAAATATAAAAGCCCAAACCGTAAAAATCCTAAAAGAAAACGTGTAGGTAAATGTTTATGACCTTGGATTTGTCAATAGTTTCTTAGATTTAAAGCCAGAAGACCAAGCAATAAAAGAAAAACAAAACAGTAAATTGAACTCCATCCAAATTAAAAGCTTTTTTGCATGATGGGACACTATCAAGACAGTAAAAAAAATTAATAAATCACCACAGATTGGAAAAAAGTATTTGCAAATCATATATATGACAAGAGTCTAATGTACAGAATGTACAAAGGACTATTACAGCTCAACAACAGACAAGCAGCCCAATTAAAAAAAAGAAAAAAGAATTTGAACAAGTATTTCTCCAAGAAGCTCTATAAATGACCAACAGCAAGTGAAAAATTTTTCAACATCATCAGTCATTACTGTTGTTGTCGCCAGGTCCAGTCACGGCCTCTACAGAGGGACAATAGGTTGGTAGCTGTGCATGAGGTGCATCGGGTAGGAACTGAAACCAGATCAGTCACATGAAAGTCCAACATTCCACCAGTGAACAACCACTTCTCCATTTACAGAGTGTTTCGATGACCAAGCAGTTGCTGTCAAGTAGACTAGCATTCATGGAGACCCCAAGTGTGTCATAATACAGCTGTGCTACATAGGAGAAAAAATTGAAGTAATCAATGATTTCATTTTACTTGGATCCACAATCAACACCCATAGAAGCAGCAGTCAAGAAATCAAAGATGCAATACATTGGGCAAATCTGCTGCTAAGGGCCTCTTTAAAGTGTTGAAAAGCAAGGATGTCACCTGAAGACTAAAGTGTGTCTGACCCAAGCCATGGTATTTTCAATTGCATCATATGTATGCAAAAGCAGGACAATGAAAAAGGAAGACTGAGGAAGAATTGACGCCTTTGAATTGTGGTATCGGGGAAGAATATTGAATATACCATGGACTGGAAAAAGAAGGAAAAAATCCGTCTTGGAAGCAGTACAACCAGAATGCTCCTTAGATGCAAGCATGGTGAGGCTGCGTCTTACATACTTTGGCCATGTTGTCAGCAGGGATCAGTCCCTGGAGAAGGACATCATTCTTGGTAAAGTCCCAGGGTCAGAGGAAAAGAGGAAGACCCTCAAGGAGATGGATTGACACAGTGGCTGCAATGATGTGGTCAAGTATAACAACGATTGTCAGGACTGTGCAGGCCCAGGCAGTGTTTCATTCTGTTGTACATAAGGTTGCTAACAACAACAACAACACATAGGATTTTCAATGACTAATTTCTCTGCACCACCCGAAGACTCCCAACACTAAGTTAGGTGACAACAAATGTATTTCTGCAATGAGATATCAAGAAAAATATGCATTTAATTATACCCACTTAAATATGCAAGTGATTTCTGAGGGGGAAATAAGAGAACTAAGACCAAGAGCTACTAATAAATGAAATAAAAAGACACCTTGATTTAAAGCATAACATATTTTGCTGATCTTTAATTTTGCAAGGTATCTTATTTTCTTAAACCTATAGTTGTGCAGAGTTTAATCTTATTTCTGATCTGCATTAGGTGCGTATTTACTCATTCAAAGAGTCATTTAATGACATTTCAAAGACTCCATCCAGCTTTTGGAGGATAGGGGGTAGGGCAGCCCTCCTACTGATTAAACATGATGTGAGGGAGGCATGATGTAGTAAAACAGATACTTTAATATTTTGCTTTGGCCATGCCTCGAACTAAAAATTTGTATATTGCACATGACTTTGATCCCTTAGTGATATTGGTAAATTCAGGAAATATATGAAATAAGCAAATGTTAGGATTATAGAAAATATTATTATTTTTTTTAAGTTACATGAAACCCGAAAATACTATGGGAATCTATTATGAATTGAGGTGACAAATTCTGAAATAGATCTGTTTACCTACCAATGACAATATCATATTTGACATTTAGTTGAGGGCTAAAATGTTAGAAAAACCCACTGCCATCGAGTTGACTCTAATAGTGATCCCACAGGGTTCCCAAGGCTGTAAAGCTCTACAGAAGCAGACTGCCACATCTTTCTCTCATGGATCCTCTAGTGGTTTCGACCCTCCAACCTTTCGGTTAGCAGTCGATACCTTTAACCACTATGCCAAAAAGATCATAAAAACCTTAAGGATTTCAATGGGACGTTTCCTAACAGCATTAACTGCATTTGTTTTACTATCTAAAGAATATCAACTAACCATAAAGGTAATGGAATTATGTTTAATTTTCCTCAAAGACTGTAAAGGTGGCTGCAATATCGAACTACCTCAGAAATTGTGATTATCAAAGAAGATCGTTAATCCCTGTGGTTAAGTCCTCTAGTGTGGGTATTAGGTTAAATGGCAGTTGGGGTCATAAAAAAACACTGGAACTCTGACGGGTAGTCACAGGAAAATGTGTCACCTACTCACCACTAATGAAGAATCTGTGTGTGCTTCCCCTGCCTCCCTAACATAACCCAAAAGGAGAATTTATGGGCTTCTTTCTTCCTTGAAGACTATCCCTGAGGAGAAGGAATGCAATTTGTTAATTATGCCCAAAGCATTTGAAAGTTTCAAACAAAGCCAATGGGATATCTGCTAATTATACAAAATACCTTTATTTTAAATAACTTTTCACAACTTCTCTGGGTTAAGCCTACTCTGCTGCCATCTAGCAATTGAAAATCAAAATATTGTACCTGTGAGGACACAATGGAGACATGTATAAATTCTACCCACTGCATAATTGTAAAAATTTCACAAGGAAAAATTATAGATCTGTATGTGTAGCTGTTTTCTCCATTTTCGTGGTGTTTTGAGGGAGTCCCTGGGTGGGGCAAACCATTAAGCACTGGGCTATTAACAGATAGGCTAGCGGTTCAAACCTATCCAGAGACACTTCAGAAGTAAGGCCTGGTGATCTGTTCCTGAAAGGCGACAGCCATTGAAAACCCTGTGAAATGAGTGTCTTCTTCGAAACACATGAGATCTCCCTGAGTCGGAACTGACTTGATGAGAATTGGTTTGTTTTTATTTTTAGTATGGTGGTATTAATTTATTATTGAAATATAACATACATGTAAAGATGCACTCAATATAAATATATTTAAAAAAACTTAATACATCTTTTTAACCAGAATCCACAATTAACAACAGCAAAAAAAACATTAGCAAGATCCCAGAAACATAACCACCGAGCTGACGTGTTGTTGTTGTTAGGTGCCATCGACAGAAGGTAAATTTGAGTAATAGTCGTTTTAATTTGTTGTCCTTGTAGGCAACGGATATTATCCTATCACTGACAGCATTGTACTTAAGGATTCATCTTGAAATGTTCTTTTTGACAATGAATGGGACAACATGCCTCTTCAATGTTTCATTCCTGGTATAAAAGACTGTATGATTGTTTGATTCAAAATGGCCAGTACCAGTCCATTTTAGCTCTCTAATGCCTCAGATATCAATGTTCATGTGTTCCATTTCATTTTGATGACTTCCAATTTTCCTAGATTTATACTTTATACATTCCACACTCTGATGATTAATGAATATTTGCAATTATTTCTACTTATTTTGAGTCATGCCACATCAGCAAATAAAGGGCCCCAAAAACTTGACTCCATCCACATCATTAAGGTCGACTAAACTTTGAGCTCTTCCCCAGTCATGTTTTGTGTGCCTTCCAAGCTGACGGGCTCATCTTCTAGCACCGTACCAGTCAATGTTCCACTGCTATTCATAAGATAAAACCCTATGTGGCTAATTTTCTCAGAAGTATACTGCAAGATCCTTCTTTCTAGTCTGTCTTAGTCTGGAAGCTCCACTGAAACTAGTTCGCCATGGATGACATTGCTGGTGTTTGATATACCAGTGGCAAACCTTCCCGTGTCACAGCAACATGCAAGCTGCCACAATACAACAAACTGACAGACATGTGGTGGAACAGCATTGATAAGTTTTGCCACTTTTTAGTGCTGTCGTGGTAATGTACCATCAAGTCAGTTCTGACTCATAGTGACCTTATGTACAACAGAAGGAAACACTGCCTGGTCCTGCTTCATCCTCACAATCGTTATGTGTGAGCTCATTGTTGCAGCCACTGTGTCATTCCATCTCCTTGAGGGTCTTCCTCTTTTTTCCTGACTCTCTACTTTACCAAGCATGATGTCCTTCTCCAGGGGCTGATCCCTCCTGACAGCATGTTCAAAGTATGTGAGAAGCACTCTTTCCTTCCTTGCTTTGAGGAAAATTCCAGTTGTACTTCTTCTAAGGCAGATGTGTTCATTCTTTTGCCAGCCCATGGCACACCCAATATTCTTCACCACCACCACAATTCAAAGCCATCAATTCTTCTTTGGTATTCCTTATCCATCATCCAAACTTCACATGCGTATGAGGCAATTGAAAAATCGTGGCTTGGGTAAGGTTCACCTTAGTCTTCAAGGTGACATCTTTGCTTTCTGACATTGTAAAGAGATCTTTCAAAACAAATTTGCCCAATTCAATGCATCTTTTTATTTACTGACTGCTACTTCCACTTCCATGGGCATTGGTTGCAAATCCAAGTAAAATTAAATTCCTGAAAACGTCAATCTTTTCTCTGCTTATCATGGTGTTGCTTATTGGTCTAGCTGTGAGGATTTTTCTTTTCTTTATGTTTCCATACTGAAAGCTGTAGTCTTTTATCTTCATCACGAAGTGCTTCAAGTCCTCTTCAGTTACAACAACGAAGGCTGTGTCATCTGCGTAGCGTATGTTGTTAATGAATCTTCCTCAAATCTCGATGCCCCATTCTTCTTCATATAGTCCATCTTCTCAGAATATTTGCTCAAAGTGCAGATTGAATAACTATGGCGAAAAGACACAACCCTGATACACATCTTTCTTGGCTTTAAACCATGCAATATCATCCCCTTTTTCTGTACAAATGACTGCCTCTTGGTGTATTCACAGTTTCTTCATGAGCACAATTAAGTGTTCTAGAATCCCTGTTCTTCACAATAGTATCCATAATTTGTTATGATCCACACAATAGAATGATTTTGCAGAGTCAATGAAACACAGGTGAACATCTTTTTGGTATTCTCTACTTTCAGCCAGACTATGTCTCACATCAGCAGTGATATACCTGGTTCCATGTCCTCGCCTGTATCCAGCTTCAATTTCAGACAGTTCCCTGTTGATAATTGCTGCAGTCATTTTTGAATGATCTTCAGCAAAATTTTACTTGTGTGTGATATTTACGATATTGCTTGATAATTTCTCTATTTGGTTGGACCATCTTTCTTGGGAATAGGCATAAATATGTATCTCTTCCAGTCAATTGGCCAGGTAGTTGTCTTCCAAATTTCTTGACATACATGAATGAGCAATTCTAGCGCTACATCTGTTTGTTGAGACATCTCAGTTGGTGTCTTGTCAGTCCTGGAACCTTGTTTTTCACCAGTCCCTTCAGTGCAGCTTGGACTTCTTCCTTCATTACCATCAGTCCCTGATCAAATGCTACCTCCTGAAATGATTGAACATCCACCAGTTATTTTTGATACAGTGACTCTGTGTATTCCTTCCATCTTCTTTGTATGTTTCCTGTTGTTTAATATTTTTCCCATAGAATTCTTCAATATTGTAACTCGAGGCTTGAATTTTTTCTTCATTTCTTTCAGCTTGAGAAAGGCCAGGCATGTTCTTCCTTTTTGGTTTTCGAACTCCAGGTCTTTGTACATGTAGATATATATGTATATATATATATACACACACAAAAACATACACATATACTGGAATTTGTATCGTAATTGCATTAATTTTATGGGGTAATTTAAGAAGACTTGACATCTTCATGGCATTTATTGCTTTCCACCCATGGACATAGTATTTCTCTAACTTTATGTCATCTTTAAGAACAAAGTAACATTTTGTAGTTTGTAGCCTTCATGTCTTCTAAATCTTACATTAGATAATTTCTTATGCTCTTTTTTATTTTTGTGCTATTGCAAATACTACTTTTAAATTCGTTTCCACATGTTACTAGTACATAGCAAAACAATTGATTTTTTCTAATACATTAATCTCTTATCCATCAACCTTTAAAAGTTATTTCTTTCTCTTCAGTTGATACATTATTCTGGATTTTTTTATGTAGAGTCATGTCACTTGAAAACATTTACAACTCTATTTCTGATTTATCGAACATATACCTTTTACTTCAACAGAAATCTCAGGTATTACCCACTATAAAGGGAGACAGATTTGAAGTGTGAAGAAAGACATTTTTCAAATATTTCTCGTCGCTATATATAAGCATGGTGCAAACACTGTGGTTTAAATGACATGTAAGACACAAAGAAAATGCATTTTTTTAGTTTAATATTTAAATTTTAAGAAAGATTGTTTACTAAGAGATGCATACAAAAGGATTCTCTTTAATGGTAACATATATTTGCGGCAATGCAAGAACAGCGATGTGGAATTCAGGCACTTGTTCTGAATTTGAGTCCAAACCAACCTTGATACCAGAAGAATAATCAGTACTTGAACATCTATGTTAGATGTTTTGATTGAAAACAAGGAAAATTACTCTACTTTACCATGCCTTTTCTACATTTTATTTCTAAAAACCTAGAACCTTAAATAAACAACTGTCAAGAACTAATTTGTTGAATACGCACTCTATACTGAACTTTAAATAGAACTTTTGCACAAATTTTTCCATATCCTATACAAGGCACCTTTTACTTCTTTGTTTCTCAAACTATATATTAAGGGATTCAGCATAGGTATTATCACAGTGTAAAATACAGAGGCCATCTTATCGGTATCAAAGGAATGGCTGGATTTGGGTTGCACATACGTAAAGAACAGAGTCCCATATAACACAAATACTACTGTCAGGTGAGATACACACGTGGAGAAGACCTTGTACCTCCCCTCTGCAGAGTTCATCCTAAGGATGGCTGCAAGGCTCAACATGTAGGACACAAGAACTATCAGAAGGGATGAAACTAAATTAAATGCTGAACTGATCAGTATCATCAGTTCAACATCATGTGTGCTTGAACACAGCAATGTTAATAATGGAAGACTGTCACAGTAGAAATGACTGACAACATTATAACCACAGAAAGAAGAAATAAAAATCTTTATTGTGGTCAGAAGAGAGAGAAAGGCACTGTAGAGATAGGGAACTACCACCAGGCCCCAGCATACTCTTTGAGACATGACAATTTTGTAGAGCAGAGGGTTACAGATGGCCACATAGCGGTCATAGGCCATTGCAGACAGAACAAAAAGTTCACTAATGATGAACATTATGAAGAAAGCTAGCTGTATAGCACACCAATGATAGGGGATTACATTTTGATTCACTACAAAATTTACCAACATTTTGGGCCCCACAGCAGTTGAATATCCAAGATCAATAAAAGCCAGATGTCTGAGAAAAAAGTACATGGGTGTTTTTAGCCTGGAGTCCATCTTGGTGACGATGATCATGCCCAAGTTGCTCACCACTGAGATCACGTAGATGATGAGGAACAACCCGAAGAATGGAGCCTGGAGCTCAGGGCGGTCTGTGATCCCCATTAGTATGAATTCCTTTAACATTGTTAGGTTTTGCTTATCCATCCATGCCATTAAGGAAACGTACTGTGGCAAGAACCATCAGAATAGTTATTAAGTTTCTGAAGTTATCACCAGGTAAAACTTTAGTATACGAAGCAATTATGTGTGAGATAAATTGATTTTTTCAGATGAAGTAATTCAAACAAAACCCATCTTTGTCATCGAACCTAGAACCAAATTTAGAAAACCGTTACAGCATAAAGAATACCATTGCTGTAGAATCGATTCCAACTCATAGTGACCCTACCAGATATAAATAAATAAATAGTGCTGTATCTACCCTACCAGATAGAGTAGAACTATCCCGTAGGGTTTACGAGGAGTGTCGACATGTAGAAAAATTTTATTTTTTGAGTAATATACTGGTTATCATTGCAAGGTACACAGTTCTTTTGGCAATAGGACATAAGATATGTTTGACCTAGATTGGAAAAGCTAATAATCTATTTTTTCTTTTAATTTTAAAATACACATAATTAGTAAAAACATCAAATTTTAGAAGGAATTATAATAAAAAGGTATAGGCCTCTGCTTCTTGCTCCTGCATCTTCAGCCCCATTACCAAGAGAAAACCATTATTGATTCATTTAGTAGACTTTGATTTTCTTTTCCTTGTGATCAACAATATTTCTTAATGATATTCTTATCCGGTAAATGTTTGGTTTTTAAAAAGTGTATCCTTGGAGACAACATGATGCACTAGACAGAAGCACCACATCATCCCTTAACAGCAAAAACCCAAAAAAATTAAGTAAAACAGAGACAAACATCAATCTGGAGCCTTACGCATCAAATGAAGAGACAAAGAACTCAACAAAGCACCAGGTGTAATAAGAAACTCCAGATAATAGCAAGGAGAGATATAAAATGGAGATCTGCTTTCAGCTAACACAGCACAGATTCTCTATCTTGGACATCTTTTTGAGATCAGTGGACAGGGAGTACAGGAGAACAGCTTTATGGAGCTCCCAGCAGAAGACATAGTACCACAGCTGCACAACAGCTGAGTGACTAGCCCTGCCCACTGGACAACATGGTAAGAAATATTGTGCCCCTCAGATAGGCAAACAACAAAGAAGGACAGCCTACGTGCTTAGGTATAACTAAATAAAATGAGAAAGCAGAACAAAACAAACAAATCTACAATCATTAAAGAAAGAAAAAAAATAACAGGTGAAGAAAACAGAAAACCCAGAGAGGATCATTGAAGAATTGCTGACAGAAACTTCCCTAATATCATGAAAGATGAAAAGCTGACCATTCAGGAAGCTCAACAAACCCCATATAGGACAGAGCCAAAAAGAAAATCACCAAGGCATATCATAATCACACTCACTAAAATGAAAGACAAATAAAGAATCCTGAGAGCAGTTCAAGATAACTGAAAAGTCACACTGTGGAAACAATAAGATTAAGCTCTGATTACTTGGCAGAAACTATGCAAGGAAGAAGGAAACTTGATGATATACATAAATTCTTGAAAGAAAAAATAAATGCCAACAAGAATAATACATTCTGCCAAACTCTCATTCAGATATGATGTTGAAATTAGGACATTTCCAGATAAACAGGAATTAAGGGAATATGTAAAAAACAAATTAAAGTACAAGAATTATTAAAGGGAATCCTTCAGTTTGAGGACAAACAACATCAGAAGACAGCATGAATCTAGGACTCAAGACCTCACTGCCAGATACCAACCTAGGAAATGAACACTTGAAGATTAATCAAGTCTAAAAGATTAATAACAGAGAAGAAGAGACAATGACAAAAACTTCAGAGCAATGAAAGTGGGAATAAACGGTGTAGGTATAGAACTTTTTAATGGAGAAGAAGGCAAAGCAATACCAAGTTATTAAAGACTGGTTCAATCTTAGGAAGATAAGGGTAAATTTCAAGGTAATCACAAAGAAAATTAACAAGCCTATTCATCAAAAAAAGAAGAAAAACATAAAGTTTCAATAAACACAAAATCTACAAAAACAAAAGAAAAAAAAATGCACACAAAAAAAGGAATTCAGCACAGAAAAGAAAGAGGAACAAAGAAAACATCAGCATCACCAAAAAAAGCTACAAAATGACAGCAATAAACTCACATCTATCAAACTTATAATGAACGTAGATGGCTTAAATGCACCCATAAAGAGACAGAAAGCCTGGATTAAAAAAAAAAAAAGAACAATATGCTGTGTAAAAGAGACCTAACTTAGAAACAAAGACATAAATTTATTAAAAATCAAAGAACTGAAAAAAATACATTAAGCAAACAGTTAACCCCAACCCCTGGAAAAAATTAAAAAAAAAAAAAAAAACTGGAGTGGCAATACTATTCTCTGATAAAACAGGCTTTAAAACAAATCCACCATAAAAGAAAGAATGGCACTATGTAATGATTAAAGGAACAATCCGTCATGAAAACATAACCATAACAAATATCTATGCACCCAATGACAGGGCTCCAAAATACATAAAACAAACTCTAACAGAGCTGAAATGAGAAATTGACAGTTCCACAACAATAGTAATACATTTCAACACACCACTCTCAGTAAAGGACAGAGCATCTAGGAAAAAACTCAACAAAGACAGATCTAAAGGACACAATCAGCCAACTTGACCATGTAGACATATATAGAACACTCCACCCAACAGGTATAAAATACACCTTCTTTTCAAACACACATGGAACGTTCATCAGAATAGGCCACATCTTAGGGCACAAAGCAACACTCAACAAATTGCAAAAAACTGAGATAATACAAAGTATCTTCTCTGATCACAATGCCATCAAAGTAGAAATTAAAAACAGTAAGAGGAAGGAAAAAAAATCAATTACATGGAAACGGAATAACATCCTGAACAACAACCTGCTTAAAAACCACTGAGTTATAGAAGAAAGCAAAGATGGGAACTAAAATTTATAGACTCAAATGAGAATGAAAACACATCACACCAAAACTTTGGGGACACAGCGAAGGCAGTGCTCAGCAACAGATGCAAACATCAAAAAAAGAAGAAAGGGACAAAATCAAAATATCAGCTATACAACTGAAAAAAATAGAAAGAGAACAGCAAAAAAAAAAAAAAAAGAGCCCACAGCCACCAGAAGAACGGACATAATAAAGATCACAGCAGGAATAAATGAAATAAAGGATAGAAAGAATCAGCAAAACCAAAGGGTGGTTCTTTGAAAGGGTCGAAAAGATTGACAAACCACTGACCAAACCGGAAAAAGAAAAACCGGAGAGGACTCAAATAACCCAAATAAGAAATGAAAGGGGGACAATACAACAGATCCGACTGAAATAAAAAGGATTATAGCAGTGTTTTTTTTTTTTTTTTTACACAGTGTACTATGAAAAACTATACTCTTAACAAATTTGAAAACCTAGAGTAAATGGACAAATTTCTAGAAACACAATACCTATCCAAACTAATGCAAAATGATGATGAAAATCTCAACAGACCCATAACAAGAGAAGAGATTGAAAAGGTAAAAAAAAAAAACTCTCAACCAGAAAAGCCCTGGCCCATATGGCTGCAATGGAGAATTCTACCAAACATTCAGAGATGAGCTTACACCAGTATTACTATTTCAGAACATAGAAAAGGAAGGGATACTTCCAAATTCATTTTATGAAACCAGGATAACCCTGACACCAAAACCAAGCAAAGACATCACAGAAAAAGCAAATTGCAAACCAACATCTCACATACACATGCAAAAATTCTCAACAAAATTCTAGCCAATAGAATTCAGCATCATATCAAAAAAAAAAAAAAATACACCATGACCAAGTGGAATTTCCCACAGTCTGGGAAAATATTTTTGATTATTATGAATACAACAAAGATCTAATCTCTAAAAGCTACAGGAAAATCCAACAGCTCTACAACAAAAAGACAAATCGTCTAATTAAAAAATGGGCAAAGGAATTGAATAGAGGTTTCACTCAAGAAGACATTCAAGCAGCTAACAGACATATGAGGAAATGCTTGAGATCACTAGACATTAGAGAAATGTAAATTGAAACCACAGTGAAATACCATCTCACCCTGACATTACTGGCAAGAATCAAAAAACCAGAAAATAACAAGCTGAGGAGAGATTGCAACTCTTATGCACTGCTAGTGGGAATGCAAAATGGTACAACCATTTTGGAAAATGATATAATGCTTCCTTACAAAGATAGAAATACCACGTGGCCCAGCAATCCCACTCCTAGGAATATATCTAGAGAAATAAGAGCAGTCATATGAATAGACACATGCACAGCCATGTTCATTGCAACATTGTTCACAATAGCAAAAAGATGGAAACAACCTACATGCCCATCGACAGATGAATAAATAAAGTACAGTAAATACACACAATGAAGTACTATGCAATGATAAGAAACAATGATGAATCTGCAAAGGATCTCACAACATGCATGAATCTGGAGGACTTTATGCTGAGTGAAATAAGTCAATTACAAAAGGACAAATATTGTATGAGACCACTAGTATAAAAACTCATGAAAAGCTTTACACACAAAAAGAAACAATCCTTGATGGTTACAAGCGGTGGGGATGGAAAAACACTAAATGGAAAATAGCTAAGTGGTAAATTTGGTGAAGAGTAAGACAGTACACAATACTGGGGAAGCCAGCACAACTTGTACAAGGCAAGGTCATGGAAGTTCCACAGGCACATTCAAACTCCCTGAGGGATCAAATTACTGGGCTGAGGGCTGTGGGGACCGTGGTCTGGGGAACATCTAGCTCAATTGTCATGACATACTTTATAAAGAAAATGTTCTACATTCTGCTTTGGTGAGTAGTGTCCGGGGATCTGAAAAGCTTGTGAGAGGCCGTCTAAGGTACTATGCTGGTCCACCACATCGGGAGCAAGGGAGAGGAAGAAAACTAAAGACACAAGAGGAAGATTAGTCCAAAGGACTAATGAACCACAACTACCACAACCTCCACCAGACTGAGTCCAGTCCAACTAGGTGGTGCCCAGCTACCACCACTGACTGCTCTGACAGGGATCACAATAAAGAGTCCCAGACAGAGCTGGAGAAAAACGTAGAACAAAATTCTAACTCACAAAAAAAGAACAGACTTACTAGCCTGGCAGAGATTGGAGAAACAATTTAGGGTATGGCCTCTGGACACCATTTTAGCTCAGTGATGAAGTCACTCCTGAAGTTCACACTTTAGCAAATGATTAGACAGACTCATAACACAAAAGGAGACTAAAGGGGCACGCTAGCCCAGAGGCAAGGACTACAAGGCAGAAGGAGACAGGAAAGCTGGTGATAGGGAACACAAGGCCTAGAAGAGAGAGTGTTGACTTATCTTGGGTTTGGTAACCAATATCACAAAACGATATGTGTGCTCACCCTTTAGTGAGAAGCTAACTTGTTCTTTAAAAATAAAATAAAATAAAATAAAAAAATATTACTGCTCCTCTAAGCTTCTATAAGTTTTAAACTTTTTTTTTTCCTTATATCTATAATGATAGATAAGAAGTTTGCTAGCTTGCAGGAGCCTCCAGCATGCCTACTCTAATGCACTTAAACCACTTTTTTTCGTTTTTCTTTTCCTCTAGAGCAGCGGATCCCACACTTCAGGAAATGAGTACCACCTTTCTGGTTTTCATTATGTTGAATATCATCTCAGTGCTGCATGAGTAATGTATTCAGTCTGAAAAAGAAAGATTAGCAGACATTCTCACATTTGCTTTGATCTAAATATTAACATCTCTAGTTAGAATTTTCTAACACGAATATACCTTCATAAAATGTATTTGTTAATGCAACAGCTAAAATTATCTAGTAAACTGCTATATATATTCCACAAAGTGAAAACAAGGTTCTAAAGCTGGCACTGCTATCTGAAATGCTTCAGGGATTGGGACATAGCACTGTATGTGGTTTCCTGGTGCGAAGTAAAGAAAGCAGCAAGGAAGCAGGGGAACTGAGTATTGCATGCCTCATCTAAAATACCCAAAGTTTATTTATTTAAATGTACATGGGCCAGATGAATCATTTATTTTTACCAGACAACACTGAAAGGAGTGGAGTAGTTTGCTATAGTTTAATTTTGAATAGTATTTTTATATCTTTATATCCTCTTCTATGAAGTATACATCAAATATTTTGAATTAATAAATGTTAGTTTGAGGATTGTGTTTTCTCTACCTTTATTTTACCCAACTTCTCTCTGTTCCAGATTGTCTTAAAGGTTGGTGCTTCCACACTTTTAAGGAAGAGATACATCCAAATTTGATACAAACTCTTACAGATTACAAAAAATGAATACTAACCCTGAAACTCAACTTAGAAGGTCATTATAACACTGAATAAAATTAAATATATAATTAAAAAATATTTAAAGACCCACAATTTCACTTATGTAGATGCAAAAATCTTAAATGATATTATATATCTTACAATGTAGACGAATGTAACTCCCTCTGACCAAATTGAAGAGCCCTGGTGGTACAATGGTTAAAGGGCTTGAACACTAATGGAAAGATTGTTGGAACTCACCAGCTGCCCTGTGTGAGAAAGACATGGTAGTCTGCTTCCGCATAGATTTACAGCCTGGGAAACCCTATGGAGCAGTTTGACTCTGTCCTATAGGGTCACTATGAGTTGGAATTGACTCAATGGCAAAGAGTTTGGGTTTTGGCTTATGATCAAACTGAATGATCCCAGGTTGATCTGGATGGTTTAATTCTGGAAAATTCATAAATATAATTAACCATATTAACAAATTAAAATAAAAACACAATATTATGAGCATTTGAATAGACAAAGAAATAACACTGGATAATAGCCAGCACTCATTTAGAATGGACAAAAACTTCACAAATTTGGAATAGAAAGAAAATTCCACAACTGGGTAGAATGATTTTGAAAAATACCCAAAAAAGTAAAAAGAAACATTTACCTAGCAGCAACCCAGCAAGGAAAATGGCAAAGCCTAATGCTTTAAGCTACAAAAAGTTATACCTAAAACTAGAAATAATCCCCAAAATTTGTACAGTTAGGCAGGCCTCTTTACCTCAAGATCCATTCTATTGAAGTTTTACAAGTTTCTGGAGCTCTGAAACCTTCCATGTGGTAAAAGAAACTATCTAGGGTTAGTTTTATATGGTATGAATTAACTATCGCTTTTCACCTTCTTTTATAGGGATAACCATAATTTCAGCTCCCTTCACTGTCCTGTTGTAACATGGAGCTCTGTCATACACACAGGTCCATGGATGTCTTTCTGAGTTGATGGCCTTATCTTTCCTCCTTGGTTATGATTGGAAGAAATGGAGAAACCGGGCAGCCAGCCTGACCCTGATCTCATGGCAGCAAAAATTCCAGGGCAGTACTGGGAATTGGGGGATGGACCTGAAGCCCAAGGACATCATTTTAAGCAAATGGAACCTCCAATTTCAACTAAGTTTTCTATAAAATGTAGGAAATAGTCTCAACTAAGGTAAATGTGTCTGTGAAATTGAGATTATTATGCTCCCATCCAAGCAATAAAGCAAAAGAGACAAATACTCATATTCCTCTCATCCAACACAGTGAACAGAGACATGAACCTTTTACATTTCCACACTTTACTGCGTAAAACATAATGCACCAACTCAAAAGAGAAATACTAAGTCCACAATACAGGGTAATCAGTGAATGATATAAAATCAACATACACTTTTTCCCGTTACAACTTGAAATTGGACAAAATGAGCCCTTGACGAATCCTACTCAGCAAATACCAATTTTTGGTAACTTAATTTTTTTTTTTTTATTTAAGAAAAGATAGTGGTATCATACTCACCAGCTTTGGTATTCATTGCCCATCCTCAAACCTCTATCATGTGGCTTGTTATGATCCTTGAAGATTTTTTTTTTTTTAACCGAGCTTCTTGATTATAATTATATCCCATTGTGTTAGAGACTCAAATACGTGGAAAAAAAAATTATGGACTGAGGAGATTCATGCTTTGCATTATACCTGGGCCATTATAACTGGCACTTATGGGAGGTATGAGAAGGTCTCTTACTCCCTGTTCCCATCCTTCAAAATCATTTTCCTAATTCACCTTTGATATGAGAAATTTATGACATGGAGAATAGATTAGGGTGAAAACTTCATCAGTGAATGAAAGGAGAAAAGAAATACCCAAGTCTGGAGCTATGGGGTGTTGGAAGTTCCGCAATGCTGAAAGTAGAATGCATATACTTGATTTATAGTTCTTCTGAGGGTTGACAATCCCTGAACTTTTAATTGTGCTGATTTAAAACTCAGTCTTGCCTTCATTAAAAATATATTTGGAGATGCTTCTAAGCATTGAGGCTCACTGCCCTATGGAAACTCCTGGAAATGTAATAAAAAGATAGTAGGGGCCAAGCAAGCTATTCTTGCAGTTAGATGAGTATATTATCTTAAATCAAGATGCCTAATATTTTATTTTATCTTTATCATCAACTTTGTACTGCAAATGTCACTACAAAGAAAACATGTTTTCCCACCTGCAATCTTCTTGGACTACCTCTGATTGTAGACCTGGTAGACTTTTTCTGGCATGCTGGCTGGTACCATCCCAAGTGTTTTTACTTCTTTGCTTGAAGGGCTTTTGCCAGTTCCTTGAGAGTTGCTCAAATCATATACGCAAGGTAGTTTTCGAAGTTCTAAGCATTTATTATGTCAATGAGTGATTCTTAACCAATGAGTGACCAGAATCAGTGAATAAATACCTCAGGTCCCTGGATATCCTTTCTTAGGACAATTCCAAAAAGAGTTTTGCAGGATCCCTCAAAACATCTCAAGTAATTCAGCCACAGTTGCTTACAACAGTAACCTGCTCTTTACACCATTAGAGTTTCCCCATTTTCTAATTTATGCTTATGGGAATCAACTACCAAATAAATAGCCAAGTCTTTGACCCAGGTTCTGCTCATGGGGGACTTTAAACTCTGAAATCCCAGTTGCTTGTATGAAATTTTTGCATGGAATCACAAATAAAATACCCCGGGAACAAATAAAATTCTATAAATGAATGAAAATAGGATGTGATGATATTATCACATTACTGAATAACAGGAAGTCATATCAGACAACTATTAGTATTTGGGACATAAACACTCACGTAGCATCATTAGCCCTTGCCTGATCATCAGTATCTTGGTTTAGACAACATTCTAGGCAAAGCTTTCAAATAATGCTCACTTCTCTTTAGCATATTCATTATTTAGAATCCCAGAATCAATATCAAAATCATATCAAATAAAAGTGAAGTTTCTTACTTTCCTTAAAGAGTATAATAATGATGATAAAAATACATGATTACTCCAGAAAACCTAGTTAAATAAAGAGATTACTAGAATGCATGATATAGTGTCTTGAGTCTTGCTTTGGTGAGTATACTCATAACTATAATGTAGATTGAAGCCAGAGGTCAAGATTAGTCACTGGAGTTCATTGATAATTATGAAGATCAGTGCCATTTACTCACCTAAGGTGACTAATTAGTTCTTGTTCCCCCATGTGATTTCTAATCTGACTGCAATCAGAAGAAGAATTTATGAGTGTCTGGCCCCTTTCCGATACTCCCCTGGGAATTTGAACACACAATTCCTCATTAATACCAAAGTGTTTGAGAACAGGAAGCGATGCCATTGGGTCTTTGTTAATCATCCATGATACCTTTGATTTCCCTATTGAGGGAACATTCTTTAATATGCAATCCTCCTCCTTTCCTTGTAATTTTTTTTTTTTTTTTTAACTGCCACCATATAAAGGCTTGGATTTGGGTATACTGTTTTTTGAAAACATAGTTCAGTTTTCCCTAAATTAATATTCAGAATCTTCCACAGTAGCTTCACCAAGTTTTATATCTGATGACCAGGGCAGAATTCTTCAAACACGTTCTACAGAGTTTTTTTGTTAAAGGTGCAGAGGGAATACAAACTACGAATATGTACGTAACTCATTTTTGTTTATATATATTTTTCAATCTCAGGGACTAAATTGAGATCATCCCACTCTAATAGTATGTCCCCATTACCATCACCTATTCAAACCAAAAATCAAACCCACTGCCCTAGGGTTGATTCTGACTCATGGAGACCCTATAGGACAGAGTAGAACTGCACCATAGAGTTTCCAAGGAGAGCCTGGCAGATTCAAACTGCTGACTTCTTGGTTAGCAGCTGTAGCACTTAACCACTATGCCACCAGGGTTTCCATCACCTGTCCACATGCCCCATATGCACTTCAATTCCCCTTCCCTACATACCTTGGTCTTTTAAAAAAGTTGATATATGTCCTTAAAGAAGCATACGTCCTTATAAAGTAAATACGGCATATGTTTTATTTTGCATGTAGATTTTGTTATATATGCCATTGTGATTACCATGACTCTCACTCAACTATGTTTTTGAAATGTATCCACTTTACTAGTGCCAAATAAAACAAATCAAATCAAGATTTTGTAACTACAGACTTATTTGGAAAAATATTGTAAGGAATGGGGGAAGAAGGAAGGGACTATTACCTTAGAGAGAATACTCTGTCAAATGGTCTGCAAAGTTCTCAAGTGTTCAAGCAATAAGTTTATTTTGTAAAGATTAAACTAGACTAGAAATAATGAGATGTGGGTAAGTGGGATCAAAGGGTGGTGAGATAGAATGAGAGCACCTTTTACCTTGAGGCCAATCACTCTCCTGGAAGAGCCCTTAAGAAGGGGCTGCATGAAGGTCACATAGGTGGTGCAAATGGTTTGCCCTGGACTACTAACCTAAAGGTTGACTGTTCAAACATACCCAGAGAGACCTTGGAAGAAAAGTCTTGAAATGTGCTTCCATTTAGATTATAGCCAAGAGTCAGCTTCACAAAAGGAGTTTGGGTTTAGTTTTGTATGCTGACTCAAGCTGAGGTGGGGGCGGGACCCAAAGTTCAGGGACCTAGAAGGAGGAGAGAACCTTAACCAAAGTTTCGTTGACAAGCATCTTGTTCTGATTTATCAGTGGGGGACAAGAAGCTCTGTGAATCACTTATGAGGCAAAGAATGGCAATCTGGGGAGTCTGTGTCTGGCCTTGTCACAGGTAAACAAGGGAAGCATCCCTGGTTCTTATATAAGCCATGTGGTGATGGATGTTTCTTGGCAGTAAGCGGTCTCTCTGAACAGGAAAGGGTTGAAGGATTTCTTAACCTTTGCTGGTTTTCAGAATCACAAAATTCAGACAAATTTGAGCATTGTCAGTACATATGCTCTAATTCTTTACTGCCTTCTCTTGAATGATATTAAGATAATCTGTTTTTTAAAATATTTCTATAATAGACATTTAGCTAGTTTGTAACCCCTGACTTCTACAGGCATCACCACAAATAACAATATTGCATGTATCTTTCTACAGATCACTGAGTGCAGTTGTCTGAAATATGCCCTGGGGTAGGTCCAGATTCAGGACAAATAAGCAATTTTAATTACTTATTTATAGAATGATGGATCTATTTCCAGATTACTTTTATCAATATGCTTGGCTGCCAACGAAAAGGTTGGTGGTTTGAACCAATCAGCCACTCCACAGGAGAAAGATGTGGCAGTCTGCTTCTGTAAATATTTATAAACCTGGAAAACCTATGGGTCACTGTGAGTCAGAATCAATTCCATGGCAGTGGGCTGGGGTTAATTAGTACGTATTCCAGCATTGGAACATAAAAATTAAGGCTCCTGACATCAACTTATTAATTTATACTGCTTACCATATACTACCCCCATGTGTTTGTCAGTTTGTCATACTGTGGTGGCTTCTGTGTTCCTGTGATTCTGGAAGCTATGCCACTGGTATTCAGATACCAGCAGGGTCACCCATGGAGGACAGGTTTCAGCTGAGCTTCCAAACTAAGACAGACTAGGAAGAAAGACCCGGCAGTCTACTTCTGAAAAGCATTAGCCAGTGAAAACCTTATGAATAGCAGTGGAACATTGTCTGATATAGTGCTGGAAGATGAGCCCCCCAGGTTGGAAGGCACTCATAAGATGACTGGAGAAAATCTGCCTCCTCAAAGTAGAGTTGACCTTAATGATGTGGATGGAGTAAAGCTTTTGGGACCTTCATTTGCTGATGTGGCATGACTCAAAAGGAGAAGAAACAGCTGCAAAACAGACATTAATAATCAGAACCTGCAATGTACAAAATATGAATCTAGGAAAATGGAAATCATCAAAAATGAAACGGAATGCATAAACATAGATATCCTAGGCATTAGTGAGCTGAAATGGATGGGTAATGGCCATTTTGAATCAGACAATCATATAGTCTACTATGCTGGGAATGACAACTCGAAGAGGAATGGTGTTGCATTCGTTGTAAAAAAGAACGATTCAAGATCTATCCTGAAGTACAACGCTGTCAGTGATAGGATAATATCCATACGCCTACAAGGAAGACCAGTTAATACGACTACTAATCAAACTTACTCACCAACCACTAGAGCCAAAGATGAAGAAACAGAAGATTTTTATCAGCTGCTGCAGTCTGAAATTGATCAAACATGCAATCAAGGTGCATTGATAATTACTGGCAATTAGAATGCAAAAGTTGGAAACAAAGAAGAAGGATCAGTAGTTGGAAAATATGTCCTTGGTGATAGAAACAATGCCGGAGATCGAATGACAGAATTTTGCAAGACCAATGACTTCTTCATTGCAAATACCTTCTTCTACCAACATAAAAGGCAACTATACACATGGACCTCGCCAGATGGAACACACAGAAATCAAATTGACTACATCTGTGGAAAGAGACAACAGAAAAGCTCAATATCATCAGTCAGGACAAGGCCAGGGGCCGACTGTGGAACAGACCATCAATAGCTCAGATGCAAGTTCAAGCTGAACTGAAGAAAATCAGAGCAAGTCCATGAGAGCCAAAATAAGACCTTGGGTATATCCCACCTGAATTTAGAGACCATCTCAAGAAAAGATTTGATGCATTGAACACTAGTAACTGAAGACCAGATGAGTTGTGGAATGACATCAAGGACATCATCCATGAAGAAAGCAGGAAAGAAAGAAAAGACCAAGATGGATGTCAGAGGAGACTCTGAAACTTGCTCTTGAGCGTCGAGCAGCTAAAGCAAAAGGAAGAATTGATGAAGTAAAAGAACTGAACAGAAGATTTCAAAGGGCCTCTCAAGAAGACAAAGTAAAGTATTATAATGACACATGCAAAGATCTGGAGATGGAAAACCAAAAGGGAAGAACATGCTCAGTGTTTCTCAAGCTGTAAGAACTGAAGAAAAAATTCAAGCCTCGAGTTGCAATAGTGAAGATTCCATGGGGAAAATATTAAAAGACGCAGAAAGCATCAAAAGAAGATGGAAGTAATACACAGAGTCATTATACCAAAAAGAATTAGCCAATATTCAACCATTTCAAGAGGTGGCATATGATCAGGAACCAATGGTACTGAAGGAAGAAGTCCAAGCCACTCTGAGGGCATTGGGAAAAACAAGGCTCCAGGAATTGAAGGAATATCAATTGAGATGTTTCAACAAACAGATGCAGTGCTGGAGGTGCTCACTCGTCTATGCTAAGAAATATGGAAGACAGCTTCCTGGTCAACTGACTGGAAAAGATCCATATTTATGCCTATTCCCAAGAAAGGTGATCCAACTGAATGTGGGTATCTTTAATATCACACACAAGCAAAATTTTGCTGAAGATCATTCAAAAACAGCTGCAGCAGTATATTGACAGGGAACTGCCAGAAATTCAGGCTGGTTTCAGAAGAGGACGTGAAACCAGAGATATCATTGCTGATGTCAGATGGATCCTGGCTGAAAGCAAAGAATACCAGAAGGATGTTTACCTGTGTTTTATTGACTCTGCAAAAGCATTCAACTGTGTGGATCATAACAAACTATGGATAACACTGCAAAGAATGGGAATTCCAGAACACTTAATTGTGCTCATGAGGAACCTTTACATAGATCAAGAGGCAGTTGTTCGGACAGAACAAGGGGATACTGATTGGTTTAAAGTCAATAAAGGTTTGCATCAGGGTTGTATTCTTTCACCATACCTATTTAATCTGTATGCTGAGCAAATAATCCAAGAAGCTGGACTATATGAAGAAGAACGGGGCATCAGGATTGCAGGAAGACTCATAACAACCTACATGATGCAGATGACACAACCTTGCTTGCTGAAAGTGAAGAGGACCTGAAGCACTTACTAATGAAGATCAAAGACCACAGCCTTCGGTGTGGATTACACCTCAACATAAAGAAAACAAAAACCCTCACAACTGGATCAATGAGCAACATCATGATAAATGGAGAAAAGATTGAAGTTGTCAAGGATTTCATTTTACTTGGATCCACAATCAACAGCCATGGAAGCAGCAGTCAAGAAATCAAAAGACACATTGCACTGGGCAAATCTGCAAAGGACCTCTTCAAAGTGTTGAAGAGCAATGATGTTACCCTGAAGACTAAGGTGCGCCTGACCCAAGCCATGGTATTTTCGATCACATCATATGCGTGTGAAAGCTGGACAATGAATAAGGAAGACCGCAGAAGAGTTGATGCCTACGAATTGTGGTGTTGACGAAGAATATTGAATATACTATGGACTGCCAAAAGAATGAACAAATCTCTATTGGAAGAAGTGTGGCCAGAATGCTCCTCAGAGGCAAGGATGGCAAGGCTACTTCTTACATACTTTGGACATGTTGTCAGGAGGGATCAGTCCCTGGAGAAAGACATCATGCTTTGCAGAGTACAGGGTCAGTGGAAAAGAGGAAGACCTTCAATGAGGTGGATTTACACAGTGGCTGCGACAATGAGCTCAAGCATAACAACGATTGTAAGGATGGCACAGGACCGGGCAGTGTTTTGTTCTGTTGTGCATAGGGTAGCTATGAGTCGAAACTGACTCGACAGCACCTAACAACAACCACATACTAATTTATATGATAAGGAACTGAAATAAAAAATTAAATTATATTTAACAGCATGGAATTACAATTATTTTTATTTACTTTGATATGTATATGTACATATCAAAACAAGTAAATTAATTATAGTTATATATAACTTTAGATATGATAGGATAAATATTTAAAAAATATTCTAAATACTGGTCTGGATTTTAACTACAAAAATGTCTTAAGAAAAATCAAGTAAATAATAAAAAAGAGATTGTAATAGAGACATAAACATGTAGTTAAAAAAATTTTATTGTGCTTTAAGTGAAAATTTACAAATCAAGTCAGCCTCTCACATAAAAACTTATATATACTTTTCTACATACTCCCAATTACTCTCTCCCTAATGAGACACCCCACTCTATCTCTCCACTCTCTCTTTTCGTGACCATTTTGTCAGCTTCTGACCCCCTCTACCCTCTCATCTACCCTCCAGGAAGTAGATGCCAACAAAGTCTCAAGTGGCCACCTGATCCAAGAAGCTCACTCCTCACCAGCATCCCTCTCCAACCCATTGTCCAGTCCAATCCATGTCTGAAGAGTTGGCTTCAGGAATGGTTCCTGTCCTGGGCCAGCAGAAGGTCTGGGGGCCATGACCACCAAGGTCCTTCCCTCTCAGTCAGACCAGTCTGGTATTTTTATCAGAACTTGGGGTCTACATCTCACTGTTCTCCTGCTCCCTCAGGTGTTCTCTGTTGTGTTCCCTGTCAAGGCAGTCATCAGTTGTAACCAGGCAACATCTAGTTCTTCTGGTCTCAGGATGGTGTAGTCTCTGGTTCATGTGGCCCTTTCTGTCTCTCAGGCTCGTAATTACCTTGTGTCCTTGGTGTTCTTCATTCTCCTTTGATCCGGGGGGTTGAGACCAATTGATGCATCTTAGATGGCTGCTTGTTAGCATTTAAGACCCCAGATGCCACTCTTCAAAGTGGGTTGCAGAATGTTTTCTTAACAGATTTTATTATGCCAATTGACATAGTTGTCCCCTGAAATCATGGTCCCCAAACTGCTGCCCCTGCTACACTGGCCTTCAAAGCATTCAGTTTATTCAGGAAACTTCTTTGCTTTTGGTTTAGTCCAGTTGTGCTGACCTCCCACGTATTGTGTGTTGTCTTTCCCTTTACCTAAAGTAGTTCTTACCTACCATCTAATAAGTGAATACCCCTCTCCCACTCTCTTTCCCTGCCTCCTCTTGTAACCACAAAAGAATGTTTTCTTCTCAGTTTAAACTATTTCTCAAGCTCTTATAATAGTGGTCTTATACAATATTTGTCCTTTACAACTGACTAATTTCACTCAGCATAATGCCTTCCAATTTCCTCCCTAAACATGTAATTTTAATATAGTTTTAATATTTCAGTGTCTTTAATAGTGATTATTTTAGGGTAATGTTTATAAAGTAGACATTGCAATGGGGGAAAAAAAAAACAAAAAAAAACCCTGAAACATCCCCTATAGCAGACTGGCTGGGTGATTACCCAATCTTTTTTTTTTTTTTTTTCCCTGGGAACTTGGCTAGACTAATTCTCACCCTTCCTTGTAGTTAGCTGTGGTGAAGTGACAGAGTTCTGAACCAAATCACCTGTGGTATCACAGGATCAAACTCACAGTATGCCATAACTGTGTGCTTGTCCTGAACGGCTTTCCATAGTGCTTTTCTGCTTTACTTCTACTCTAATACTATATCCCATGACCATAAGCAGACCTCATGCCCATCTACTTTTTAATTCCCCTTCCCTACTTATGTAGCTTTTCTAGAAAGGTTGATATATGTCCTTAAAAAGGCATGGATCCCTGGAGCCTTAAAAGCTTGCTAGTGGCCATCTAAGATACAGCTATTGCTCTCTACTCATCTGAAGTACAACAGAATGAAGGAAATCGAAGACTCAAAGAAGAAAGTAGTCCACAGGACTAATAACCCACAGGAAACTTGGTCTCTTCTTGCCTGAGAGAAGAAGAACTAGATGGTGTCTGGCTACAACTACTGGCTGTTCTGATGAGGGACACAACAGATGGTCATGGACAGAATGGGAGAAAAACGTAGAATAAAATTCAAATTCTTGAAAAATATCAGAATTAGTGGACCAGTAAAGACTAGAGTAACCAGTGAGACTACCGCCCCTAAGATATCCTTTTAAATTGGAACTGAAGCCACTAATGAAGGTCGCATTTCAGATAAATAATAAATTAGCTTATCATAAAGAAAAAAAAAAGAGTAATGTGCTCCATCCTCCACAAGTCTATCAGTTTGTCACACTCTGAGGGCTTGCATTTTGCTGTGATGATGGAAGCTACGCCACTGGTGTTCAAGTGTTGCCAGCAGGGTCATCCATGGCAGACAGGTTTCAGCTGAGCTTCCAGACTAAGACTAGGAAGAAGGACCTGGAAGTCTACTTCTGAAAAGAAATAGCCAGTGAAAATCTCATGAACACCAGGGGAACATTGTCTGATATTGTGCCTGAAGATGGGCCCCTTGGGTTGGGAGGCACTCAAAATACGACTGGGGAAGGATTGCCTCCTCAAAGTAGAGTCAACCTTAATGACTTGGATGGAGTTAAGCTTTCAGGCCTTAATCTGCTGATGTGGCAGAAAGAGAAGAAACTGCTCCAGATATTCATTAATAATTGGAATGTGAAATGTACAAAGTACGAATCCAGGAAAATTGGAAAATATTAAAAATGAAATAGAATGCATAAGATCAATAGCCTACACATTAGTGAGCTGAAATGGACTGGTCATCTTAAATTGGACAATCACGTGATCTACTATGACAGGAATGACAACTTGAAAAGGAATGACATTGCATTCATCCTCAAAAGGAACATTTCGAGATCTATCCTGAAGTACAACACTGTCAATGACAACAATATTCACATCCCTACAAGAAAGACCACTTAATATGACTATTATTCAAATTTACACACCAACCACTAAGGTTAAACATGAAGAATTTGAAGATTTTTTACCAACTTCTGCAGTCTGAAATTGATCAAATATGCAATCAGGATGCATTAGTAATTACTGGTGGTTGGAATGTGAAAGTTGGAAAGAAAGAAGAAGGATCAGTAGTTGGAAAATATGGCCTTGGTGATAGAAACGATGCTGGGGATTAGATGATTGAATTTTCCAAGACCTACAACTTCTTCATTGCAAATAGCTTTTTTTCAACAACAAATATGGTGACTCTACACATGGACCTCTCCAGATGAAATGCACAGGGATCAAATCTACTACATCTGTGTAAAGAGATAAGGGAAAAGCTCAATATCATCAGTCAGAACAAGGCTGGGGCCAACCATGGAATGGACCATCAATTCCTTATATGCAAGTTCAAGCTGAAACTAAAGAAAACTAGAGCAAGTCCAGGAAAGCAAAATTATGACCTTGAGTATATCCCACCTGAATTTAAAAACCACCTCAAGAAAACATTTGATTAATTGAAAACTAATGACCAAAGACCATACGAGTTGTGGAATAACATCGAGGACATCATACATGAGGAAAGCAAGCAGTCATTCATTGAAAAGGCAAGAAAGAAGGAAAAGATCAAAATGGATGTCAAAAGGGACTCTGAAACTTGCTCTTGAATTTAGAGAAGCTAAAGTTAAAGGAAGAAATGATGAAGTAAAACTGCTGAACAGAAGATTTCAAAGGGTGGCTCAAGAAGACAAAGTAAAGTATAATAATGACATGTGCAAAGTCCTGGAGATAGAAAACTAAAAGGGAAGAACATGCTTGGCATTTCAGAAGCTGAAGGAACTGAAGAAAAAAAATAAAGCCTCGAGTTGCAATATTGAAAGATTCTCCAGGGAAAATATTAAACAATGCAGGAAGCATCAGAAGAAGATGGAAGGAATACACAGAGTCACTATACCAAAAAGAATTGGTGGACGTGCAACCATTTCAGGAGGTAGCATGTGAACAGGAACCGAAGGTTGAGAAGGATAGAAGTCCAAGCTACACTGAAGGCACTGGCAAAAAACAAGGCTCCAGGAATTGACTGAATACCAATTGAGATGTTTCAGCAAACAGATGCAGCTGCACTCTTCTATGCCAGGAAATCTGGAAGAGAGCTACCTGACCAACAGACTGGAGGAGATCCATACTTATGCCTATTCCAAAGAAAGGTGTTTCAACAGAATGCAGAAATTATAATATCATTCATATCACACACAAGTAAACTTTTGCTGAAGATCATTCAAAAGTGGCTGTAGAAATATACCAGCAGGGAACTGCCAGAAATTCAAGCTAGATCCAGAAGAGGATGTGGGACAGGGATATCACTGCTGAAGTCAGATGGATCCTGGGTGAAAGCAGAGAATACCATAAAGATGTTTACCTGTATTTTATTGACCATACAAAGGCATTCAACTGTGTGGATCATAACAAATTATGGATAACATTGTGAAGAATGGGAATTTCAGAATAATTAATTGTGCTCTTGAGGAACCTGTACATAAATCAAGAGGTAGTCATTAGAAAAGAACAGAGGGGCAATGTGTGGTTTAAAGTCAGGAAATGTGTGCACCAGGGTTGTATCCTTTCACCATACTTCAACCTGTACGCTGAGCAAATAATCTTAGAAGCTGAGCTATACAGTGAAGAAAGTGGCATCAAGATTAGAGGAAGACTCATTAATCACCTGCATTATGAAGATAACACAACTTTGCTCGCTGAAAGTGAAGAGGACTTGAAGCACTTGCTGAAGATCAAAGATGACAGCTTTAGATATGAATTACATCTCAACATAAGGAAAACAGCAATCCTCACAACTGGACCAATCAGCAGCATCATGATAAGTAGAGAAAAGATTGAAGTTGTCAAGGATTTCATTTTACTTGGATCTGTAATCAATATTCGTATAAGCAGCAGTCAAGAAATAGAAAGACACTCTTCACAGGGCAAAACTGCTGGAAAAATTACGTCTTTAAAGTGTTAAAAATCAAGGACTTCACCTTGAAGACTAAGGTGTGCCTGACCCAGGCCATGGTATTTTCAATTGCATCACACCCATATGAAAGCTGAAAGAATATTGAATATACCATGGACTGCCAAAAAATGAACAAATCTTTCTTGCAAGAAGTACTACCAGAATGGTTATTAGAAGCAAAGATGGTGAGACTACATCTCACGCACTTTGGACATGTTATCAGAAGGTATCAGTCCCTGGAGAACGACACCATAGTAAAGTAGAGGGGCAGTGAAAAAAAGGAAAACCCTCAATAAGATGGATTGACACAGTGGCTACGACAATGGGCCCAGGCATAACAACGATTGTGAGAATGGCACAGGACGGGGCAGTGTTTCATTCTACTGTACATAGGGTAGCTATAAGTTGGAAATGATTCGATGGCACCTAACAACAACAATGTGGTCCCTTAAGCAATGTACTATATTGACCAAAGGTCAACATTTAGCCAAAAGCAAAGTTGAGAAGGCAAGGAAGGGCAGGGAACCTAGATCGAAGGTAAAAGAGCAAACAGAACAGAAGTAAAGAGAATGCTGACACACTGTGAAAATTGTAACCAGTGTCACAGAACGATTTCTATAAAAACTGTCAAATGGTATAAAAAAGAAAAGCAAAAGTAAAATTATAATGAAATGCCAAGTCCTTGGACAAATGGTATATATACCAAGGAGAAAGATCTGGCTTTCTAGCATCTTCCAAGCAATGACTCTCATGTACCTGCACTATCCATTATCAGGCTTTTCCTTCCTTGTTTAGAGACTATGTTTTGTTGTTTGTTGCCTCCAGGTCACTTCCAACCCCTGAAGGCTCCATGTGTTACAGAATAGAACTTCCCGATAGTGCTTTCTTAGCTGTAACCTTAAAGAAAGACGATCACCAGGCCTTCTGTGATACTGCTGGGTAGGTTAGATCCACTAAGAGTTCGATTAGCTCAAACTATTTGCACAACTAGATACTATATTTACAGTCTGTAAGAATTAAACCTTTTAATAGCTTACATTCTTGTGTGTGTGTATGTGTGTGTGTGTGTGTGTCTTAGGTGAAAGTTTACCCCCAAAATTAGTTTTTAACTCAAAATTTATATCTAAATTGTTTTGTGACATTAGTTGCAATCCTGGCAATATGTCAGCACTCTCTCCCCTTTCCTCTCCACACTGGGTCCTCTGTGTCCATTCATTCAGTGTCCCTGTCCCTTCCTGCCTATTCATCTTTGCTTTTGCACAGGTGTTGCCCATTTGGTCTTGTCTACTTGATTGAACTAAGAAGCATGTTCTGCACTAGTGTTATGGTTTGTTTTATACTCCTATCTAATCTTTGGGTGAAAGGTGGACTTCTGAAGTGGCTTCAGTTCCTAATTATTGGGGTGTCCAGGGGCCATAGTCATGGGGGGTTCCTCCAGTCTCTGTCAGACGAGTAAATCTGGTCTTTTTTGTGAATTAGTTTTGTTCTGTTTTTCTCCCTCTCTGTCCGACCCTCTATCCTGATTCCTGTCAGAGCAGTCAATGGTGGTAGCCAAGCACCGTCTAGTTCTTCTGGGCTCAGGCTAGTGGAGGCTGCAGTTCATGTAGTCCATTAGACCTTTCTAATACTTTCCTGGTGTCTTTGGTTTTCTTCATTCTCCTTTGCCCTGAACATGACAGGACCAATAGACGTAACATACGTAGTTGCTTGCAAGCTTTAAGACATCACATGCTACTCACCAAAACAGGGTATAGAACATTTTCTTTATGAACTATCTTATGTCATTTGGCCTAGATGTTCTCCAAGACTGTGATTCCCAGCCCTCAGCCCCAGTAACTCAATCCTTCAGGTGTTTGCATGTGTCTAGGAAGCTCTATGACTTTGTCTTTGTCAAGTTGTGCTGACTTCCCCTGTATTGTGTGCTGTCTTTCCTTCACTAAAGTTAGCACTTGTCTATGATTTGGTTAGTGATTTCCCCTCCCCTCCCCAACTTTATGCTCCCTTGTAACCATCAAAGATTTTTTTTTTCTCCTATGTGTATACTTTTTCTTAACGTTTTATGATAGTGGCCTCATACAATATTTGTCTTTTTCTGATTGACTTATTTCACACAGCATAATGCCCTTCAGATTCATCCATGTTGTGAGATGAATTTCACAAATTCATCATTGATCTTTATCCTTGTGTACTATTCCATTGTGTGTACGTACCATTATTTTTTTATCCATTCCTCTGTTGATGGGCACTTAGGTTGTTTCCATCTTTTTGATACTGCGAATAATGCTGCAATAAACATATTTGTGCATATGTCTATTCGTGTGACAGCTAGGGTATATTACTGGAAGTAGGATTGCTGGATCATATGGTATTTTCATTTCTAGTGTTTTAAGTAGGTTACATTTTACTTATAATGTGTATTTATTTGCTTTCAAATTGTTGTCTATTACTTATATAAGTTTATTTTCATTGTATAATTGAAGAATTCTTCTCTCTAGGAAGACTCATATTTTGAATTGAGATAAAATGCATCAGTATTTTTTCCATTGAAATTCATACTTTTTTTAATTAACCATTTAGTGTCTCTTCACTTAACAGAAGATTAGTCAGTAGCAAATTAAGACTTTTAAAAGAAGGTAGTTGTAGTCATATATTTATGTTAGTTTGAGCGATTGGCGTGGGTTATTCAGGAATGTCTTCAGTGCATCCTTCACTTCCTTGTTACTTAGGCTGTAAATGAAGGGATTCAGCACTGGTATCACTAGAGTATAAACGACTGAGTCCATTTTATCAGTATCTAGTGAGTGGTTGGTCCTCGGTTGCAAATACATGAAAAGGAGAGTCCCATAGAACACAGTGACTGCCATCGAGTGAGAAGCACAGATGGAAAAAGCTTTTCTTCTCCCCTCTAAGGACTGTATCCTCAAAATGGTGAGAACGATGTTGAAGTAGGATATTAAAACAATGATCATGGAAAGAAACAAATTGGTTGCTGAAGAGATAAACACTACTGTTTCTGGAATGTAGTATCAGAACAGGACAATGCTAGCAAAGGGACGTTATCGCAGTAAAAATGGTTGATTGCATTGGAAGAACAGTATGACACAGAGAACACACAGGAAGAGACAGTCACAGCTGTGGTCAGACTGTAGAGGTATGTGAGGGATACTAGCAGAAGGCAAATCTGCCGAAATACCACCACCATGTTGAGCAGGGGATTGCAAATGGCCACATAGCGGTCATAGGCCATGGCAGCCAGCATGAAAATTTCAGCCACTACGAAAACTAAGAATCCCCCAAGTTGAGCTGCATAGCAATAGTAGGAGATAGTTTTCTTCTTAACCAAGAAGCTGACCAGCATTTTAGGTGCAATGACAGTAGAATTGCCAAGACTGATGATAGCCAAGTGTTGGAGGAAAAAGTACATGGGGGTTTGAAGTCGAGAGTCCACACTGGTCAGGGGGATGATGCCCAGGTTCCCTGTAACTGTCAGCCCATAGATCACCAGGAAGCCAAAGAAAAGGGGGACCTGGAGCTCAGGATGATCTGAGACTCCCATGAGAATGAACTCAGCCACCTGGGTGAGATTCCCTGTAGCCATTAATTGTGTTGCTTTCACCTCTAAAATGGAACGAGATTAACAGATGATAAAATTAATTTCACTTTTAGAGGGTTATTCCTCGTAAAATTTTTATTGAAAACCAGTTTACTTTTCTTTACAAAACACTAAAGAGTTTCAGTTCTTGATTGCTATTCTTTCCATCTTTTTACGAATTTCAGAAATGCAAACTCATCAGAGAAAAACTGGTTGTTCTTAGAGTAGTTTTTCTAAACTATTTGTTCAGTGTTAAATATAGTTTAAATATTGAATTATATACACATATGTCATATATGTCATATATATCATATGCTGATGTTAGGTGCCTTCCAGTTTGTTCTGATTCATAGAGACCCTACTTACAACAGAAGGAAACAACTGCCCAGGCCTGTGCCATTTTCACAGTCTTTACTACATTTGACCAATAGTTGCAATCACTGTGTAAATCCATCTCATTGAGGGACTTACTCTTTTATGCTGACCCCCAAGTATGATGCTGGGGACTGGTCCCTCCTCAGAACTGATCCAAAGTATGTAAGAGGAAGTCTCACCATCCTCCTTTCTAAGGAGAATTCTGACTGTACTTCTCCCATGACTGATTTCTTTGTTCTTCTGACAGATCACGGTATATTCAGTATTCTTTGCCAACATCAAGATTCAAAGACACCGATTCTTTTTAGTACTTCCTTATTCATTGTCCAGCTCTCATGTACATATGAGAATATTGAAAGATACAATGTCTTGGGTCAAGCACACCTTAGTCCTAAAGTGACGTATATATTTTTTAACCCTTTAAAGAGATCTTTTGCCGCAGATTTGCCCACTGCAATGTCTGTGGTTTGATGTCATGAATGCTACTACCATGAGCATTGATTGTGGATCCAACATCAATATTTTCTCCGTTTATCACGATGTTATTTATTGCTTCATTTGTGAGGATTTCTGTTCTGTTTATGTGAGGTGTAATCCATGATGAAGACTATATTCTTTGATCTTTATCAGTATGTGCTTCAAGTCTTCATTCTTTCAAGAAGCAAGGTTTTGTCATCTGTGTATCGCATGTTGTTAATGAGTCTTCCTCCAGCCGTGATGCTGCACTCTTCATATAGTCCAGCTTCTTGGCTTATTTGCTCAGCATACAGATCGAATACATATTGTGAAAGGATGCAACACTGATGTGTGCATTTCCTTTAAACTATACATTCTCTTGTTCTTTTCTAATGACTGCCTCTCGGTCTATGTGCAGGTTTCTCATGAGCACAATTCAGTGTACCGGAATAACCATCTTTGCAATAGTATCCAAAATTTGTTATGAACAAAACAGACGAATGCCTTTGCATAGTCAATAAAATACAGGTAAACGTCATTCTAGTAGTCTCTACTTTTAGCCAAGATCCATCTAACATCAGCAATGATATCCCTCGTCCCACTTCCTCTTCTGAATTTGGCTTGAACTTCTGGCAGTTCCCAGTCAGTGTACTGCTTCAACTGCTTTTTAAGTATCTTCAGCAAAAATTGCTTATGTGTAATATTAATATTATTCATCAATTTCTGCATTCTGTTGGATCACCTTTCTTTGGAATGAGCAGAAACATGGATCTTTTCCAGTGAGTTGGCCAGGTAGCTACCTTCGAAACTTCTTGGCATGGATGAGTGAGCATCTTCAGTGCTGCGTCTGTTTGTTGAAACATCTCAGCTGGTTTTCTGTCAATTCCTGGAGCCTTGTTTTTTTGCCAAAGCCTTCAGTGCAGGTAAGACTTCATCCTTTAATACCATTAGTTCTTGATCAAATGCTACCTTCTGAAATGGTTGAACATTGACCAATTATTTTTGGTGCAGTGACTCTATGTATTCCTTCTATTTTATTTTTATGCTTTCTTTGTTGTTCAATATTTCAACCACAAAACCTTTCAATATTGCAAGTTAAGGCTTGGTTTCCCCCCCGCCTCCTTCATTACCTTCAGCTTGAGAATTGCTGAGTGAGTTTTTCCCTTTCGGCTTTCCAACTCCATCTTTTTTTCAAATTTCCTTGTAACACTTTACTTTGTCTTCTTGAGCCACCTTTTGAAATCTGTTCAGCTTTTTTACTTATTTCTTCCTTTTATGTGGGCTATTCTATTTTCCAGAGTAAGCTTTAGAGTCTATTCTGGTATTCATTTTTGTCTTTCCTTTCTTTCCTGTCTTTTTTAATGATCTTTTGCTTTCTTCATGAATGATGTCCTGGATGTCATTCCACAAATAGTCTGGTCTTCAATCATGAGTGCTCAATGCGTCAGATCTGTTCTTGAGATGGTCTCTGAATTCACGTGAGATATACTCAAGGTTTTACTTTGGTTTTTGTGGACTTGTTTTAATTTTCTTTATCTTCAACTTGAACTTGTGTATGAGCAAATTATGGTCTCTTACACTGTTGCCTCTATCCTTTTTCGGGCTAATGACACAGAGCATCTCCATCATCTCTTTCCACAGGTATAATCATTTTGATTCCTGTATATTCCATCCAAATACCAGCCACCAACAGGCCAAATATGAATCAACTGAAGATTTTTACCAATTTCTGGAGCCTGAAATTGATCAAATATGCAGTCAACATGCACTGATAATTACTGGTGTTTGGAATGTAAAATGTGGAAACAAAGAAGAAGGAACAGTAGTTGGAAAGTATTCATAATTCATAATACATATGTATGCATATTTTCCAATGATATTAGATGAGATGTATATATTTTCTCCCTCTGTTTTTGTAATGATAAAAAAGAACTGCCTTTGAGGAGTTGTAGCTGGTGAGCCAGAGTGATCTCCAGCTATCTTTCTGCTTAACTGCCACATGCCTCCCCTCCAGCCCGTACCTTGTTATCATGTGTGGATATTTTAGGTATTTCAGTGCGTAGTGGAAAACATTTCCAGGACTGTGGCTTTTTCCTTAACAATTTTTTACCACGTCACTCTGCTTCAGCTATGTACAAATAGACCTGCATCTCAATACGTTTCCTTCTATAGTTGCAGGAAGACTGCATCTTTCTTTCTTAATCACATTTTCTTTCTTCTGCCAAATACACCCGAACCATCACTGAGATTTCCTTCCCAGACAACTCTCTATTTTTTTTTTTTTTTTGGCAGACCTTCCTTCCTTTCCAGTTTCCCCCCTTTTCCTTAAATCGTTTGAAGCCTGTTTTGTTGGTGGTGCTGTAGTTAATTTTTATTACTTTCATTTTTGATTTGTTAACCTCAATCATTTTACTCTGCTTCTATAGAAAAATGAGCGTGATAGAATATGTTTTATTGGGGGGTCCATTATGGACGTCTTTTTGCTTTTGTTAGTTGCCATATAGCAGACTCGGTCTCATGGGGACCCCACACATGCAGAGGAGAACTGCTCCATAGTGATTTTAAGTCCGTTTTTCTGATTGTCAGTCGTGTCTCCTCTGAGTGGGTTCAAACCGCCAGACTTTTTGCTAGCATTCCAGTGCTTACCCTTTTGCGCCACCCAGGAACTCCCATTATGTGCCTAGAAGTATGCTAAATATTTTGAAATAATTATCTCATGTTCAGCATTAGAGTTTTGGGAGATGGATGTAAGTATTTCCATGTCCGATGAGATAACTGAGGCCCAGTGAAGTTAACTTACTCAAAGTCTGCGTAGAATATTGATTGGACACGGACTAAACTTATGGTTTGATTTTTTTTTCTTTTTAATTTGTGTTGTTTAGTTTGCTGTTCTTGTTCTTGTTGTTGTTTTAGTCCACCAAATAAGAGCTCTGTGCAGTTTATCAAATATTTATATTGTTGTATAAACCCCTTACCATCCAGTCAATTCTGACTCATAGAGACCCTATAGGAGAGAGTAGAACTGCCCAGTAGGGTTTCCAAGGAGCAGCTGCTAGATTTGAACTGACAACATTTTGGATAGCAGCCAAACTCTTAACTGCTACGCCACCAGGATTTCTGTTCTTGTACAGTGCAATTTAAATTAATAATGCACAAATATAGTTTAGGGAGCACAAAGCCTGGCACTTAATGATTTGAAATAGATGTTATGTGTAGTTTTTATTGTTATTATTGTTATTGTTAGATTGCTTTGAGTAATTTTATTCTTTTTTTGTTTCTTTTTTTTTTGATTTCAACATCAGGGTCACAATCTAAATGATTGAAGGGTCTTATAGCCAAAAAAGAAATAGCATTTGAAGTATACTTTTCTGTATGTAAATTAGGTGTTTGTGGTGGTGTAGTGGGTAAGTGCTCCACTGCTAAGTGAAAGGTTGGCAGTTCAAAGCCGTCAACCAGTCTGTAGGAGAAACATGTGGCAGTTCGCTTCTGTAAAGACATAGCCTTAGGAACCCTATGAGGCTGTTCCACTCTGTCCTATAAGGTCACTAGTAGTTGGAATCAACTTGATGGCAAAGAGTTTGTTTTTTTGGTTTTGGTGTCTGCAAAATACTGGACCACCTAATATTTAACTATATCTTTAACAGAACAAATCATGTTTTTCCACAAACATGGCTCTTCCCCCTCCCCAATTTTTTTTTCTTTTGAAGGCACTTTATTCCCTACATCAAATGTTCCAGACAAGTTGATCCCATTGTGTTGCACCAACTAGCCCATATCTTTTGTGCCGTACCATGAAATCAAAATGACAAGTTTTATAACAAGGTAAGCTCACCCTGGAAAATCTCATAGCAACACTCCCTTTGATGAAAATATTTCCTGCCTGGTTTCTACACTCCATGTTCCTCAGTGCACCATTTACCAGGTATTTGTGCGATTAGCTGTGTGGAGGGAGAATATTCATATGTATCTAGTGTGTTTGGTTTTTGTTAGTTCCCTTCTCTTTTAATATACAAATGAGGGAAACATTAGAGTTGCTCTATTTCAGTGAGTATATGTCAGAAAAATTGCTTCTGTAGAACAGCCCCCATTTTCTCCTGTTCCCCCCACCCCAGCACCTTGTCTGATTTAGCATTCATCCCAGAAAAGACTTATGTTAATGTACTAATGATGATTTTAATTTTCAACTTATTTTTTGAACAGAAATATTTTATAGACCTACTCACATAATAGCTTGTCAGTAAATACACTTTTGAGAAAATACACCTAATGTTAATGGTTTTAATGTCCCTTCTCACTGTCAAAAGTGTCATAATTTGGATAAGAAATGATGATGTCAGCTAATTCTCAAAGAGCTTCTGAGTTGATTTCAAGAGTATATCCCCATTTAACTTATTTGGAGGTGTAGCGTGTTAGGGGCAAAAATTGCTTCTCAATATGGGCTCTCAGTGGCCACCAGCTACCTGGGGACTGACTGTTGGCATCAGGGATTTTTTCATCCTAGGGTTTATCATCCTGGGCAATGCAAAAATCAGGAAGGGGGAAAAAAAACCTTCAATTTTATTTCTTTAAGAGATTTTGAAGCTCTTTCTTGGAAACGTACAACCTTGTATTTCAGGAACACTTGAGAAGTTTCCTATCAGGTATAGACTGAAAACCTAACCAAACCCAGTGCTGTTCAGTTGATTCGACTCATAGTGAGTGACCGTATAGGACTGAGCATAACTGCCCCATCAGGTTCCCAAGGCTGTAATCTTTATGGAAGCAGACCGCCAAGTCTTTCTTCTGCGGAGCAGGTGGTTGGTTCGAACTGCCCACGCTTTGGTTAGCAGCCGAGCACTTAACTACTGTGTCACCAAGGTTCCTTATCTGGTATAGTGTGCCCTCTAAAACATCCATCAATTCTGCTATTTCTAAGGCAGAAAATATTTCCCTTCATGTCAAGGTGATATATACTCCCTGGAATGACCATTCATTTTCTGTATTGCTCTGGAGCTTGGATTCCCAGATTTTCAATATGTATATAATGTCTAAAAACTTTGTCATATTTTTATATGCACAGTATTACCATGTACCTATTTTTCTTTAATTTCATTAATTTGAACTACTTTTATATGAACAATATATTTTAATACAGTGTTTCACTATAACTTTAAGTAAAATTTCTACTTCCCATCTGTGTAAAATTTATAAATATGTGTATGCTTAAACCTTTATATATGCAAACACACATGTATGTGTGAGTCCATATGTATACATATGTTTATGTATATATACACATATTTTTAATTTCAAAAAGTTATTGCTGTGTTATCAAATATCATCATATTCGCTTCTTTAGACCATGAGTAAGAATCAAGTCTATGCCTTTTGCTATGCCATATCATCCCATCTTCCTGGCTTTCATAAACAATGGAAGAAATTAGGGCACAAAATTACTTCTGTTCTTTGTATACATAACTGCTCATAATGTAACACGTGCCGGGTAAGGTATAATTAGTCAAGGATTTAAAAAATGCTCAAAAACATTTTCAACATTGACATCTGCATAGAGAAATTTTGTAACTCTCATTTCGTCATTAATCTCATTGCTAAAAGATGAGGTTTAGTATCTTTCCATTTTTGTGCTCCAAATGCTATAGGAACCTGTCACAACTCATTACAGCTGATGTTTTTGCAGTAACTCTACCTGGATTAAGACTATCTGGTAAATACCTGCTTCCCTAAAAATATCAGATTCAACATATGTAAAAAGCAATATGCTCAATTCTTCTCCAATCTTTTAGATAATCAAAGCTGGTCACTGATTTTACTTCTTTTTTTTTTTTTTTTACACAACTTCTTTAACAATGCTCAGTCTCATTTATCAGTAGGTATGTCTGATTACTATTTAAGGCATTACATAACTGCCACTTTCACTTAGCAAGCAGTGGGCAGAGAGTGTAGTCACTTAGAAAAGAGGACAGAGAAGGAATCATTTCAGGTCTGCGTTTGATTTGAATGGATAGAGCTTTCAGGATACTTAGTTATTACAACTAGACCTAGTAATAGGTAAACATTTGGTTTAACTTACCTGTGCAGAGAGATCTGCTGAGATCCACGCCTAAGTTTACTCCATGAAGCATGCTGGAGAATTTTACAAAGGTCTGAAGTCCCTGTAGACCTTCTCACTAAAATATGTTTGTTTCTAGGTCCCAATCCCTGAACATGAGGACTAGAATTCCCAGATGAAGGTCTGATTCCCCAGGGAAAGAAAAGACAAATTGAAGGCTCATTAGGCAAGGCTCCTCTCAAAATTTCACCCAGTGAAAATGTGGAGATAGCTTAGGGAATTGTTGAAATGATGACATTGAATGACAAACACATACAATAATTCCACCTTTTTTTTTTTTTTTAATGTACCCTTATATTCTTGGGGCAGTACTCTTGGCCGCCGGCTGAAGAAAATTCAACAGTTGGAAAGCACAGGATTCTGGCTCCAGTGAACAAATTTAATGTGAATATTAGGGATAGAACTTAACACAAAGCCTCCCTTCTAGTGTCAAGAACAAGCCCTGGTGCATTTATTGTGAAAACCAGATGATATTTGCCAAATTCAAAATGTGAAATTTGTAGAGACTATCAATTTTATTAAAGTTATCAATGTATAAATCATATCTAGTATCACTTCTAGTTTTTTTATTCAATTTATTTGAGTGAAAAATATATTTTCATATCAGCCTGCAATCTTCTTTCAAATAATGTATAGTTATTACTGTTAAATATAAATAAAAATTTTTCTTATTCCCTCTGGGGCATTTTCTAGTCCATAAGCTTTGTAACAGAAAGGGGCATGTCTGGATAGTTTACATTTCTATTACTAGTTTCTAAAATAATACTCAGGAAAGAGAAGGTGTCCAGAAATTATTTGGTAACTAACTCACTGACCAATGGAATGAATGAATGAATGAAATACCCATTCTGCACCATGAAATTAAATATCAGAAGAAGTCTGTCTTGGAAGAAATACAGCCAGAGTGCTTCTTGGAAGCAAGGATGTTGAGACGTTGTCTCATGTACTTTCCACATATTATCACCAGTGACCTTCCCCTAGTGAAGGACATGATGCTTGCTAAAGTAGAAGGTCAGCAAAAAAGAAGAAGACCCTCAACAAGACAGAATGACACGGTGGCTGGAACAATGAACTTAAACATAACAACTATTGTGAGGATGGCACAGGGCCACATGTACGACAGAACCTTCTGTTGTACACGTGGTTGCTGTGAGTCAGAACTGACTCAATTGCACCTAACAACCCAAACAACAAATTGCCCAATTCTCAAATATATGGAAAAAAAAAATTATACTCTGAGATTTGCATTGTGCCCATGTCATTATAACTGACTCTTAAGGGAGTTATGAGAAAGTCTCTTATCCACCTGTTCCCATCCTCCAAATATAGCTTTCTCAATTCACTTTCAACATGAGAAATTTATGACATGGAGAACTGCTCAGGATGAAAACTCCCCTCAGTGAATGAGAGGAGAAAAGAAACCCCCAAACCTGGATATACAGGGTGTTGGAAGATCAACAATACTGAAAGTTGAATGCATATATCTGATTTATAGTTCTTCCAAGGATTGACAATCCCTGGGCTTTTAATTGTGCTGATTTAAAACTCAGCCTTAATTAAAAATATATTTGGAGATGCTTCTAAGCCTTAGCCTCACTGCCTTATGAATAAGAACCTGGAACTGTCATACAAAGATAGACAGTAGGTGCCAGGCATGCTATTACTGCAGCAAGATGAGTATATCAAGTCAAGATGTCTAATATTTTATTTTGGCTTTGCCATCAACTTTCAATGGCAAATGTTACCACAGAGAAAAATGTGTACTTCCTCACCCCCATCACCTTGGCTACCTCTGACTGTAGCCCTTGTAGATATTTTCTGGCTTGCTGGCAGTTTTCCACGTCAAGTGTTTTACTCCTTTGCCTGTGGGGCTTTTGTCAGTGCCTTGGGAGCTTGCTCAGACCATATGAAAGGCAATGTGGAAGTTCCCAGCATTTCATATGTCGATGAGCAATTCTCAACTAATAAGTTACAAGAATCAGTGAATAAATACCCCAAATCCCTGGCTTTCCTGTCTTAGGACAATTCCAAGAAAGGTTTTGCAGGACATCACAAAATATCTCAAGCAATTGACACAGTTGCTTACAACAGCAATCTGCTCTTTACACCATTAGATTTTCTCCCTTCTCTGTCTCTTATTCTCCATTTCCTCATTTATGATTCCTGGAATCTCCTGCCAAATAAACATATAATCTAGTCTTAAGCCCAGGGTCTGCTTATGGGAGCATTTAAACCCTGACAATCTCAGTCTCTTGTGTAATATTTTTGGATACAACCACAAATGAAATATTCTCATCACAAAGGAAATTGTGTAAATGCATGAAAACAGGGTATGATGATACTATTGCATTGTTGAATAACAGGAATCCCTATCATAAAACTATTACTATTTGAGACATGAACACTCACTCAGCATCATTATCCTCAACTTGACCAATGGAGTCTTGGTCTAAACAACATTCTAGGCGAAGCTTTCAAACAATGCTTATCCGCCCCCAGAATATTCAATTTTTGGAAGCAAGATGGTTAGACTTTGTCTCACATACTTTGGACATATTATCAGACCAGATCAGTCCCTGGAGAAGGACATCATGTTTGGTAAAGTATAGGGTCAACGAAAGAGAGGAAGAAGCTCAAGGAGATGCACTGACACAGTGACTGCAATGATGGGCTTAAGCACAGCAAGGATTGTGCGGATGGTACAGGACCGGGCAGTGTTTCTTTCTGTTCTACATAGAGTCTCTATGAGTGGGGACCAATTTGATGGCAACTAACACACGTACACAGAAAATTCCAGAATCAATATGGAAATCATAACAAATAGAAATGAAGTTTTTTGCTTTCCTCAAAGAACATAATAATGGTGGTAAAAACACATGATAACATAGTTAAGACGTTATTAGTAGATACGGTATAGTATCTTGAGTCGGACTTTGCTGACTATACTCATGAATATAATCTAAATTGAAACCAAGGGTCAAGAATAATGACTGGAGCTCATTGATAAACACGCAGACCAGTGCCATCTACTCACCTAAGGTGAGAAATAAGTTCTTGTTCCCCCAAGTGCTTCCTAATCTTACTGTAACCATAAGAAGAATTTAGAATTGACTCTTCGGCACTGTTTTTTTTTTTTTTTATTCTCCCCTTGAGATACTCCCCATGGAGCTTGAACATAAATTTTCATTAATTCTAAAGTATTTGAGAACAGGGAGCAATACCATCGGGTGTTTGTTAATTATCCAGGATACATTTGATTTCCCTATTGAGGAAACCTTTGATGTGCAATTCCCCAGCTTTCATTGTAATTTTTTTATTGCCTACACTCAAAAACCTGGATTGAGGTACACTATTTGTTGAGTATATGCTTCAATTTTCCATAAATTACTGTAATATTCAGAATTTTCTACAGCAGCTTAATCCGTTTTATATCTGATGATGAAAGCAGAACTCTTTAAACATGTCTTATAATGTTTTTTTAAAGATGCAGAAGGAATTCAAATTATGAATATGTATGGCTAAAGTTACAAATTGATTTACTTATGTAAGCCTCACAATTCCTGGTTTTGAATTATGTCTGACTTTCCTGAAAATGTCATGGCTTTATTCCCAGACCCTGTCTTTACCTCATATGTCTTACCCACTATGCCTCACTCCACCACATCTTAGTAGCATTGTACATGTATAGATATGACTCCTACGAGTTTTAATTTTTTTTTTTGCTATAGGTTTCCAGAGAATTGTTACCTTTTAAGAGATGACATTTTTGATCTAATAATATTTTCACCCAAAACACACTAAATAAAATGTGCTAGGAAGTTGTGTTTAATGTTATGCTTTATTGCAAAGATAACAAAGTCTACACAATAGTTTTTAGTATGAGAATATCCTATGGAAAACTTTGAATTTTGTCATGATTCGCTGAACATCAATTTTTGCTTTGCGTACTGGTGTTGAGAGAGAGGAGGAAAAAGGTAGAATGCTTTTATGTTTATTTCAGTCTGCTGTGGCACATGTGGCCTTTCAAAGCACCCTAGGCTTAATGCCTGTTTACTTCTCTGGGTTATAAATTTATTTTAAGAGCAAGACAACAATGGAGGAACAAAAAATGTGATAGATGGAGAAAATGGTGCCAAAGTTATATGAATGGAGAATATGGTATTAAAAAAAAAAAGTAAACTTATAATAAAATGTCTAGCCCTTGGACAAAAGGTGGGTGTACCAAGGAGAATGATCAGGCTTTCTATCATCTCATCTCGCAAGCAATGGTTCTTATATATCTCCACCACCCTTTATCAGGCTTTCTCTTTCTTGTTTAGAGACTATGATGTTGTTGTTAATTGACGTCAAGTCAATTCTAACTCTTGACATCCCCATGTGTACATAGTAGAACTTTTTCATGTGGTTTTAATGGCTGTAATCTTAAGGGAAAAAAATCAGCAGGCATTTTCTTCCTTGGTACCACAGGGAGTTCAATATACAAAGCTTTAGGTTAGGGCAAATATTTTGTACCACCTAGATATCTTATTTAGACAGAATAAGAAACAAATCTTTTAATAACTTGTATTCTATTTATAATACATGTTTTTTTACCTTCAAATTGTTGTTTATTACAAATGTAAGTTTTTAAAAATTTTTTATTGTGCTTTAAGTGAATGTTTACAAATCAAAAAAATATGGAACAATTCACAAATTTGAGTGTCGTCCTTGCCCAGGGGCCATGCTAATATTCTCTCTATCATTCCAATTTTAGTGTATGTGTTGCCTAAGTGAGCACTGTTTTTTTTTTTCATTGCATTTTTGAAGCATTTTTCTATCTAGGAATAGTGGGTATTTTTAATTAGGATAAAAATGCATCGATATTTTCCCCTTTGAGATTAATAGTTTTTCTTTTTCTTCTTTTTTTTTTTTTTTTAGCTATTTAATGCCTCTTCACTTAACAGCAGATTTTTCAGGACCAAATTAAGACTTTAAAAGGAGACATTTGTACTTATATATTTACATTAGTTTGAGTGATTTGCATGGGTTATTAAGGAATCTCTTCACTGCCTTCTTCACATCCTTGTTCCTTAGGCTGTAAATGAGAGGATTCAGCATTGGTATCACTAGGGTATAAAAGACTGAGGCCATTTTATCAGTACCTAATGAGTGGTTGGTCCTGGTTGCAAATACACGAAAAGAAGAGTCCCATAGAACACAGTGACCACTATCATGTGAGAAGCACAGGTGGAAAAAGCTTTTTGTCTCCCCTTTGAGGACTGTATTCTCAAAACAGCAAGGATAATGTTAAAGTAGGATATTAGAACAATGATCATAGAGAAAAACAAATTGATCCCTGAAAAGGTAAATGCTGCTATTTCTGGACTGTAAGTGTCAGAACAGGACAAGGCTAGCAAAGGGACATTATCACAGTAAAAATGGTTGATTACATTGGAAGAACAATATGATACAGAGAACACACAGGAAGAGACAGTCAGTGCTATGGTCAGACTGTGGAGGTATATGAAAGATATTAAGAGAAGGCAGATTTACCAAGATACCACCACCATGTAAAGAAGGGGGTTGCATATGGGCCATTGTGACCAGCATGAAAATCTCTGCCACAATGAAAACTACAAATCCACCAAGTTGAGCTGCACAACAGTAGTAAGAGATAGTTTTCTTCTTAAACAAGATGTTGACCAGCATTTTGGGGGCAATGACAGTAGAACTGTTGAGATTGATAATAGCCAAGTATTGGAGGGAAAAGTACTTCGGGGTTTGAAGTTGAGAGTCGAGACTGGTGAGGGTGATGATGCAGAGGTTCCCTACCACGGTCAGCCCATAGATCACCAGGAAGACAAAGAAAAGGAGGACCTGGAGCCCAGGACGGTCTGAGAGACCCATGAGAATGAACTCAGTCACCCATGTGAGATTTCCTGGAGCCATGTATTGTGTTGATTTTGTCTTTAAATGGGAAAAATGGAAAGACATTAACGGATGGCAAAAAAATTTTTGCTCTTAGGTTATTCCTTGTCAAAGTTTTATTTACAGTCATTTTACTTCCATTCAAAAACAGTTAAGAGTTCCAGATCTTAGTTTTCTCCCTGTTTTTTCACAAATTTCAGAAATACAAAGTCACCAGAGAACAACTGAGGACTGAGGTTGTTTCTTTGAATTGTCGGCCCAAACTATTTATTTATTCACTGTTAAACATAGTTTCAATATTAGATTTTACATATATTTACATATATATTTAATTTCAAAAAGTTATCACTGTATTATCAATTGGTATCATATTCACTGCTTTAGATTGTGAATAAGAATCAAGTTTATGATTTTTTTCTATATCATATCATCATATTTCCCTGGCTTTCATTCACAATGGAAAAAGTAAGCACACATAATTACTTCCATTCTTTGTATCCCTAATTGCTAATAATAGAAATGTAAGACCGTGGCTAACGTAGGGTATCAATAACTAGAATTTCAAAAATGCTCAAGAAATTCTTCAACTTTGACATCTGCATAGAGAAAATGTGAAATTCTCAATTTATTGTTAATCTCACTGTAAGATGATAAGGTTTAGAATCTTTACATTTTTGTGCTCCAAATGCTCCATGACCCTGTCACAACTCACTACAGCTGATATTTTTAGCAGTAACTCTACCTGGGTTAAGACTATCTGGTAAATATTTGCTTCCCTAAAAATATCAAGTTCATCATATGTAAAAAGCAATATGCTAAATCTTCTCCATTCTCTTAGATAATCATCACTGACCATTGATTTGGTTATTTTTTTCACATCTCCTTTAACAATGCTCAGTCTCATTTTTCAGTAGTCATTAAGACTGTTATTAATTTATTAAGACATTTACTTAAGTCATTAAAGACAGTTACTTCAGTCATTACACAGCCATCACTTCCACTCAGCTATCAGTGGGCAAGGATTGCTGTCACTTGGAAAAGAGCAAAAACCAAACCAAACCCACTGCCATCGAGGCAATTCCAACTCATAGTGACCCTAGAGGACAGAGTAGAACTGCCCCATAGAGTTTCCAAGGAGCATCTGGTGGATTTGAACTGCTGACCTCTCGGTTAATTACTATAGCACTTAACCACTATGCCACCAGGGTTTCCACCTGGAAAACAGACAGAAGAAACCATTTCAGTTCTGAGTTTGACTTGAATTGATAGAGTTTTTAAGATACTTAGTCCTCACATCTAGACCTAGTAATAGGGAAACATTTGGTTTAACCCACCTGTGCACAGAGATTCGAGATCCACTCCTAAGTTTACTCCACGAAGCATGCTGGAGAGTTTTACAAAGATCTGAAGTTCCTTAAGACCCTAACACTAATGTATGTATGTGTCTAGGCCCCAGTCCCTGAACATGAGGACTAGAATTCCCAGATAAAGGTCTGATTCCCCAGGGAAAGAAAGACAAATTGAAAGCTCCTTAAGCGAAGCTCCACTCAAAATTTCACCCAAAAAATGAGAATGTGGAGATAGCCTAGGGACTTGTTTAAATGAGTAAATTGAATAAGAAACACCTGCTGCGTTTCTGTATCATTATTATTATTTTTTTTAATATACCCTTCAATACTCTGGCCCGTGCTCCTGGGTTATGGATGAAGAAAATCCAGCAGCTGGAAAATACAGAATTCTACCCCTATGGATAAATTAAATGTGAATATTGGGGATAACACAAAACCTCCCTTCCAATATCAAACTCTGGTATATTTGCTGTAAAAACCAGATGATATACACCAAATTCGAAATGTGAAGTTTATAAAGAGGCTAAATACCAACTTTTTATTAAAATGATTAAAGTAGAAATCATATCTGGTATCATTTGTAGTTTTTATATTCAGTTAATTTAAGTAAAAAAAATGTATTTTTTCACATCAGGGTACAATCTTCTTTCAAATAATGAGTAAATATTGCAATTTAATATCATCACCAATTCTTTCTTACTTTCTTGGGGCATTTTCTAGCCTATAACCTTTATAAGAGGGAAGGATGTGTCTGATTAGTTTTCCTTTTTATTACCATCTTCTAAAATAATACCCAGGATAGAGTAGATGTCCAAAAGACACTTGCTAACCAACTCACTGACTGATGGAATGAATGAATGAATGAACAAATGAATGAATGAAATACCCACCCTGAAATGTGAAATTAAACATCAGGATTTTGTATCCCATGCTGTAATCAATCTGTAAAATTATTTTAACTTTGACAAAGAAACCATGACAAGTTGTGTCTCATTCTCTAAGATACTGACTTCTATAGTGCAGGATACACCTCTTCCTTCTTGATTTTGGTATTCCTAATACCTAATACCAGTTTCCCTCCAGCCAATTTTGACTCAAGGTGGCTCCATATGTGTCAGAGTAGAACTGTGCTCCATACCGTTTTCAACGGCTATAAAGTTTCAGCAGGTCTTTCGAGGTGCCTCTGCTTGGATTCAAACCACCAGCTCAGAGTATCCTTACCCAGAGGTAACCCTTATCCACAACTTTTAATGATATTCTTGTTGTTATTAACTATATATTTATGTACCCATCAAAACATAAATCTGAAGATATCTTTAATTATTTTACATAGTACTGAGTGTCTTATTTTGCAATTTTCTGCTCACTCAAATGTATGTTTGCAGATTTATCCATGTTGATTTCTTTAGCTATATGCTGTCCACTGATTTTGCTGTACGTAAAAAAATTCATTAGAAAAAGAAAACAAGTTCTGCTCAAACAACTCCTGAATCATTTTTTTAAAATTTATTGAAACTTTACTTCTAAATTTTTATTATTTAAATTACACCACACTAAATAAATACATTTTACTATTTTTTCATTTCCAAGTATATATGTATAAGCAAGACAACATAAATACACAATATTCTACATAAAGATCATATACGTATATGTCTTCATGTGTATATATGTGTATATTACAGCCATTATGTGTATGTGTATAGGTATATACATATATATGCATAAATACACATATACATATCCAGTATGAACACTTTGTTGTTGTTGTTAGGTGCCATGGAGTCATAGCGACCCTATGTACAACAGAACAAAACACTGCCCGGTCCTGCACTATCCTTACAATAGTTGTTTGCTTGAACTCATTGTTGCAGCCACTGAGCCGGTCCACCTCGTTGAGGGTCTTCCTCTTTTCCGCTGACCCTGTACTTTGCCAAGCATAATGTCCTTCTCCAGGGACTGATCCCTCCTGACAACATGTCCAAAGTATGTAAGACTCAGTCTTGCCATCCTTGCTTCTAAGGAACATTCTAGTTGCACTTCCTCCAAGACAGATTTGTTCATTTTTTTGGCAGTCCATGGTATAGTCAATATTCTTTGCCAGCACTACAGTTCAAAGGCATCAATTCTTCCCCAGTCTTCCTTATTCTTCGTCCAGCTTTCACATGCATATGATGCCACTGAAAATACCATGGCTTGGGTCAGGTGCACCTTGGTCTTCAAGGTGACATCTTTGCTTTTCAACACTTTAAAGAGGTCTTTTGCAGGAGATTTACCCAATGCAATGAGTCTTTTGATTTCTTGACTGCTGCTTCCGTGGCTATTGATTTTGGATCCAAGTAAAATGAAATCTTTGACAACTTCAGTCTTATCGCCTTTTATCATGATGTTGCTCATTGGTCCAGTTGTGAGGATTTTTACTTTATGTTGAGGTGCAATCCATACTGAAGGCTGTGATCTTTGATCTTCATTAGTAAGTGCCTTTCAGCAAGCAAGGTTGTGTCATCTGCTTAATGCAGGTTGTTAATGAGTCTTCCCCCTATCCTGATGCTCCATTCTTCTCATATAGTCTGACCGCTCTGATTATTTGCTCAGCATACAGATAGAATACGTATGGTGAAAGGCTACAGTCATGATGCATACCTTTCCTGACTTTAAACCAATCAGTATCCTCTTGTTTTGTTGAAACAACTGCCACTTGATCTATACAAAGGTTCCTCATGAGCATAATTAAGTGTTCTGGCATTTCCATTTTTTCAGTGTTATCCATAATTTGTTATGATCCACACAGTCGAATGTCTTTGGATAGCCAATAAAACACAGGTAAACATCCTTCTAGTATTCTCTGCTTTCAGTCAAGATCCATCTGACATCAGCAATGATATCCCTGGTTCCTCTTCTGAAGCCAGCCTGAGTTTCTGGCAGTTCCCTATTGATACGCTACTGCAGCTGTTTTTGAATGATCTTCAGCAAAATTTTGCTTGCGTGTGATGTTAATAACATTGTTCTATATTTTTCCCATTCGGTTCGATCACCTTTCTTGGGAATAGGCATAAATATGGATCTCTTCCAGTCAGTTGGCCAGGAAGCTGTCTTCCATATATCTTGGCATAGGCTAGTGAGCACCTTCACCTCTGCATCCATTTGTTAAAACATCTCGATTGATATTCCATCAATTCCTGGAGCCTTATTTTTCACCAATGCCTTCAGAGCAGCTTGGACTTCATCTTTCAGTACCACCTGAATTTAGAGTCCATTTCAGGAAAAGATTTCACGTGTTGAACACTAGTGACTGAGGACCAGGCAAGTTGTGGAATGACATCGAGGACATCATACACGAAGAAAGCAAGAGGTCATTGAAAAGAAAGAAAAGAGCAAGATGGATGTCAGGGGAGACTCTGAAACTTGCTCTTGAATGTCAAGCAGCTAAAGAAAAAGAAGGAGTGATGAAGTAAAAGAACTGAAGATTTCAAAGGGAGGCTGGAGAAGACATAGTAAAGTATTATAATGACATGTGCAAAGAGCTGGAGACAGAAAAACTAAAAGGAAGAACATACTCGGTGTTTCTCAAGCTGAAAGAACTGAAGAAAAAATTCAAGCCTCAAGTTGCTATAGTAAAGGATTCTATGGGGAAAATACTAAACGACGTAGGAAGCATCAAAAGAAGATGGAAGGAACACAGAGTCGTTATACGAAAAAGAATTAGTCGATGTTCAACCATTTCATGAGGTAGTATGAACATAATAAGAAGCAAACTCATGGCAAAAAAATTTTTATTTTTTTTTCATGGCATAGTTTTTCTGCACATGTTTTAAAATAGCATACATTAAGACATCTTTATTTCAAATGTTCAGAAAGAATAGAAAGACACTAAGAAACTAAAACAAAAATTTCTTTTTTGTATATCTTTTTCATATTGAGACATAGATCTTGACTCTTGATTTTTTTAATTGTTATTGCTAAAAATATGCCTTATTGTATATTTCATACTAACACATTTTTTTTATTGTTTCTTTTACATCTTTGTTCCTCAAACTGCAGGTAATGGTATTCAGCATGGCTGTCACAACAGTGCCAAATACTGACACTATCATGCCATGACCCAAAGTGTAGCTGGAACTTGGTCTCACAAATATGAAGAGGATTGTTCATGGTAAACTGACACTCCAGTTAAGTGAGAGCCAAAAATGGAAAACACTTTTCCCCTCCTATCAGCAGAAGGAATCTTCAGAATGGCCAAGAAAATGAAACCATAGGGTATCAAGACAATCAGGGTGGTGAATATCTCTATAAAAAAAAAAACCCTCTATAGAACCCACAAAATAGAAGAAAAGAAGGTGGTCGATGTAAGTGTCAGAACACAACATAGCAAAGAGTAGAGGGATATTACACAAAGTACATCTAATTTCATTGATTGCACAAGACAGGTTAAAAGTTCCCACTGTGTGTAAAGTAGCAGAGCAAAATACCACCAACACAGAAAGAAATGATGGGTGGGTCATAGAGTCTGGGTGACATGTTAACTGATAATGTAATTGGAACTATAGATGAGGTCGAAATAGATGTTTATTCCATATCATAAAAAAACATTTTTTATTTGATCAAGCACTTAGTGTTAAAACAAAATCAGTATCTTATTTTTTTATTCTCAGGCTCTTGAAGGGATTCAATATGTGCTCCACTCAAGAGTTACACATTTGCCATGCTGTCTGACCAGACAGCCCTACCTTATGGAGTTGGGTGAGAGCTCTAGCCTCTCCTGCAGTACAGCCTGTGGGCTCCTGTGGCAGCTGTTTGAAGCCTTTCCTACCTTTCACACTTTTGCCCAGGTGGTGACTTGCTTCAAAACTTCCATGCACCCCATCTTGCCTGATCCCCTCAGTGGTTTTACTATAGCTGTTCAGGCACAAGATGCCAGGGAACCACCTTGGCACCCGGACAGGCATAACCTGGAAGTTTGGAGATGCTAATGCCCCCATGGGGTAAACTTTGACAGTAGAAGACTGGAGTTGAGAGATAAATTGTTTTTCATATCTTACTTCATTAAAAATACATGCTTGACCAATATGCCTGGTTGGTTAACTTGTCTGATTCAGAATTTCTCACTAGAAGTGTAACAAATGATATGTGAGTGCATGTTTACCTGGGTACACACTTTCTGCAATCTTCAAGCAAAATGTTTGGTGTTGTTGTTCATTCTTAATCCAAGAAGTCTCAATGTATAGTTTGTATAGAACAAATTTTGTATCTAAACAATGTAAAACAGATATATATTGTGTACATTTTAGTGGGATTATTTTATTGAGCTCTTGTACTTGAGAGAGGTGCAAGATTTTACATTGTCTAATTTCACAAAATATTCCAATGTGATGTAGAACACAGTTTCACGAACCCTCAAAGATGTCCAAATCCTAATTCCCAGAAACTGTGAATATATTACATGACAAAAGGGACTTTATTGATATAATGTGTCCCAGGGTTGTCCAGGTGAGCCCAATGTAATCAAAAGAGTTCTTAGAAGACAAAATGTATGCAGGAGATCCCGAGAAGGTAATGGAAGCAGAAGTGAGAGGGATAGGATTGATAACTGGAAGGGGTCACTATCCCAGGAATATTTGCTGCCTCTACAAGGTGAAAAAGGCAGGAAACATTTTCCTCTAGGGCATCCAAGCTAGCACCTTGCTTTTAGTGCAATTAGACTCATTATGGACTTCTTACTGTCAAAACTGTGAGATAATACATTTGTGTTGTTTTTAGGCATTAAATTTGAGGTAATTTGTTATAGCAATAAGAAAGTAATATAAAAACAGCATAATTATTTTTAGGAAATACATACTTGTGAACCAAATTATAAGGTAGAAAACAGTGAATTTCCCATTTTTGATCTTTATTCATTTAGCAAAATGTTTAGCAATCAACCAAACTGTATGTGTATTTCAGTGTATGGCATTGGATAGAGTCCCTGGATGTTGTATATTTGTTAAGTTCTTGACTGCTAACTGAAAATTTGGTGGTTTGAATCCACCCAGAGGTGTCTTAGAAGAAAGACTTGGCAATCTACTTCTGAAAGGTCATTGAAAACCTTCTGGGAAAGTTCGACTCTGATACACATGGGGTTGCAATGTGTAGGAATCACTCTAAGACAACAGGTTTATTTATTTATTCATTCATTTATTTTAAACAGCATTGGAAATGTTGTAATGTGAGTTTAGCCTTTTGCTCTAATTCTACACATGGAGCCATACCCAAAGAAAATAGTTTTCTAATGGGAAACACAGTTCTGTAATTGTAAGCTGCTGAAACCAAACACACTCTGAATAAAGTAAAAGCAAAGAAACACATTAGCAATTAACATGAAAAGTTTACAGACTAATGGGATTAAATTATAGCTGATTTTGTCTTTTGAGGTCAGAAATGTCCATCACATATTTTATCTTGCCTGCCTTCAGCTATTCTGTTTATTTATGACCAAAGTTAGAAATGGACTCATTTCTGTGAATCTCCGAGTTCCTGGTTGTGCCTCATGTCTGACCTTCCTGAAATTGTCATAAGCTTATTTTATGTTCAAAGACTGTCCTTACATCACATGCCACACCTACTCTCCCTCATGCCATTGCATGTTAGTAGCATTGACATACACAGCAATAACTCACATGACTATTAACTTTTTTTTTCTTTTTTGTAGTAAGTTTTTTGATAATTGTTACCACATTTAAGAGATGACATTTTTGGTCTAATAACACTTTCACCACACTAAATAAAAATCTGAGAAGAAGTGATGTTTAATGTTGACAGTTTCATATTAAAGACAATAAAGTATACAACAGATTTTAGTATGAAAATATCATTTGGAAATAATTTAATTATAAAACATGACTAGCTCAACATAATTTTTTTTGCTTTGTGCACATGTCTATGAGAGAGGAGGAAAAATGCAGAATGCTTATATATTTATTTCAGTCTGCTATGGCACAAGTTGTGTTTCAAAGCACTCTTGGGCTTAGTTTTTATTTTCCCCTACATGTTTACTTTCATATGTTATAAGTTTAAGTGTAAGACAATAATGGGTTCACAAATGTGATAGATGGAGAAAAAGGTGCAAAAGGTTATTAATGGAGGATATGGTATTCAAAAATGTAAAATTATAATAAAATGTTTAGTCCTTGGGCAAAGGTGAGTGTATCAAGTAGAATGATCTGACTTTCTATCATCTTTCAAGCAATGACTCTCATATACTTCCATCACCCATTATCAGGCTTTCTCTTCCTTGTTTACAGACTACATTGTTGTTGTTAGTTGCCGGCAAGTCAATTTCAATTCATGAAGACCCCAAGTGTTACAAGGTAGAAACTCTCCAAAGTGTTTTCTTGGCTGCAATCTTAAAGGAAGAGAATCACAAGGCCTTTTCTTACTGCTGGGTGAGTCTGATTCTCCAAAATTTAGATTACTGAAAAGAATTTGTACCACCTAGGTACCTTTTGTTTGGAGCTACGCCTTCTCATTTGCAACCAAATATGGCACCTAGGTTGAAGACCCTCAAGGAGATGGATTGACACAGTGGCTGCAACAACAGGGTCAAGCATAACAATGATCATGAGGATGGCTCAGGACCAGGCAGTGTTTCCTTCTGTTGCACATAATGTCAATATGAGTACGAATCAACTTTATGGCACATATCAACAACAACAGATACCATATTTAGAGGGTATAAGACACATACCTTTTAACGAGTTGTAATTTATTTATAGTATGTATTTGTTTATTTTTAAGTTGTTGTTTATTACATATGTAAGTTTGTTTTCATTGTATAATTGAAACCTTTATCCCTCTGGGGGACTGATATTATGAATTGGGAAAAAATGCATCAGTAGTTTTCTCACCGAAATTAATAGTTTTTTTTTTTTTTTTTAAACCATTTAGAATACTTCTTCACTTAAAAGCAGCTTTGTCAGGAGCAAAATAAGACTGTTAAAAGAAGACAGTTGTAGTTATATATTTACATTAGTTTGAGCGATTTGCATGGGTTATTAAGGAATCTCTTCAGTGCATCCTTCACTTCCTTGTTCCTTAGGCTGTAAATGAGGGGATTCACCATTGGTATCACGAGGGTGTAAAAGACTGAGGCCATTTTATCAGTATCTAATGAGTGGTTGGTCCTCGGTTGCAAATACATGAAAAGGAGGGTCCCATAGAACACAGTGACCGCCATCATGTGAGAAGCACAGGTGGAAAAAGCTTTTTGTCTCCCTTCTGAGGACTGTATCCTCAAAATGGTGAGAACAATGTTGAAGTAGGATATTAGAACAATGATCAAGGAGAAAAACAGATTGATACCCGAAAATATAAACACTGCTGTTTCTGGAATGTAAGTATCAGAACAGGACAAGGCTAGCAAAGGGACGTTATCACAGTAAAAATGGTTGATTACATTGGAAGAACAGTATGACACAGAGAACACAAAGGAAGAGACAGTCAGTGCTGTGCTAAGGCTGAAGAGGTATGTGAGGGATACTAGCAGAAGGCAGATCTGCCGAGATACCACCACCATGTAGAGCAGGGGATTGCAAATGGCCACATAACGGTCATAGGCCATTGCGGCCAGTATGAAAATTTCAGCCACCACGAAAACTAAGAATCCAGCTAGTTGAGCTGCACAACAGTAGTATGAGATGGTTTTCTTCTTAACCAAGAAGTTGAGCAACATTTTAGGGGCAATGGTGGTAGAATTGCCAAGATTAGTGATAGCCAAGTGTCGAAGGAAAAAGTACATGGGGGTTTGAAGTCTGGAGTCCACACTGGTGAGGATGATGGTGCCCAGGTTCCCTACCACAGTCAGCCCATAGATCACCAGGAAGACAAAGAAAAGGGGGACCTGGAGCTCAGGAAGGTCTGTGATTCCCATGAGAATGAACTCAGTCACCCATGTGAGATTCCCTGGAGCCATTTACTGTGTTGTTCTGCCTTTAAATAGGGAAAGTGGAAAGAAATTAATAAAAGGTAAAATTAGTTTTGCTGTTAGAGGATTATTCTTTGTTACAGTTTCATTTAAAATCTGATTACTTTTGTTCATACTTAGGAGTTTCAGATCTTGTTTCTCCCACATTTTCAGAAGTTTCAAAAAAAAAAAAACTCATCAGAAAACAATTTATTTTACTGTTGGATATAGTTCAGATATTGAATTGTATGTATGTGTGTGTGTGTGTATATATATATATATAGTACATACAATGAAACAAACCAAGAAAAACAAACCCATTGACCTCGAGTTGATTTCAACCCATAGGACCCTATAGGACAGAGTAGAACTGACCCATAAGGTTTCCAAGGAGTGCCTGATGAATTTGAACGGCCAAAATTTTGGTTAGCAACCTTACCTCTTAACCACTACACAACCAGGTTTTTCTATATTGTACATAGAAGGATAAATATTGAATGATATATTATGAATTTCATATACATATTTATATATATGTTGTACATAGGGTTGCTATGATTCCAAACTGAATCAATGGCACCTAACAACAGAATAGAATTATATATATATATATATGGAAACCCTGGTGGCGTAGCAGTTAAGTACTATGACTGGTAACCGAAGGGTCAGCAGTTCAAATCCACCAGGCACTCCTTCGAAACTCTATGGGGCAGTTCTATTCTTTCCTATAGGGTTGCTCTGAGTTGGCATCGACTCGACGGCACTGGATTTGCTTTGGAGATATATATATATATCATAATACATATGGATGAATATTTTTCATTGCTATTTTTTTTTTTTTTTATTGGGTGAGATGTACATACTTTCTTTACCACTGGTTTTTAAGTGATGAAAAAGAACTGCCTTTACAGAGTTGGAGTTGATGAGCCAGAGGGATCTCTAATTATCTTTCAGCTTAACTGCCACAGGCCTCCTCTCCAGCCCATGCTGCTTCATCTCCCTGGATATTTTACAAATTTCAGGATCTCTGTGGGAAACACATCCAGAACTGTGGCTTTTTCCTTAACAATTTTTACCACATCCCTCTGCTTCCGCTACGCACAGATAGACCTGCATCTAATACTGTTCCTTTTGTAGGTGCCGGAAGACTGCATCCTTCTTTCTTAATCACATTTTCTTTTTTCTGCCAAATGCACCAGAGCTGTCACTGGATTTGTTTTCTAGATTACTTTCTATTATCACTTTTTAGCAGGCTTCCCTTCTTTTTCAAGTTTAGCCTCCTTTTCCTTAAACTGTTTGAAGCCTGTCTTGTCATTGTTTTTATAGTTAAGTTTTATTACTTATGGTTTTGGTTTTTAAAGTTCAATCATTTTACTCTACTTCTGCAGAGAAATGAGCGGGACAGAATGCTAACTTTTATGTCGTGTTCACTATGTGCTTCTCGTTGCTGTTGTTGGTTGGCATCTAGCAGATTCCGACTCACGGTGACCCCACGTGTGCAGACCAGAACTATTTCACGGGGCTAACGAGACCGTGACCCTCCTGAAGCCAGTCACCCAGCCTGTGTCCCTTGGGCGGGTTTGAACCGCCATCACTTCTGCTGGGATCCAAGTGCTTAACCTTTTGTGCCACCCGGGGCCTCTCATTATGTGCCGAGAACTAAGCAAAATGTTTTGAAATAATTATCTCTTATTCTGCATTGGAGCTTTAGGGGATGCATGTGAATATTTTCATACCTGATGAGACACCTGAGGCTCAGTGAAGTGAAGTTACTCACAGGCCACACAGGATATTGACTAGGTAAAGGCATGGGCTAAACTTAGGGTTTATTCTTTTTTTTAATTTAGTTTGCCCTTGTTGATATTGTTTTATTCCACCAAACACTAGCTCTTTGCTTTTGCTCAAATATTCATATTTTGTGTAGTGCAAATTAACTAGCATAATGCACATATATGGGTTAGTAAGCACAAAGTTTGGCACTTAATGATTTCAAAATAGGTGTTACCTGTAGTTATTACTATTATGATTAGCTTCTTGTGTCTTTTGAATGATGTTAATATTTTTCTCTTTTTTTAAATTTTAACATCAGTGTCACACTCTACCTGATTGAAGAGTCTTATAGTTGAAAAAGAAATAGCAATAAAATTATAATTTTCTGTATGCAAAATAAGTGCTCCTGGCAGCACAGTGGTTAGGTTCTCCACCGCTAACTGAAATATTGGGCGTTCAAAGCCACCAGCTGCTCTGTGGAAGATAGATGTGGCAGCCTGCTTTCCTAAAGATTTACAACCTCGGAAACCCTTTGAGGTAGTTCCACTGTCCTTTAGGGTCCCTAGAAGTCGGGATCGACTCAACTGCAATGGGTTCGTCTTTTTGGTTTTGGTATATGCAGACACTGGGCCACCTGATACTCAGCTATATCTTTCACAAAACAAAACATGCTTTTCCACATACAACTCTTCCAAGTTTTTTTTTTTTTTTCATTTAAAAGTACATCAAATATGTATCTGATAAGCTGATCTGATTTTGTTGCACCCACTATCCCATATCTCTTGTCTCCTGCCATGAAACCAAAAAGAATGTCAAGTTTTATAACAAGGAAAGTTTACCCTGGAAATCCTCAGAGCACATTCAATTTAATCAAAATATTTCCTGTCAGGTTGCTATACATCATGCTATTCAGTGCATTGTTCACTCTGAAATATATTTTATAAACATATCCTTACTTTAACAAGAGCAAGAATATCAGCAACAAGAATACCAATTACGGATTATCTACTGTGCATTAGTGCAATTAGCTTTGAGGAGGGAGAGGGTTTGTATATATCCTTATTGTTAATTCCCTCCTCTATTGAAATACAATTGATGAACAAGGCAGGGTTGTTCAAAGAGTACATGTCAGAAAAATAAAGTTTCTGTAGAATAACCCCCTATTTCTCCGGTTTTTTTTTTTCCCCTGCACCTTGTCTGATTTAACTTTTATCCCTGAAAAGAGTTATTTTAGTTTTCTACCAAATAATCTTGATTTTAAATCATTTTTGTATACATATATTTTATAGATCTACTCACATTTAACTCACATAATGAAAAAACGACGACAACAGCAACAACAAAAAACATGGCCCTTGAGTCGTTTCTGACTCATAGTGACCCTAAAGAACAGAGTAGAACTGTCCCATAGGGCTTCCAAGGAGTGCCTGGTGGATTCAAATTGCCAGCCTTTTGGTAAGCAGCCTTAGCTGTTAACCACTAGGCACCACGGTTTCCACTCACTTCCTGGAAACCTGTGGGGCAGCTCCACTCTGTCCCATGCGGTCTCTGTGAGTCAGAACTGACTCTACAGCAATTTTCTTTGGAGCTGTGCTGCATTAAGTACAAAAATTACTTCTTAGTATGAGATCTCTGCGGCCACCAGGACATAGAGACTAACTGTGGGCACCAGGGAATCTTTTAATCCTACGGCTTATCGCCCTGGGCGATGCGAAAATCAAGAGGGGGAAAAATCTCACTTTTATTGACTAAGTAATATTGTAGCTGTTTCTCAGAAATGCAGACTTTTAAATTTCAGGAGCACCGAAGTACTTTCCTATCTGGCATAGACAAAAAATTAAACCAAAACCATTGCCGCTGAGTCGATTTTGAACCACAGACCATATAGGACAGAGTGGAAATGTCCCACAGGGTTCCCAAGGCTGTGACCTTTATGGAAGGAGAGTGCCACATCTTTCTCCTGCAGAGTGGTTGGTGGGTTCAAACTGTTGACCTTTCGGTTAGCAGCCAAGAACTTAGCCACTGTGTCACTTATGTGATATAGAGTGCCGCCTAAAACATCCATCAGTTCTGCCAGTTCTAAAGCAGAAAGCATTTCCCTTCATACTAAGGCAACATATACTCCTTGGAATGAGGGTTCATTATATTATTCTGGAGCTTGGATTCTCAAACTTACAATTTTTAGATAATGCCTTTACATTTTGTGCCATATTTTTATGCTCATAGTACTATCATTTTCTTATTTCTTGTTTAATTTCCTTAATTTGAACTACTTTTATATGAACGAAATGTTTTAGTAGGCAATATTTCATTACTATTTAAATAAAATTCCTACATGCTATTGTGTAAGATATAAAGATGTGTGTAGATTTAAACATTTATATATACACACACACACATCTGTGTGTGCATACATATACATATGTATATATATATATTTAATTTCAAGAAGTCATTGCTGTGTTATCCAATATCATATTCACTTCTTTAGATTGTGAATAAAATCAATCTATTCTTCTTTTGTCCCATATCATTGCATCTCCATGGTTTTGTTCACAATGGAAGAAATTAGGGCACATAATTACTTCCATTCTTGTACACCAAACTAATAATATAAGAATGTGCTAAACGTAGGGTATAATAAGACTAAGATTTCAAAATACGCAAGAAAATTTTTCAACATTGACATCTGCATGGAGACAATATGAAATTCTCAAGTTATCATTAATCTCATTGGTAGAAGATGAGGTTTAATATCTTTCAATTTTTTTGTTCCAGACGGTACAGAATCATATCACAAATCATTACAGCTGATATTTTTTAGCAGTAACTCTGCCTGGATTAAGGCTACCTGCTAAATACTTGCTTCTACAAAAATAACAAATTATCATACATCAAAAGCAATATGCTAAATCTCCATTATTTAAGCCTCAGAGCTGATCATTAATTTTCACATGTTCATTTCAAACTTCTGTAAAAATGCTAAATCTCATTTATCAGGTGGATTGTTTGACTGTTATTTATGGCATTACATGGATGTCACTGCCACTTAGCAGTCAGTGGGCAAGGATTGGAGTCAATTGGAAAAGAGGACAGAGAAGGAATCATTTCAGTTCTGAGTGTGATTTCAATTAATAGAGCTTTCAAGATACTTAGTTCTCACAACTAGCCCTAGTAATAAGTAAAACATTTGGTTTAGCTTACCTGCGCAGAGAGATCTGCTGAAATCCAAGCCTTAGTTTACTCCAGGAAGCATGCTAGAGAGTTTTAAAAAGGTCCGAAGTCCCTGCAGACCTTCCCACTAGAATATGTTTGTTTCTAGGTGTCAAAATCTGAGCATGAGAACTAGGGTTCCTAGGTAAAAGTCTGATTCCCCTGGGAAAGAAAGACAAATAGAATGCTCCTTGGGCAAGTCTCCACTCAGAATTTCACTCAAAGATTAAAAATGTGGAGATAGCCTAGGCACTTGCTTAGATGATCACACCAAATAAAAAATACATGGAATGATTCACTCATATTTTTTCTTTTAATGTACCTTTATATGATCTGGGTAGTGCCCTGGCAATTGGATTAAGAAAATCGTACAGTTGGAAAGCACAGGATTCTGGCCCAATGAAAATTTTTAATGTCAATACTTATGATAAAGCTTAACACAAAGCCTCACTTGTAGAATGAAGAATAAGCCCTGGTGTGTTAACTGTAAAAAACAGATGATATACACCAAATTGAAAATGTGAAGTTTGTGAAGAGACTGAATATCATCTTTTGATGATAATTATCAAATTACAGATCACACCTTGTATCATTTCTAGGTTTTTTATTCAACTGATTTAAGTGGAAATGTATTTTTTCACATCAGCCTGTAATACTTTTTCGAATAATGTATAAGTCTTGAAATTAAATATCAATAACAATCTTTTCTTATTCTCTCTATGACATTTTCTAGCCTATAACCTTTGTGAGAGGAAGAGATATGTCCAAATATCTTACCTGTTTATTACAAGCTTCTAAAATAATATAAAGGATAGAGTACATGTCCACAAGATATTTGGTAACCAACTCACTGACTGATGGGATGAATGAATGAATGCAATATCCATCCTAAAATCTGAAATCAAAGATCAGAATTTTATTTCCAGTGCTGCAATCAATGTTTATGTTATTTTAACTTTGACAAAGAAACCATGACAACTTTCATCTCATTCTCTAAAATTTCCACTCCTTTAGGGCAGGACATAACTATTCTTTTGGTTTTTTGGTAATATCTAATACAAGTCTCCATCCAGCCAATTCTGACTAATGGTGGCCCCTATGTGTATGAGAGTAGAAATGTCCTCCATGTGGTTTTCTGTGGTTGTCGTCATTCAGAAGATCTTCAGAGGGCCATCTTGTTGAATTCAAACCACCAACCTTTTACCATTATGCACCCAGTGTCTTCTTAACCAGAGGTAACACTAATCCACAATTTTTCATTGACATGCTTTGTGTTATAATTTAACTATATTTTCACTCATTCATTATATATTATAATTTTGAAGATGTCTTTAATTACTTTTATAATACTGTGTCTCATTCTGCAATTTTTTTTCACACAGAAGAATGTTTGTAGAATTATCCAAGTTGATTCATTTAGCTATACATTGTTCACTGATATTGCTGGATATATACAATTCATTAGAAAAAGGAAAATGTGCTGTTTAATCTGCTCCAGATTCATATTTTAAAAATAATTAATACTAATTCTCAAATTTTCTAATGTCTGAAAGTACACTGTACTAAATAATTGCTTTATTATTTTTCATTTCAAAAATATAAGCAAGAGATAAAAATATAATATAAAATAAAGTATAAGAAGAACAGATTGTACTTTTTATAATATAAAAAATACAGATTGTATACATATATATCTGCACAAGTATATATAACAGAATCATTGTATGTATGTGTATACATACGTATGTATATATACGCATACACACCTGCACATACGTACATATATCAGCGTGAACAAAGTAAGAAGCAAATTGATGGCATGGTTCTTCTGTACGTGTTAACATAGCAGAGGTTACAGGTTAACTATTATCTTTATTTCAAAATATTCAAGAAGAACGGAAAGACACTAATAAACTAAAACTGAAATTTTCAATTTTTCATAGCTCCTTTATATTGAGACACAGACTGACTCTTGAGTTTTTTAACTTAATTTTTAGTGTTAAAAATATACTTTATTGATAAACCAATTTCTCCCACTTTTTTTTTAATGCTTCTTTTACATCTTTGTTCCTCAAACTGTAGATGATGGGATTCAGCATGGGAATCACAATGGTGTAGAATATAGACACTATCATGTCATGGTCCAAAGCATAGCTGGAACTTGGTCTCATGTACATGAAGAGGATTGTTCCATGGTAAATTGACACTCCAGTTAGGTGAGAGCCACAGGTGGAAAACACTTTTCGCCTTCCTTTAGCAGAACGTATCTTCAGAATGGCCAACAAAATTAAACCATAGGAAATCAAGACAATCAGGACAGTGAATATCTCAATAGAACCCACAGCGTAGAAGAGTAGAAGCTGGTTAATGTGAGTATCAGAACAGGAGATAGCAAGGAGTGGAGGGATATCACAAAAGACATGTCTGATTTCATTGGATGCACAGAAGGAGAGGCTAAAAGTTGCTACTGTGTGTAATGTAGCATGTGCAATACCACCAACATATGAAGCAGTGATGAGTGGCACAAAGACTCTGGGTGACATTTTAACTGAATAGAGAAGTGGGTTATAGATTGCTACATAGCGATCATAAGTCATTGCTGCCAAGAGAAAGCTTTCTGTGGTCCCAAAAGTAACATCAAAAAACATTTGTGTTGCACATCCCAGGAGTGAAATGGCTTTATTCTTTGACATAAAATCTACTAGCATATTTGGGGTAACAGATGAGGAACAGCAGGCATCCAAGAATGATAACACACTCAGAAAATAGTACATGGGGTTGTGGAGCCGGGAATCCTCAATGACCAGTACAACCAGTCCTAAATTTCCTGTCAGAGTAAAGAGGTACGTTGCTAAAAATAGAAAATATAAGACTACCTGCAGTTCAAGATTGTCTGTGAAACCCTTCAACACAAATGTTGTGACTTCTGTGTCATTTTTCATGTTGACACTTCATGGAACAAACTTGAAAATACACATTAAATCAAAATTTTTATTTTTATCGCAGGAATGCGTAATATTGTGACTGAAAGGAATGTTAACAATGTCCTCATATTGATTTTTTGGAAATTCGTGATTTCCCAGCAACAACTCATAAAACAACAACCAGATACTGAATAAAGGTCAGTACCACTCTCTGCAGATTTTTTTTTATTGTATACCACTCTCCGCAGAATTAAATAGAAAATACATTTCTTCATTTGTTAAAATCGGTCATTACCAAAATAATTGAGTTAACTGCTTTACTTATTAAAACCAGTTATTTATTCAAATAAATTTCTTTCTCACATCCTAATACTTGGGATAATATATCAATGCTCAGAGAATTAGAATATAATGCCAGAGTTCTAGCTCTTTCAGTTATCATGTACAATTATTTGCCATAATCTTCTCACCTGCAGAAAGAGGATATTAATGTTATCTTACAAGATTAAGGCAAACATTAAAAGAGAAAAATAAGTTAATGTAATTTAATTTTCAAAATAATTTAATATCTAAAATGTGCTGATTGGAGTTGGTTTTATAAACCAACACCTGCCTGTATTGTTACATCTAATAAGCTACCCTCTGAATATTCTCCAGTTCCATTACTAATTTTGGATTTTGCTGAAAATAATTTATCAAATTGTTTTTTGGGAGGAAAGATTCACCATGACCGAATTCAAAAAATACATGACAGTTTAGGTTTCATTCAAACATCTTTCTTAAATTCATACTATTGTATTTGTCCTTTTTTGGCTATATACTTCACCATTGGTATTATTGACAATCTACATCTTTTTCTACTCCCTCAAATATTTCTGGTGAAAATGTAAGAAATTACTGAAGATGTTAAAACAAAAAATCATGACTTTCATGATTATAAAGTATTTTCTTCCAAGGTGTTTTCATTCAAGACTTTACACTTCTTTATGTGTTGTTGATGGTGTACTCGGTGAAATAACAATTAAGTAATTTTTATCTTAGTATTAAAGTAGTACATAAAAAACATTTTTAAAAAGTACCTTTGCAGATATAAGATTTAAGGTTAAAAACAAAGAAAGAGAGGGACTGTAGAAAGAATAGATTATTTTCTGGATGGTCCCATGGCTAAACAAATCAGAAGTTCAAGAGTTACCTTTTCTTGAATTCAAAATTTAAATTATTAGCACATAAGATAGCACTGTTTGAAGGATATATGTTATAATACTATTTTAATAAAATATTTTTTTCATATCCTCACACTTCGTCTTACATTACTGTAGCTTACTGATTAGGAAATTTGAGTCAGTCTTATGGGTATATAATCTCCTGCAAATAATAGTCTGTATACTACTTAAATTAATGATCTAAGTCAAGCTCCAGTTTTAATGTATTGATATGGATCCCTCAGTAAGGGATAGGATAATTTAGAGTGACTTAACAGAGAATAAACCCAAATGTCTATAATATCCTGGGAAAGATAAGATCAGAATGACCTAGAAAAAAAAATTTTTAAATATTTAAAGAAAATATTTTATTTCCATCGGAATTGTGTAAAGAATAAAGTTAGAGGAAAAAATACTTGAATGATTTGTTAGAGAAGACAATATATTTTATATTGAATTCTCTTTTTTGGACATCATCATTTAAGACAGAACAGGTTAGATGTCTGAAACCATCCACTTTAATAACCTTATATTTTTGAGTGACTACAGCACTATAAAATGCTTTTAAATATATCATTTAATTAAAAAAAAAAACAAAAACTGTTCTACTGACTTGATTGGGAAATTCCTAAATATATTTCATATTTTGAAAAATGTCATTGGCAGGGGGAAAGGTGAATATGGATATTAACTGACGGGATATTGAGACAAAAGTGATGTCGATAAGATAAATATGGAGTCAAAGGAAAATAAAACATAAACTTTGATGAATGGTGAATGAAATCAATTCATTATATTTGTATAAAAATATTATGAGGAGTCTAAAGAAAAATGATTTTTAAGTACAATCTTTGACATCAATTCAATGATTCACCTCCATTTACAATGGTACAAGATAAATAACACAGGATTGGAATCCAAAAATATAAGCTCATCATTCAATTCTGTGATTAGAAGCTGTGTGTGATGTTAGATTTTCTCTCAAAAGTTTACTTCTCTTTAAATTGACAAAACAGTTTAATGAAGAAGCTATTCAGGCACAATTCAGACATATGTGCACACATTCGCTCAAACAGACACATACATGCAGACATAGAGCCAGGCACAGTAATTAAATATGCAGAGCAATTTCTTTGAAATATTTCATTTTTTGGTTACCAATGAAACAGATAAATATAATTGAATAATTTTCATCAGATGTATTTCTTCTTGGAAATCAAATTTGGGTAACAACATTTTAGTCAAAACATTGAAAAAATGTCTGTACCCAGAGACTTAAGCACATTTAATATATCTGTTTTGTGATTATAAATATGCAAACATTATTTTGTCAGTATCAAACCAAATGAATTGCATTAAAGGTGGCTATAAAAGTAGATTTAGTCATTTTCATCTGCCTTTTCATATCACAGAAATAGTATAATTCTTGAGTAAAGTTTCATCAATATGAAATAAGTTTATTCTTTAGAGAGTAAAGGAATTTTGTGAGTTGTGTGATCTGCTTTTAACAATAAAATCACATAGATTACAACATTGCCATTTGTTCATATTACAGTGTGGTTAATTTGTCTTTCTACAAAGAAAATGGTAAAAAAAAAAAATGTTAAGCACTAGAGTTAAACTTGTCTCGAAAACAGCTTTTCTGCTATGAATCAAAAGAAAAGTTATACTGAGCATGACTAAGTCAATGTTAGCACGTCTGGAAAGGCATCAAAGTCATAAAGAGAAAGTGTTTATGATTATTAAAGAATTTAGAAGGATCAATCTTAAGAAATTAATGTAAAGTCATTTCAATAAATATAACTTTAAGAGAAAGAAGATAACTCTAGATATCTTAGGCCCAACACTGAAACACTAATAATACAAAGGAGAGAAATAATAACAGCTATCTTCTGTTGAGCTCTTGCTGTACGAATGGAATTTTCTGTACTTTATAATATCTTTATAGCAATCCTCAAAACTATAAGTACCAGACAAAGATTCAATCCCAGCGGTCCCTGATCTCAAAGTGTATGTTCTTTCCATCCTTCTATACTGCCTCCTATCATATAATGGCTTCATTCTGAAACTGCTCCTTCCCCCATGATAAATAAAACAAAGCACCATTCTTGCCATGTTGGGCTATCTTTCAAGTCACCACTACCAGAGAAATATTATGAATGAAGCAATAATTTGAAGTGACTTCTAGATTTAGCAGCTAGCCAAATAAACCTAAAGTGTTTACTGTCCCCTCATTATTTATATCCAAATATAAGTCCACAGGCAGTTGAAGAGTTCAAATATTCTTGTTTTCTATTGCTATACTAAGTTTAATCCTTTCATCTCATTGTTCTTACTTTGAACTGGACTTTCTTCTTCCATCAGGAAAATTAAAGTATACATTCAATTTGCAGGCTCTTACCTACCTCTACAAGCATATATTTCATATTTTCTATTTCCTTGTTCTTTTTAAGAAGTATGGGTTTTAAATTGTTGGGGACAAATCTGCATTTATCAGATTTTGATGGCTATGTAAAAATCACCAATGCAATAGGGAAGAACCAAAAAAAATTTTTTTTTTTTAATACTGGAGATATCAGAGCATATTCTACCTTAATACTTTAGATACTTTCTTCGAAATATTCTGCAAATGACCTCGTATTTTCTCTTAGCTGCAGAACAGTGAATGCAGGGTTAGGTACACTGTGAACACATTTTATTTAGGTCTTTTATATCCACTTACTCTGCTGTTAAAGAAACCCATAGGAGGTGCCCAGAGGGGAATACTCCCCAATTATTTTCTGGTTTGAAATAGCAACATAGTGATTTACTCAATGATAGAGAAGTAAGTAGTTTTTGAATAATATACCAAATCTTGACCTTTGTTGAAAGAATAAATAAAGTTCTTTGAATTCTGATTTAAAATGATGTCATAGGGAAAAATACACTTTAACGTAAGATAATAGATTGTAAGATATTAGACAAAATCTTATATCATAGCTCTGATACTGGGTTAGCACTTAACTTTTCTGAGACCCAGTGTCCTCATACAAGCAGTGTAACCCATTTTATATTGCAACAAATAAATAAGTATAGTAAAATGTAATAAGGTAAAACAGTGATTTACCAATTGTAGAATGTAGCACAAGGGTTTGTAGTCATCCATATTCATTATACTTCTATGCTATTCAAATTATAAAGCATTTGAAGTAAATAAAGAATAGATTTTGAGTTTATTAAAAGGCATACAACTCAAGTGATTAAAAAATATAAACATTTAATAGTTACATAGAAGAGACATCAAATATTTAATGATCTGGAATACTTCATAAGTCATATATTTTGTGATTTCTGAATGATAATAGCACAGACAGTAGAAATTATGACATTTGAGTAAACACTCTATTATGAAAGAGCAAACAAAATAAATACTAAAAAAAAAAGAATTAGGTGAATCTGAGACAAAGGAAGCAGAAGAAAAGTCTCATTAAAAAAAATTCTTCCATTACTAGCATGCACACACTTTCATGCCCACGCACTAAACACAGGTACACACACACTAAATGCATATTCACACACACACTCACATACACTCACATGTACACACAAAGAGAAATTTAACGTTGGTAGACCAGCAAGGACCAACAGAATCTTTAACTTTCTACAATTCTCCAGATGCTTCTGATGGGCAACCAAGTTGGAAGCAGCAAATCCTGTGCAAATTGAAGTCTGGAGTAGTGAACTAACTTGCATAACCACCCATGGGTTAATTCAAAATGTCTTTTTGAGAGATTAATGAGTAGCAGAGAAACACAGCAAATAAACAATGACAGAGTCTAAGCACCGTGAAGAGAAGCAAAGCCAAGACAAGGGATAGAGTGAGGTCTTGTGGGCAACAGGTATATTTTTAAGAGGATGTAGTGTGAGCCTCTATGATGAGATGACACAGGAACCAAAATCTGAATAAAACGGTGAAACATGACATTGAGAATTCCTTTCACTTTTAAAAAAGTTCACAGACAGTAGTGATTATGACATCTGAGTAAAACCTTCGCTAGAAAATGACTCAGCAGCAACAACAAGAAAAACTAAAATACTGAAGGGAAATTTTTAGTAAGAAGAAGGTAATTAAAGAAATCTCTCATTAATAAACCCAGAATCTCCTCCAGAACATTCCTTAAAAATCCTTTACAAAAAATAAACACAAGCAAAGAAAGGGAAAGGAAATAAAAAATGACTTTGATAAAACTAAACCACAAAAGACCCCAGAATAAGAATTTTAAGGTATTAAGGCAAGGACAGCAGCAGGTACAGGGTAAACAAAAAGGGAAATATCAATAAGACCTGGTGGAACTGACTTGACAGCAACAGGTTTGGTTTGGGTTTTAGCTAGTATTAACCTTCATAACTGGACTCTGAAAGTAGAGAGCAATTTACTGAGTGGGGATCTCAGCAATATCAACCAGAAAAAGTGGGAAAAGCCTTCAGCCTCCGAACTGTAGGTAGGTGAGCACTCTTCCCTCCTCACCCAAACCCACAGCAAAGAATCACAAAAGGATTGTGGAAGACTTAACTGGTGCTCTGGGCCATTGAGGATCTCAGAAGTAAGCATCACACAATTCTTTCAAAAAGGACAAGGCTTCACCGTGAGGGGAAAAAAAAAAAAAATTACTGAGAGGAGAATTTAAATTGAATAGGGTGGAAAGACAGAAAGAAAATTTTCAAATAAGAGAGGGGGTGTTCTCAAAGGACGGCGACAACAACAGATACTTTCTACAGTGCCAAATATCACCTTAGAAGCCAAGACCTGTAGATCCACTGTAGTTCTTGTTGTTAGGTACCATTGAGTTGATTCCGACACATAAGTACCCTATGGACAACAGAACGAAACACTGCTCAGTCCTGTGGCGTATTCACAATTGTTCCTATGCTTGTGCCCAATGATGCAGCCACTGTGTCAATCCATCTTGTAGATCTACGGAATTCAGTAACCCAGAAGCCTCTCTCATGCTTTCTTCTTGTCAATATCTCCTCTGTAAAAGTAACACCTGCTCTGAAGAAAAGATTAATTTATTTAACAGCTACTGTTTAAATTCAAGGCTATAGATTTTTAATATAAACGCAGAAAATCCACCAGATATATGGACCAGTTGGTTTACTTTGCTTATAAAGAAAATGGACAAAGTTGTGATTATGGCCAATAGTTTGGTCGAATGGTCGGGAACTTTGAAGGAATGTAATTGGAAAATAGGTGAAAGGGCTGTCTGGGGAGGAGGTATGTGAATTGTCCTTTCTGAATGGGCAAAACATATGAAGATATTTGTGTCCCATGTGAATACTGACCAATAAGTGACCTCAGCAAAGGAAAGTTTTAATAGTCAACTTAATAGGATGATCTGTTCTGTGTATACCAGTTAGCTTCTTTGCCTGGCCACTCCTGTCATTACCCAATGGGTTCATGGACAGAGTGGTCATGTTTGAATTCATGGAGGTTATGTATGAGTTCAGCAACATGAATTTCTACTCACCAAAGACAACCTGGCTATGGCTACAGCTGAGGGCACAATCTACAAGCAGCAGAGGTCAACACTGAGTACCCAGTATGATGCCATCACCCTGAGTGATCAACCAGCTAGCTACCTGATAGTGGAATGATTATGTTGGACAACTTCTATCCTGGAAAAAGACAATGTTGTTATTATTGGGCTAGACATTTCCTTTGGTTATTATGGATTTGCTTTTCCTATACACAGTGCTTCTGCAAAAACTAGTATCCATGGAACTAAAAGAATGCCTGACTCTACTATGATTAGGCTCCACGCAGCATTGCTTCTGATCTATAAGTTATTATATAAGATTACAAAGACAAGAAAGACTCTCTAGAACTTGAAAAGTTTGATCGTTTATTCTGCCAGATCTCTGATATTCTAATGTTCTATCACATAGAATATTAATAGTTATCTCTATGAAACATTGTCTCTACTCTTATAACTTCTTATCTACCTGTTTATAGTATAATTATGTGTATTAATATCTTGTCTCTTATATTAAACTTTCAGTGTGCTTACATCTAAAACCCATAGAACTTAGAAATCTAGGACCTTATAATTAAGATGAGAAACAGAGTTATTTTTATTAAACAGTTACAAATTCTGACATATGTTTTGCTTTCACATTATTTACTAATATACATGTTCACAGGATTTGGAGATAATTGAGCAGGTTAGATTTCCAGAAGGAGGAAACTGAATATCAGGGGATTTAATTTATTAACCAATGGCACATAACTAATTAACATCAGAGCTAGGAATGTGTTCTCTATTGTTAGATTTATTTTCCAGTTCTACACCATAATCTTTTCCACTGAGGCATCAGTTTTCCAGAGGCCAAAGTGATTCATTTAATCATTTTTATCAAGTAGTTCATTGTTTCAGAACCATTCTCTTGTTATTGTGGGATATTATCTATCAATCTATCATCTATATATCCATCCCTTCATCCCTTCATCCCTCCCTCATCCCTCCCTCCCTCCCTCCATCCATCCCTCCATCCCTCCATCCATCCCTCCATCCCTCCATCCACCCACCCATCCATCCATCCATCCATCCATCCATCCATCCATCCATCCATCCATCCATCCATCCACCCACCCACCCACCCACCCACCCACCCACCCACCCATCCATCCATCCATCCATCCATCCATCCATCCATCCATCCATCCATCCATCCATCCATCCATCCATCCATCCATCCATCCATCCATCCATCCATCCATCCATCCATCCATCCATCCATCCATCCATCCATCCATCCATCCATCCATCCATCCATCCATCCATCCATCCATCCATCCATCCACCTCTCTATATTTTTTGTTGTTGTTGTTAATTTTCTGTTCCAAAAGAGAATTAGCAATACTTCTCCTCAGTGTATCCCCTTTGAACTACAAGAAAAGCTCAAGAAGCAGGTTTAAGAATCCAAACACAATCATAGCATACTTTAATTGAGTGAGCAGTTCAGTTCCACAGGTAGGAGGAAAAAAAATTTCATCACATACAAAATATTTTAAGAAATTTGAGTCTTCAATCTCCAACAAGAGTATATGCCTTGATGTTTAAATGTGAATTAGGTGATCCTAGATAATTCCAACTTGTATTAAAAACTGAATGTTTCCTGAGAACATAGAAAACAGAAAGCACCCCCTACATATGTAACTCAATAAAGGTGGAAATGAGAAATTTGTTTTGCTTTTCCTTATGGATGATAATCAAAATAGGAGTAGTAGAATTAAGAAGCTATATTTAAAAATTAAAACCCGATGGTGAGGAGGGTCCAGGACTGTACAGTGTTTCATTCTATTGTACATAGGGTGACTATGTGTTGAAAAGTGATTCTAAGGCACCTAAAAACAGAAACAAATTAAAAAGTCTTGGAAATTATTAAAAAGAAAGAAAATGAAATTTCAACCAGCAATTAGTTATATGCTTAATTTGTGATTACAATTTTTTTTTTCCCTCATGGAGGGGTTCAAATTATTTTAAAACTTATTTTTCCCTAGAGGTCATTTTTAATGTATATACATTTTCCAATTTTATGTCTGTTTAAGGTGGATGACTTTAACAAATAATTCAAAAATGTGAGAATGTCATTTTTGTATTACTTTAGGGGCTGACGTTTCCAGAATAATGACTTGGCACCATGGGATTGCAATATGGTCAAGTAGAATCAGAGAAATGTGAGGTAAATCCTTGCTTGACTAGTAACTATCTGTGTGACATTGGCCAACTTTTATGTCTAGCTAGGCTTCGCTTTTTTCTCTCTTCTATAAAACAACACTAATTTATTTAGTTTTCAGGGTGCTATGTAGATTATATACATGTCATGGATTGAATTGTGTCCTCCCAGAATATGTGCCAAATTGGTTTGGACATGATTCCCAGTATTGTATGATTGTTCTCCATTTTGTGATTGCAATTTTATGTTAAAGAGGAGTAGGGTGTGATTGTAACACCCTTACTAGGGTCACATCCCTGATTCAATGTAAAAGGAGTTTCCCTGGAGTGTGGCCTGAACCACCTTTTATCTTATAAGAGGTAAAAGGAAAGGGAAGCAAGCAGAGAGGGGGGACCTTACACCACCAACAAAGAAGCACCAGGAGCAGAGGGAGTCCTTTGGGTGCAGATTTCTGTGCACAGAAATTCCTAGCCCAGGGGAAGACTGACAAGAAGGAACTTCTTACAGAGCCAACAGTGAGAGAAAGATTTTCCCTGGAGCTGATACCCTGAATTTAATTTCTAGCCTACTAGATTGTGAGAAAATAAATTTTTCTGTGTTAAAGCCATTTACTTGTGGTATTTCTGTAATACCAGCACTATCTAACTAAGACAGAATTTGGGACTGTGAGAGTGGGGTGCGGCTGTAACAGATACCTAAAATGTGGAACAGATTTTGAAACTGTGAATGAATAGAAGATTTAGAAGGAAGTGAGGAGAACTGTGAACACTGGAGAAGTTGCAGATGGTGATAAAGAGCAGCAGAGAACCAACAGCAACAGTAAATTGGCAGCAACAGAACCAGGAGACCAGTTCCAGCCAGTGTTGGAGCTGACCCACAGATCAAGAGAGCTGACTGCCTGTGTGCAGGAGGCTTCCTGGTGGAGTGGGGTGCCTCCAAGTATTTATTGGTGAAGTTACTGAGCTTTGGAACACTTGCCCCAGCAGGTCAGACGTGGGTGTGAGGCCCGAGGATTGAGAGGCTAAGGGACACAGGAAGCTGAGCTGCTTATACCACTAAGAAAGAAGCACCAGGAGCAGAGTGCATTCTTTGGACTGGGGGTTTCTGTGCAGATAACCTTCTAGTCCAGGGGAAGACTGACAAGAAGGACCTTCCTCCAGAGCTGAAAGAGAGAGAAAGCTTCCCCATGGAGCTGATGCCCTAAATTTGGACTTCTAGCCTACTGTCAGAAAATAAAATTCTCTTTGATAATGTCATCTACTTGTAGTATTTCTCTTATAGCAGCACTAGATAAGTAACAGAGCACAATAACGCATACAAAATTCCTAGCCCCTTGAATCCACTTAATAATATGTGGTAGCTGCTATCATGGCTTTCTTTCCTCTGAAGCCTAGTGTTTGTAGTACTGTTCTGATGGACACCTGGTTGTTTATGTTTTCTGACTTTGTGACTATATGAGTTGAGGAATTAATATATTTTTAGTCTTACTGATGGAACTTGTTCACTAAAAAAAAAGAAAAAGAATTAGAATCCATGTTTTCGTGTTCCTACCCTCTATAGGGAGCTCTGGTGGCACAGTGGTTAAGAGCTCAGCTGTTAACGAAAAAGTTGGCATTTCAAACCCACCAGTCTTTCTTAGAAACTATATGGGACAGTTCCACTCTGTTCTGTAGCATCTCTATGAGTTAGAAATGACTCAATGGCAATGGGTTTAATACTTTAGTTTTAGCCTCTATAGGGAGCCCTAACGGCACAGTGGTTAAGAGCTTGGCTGCTAAAAGTCAGCAGTTCAAATCCACCAACAGCTCCTTGGAAACCCTGTAGAGCATTTCTACTCTATCTTATAGGGTTGCTATGAGTCGGAATTGATAGAAGGCAACATTTTTTTACTGATTTATTTTTTGGCTTAGTCTCTATAGCCTCTTAAAGTGAAATCAACAAGTCATAAACACAACCAAACATTTGTCATCTAGCCGACTCTGACTCATGGTGACGCCACGTCTGTCAGAGCAGAGCTGTGTTCCATAAGGTTTCAATGGGTGATTTTTCAGAAGCAGATAACCAGGCCTTTCTTCTGAGACACCTCTGGGTGGATTTCATCCTCTCAACTTTCGATTAGCAGCCGAGTGTTTTAACCATTTGTGTCACTCATGGACTGTGTCATAAACACTAAGAGTTCTGATTTGCTTAAAAATTAGCTAACAGAAATGCCTGTTTGAAGAAGATCTGCTCCTCTATCAATTCTCCATTTCTCTATAGTGAAAAAGATCATTGCTCTCACAGGACCAGATTTGGTATAAAATATAATTTCATTCATTAAATCACATTCTTGCTCTACAGACAAGAGCAGATCATCAAGGGTTGCCTGAAAATTACATCACCAAGAATATCCAGAGAATTTAAGCAAAAGACACTATTATTTTATGGACAAGCCCAAAGGCAGAATGCAATGACAAAGATGGAGGTCCTATGGGTCTGTTCTACCCTGTCCTACAGGGTCGTTAGGGGTTGAAATCAACAGACAGCATTGGTTTTGGATTTTGCTTTTTAATCCCATCATTTCCCAGGATATTAATATGCCCCTCTCAGGAACAAACATGAAGATGTAATCGGATGCACTCTGTTTCACAGAATATCACCAGTTACCAGTTGCCATCTAGCTGTCTAGTAGATTCCAACTCAAGGCTATCCCAAGTGTGTCAGAGTAGAGCTGTGCTCCCTGAGGCTTTCAAAGGCCAATTTCTTTATAGTAGATTGTCAGTTCTCTCTTCTGAGTTGCCTCTGGGTAGAATTGAACCACCGGACTTTCAGTTAGCAGCAAATATGTTAATTCTTTGCACCAACAAGCGAATTCAATTGCATTTAAAATGCAAAAAAAAAAAAAACAAAACAAAAAAAACCCAGTGCTGTCTTCATAGCGGCCCTATACGACAGAGTATTTAGAACCTATAAATATCTGCTAAAATGACAGTGCCGTCATCATGACAGGATTCATACAAGATTCATTTGGAGAACATCACTAAAATTCACTGTGTTTACATTGCTGGTCTTCACAGATAATTTTGAGGTACAAGTTTATCTCTTTTTACTATTTCTTGCAATCTATATTTTTATTCTGGTGGGAAATATGGGATGGAATTCATTACTCATGATGGGTTCTCAACTCCACAATCCCATGCACTATGTCTCAGTGAGATATCATTCTGGGATGCCTGTTATTTTTCAGTTTTTACCCCAAAAATGTTGGTTAATTTTCTGTCAGAAGATAAAGCCATTTCATTCCTTGGATGTGCAACAAAGCTACTGCTGGTTGTCACTTTTGGAACCACAAAAATGCTTGTCTTGGTGACATTGGCATATGACCAATATGTAGGAATCTCCAACATACTTCTGTACTCAGTTAATATGTCACCCACAGACTGTGTCACTCATGACTGCTTCATATGTTGGTGGTATTTTCCATGCTACTTTACACATAGTAGTGACTTGTAGCCTGTCTTTCTGTGCATCCAATGAAATCGGACATATCTTTTGTGATATCCCTCAATCCTTGCTATCTCCTGTTCTGACACTCACATCAACCAACTTCTACTCTTCTACTCCATGGGTTCTATTGAGATATTCCCCCACATGTAAGTCACTTTGAAGAATTGTGGGGGCTTGTGTGTTTCTGTGATGATGGAAGCTATGCCCCCAGTACTCAAATACCAACAGGGTCACTCATGGTGGATGTGTTTCAGCTGAGCTTCCAGGCTAAGACAGACTAAGAAAAAGGACCCAGGCAACTACTGAAAATAATTAGAGGATGAAAACCTTCTGAATATCAGCGGAACATTGTCTGGTATAGTGCCAGAAGATGAGCCCCTCAGGATGGAAGACACTCAGAATACGACTGGAGAAGAGTTGCCCCCTCAAAGTAGAGTCAACCTTAATGACATGGTTGGAGTCAAGCTTTTGGAACCTTCATTTGCTGATGCAGCAAGACTCAAAAGGAGAAGAAAAACTGCAAACATCCATTAATAATCAGAACCTAGAATGTAGGAAGTGTGAAACTAGAAAAATTGGAAACCATCAAAAATGAAATGGAACCCATAAAGATCAAAATCCTAGGCATTAGTGAGCTGAATGGTACTGGTGTTTGTCATTTTGAACCAGACAATCATATTGTCTACCATGCCCAGAATGACAACATGAAGAGGAATGGTGTTGCGTTCATCGTCAAAAAGAATATTTCAAGATCTAGCCTGAAGTACAACACTGTCAGTGATAGGATAATATCCGTATGGCTACAAGGAAAAAAACAAGGAAGACAAGTTAATATGTCTATTATTCAAATTTACACACCAACCACTAAGGCCAAAGATGAAGAAGTTAAACGTTTTAACCAACTTCTGTACTCTGAAATTGATGGAACATACAACCAGGATGCAATGGAAATTATTGGTGATTGGAATTCTAATGTTGGAAACAAAGAAGAAAGATTGGTAGTTGGCAAATATGACCTTGGGGATAAAAAGGATGCCGGAGATCACATGATAGAATTATGCAAGACCAGCGACCTCTTCAAGGAACAACAAAAACAATGACTGTGCACAGGGACCTCCCAAGAAGAAATACACAGGAATCAAATCAACTACATCTTTGGAAAATGACGATGGGGAAGCTCAATATCATCAGTCAGAACAAGGCCAGGGACAGACTTCAGAACAGACCATCAATTGTTCACATGCAAGTTCAAGTTAAAGCTGAAGAAAATTGAAAGTCCATGAAAGCCGAAGCAGAATGTTGAGTATATCGCATCAGAGTTTAGAGACCATCCTAAGATTAGATTTGACGCATTGAACACTAATGACCTAAGATTTATGGAATGATGTCAGGGACATCATACATGAAGAAAGCAACAGTTCATTAAAAAGACAAGAGAGAGAGGAAGGACCTAAATGGATGTCAGAAGAGACTCTGAAACTTGCTCTTGAACTTCTAGCAGCTAAAGCAAATGCTTCCAAAAGATTTGAACAAAAGATTTCAAAGGGTGTCTCCAGAAGAGTAAGTATTTTTATGACATGTCCAAAGATCTGGTGTTAGAAAACCAAAAAAGAAGAATATGCTTGGCATTTATCAAGTTAAAATAACTGAAAAAAAAATCAATCTTCCAGTTGCAATATTGAAGGATTCTATGGAGAAAATATTAAACGACATAGTAAGTATCAAAAGAAGGTGGAAGGAATATGCAGAGTCACTATACCAAATACAATTGGTCAATGTCCAACCATTTCAGGAGGTAGCATACGATCAAGAACCGATGGTATTGAAGGAAGAGGTCCAAGCTGCACTGAAGTCATTGGCAAAAAACAAGTCATCAGGAAACGATGGAATACCAATTGAGATGTCACACTTCTCCGACAAGAAATTTAGAAGACAGCTACCTGGCCAACTGACTGGAAGAGATCCATTGTTATGCCTATTCCAAAGAAAGGTGATAACAACAAATGTGGAAATTATCAAACATTATCATTAATATAAAACTCAAGTAAAACCTTGCAGAATATCATTCAAAAGCAGCTGCAGTAATACATTGAAACAGAACTGCCAGAAATTCAAGTCGTATTCAGAAATGGACATGGAACCAGGGATATCATTGCTGATGTCAGACGGACCCTGACTGAAAGCAGAGAATACCCGAAAGATGTTTACCTGTGCTTTATTGAGTATGCAAAGGCCTTCTACTGAGTGGACCATAACAAATTATGGATAACTTTAGGAAGAATTGGAATTCCAGAGCCTTTATTGTGCTCGTGAGGAATCTGTGCACAGAACAAGAGGCAATTGTTTGGACAGAATAAGGGGCATGGTTTCAAGTCAGGAAAGGTATGCTTCAGGGTTGTATCCTTTCACCATACTTATTCAGTCTGTATGCTGAACAAATAATCTGAGAACCTGGATTATAAGAAAAAAAAAACACAGCATCAGGATAGGAGGAAGATTCATTAACAACCTACATTATGCAGATGACACAGCCTTTTGCTGAAATTGAAGAGAAACTTAAGCACTTACTGATGAAAATGAAAGACCACAGCCTTTAGTATGAATTGCGCTTCAACATAAAGAAGACAAAAATTTTTATATCTGGACCAATAAGCAATATCATGATAAAGGGAGAAAAGAATAAAGTTGTCAAAAATTTCATTTTGCTTGGATTCACTATCAACGCTTATGAAGAAATCAAAAGACCCATTGCATTGAGCAAATCTGCTGGGAAAGACCTCTTTGAAGTGTTAAAAAGCAAAGATGTCGCCTCGAAGACCAAGGTGCACCTGATGAAAGCCATCGCGTTTTCAATAGCCTCTTATGCAAGCAAAAGATGCACGACGAATTAGGTAGATAAAAGAATTGAAGTCTTTGAATTTTGCTGTTGCCAAAAGAATGAGCAAATCTGTCTTGGAAAAGTACAACCAGAATGCTCCTTAGAAGCAAGAATGCTGAGGCTAATTTGGACATATTATCAGGAGGGATTGTTCCCTGGAGAAGACACCATGCTTGGTAAAGTAGAAGGTTAGTGCTTCTTGCACACAGGGTTGCTGTAAGTCTTGATGGCATCTAACAACAACACCAACAAGCAGAAGACAGATCTGTGGAGACACCACCACCAAGCAAAGCAGGACGTTGCAAATATCCTCACTATCCTAGGCCATTATGACCAGCATGAACAGTCTTCAAATAACATGAGTAGTACATGCTATCAAGAGGGATCAGTCCCTGAGAAGGGCATCATGCTTAGCAGAGGGTCAGTGAAAAAGAGAAAGACTGTCAACGAGATGGATTGCCACAGCACTGCAACAACGGGTTCAAGCATAACATCGATTGTGGGAATGGTGCACCATCAGGCAGTGTTTCATTCCGTTGTACATATGGTCACTATGAGTGGGATCTGACTCGATGGCACCTAATGACAGTGACAACATACTAAATAAGTATGTTTTATTTTTTCCATATCCCAATAGATATTTATAAGCAAGAGAACAAAATATACATTAAAAAAAAAGATTTTATACACATATTTGTGTGTGTGTGTGTGCATATATATATCAGAAGCATTAGTCGTATGTGTATATATATGTATATATGCCCACGAGCACCTGCACATATGCACGTGTATCAGCACAAACACGTCAGAAGCAAATTGATGGCACGGTTTCTCTGTATGTTTTAAAATAGGTTGAGGGTTGACTATGACATTTATTTCAAAATTTTGAAGAATAGAAAGACACTAATGACCTGAAACAAAAAATTTCATTCTTTTTCACATCATCCTCCTATGAAGGCATAGGCCATGACTCCTAATTTATTTCATTTTTAGTGATAAAAATATACTGTACAGATAAACTGATTTCTTCCAAACACTTTTTTCATTGCTTCTTTTACATCTTTGTTCCTCAAACTGTAGTTAATGGGATTCAGCATGGGAATCACAACGGTGTAGAATATAGACGGTATCATGTTATGATCAAAAGCATAGCCAAAACTTGGTCTGACATACGTGCAGAGGATTGTTCCATGGTAAATTGACACTCCAGTTAGGGGAGAGCCACAAGTGGAAAATACTTTTCTTCTCCCTTCAGCAGAATGCATTCTCAGAATGGCCAAGAAAATGAAACCATAGGAGATCAGGACAATCAGGATGGTGAATATCTCAACAGAACCCACAACGTAGATGAGTAGAAGCTGGTTGAAGTGAGTGTCAGAACAGGAGATAGCAAGGAGTGGAGGGATATCACAAAAGACATGTCTGATTTCATTGGATGCACAGAAGGAGAGGCTAAAAGTTGCTACCGTGTGTAAAGTAGCATGTGAAATACCACCAACATATGAAGCAGTGATGAGTGGCACATAGACTCTGGGTGACATGTTAACTGAATAGAGAAGTGGGTTGTAGATTGCTACATAGCGGTCATAAGCCATGGCCGCCAAGAGAAAGCATTCTGCAGTCCCAAAAGTAACGGAGAGAAACATTTGTGTCGCACATCCAAGGAATGAAATGGCTTTATTCTTTGACATAAAATCTATTAACATATTTGGGGTAATCACTGAGGAATAGCAAGCATCCAAGAATGATAACACACTCAGAAAATAGTACATGGGGTTGTGGAGCCGGGAATCCCCAATGACCAATATAACCAGTCCTAAATTTCCTGTCACAGTAAAGAGGTAGATTGCTAGAAATAGAAAAAAGATGACCTGCAGCTCAAGAATGTCTGTGAAGCCCTTCAATACAAATGTGGTGACTTCTGTGTCATTTTTCATGTTAACACTTCGTGGAATAAACTTGAAAATATTCATGAAATCACAATTTGTTTTTCTAAGACAGGGACGCACAATATTGTGACTCGAAGGAATGTTAAGTCCATGTTTATACTGATTTTTCAGAAATGCACGATTTCTCAGCAGTGACGCCTAAGACAATGACAAGACAATGAATAAAGAGTCAGTAGCACTCTCTGCAGAATCAAATGGAAGATAAAGACTTTTAGTTATTGGTTAAAATCATGTCATTCCCAAATTAATTGGGCTATTTTATTTATTAAATCTGTTATTTATTAAAAGACTTTTTTAAAATCATGTCATTTCCTAAACAAGTGGGTAAACTAGGTTATTTATTAAAGACAGTTATTTTACAAAGAAATTTCCTTCTCACATCAGACACTTGAGATAGTGTATCAATGCACAGAGCATTAGAGTAGAACGTTCTAGCTTTCGGTAATTGTGGAAAATTATTTGCTAAGATTTTCTCACCTGTAAAATAAGGAAATTAATGTTTATCTCCCAAGATTGGGATAAACATTGAAAGAGAAAAATAATGAAATTTAATCTTTTAAATAATTTAAAACAAAAAATGTTTGAATCGAGTTGGTACTATAGAGTAGCACTAACTGGTATTGAAATATTTAGTGAGCTACTCTCTGAATATTCTCCAGTTCCATTAGTCGTTCTTGGGTTTTGCAAAACAGGCTTTGTCAAGATGCTTTTTAGGGAAAGATTCACTATGACTGAATTAAAAAAGTGTATGACAGCTTATGTTTCATTGAAACATCTTTCTTAAATTCAATATATTGTGTTGTCCCATTTTGGCTACACCATCTATATGTTTTTCTACTCCCTCAAGAATTTCTGGTGAAAATGTAAGAAATTACTGGAAATACTAAGAAAAAAAAAAAAAGAAATCATGACATTCATGGTTTCAAATTATTTTCTTTTGAGGAAATTTCTTTCAAGCTCTTATAATTGTTTATGTGTTGATTGCAGACTCAGTGAAATAACAGCTAAGTACGTTAAGTAACTATTATCTAGGTTTAAAGTAGTTCATAAAAATATTTAAAAAATCTTTCATGTAGATATAAGACAATATTTAAGATTAAAAAGAAAGAAAGTGATAAATTGTAGAAAGAATAAATTAACTATTTTCTGAAAGGTCTCATGGCTAAACAAATAAGAAGTCAAAGAGTTACCTGGTTGGAGGACATATATTATAAAACTATTTTATTGCAATTTTTATTTTTACATATTCTCTCCACACTTTATCTTAAGTTACTGTATTTACTGATTAGGAATTTTGACTCGGACTTGTGGGCACATAATCCGCTACAAATAATAGTCTGTCAACTATTTAAATTAATAATCTAAATCAAGCTCCACTTTTAGCACATTGATAATGATCTCTAAGTAAGAGATAGAACATTTAGATTAGAGTAATTAAAGGAGAACAAACTCAAGTATCTATTGTATCATTCGAAAAATAATGTCAGAATTATCTAGAAAAATTGTCAGTATTTCCTTTGGAATTTTATAAAGAATAAATTTTATAAAGAATTTTAAAAAGAATAAAGTCAGAGGAAAAAATTCTCAAAGAATTTGACAGAGAAGATAATATATTTTAGTTTGAATTATCTTTACTGGAAATAAAAATTTAACACATAACGGACTAGAAGTCATAAGCCATTTATTTTAATTTTCTTGATATTTTTTAATGACTATAACAAAAAGAATCTGAAAATATACGCTCATCACTCAGTTCTATGATTAGAAGCTGTGTGTGATGTTAGATTTTCTCTCTAAAGTTTACTCTTCTTTAAATTGGCAAAAAAGCTTAATGACCAAGCCATTCAGTCAAAATTTTGATGTGTATACACACACATGCACACATGCAGATCAATTTCCTTTAAATATTTCGAGTTTTGTTTATAAATGAAACAGATAAATATAATTGAAATTTTGTCATCAGATGTATTTATTTTAAAAATTAAATTTGGGTCACAAAATTCACATTTTAATGAAAATGTTGACAAATGTATGTACCCAGAGATTTAAGTACATATAATATCAACATGAATTCAAATATTATTTTGTCAGGATCACACCAAATGAATCGTACTTTGATTAAAAAGGGCTCTAAAGGTGGATTTAGTCATGTTCTTCTGCCTTTTCATATCAAAAAGTACAATTTTTATTAGTAAAGATTTATAAATATGAAATAAGCTTATTCTATAAAGAGCAGGAATTTTGTGACTTATGTGGTCCAGTGGTGAGGAAAAAATTGACACAGATTACAACAACCAGATTAGTCACATAACAGTGGGCTTAACTTGGCTTTCTGTAAAGACAAAGGTAAAAAAAAAAAAAAAGGAATATTAAGCACTTGAGTTAAACTTCTCTGGAAACTAGTTCTGCTATATGTCAAAACAATACTTATACTGAGTATGACTAAGTCTATGTTAGCACATCTGAAAAGGAGTCAAAGTGGTAAAGGAAAAGTGATTACAATTATTGAAGAATTTAATAGGCTACATTTTAAGAAATGAATGTAAAGTCACTTCCATAAATATCATTTTAAATATCGCTACATATCTTGGGCCCAATGTTGAAACACTTATAATGCAAAGGAGGGAAATAATAACAACTATCATTTGTTGGGCACTTGATGTGAGAATAGAATTTCCTGTGTATTAATTTATAGTGTGTTTATAGCAATCCTCACAACTAATAAGTACCAGAACCAAGATTCAGTCCCGGCTCTCTCTGATCCCAAAGTGTATGTACTTTCCATCCTTCTATGCTGCCTCTTGGAACTCTGGTGGGGAAGTGGTTAAAGATCTTGGCTGCTAATCAAAAGGTCAGCAATTTGAATCCACCAGCCACTCTTTGGAGACCCCATGGGGCAATTCTACTTTGTCCTATAGGGTCCCTATGAGTCTGAAGTTACTCAATGACAATGGATTTGGTTTTGGTTTTCTACTGCCTCCTAATACCCTGTGTCTTAATTCTGCAACTGCCTCTTCCCCCTCCATGATAAATAAAACCAAACACCATTCTTGCAGTGTTTGGGTATCTTTCAAGTCATCAGTGCCAGAGAAATATTATGAATGAAGTAATAATCTGATCCGATTTCTAGATTTATTAGCTAGCAAAATAAATGTCAATTATTTATTTTCCCCTCATTGTTTATATCCAAATATATGCCTACAGATTGTTGAATAGTTCAAATATTCTTGGTTTCTATTGACATATTAAATTTAGACCTTTCTTCCCATTGTTCTTATTTGAACTGGACTATTTTCTTCCATCAGGAAAATTAAAGCATACATTCAATTTGGAGTCTCTTATATACCTCTCTAAGCGTATATTTCATATATTCTTTGTTCTTTTCTAGGAAGTAAGGGTTTTAAATTATTGGGTAGAAATCTGAATAAATCAGATTTTGATGGATATATAATAACTACCAATGCAATAAGGAAGAAATAAATTTTTCAGGACTGGGGACTTCAGGGTATAATCCACCTGGATATTCTAGGTTCTATCTCCTAAATATTTTGCAAATGGTCTGTTGTATTCTCTTACCTGTAGAATAGCATATACAGGTCTAGATACACTGGGAAAATGTTTTATTTAGATCTTTTATATGCACTTGCTTGGCTGTTAATGAAACCCATAGGAGATGAACAGAGGGGAATATTCCCCAATTATCTTCTGGTTCAAAATAGCAACATAATGATTTACTCAATGATAAAAAATAAATTGTTCTTGAATAATATACCAAATCTTGACATTTGTTGACTGAATACAGTTCTTTGGAGTGTGATTTAAAATGATACCTTTGGGAAAAATATTCTTAATTTTAAGGTATTAGATGTAATCCTATATCATAGCTCTGACACTGGGTTAACACTTAGCTTCTCTGAGACCTAGTGTCCTCATACTGGCAATATAGCCCATTTTATATTGTGAAAAATAATGTGTATAGTAAAATATGAGAAGTGAAACTGTGATATATCATTTCCAGAATACAGCACAAGGGCTTATAGGTATCCATATTTGTAATGTTTCTACATTGTTCAAATTAAAGTGTGTTTGAAGTAAATACGGCATAGATTTTGAGTTTATTAAAAGTCATATCTTTCAAGTGATAAGAAACGTGAAAATACTCTAGCTATATAGAGAAGAGGACATAATATAAAGTTGAATAATCATGAGAGGGAATCAAGTGATGAGAAAAATGATTAGAATAGAAAATACCACAGCAAAAAGAACTGATTGTAGCTGTATTGATTATTTAGTTACCAAGAAGTAATATTTTAAACATCTCAGTTTTAACATCAAAATATCTTACTTAACTAATTCATAAGGGTTTTAATTTGCATATAAAATCTCATGAGTCCAGGTCTTAAATGAATAATATCTATGATTGGGTAAACATTAGTAACCATTATTATTCAGTAAAAAATTCTATTAGATCTTTGAAATACATATGTATTAGAAAGTGTGTTGTTTTTAATCATTAAGAATTTGAGCATTTTGCTCGAACTGCTTTTATGATTAGAATAACTTTTTAAGAAATTGTTAATTGCCTTGAGGAGGGGTTGCCACGACTACTCCAAATGATTAGTGTCTTTCTGCAATATCTTTATTAGTTATTAATATTATAGGCATGCAGGTTCTTGGCTACCCTGGACACCATAGATCTCAATTCACCAGGGGAAAAAAGAGGGAAAGCAAGCCAGCTTATAGCAAATGAAGGTGGTGTTTGAGCGTCATTGTTCTCTGGTACAGACCAACTCGTGACCACGCCGTCATCGATGGCTTGGATGTCAAATTGGCCTTGATACTTGAGAATTCTCCTGGAACTCTATCACGTCTCTTGAGCACAAGGGCTTATTATCCCTTAGCTCTCAACGTATGGCCAAAGCAACGTGTATTGGGTTGGCATTAAACTAAGAGTAAGCCCGGGCGAGCTGCCACAGCACACTGCTTCCTAGCTCCCTGAGTCTTGATTCTTAACGTATGACCGAGACAGCAGAGCAGCAAGAAATGTGTTTTAGACTAGAAGGAAGGTCGACAGTAAGCCCGGGCCACCTGCAGCAGCCCACTGTTTCCTGACATCCTGGGCCCTAGTCCTCAACATATGACAGAGATAGGCAACATCTCTAGGACTTGGGAGTAAGCCTGGGTGAGCTGCTGCAGCCCACTGCTTCCCAGTTTGCATCGTTAGACCGAGTTGGCTCTGGTTATGACTCCCAGCAAAGCTGAGTCTTAGTATCTCTTCTGTTATACATGTTGGAGCTCTTTGAGCCCTTTTGGTTGCTATTGATAAGTCCTTATTTATGACTTAGTTGGTCTCAGTATCTTCTGTTAATGAGGTTGTTTTTCTTCTCTAGGTTGCATCATCTTCTTTATCTCCTTTCTTTGCATGTTGTTTACTTCTACGTTTGCTTTCATCGAGCCTGCTCTCCACAATAATGCAGTTTTTTTGTTGCCTATGAATGTGCAGATGTCTGACATGAAGTTCCTCAAGCTCATGTAGACATTAATGGACAAGAGCACCTCTATTATGTTCTAGACAGAAATTATGAGGCTTTCCAATTCCTTGATTTTGCATATGAATTAAAATAATGCTGAATCATGTTCACTGATTTCTCCCTCTTTTTTAGTTATTGATGCAGCAGAAAAGTCCTTAAAACCAGTGAGAATGGGGATTATGGAAAATAATGAGATACATGATCATAATCCTTCAAAACAAAATTAATTTCTCAAGGAATCAAATTGGTGAACAAAACATGGACTTTCAATGAGATAGATTTAGGATGTAAGTTTGTGTAATGTGCTTACTATTGTTCTGAATATGGGCAAGTTTATTGATTTTTCTTATTCTCAGGCTCTTGGAGGAATTCAATGTGTGTTCTACCCAAGATTTACACACAGACCATGCTGTTTGACCAGGATAGCCCTGCCTTGATAGAGTTGAGTGAGAGCTCTACCCTGTCCTGCAGTACAGACTGTGGGCTTCCTGTGGCAGCTGTTTAAAGCCTTTCATAGCCTTTCCTAACTTTCACTCCTTTACCCAGATAGTGACTTGCTTCATGACTGCCAGGTATCTCCTGTCTCCCCTGATCCCCTCCACGGTGTTGCTATGGCTGCTCAGGCACAAGACAGCATGGCACCACCTTGGCACAGAGAGGGCATTACCTGGAAGTTTGGAGGAATTAATGCCCTATGGGGTAAACTTTGAGCATAGAAGACAGGAGTTCAGAGGCAAGTTGTTTTTCATATCTTTCTTCATGTAAAATGTGTGCTTGACAGAGATGCCTAGCTAGTTAATTGACTTGATTCAGAATTTCAAAATAGAATTGTAACAAATGATATGTTAGTATATGTTTATCTGGGTACACACTTTCTGCAATCTTTGAGCTAAATATATTTTCATTCATCCTTAATTCAAAGAGGTCTCTGTATACCTTGTATTGAACAAATTTCTTAGCTAAATAATGTATAATATGTATATAGTGTGTATGTTTTAATAGGACTATTGTATTGATCTCTAACAAATAAGAGAGGTACAAGATTTTACATTGTCTAAGTTCACAAAATATTCCAAATGAGATGTGGAAGACCATGTCATGAACACCAAAAGATGTCCAAATCCTAATTCCCAGAAACTGAATAGATTTTGTACATGGCAAAAGGCGCTTTTCTGATATAATGTGTTCAAGGATTGCACAGGAGGGCCCAATGTAATCACAAGAGTTAGAAGGCAAAAAGGCATTCAGGAGAATCCAAGAAGGACGTGGAATCAGAGGTGAGAGTCATACAATAGATGACTGTAAGGGGCTGGTAACCAAGGAATATTTGCAGAATCTAGAGGCTGAAAATGGCAGAAAACATTCTCCTTTAGGGTATCCAGAAGGAATACAATTAGCTGACTCCTTACTTTTAACTCGGTGAGACTCATTTTGGACTCCTAATTGCCATGACTGTGAGATACCGCATTTGCTTTGCTTCTGGCCATTAAATGTGTGAAAATTTGTTATAGCAATAGGAAATTAATATAAGAGACAACATAATTATTTTTAGAAAATATGTATATGTAAACCAAATTTAAAGGTAGAAGATACTACATTCTCATTTTGACCTTAATTTAACAAAATATTTAGCATTGAACAAAACTGTTTAGCATATTCCAGTGTATTACACTGGAAAGAGTCCTTGGGTGGTGCAAATGGTTAATCACTCGACAGCTAAGTGAAAGTTTAACGGTTAGAAGAAAAACTTAGTACTCTACTTCTGAGGGACTATTGAAAACCCTATGAGGAAAATCTACTTTGACACCTCTGGGATCACATTGAGTCAGAATTCACTTGAGGACAACTGTTTTGATTGTTTATTTAGTTAGTTATTCATTCATTTATTTTTAGTTGCATTGAAAATATTGTAATATGATTTCACCCCTTTGCTCCAATTCTATTATTCTAGCCAGACCCAAAGAGAATAGTTTTCTACTGGGAAACAAAAGTCTTTAGTTCCAAGCTGGTAAAGCCAAACATACCCATTATAAAGTAAAAACAAACACATAAGCAAGTAACATAAAAATCTTAAAGACTATTGGGATCAGATTATAGCTGATTTTGTCTCTTGAGACCAGAAATACCCATCAAATATATTGATTTTTGTCACTTTGTTATGAACCCAGCAAGGTGAATCCTTGTCCAGTGCACTCAGATTTGCCAATGATCTGGACACCAGTCTTTGAGAAAGAGAAAATAGGTTTATTATAACGCACAGAGCAAGGAGCTGGGAGGAAACTCTTCAGATGTGACTCCCTAAGCTACGCAGAAGTAGGGCTTATATGTGATTTGGGCAGCAAGATGTCTGCCACACAGGTGTACTGGGGAGGGAAAATACCAGAAGGCAGTCAGGAAACAGAAGGTGATGTGGTTCTCTTTAGACCTCTCACTTCAGAAAAAGGTCCAGGTGATGATTTTCCTTCTGATTCATTCCAGTTGTTACTGAGTCCTCTGTTGAGTTCAATTAATAGTCACATCTGGCCTTTCTGGGCATGCAGCTGTGAGCCAAACCTGACTTTGGCTAGTTTAAGGACTAATGGAAACTTACTGGCATTCTTAGGGTCAGGTTACACCTTCAGCTATTCTACTGATTTACGTCCAACTTTTGAAACTGATTCACTTATGTGAGTCTCACAGTTCCTAGTTTTGGATTATGTCTGACCTTCCTGAAAATTTCATAACTTTATTTCCTGACACTGTCTTTACTTCTAATATCTTATCCACTCTGCCTCACTCCTTCACATCTTACTAGCACTGTACATATATAGATATAGCTCCTATGAGTGTTAATTTTTTTTTTTTTTGAGAAAATTTTCTTGAGAATTGTTACCTTTTAAGAGATGACTTTTTTGGTCTGATAATATTTTCACCCAGAAACACACTAAATAAAATACGCTAAAGTGTTATGTTTAATGTTATGGTTTATTACAAAGATAATAAACTCTACATAATAGTATTTAGTATGAGAATATCCTATGGAAAACTTTTAATTTTTTGTCATGATTAGCTGAACATACATTTTTGCTTTGTGTACATGTGTTAAGAGAGAGGAGGAAAAAGGTAGAATGCTGTTATGTTTATTTCAGTCTGCTGTGACACATGTTCTTTTCCAAAGCAGTCTAGGCTTAGTGTTTATTTCCCCCTGCATGTTTACTTTTCTGGGTTATAAATTTATTTCAAGTGCAAGAGAAAAACTGATTGAAAAAATGGTGATTGATGGAGAAAATGGTGCAAAGGGTTATGAACAGATAATATGGTACAAGAAAAAAGAAAAAGTAAAATTGTAATAAAATATCTAGTCTTTGGAAAAAATGTGTGTATACCAAGGAGAACGATCTAACTTTCCATCATCTTAAAAGGAGTGATTTTCATATCTCTCCATCACCTACTTCAGACTTTTCCATCCTAGTTTATAGAGTATGATGCTGTTGTTAGTTGAGGTCACATTTATTCTAACGCTTGACAACCCAAGATGTACAGAGTAGAACTTTTCAAAAGGCTGTTTGTGGCTGAAAACTTAAAGAAAAAATATCACCAGGCTGTTTCTTCCTTGGTACTACGGAGTGGGTTCAAGCCACCAAAGTTTAAGTTAGCGCAGTGTTTAGATCACCTAGATACCTTATTTAAAGAGTATATAAAACAAATCTTTTAATAACGTCCATTCTATTTATAATGTATATTTATTTACTTTCAAATTGTTGTTTACTACAAATGTAAGTTTATTTTCATTGTATAATCGAAGCATTTTTCTAGGTAGGAATAGTGGGTATTTTTAATTGGGATAAAATTCATCAATAATTTTCCCATTGAAAGTAAGAGTTTTTTTTTTTTTTTTTTTTTTTTAGCTATTTAATGCCTCTTCACTTAACAGCAGATTTTTCAGGAGCAAAATAAGATTTTTAATAGAAGATAGTCATAGTTATATATTTACAGTAGTTTGAGCGATTGGCATGGGTTATTCAGGAATGTCTTCAGTGCATCCTTCACGTCCTTGTTCCTTAGGCTGTAAATGAGGGGATTCAGCATTGGTATCTCTAGGGTGTAAAAGACTGAGGCCATTTTATCAGTATCTAATGAGTGGTTGGACCTGGGTTGCAAATGCATGAAAAAGAGAGTCCCATAGAACACAGTAACCGCCATCATGTGAGAAGCACAGGTGGAAAAAGGTTTTTGTCTCCCCTTTGAGGACCGTATCCTCAAAATGGCAAGCGTAATGTTAAAGTAGGATATTAGAACAATGATCATGGAGAAAAACAAATTGATCCCTGAAAAGGTAAACACTGCTATTTCTGGAATGTAAGTATCGGAAAAGGACAAGGCTCACAAAGGGACATTAAAAAAAAAAAAAAAAAAGGGACATTATCACAGTAAAAATGGTTGATTACCTTGGAGGAGCAATATGATACAGGAAATACACAGGAAGAGACAGTCAGTGCCATGGTCAGACTGTAGAGGTATATGAGAGATACTAGCAGGAGCCTGCTTTGCCGAAATACCACCACCATGTAGAGAAGGGGGTTACAAATGGCCACATAGCGGTCATAGGCCATTGTGGCCAGTATGAAAATCTCTGCCACAACAAAAACTATAAATCTACCAAATTGAGCTCCACAACAGTAGTAAGAGATAGTTTTCATCTTAAACAAGAAGTTGACCAGCATTTTAGGGCAATGATGGTTGCCTGCCACGGTCAGCCCATAGATCACCAGGAAGCCAAAGAAAAGGGGGACCTGGAGCTCCGGACGGTCTGAGACTCCCATGAGAATGAAGTCAGTCACCCATGTGAGATTTCCTGGGGCCATTTACTGTGTTGCTTTTGTCTTTAAATGGGATAAATGGAAAGAGGTTGGTAGATGGTAAAATAAATTTTACTCTTAGAAGATTATTCCTTGTCAAAGTTTTATTTAAAATAATTTTACTTTCGTTCACAAAAACGTAGGAGTGCCAGATCTTAATTGTTTTTCTCCCTGCTTTTTCACAAATTTCAGAAATACGAAGTCACCAGAGAACAACTGAGGACTGAGGTTGGTTCTTTGAACTGTTTGCCTTAACTATCTATTTATTCATTGTTAAACATAGTTTAAATATTGAATTTCACATATATATATGCATATATATGTTTAATTTCAAAAAGTTATCATTGTGTTATCAATTAGCATCATATTCAATGTTTTAGATTGTGAACAGAATCAAGTTTATGATTTTTCTTTTTACCATATCATCAAATCTCCCTGGTGTAACCTGATTAGGGTCAGTGCCCTGGAGCAGTCGAGCCAATGAAACATACTCCAAGTCAGAAAGAGTGAGAAAGTTTATTAAGGAGATGCATACATCACTGGGGACCCAGCAGCAACACAGGCTGTCTCTATGGAGTTGCAAAGAGCAGTTTTACATTAGAGCTTATATAGAATCTTACAAGGGTTACAAGTGTCTTTGTAGTCCCCTGACAGACATTTCTTTATTAGGCTAAAGACATACATATCTGATACCTGGGCCCCAACTTTCCTGTGGGGGTTGTATGCCACAGGTAAGTCCTGCCAGAACGAAAGGTTTTTTGCATCAGTTTAAAACAAAGAGCAAAGTCATTAACATTTGGTCAAAACAAAGTCATTAACAGAGGCATGTGAGGAGGCAGGCAGAGGAAGAACAACTTACAGGTTTATCATGGCCTTGGTTAGTTATGTTAAGCTCTCAGTTGCCCACTTTGAAAAAGGAGAAAACATGCTGGGTGGTATTGGGGTCACACTGGCTTTCATCCACAATAGAAGAAATAAGGGCACATAATTACTTTCATCCTTTATACACCTAACTGCTAATAATAGAAGTATAAGAATGTGGTTACTGTAAGGTATAAATATTGTTGTTAGATGCCATCCAGTTTGTCCTGCCTCATAGCGACCCTATGCACAACAGAATGAAACACTACCTGGTCCTGAGCCATCCTTACAATTTGTGTTATGCTTGAGCTCATTGTTCCAGCCACTGTGTCAATCCACCTCGTTGAGGGCCTTCCTCTTTTCCACTGACCCTGTACTCTGCCAAGCATGATGTCCTTCTCCAGGGACTGATCCCTCCTGACTACATGTCCAAAGTATGTAAGACACAGTCTTGCCATCCTTGCTTCTAAGGAGCATTCTGGTTATACTTCTTCTAAGACAGATTTGTTGGTTCTTTTGGCAGTCCATGGTATACTCAATATTCTTCGACAACACCACAATTCAAAGGCGTCAACTCTTCTTTGATCTTCCTTATTCATTGTCCAGCTTTCACATACCTATGAGGTGATTGAAAATACCATGGCTTGGGTCAGGCGCACCTTAGTCTTCACGGTGACATCTTTGCTCTTCAACACTTTGAAGAGGTCCTTTGCAGCAGATTTGCCCAATTCAATGCATATTGATTTCTTGACTGCTGCTTCCAAGCCTATTGATTGTGGATCCAAGTAAGATGAAATCCTTGATGACTTCAATCTTTTCTCCATTTATCATGATGTTGCTCATTGCCCCAGTTGTGAGAATTTTTGTTTTCTTTATGTTGAGGTGTAATCCATACTGAAGGCTGTGGTCTTTGATCTTCATTAGTAAATGGTTCATGTCCTCTTCACTTTCAGCAAGCAAGATTGTGTCATCTGCATAATGGAGGTTCTAATGAGCCTTCCTCCAATCCGGATGCCCCGTTCTTCTTCATATAGTCCAGCTTCTCGTATTATTTTTCAGTATACAGATTAAATAGGTATGGTGAAAGAATACAACCCTGACACACACCTTTCCTGACTTTAAACCAATCAGTAGCCCCTTGTTCTCTCCGAACAACTGCCTCTTGATTTATGTAAAGGTTCCTCATGAGCACAATTAAGTGTTCTGGAATTTCCTTTCTTCCCAGTGTTATGCATAGTTTGTTATGATGCAAACAGTCAAATGCCTTTGCATAATCAATAAAACACAGGTAAACATCCTTCTGGTATTCTCTGCTTTCAGCCATGATCCACCTGACATCAGCAATGATATCCCTGGTTCCACATCCTCTTCTGAAACCGGCCTGAATTTCTGGCAGTTTCCTGTCGATATACTGTCACAGACGTAATTAACTGATCATCAGCAGATATTGTTCTATAATTTCCACATTCGTTTGGATCACCTTTCTTGGGAATAGGCAGAAATATGGATCTCTTCCAGTCAGTTGGCCAAGAAGCTGTCTTCCATATTTCTTGGCATAGATAAGTGAGCACCTCCAGCGCTGCATCTGTTTGTTGAAACATCTCAATTAATATTCCATCAATTCCTGGAGCCTTGTTTTTTGCCAATGCCTTCAGAGCATCTTGGACTTCTTCCTTCAGTACCATCGGTTCCTGATCATATGCCACCTCTTGAAATGGTTGAATATAGACTAATTCGTTTTGGTAAAATGACTCTGTGTATTCCTTCCATCTTCTTTTGATGCTTTCTGCCTCATTTAATATTTTCCCCATGGAATCTTTCACTATTACAGCTCGAGGCTTGAATTTTCTCTTCAGTTCTTTCAGCTTCAGAAATGCCAAGCGTGTTCTTCCCTTTTGGTTTTCCATCTCTAGCTCTTTGCACAAAAAAAAAAAAAAAAAATTATTTTGTCTTCTCGAGAGGCCCTTTGAAATCTTCTGTTCAGTTCTTTTACTTCATCAATTCTTCCTTTTGCTTTAGCTGCTCGACGCTCAAGAGCAAGTTTCAGAGTCTCCTCTGACATCCACCTTGGTCTTTTCTTTCTTTCCTGTCTTTTCAGTGACCTCTTGCTTTCTTCATGGATGATCTCCTTGATGTCATTCCACAACTTGTCTGGTCTTCGGTCAGTAGTGTTCAATGCGTCAAATCTATTCTTGAGGTGGTCTCTAAATTCAGGTGGTATATACTCAAGGTCATATTTTGGCTCTTGTGGACTTCCTCTGATTTTCTTCATTTTCAGCTCAAACTTGCATATGAGCAATTGATGGTCTGTTCCACAGTTGGCCCCTGGCCTTCTTCTGACTGATGGTATTGAGCTTTTCCATTGTCTCTTTCCACAGATGTAGTCAATTTGATGTCTGTGTGTTCCATCTAGCAAGGTAGCTGCCATTTATGTTGGTGAAAGAAGGTATTTGCAATGAAGAAGTCGTTGGTCTTGCAAAATTCTATCACTTGATCTCCGGCATTGTTTCTATCACCAAGGCCGTATTTTCCAACTACTGATCCTTCTTTGTTTCCAACTTTTGCATTCCAATCGCCAGTAATTATCAATACATCTTGATTGCATGTTCAATCAATTTCAGACTGTAGCAGCTGATAAAAATCTTCTATTTCTTCATCTTTGGCCCTAGTGGTTGGTGCATAAATTTGAGTAATAGTCGCATTAACTGGTCTTCCTTGTAGGTGTATGGGTATTATCCTATCACTGACAGCACTGTACTTCAGGATAGATCTTGAAATGTTCTTTTTGACAATGAATGAAACACCATTCCTCTTCGAGTTGTCATTCCCAGCATAGTAGACAATCTGATTGTCTGATTCCAAATGGCCAATACCAGTCCATTTCAGCTCACTAATGCCTAGGATGTTGATGTTTATGCATTGCATTTCATTTTTGACTCTTTCCAATTTTCCTAGATTCATACTTTGTACATTCCAGGTTCGAATTATTAATGGATTTTTACAGCTGTTTCTTCTCCTTTTGAGTTGTGCCACATCAGCAAATGAAGGTCCTGAAAGCTTTACTCCATCCATGTCATTAAGGTTGACTCTACTTTGAGGAGGCAGGTCTTCCCCAGTCATCTTTTGAGTGTCTTCCAACCTGGGGGGCTCATCTTCCAGCACTATATCAGACAATGTTGCGCTGTTATTCATAAGTTTTTCACTGGCTAATGCTTTTCAGAAGTAGACTGCCAGGTCCTTCTTCCTGGTCTGTCTTAGTCTGGAAGCTCAGCTGAAACCTGTCCTCCATGGGTGACCCTGCTGGTATCTGAATACCGTTGGCATAGCTTCCAGCATCACAGCAAGACAGAAGCCCCCACAGTACGACAAACTGACAGACACGGGGGGAGGGGTATAAATATTAGGATTTCAAAAATGGTCAAGAAATTCTTCAGCTTTGACATCTGTACAGAGAAAACGTGAAATTCTCAATTTATCATTAGTCTCATTGGTAAAAGATAAGGTGTAATGTCTTTCTGTGTTTGTACTCCAAATGGTACATGACACTGTCACAACTCATTATATAAGGTGGAAAGCTTTCACTAGGGAAAGAAAGAAAGGAAATGGATGATATAAGGGGGAGGTGGAGAACTTGCACTGGAGAAAGAGGAAATAGTCCCTACGGGGGTCCCTGACTTGGCAGTTAAACATTCACAGGGATGGGGGAGAGCTTATACTCGAGAGAAAGAGGAAATGGTCTCTACAGGTGTCCCTGACTTGGCAGTTGAACATTAACAGGGGTAAGTAGGAGAAAAGAGTATAAAGCCCTAAGAAAAAGACTGTATCGGGGCACTCAACTCTCTCTCTATCTGAGTAGCCCGCTTGACACTCCCTGGTCAAGTGTACTTTCGCTATTAACCCTCTGCTAGCTAATCAACCTCTGCTTGCTTGACAGTATTTGTCTGTGTTCAAATTGTTTCCTACACTGAAGAGAAGAACCGAGGGCATTCTCTCTGGTAACAATTACAGCTGAAGTTTTTGCAGTAACTCTACCTAGATTAAGATTATCTGGTAAATAATTGCTTCCCTAAAAATATCAAATTCATCATATGTAAAAAAAAGCAATATGCTAAATCTTCTCCATTCTCTTAGATAATCAACACTGATTTTTTAAATTTTTTTTTCACATCTCCTTTAACAATGCTCAGTCTCATTTATTGGTAGTCATTAAGACTGTCACTAATTTATTAAGACATTTACTTAAATCATTACAGGGGTGTCACTTCCACTTAGCAATCAGTGGGCAAGGATTGTAGTCACTTGGAAAAGAGACAGAGAAGAAACCATTGCAGTTCTGAGTTTGATTTGAATTGATAGAGCTTTCAAGGTACTTGGTCATCACATCTAGAGCTAAAAAAAAAAAACAAGGAAAAACTGTTGCTGTGGAGTTTGACTCATATCGGCCCTATAGGGCAGAGTGCACCTGTCCATATAGTTTTCCAGGAGGGCCTGGTGGATTCGAACTGCTGACCTTTTGGTTAGCAGCTGCAGCACTTAGCCACTACACCATCAGGGTTTCCCATCTAGATCTAATCATAGGCAAAACATTTGGTTTATCCTACCTGTGCATCGAGATCTACTGAGATCCTCTCCAAGTTTACTCCCTGAAGCATGCTAGAAAGTTTTACAAAGGTCTGAAGTTCCTGAAGACCTCCACAATAGTATATATTTGTTTCTAGGCCCCAGCCTGAACATAAGGACTAGAATTCCCAGATAAAGGTCTGATTCCCCAAGGAAAGAAAGACAAATTGAATGCTCATTAAGCAAAGCTGCAATCAAAATTTCAGCCTAGGGAGATAGCCTAGGGACTTGTTTAAATTAATACATTGAAAAAAAAAACACATGCAGTAATTCTGTCACACTCACACGCATGTACATATACATACATATACACAAAATATGTATCTATATATATATATATAGATAGATACGCCCTTAGATTCTTTGGCCAGTGCTCCTGGGTTATGGATGAAGAAAATGCAACATTTGGAAAACACAGAATTCAACCCAGTGGACAATTTTAATGTGAGTATTTTTATTGAGGATAGAACTTAATACAAAACCTCCCTTCCAATGTCAAGCTCTGTTGTATTGTCTGTAAAAATCAGATGATATACACCAAATTCAAGATGTGAAATTTGCAAAGAGGCTGAATATCAACTGTTTATTAAAACCATTAAAGTGTAAATCATATCTGGTATCATTTCCATTTCTTATATTCAACTAATTTGAGTAAAAAATGTATTTTTTTCATGCCAGCCTACAATCTTCTTTCAAATAATGAATAAATACTGCAATTGAATGTCACTACCAATTATTTTTTACTTTTCCTGGGACATTTTCTAGACTATAACTTTTACAAGAGGAAGGAATATATCTGATTATTTTACCTTTTTGTTAAAAAAAAAAAAAAATTTTTTTTTTTTTTTGTTACCAGCTTCTAAAATAATACACGGAAACCCTGGTGGCGTAGTGGTTAAGTGCTACTGCAGCTAACCAATGGGTCAGCAGTTCAAATCTGCCAGGAGCTCCTTGGAAACTCTGTGGGGCAATTCTACTCTGTCCTGTAGGGTCGCTATGAGTCGGAATCGACTCGATGGCACTGGGGTGTTTTTTTTTTTTTTTTTTTTTTTGGTTTTAAAATAATACACAGGACAAAATAGATGTCCAAAAGTTATTTGTTAACCAACTCACTGACTGATGGAATGAATGAATGAATGAAATACTCATCCAAAAATGTGAAATTAAACATCAGAATTTTGTTTCCCATGCTGTAATCCCAATCTTTAATGTTATTTTAACTTCAATAAGGAAACCATGACAAGTTGTATCTCATTCTCTAAGATATTCACTACTTTACTGCAGGATACAAGCCTTCCTTCTTAATTTTGGTATTCCTAATATACCGGTTTCCATCCAGCTAATCTTAGCTCATTAAGGTGAAAATGTTGATGATTTTAGGGACAGTTTTACTAAACTTTATCAGGAATAGGCTGGTTTAAAAATAGAAGAGTGTGGATCCCGTTGTCTTGGACTGGGTTCTCAAAAGAGGCAAAACCAGTGAGGTGCAGATATGAGGGTAAGTGAAAAAGTGTTGCTACGAGGGTCCCAGTTCACACATGCATGGGTTTATTCCAAACGAAGTGTGTTTAAACATGTCTGGGTAGCAGCCTGAACTCTTAACCATTTCACCACCAGGGCTCCCATATACGTATGTATATGTATACATGGTTTGATAGGTATACATACATATCTACGTAAAACCCACTCTCACTGCCCTGGAGTCAATTCTGATTCAAAGCGACTCCATAGGACAGGGTTGAACTGCCCTATAGGGCTTCCAGGGATCAGTTGTCATATTCCAACTACTGACCTTTTAGTTAGCAGAAAAGTTCTTAATTGCTGTGCCACCAGGGCTTCGGAGATTGTAATAGACACATATAAACACCTAATTTTAATGTAGTTTTAATATTTCAGTGTTTATAATAGTGACAATTTTTGGATAATGTTGGTAAAATGGTCACTGAAGTCAGACAAAACTGAAACATGCCCTGTAACAGAGACTGGCTGGGTGATTACCAAATCTGTTTTTCTTTTCTTCCTGGCCACTTGGCTAGACTATTTCTCATCCTCCCTTGAAGTTAGTGTGGTAAAGCGAGGGAATTCTAGATTAATTCATGTGTGGGATCACAGCATCAGAATCACAGCACGCTGTCATTGTGTGCTTGTCTGAATGGTTTTCCACAGTGCTTTTCAGATTTACTTCTACTCTAATACTATATCCCATGACCATCAACAGACCTCGTGCCCATTTCCATTTTAATCCCCTTCCCTACATAAGTAGCTCTTCAAAAAAGTTAATACATGTCATTTAAAAGGCATGCATTCCTGGGGCCTTAAAAGATTGAGAGTTTCCATCTAAGATATAACTATTGCTCTCTACTCTCTGGAGCAAAAGAGAATGATGGAAACCGAAGATTCAAATAATAAACTAGTCCACAGGACAAATAACACACAGAAAACATGGCCTCTTCTAGCCTGAGACAGAATAACTAAATGGCACCCAGGTAGCAACCAATTGTTCTGACTAAGGACACAGTAAATGTTCCCTTGTAGAATGGAAGAAAAATGTAGGACAAAATTCAAACTTCTAAAAAAGTCCATCTTGCTGGACCAATAGAGAGTAGAGTAACTCTCAAAATCATCGCACTTAAGAAACCCTTTTAACTAGGAACTGAAGCCACTATAAGAGTCACCTTACTGCCAAATAATAGATGGGCTTATTAAATAAACAATGTCACCTGTGAGTAATGTGCTTCCTTAAATTATAAACTATATGAGACCAACTCGATGGCACTGGGGTTTTTTATGTGACCAAAGGTCAACATTTACTTAAAAGCAAAAATGTGAAAGCAAGAAGGCACAGGGAACCTAGATCAATGGAAACAGAACAAACAGAATGGAAATAATGAAAATGTTGACATATTGTGAAATATGTAACCAATGTCAGGGAACAATTTGTATATAAATCGTTAAATGTTACATATATGTATATAAAGACATGCATCCTTAAAAAGTAAATTCAATAATGTCTTCTTGTGCATATAGATGTTATATATGTCACTTTGATACAGATGATTCTCACTCAACTATGGTAGAACAATAAAATGATGATAAAATGTTGAAAAATTCTGAGAGAGGAAGCAAACAATGAGAAAAGTGATTAAAATACAAAATATTACAGCAAAGAAGGAACTGCCTGTTTGAAGCCATATTGATTATTTGGTGACCAAGAAGTGATATTTTAAGGAAACCTATTTTAGCGTCATATGCGTGGTGCTTCCAATCGCCTCATATGCACGCAAATGCTGGATGATGAACAAGGAAGACTGAAGAATTGATGCCTTTGTGTTGTGGCGTTGGGGAAGAATATTGAATATACCATGAACTGACAAAAGAATGAACACCTCTGTGTTCAAAGAAGTACAACCTGAAAGCTCCTTAGAAGCAAGTGTATCTAGACTCCATCTCACATATTTTGGACATGTTGTCAGGGGGGACCAGTCCCTGGCTAAGGGTATCATGTTTGATAAAGCAGAGAGTCAGCGAAGAAGAGGAAGACCTTCAAAGAGATGGATTGACACAATGGTTGCAACAACGGAATCAAGCATAACAATTGCTGTGACGATGGCGCAGGACAGGGCAGTGTTTCTTTCTGTTGTATATAGGGTTGCTATGAGTCTGAATGAACTTGAAGGTGCCTAACAACAGCATGTTTGCATCGAAGTTACCTTACTTATCTAAGTCATAAGGGTTTTAATTTATGTGTATAATCTCATGAGTTTGTCTCTTAAATCAATAACATCTATGGTTGGGTAAACATTAATAACCTATCATTCAGTAAAAAATTATACTAGATCTTTGTAATATATGTATTATAATGTATTATTTTTAATCATTAAGAAGTTGGCCATTATTGTGCTAGCTGCTTTTGTGGTTAGAGTAGTTTTTAAAAAAGTTGTTAATGTTGTTGTATCATTGCCTAAGACAATGCGGCTATCTGGGATGATCTTTGTCAAGCTTCTCTAGACCTCAAGATGACAAGAATATCTCTATTTCGTGCTGAATAGAAATGATGAAACCTTACAATTCCTTGATTTTCCTTTTGAATTAAAATAATGTTGAATCATGTTCACATCTATCTCCCTCTTTTTTAGTTATGGATGTGGCAGAAAAGTGTTTAAAACCAGAGAGACTTGGGATGTATGTAAAATACTGAGATACATGATCATAGGCCTTCAAAACAAAGTTAAATTCTCAGTGAATCAGTAGTGAACATAACATGAACCTTCAATCAGGTGGATTGTCTCAGAGAACAGAGGATTCTTTTCAAAGCTTCGAGGGCTAATGTAATGTTTTCTGCTGATTTGCTTGGTGCCTGTTATGCCTTCTTTCTCTCCAATTTCTCCCGTTTGTAATGGAAATGTCTAGCTTGTAACTGTTCTGCCATTTTTACCCTTGGAAGTAGGTAACTTGTATTCCAGATTTCAGAGGTTAAGAAGATTTTTCAATTTTGGATTTAGAGTTAAGAGTAAATATGTTTTGCATGTTTCAAAGATGTGATTTTTGGCAGCCAAAGGGTGGAATGTCATGGATTGAATTATGTCTTCCCCAAAATGTGTATATCAACTTGGTTAGGCCATGGTTTCCGGTATCATGTGGTTGACCTCCACTTTGTGGTTGTAATTTTATGTTGAGAGGATTAGGGTAGGATTGTAATACCACCCTTACTCAGGTCACCTGCCTGATTCAAGTAAAGGGAATTTCCCTGGAGTGTGGCCTGCACCACTGTTTATCTCTCAGGAGATAAAAGGAAAGAGGAGCAAGCAAATTTTGGGGACCTCATACCACCAAGAAAGAAGCATCGGGAGCAGAGAGTGTCTTTTAGACCCAGGGTTCCTACGAAGAATAATTCCTCGACCGGGGAAGATTGATGGCAAGGACCTTCCTCCAGAGTCGACAGAGAGAGAAATCCTTCCTTACTCTGGAGCCAATGCCCTGAATTTGGACTTGTAACCTACTAGACTGTGAGAGAATAAATTTTTCTTTGTTAAAGCTATCCACTTGTGGTATTTCTGTTATACCAGTACTAGATAACTAAGACAGGCTTCCGTAGCAGCTGTTTGAAGCTTTTCCTAACTTTCATACCTTTGCCCAGATGGTGACTTGCTTTGTGACTTCCATGTATCTCCTGTCTCGCCTGACCCCTCCCTGCATTTGCTATGGCTACTCAGGCACAAGATGCCGTGGCACCACCTCAGTCCACAGAGAGGCATAACCTGGATGTTTGGAGGAGTTAATGCCCAATGGGGTGAGCTTTGAGCATAGAAGACCAGAGTCGAGAAATCAATTGTTTTTCATATCTTACTTCATTTAAAATGTGTGCTTGACAGATATGCCTAGCTGGTTAACTGACTTGATTCAGAATTTCTCAATAGAAGTGTAACAAATGATATGTGAGTTTTCTTTTATCTGGGAACATACTTTCTGCAATCTTTGAGCCAAATATTTTTCTGCTCATCTTTAATTTAAAGAGGTCTCTGTGTATAGTTTGTATAGAGCAAATATCATAGCTAAATAACATAAAAGAGGTGTATACTGTGTACATTTTAGTTGGAATATTTTACTGAGCTCAGGGAAGTGAGATGGTTGCAAGATTTAACATTGTCTAATTTCATAAAATTCTCCAATGCGATGCAGAACACAGTTCCATGAACTCTCAAAGATGTCCAAATCTTAATTCTCAGAAACTGTGAACATATTACTTACATGACAAAACGGACTTCACTGATATACCGTGTTTTCAAGGATTGTCCAGGTGGGCCCAGTGTAATCACAAGAGTTCTTAGAAGACAAAAGGTATGCAAGAGAACCTGAGAAGGAGATGGAAGAAGAAATGAGAGTGATAGGATTGATAACTGGAAGGGGCCACTATCCCAGGAATATTTGCTGTCTCTAGAAGGTGAAAAAGGCAGGAAACATTCTCTTCTAGGGCGTCCAGAAGGAATACAATTAGCTAACACCTTGCTTTTAGTGCAATTAGACTCATTATGGACCTCTTACTGTCAAAACTATGAGATAATACATTTGTGTTTTAGACATTAAATTTGATGTAATTTGTTACAACTATAGGAAAGGAATATAAAAATAGCATGATCATTTTTAGGAAATGCATAGATGTCAACCAAATTAAAAGGTAGAAGAAAACAGTAAACTTCTCGTTTTTTGACCTTTATTCATTTAGCAAAATGTTTAGCAATGAACCAAACTGTATATGCATTCCAATGTATTGTGTTCCAATGTGTTGCATTGGATAAAGTCTCTGGATGTTATATATTGTTAAATACTTGACTGCTAACTGAAAGTTTGGTGGTTTGAATCCACCCAGAGGTGCCTTAGAAGAAAGACCTGGTGATCTACTTCTGAAAGGTCATTGAAAACGTTCTGGGAAAGTTCGACTCTGACACACACGGGGTTGCAATGAGTAGGAACCACTCTAAGACAACTGGTTTATTCATTTATTCATTCATTTATTTTAAACAGCATTGGAAATGTTGTAATGTGAGCTTAGCCTTTTGTTCCAATGTTATACATCAAGTCATATCCAAAGAAAATAGTTTTCTAATGGGAAACATACTTCTGTAATTGTAAGCTGCTGAAACAAAAACACACCCTGAATAAAGTAAAAACAAAGAAACACAGCAAAGATTAACATGAAAAGCTTAGTGACTAATGGGATTAATTTATAGCTGATTTTGTCTTTTGAGGTCAGAAACGTCCATCACATAGTTTGTCTTGCCTGCCTTCAGCTATTCTGTTTATTTATGACCAAGGTTAGAAATGGACTCATTTATGTGAGTCTCTAAGTTCCTGGTTGTGCCTCATGTCTGACATTCCTGGAATTGTCATAAGTTTATTTTATGTCCAGACACTGTCCTTACATCACATGCCAAACCAACCCAGTGTCCCTCACGCCATTGCATTGTACATACACAGCAATAACTCACATGACTATTAACTTTTTTTTTATTTTTTGCATTAGGTTTCTTGAGAATCTTTACCACTTTGCCACTTTTAAGAGATGCCAATTTTGATCTACTAACACTTTCACTATACTAAATAAAAATGGGTAAAGAAGTGATGTTTAATGTTGATGGTTTCATATTAAAGATAATACGTTCTACAAACAGATTTTAGTATGAGAAGAACATGTGGAAACAATCATATATCATGATTAGCTCAACATAATTTTTTTGCTTCATGCACATGTCTACAAGAGAGGAGAAAAAACGTAGCATGCTTTTATGTTTATTTCAGTCTGCTGTGGCGCATGCTGTATTTCAAAGCACCCTTGGGCTTCATTTCATTTTCCCCTACATATTTACTTTCATGTGTTCTAAATCTATTTTAAGTGTAAGACAACAATGAGTTCACAAAACATGTGATAGATGGAGAAAATGGTGCAAATGGTTATTAGTGGAGAATATGGTATAAAAAAGAAAAGAAAATGTAAAATTGTAATAAAATGTTTAGTCATTGGACAAAAGGCGAGTGTTTCAAGGGCAATAATCTGACTATCTATCATCTTTCAAGCAATGATTCTCATATGCCTCCACCACTCATTAGCAGGCTTTCTCTTCCTTGTTTAGAGACTATGTTGTTATCAGTTGCTCGCAAGTCAATTTCAGTTCAAGATGACCCCAGGTGTTACAGAGTAGAAATTGTCCACAGTGCTTTCTTGGCTATAATCTTAAAGGAAGAGAATCACAAGGCCTTTTCTTTCCTGGTGGGAAGTGGTTAAGAGCTAAGGCTGCTAATCAAGAGGTTGGCAGTTCAAATCCAGCAGGTGCTCCTTGGAAACCCTATAGGGTTGTTCTACTCTGTCGGATAGGGTTGCCGTGAATTGGAATCAACTTGAGGGTAGTGGGTTGGGTTTAGTTTTTTTTTTTTTTTTTTCCTGGTACAGCTGGGTGGGTCCCATTCTCCAGACTGTAGGTTAGTGAAAACAATTTGCAGCATCTAGATACCTTTTGTTTGCAGGTGTTTCTTCTAATTTGCAAACAAAATACACTACCTAGGTTAAAGACCTTCAAGGAGATGAATTGACACAGTGGCTACAACAATGGACTCAAGCATAACAATGATCCGGAGGATGGCTCAGGACCAGGCAGTGTTTCCTTCTGTTGTATATAATGTCCCGATGAGTAGAAATGGACTTGATGGCATCTAACAACAGCAGATACCATATTTCCAGAGAATAAGACACAAACCTTTTAACAAGTTGCAATTTATTTATAATATGTGCTTCTTTCTTCTCAAATTGTTTTTATTACATATGTAAGTTTGTTTTCATTGTATAATTGAAAACTTTTTCCTTCTAGGAAGACTGGTATTTTGAATTGGGAAAAAATGCATCAGTTTTTTTCCCATTGAAATTAATTTTTTTTTTTTTAACCAATTAAAATGTCTCTTCACTTAATGGCGGATTTGTCATGAGCAAATTAAGACTCTTAAAAGAAAATAGTTGTAGTTATGTATTTATGTTAATTGGAGTAATTTGCTTGGGTTATTAAGGAATCTCTTCAGTGCATCCTTCACATCCTTGTTCCTTAGGCTGTAAATGACGGGATTCAGCATTGGTATCACTAGGGTGTAAAAGACTGAGGCCATTTTATCAGTATCTAATGAGTGGTTGGTCCTTGGTTGCAAATACATGAAAAGGAGGGTCCCATAGAATACAGTGACTGCCATCATGTGAGAAGCACAGGTGGAAACTTGAACTTCTAGTAAAAAAAAAGAAAATGGAAGAAATGATGACGTAGAAGAGCTGAACAAAGGATTTCAAAGGGTGTCTCCAGAAGAGTAAAGAATTATTATGACATGTGCAAATACCTGAAGTTAGGAAACAAAAAAAAAAAAGAATATGCTTGGCATTTGTCAAGTTGAAATAACTGAAGAAAAAAAATTCAAACCTTGAGTTGCAATATTGAAGGGTTCTACAGAGAAAATATTACACAATGCAGTAAGCATCAAAAGCAGACGGAAGGAATATGCAGAGTCGCTGTACCAAATACAAGTGGTCAATGTTCAACCATTTTAGGAGGGAGCATATGATCAAGAACTGATGGTACTGAAGGAAGAGGTCCTAGCTGCACTGATGTAATTGGCAAAAAACAAGGCATCAGGGAATGATGGAATACCAATTGATGTTTCAACAAACAGAAGCAGCTCTGGGCGTGCTCACTCTTCTATGATGAGAAATTTGGAAGACAGCTACCTGGCCAACCGATTGGAAGAGATCCATTTTTATGCCTATTTTAAGGAAAGGTGATCCCAACTAATGTGGAAATTATCGAACATTATCATTAATATGAAACTCAAGCAAAATCTTGGTGAAGATCATTCAAAAGCAGCTGCAGTAGCACATCGATAGGGAACTGCCAGAGATTCCAGCCGCATTCAGATGTGGAGATGGAACCAGGGATATCATTGCTCATGTCAGATGGACCCTGGCTAAAAGCAGGGAATACCAGACAGATGTTTACCTGTGTTTTATTGAGTATGCAAAGTCCTTCTACTGAGTGGATCATAACAAATTATGGATTACTTTGCAAAGAAGAGGAATTCCAGAAGCCTTAATTGTGCTCATGAGGAATCTGCATAGAATAAGAGGCAATCATTTAGGCAGAACAAGGGGCATGGTTTAAAGTCAGGAAAGGTGTGCTTCGGGGTTGTACCTTTTCATCATTCTTATTCAGTCTGTATGCTGATTAAATAATCTGAGAACCTGGACTATAAGAAGAAAAACACAGCATCAGGACAGGAGGAAGATTCATTAGCAACCTACATTATGCAGATGACATAGCCTTACTTGCTGAAAGTGAAGAGAACTTTAAGCATTTACTGATGAAATTGAAAGACCACAGCCTTCAGTATGGATTGCACTTCAACATAAAGAAAACAAAAATTCTCACCACTGGACCAATAAGCAATACCATGATAAATGGAGAAAAGATTGAAGTTGTCAAGGATTTCATTTTACTTGGATTCACAATCAACACTCATGAAGACATCAAAAGACCCATTGCACTGGGCAAATCTGCTGTCAAAGACCTCTTTAAAGTGTTAAAAAAACAAAGATGTCACCTTGAAGACTAAGGTGCACCTGATGCAAGTCATCGTGTTTTCTATAGCCTCGTATGTGTGCAAAAGATGCACGATGAAGTAGGAAGATAGAAGAATTGACATCTTTGAATTGTGCTGTCAGCAAAAAATATTGAGTATGCCATGAATTGCTAAAAGAATGGGCAAATCTGTCGTGCGAAAGTACAACCAGAATGCTCCTTAGAAGCAAGTTTGGTGGGGCTATGTCTCACAAGTTTTGGACATATTATCAGGAGGGATCAGTCCCTGGAAAAAGACACCATGCTTGGTAAAGTAGAGGGTTAGCATTTCTTGCACATATTGTTGCTGTAAGTCTTGATGGCATCTAACAACAACAACAACAAGCCGAAGACAGATCTATAGAGATACCACAACCATGTAAAGCCAGGGGTTGCAGATGTCCTCGTAACCATCCTAGGTTATTATGACCAGCATGAATGGTCTTTGACTGACATACTTAGAACACGTTATTAGGAGGGATCAGTCCCTGAAGAAGGACATTATGCTTAGTAGAGGGTCAGTGAAAAAGAGGCAGACTCTCAACAAGGTGGATTAACACAGTGGCTGCAACAATGGGTTCAAGCATAGCATCGATTGTGAGAATGATGAACAACCAGGCAATGTTTCATTCTGTTGCACATGTAGTCACTGTGAGTGGGCTCTGACTCAATGGCAACTAACGACAATGACAACATGCTAAATAAGTATTTTTTTTTCCATTTCCCAATAGATATTTATAAGCAAGAGAAAAAATATACAATACTTTAAAACAAGAATTTATACCCATATGTGTGTGTATATACATATACATATACATGTATATATACCCATGCACACCTGCACGTGTACATGTAAAGCAGTATGAACATAGAAGCAAACTGATGGCATAGTTTTTCTGTATGTGATAAAATAGCCTAGGATGAGGGTTCGCTATGATTTTTATTTCAAAATTATGAAGAAGAATAGAAAGACACTAATAAACTGAAATAAAAATTCCATCTTTGTCGTATCTTCTTCACATGGAGGCATATGCCATGACTCCTGATTTTTCTTTTCATATTTAGTGCTAAAAACATACTTTATTGATAAGCCAATTTCTCCCAAACACTTTCTTTATTGCTTCTTTTACATCTTTGTTCCTCAAACTGTATATAATGGGATTCAGCATGGGTATCATAACACTGTAAAATATTGACATTATCATGTCATGATCCAGAGTATAGCTGGAACTTGGTCTGACGTACATGAAAAGGATTGTTCCATGAAAAATTGACACTCCAGTTAGGTGAGAGCCACAAGTGGAAAAGACTTTTCGTCTTCCTTCAGCAGATCGCATTCTCAGAATGGCTAACAAAATGAAACCGTAGGAGATCAGGACAATCAGGATGGTGAATATCTCAATAAAACCCACAATGTAGAAGAGTAGAAGCTGGTTGATGTGAGTGTCAGAACAGGAGATAGCAAGGAGTGGAGGGATATCACAAAAGACATGTCTGATTTCATTGGATGCACAGAAGGAGAGGCTAAAAGTTGCCACTGTGTGTAAAGTAGCATGTGAAATACCACCAACATATGAAGAAGTGATGAGTGACACATAGACTCTGGGTGACATGTTAACTGAATAGAGAAGTGGGTTGTAGATTGCTACATAGCGATCATAAGCCATTGCTGCCAAGAGAAAGCATTCTGTAGTCCCAAAAATAACACTGAAAAACATTTGTGTTGCACATTCAAGGAATGAAATGTCTTTATTCTTTGACATCAAACCCACTAACATATTTGGGGTAATTACTGAGGAATAGCAGGCATCCAAGAAAGATAACACACTTAGAAAATAGTACATGGGATTGTGGAGCTGGGAGTCCACAATGACCAATACAACCAGTCCTAAATTTCCTATCAGAGTAAAGAGGTAGATTGCTAGAAATAGAAAAAATAAGACGACCTGAAATTCACGATTGTCTGTGAAGCCCCTCAGTACAAATGTGGTGACTTCTGTGTCATTTTTCATGTTGATACTTCATGAAACAAAAATATTCATGAAGTTATAGTTTGTATTTCTATGACAGGAACGCACAATTTTGTGACTCAAACAAATGCCAACTCTGTGTTCACATTGATTTTTCAGCCGTGTGTGATTTCCCAGCAGTGACTCCTAAGACAGTAAGACAATGAGTATAGAGTCAGTACCCCTATTCTACTCCCTCTAATATTTATGATGAAAATGAAAGAAATTAATGAAGAGTTAAAAAGAAAAAAAAAAAAAAAACAAGAAGAAATCATGACACTCATGATTTCAAAGTATTTTCTTCCAAGATAATTTCTTTCAAGGTTTTACACCTGTTTATGTGTTGATGATTGTGGACTCAGTGAAATAATAGCTAAGTAACTATTATCTAGGTATTAAAAATAATTATCTATTTTCTAGATAACCCCGTGGCTAAACAAATAAGAGTCAAAGAGTTATCTGGTTGGAGGATATATATTAAAAATTAAAAAAATATTTTATTATAATTTTTGTTTTTAGATATTCTCTCCAAACTTCATCTTAAATTACTGTAATTTATTGATTAGGAATTTTGAATCAGTTTTATGGATACATAATCTGCTACAAATTATAACCTATAAAATATTTAAATTTATAATCTAAGTCTAGCTCCAGTTTTAATACATTGATAAGGATCTCTCAATAAGAGATAGAACCATTTAGATTAGAGTGATTAAAGGAGAAAAAATCCAAATATCTACAATATCCTTGAAAAAATAATGTCAGAATTACCTAGGAAAATATTAGAGAAATTTAGAGAAAATATTTCCTTAGGAATTTTGTAAAGAACAAAGTTAGAGGAAAAAAAAAATACTTAAGTAATTTGACAGCAACGATAATATATTTTAGATTGAATTATCTTTCGTGGAAGTAAAAATTTAAGGCAAAGCATATTAGAAGACCTAACCCATTTATTTTAATTATCCTAATATGTATCAGTGACTATAGCACCATAAAATATTTATAAATATGTCATTTTATTAAAAAACTCTTTCACTACCTAATTGAGAAATTCCTAAATACATTTCTTAGTTTGAGAAATCTCATATATGGGGGTGGAGGTGAACATGGGTATTAATAAAGGGATAAGGAGGCAAAAATATTTACGTAAATAAGATAAAAATAGTCAATAGATATCAAATACAAACACTGATGAATGATGAATAAAATCAATGCATTATGTTTTTAAAAATATTATTACGAGCCTGAAGAAAAAGGTGATTTCTAATACAACCCCTGACGTCAGTTCAACAGTGTGCCTGAATTCACAATAGTACAAGGTAAATAACATAAGATTTAGAATCTGAAAATACCTGCTCATCACTTAGTTTGGTGATTAGAAAATGTGTGTGATGTTAAATTTTCTCTCTGAAGTTTAGTCTTCTTTAAACTGGCAAAAAAAAGTTTAATAACCAACCTATTCAGACACAATTTGGGTGTGTATACACACACAAACACATACACAGGCAATTTTCTTTAAATATTTCAATTTTTGGTTATAAATGAAACAGATAAATATAATTGAAATTTTGTCATCAGATGTATTTATTTTAAAAATTAAATTTGGGTCACAAAATTCACATTTTAATGAAAACATTGAAAAATGTATGCACTCCGAGAATTAAGTACATGTAATACTAACATGCACTCAAACATTATTTTGTCAAGATCAAACCAAATGAATCATATTATGATGAAAAAGTCCTCTAAAGGTGGATTTAATCATATTCTTCAACCTTTGCATATGAAAAAATGGTATAATTTCTGTTAATAAGATTTCATAAACATAACATAAGCTTATTTTTTAGAGAGTAGGAGTTTTGTGAGTTGTGTGATCCAGTGGTAAGAATAAAAGTTACACAGGTTACAACAACTAGATTCATCATGTAACAGTGGTCTTAATTTGGCTTTCTATAAAGAAAATGTTAAAAAAAAAAAAAAAAGAGAAGAAATATTAAGCACTTGAGTTAAATTTCTCTGGAAACTAGCTTTTCTGCTATATGTCAAAAGAAAAGTTATACTGAGTATGACTGTCTATGTTAGCACATTTGGAAAGGGGTCAAAGTCGTAAAGAGAAAGTGATTATGATTATTGATGAATTTAATAGGCTTAATTTTAAGAAATTAATGTAAAGTCACTTCCATAAATATCATTTTAAGGTAAAGAAGATAACTCTAGATATCTTGGGCTCAACATTGAAACACTTATAATGCAAAGGAAAGAAATAATAACAGCTATCATTTGTTTTGTTGAGCACTTGGTATGAGAAAGAAATTTTCTGCACAATACTTTTTGATGTATTTATAGCAATCTTCACAACTTATAAGTACCAGAACCAAGATTCAACCCCAGCTCTCCCTGATCCCAAAGTGTACATATCTTCCATCCTTTTCTACTGCCTCTTGGAACCCTATTGGGGAAGTGGTTATAGACTTTGGCGGCTAACCAAAAGGTCATCAGTTAGAATCCACCAGCCACTCTTTTGAAACCCTATCGGGCAATTCTACTCTGTCATAAAGGGTCACTATGAGTCCAGATTTACTCACTGGCAATGGACTTGGTTTTGGTTCTATACTGCCTCCTATTACACGATGGCTTAATTCTGCAACTGTCCCTTCCCCCCATGATAAATAAAACCAAACACCGTTGTAGTGTTTGGGTATCTTTCAAGTAATCAATAACAGAGAAATATTATGAAGTAATAATCTGATGTGACATCTAGTTGTAAAAGCTAGTAAAATAAATGTCAATTATTTATTTCCCCCTCATTATTTATATCCAAATACAACCCTGCAGGCAGATGAATAGTTCAAATATTTTTGTTTTCTATTGACATATTAAATTTAGACCTTTCTTCTCATTGTTCTTATATGAAGTGTATGGCTTTCTTCCATCAGGAAAATTAAAGTGTACATTCAATTTGGAGTCTATTATTTACCTCTATAAGCATATCTTTCATATTTTCTCTGTTCTTTTCTAGGAAGTACGGGTTTTAAATTATTGGGTAGAAATCTGAAAAAAATCAGATTTTGACAGATATATAATAATCACCAATGGAATAGGGAAGAAATAAAGTTTTTAATACTGGGGACTTCACAGCCTAGTCTACCTGGATAGTCTAGGTTATGTCTCCTAAATATTCTGCAAATGATCTGAAATGTTCTCTTACCTGAAGAATAGCAAGTGCAGGTTTAGATATATCATGAACATGTTTTATTTAGATCTTTTATATTCACTTACTCAGCTGTTAATGAAACCCATAGGAGATTCCCAGAGGGGAATATTCCCCAATTATCTTTTGGCTCAAAATACCAACTTAATGATTTACTCAGTGATAAGGAAGTAAATAGTTCTTGAGTAATATACTAAATCTTGACTTTTGTTGACTAAATAAAGTTTTTTGGAGTCTGATTTAAAATGATGGCTTAGGGGAAAATTGTGTTTTAACATTAGATAATAAATTGTCAGATATTAGACATAATCTTATATCATAGCTCTGATGCTGGGTGAGCACTTAGCTTCTCTGAGACCCTCATACTGGCAATACAACCCATTTTATATTGCAAAAAACCTGTAAATATAGTAAAGTATTATTATAAGTAAAACTGTGATATATCAATTCCAGAATATAGCGCAAGGGTTTATAGACATCCATATTCATGATATTTCTACATTGCTGAAATTAAAATGTGTTTGAAGTAAACAAGGCATAGATTTTGAGTTTCTTTAAAGGCGTCTCAGTCAAGTGATAAGAAATGCACAAAAATGTCTAGCTTTATAGAGAAAGCAAACAAACAAACAAAAACACTGCTATTGAAGAAGGTATCAAATGTTTAATGACCTGGAGTACCTTCTAAGTCATGTATTTTGTGAATCCTGGATGACAAATTCTAATCTGTAGTTTTCTCAGATGAAATAGTAATAGCACAGACAATGGAGATTACGACATTTGTGTAAATCCTTTATAGTGAAAGAGTAAACAAAACAAAACAAAACAAAAAATACTATAAAAAAGATGAATCCAAGAAAAAGGAAGCAGAAGGAAATTAAAGAAATTTCTTATTAAAAACTCATAATTTCTTTCATTATTGTATCACACACACATTCAAGCACACACTAAACCCATGCTCATATGCACACGCATACTCACATGTGCCCATGAGTAGGACTTAAAAAAAGTGTAACACTGATAGACAAGCAAGGACCAACAGCATGTCTAATTTTCTACAGTTTTCCAGATGCTTCTAATGGGAAGCCAGGTTAAGAGCAACAGATCTTGTGAAACTTGAAGTCTGGCATAACTTGAATAACCTTTCATGTGTTTATTCAAAAGTCTTTTTGAGACATTACTATGTGGCAAGGAAACAACAAGTAAACAATAGCAGACGTAATAACCACTATGAAGAGAAGCAAAGCCAAGACAAGGGATAAAGTAAGGCATTGAGGGGATCAGATATATTTTACAGAGGGTGTGGTATGAACCTCTATGATGAGGTGACACAGGAAACAAAATCTGAATGAAGTGATGCAACATGACATTGAGAATTCTTGTCAATTTTCACATTTAAAGGGTGCATAGAAAATAGAGCTTATGGCATTTCAGTAAACTCTTTATTATGAAAGAGCCAAAAAAATTAAAATACTAAAAATAAATTTTTGTAAGCAGAAGGTAATTAAAGAAATTTGTTATTAGTTAACTCTGAATCCCCCCTAAAGCACTTCCTTAAAAAGTCTCCTACAAACAACAAACAAGCACAAGCAAAGAGGAAAGTGAAAGAACAAAAAGGATGATTTTGACAAAATTAAGCCACAAAAGACCTCCATTAACCCCAGCATAAGTATTTTAAGGCATCAAGGCTCCCATGGCAGCAGGCACAGTGTAAATGGCAAAGAGAAGTATTAACAAGACCTAGTATTAACCCTGCAAACTTCATAACCAGCCTCGGAAAGGAGAGAGCAATTTACTGTATGGGAATCTCAGCAATATCAACCAGGAAAAATGGGAAAAACCTTCTGGCTTCCACTTGCAGGTTGATGACTACTCCTCTCTCCTCACCTAAACCCACAGCAAAGAATCACAAGAGGATCTAGGGAGACTCAGATGGTGCTCTGGGTCATTGAAGATCTCAGAAATAAGCATTACGCACTTTCTTCCAAAAAGACAAAGCTTCACTGGGAGGAAAAATGCCTGAGAGGAGAATTTAAGTTGAGCAGGGAGACTGGGAAGGAAAGTTTCAAATAAGTGAGGGGGCATTCTACAAGACGGAGGTTTCAGAAAGGACGGTTACAGCAACATATACTTTCTAAAGTGCAAAGTATCACTTAGGAAGATAAGACCTATAGATCTATGGGACTCAGTACCCGCAAAGCCTCTCTCATGCTATCCTCTTGCCACTGTTTATTCTGTGAAAGTAACTCCTACTCTGAAGAGAAGATTAATTTATGTTTTAGCTGTTTTTAAAGTCAGGGTTATTGATTTTTAATACAAACACAGAAATATTCACCACTTATAGGAACCAGGGTTTTTTTTTTTTTTTTTGCTTATAAAAAAAAAAAAATGGACAGTGTTGCAATTGATATGTGGCCAATGATTTGGTTGCATGATCAGGGTTTTGGAAGGAACATAACTGGAAAATTGGTAAAAAAGATATCTAGGGAAGAGAAATGTGGATATCTCTTCTGAATTGGCAAAAAAATGTGAAGATATTTTTGTTCCCTGTGAATACTCACCACTGAGTGACCTCAGGAAAGGAGGGTTTTAGTAGTGTAGTTAATAGGATGACCTGTTCTGTGGATACCATTCAGCTTCTTTCCCCAGCCACTCCTGTCATTTCCCAATGGGCTCATGGACAGAGTGTTCATGGCTGCAGTCATGGAGGTAATACACGAGTTCAGTGACAAGAACTTTCACACACCAAAGTCAAACTGCCTAGGGCTACTGTTGAGAGGACAATCTACAAGCAGCAGAAACCAACACTGAGTATCCAAATGATGCCATCCCACTCAGCCAGCTAGCTACCTGATGGCCTATTGATTACATTGGACAGCTCCCATCATGGAAAAGACAGTGTTTTCCTTACTGGACTAGATACATAGTTTGAATATGGGTTTGCTTTTCCTATACACAGTACTTCTGCCAAAAACACTATCCATGGAAGTACAGAATCCCTAAACCCACCATGACTAGATTCCGCACAACATTGCTTCTGATCTATAGATTAGTATCCGAGATTTCAAAGACAAGAAAAGACCCTACACATCTCAAAAATTTGACCTTTCATTCTGGCCAATATCTGATATTCTAACATTCTACCACTTAGAATATTAACAGCTATTTGTATAAAACCTTGTCTCTCATTTTATAGCTTTCTATCCGTTTGTTTATTGTATAAACATGTGTATTAATGTTTTATCTCTTGTATTAAGCTTTCGCTGAGCTTATATGTATCACTTATAGAACAAAAAATCTAACCCAGAAAACCCAGTGCCGTCGAATCGATTCCGACTCATAGCGCCCCTATAGGACAGAGTAGAACTGCCCCACATATAATTCAGATGAGAAATTATTTGTATTGAACAAAGTCTGACATATGTTATGCTTTCGTATTATTTAATAATACATAGGTTTACAAGATTTTGAGAGAATTAAGCAGACTATATTCCCAAGAAGGAAGAAACTGGATTACAGGAAGTTTAATTTATTAACCAATGACACATAGTTGATTAGCATCGGAGCTAAGGCTATGTCCTGTGTCACTGGATTTATTTTCCAGTCCTATGCCATAAACTTTTCTGCTAAGGGATCAGTTTTCCAGAGGCCCAAGCAATTCATTTAATCATTTTTATCAAGTATTTCGTTGTTACAGAGCCATTCTCTTGTTATTGCAGGAAAAAAAAAAATAGCTTGTTATTTTTATGTCCAAAGAGAGTTAGCATTCTCTCTCCTTGGTTAATCCCCTATGGACTAAAAGAAGAGCTCAAGAAACTGGTATAAAAATCCAAACACAATCACGGCATACTTTAATTGAGTGAGAAATTCAGTTCCACAGGTAAGAGGAAAAAATTTTATCACTTACAAAATATTTTAGAAGATTGAACCTTTAATCTCCAACTAGAGTATATGCCTAGTTTTAAAAGTAAATTTCTTTTAGGTGATTCTGGTTAATTCAGACTTGTATTAAAAATTGAATGTTTCCCAAGAACACAGCAAAGAAAACAGAAAGGACTCCCTACATATTTAGGTCAATAGAGGTTTAAATCAGAAATTTGCTTTATGGATGATAATCAGAATAGGAGTAGTAGAATTAAGGCTGTATTTTCTTTAAAAAAAAAAAAAAGAGATTGTGAGAACAGTGCAGGACTGGGTAGTTTTTCGTTCTGTTGCACAGCAGGTCACTATGAGTCAGAACCCACTCAATGGCACCTAAAAACAACAAATTTAAAAATCAGAGAAATTATTAAAGAGAGAGAAAATTAGCTTTCGACCAGCATTTGGTTATATGCTACTTTGGTATGAGATATATATATATATATATATGTATATATATGTATATATACACACACACACACATACGCATATACATATATATTCTCTCACTGAGGGACATAAATTATTTTAAAACTTATTTTTCTCTACAAGCCATTTTCAATATATATATATTTATGTGTATATATAGTTTAATAATTTCATGGCCTATTTAAGCTGGATGCCTTTTAAAAATAACTCAAATATGTGAGGATGTTATTTTACATTATTTCACATTATTTCTAGAGGCTGGTGGCTCCAGAATAATAACATGGCACAATGGAATTACAATATGATCAAGCAGAAATAGTTTAGACTGTGGAATCAAAGAAATCTGGGATGAATCCTTGCTTTGCTAGTGTAATGGTTTGATTTGTGTCCCCCCAAAATGTGTGTCTACTTGGTTAGGCCATGTGTGGTTGTCATCCATTTTGTGATTTTCCCGTGTGTTATAAATCATAATCCCTGACTGTGGTTAAAAGGATTAGGGTGGGATGTAACACTCTTGCTCAAGTCACATCCTTGATCCAATGTAAAGAGAGCTTCCCTGGGGTATGGTCTGCACCACATTTTGCTTTACAAGACATAAGAGGCAAAGCAAGCAGAGATTTGGGGATCTCATACCACCAAGAAAGCAGTATTGGGAGCAGAGTGCATCCTTTGGACCCCCAGGGTCCCTGGCTTGGAAAACTCCTAGACCAGGGGAAGATTGAGGACAAAGACCTTCCTCCAGAGCCGACAGAGACAGAAAGCCTACCCTTGGAGCCATTGCCCTGAATTCGGACTTTTACCCTACTTTACCATGAGGAAATAAATTTCTCTTCGTTAAAGCCATCTACCTGTGGTATTTCTGTTATAGCAGCACTAGATGACTAAGACAGCTAGTAACTATCTGTGTGACCTTGGTCAAGTTTTATATCTAGCTGGAACTCAGTTCTTTCTCTCATCTGTAAAAGAATGCTAAACTATTTAGTTTTCAGGGTGCTATGTAGATTATGTACAGAATGTACACAAAATTCCTAACCCCTTGAACCCACTTAATAATACGTGGTAGCTGCTGTCGTAGCTTTCTTTCTTCTCAAGCCTAGTGTTTGTAGTGTTTTTCTCACTGACGTCTGGTACTTTATGTTTTCTGACTTTGTGACTCTGAGAGAGTTGAGGAACTGATTTTTTTTAGTCTCCCAGATGGAACATGTTTTGTTTAAAAAAAATTCAGAATCTATGTTTTTGTGTTCCTTGCCACTACAGCCTCTTTGAGTGAAATCAGCTAGTCATAAATACAACCAACCATTTGTCATCTTGTTGACTCTGACTCATGGCAACGCCATGTGTGTGAGAGTAGAACTGTGCTCTGTAAGGTTTTCAGTAGCTGATTTTTCAGAAGTAGATGGTTGGTCTTTCTTTTGAGGTCCCTCCGAGTGGATTCTAATCTCCAAAATTTTGGTTAGCAGCCTAGTGTCTCAACCTTTTGCACCACCCATGGACTTTGACTTAAACACCAACAGTTCTGACTTCTTAAAAGATTAGCTAACGGAAATGCCTCTCTGAAGAAGTTTGGGGGGAAGTAGATAAAACTCATACTTTTTCCTCTGTCGAGTCTCCGTTCCCTATAGTGAAGTAGATAATTACTCTAGTAGAACCTGACTTGGTATAAACCATACTTTCATTCTTAAATCATTTTCTTGCTCTACAGACAAGATCAGACCATCACGGGTGTCCCAAAATTAAATCACAAACAGTATCCAGAGAATTTAAGCAAAAGACACTATTATTTCACTGACAAGCCCAAAGGCAGAACGCAGTGATGGAGACACATTTTTACAATCCTTTACAGATTACAAAATATGGAGTCCTGATGACACAGTGGTTAAGTACTACGGCAGTTAACCAAACGTTTAGCAGTTTGAATCCACCAGCCACTCCTTGGAAGCTCTGTGGGACAGTTGTACTTTGTCCTATAGGGTTACTGTGGGTCGGAATCTACTTGATGGCAAAAGTTTTTTTTTTTTGTTTTTTACATCATAGAATATTAGGATTTATTGAGCTTAATTTCAATAAATTGATATTTTAATACCTACTTAGGTCATATAACAAACAAGTATAACAAAAACACTTCAGATTCTGGTTTGGGATTCATTCATTTCTCAAAGGTTTGACAAAAAAAATTAATTTTAGAATTCCCAATTTTTTTTTTTTTAGGTAAAGTGTGGAAGGCTTATTTAAGTACTATGTGCTTTTTATATATAATAAAAACAATTAAATTAAAAAATTATATTAATATGTTTCACGAATAAGCACTCTGCATGAGTACCATGTTCATGTAGTTTATCAGCATATACCTCAATCATTTTGTTGAACTTACCCATTCTTTCATACAGGAAGGAAGAAGGATGGCTTTATTTTTCCAGCTGACACTGGCACTGGGAAGGAAGAAGGATGGCTTTATTATCCCAGCTGACACTGGCACTGGGTGCTATTTCTGAGATTTTAGTAAAAGTTTTTGAGTCTAAATACAGTGCTCTTAACTTTCCACCATTGCTGTCTTGTGTCAGAGCCATCAGTGAAGTGATGGTTAGAATCACAGGCTAGCTGACATTTCTTCTGTTTCTGTTAGTCAAGCTATATTTTGCAGTTGATTTTGCAATGAATTTCTTTAGCAGACAACCTACTGGCATTTTTTTTTTCAAAATTTGGTTGCATATTTTTAATTTCCCTTCACTGTGCTTCTTCCATTCTACCTGATTTCTATTTTATTTCTGTCTCTCACCAGTAAATATTTTGTTTGTGTTCCATGGATTCTTGAAAGAGAAAGATGGGAGAAGTGCAGAGGGAGAGAGAGAGAGAGAAAGAGGATAGGGGATTTTTGAAATATAAATGTATTTTTGTGATGTCCCCAAAATATATGAATATATATTTATCTATTATTTCATGACTTTATTAACTACTATTATAACCATTCAAACAATTAAAATATTATAAGATATATGCATGTGTGTTCTCAAAGTTGTATATGAACTTCATGGATTTACATAGAAAAAGGTGCCTGTTAAGACAACTTGAAAGGTTAGTCTAACTTCATCGATTTTCTAGTCATATGAGAACATTTTAAAATTAAATAATTTTAATAAGTTTTTTCTCATTTAAATTTAATCCAATATTGTGAGATACATGGTGGTGTTCTCATTTTATCCTAGTGGGTGTTAAGGAAAGGCATTCATAAACACTGTAGATAATTTGAGTACTCTAGGGTTTACTTACATGGAAAAAGTGTTTGGATTTAAAAATCCCTCTACTCATTCTTCCTTGTCAATTTTAAAATATGGCAATTTGAGAACCACATAAATTAGCAGGTTTGTTTGTTTGCTGTTAACATGAGAAGCTCAGCCAACAAATGTATGAAGCCATTTATTTATTTTATTTAAACAGGAAATTACATCCAGATGGGCCCAGCCAGTCACTGCCTCTTCCATCACTGTCTAGGATATTATCACGTCCTTCTAAGAAACAAACATGAAGATGGAATTGAATGCTCTCTGTTTCACAGGATATTGCATTTATGAGTTGTCATCTAGTCCTTTCCAACTCAAAGCAATCCTGAGGGTGTCAGAGTAGAACTGTGCTCCATAGGATTTTCAAGACTCATTTTTGGTAGTAGATTATCAGTCCTTTCTTCTGACGTGCCTCTGGATGGAGCTGAACCACCAAACTTTGAGTTAGCAGCAAGTACACTTATCATTTGTACCACGCCGAGAGTCCAACTGCGTTTAGGACCCATAAATATCAACTAAAATGTCAGTGTTGCCATCAGGACTGAATGCACACAGGATTCGGTTGAAGAACACCGCTGAAGTCACCATGTTTGTATTGCGGGGTTTTACAGACAACTTTGAGCTGGAAGTCTATCTCTTTTCACTATTTCTTGCAATCTATATTTTTACTCTGGTGGGAAATTTGGGACTGGTTTTATTAGTCATGATAGATTCCCGACTCCACAATCCCATGTACTATTTTCTGAGTGCATTATCATTCTTGGATGCCTGCTATTCTTCAGTTGTCACCCCAAAAATGTTGGTCAATTTCCTGGCAGAAAATAAAACCATTCATTCCTTGGATGTGCGACACAGATGCTGGTCTTTGTCACTTTTGGGACCACAGAATCATTTCTCTTGGCGGCAATGGCATGTGGTTGCTCCGTAGCGATCTATAACCCACTTCTGTATTCAGTTAACTTGTCATCCAGAGTCTATGTGCCACTCATCATTGCTTCTTATGTTTGTGGTGTTTCACATGCTACTTTACACACATAGCAACTTTTAGCCTGTCCTTCTGTGCATCCAATGAAGTTAGACACGTCTTTTGTGATACCCCTCTACTCCTTGCTATCTCCTGTTCTGACACTCACATCAACCAGCTTCTACTCTTCTACGCGGTATGTTCAGTTGAAATATTCACCATCCTGATTGTCTTGAACTCTTATGGTTTCATTTTAATGGTCATTCTGAAGGTGCATTCTGCTGAAGGGAGGCGAAAAGTGTTTTCAACCTGTGGCTCTCACTTAACTGGAGTGTCAATTTACCATGGAACAATCCTCTTCGTGTATGTGAGGCCAAGTTCCAGCTATGCTTTGGACCATGACATGATAGTGTCTGTATTCTACACCATTGTGATTCCCATGCTGAATCCCTTTATCTACAGTTTGAGGAACAAAGATGTAAAAGAAGCAATGAAAAAATGTTTGAGAGAAATTGGTTCATAAATAAAGTACATTTTTAGCATTGTAATACTGAAAAGAATGTTGGGTGTCAGTCCATAGTTCTAAGATTTGAATCTAGAGAAGAAAGTGCCTTGCTTTTAGTTTAAAGTACTTTTTTCTCCTAGAATATTTCCAAATGAAGCATTAATCAACCTTCCAAGGCAGAGCTTTACAAGTGCAGGTAAGTTGTATCATATACATACTTATGGGATTACATTCAAATGTACCCATATTAAACATTCAGTGGCAGGTTATATTACTATGATTAGTATTTAACTTCCTCTTTCTCTTACTATAATGATGCTGTCCTGAGAACTCTATAGCTTCACATATTCTCACATTGTTTATAGTACGTCTTCAGCAAACATTTGGAAGTTAATTTCCCATTCTGAAATCCCTGTGATGGACCTCCCAAAGATTACTAGCCCCTTATGCTGTCATACACTCAGATCCATCTCGGCCTCTGGATATGCCTTCTGCACTGCTTCACTGAACACCATAAACATTGATTCCACTATTAGTTTGTTTTTTTTTTTTGCCATTGTCCAATCACAGAAATTTATTAGACTCTTTCTGAAACTACTAAGAGACCAGAGAGTATACTTAATGAGAGTATACTTAAGGTTCAGTAAAAACAAACATAAAGCTTAGAGAATAAGCTACAATTGGCTACTATATGTGTTTGCTCCAAAATCAGAAAAATTATTTCACCATTCAGAAATCCTTTAATAATTCTAGTTCATTTCCTAATTCTACCTTTGTTCTCTAACTATGAAGAAAAACTCTACATTGGTCATTACAAATGAAACTTTACACCAATGAATATGGCCCAGAGAAGGAAAAAAATGGTCTACATCACCCCAAGTCTCTCCTGTTTATGCTAACTCCTTACTGAATTATTTGCTTTTACTTCAATGTTTGTTTATTTTACAAGTCATTAAGAGTAAAAAGTATGTTTTGCTCAATAAAACCTATTTTCTTCCTATCAGTGGTGGTTATCTTGTGACCCAACCACAATGAAATTACCAGAAACTAGCAATCAAAACAATGTTCCTGTAAAAGCCAGTTCTTAATTATGAGTTTGAAAAGCACACCAGTAAGTTTCAGAGCCTCAATTTCTAATCTCTTCTGATCAAATATGCAAAGAAAACTAATACATTTCTGTTGGAAGAAGGGATATTTGACATCAGAGTGAGGTTTAAATATATGCTCAAAATTCCTTTAAAAAAGTACTAATTTTCACAGATGCAATATAGGCATTTTATCTTTTAAAAATTATATGATTTGAAGCCCTAGTAACAAAAAATCCTTTCTGATTATGATCTATTCAGATGGTCTCTCTAGAAGATAGGAATAGCCTGCTTCAAAAGTACTCCTAAATAGGTGACTTTTACAAAACTCAGAATTTTTGCAGCATTCATAGATCATATTTGAAGCTTCTATTATTCAAATCAGGGTTTCAAAGTTGTAAAGGAAAGGATTCAGTCAAGGTTGTCTCCTTTGTTACCAGTCTTCCAAGTGAAAAAAAGAAACAACATAATCTTATGGGAAAGGAAGAGATGAACTGAAGGAATAAGGTTGCACCCAATTGTGCCTAAAAATATTTGGTTAATAATCCAGCCATCAAATTAGACAAGAATTCATGTCAAATGAACCTGTTTGGAAATTCCCATACTGTCTCCTATTTTTCTCTTAATAAAGTAGAAACCAAATTTTGAGATAAAACAGTCTTCAATGATTTTTTATTTGTTCAAGTCAACATGGAAAAATGGTATACTTAAGTCTCAAGTTAAATAGTTCTATTCTTTATAAATTACCTCAAGCATCTTTCCATTAAGAAATAATTGTTTGACCTTCCTGTCCCCATGGACCCCTTTTATTTATTCATTTAATATAAGTTAACACATTGGTCAATATTACATAAAATAAATATTGAAACTAATATTCATTGTTTTGAATATTTAGTTCCTATATAGGTATTAAGGAACCCTGGTGCTGCAGTGGTTAAAGCCCTTAGCTGCTAACCAAAAGGTCTGAGGTTTGTGCCTACCAACCAGTCGGTAGGAAAAAAATGTAGTAGTCAGCTTCCTCAAAGATTATAGCCATGGAAACTCTATGAGGTGACATTACTGTGTCCTGTAGGGTGGCTATGAGTTGGAATTGACTAGACAGCAGTGGGTTTGGTTTTATGTAGATCTAACAGTATGCTGATACTGTAAATTGCATAAAGGCAGTCATTGTGTCTGTCCTCACTACTGATCCTCAGGGCATAACATGGTACTTGGAACATAATACTATAGATATTTATTAAATGAATGGTAAGTCAATGAATGAGTAATAGCTAATAGCCATGGTTAGAGCTCATACGCAGCTGATTAGGCACTGAACAATTACATAAGTGCCTTTTACGTATTAAGTTATGTAATCATCATACCTTCTCCTGTGAGTGGTTCTACAATTATCTCTTATTGAGGAAAGAGAGGTACATAAGTTTGCTCAAAACCACATAGTTCTTAAGAGTGATAACTATATTCTCATTTAAGCTTCCTGGATACAAAGGCCTCGCTTTTAGACATTTTGGTATGTAGAATAAAAGAACATGCCAATCTTTTTCCTTTATCAACTGCATTATTTGGCCTTTAGACAACACCATATGAAGTATTGAAGGCCTTCATTAAGTCAATGATGAAGGAATGAATGCAAGGAGTGTTGGAGGTGTGGTTTCCATAGGATTTAACTAGTGATTGGTTTGGTTGAAACATGTGGAAGCTGCAGGTCATGAGCCTGAGTGATCATTAAACCGAAGATATTAAAAGAAGATTGTAAAAGTGGAGTAAATTAGACCAATTATACCTATACTGAAAGGAAGCCATGTAGCACAGAGGTTAAGCACCAGGCTGCTAAATGAAACTTCAGTGGTTAGAAGCCAGAGCTGCTCTTTGGGAAAAACATGCAAGAGCCTGCTTCTGTAAAGGTTTTGAGCCTTGGAAACCCTATGGGACAGTTCTGCTCTGTCCTACAGGGTAGCTATCCGTCAGAATCATCTCCAAGGCAGTAAGGTTTTTTTATTTATTTTGGCATACCTATACTGAGATTGAAAAGATTGAAGTTGTCAAGAATTTCATTTTACTTGGATTCACAATCAACAGCCATGGAAGCAGTAGTCAAGAAATCAAAAGACGCATTGCATTGGGCAAATCTGCTGCAAAGGACCTCTTCAAAGTGTTGAAGAGCAAAGATGTCACCCTGAAGACTAAGGTGTGCCTGACCCAAGCTATGATATTTTTGATCGCATCATATGCGTGTGAAATCAGGGCAATGAATAAGGAAGACCGAAGAAGAGTTGATGCCTTTGAATTGCTGTGTCGGCGAAGAATATTGAATATACCACGGACTGCCAAAAGAACGAACAAATCTGTCTTGGAAGAAGTACAGCCAGAAGGCTCCTTAGAAACAAGGATGGCGAGACTGTGTCTTACATACTTCGGACATGTTGTCAGGAGGGATGAGTCCCTGGAGAAGGACATCATGCTTGGCAGAGTACAGGGTCAGCAGAAAAGAGGAAAACCCTCAACAAGGTGGATTGACACAGTGGCAGCAACAATGAGCTCAAGCATAACAACGATTGTAAGGATGGCGCAGGACCCGGCAGTGTTTCGTTCTGTTGTGCATAGGGTCACTATGAGTCGGAACTGACTCGATGGCACCTAACAACAACAACATACTGATTCTGAGGTTTTATACCATTTTCAAGGATGAGAACTAAAATTCCAGGTAGATATCACTCTGGTTAGACTAGCGAAGTAGACCAAACAGAGGAATATTACAAGGGATAAAGGGATCAGTTACATCATGATAAAGAGCTGAATTCATCAATAAGACTTAACAATTTGAAAAGTGTATATGTCTAAAATAAAATTTCAAAATGCATGAAGCAAACATTATTAGAATTGAAATTAGTATACAAATATAGAATTATAACTGGAGATTTACACATTCCTCTCTCAGTAATTGAAAAAATAAATAGAAACATGTATTTTATAATTTGGTGCTGGATGGTAGAAATAGCTATGCAAACAGCATACTTCTAAATAAACCATCAGTCAAGGAGGACATCACACAGGAAAATACAATATATTTTGAACTGGATGAAAATGTAAATAAATAAATAGTGCAAAATGAAAATGAGCCTAGAACAATTCTAAATCTCTGGGAAGTCCATCCCCCTTTTATATCTCAAACGAGATTGACTCAGGATAAAACCTCACCTTGTGGATTGAATTCTGCCTCACTAACATAACTGCTTATAATCCTGCCTCATAACAACATAGAGGTAGGACTTAGAGATCAAAGGAAAATCACATCAGATGACAAAATGATGGACAGTCACACAATACTGGTACCCATAACCTTGCCAATTTGGCAAACATTTTGGGGGAACATAATTCAGTCCGTTCCACCATTTGGCTCCCCAAAGCTCGTACCCTTGCACATGTAAAACACATTCACCCCCATCATATCACAGCAAAAGTCTTAAAATTCAAAGTCCAAAATCCAAAACTTCCTCTTCATCTGTGAAATCTAGAATACAAGTTATCTGCTTCTAACTACAATGGTGGAACAGGCAGAAACTAGATATTTCCATTACAAATGGAAGAAATTAATGGAAAAGAAGGGATAATACATACCAAGGAAGTCGACAGAACACATTACATTAGTTGTCAAGGCTTGAAAATAATCATCTATTTTCTGAGGACATTTAGGCAATGACCCTGCCCTCCAGACTCTGGGTATTGGCCGCACTCTCGGGATTCTGGGTGGAGGCCCATCTACTCTGGGCTTCAGTTCTGCCTCTCAGGCTCACTGGATGGCAACTGTGCTTGTTTCCTGTGTTTCTTGTCTCTTCAACTTCTTCATCCTGGTTCCCTGGTTTTTGACTTCTTAGGCCTCGCTGCCAGTCTGCCCTGCTGGGGCAAGTGTTCCAAAACTCTTTAGCTCCACCGATAAGTGCCTGGAGGCACCCCACTCCGCCTGTAACTTCTGCTGGAAGACACTCAACGTTCTTGCTCCGTGGGTCAGCTCCAGGCCTGTCTCGTGCTGGTCTCCTGGTTCTGCTGCTACCATCTCTCTGCTGCTGTTACTCTCTGCTGCTGCCTCTTGCCATCTGTTGCACCTCCAGTGTGACAGCTCTCCTCACTTTCTTCTGAGTCCCCATCAGAATTGTCTCTGATGTCTGTCTGTAATTCCACCAACAGTCTCTTCAAGGCAACCCAGGCTTTTACTATCAGGCAATTTAAAAGTCTTTCATCCTCTACCTATTCACAGATTCAAAACCACTTCCAGATTTTAGTTATCTGTTAGAGCAGCACCCCAGTCTACTGGTACCAAATTTAATACACATGGTTATTTGTATCAATAGTCACTGCCCACAGATGCAGCAGTCAAGAAATCAACAGTGCATTGCGCTGGGCACATCTGTGACAAAAGGCCTTTTTAAAGTTTTTTTTAAACAATATAATATTATCTTACAGTTTTGGAGGACAGAAGTCCACAGTGCAAGGGGTCTTTTGTGTGTATGTGTGTGTGCAGAAAATATACCCACCAAAACACTTGCCCATACAACCTCCACATTTTCAATTCAATGTCATTGATTACATTTTTCATATTGTGCAACCATTATTGTTTTTTCCAAAATACTCCACCACCATTAACATAAACTCAATGCCCCCCATACAAAAACTGCCCCTTTTTCCCTCCCTCTCACTTCTGGTACCATTAATAATCTTTGGTGTCCATATATTTACTTTTTTACATAAGTGAGATCATTCAGTATTTGTCCTCTTGTGGCTGACTTATTTTACTCAGCATAATGTTTTCAAGGTTCATCTATATTGGATGCATCAGAGCTTCATTTCTTTGTACAGCTGTATAATGTTCTATTGTGCATATATACCACATTTGTTTATCCGTTCATCTGTTGAGGGACATTTTCGTTGTTTCCACCATTTGGGCATTATAAAAAGTGCTGCAATCAGCACTGCTGTACAATTTTCTGCTTGTATTCCTGCCTTCACTTCTTCTGGGTGCAAAACTAAGATTGGGATTACAGGTCATATGGTAATTCTATGTTCAACTTTTTGAGGAACCCTGAAACTGCTTTACACAGTGTTTGCAGCATTTTACATTCCCGGCTGCAATGAATGCAGGTTTCAAATTCTCCACAACCTCATCAATATTTGTTTCTCATTTTTTTCATCATTGCCATTCTAATGGGGGTGAGGTGATATTTCATTATGGTTTTGATTTGCATTTCTCTAATGGTGAATGGCATTATTTTCATGTGCTGTTGGCCGTTTGAATATCCTCTTTGGTGAATTGTCTGATAAGTCATTTGTCCATGTTTTGGGGGGAGGGGTTCATACTGAGACAAATTTTTAAAACGGTGAAAGAATTAACCAATTCCCTTTTTTGTGGTACAAAGCTGTTCAGTTCTTTCAGCACCATTTTTAAAGAAGCATACCCTTTCTCCATGGATTTTCTTTAGCATCTTTGTCAAAAATCTGTTGGCCACATATGTGTGTTCTGTTTCATTGATGTAGGCCACTATTTCTTAACCAATACCACACTGTCTTGATTATTTTGGCTTAAGGTAAGTCCTAAAATTAGATTAGGTAAATCTTCAAACGCTATTCTCCTTTTTTGAAATTATTTTTATTATTTTATTTCTTTTGCTTTTTCTGTATGAATTGTGGAATAAGTTTGTTAAGATCTGCAAAAATATTTGATTTGAATTAAAATTACATTATATTTATAGGTCAATTTGGGATTGCATTTAGTTAATACATTGATCGATCCCAACTGGGTGCCTACCAGTATCAGTGTACCTTCCTTCCCTCCTTTCTGTCTTCCTTCTTTCCTTTCTTTCCCTCTTTCTTTCAACTCAGATTCCATGACCAACATTTACTATCTACTTAGCATCTTTTTCTATGGAGCCTAGACAACCATATGTTTTTTACAATGTTTCCAAGAATTCTCTAAGAACATATTAAGTATATTCTTAGATTTCTTAGGTATATCTCTTTATATTTGTATAAAGAGTTCTCAAGACAGGAAAAGACCCTGTACAACTCAAAGTTTGACCTTTAACTCTGCAATACTTCTAGTATTCTAGTGTTCTGTCCCATAGAACAATAGAGTTGCCTATATATTGTCCCATCTCTCCTGGCCTAAACTCTCAATGAGCTTACATCTATCTCTCATACCAATTTGATGCCTAGCACCTTATAACTAAGATGAGGAGTATAGTTAATTTTATTAAACTATTATAAATTCTAACATGTTATTACTTCATATTATCTCTATATATATTTACAGAATATTAAACAGGTTATACTACTGGAAAAAAGAAACTAAATTTTAGGGAATTTGATTTTTTAACCCAATATCAATAGTTATTAACATCAGAGCAAGAACAAAGTTCTGCAGCATTAGATTTTCAATCTTATGTTATAAGCTTTTCCATCGAGGCATCTTTTCTAAGAGGCCAACACGATCCATTTTACTATTTTTATCATGCAGTTTATTGTGCCAGAACCATTTGCTTGTTCACTGAAAGGAAAAAAGGAAAAAAAAAATCTTGTTGCTTTCTTTTCTAGAAGAGAGTTAATGTGTTTTCTCCTTGAGAATTCCCTATGGCCTACAAGAAGCCATTAAGAAACTTATATAAAAATCCATACACATAATAGTCATAGCGAACTTTGAGTGAACGGTTCAGTTCCGCAGGTAAGAGGAAAAGTTTTTCATCACCTGAAAAATATTTTAGAAATGAGAACCTTGAACCTCACACTAGAATATACAACTTAAAATTTAAACCTGAAAGAGGTGATTCTAGTTAATTCGGTCTTATATTAGAAATTGTATCACACATCTTCCTGAGAACATAGCAAAGAAAGCAGAAAGCACTCCTTCCATATTTAGATCAATAGATGTGTAAATCAGAAATGTCTTAATTTTCTTGATGGATGATGATCAGAATAGGAACAGTACAGTTATTAAGGTATATTTAAAAATCAAGGAAGTTATGAAATGAAGAGCAAATGAGATTTCAACCTGCATTTGAGTATGTACTACTTTAGGATCATAATTGCTTTCTCTGGGAGAATTAAATATTAATTTTAATTTTATTTTACTAATGAAGCCATTATAGACTTTTTTTTTTTAATTTCATGGTCTGTTTAAACTGGATGAATATAGAAAAAGGAATTTAAATAAGCGAAGATATTATTTTTCATTTTTCTAGGGAACATTGATTTCAGAATTATGGCATGATATAATGGAATTGCAAAATGGTCAAATGGAAATATTTAGATTATGGAATCAGAAAAATGTGAGCCTGAATTCTCGCTCTACTAGTAACTATCTGCTTGACTTTGCTTAAAGTATATGTCTAAAAAAAAAAAAAAAAAAAAACTAGGTGGCCTCAATTCTCTCATCCGTAAAAGGACACTAAATTAGTTATACATTTGCTCTGTAGATTACATATGATAATGTACACAAAGTTCCAAACCCCTAGGTTCTATTTGGAGCCCCGGTAGCAGAGTGGTTAAGAGTTTGGCTGCTAACCAAAAAATGAGCAGTTTGAAACCACCAGATTCTCCTGGAAACACGATGGGACAGTTTTACTCTGTCCTATATGTTCACTATGAGTCAGAATCGGCTTGACAGCAGCAGCAGGTTTTTTGCCTCTTTTTTTTTAGGTTTCAATTCACTTATTAATATATGGTTGCTGGTGTCATAGCTTTTCTCTCAACCTTAGTCTTTGAAGTGTTGTTCTCATTCACATGTCATAATTTACATTTTCTGAGTGTATAAGAATTGAGGAATTAATCTTATTTTACTCTTCTAGAGGGTTCATGTTTTGTTAAATATTTCAGGGTATTTGATTTTGTCTTCCTAGTCTCTGTCTCCTGTTAATGTGAAATCAACCAGTTGTACACACCACCAGTTTTCATTTCCTTTAAGCTTTGTTAACAGAAGTGCCTGTTTGAAGAAACTTGGAAGCGGTAGTTAAAGCCCATACTTTGTCCTCTGCCGAGTTTCCGGTTCCCTGGATCAAAGCAGAGAATTGCTCTAATAGAAGCTGATATGGTATAAAATATCATTTCTTTCTTAACTGATATTCTCGCTCTACAGGAAATATCAGAGCCATCAAGGGTACCTGAAAATTATATCAGCAAGAGTATCAGGAGAATTTAAGCAAAACACACTAAAATTTCAGTGACAAACCCAAAGGCAGCATGCACTAATAGAGATGTATTTTTTATGATCATTTACAGCATAGGATCTTAGGGTTCATTGAGTGCAAATCCAGCAGAATGGCATTTTAATACACATTTAGTGTCATAAACGATCCCTGGTGGTGCAGCGGTTAAGCGCTTGACTGCTAACCAAAAGGTTGGTTGTTTGAACCCGCCAGTTGCCCCATGGGGGAAAGATGAAGCAGTCTGCTTCAGTAAAGATTACAGCCTAGGAAACTCTATGCGGCAGCTTTGCTCTGTCCTGTAGGGTTGGTGTGAATTGGAATCAACTCAATGACAACTTTGTGTGTGTGTGTTTGTGAGGGTGCGTGTATGTGCGTTATATAACAAACATGAATAAGGCAGATACTTTAGCTTCTGGTTTGGGGTTCAGTCATTGCTCAATGTTTTGATAAAAGAGTGATTTTGTAACTCTATTTTATTTTTATAATTAAAATTTAGAAGTTACATTTAAACTGTGTGCATTTTTCACATATATTCAAAAATTTTATTTAATAAAATATTTTAATGTCTCACATAAACAGTCTGCATGAATACCTTGTCCATGTCGTTGAACAAGATGTGTCTGAAATATTTTGTCAATCCTACCTATTTTTTGGTACAGAGGATGACATTACGTCTCCAAGCTCACACTGCCATTAGATGCTATTTCTGAGATTTTAATAGAGGTTTTTCAAGTCCAAATATAATGTTCTTAACCTTCTACCACTGCTGTTTTATCTCAGACTCGTGTGTGAAAGGACCGTTAGAATTGCAACCTAGCTGACATTTGTCCTGTGTATGTTAGTCATGTTTTCTATCTAACAGATTTTGTAATGGATTCCTTTAGTAGACTAATCATTTGTCCATTATTCAAAACTTCAGTGCAAGTTTTTATTTTCTTTCACTGTGCTTCTTCCCATCTACCTCGTTCCTCTTTTGTTTCTGACTCTCTTCAGTAAATATTTTGTCGGTCTTCCACGGGCTCTTGAAAGGTAAAGAGAGAAGAGAGGAAGGGAAAGAGAGAGATAGACAAAAAGAGAGAGAAAGAGGATGGAGGATTTTCTTAACAGAAATGAAATTTTTGTGAATTCCAAAGAATACATTAATGCATATTTTATTATTTGACAGATATTAATTATATGATGCCTTTTTCAATTATCTTATTAATATAATTATTAAAATACAATTAGAAGTTATTCTAATAAGGTATTTGTGTGGGTATTCCCAAAAGTTATACACAATATACCTGAATTTACACAGAACTAGCAATTTAATTTATTTTTTTATACTAGAGTTCTTTAATGCTCAAATCACCATTTTTTGCTCTGTATCCCAACATTTTTATCCCAACATTTAGGAAGCTACTTATTCTAGGTATTAGAAAAATCTCCCACATGGATCTGTGAAAACATTTTAGGGAAAACAAAGACGTGTACTTTCCTCTCCTTCCAAATTAGCTTGTTCTTTTCTTTTAAAATGACATCTGAATAAGATAAAACTGTAGCAAGTGGCATAGGATGAATATAAATCATTTGTAGAACACTGAGTGAAGTTCCACTCTACGTGTGACAGAATTTTCCACTTCTCATTGATATTGTTAGTTACCCTCAAATCAGTTCCAATTAATGGCAACTCCATTTTCAAAATTACAAAATCTTGTCTGGTCCTGCACTGGCTTCATGACTGTTTGTATGGTCCAGTCCACTGCTGTGGCCAACGTGTTTTTTGAGTGCCTTCCAACCCTGGAGAGTTCCCATAGAGCAAAGGTTATGTACAGAGCTGCTAAGCAAAAGGTCATCAGTTTCAACTCACCAGCTGCTCTGCCAGAGTCAGGTGGGGCAGTCGGCTTCCATAAAGATTAGACCAAAACCAAACCCAGTGCCTTCGAGTCAATACCAACTCATAGCGACCCTATAGGGCAGAGTAGAACTGCCCCATAGAGTTTCCAAGGAGCGCCTGGCAGATTTGAACTGCTGACCCTTTCGTTAACAGCCATAGAACTTAACCACTACACCACCAGCGTGTTACAGCCTTGGAAAGCTGTGGGGCAGCTCTGCTCTGTCCAATGAAGTCGTTATGAGTTGGAATCCACTAGAGGGCAATGCGTTTGGTTTGGTTTGGTCCAAAGTTGGTGGCTTATCTTTAGCATTGTATTGGACAGTATTCTGTTAGGATCCATAGGGTTTTCATCAGCTAATTTTTGTAAGTAGGTCTCTGGGCCTTTCTTCCTAGCCTGTCTTAGTCTGGAAGCTCCTCTCAAACCCATCCATCAAAGGTGATCCTGTTGGTATTTGAAATACTCGTGGCATAGCTTCCAGCATTGTAGCAACAAAGAAGCCACCAAAGTAAGGCCAAGTGACGGATGGTCATTTTCACTCCCTTAAATGCTGGAAAATGCAGATGCCAAATACCTAAGGGATAAAACACATCAGTCTGTGACACAATGAAGAAAAAATGAAAGTCCTGAAATCTCACTCCTAAATAAGGCGAATTCCGTATTTAATTGTGTTTTAATCAGTGAGGCTTTCAACTGATATACAGGTGCCTCTTGGATACTTTCTTCTACTTTTTGTTGTTGTTATTGTTGTTGTTTGTTTAGGTACTTTTCTTTATTCGTACTCCACTAAATGAGGAATGGTTTCATGGCATAGAGGAAATAGATAAATAAATGATAACCAAATACTACTTTGTGGCAAAAACAGTGCTTTTATTCTTTTAGGAAAACTTGTAATAAACATCTTCATTAGTAATTTAGGGTGACATTTATTTCATACTTATTCCAGGACTCCATAAGCAACAATAACATATTAAATGGTTTCTTTGGACAGGAATATGAATCTCAAATCCACCCAAGGACTTGCAGGGCCAATGAGCATACAAACAGAGAAAAAAAACAAATACCAAATGCATTGCAGTTGAGTTGATTCCAACTCACAGTGACGCTATAATGACCCTATAGGACAGAGTAGGCTGTAATATTTGCAGAAGCAGGCCATCACATCCTTCTTCTTAGGAGTGGTTGGTAGATTTGAACCTCTGACCTCTAGGTTAGCAGACAAGCACTTAACCACTACCCAACAGGGCTTCTTATGAATAGAGAACATCTTAAAATTGTCATTAAGGTAAGCATTGAAAAACAGTAATAATGATATAATAAGCTGAAAAGGTAAAAAGGACAACTTAATAATATGTTTGTTTTTTTAAAGAAACATAAAAAAAGAATCAATATCCTGCTTTTCTCTGCATACAAGGTGCATTTATCTCCAGAATACCACCTGATACTCTGCTCACCACTGTTCTAGAAATGTCAATGGAATGGAATAATTAAGAGAAAAGAGCACATAAAATGATTGGTCTCTTGAAGGCTGCCTTCTAAGACAACTTGAAATGTAAGTCTAAATTACCCTATTCTGTAGCCAATTGAGAATATTTTAAAATTAAATCATTTTCACATAGTTTTCCTCATTTAAATTCAATCCAGTCTTGTATGTGGTTAGCGCTGTTGTTCTCATCTGACAATCGAGGACATTAAGGAAAGGTGCTGATGAACACTGCAGCAAATTCTGGACTAGTGTATCAGTGTGTACTTTCAATCCTATTGTTTCTGGATTTTGAAATTTCTCTATTCATTGGTCTAATTTATGTGGTTCTCAAAACTATAAGATTTTATAGTTTTGAGAACCACATAAATTGGCAAGTTTTTTGTTTGTTTCTTTTAACATGACAAGTTTAACTAAGGATTGAAACTGTTTCATTCTTATATTTATCCAGTAAATTGTATCCACATGAGCCCAACTACATTGTCACTGCCTATCACCCTTCTAGAGGAGAAAAGTTGTTCAGTGGTTGAATTCTCACCTACTCTGCTGGAATGCCAGATGTGATTCCCATTTGTCAGTGGAAGCTTACATTTTGCTATGATACTGAATAGATTTCAGTGAAGCTTGCAAATTAAGATGACCTAGGAACTAAGGCCTGGTGATCAACTTCTGAAAATTAGCCAACAAAAACTCTGTATATCACGATGCTCTGATCCCTTTGTGCATTTCTCTTGGTGTCAATGGCGTAGGATTGCAATGTAGCCGTCTACAAACCACTTTGACAACCTCAATCTTTTCTCCCTTTATCATGATGTTGCTTATTGGTCCAGTCGTGAGGATTTTTGTTTTTCTCCAGTTGAGGTGTAATCCATACTGAAGGCTGTGGTCCTTGATCACCAGTAAGTGCTTCAAGCCCTCTTCACTTTCAGGAAGCAAGGTTCAGTCCAATTCAGTTGCAAGCCAATTCAAAAGCAGTTGACAAAAACAACCCATTGCTGCCTAGTATGTTATTACCCCATTCTAAAGAAAAAGAAGATGAGAATGTAGTTGAGTCCACTCTGTTTTCACAGGATATCAGGATATTGCCATTTATGACTTTCCAGTATCAACTGAAATGTCAGTGTCGTCATCAGGACTGGATCCCTACAGGTTTCAGTTGAAGAACGTCACTGAAGTCACCATGTTTATATTGCTGGGCTTCACGAATGATTTTGAGCTGCAAGTCTTTCTCTTTGTACTATTTCTAGGAATCTATGTTTTCACTCTGGTGGCAAATTTGGGACTGGTTTTACTAGTCATGGTAGATTCTCGTCTCCACAACCCCATGTACTATTTTCTGAGTGTGTTATCTTTCTTAGATGCCTGTTATTCTTCAGTTGTCACCCCAAAAATGTTAGCCAATTTCCTGGCAGAGAATAAAGCCATTTCATTTACTGGATGTGCAACACAGATGCTGCTCTTTGTCACTTTTGGGACCACAGAATCCTTTCTTTTGGCAGCAATGGCAATGACTATGTAGCAATCTACAAGCCACTTTCATATTTAGTTAACATGTCACCCAGAGTCTACGTGCCACTCATCACTGCTTCATATGTTGGTGGTTTTTTAAATGCTACTTTACACACCGTAGCAACTTTTAGCCTCTCCTTCTGTGCATCCAATGAAATTAGACATGTCTTTTGTGATATCCCTCTACTCCTTTCTATCTCCTGCTCTGACACTCACATCAACCAGCTTCTGCTCTTCTACTTGGTGGGTTTTCTTGAGTTGTGCAATATCCTGATTGTATTGTTCTCTTATGGTTTCATTTTTATGGTCATTCTGAAGATGAAGTCTGCTGAAGGGAGGCAAAAAGTGTTTTCAACTTGTGGCTGTCACCTAACTGGAGTATCCATTTACCATGGAACAATCCTCTTCATGTATGTGAGGCCAAATTCCAGCTATGCTTTGGACCATGACATGATAGTGTCTACATTTTACACCATTGTGATTCACATGGTGAATCCCATCGTCTACAGTTTGAGGAACAAAGATGTAAAAAAAGCAATGAAAAAATTGTTTCAGAAGAATTGGTTCATAAATAAAGCACATTTTTAGCACATTATGAAACTGAAAAGAATGTTGGGTGTCAGTCCATATTTCTGTGGTTTGAATCTAGAGGAAATGTCTTGCTTTTATTTAAAAGGGAATATTTTTCTTGTTCTAGAATTTTTTCAAAAATGCATTAATCAACCTTCAAAGGCAGTTTACACGTGCAGATCAGTTGTATCATCTATATGCCTATAGGATTATTTTCAAATTTACCGACATTAAACATTCATTGGTACGTTTATGTGACTATGATAATTTTTTGTTTAACTTGCTTTTGCTTAGAATAAAGATGATGTCTTGGGAACTCTATGACTTTACACATTCTCACACTGTTTAAAGTAAGTCTTCAGGAAACATTTGGAAGTTCATTTCCCATTCTGGAATCCCTCTGAAGGACATCTCAATGATTACTAGCCCCTTATGCTTTCACACGGTCACATCCATCTAGGCCTTGTGTATGCCTTCTGCACTGTTAGGTGCAGCACCAGAAACATTGATTCCATTATTACAGTTTTTCTTTGCTATTGTCCAATCACAGAAATTGATTGGACTCATTCTGAAATTCCTGAGAGTCTAGGTGGTAATATTTATTTAGTGTGTACTTAAGACTCAGTAAAAACAAACATATAGCTTAGAGAATAATCTACAACTGGCTACTACGTGTGGTTGCTCCAAAAACAGCACCATGATAAATGATGAAGAAATTGAAGTTGTGAAGGATTTCATTCTCCTTGTGTCAGTAATCAGTGTACGAGGATGCAGCAGTAAAGAAATCAGTGTATTGAATTGGGCAAATCTACTGCAAAATGCCATTCTTAAGTCTTATTTATTTATTTATTTTGTTAATGACATAGTCTTATCTTACAGTTCAGAGGTCAGGAGTCCAGAGTGTGTCATTTTAGTTTTATTATTATTGTGCTGATAATATACCCACCAAACCATTCACCAACACAACTTTCACATTTATAATTCCATAACTTTGATTGCATGTTTCCAGTTGTACAACCATTATTGTTCTCTTTTCCCAAAATATTCCACCACCATTAATATAAACTCAATGCCTCCCATATGAAAAATCCCCCTTTTTCCATCTATCTCACCTCTGGTACCACTAAAATTCTTTTTTGCTATCGTTGAATTCCAGAGAGCTGGTTCTGATTTATAGCAAAACTGTGTACAATAGAACAAAGCAGGGCCTGGCAGTGTTTTGTTGTGTTGTACATAGGGTTGCAATGAGACTGAACTGACTCATTAATATGGAACAAAAACTACAGTGACTAACGATATTATTTTCATGTGCTTTCTGGAAATTTGAATATCCTCTTTGGTGAACTGTCTAATCAAGTCCTTTGCCCTATTTATTTATTTATTTTGGTGGGAGGGCAGTGCAGGGCTTGGTTTCTTTTGGTTGTTAAATTGCAGAAGTTCTGCATATATTTTGGAAATTACACCCTTATCTGATATATGGTTCTCTAAAATTTTCTCCAGATTTGTAGGTTATCTTTTTTAGTTTGTAGATAAAGACCTTTGATGTACAAAATTATTTAATTTTTATGAGGTCTGCATATCTACTTTGATTTTTCAGTTCCAGTTTTTTTTTTTTTGTCATATCTGATGATCTATTGTTAAACGCTATGACTTAGTTATCTAGTGCTGCTATAACAGAAATACCACAAGCAGATGCCTTTCACAAAGAGAAGTTTATTCTCTCAGTCTGTTGTTGTTAGGTACCACCGAGTTGACTCTGACTCATAGTGACTCTGTGTACAAAAGAATGAAACACTGCCCTGTCCTGAGTTATCATCACAATATTTGTAAGGTTTAAGCCCCTTGTTGCAGCCACTGTGTCAATCCATCTCATTGAGAGTCTTCCCCTTTTTGGCTGACCCTCTTCTTTACCAAGCATGATGGCCTTATCCAGGGATTGATACCCTCTGATAACATGTTCAAAGTAGGTAAGATGTAGTCTCGCCTTCCTTGCTTCTAAGGAGCATTCTGGTTGTACTTCTTCCAAGACAAATTTGTTCTTTCTTTGGCAATTCATGATATATTCAATATTCTTCGCCAATTTAACAATTTAAAAGCTTCAATTCTTCTTTGGTCTTCCTTATTCATGGTCCAGTTTCCTTTGATAACTTCAACCTTTTCTCCTTTCATCATGATATTGCTTATTTGCCCAGTTGTGAGGATTTTGTTCTCTTGTGAGATAAAAGGTGGTGCAAGCCACACACTAGGGAACCTCCCTTTACACTGCATCAGGGATGTGACCTGAGTAAGGGTGTTACAGCCCACCCTAATCCTCTTTAACATAATTTAATCTTGCCTCATTAACCATAGGCAAAGATAAGGATTTACAACATATAGGAAAATTACATCAATCACAAAATTGAGGATAACCACACAATACTGGGAATCATGGCCTAACCAAGTTGACACATATTTTTGGTAGACATAGCTCAATCTGTGACACTCCACTCTTTGGCTCCCTGAAATTTATTACCTTGTCACATCGAAAACACATTACCCTGTCATATCATAGCAAATGTCTTAAATTAACTCCAAGTCCAAAATTCAAAATTTCTTCCCCAGACGTAAAACATATAATATAATTTATTAACTTCCAAAGTGCAACGGTGGAACAGGTACAAGCTAGAGATTTCCATTACAAATGGAAGTAATTGGAGGGAAAGAAGGGATAAGGGACATCAAGTAAGTTAGCAGAACATATTACATTAGCACTCAAGGCTTTGAAAATAATTCTCTGTTCTCTGAAACTATTTAGGCAATGACTCTGCCCTCCAAACTCTAGGTATTGGCCATACTGTCTGGATTCTTAGCGGAGGAGTCCAGATCCACCTTCCAGGCCTACTGGGACGGGAACTCTGCACCCTAGGCTTTAGGCGCACTACTCTTCTAGCCCACCTGAGGGGTGATTCCACCCTTAGTAACACCAGAGGTCACGGTTCCACCCTTTGAGACACCAGAAGTTGTGGTCATACCTTTTGAGACTGGGGCAACTCTGCTTTTTGTGTTCCTTTTCTCTTCAGCTTCTGCTTCCTGGTTCCTTGGCCTCTCATCCCCTCAGGCCTCAACAACTGTCTCTGCCCTGCTGTGGCAAGTGTTCCAAAGCTCTGTAGCTCCAATGACAAATGAACGTATGCACCCCACTCCACCAGTAAACTCTGGCTGAGAGGTACTCAGCATTCTCGTTCAGTGGGTCAGCAAGCCTAGTTCCACCAATAAATTCCCAGGGTCAGCCCGCTCCTCAAGGAAGCTTCCTGCACTAAGACACTCAGTTCTTTAGCTCCATGGGTGGGCTTTAACACCATCTTGCACTGGCCTTCTGCTTCTGCTGTTGCCAGTTCTCTGTCACTTCCAGTCTGTGCCATTACTTCTCACAGTCTGTGTCTCCATTATAAAAGCTCTCCTTCCTCCTGAGTTCTCTATACATTCACAATTTCAAAATCACTTCCACATTTTAGGTATCTGTTAGAGCATGACCTCACTCCCCGTAACAAATTCTAACTGAGTTCTCTGGTGCTGCTATAACAGAAATACCACAAGTGAATGGTTTTCACAACCAGACGTTTATGCTCTCACAGTCTAGAAGGCTAAAATCCAAGTTCAGGGTGTCACATGTAGGGAAAGGCTTTCTCTCTTTCCTCTAAAAGAATATCTTTGCCATCAGTATTCCCCTGGTCTGGGAACTTCTCTGCACAGGAACCCTAGCTACAAAGGACGTGCTCTACTCCCAGAGCTGCTTTCATGGTGGTATGAGGTCCTCCACTCTCTGCTCACTTCCCTTTCATCTCTTGTAAGATGAAACGTGATGCAGAACACACCTCAAGGAAACTCCCTTTACCTTGTATCAAGGATGTGACCCGAGTAAGGGTGTTACACCCCATCCTAACCCTCTTTAACATAAACTAATCTTGGCTCTTTGACCACAGACAGAGATTAGGATTTGCAACCCATAGGAAAATGACATGAATCACAAAATGGAGGACAACCATACAATGCTGGGAATCATGGCCTAGCCAAGTTGACACATATTTTGGGGGGACACAATTCAATCCATGACACACTACATCCTACAGCCTCACTCTCACCTTTTCTCTTAATAATTTTAGTTTTCACAGATCTTTGATCTATTTTGAATTGATTTTTTTGTGTGGTATAAGGCCTGGATACTGTTTCATTCTTCTGCGTGTGGAAATTCAATTTTCCCAGCACCATTTCTTGCAAAGACTCTTCCTTCCCCATTGAATAGTTGACCATAGGTGTGTGGATTTATCCCTGGACTTTCATTTGCATTCCTTTGGTTTATACCTCTATTATTATACCAGTACCAGAGGGTTTTAATTACTGTAATTTTAGTATATTATGATATTAGGATGTGTTATTCCTCCTGCTTTAGTCTCATTCTTCAAGATTGCTTCAGCAATTCCAGGTCCTTTGCCCTTCCATGTAAATTTGAGGATTGTGTTTTTTTTCCATTTATGCAAAGAAGGCTGTTGGAATTTCAGTGGTAATTGCAAGAAGCTCGTTTTAATAATATCGAGTTTTTCAATCCATTAGCACAGAACCGTCATATGTTATTTAGGTGTTCTTTAATTTCTTTCGGTAATGTTTTATAGCTTTCAGTGTATAAGCCTGTAACTTCCTTGGTTAAATTTATTTCTAGGTATTTTATTCTTTTAGATGTTGTAAATAGACTTGCTTTCTACATTTCCTTTGAGGAAAAATGGTTTCTCTGACGTGGCTTTCTGGCCCAGCATTTACAATCCACTTGTTATGGATTGAATTGTTTCCTCCAAAAGTGTGTGTCAACTAAGCTAGGCCATGAATTCCAGTTTTGTGTGATTGTTCATCAATTTGTCATCTCATGTGATTTTCCTATGCGTTATAAATCCCAATTCTATGATGTTCATGAGGCAGGATTAGAGGCAATTATATAAATGATGCAGGACTCAATCTGCAAGATTAGATTGCATTTTCAGTCAATCTCTTTTGAGATATAAAAGAGAGAAATGAGCAGAGAGACAGGGAGACCTTCTACCACCAAGAAATTAGAGCCTGAAACAGAGCACATTCTTTGCACCCAGAGTCCCTGCACTGAGAAGCTCCTAGACCAGGGAAAGATTGATGACAAGATCCTTCTCCTGCACCTGACAGAGAAGGAAGGCCTATGCCTGGAACTGGCACCCTGAATTTGGACTTCTAGCCTCCTAGACTATGAGGGAATAAGTTTTCTTTCTGTTAAAGCTACCCACTTGTGGTGTGTCCCCACCAATGATGACTTCACCAGGGCCTGGCTGTTCACAAAGTCTGAGCCTCGCTGTTCTCCACACATGCTTCCTCCTGAGACTTATGGTATCAGAGTGGAGGTGCACCAGCGGGCCCTTTCTTTATTCTTTGTGCTCAGGCTTCCCTGCCTGTGGTGCCTTCACTAGGGCCTGGATGTTCACAGAGTCCGGACTTCACTCACTTTGTACCTGTTTCTGCTGCCCGAAGATGGCCCGAAAAGATCCTATACAACTCAAACTGTTTGATATCTGCCGGATATCTGATATTCTAATATTCTATCACATAGAATATTAACAGTTTTCTGTATAAAACCCTGTCTCTCCTGTTATAAGTTTCTATCCATGTGTTGAAAGTAAAATTATGTCTATTAATATCTCTTGTATTAAATTTTCAATAAGCTTACATGTATGCCTCATAGAACTATGAAACTAAGACCTTGTAGTTCAGATGGGAAGTTTTGTTATTTTTAGTAAACAATTACAAATTCTGACATATGTTATGCTTTCATATTCTTTGATAATATACATGTTTACAGAGTTTTGAAAGAGTTATGCAGGTTATATTCCCAGAAGGAGGGAACTGGCTTACAGGAAATTTAGTTTGTTAACCAATGCTATATAGCAATTTTTTTTTTTTACATAGCTAATTAGCATCAGAGCTAGGACTATATTCTGTATCATTAGATTTGTTTTCCAATCCTAAACCATAAAGTTTTGCAGCAAAGCATCAGTTTTCCAGAGGCCACAGCAATTCATTTAATCATTTTTATCAAGTAGTTCATTGTTCCAGGACAGTTCTCTTGTTATTGCAGGGAGAAAAAAATCTTGTTATTTTTCAGTCCCAGAAGAGAGTTAGCATTCTCTCTCCTTGGTGCATCCCCTGTGGACTACAAGAAGAGCTCCAGAAATGGATATAAGAATCCAAACACAATCATTGCATACTTGAATTGAGTGAGCAGTTCAGTTCCATAGGTAAGAGGAAATATTTACAACACTACAAAATATTTTAGAAGTTTAACCATTAATTTTCAACTAGAGTATACACCTAGTTTTAAAGTAAATTTGAATTAGGTGATTCTGGTTAATTCAGATTTGTATTAAAAACTGAAGATTTCCTGAGAACACAGCAAAGAAAACAGAAGGGACTCCATACATATTTATGTCAATAGAGATGTAAATCAGAAATTTGCTTTAATTTTCTTTATGGATGATAATCAGAATAGGAATAGTAGAAATAAGGGACTATATTTAAAAAAAAAAAAAAAAAAAAGATTGTGAGGATGATGTAGGGCCAGGCAGTGTTCTGTTGTATGTGTAGTCACTATGAGTCCAAACTGACTTGATGGCACCTAAAAACAGCAACAAATACAAAAATCAGGGAAATTATTAAATGAAGAGGAAATGAGCTTTCAACCACCATTTGGCTATATGCTCCTTTGGGATCATATATATATAATTTTTTTTTCCTCATGGAGGGATATAAATTATTTTAAAACATTTTTCTGTAGAAGTAATTTTAATTACATACATATATGTATTTTAATTTCATGGTCTACTTAAGCTGGATTACTTTAAAAAATAATTCAAATATGTGAGGATGTTATTTTGCATTATTTCTCGGGGCTAATGATTCCAGAATAAGGACCTGGCACGGTGGGAATTGCAATATGGTCAAGTGGAAGTAGCTTAGACTGGGATCAGAAAAATCTGGGGTGAATCCTTGCTCTGCTAGTAACTACTGTGTGACCTTGGTCAAGTTTTGTGTCTAGCTGGGCCTTAGTTCTTTCTCTCGTCTATAAAAGATCACCAAATTATTTAGCTTTCCTGGTGCTATGAAGATTACGTTCAGTCATGTGCACAAAATTCCTAGCCCCTTGAGTCCACTTATTAATCTGTGGTAGCTGCTATCACGGCTTTCTTTCGCCTCAAGCCTAGTCTTTGTAGTACTGCTCTGATGGGCACCGCGTACTTTATGTTTTCTGATAATGACTCTATTAGAGTTAAGGAAGTGATATATTTTTAGTCTTCAAGATGGAACATGTTTTGTTAAACAAAAAAAAGAGAATTCAGAATCTATATTTTTGTGTTCCTAGCCACTATAGCCTCTTAAACTGAAATCAACTAGTCATAAACACAATCATTTGTCATCTAGTCCACTCTGACTCATGACTGTGTTCCACGAGGTTTTCAACAGTGGATTTTCAGAAGTAGATTACCAGGCCTTTCTTCTGAGGTGCCCCTGGGTAGGCTCCAACCTCCATACCTTCGGTTAGCAGCCAATTGCCTTAATCGTTTGCACCACGCATGCGTTCTGTCATAAACACAGTTCTACTTTCCTTAAAGATTAGCTAACCATAATTCCTGTTTGAAGAAGCTTGGGTGAGTGATTAAACCTCCTACTTTTTCCTCTGTTAAGTCTCCAGCTCCCTGTTGTGAAGTAGGCAATTGCTCTAACAGATCGTGATTTGGTATAAAACATACTTACATTCATAAACCACATTCTTGCTCTATGGAGAAGATCAGACCATCAAGTGTGCCTGAAAATATTGTCATCAAGAGTATTTGGAGAATTTCAGCCAAACGCACTGTTATTTTACTGACAAGTCCAAAAGCAGAATGCCGTGACAGAGATGCATTTTTATAATCCTTCACAAGTTATTAAATATGGAGGCCTGGCAGCACAGTAGTTAAGTGCTCAGGCTGCTAACCCAAAGGTCAGCAGTTCAAATCCATCAGCTGCTCCTTGGAATCCCTATGAGGCACTTCCACTTTGTCCTATAGGGTGGCTGTGGGTCAGAATTGACTCTACGACAACGGGTTTGTTTCTGTTTTTTGTTTACAGTCTAGAATATTATGATTCATTGGGCTTAATTTCAATAAAATGATATTTTAATCTGCATATTAACTTTTAACAAACATGCATAACTAAAAGAAAAATATTTTAGCTTGTGGTTTGGGATTCATTCATTGCTCAATGCTTTGATAAAAAATGTTGAGTTTAAAATCCCTGTTTATTTTGTTTTAGATAAATAAAATGTGGAGGGCTTATTTTGACGTATTTATTTTTTAGATAAACAAAAAGTATATGCACTTTTCACGTATAATCAAAACTTGAATTTAAAAAATAATATTAACATGTCTCATAAATGAGCACTCTGCCGGGATACCACGTTCATGTAGTGAAACAATGTTTATTGAAATCATTTTGTCCATCTTATCTATTCTTTAGTACAAGAAAGAAGAAGGAAAACTTTAATTTTCCTAGCTCACACTGGCACTAGGTGCTGTTTCTGAGATTTTGATAAAAGTTCATCAAGTCCAAATACAATGCTCTTAACTTTCCACCATTGTTGTCTCAGAAACATCAATGAAATGATGGCTATAATCACAGTCTAGCTGACATTTCTTTTGTTTCTCTTAGTCAAGTTATATTTTGCAGTAGATTTTGAAATGAATTTCTTTCGTACCCTACCTATTGCCATTTTTTTTCCAAAATTTGCTTGCATATTTTTAATTTAGTTTTACTGAGCTTCTTCCTATCTACCTGATTTCTATTTTATCCTTGACTGTCTCCAGTAAATATTTTTGTTTGTGTTCCATGAAGTCTTGAAAGAGAGAAAAGAGAAAAGGGTGGGAGGAAGAGAGAGAAAAAGAGAATGGGGGATTTTTGAAACAAAAATGTATTTTTTGTGATGCCCCCAAAATATATGGATATGTATTTATTATTTCATGACTTTATTTTTTTAATATACCATTCAAGCAAAATTACAATACATGATAAGATATTTGAAGATGTGTTCTGATGAATTGTAGATAAATTTGTGGATTTACACAAAAATAGCTACCTTTTAAGACAAGTTGAAAGATACGTCTAATTTCCTCTATTTTCTAGTCACCTGAGAACATTTTAAAATTAAATCATTTTTAATAAGTTTTTATCCTTTAAATTTAATGCAATCTTGTGAGATACATGCTGTTGCTCTCATTTTATCTTAGTTGACATTAAGGAAAGGCATTCATGTATGTTGTAGCTAATTTAAAATGATTAGTGTGTATTTACAAGTCCAATGATTTTAGATTTAAAATTTCCTCTACTCATTCCTCTTTCTACATTTTAAAATCTGGTAATTTGAGAACTGCATAAATTGGCAGGTTTGCTTGTTTGGTTGTTTTTAACATGACAAGTTTAGCCAACAAATGAATGAAACCATTTTTCTTTTTTTTATATAGGAAATTGCTTGCACATGGGCTCATCTACTTTGTCACCGCCTATCCCATCATAACCTAGGATATTATTATGCCCTCCTAGGAAACAGACATGAAGATGTTATCGGGTGCACTCTGTTTCCCAGTATATTGCATTTACAATGTCATCTAGTCAATTCCAACTCAAGGCAATTCCAAATTTATCAGAGTACAACTATGCTCCTTAAGGTTTCCAAAGGCTGATATTTGGCAGTAGATCTCATTCCTTTCTTCTGAGGTGCCTCTGTGTGGAAATGAGCCATGAAACTTTCAATTAGAAGCAAATATGTGAACCATTTGCACCACCCGGTGATTACAGTTGCAGTTGGGAACTATAAATATGAACTGAAATGTCAGTGTTGTTACCAACGCTGGATCCATATAGGTTTCAGATGAAGAACCTCACTGAAGTCACCATGTTTACATTGCTGGGCTTCACAGATAATTTTGAACTGCAAGTCTTTCTCTTTCTACTATTTCTTGCAATCTATGTTTTTACTCTGGTGGGAAATTTGGGACTGGTTTTATTAGTCATGGCAGATGCCCGACTCCACACTCCCATGTACTATTTTCTGAGTGTGTTATCTTTCTTAGATGCCTGCTATTCTTCAGTTGTCACCCCGAAAATATTGGTCAATTTTCTGGCAGAGAATAAAACTGTTTCATTCCTTGGATGTGCAACACAGATGCTACTCATTGTCACTTTTGGAACCACAGAATGTTTTCTCTTAGCAGCAATGGCATACGATCGGTATGCAGCAATTTACAACCCACTTCTCTATTCGGTTAACATGTCATCCAGAGTCTATGTGTCACTTATCTCTGCTTCATATGTTGGTGGTATTTCACATGCTACTTTACACACAGTGGCAACTTTTATCCTCTCCTTCTGTGCATCCAATGAAATTAGACATGTCTTTTGTGATATCTCTCCACTCCTTGCTATCTCTTGCTCTGACACTCACATCAACCAACTTCTACTCTTCTACTTGGTGGGTTTTCTTGAGTTGTGCAATATCCTGATTGTATTGTTCTCTTATGGATTCATTTTTATGGCCATTCTGAAGGTGCATTCTGCTGAAGGAAGGCGAAAAGTGTTTTCCACCTGTGGCTCTCACCTAACTGGAGTATCAATTTACCATGGAACAATCCTCTTCATGTACTTGAAACCAAGTTCCAGCTATGTTTTGGACCGTGACATCATAGTGTCTGTATTCTACACCATTGTGATTCCCGTGCTGAATCCCCTCATCTACAGTTTGAGGAACAAAGATGTAAAAGAAGCAATGAAGAAATGTTTCAGAGAAATTTGTTCATAAATAAAGCACATTTGTAGCATTGTAAAACTGAAAAGAATGGCGAGTATCAATTCATACTGCTAAAGTTTGAATCTAGAGAAGAAAGTGTCTTGCTTTTATTTTTCAGTGTGTGTATATCCTAGAATATTTCCAAACAAAGCATTAACAAACCTTCCAAGGCAGAACTTTATGAGCACAGAGAAATCGTCCCATTTACATGGCTGTAGGACAATTTTCAAATGTTCCCATATTAAACATTCAGTGATGGATTATATCCCTGATTACTGTTTGTTTAACTTGACCTTCTCTTGCCGGAAAGGTGATGCCCTGAGAACTCCATGACTTCACTTTTCCTCACATTGTTTATAGTAAGTCTTCAGCAAACAGTTGGAAGTTAATTTCCCTTTCTGGAATCCCTGTGAAGGGCCTCCCGAAGATTACCAGCCCCTTATGCCCTTACATACTGAGAACCACCTAGGCCTTTGGATATGCTTTCTGCACTGTTTGGCTCAAAATCATATCTCGATTCCATTATTACATTTTTGCCATTGTTTAATCACAAAAATTGATTAGGCTCATTCTGAAACTACTGAGAGATTACACAGTAATATTTGTTGAGCGTACACTTAAGGCTCAGTAAAAATAAATATACAGCTTAGAAAATAATCTACAAGTGGCCACTATATGTGATTGTTTCAAGCTCTGAAAAATGATTACGCCATTGGACAATCCTTTAATGGTTCTAGTTTATTTCCTCATCCTGCCTTTGTTCTCTAATCACAAGGACAACCCTGCTCTGGTCATCATGAATGACATTTTTCAACAATGATCAGGATCCAGAGAATGGAAAAAGCCCTACATCACCTCAGCTATTTCCTGTTTATGTCGTCTGCTCTTGAACTATTTGTTTTTATTTCAATATTTGTTTATTTTTTGAGTAATTAAGAGCAAAAAGTGTGTTTCATTCAATGAAACCCACTTTCTTCCTACCAGCAGAGGTTGTCTTGTGGCCCTACCACAATAAAATCATCATAACATAGCAATCAAAACAATGTTCCTGTAAAAACCAATTGTCATGGATTGAACTGTGTCCCCCAAAAAATATGTATCAACTTGGTGATGCAGTGATTACCAGTATTGTGTGGTTGCCCTCCATTTTGTGATTGTAATTTTAGGTCAAAGAGGATTAGGGCAGAACAGAAACATTCTTATTAAGGTCACATCTCTGATCCAATGTAAAGGGAATTTCCCTGGGGTGTGACCTGCACTACCTTTTACATTATAAGAGATAAAAGGAAAGGGAAACAAGCAGAGAGGAGGGACACCTCGTACCACTAGGAGCAGAAAGCATCCTTTAGATCTAGGGATCCTGTGTGAAGAAGCTCCTAGTCCAGGGGAAGGTTGATGAGAAGAATCTTCCTCCAGAGCCAACAGAGACAGAAAACCTTCCCCTGGAGCTGATGGCCTGAACTTGGACTTCTAGCTACTAGAGTGTGAGGAAATAAATTTCTCTTTGTTAAAGCCAACCACTTGTGGTATTTCTGTTACAGCAACACTAGATGACTGAGACACCAATGCTAAAGTGTGAGTTTGAAAAACACTCCAGTAAATTTAAGAGACTCAATTTCTAATGTCTTCTGGTCAATAATGCAAAGAGAACTAATACTTTTCTATTGGAAGAAGGAAATACTGGACAACAGAGTGTGGTTTACATATATACTCGAAATTCCTTTAAAAGTTCTAATTTTCAGAGATGCAATATAGACATTTTACCTTCTAAAAATTATACAGTTTGAAGCCCCAGTAACTTAATATTATTGCTTATTATGATCTATTGAGATGGTCTTTCTAGAAGAAGGGAATATTTTGCTTCAAATGTACTCATAAAAATGCATGTTTTACAAAACTCAGTATTTTTGCCGCATTTCTAGAACATTTTTAAATGTTCTATTATTCAAACCGGGCTTTCAAAATCATGAAGGCAAAGATTCAGTCAACATTGTCTCTTGGTTTATCAGTCTTTCAAATAAAAATAATAATAATAATCTTTTGGGAAAGGAAGAGATGAACTGAAGGAACAAGTTTGCACCCAATTATGCCTAAAAATATTTGGTTAATAATCCAGCCATCAAAGTAGACAAGAGTTCATGTCAAATTAACCTATATGAAAATTCCAATATATTTCCTTTCTTTCTTCTAATAAAGTAAAAACCAAATTGTGAGGATAAGACAGTCTCCAATGAGTTATTTGTTCAAGTCAACATGGAAAAATGGTATATTTAAGTATCAATAACTTTTACACTTTATAAATCTCCTCAAATATCTTTCCTTTAAGAAAGATTTGACCTTCCCTGTCCTCTTTCAGCATTTTTTTTAATATAACACATTGTTCAATATTATAACAAATATTAAATAAAATAGATATAAGTATTTGTTGTTTTCAATATTTGGCTAATAAGGGAGCTCTGGTGGTATAGAGGTTAAAGCTTTTGGGTGTTCACCAAAAGGTCTGTGGTTTGAACCTACCAGGCACTCCGCAGGAGTAAGATGTGGCAGTCTGCTTCCACAAGGACGGTAGCCATGGAAACCTTATGAGGCAACTATACTCTGTCCTACAGGGTCACAATGAGTAGGAATCAGCTAGACAGCAGTGGGTCTGGTTTCATGTAGATCTATCACTATGCTGACACTGTAAATTGCATAAAGGCAGTCATTGTGTCTCTCCTCACAGTTGTGTCTCTTCTCCCCAGGACATAACATTGTACTTGGAACAATAAGTTTACCTGGAGATATTTATTGAATGAATGGTGAGTCAATGAATGAGTGATAGTTAACAGCAATAGTTAGAACTCATATGCAGCTGATTAGGCACTGCACAATGATGTAAGTGCTTTCCGTATATTAAGTCTCGCCATCATCATAGCAACTCTAAGAAGTGGTTCTACTATTATCTCAGATGAGGAAACAGAGACACATAAATTTGCTCAAGACCACATAGCTCCTAAGAGTGATAGCCATATTCTAAGTTAAGCTTCCTGGCTACAGGGGCTTCACTTTTAGACAGTTTGGTACATAGACTAAAAGAACATACTGATCTTTTTCCTTTATCAACTGCATTATTGGGCCTTCAGACAACATCTGATGAGGTATTGAAGGCCTTTATAAAGTCAATGACAGAAAATAGAGAAAAAAAAGTATGTAAGGAGTGTTGGAGATGTGGTTTCCACAGGATTTAACTAGTGATTGGTTTGGTTGAAACATGTGGAAGCTGCAGGTCATGAGCCTGAGTGATCATTAAACCCATACTGAAAGAAAGCCATGTGGTACAGTGGTTAAGTACTTGGCTATTAAATGAAAGGTCATTGATTAGAAGCCAACAACTTTTCTTCAGGAGAAAGATGTGACAGTCTGCTTCTTTAAAGATTTATAGCCTTGGAACCCTACGTGGCGGTTCTAACCTGTCCTACAGGGTAGCTACCTGTTGGAATAGTTTCTGTGGCACTGAGGTTTTTTTTTTTTTTTTTTTTTTTTTTTTTTGCAAAATACTATACTACAGAGGGTTAGTGAGAAAGAAAAAAAACAAAAACCCTCAATGAGATGGATTGACACAGTGGCTGCAACAGTGGCCTCAAGCATAACAAGGATTGTGAGGGTGACATAGGACCAGGCAGTGTTTCATTTTGTTTTACATAGTGTTGCTATGAGTAGAACCCAACTTGATGGCACCAACAACAACAACAATACTGATTCTGAAGTTTCTTAACATTTTCACGGTAGAGAACTAAAGTCACAGATAGATATCACTCTGGCTACACCAGTGAAGTAGGCCAGACAAGGAAACATTATAAGGGATAAAGGGAGCCGTAACATCATGATAGAGAGCTCAATTTGTCAAGAAGACTTAACAATTTGAAAAGTATACACAGTGAAAATAAAATTTCAAAATGTATGAAACAAACTTTATCAGAATTGAAAGGAGCAATAAACAAATAAAAAATGCCCACCCAGCCCAAAATACACAATTATAATTGGAGGTTTGCACTTTCATTTTTTTTTTTTTCTCTCAGTAACTGCTAAAAGAAATAGACAGGAATTCAGTAGTGTTATTTATTTCATGTGTTTTATGATTTGTCCCTGAATGGTACAAACAGCTAATGCTAACAACAGCATACTTCTAAATAAACCATCAGTCAAGAAGGATATCACAAGGGAAATTACAATATATTCTGAATTGACTGAAATGATCATAGAACAATTCTAAATCTGTGGGAGGTTACATCTCTCTTTTATATATCAAAAGAAATTGATTCAAGATGCAACCTAACCTTGTAGATTGAGTCCTGTTTCATTAACACAACTGCCTCTAAACATGCCTCGTTAACAATTTAGAGGTAGGATTTATGACACACAGGAAAATCATACCAGATGACAAAATGGCGGGGGATCACACAGTACTGGGAATCAGCCAAGTTGACACACATATTTGGGGAACACAATTCAAACCATAACATTCCACTTTTTGGTCTCCAAAAATTCATATCCTTGCCACAGTAAAAGATATTCACCCCATCATATCACAACAAAAGTCTTAAATCAACTCCAAGTCCAAAATTCAAAAATTCTTCTACATCTGTGAAGTCTATAATAACAAATTATCTGCTTCCAAGTACAATGGTGGAATAGACACAAACTAGACATTTCCATTACAAATGGAAGCAGTTGAAGGGAAAGAAGGGATAATAGGCACCAAACAACTCAGCAGAACACATTACATTAGGCCTCAAGTCTTCAAAGTGATCCTCTGCTCCCTGAGACCATTTGGGCAATGGCCCTGTACTCCAGACCAGGTGCTGGCCACACTTTTTGGATTCTGGGTGGAGGCCCCTTGGCCCTGGGCTTCCACTCTGCCTTCCAGGACCACCAGAATGGCAACTCTACTTGCTTCTTGTGTTTCTTGTCTCTTCAGCTTCTGTTTTCATGGTTCATTGGCCTTTCGGCCCCTTGGGCCTGGCCAGCCAAATCTGCCCTGCTGGGGCAAGCCTTCCAAAATTTTTCAGCTCCACAAGAAGTGCCTGGAGGCACCCCAATTCACTGTAAACATCCACCAGAAGACACTCAGCTTTCTTGCTTCGTGGGTTGGCTCCAGTGCTGTCTCATGCTGGTCTCCTGGTTCTGCTGCTGCCATTTCTCTGCTGCTGTTCTCTGTGCTGCCTCTTGCCATCTGTGCCATCTCCAGTGTCACAGCTCTGCTCACCTTCTTCTGACTCCTCATCAGAATTGGCTTTGATGTCCATGATTCCACCAACAGTCTTTTCAAAGCAATCTCCGCTTTTATTATTAAGCACTTTAAAGCTCTTTTAACTCCTACCCATTCACAGTTTCAAAACCAGTTCCCCATTTTAGGTATCTGTTAGAGATGCTCTGCACTCTCCTGGTACCAAATTTGATACACATGTTTATTTTTATCAATAGTCAATGTCCATGGATACAGCAGTCAAGAAATCAAACAGTGTATTGCATTGGGCAAGTCTGCTGCAAAAGGCCTTTTTTAAGTTTTTTTTTTTTTAAATAAATAAATAAATAATATTATCTTACAGTTCTGGAATTCAGAAGTCCAAAGTGGAGTGGGTCTTTATTATTATTATTATTATTATGCAGAAAATATACCCACCAAAACATTTGCCCACACTACTTCCACATTTACAATTCAATGACATTGATTACATTTTTCATATTGTGCAATCATTATTGCTTTTTCCAAAATACTTCACCACCATTAACATAAACTCAGTGCTCCCCCATACAAATACTTCCCCTTTCTCCCTCCTTCTTACTTTTGGCACCATTAATAATCCTTGGTGTCCGTATATTTCTCATTTTATATAAGTGACATCTTCCATCTTCCAATATTTGTCCTTTTTTTACTGACTTATTTCACTCAGCATAATGTTTTTAAGGCTCATCCATGTTGTGACATACATCAGAACTTCATTTCTTTTTACAGCTCCATAATACTCTATTGTATGTTTATACCCTGTTTGTTTATCCATTTATCTGTTGATAGGCATATTGGTGGTTTCCACCATTTGGCTGTTGTGAAAAGTGCTGCAATGAACATTGGTGTAAAATTTTCTGTTTCTGTTCCTGCCTTCACTTCTTCTGAGTACATTACCTAAGACTGGGATTACTGAATCATGTGGTAATTCACTGTTCAACTTTTTGAGGAACTATGAATCAATCTGTTCTCCACAATAGCACCACCATTTTACATTCCCAACAGCAATGGATTTCGGTTTCAATTTCTCCACAACCTCACCAATGCTAGTTTTACATTTTTTTAATCATTGCCATTCTAATGGGGGTGAGGTGTTATTTCATTATGGTTTTGATTTGCATATCCCTAATGGCTAATTAGAAACCCTGGTGGCACAGTGGTTAAGTGCTACGGCTGCTAACCAAGAGGTCGGCAGTTGGAATCTGCCAGGTGCTCCTTGGAAACTCTATGGGGCCATTCTACTCTGTCCTATAGGGTCGCTATGAGTAGGAATCGACTCGAAGGCACTGGTTTTTTTTTTTTTTGGTAATGGCTAATTATATTATTTTCATGTGCTTGTTGACCATTTGAATATGCTCTTCTGTGAGTTGACTGATCAAGTCCTTTGTACATTTTTTGGGGGGAAGGATTCATATTGGGACAAATTTTACAAATGATGAAAGAATTAATCAATTCCCTTTTTTTGTGGCATAAGGCTATTCAGTTTTTTTCACCACCATTGTTTAAAAAGTGTGTCCTTTCTCCATAGGTTTTCCTTGGCATTTTTATAAAAAATCAGTTGACCATGTATGCGTGAATATCTTTCTGAACATTCTATTCTGTTTCATTGACGTATGTGTCTATTTTTTAGCCTATATACCACATTTTTTTTTATTATTTTAACATAAGATAAACCCAAAAATTAGATTATGGGAATCTTCAAACACTGTTCTCCTTTTTCAAAATAATTTTTACTGTTTTAGTTCTTTTGCTTTTTTATATAAAATGTGGAGTCAGTTTGTTAAGGGCTACAAAAAATGTTGCATTTTAATTGAAATTACATTATATCTATAGATCAATTTGGGATTGCATTTAATGAACACATTGATTAATCCCAACTGGGTTGCCCACCAGTATCAATGTATCATCCTTCCTTCCTTCCTTCTTTCAATTCAGATTCCATGACCAATAATTACTGTCTACTTAGAATCTCTTCCTATGGGGCCTAGACACCTATGTACTTTTTACAATGTTTCCAAGAGTTCTTTAAGTACATATTCTTAAGGACTTTCTAAAACTCCTCATGTACTCTTCTATAAATTTGTATACAGGATTCCCAAGACAGAAAAAACCCTCTACAACACAAAAAGTTTGACCTTTAACTCCACCTTACTTTTAATATTCTAATGTTCTGTCCCATAGAATAATATAGTTGTCTGCATATTGCTCCATCTCTCCTACCACAAACTCTCAATGAGCTTATATCTATCCCTCACACCTCTTTGATACCTAGCACGTTATAATTAAGATGTGAAGTATATAAATTGGATTTTAGGGAATTTGATTTTATAATCCAATGGCCCATACCTAATTAGCATCAGAGCAAGAACTATGCCCTGTATCATCAGATTTCCAATCCTTTGCCATAAGCTTTTCAACTGAAGAATCATTTTTTTAAAGACCAACGTGATTCATTTAATTATTTTTATCATGTAATTTATTGTGCCATGACCATTCACTTGTTCACTGCCTGGGGAAAAAAAAAAAAAAAAAACTAATTTCTTTTCTGTTCCAGAAGAGAGTCAGTGTGTTTTCTCCTTGGGGAATCCCCTATGGCCTATAAGAAGGCCTCCAGAAGCTGGTATAAAAATCCATACTTATAATAGGCATAAAAAAAAAAGTGCATAGCAAACTTTAAGTAAGCAGTTCCACAGGTAAGAGGAAAAGCTTTTTATCACTTACAAACATTTTAGAAGCTAGAATCTTGAATCTCACACTAGAGTATATGACTTAATATTTAAAGCTGAAATAGGTGATTCTAGTTAATTCAGTCTTGTATTGGAAATTGAATCACACCTTTTCCTGAGAAAATAGCAAAGAAAACAGATAGGACTCTACATATTTTGCTTGATAGAGGTGCAAATCAGATATTTGCTTTAATTTTCTTAGTAGATGATAATCCGAATAGAAGCACTATAATTAAGAAGCTATATTTAAAAATCAAGGAAATCATTAAATGGAGAGAAAATGACACTTCAATCAGCATTTAGGTATATGCTACTTCAGGATTTGCTTTCTCTTGAAAAAATACAAATTAATTTTAAATTTAATTTACTTTAGAAGCCATTTTAGATTTTTTTTTTTTTTAATTAATGGTCCCTTGAAGCTGGTTGAATTTAAAAAAGAATTAAAATATGTGAGGATATTATTTTGCAATTTTCTAGGGAATATTGATTCCAGAATTATGACATGATATAGTGGAATTGCAATATGCTCAAACGGAAATACTTTAGACTATGGAGGTGAGCCCCAATTCTCTTATCTCTAAAACGACACTAAATTAGATAGTTTTAAGGTTGCTCTGTAGATGGCATCTGATAAAGTACACAAAATTCCTAAACTCTAGGATCTGCTTAGAGCCCTGGTGACACAGTGATAAAGAGTTTGGCCGCTAACAAAAATGTCAGCAGTTCAAATCCACCAGCAACTCCTGGGAAACCCTATGGTGCAATTCTACTCTGTCCTATAGGTTCGGTGTGAGTTGGAATGGACTTGACAGCAACAGGTTTGTTTGTTTGTTTTTAAGGTTTAGATCCACTTAATACATGGTAGCTGGTGTCATAAAAAAAAAAAAAAAACCTAGCTCTCTTCTCAAACTTAGTATTTGTGGTATTGTTCTCATGAATGTCTGATACTTCATATTTTCTGACTGTATCAGAGCTGAAGAACTAATTTTGTTTTACTCTTCTAGATGGTCCATGTTTTCTTAGAAATTTCAGGGTATTTGTTCTTGTCTTTCTAGTCTCTTTCTCCTGTTAATGTGAAATCAGCTAGTTGTAAACATAACCAGTTCTAATTTCCTTAAAGATTGCTTAACAGAAATGTCTGTTTGAAGAACCTTGGAAGAAGTAGTTAAACCCCATACTTTTTCTTTTGTCAAGTCTCTGGTTCCCTATAGGGAAGTAGATAATTGCTCTAATAGCAGTTGATATGATATAAAATACATGAATCAAATTCTTGCTCTACAGATAGGATCAGAGCCATCAAGGGTACCTGAAAACTATATCAGGAAGAATATCAGGAGAATCTAAGCAAAACACACTATTATTTCAGTGATAAGCTTTTTTAAGCTCACAGGCATAATGCAGTAATAGTGGTGAGTTTTTATGATCCTTTACAGCATAGACTCTTAGGGTTCATTTGGTATAATTCCAACAGAATGGTAGTTTAATACGTGTTTAGTGTTATATAGCAGCCCTGGTGGTGCAGTGGTTAAGTGCTCATCCGCTAACCAAAAGCTTGGCAGTTCAACCCACCAGCTGCTCCATGGGAGAAAGATGCGGTAGTCTGCTTCCATAAAGATTACAGCCTGGGAAAACATAGGGGCAGTTCTACTCTGTTCTATAGGGTCACAATGAGCTGGAATCAACTCAATGACAAGTTTTGTGTGTGTGTGTATGTGTGTTTGTGTGTGTCATATAATAAACAAGTATAACTAAAAGAAAAACATTTTAGCTTCTGGTTTGGGGCTCAGTCATTACTCAGTGTTTTGATAAAAAAAGATTTTGTAACTTCCTATTATTTTGTTTTAGACAAATAAAATTTAGAAATTACATTTGAATTGTGTGCATTTTTCACATATGATCAAAAATTTAATTTAATAAAATATTTTGATACCTCACATAAATAAGCACTCCACGTGAATGCCATGTTCATGTAGTTGAACAGGATGTGCCTGAAACATTTTATCAGTCTTACCTATTGCTTGGCATAGAGGATGACATTACTTCTCCACGCTCACACTGTCACTAGGTGCTATTTCTGAGACTTTAATAGATGTTTTTCAAGTCCATATACAATGTTCTTAACCTTCCATTACTGCTGTTTTATCTCAGACTTGTATGTGAAGAGACTGTTAGAATTGCAACCTAGCCGACATTTCTCCTGCATATGTTAGTCAAGTCATGTTTTCTAATAGATTTTGTAATGGATTCCATTAATAGACTAATCATTTGTCCATTATTCAAACTTTCATTGCATATTGTTATTTCCTTTCACTGTGATTCTTCCTATCTACCTCATTCCCCTTTTGTCTCTGGCTCTCTTCAGTAAAAATTTTGTTTGTCTTCCATGGATTCTGGAAAGGAAAAGGGAGAAGAGAGCAAGGGAAAAGAGAAATAGACAAAAAGAGAGAGAAAGAGGATGGAGAATTTTTTGAACAGAAATGAAATTTTTATGAATTCCAAAGAATACATTAATACAAATTTTATTAATTGTTTGAGGCCTTTATTATCTTATTAACATAACTATTAAAATACAATTAGAAGGTATTATAATATGATATTATTGTGTGTATTCCCAAGAGTTATGTACAAATTACCTGGATTTACACAGAACTAACAACTTAATTTAATTATGTTTTTTATACTAGAGTTCTCTAAAGATCAAATGAGTATTTTTTGCTCTGTAACCCCACATTTATGAAGCCATTTTTTCTAGGTATTAGAAAAATCTCCCACGTGGATCTGTAGGGAGCATTTTAGAAAAACAAAGACATGTACCTTCCCCTCCTTCCAATGGTAATATAGCTGATTAGCTTGCTCTCTTCTTTTAAAACTACATCTGAATAAGACAAAACTGTGGCAAGTGGCATGGGATGAATATAAATCAATTGTAAAACACCGAGTGAAGTCCCACTGTATATGACAGATTTTTCACTTCCTATTGTTGTTTTAAGCTCCCATTAATGGCAGCTCCATTTACTAAAGTACAAAATGTTGCCTGATTTTGCACTATCTTCATGACTATTGGTATGGTCCAGTCCACTGTTTTGGCCACCATGTATTTTGAGTGTCTCCCAACCTAGGGGAGTCCTGGTGGTGCAACGGTTATGCTCTGGGCTGCCAACCAAAAGGTCAGTAGTTTTAACTAACTAGCTTCGCTGCCAGAGAAAGGTGGGTCAGTCAGCTTCCATAAAGGTTACAGCCTTGGAAAACCTATGGGACAGTTCTACTCTGTTATGAGTCAGAATTCACTAGAAGGCAACAGGTTTGGTTTGTTCCAAGCTTGATGTCTTATCTTTAGCCCTATATTGGACAATATTCTGTTAGGATCCCTAGTATTTTCATTGGCTAATTTTTGGAAATAGATCTCTAGGCCTTTCTTCCCAGTCTGTCTTAGTCTGGAAGCTCGTCTCAAAAACCTATCGACCAGGGATGACCCTGCTGGTATTTGAAATACTGATGGCATAGCTTCCAGCATCATAGCAACAAGCAGGCCACAATAGTATGACAAACTGACAGATGAATGGTGGTTTCACTCCCTTAATCACTGGAAAATACAGATGCCAAACACTTAATGAATCAAACGCATCAGTCTATGACACAATGAAAAAAAAAAAAGGAAGCCTTGAAATCTCGCTCCTAAATAAGTTAAATCCACTCTTCAATTGTGTTTTAATCAGTGAGGCTTTCAGTTGAGATTCTGGTGCTTCTTTGATTTTTTTTTTTCTTCTTTTTTTTATTTTTCCATGCATTTTTCTTTATTCGTACTCCTATAATGAGAAGCAGTCTGATGGCATAGACCAAAAAACAAAAACAAAAACAAACCCATTGCTGTCGAGTAGATTCCGACTCCTAGCGGCCCTACAGGACAGAATAGAAGTGCCCATAGAGTTTCCAAGGTTAGCTGCCATAGCACTTAAGCACAGGCCACCAGAGTTTACTGATGTTAGAGAGGAAATAAATACATAAATAAAAAACAAATACCACTTTGTGGCAAAAATAGTGGTTTTATTCTTTTTGCAATAGCTTTATTAGTAATTATTGGGCAATATGTGATTTGTAATTATTGGGCAATATTTATTTCATGGAAACCTGGGTGGGGTAGTGGTTAAATGCTATGGCTGCTAACCCAAAGGCCAGCAGCTAGAATCTACCAGGCACTCCTTGGAAACTCTATGGGACAGTCCTACTCTGTCCTATAGGGTCTCAATGAGTCAGAATTGACTCGATGGCAACAGGTTTTTTTTTTTTTTTAATTTAATTTCATAGTTATTCCAAGATTGCATAAGCAACTAGAATATATTAAAGAAACAGTTATGGTTTCTTTGGGCAGGCATAGTCTCTCAAATTCACACAAGGACTTGCAGGGCTAACGAGCATACAAATAGAGAGAAAAAACAAACAAATGCTTTGCAGTTGCATTCATTTGGACACATAGTGACCCTGTAGTGACCTTATACGACAGAATAGAAAAGCCCCGTAGGCTGTAATGTTTACAGAAGCAGCCTGTCCCATCTTTCTCCTGCTGAGTGGCTGGTAGATTCAAATGGCTGACCTTTAGGTTAGCAACAAGCACTTAACCACTTCTCTATCAGGGTTCCTTACGAATAGAAAAACATCTTAAAATTGTCATTAAGTTAAAACTTAAAAGACAATAATAACGATATGATAACCTGCAAAGCTAAAAATGGACAAGTTAATAATAAGTGTTTGAAAAAAAATTAAAACATAACATCCTGTTTTTGTTTGCATACAAGGTGCATTATCTCCAGAATACCACCTGCTGTCCTGCTCACCATTGTTCCAGAAATGTCAATGGAATGGAGTAATTAAGAGAAAAGAGCACATGAAATAGCTGGGCCATTGAAGGCTACCTTCTAAGACAACATGAAATGTAAGTCTAAATTATCCTCTTCTCTAGTCAGCTGAGAATATTTTAAAATTAAATCGTTTCTGCATAGTTTTCCTCATTTAAATTCAATCCAGTCTTCTAAGTGGTAGGTGACGTTGTTCTCACTTTACAACAGAGGATATTAAGGAAAGGTGCTGATACACACCGCAGCAAATTCAGGACTAGTGTATTAGTGTGTACTATCAATTATATTGCTTTTGGATTTTTTTTTTAATTGTACTTTTTTAGGTGAAAGTTTACCCCTCAAGTTAGTTTCTCATACAAAAATTTATACACACATTGTTATGTGAACCTAGTTGCTATTCCTGTAATGTGACAGCACACTTCCCCCTTCCACCCCGAATTTCCTGTGTCCATTCAACCAGCTCCTAGCCCTTTCTGCCTTCTCATCTTACCTCTGGACAGCAACTGCCCATTTCGTCTCGTGTATCTATGATTTTGGATTTTCAAATGGTCTTTGGGAATCACAAAATATTGTATTTTTAAGAACCACTTACATTGGCAAGTTTTTTTTTTTCTCTTTTTCTGTTTGTTTCTTTTAACATGAAAAGTTTAGTTAACAAAGGAATGATCATTTCTTTCTCTTTTTTTATACAGGAAATTGCATCAACATGATTCCAACTATTTTGTCACTGCCTATCAACTTTCTAGAGGGCAGTCATGGTTCAGTGGTAGAATTTTCACCTTCCGTGAGGGAATGCCAGGTTTGATTCTTATTTGTCAATGCAGGCTTGCGTTCTGCTATGATAACAAATAGGTTTCAGGGAAGCTTCCAAATTAAGATAGATTAGGAAGTAAGGCCAGGTGATCTACTTCTGAGAATCAGTCAATGGAAACCTTATAGATCACAGTGCTCTGATCCCCTTGTGAGTGGGCTTGCCATGAGTTGTAGGTCAACTAAAAGCAGTTAACAACACATCCCTTGGCTGCTTAGGATGTTATTACCACCTTTTGAAAAACAAAAATGAAGATGTAATTGGGTGCAATCTATTTTTCACATAATATCAGGATATTGCATTTAGGAAATGTCAATATTATTATCAACACTGGATCCATACAAAATTCAGTTGAGGAATATAACTGAAGTCACCATATTTACTTTGCTGGGTTTTACGGGTGATTTTGAGCTACAAGTATCTCTCTTTTTACTATTTCTTGCAATCTATATTTTTACTCTGGTGGGAAATTTGGGACTGGTTCTATCAGTCATGGCAGATGCCCGGCTCCACAACCCCATGTACTATTTTCTGAGTGTGTTATCTTTCTTAGATGCCTGCTCTTCTTCAGTTGTCACCCCAAAAATGTTAGTCAATTTCCTGGCAGAGAATAAAGCCATTTCATTTACTGGATGTGCAACACAGATGCTGCTCTTTATCACTTTTGGGACCACAGAATCCTTTCTTTTGGCAGCAATGGCATATGATCGTTATGTAGCAATCTACAACCCACTTCTCTATTCAGTTAACATGTCACGCAGGGTCTATGTGTCACTCATCATTGCTTCTTATATTTGTGGTATTTCACATGCTACTTTACACACAGTAGCAACTTTTAGCCTCTCCTTCTGTGCATCCAATGAAATTAGACACATCTTTTGTGATATCCCTCCACTCCTTGCTATCTCCTGTTCTGACACTCTTATCAACCAACTTCTACTCTTCTACTTTGTGGGTTCTATTGAGATGGTCAATATTCTGATTGTCTTGATATCTTATGGATTCATTTTTTTGGCCATTCTGAAGGTGCATTCTGCTGAAGGAAGGCAAAAAGTGTTTTCCACCTGTGGCTCTCACCTAACTGGAGTATCAATTTACCATGGAACAATCCTCTTCATGTACTTGAGACCAAGTTCCAGCTATGCTTTGGACCATGACATGATAGTGTCTGTATTCTACACCATTGTGATTCCCATGCTGAATCCCATCATCTACAGTTTGAGGAACAAAGATGTAAAAGAAGCAATGAAAAAATTGTTTCAGAGAAATTGGTTCATAAACAAAGTACATTTTTAGCATTGTAAAACTAAAGTCCATATTTCTAAAGATGAATCTAGAAAAGAAACTGTCTTGTTTTTTCTGTTAAAGTGTCTGTAGGTTCTAGAATATTTCCTAATAAAGCATTAATCAACCTTCCAAGGCAGAATTTTATAAGTTCAGATAAATTGCATCATTTATATGCCTATAGGATTATTTTCAAATTTACCCATGTTAAACATTCAATGATGGATATATATTGGTATGATTAGGATTTGTTTAAGTTGATCTTCACTTACTTATAATGATGATGTCCTGAGAACTCTATGACTTCACATATTCTCACATTGTTTATAGTAACTCTTCAGCAAACATTTGGAAGTTGATTTCCCATTCTGGAACCCCTGGGTAGGACCTGCCAAAGATTACTAGCCCCTTATGCCCTGACACACTCAGGTCTATCTAGGCCTTTGAATATGTCTTCTGTACCATTTTTTTTTACACCATTTGGCTCAACACCATAAATGTTGAACCCATTATTACAGTTTTTCTTTGCTATCGTCCAATCACAAAAATTGATTAGACTCATTCTGCAACTACTGAGGGACTAGATGGTAGCATTTATTGAGAGTATATGTAAGGCTCAGTAAAAATGAATGTATAGCTTGGATAATAATCTACTACTGGCTACTCTGTGTGGTTGCTTCAAAATCTGAAAAAAAAAAAAACTATCCTATCATTGTAAATATTTTAATGATTCTAGTTCAATTACTAGCTCTTCCTTTATTCTCTATGAAGAACAACCCTGCATTGGTCAATATGTAAAAAAAAAACAAAAAAAAACTTAATGGACCGATGAGCATGGCTCAGGGAATGAAAAAGATTCTACATTACCTCAACTCTCTCCTGATTATGCAGACTCCTCATTTAATTATTTGTTTTTATTTCAATATTTATTTTAAGATTCATTATAAGTAAAAATTATGCTTCATTTAGTAAAACTCATTTTCTTTCTATCAGTGTTGGTTACCTTGTGGCTCTACCATAACAAAATCTTTGGAACCTAGCAAGCAAAACAATGTTCCTACAAAAGACAATTCTTTTTTTTTTCTTATTGTGCTTTAGATGAAGGTTTACAGACCAACTAATATACATATAGTTTTGTGACATTAGTTTGCAACCCTGCAAGTTGTCAACACTCTCCCCTTCTCAACCTTGGGTTCCCCATTTCCATTCGTTTAGTTTTCCTGTCCTCTCCTGCCTTCTCACCCTTGCCTCTAGGCTGGTGTGCCCATTTAGTCTTATATACTTGGTTGAAGTATATAAGCACATTTTTTTTTTTTACTTGTTTGAACTATGTGTATTATTATTATTTTTATGGGCCTATAGGAGCTCTGATGATGCAGTGCTTAAGAACTCAGTTGCTAACCAAAAGGTTGGTAGTTTGAATCAACCAGTCACTCCTTGAAAACCCCATGGGGCAGTTCTACTCTGTCCTGTAGGGTCAGTATGGTTTGCAATGGATTCGATGACTTTTTTGTTTGTTTGTTTCAGGGCTAACTTTTGGCTTAAAATGAACCTCAGGAGTGAATTCAGTACCGAGTTAAAAGGGTTTCTTGGAGCCATACTCTTGAGGTTTCTTCAGTCTCTGTCAGACCAGTACATCTGATCTTTTTTTGTGAGTTAGAATTTGTTCTACATTTTTCTCCAGCTCTGTCCAGGACGCTCTATTGTGATTCTTTTCAGCACAGTCAGTGGCGGTAGCTGGACACCATCTAGTTGTACTGGACTCAGTCTGTTGGAGGCTGTGGTAGTTGTGGGTCCATTTGTCTTTTGGACTAATCTTTCCATTATGTTTTTTCTTCATTTTTCCTTGAACCAGACTGGGTAGAACCAATGGTGTCTCTTAGATGGCTGCTCATAAGCTTTTAAGATGCCAAATGCTACTCAGCAAAGTATAATGTAGAACTTTTTATTTATACACTATGTTGTGCCGATTGAGCTAGGTGTCCCCCGAGGCCATGTTCCCCAGCCTTCAGCCCAGTAATTTGGTCCTTCAGGGAGTTTTGATGTGTCTATGAACCAACCTTCTATGACTTTGCCTGGCTGAAGTTTTGCTGACTACCCCAGTACTGTGTACCATCTTACCCTTCAATTGTCTAGTTAGTGTTTTTCCCTCTCCATCCCTTCCCTGCCTCATAACCATCAAAGACTGTTGCTTTCTGTGTGTAAATCTTTTCATGAAATTTTATAATAGTGGTGTCATACAGTATTTGTCCTTTTGTGATTGACTTATTTTACTCAGCATAATGTCTTCCAGATTCATACATGTTGTCAGATGTTTCTCAAATTCATCACTGTTCTTCATTTTGTGTGTATGTACCATAGTTTGTTTATCCATTCATCTGTTGATGGGCACTTAAGTTGTTTCCATGTTTTTGCTATTGTGAACATTGCTGCAATGAACATGAGTGTATATATGTCTATTTATGTGACAGCTCTTACTTCTCTAGGATATATTCCTAGCAGTGAGATGGAGGGATCATATGGTATTTCTATTTGTAGCTTTTTAAGGAAGTACCTTATTATTTTCCAAAACGATTGTACCATTTGGCATTCCCATCAGCACTGCATAAGAGTTCCGATCTCCCTGGGGCCTCTTCAACATTTTTTATTTACGATTATTATTTTTTTTGTGTGTGTGTGTGCCAGTAATGCAGCATGAGATGATATCTCATTGTAGTTTTGATTTGCATTTCTTTAATGGCTAGTGATCGTGAACATTTCCTCTTGCTCTGTTGGCTGCTTTAGTGTGTTTTTTTTTTGTTTTTTTTGGGTGAAGTGTCTGCTCATATCCTTTGTCCATGATTTAAATGGATTGTCTTTTTGTCATAGAGGTGTTGGATTTTCCTATAGATTTTTTGGGATATGGCCTTTTTGGATAGATCATAGCCAATTTCTTTTTTTTTTTTCCCTAGCCTGTAGGTTCTCTTTCTACTCTTTTGGTGAAGGCTTTTGATGAGCATAAGTGTTTAAGTTTTAGAAGATCCTAGTTACATAGCTTATCTTCTGCTATTCGTGTATTGTTAACTATGTTTTGTACCCTATTTATGCCATGCATTAGTGACTCTAGCATTGACCTTACATTTTCTTTCATGATCTTTTTAGTTTGATTTTATATTTAAGTTTTTGATGTATTTTAAGTTAGTTGTTTTGTATGGTGTAAGGTATAGGTACTGTTTCATTTTTTTGCTGATGAATATCCAGTTTTGCCACCATCATTTGTTAAAAAGACTGTCTTTTCCCCATTCCATGGACACTGGAATGGATTTACATCTGGGTTCTCAGCTCTGTTCCATTGGTCAATGTGTCTGTTGTTGAACCAGTACCAGACTGCTTTGACTACCATAGCTGCATAGTAGGTTCTGAGGTAAGGTAGTGTAAGTCCTCCTACCTATTCTTCTTCTTCATTTCTGCTTTACTTATCAGGGCCTCTTTTCTTTTCATACAAATTTAACGATTAGTTTTTCCATCTACTTAAAGAATGCTGTTATTATTTGGATTGGGATTGCATTGTATTTGTAGATTTCTTTGCATAGAATTGGCATTTTTACAATGTTGTATCTTCCTATTCATGTACTTGGTATGTTTTCCTATTTACATAGGTCTCTTTTGGTTTCTTACAACCATGTTTTCAAGTTTTCTTTGTATAGATCTCTTATATCCTTTGTTAGATTTACTCCTATGTATTTCATTTTTTTAAGACACTAGCCTGAAAGTGATGAAACATGCAATCAGGATACATTGAAAATTTTTGGTGATAGAAATTTGAAAGTTGGAAACAAAGAAGAATTGGTAGTTGGAATATATGGCCTTGGTTTTAGGAACAATACCAGAGATGGCATGATAAAATTTTGCAAGACCAACGACTTCATTGCAAATACCTTTTTTCACCAACATAAATGGTGACTATATACACGGACCTTTATAGAAGAAATACACAGGAATCAAGTCAACTCAACTGTGCAAAAAGATGAAGGAAAAGCTCAATATCATCAGTCAGAACAAGGCCAGTGGCAGACTGCAGAACAGACCATTAGTTACTCATATGCAATTTCAAGTTGAGGCTGAAAAAAATCAGAACCTGTCTACGAGAGCCAAAATACAACCTTGATATATCCCATCTCAATTTAGAAACCATCTCTAGAATAGATTTGATGTCTTGAACACTAATGACCAGACCGAGTTGTGAAATGACATCATGCATGAAGAAAGCAAGAGGTCATTAAAAAGATAGGAAAGAAAGAAAAGACCAAAATGGATGTCAGAAGAGATTCTGAAACTTGATCTTGAACATAGAGAAGCTAAAACAAACAGAAGAAATAATGAAGTAAAAGAGCTGAACAGATTTCAAAGGCCAGATCGAGAAGACAAAGTAAAGTATTATAATGACACATTCAAAGACCTGTAGTTAGAAAACCAAAAGGGAAGAACACACTAGACATTTTTCAAGCTGACAGGACTGAAGAAAAAATTCAAGCCTTGGGTTGCAATGTTGAAGGATTCTACAGGGGGAAATATTAAACGACTCAGGAAGCATCAAAAAAAAGATGGAAAGAATACACAGAGTCATGATACCAAAAAAAATTTGTCGACTTTCATCCATTTCAGGAGGTAGCATACGATCAGGAACTGATGGTACTGAAGGAAGAGGTCCAAGCTACACTGAAGGGAATGGAGAAAAACAAGGCTCCAGGAATTGGCAGAATACCAGTTGAGATGTTTCAACAAACTGATGCAGCACTAGAAGTGCTCACTCACCTATGTCAAGAAATTTGGAAGACAGCTATCTGGCCAACCAACTAGAAGAGGTCCATATTTATGCCTATTCCCAAGAAAGGTGATCCAACTGAATGTGGAAGTTATTGAGCAATATTGTTAATATGACACTCGAGTAAAATTTTGCTAAAGATCATTCAAAAGTGGTTGCAGCACTATACCGATGGAAATTGCCAGAAATTCAAGCTGAATTCAGAAGAGGATGTGGAACCATGAATATCATTGCTGATGTCAGATGCATCCTGGTGGAAAGCAGAAAATACCAGAAAGATGTTTACCTGTGATGCGTTGACTACGCAAAAGCATTGGACTGCGTGGCTCATAACAAATTATGGATAACTTTTCTAACTTTGTAAAGACTGGGAATTACAGAATACTTAATTGTGCTCATGAGGAAGCTGTACATAGATCAAGAGTCAGTCATATGAAGAGAACAATGGGATACTGTGCAGTCTAAAATCAGGGAAAGTTTGGTCAGATTTTGTCTTAGTCATTTACTGTTGCTGTAACAGAAATACCACAAGTGGATGGCTTTAATAAAGAGAAATTTATTCCCTCAGAGTTTAGTAAGCTAGAAGTACAAACTCAGGGCATCAGCTCCAGGGGAAGGCTTTCTCTGTCAGCTCTGGAGGAAGGCCCTTGTCATCAGTCTTACCCTGGACTAGAAGCTTCTCCATGCAGGAACTCCAGGCCCAAACTAGGTGCTCTGCTCTTGGCACTGGTTTCTTGGTGATATGAGGTCTGCTTGCTTCCGTTTCCTTCTATCTCTTGTAAGATAAAAGGAGGTGCACGTCACATGTCGGGGAAACTCGCTTTACATTGAATCAAGGATGTGACCTCAATAAAGGTGTTACAATCCCACCCTAATCTTCTTTAATGTAAAATTACAATCACAAAATGGAGGACAACCACACAATACTGGGAGTCATGGCCTAATTTGATACACATTTTGGGGGAACACAATTCAATCTATGACACTCCATCCTTTCACTCCCCAAAATTCATGTCCTTGCCACACTTAAAACATAGTCACCCCACCACAACATAGCAAAATTGGCTCCAAGTCCAAAATTCAAAAATTCCTCTTCATCTGTGAAATCTAGAATACAAGTTATCTGCTTCCAAAGTACAATGGCAAATCAGACACAAGCTAGACATTTCCATTATAAATGGGAGAAACTGGAGGGAAAGAAGGCATAACAGGCACAAAGCAACTCAGCACAACACATTACACTAGCCGGTAGGAGTTAGAAACAATTCTCTGTTCTCTGAGGCCATTAACACGGTAGCTCTGCCTTCCAGACTCTAGATACTGGCCAGAATTTTGCAAGACCAACGACTTCATTGTAAGTACCATTTTTCGCCAACATAAATGGTGACTATATACATGGACCTTTACAGAAGAAATACACGGGAATCAAGTCAACTACAACTGTGCAAAGAGATGATGGAAAAGCTCTATATCATCAGTCAGGACCCTGAGTGGAGTTGCTTGACCCTGGGCTTCAGCTCCTCCTTCCAGACCCATTGGAACAGTAACTCTGCTCCCTCGGCTTCAGGTACAACATTCTCCCAGTTCATCTGAGTAGCAATGTCACCCTTAGAAACATCAGAGGCCAGGGCTCCACCCTTTGAAATCCCAGAGGTGGAGGCCATAACTTTTGAGACTGAGTCACCTTGGCTTGCAGTGTTCCTTGGCTCTCTGCATCTCAGGCCTCGCTGCCCTCATCTTCCCAGCTCCAGCAAGTGTTCCAAAGCTCTGTAGCTTCAACAATAAGTGCCTGGAGGCACCCCACCCCACCAGGAAGCCTCCTGCACACAGGAACTCAGCCGTCTTGCTCTGTGGGTTGGAAAGCCTAGCTCCACCAATAAGTGCCCAGAGGCACCCCACTCCACCAGGAAGCCTCAGGCTTGCAGGCACTCAGCTCTCTGGCTCCATTTGTGGGTTGGCTCCAGTGCTGTCTGGTGCTGGTTTCCTGGTTCTGCTGCTGCTGTTTCTTTGCCGCTGCCATTTCTCTACTGCTTCATGTTCTCTGCTGCTGCTGGTCCCCTGCCGCTGCAGCTTCTCTATCCTTTCACAATATTCAAAACCACTTCCACATTTTAGGTATCTGTTACAGGAGCATCCCACTCTTGGCACCAAATTTCTGTCTTCGTCGTCTAGTGCTGTTGTAACAGAAATACCACAAGTGGATGGCTTTAACAAAGAGAAATTTATTCTCTCACAGTCGAGTAGTCTATAAGTCCAAATTAAGATCATAAGCTCCAGGGCAAGGCTTTCTCTGTCAACTCTGGAGGAAGGCACTTGTCATCAATCTTCTGGATTAGGACCTTTTCCATGCAAGAACCCAGGTCAAAAGTACCTGCTCTGCTCCTGGCACTGTTGTCTTGGTGATATGAGTTCCCCACTCAAGCTTTTCAACTGAGGAACCATTTTTTAGGAAGTCAAGGTGATTCATTGAATTATTTTTATCAGGTGGCTTATTTTACCCAAGCTTTATTCTCTTGTTTACTGCAGGGGGAGGGGGGGATCTTGTTTCTTTTCTGTTCCAGAAAAGAGTTAGTGTGTTTTCTCCTTGGGAAATCCCCTATTTTTTACAAGAAGGCCTTAAAAAGCTGGTATAAAAATCCATACACATAAAGGTCATAGCAAACATTGACTGAGTGAGCAGTTTGGTTCCACAGGTAAGAGGGAACCTTTTTCCACACTTACAAAATATTTCAGAAGCTAGATACTTGAATCTCAAACTAATGTACATGATTTAATATTTAAATTTGAAATAGGTGATTCTCATTAATTCAGACTTGTATTAAAAATTGAATCTGGTATCTTCCTGAGAAAATAGCAAAGAAAGCAGAAAGAGCTCCTTATATAGTTAGGTCAATAGATGTGTAAATCAAAAATTTGCTTTAATTTCATCATAGCAGCAGTATAATTAAGAAGCTATATTTTAAAATCAAGGAAATAATTAAATGAAGAGAAAACCAGATTTCATAATTGCTTTCACTTGAAGAAATATAAATTAATTTTAAAATTATTTTGTTCTAGAAAACATTGATTTTTTTTTTTTTTTTAATTTCCTGGTCTATTTAAGCTGGGTTAATTAAAAAAAATTAAAATATGTGAGGATATTATTATGCATTTTTTCTAGGGAATGATGACACCAGAATTATGGCATGGCATAATGGAATTGCAGTATGGTCAATTGGAAACGGTGTAGACTATGGAATCAGAGAAATCTGAGTTGGAATTTTTGCTCCACTAGTCACTATCTGTATGACTTTGCCCAAGTTACATGTCTAGGTGGGCCTCAATTCTTTCATCTATAAAAGGACATTAACTTAGATAGTTTTAAGTTTGCTCTGTAGATTACATATGATAATGTACACAAAATTCCTAACCGCTAGGATCCACTTGGAGCCTTGGTGATGCAGTGGTTAAGAGCTCTGCTGCTAACCAAAAGATCAGCAGTTAGAATCCACCAGCCACTTCTTGGGAACCACATGGGGCAGTTTTATAGAGTTGCTATGAGTCGGAATAGACTGGACCACAACAGGGCTTTTTTCTTTTTTCATTTAGTTTCCTTGCTATTATTAGGTGCTGCAAGTCAGTTCTGACTCATAGTGACCCTATGTAAAACAGAATGAAACACTGCTGGGCCTGTGCCATCCTCACGATCCTTGTTATGCTTCAGCCCATTGTTGCGGCCTTGTCAATCCATCTCATTGACGGTCTTCCTCTTTTTCACTGACCCTCTGCTTTACTAAGCATGATGTCCTTCTCCAGCAACTGATCCACTCAATAATATACAGTAGCTACTGTCATAGCTTCTCAACCTTAGTATTTGTGGTATTGTTCTCAGGAACTTCTGATACCTTACATTTTCTGACTGTATGAGACTTGAGGAACTAATTTCATTTTACTCTTCCTGATGGTTCAGGTTTTGTTAAATATCTCAGGGTATTTGTTTTTGTCTTTCTAGTCTCTATCTCCTGTTAACATGAAATCAACTAGTTGTAAAAACAGTAGCTCTAATTTCCTTACAGCTTAGTAAAGAGAAATGTCTGTTTGAAGAAGGTTGAAGAAACATTTAAACCCCATACTTTTTTCTCTATCAAGTCTCCAGTTCCCTACAGTGATGTAGATAATTACTTTAATGGGAGCTAACATGGTATAAAATCTAGCTTCCTTTATAAATCACATTCTTGTTCTACAGACAAGCTCAGAGCCATGAACGGTGCCTGAAAGTTACATCAGCGAGAGTATCGGGAGAACTTAAACAAAACACACAATTATTTCACTGACAAGACAAAGGCAGAGTGCACTGGCAGAGGTGCATTTTTCATGATCCTTTACAGCATAGAACCTTAGGATTCATTGGGTGTAATTTCAATAAAATGGTATTTGAATACAAATTTAGTGTCATAAAGGAGACCAGGTGATGCAGTGGTTAAGTGCTAGGCTGCTAACTAAAAGGTGGCATTTTGAATCCACCAGCTGTCGGTGGGAGAAAGAAGCAACAGCCGGCTTCAGTAAAGATTTAAAAGCAAAAAACCAAACCCACTCTCACTGAGTCCATTCCAACTCATAGCATCTCCATAGGACAGAGTAGCCCCATAGTGTTTCCAAGGAGCAGCTGGTGAATTTGAACTTCTGACTTTTTGGTTAGCATCCGAGCTCTTAACCACTATGCCACCAGCACTTTTCAGTAAAGACTGCAGCCTAAGAAATCCTATGGGGCAGTTCTACTCTGTTTTACAGGGTCACTGTGAGTCAGAAATAATTCCATGACAACTTTGTGTGTGTGTGTATGTTTCATTTAACAAATATGAATAACTAAAAAAAAACACCTAGCTACTGGCTTCAGGGTCAGTCATCGTTCAGTGTTTTGATGGAAAAAAAATTGAATTTGTAACTTTTTTTTAATAAATAGAATTTGAAAGTTACTTTTAAATTTAATGTATGTTTCACATATAATCAAAAATTTAATTTAGTAAATTATGTTGATACATCGCATTAATAAGCACTCCGCATGAATACTTTGTCCATCTGGTTGAACAGGATGTGTCTGAAATATTTTGTCAATCTTACCTATTGCTTGGTACAGAGGATGATGTTATTTCTCCAAGCTCACACTGTCATAGGTGCTGTTTCTGAGATTTTAATAGAGGTTTTTCAAGTCCAAATATAATGTCCTTAATCTTCCACTATGCTGCTTCATCTCAGACTCGTACGTGAAGAGACTGTTAGAACTTCAACCTAGCTGGCATTTTTCCTGCATGTATTAGTCAAGTTATATTTTGTAATAGATTTTGTAAAGTATTCCTTTAGTACAGTAATAATTAGCCTCTTATTCAAAATTTGCTGGCATATTTTTATTTCCCTTCACTGTGCTTTTTCCTATCTACTACTAGTTCCTATTTCTACTCTGTGCTATGATGTTGTTATTAGTTAGAATTGACTCGATTGAAAAGGGTTTTGTTTTGTTTTTCTCTTCAGTAAATTTTTTTTTTTTTTTCGTCTTCCATGGATTCTTGAAAGGCAAAGAGAGAAGAGAGGAAGGAAAAGAAAGAGATAGGCAAAAAAAGAGAGAAAGAGAATCGAGGACGATTTGAACAGAAATGAAATTATGAATTTTGAAGAACACATTAATATATATTTTATTATTTATTGGATGCCTTTATTAGTTCTGATTTATATAACCTAAAATACAATTAGAATTTATTATAAGAAGATATTAGTGTGTATACTCCCAAGAGTTATATACAAATTACCTGGATTTAGACAGCGCTAGCAATTTAATTTCACAGCAATTTAATTTAAATTTATCTGTTTATACTAGAGTTCTCTGAAGATCAAATGACCATTTTTGGCTCTGTGACCCCAGTTTATGAAGCTATTTATTCTAGGTATTGGAAAAACCTCCCACATGGATCTGTGAGGAGCATTTTAGAGAAAAAGGAGACATGTACCTTCCTCTCCTTCCAACGGTAATAAAGCTGATTAGCTCATTCTCTTCTTTAAAAATGATGTCTGAATAAGATAAAACTGTAATAAGTGGCATGAGATGAATATAAATCATTTGTAGAATGCTGATTGAAGTCCCACTCTATTCATGACAGATTTTATACTTCCCGTTGTTGTTAGTTGCCCTCAAATCAGTTCTGATTAATGGCAGCTCCATTTACAAAAATGCATAGTGTCTCCTGGTCCTGTGCTTTCTTCATGACTAGTGACATGCTCCAATCTGTTGTTGTGGCCACTGTGTATTCTGAGTGCCTTTCAACCTACGGGAGTCCTGATGGTGCAATGGTTATGCCCTGGGCTGCTAACCAAAAGGTCAGCACTTTTAACCTACCAGTTGCTCTGCCAGAGAAAGATGTGGCAGTCTTCTTCCATAAAAATTACAGCCTTCGAAGCCCTATGGGGCAGCTCTATTCTGTGCTGTGGGGTTCTTATAAGTCGGAAAGGATTCATGGCAATTAGTTGGTTTGATTTGGTCAAAACTTGGTGGCTTATATTTAGCACTAGATCTGGCAATAGTCTGTTATGATCCGTGGAGTTTTCATTAGCTAATTTTCAGAAGTAATTCTCCAGGCCTTTCTTCCTGGTCTGTTTTAGTCGGGAAGCTCCTCTCAAACCTATTCACCTCAAATGACCCTTCGGCATTTGAAATACTGGTGGCTTAGCTTCCAGAATCATAGCAACACACAAACCACTTCCTTAAATGCTGAAAAACAATGGGTGAAACACATCAGTCTATGACACAATGAAGGAAAAAGGAAAGTCCTGAAATCTCACTCCTAAATAAGATGAATCCAGTATTTAATGGTGTTTTAGCAGGTGAGGCTTTCACGTGAGGTACGGATGCCTCTTTGGTTTTTTTTTTTTTTTCTTTTTTTCCCATGTACTTTTCTTTACTCATACTCCATTAAATGAGAAACAGCCTGATGGCATACAGGAAATAAATAAATAAATAGTACTACTTTGTGGGAATAATAGTGATTTTAGTCTTTTAGCAATAACAGCGATAAATTTATTAGTAATTATTGGGTGACATTTATTTCATAGTTATTCTAAGACTCCATAAGCAACTATAATATATTAAAGAAATGACCATGTTATTCTTGGGGCGGGGCAAGGGAAGAAATATGTCTCTAAAATCCACCCAAGGACTTTGCAGGACTAACGAGAGAAAAACCAGAAACCAAACCCATTGCAGTCAAGTTGATTGTCACTTATAGTGACTCTACAGTGGCCTTAGACAGAAAATCTTATAGGTTTTCCAAAGCTGTAATCTTTGCCAAAGCAGCCTACCACATTTTTCTCCTCTGTAGTGGCTGGTGGTTCCAACTGCTGACCTTTAGATTAGAAGCCAAGCACTCAACCACTGTTCCACCAGGACTACTTACGAATAGAAAGAAGTTTCAAAATAGTCATTAAGTTAAAACTTGAAAAACAGCAATAATGGTACAATAAGCTGCAAAGGAAAAACGGACAACTTAATAATAAGTGTTTGAAAGAGAAACTTAAAAAAAAAAGATAATGGAGGCGGGGCCAAGATGGCAGACTAGGTAAATGCTACCTCGGATCCCTCTTGCAAAAAAGACTCGGAAAAACAAGAGAATCAATCACATACATAACAATCTAGGAACCCTGAACAACAAACACAGATTTAGAGATGGAAAACGAACAAATACGGGGAAGCAGCGACTGTTTTCGGAGCCTGGAGCCAGAGTCCCAGTCAGGTAACCTTGGCGACAGGCTTAGGATTGGGCCCAGGGGAGCTGAACTCATAAATCTTGTGATGGCGCAAAAAGGGGCACAGCCCTACCCCCCGGAACTGAACCCGGGAGGGGGCACAGCCGGTCAGCGTGGGCGGCGTGACGACGCGGCTGCTGGGAGAAGTCCCTGGGAGGCAGTGACTGGTTTTGGAGCCGGGAGTGCAGCGTCCCAGCCGGGAAACCTTGGTGCCGGGCTTTTGACTGGGCACTGTCACGGACCGAGCACGGGGCACAGCTCTATTCCCCTGAACTAACCCTGGGAGGGGGCCCAGCTGGTCCTCGGGGGCAGCGCGGCGACACGGCTGGCGGGACAAGAAGTCCCCGGGAGGCAGCAACTGATTTTGGAGCCGGGAGTGCAGTGTCCCAGCAGGGGAACCTTGACGCTGGGCTTTGGATTGGCAGTGGAGGATCTGACCGTGGCTTCAGCGGGCCAGACCCCGGGGGCAATCTCCACCCAGCCAGCACACGTAGGCGACACGTCTCTCGGGAATCTCAGATAAAATAGTCATTCCAAGCATGACAAGCAACTCTGGCTATATTCCAAGGTGCTACTCTCTTATCTCTCTGATCCCTCCCCCACCCTTCCTAGGCGGCTTCATTAACATTGGAATTTCCTGAGCCAGAGAGAGAACAGCTCCGGCTCAGCGGCTTTGCTCCCCCCCCTTTTTTTTTTTCTTTTGGTCTTTTCCTAACCCGTTCTTCTGGCCTGACAGAAGGAACTACAAAAAACCCAGGGACCAAAAATCCATCCCTAATTGGACTAAAAACACAGAACCAGCTACAGCCAAGCATATATGATCCAAATCTCAGACTTTCATCCTTACAGGGAACAAGGTGGCGGTTATAATCCAAAGGTAGTTCTGATAGGGATCTGACTGCATTTTTTTTAGTGGATTTTCTGGAAAAACAAGTTTCCCAGTGATGGCTCAGAGACAGCAGTCGATATCAAACCACATAAAGAAGCAGACCATGACAGCTTCTACAACCCCCCCAAAAAAAGAATCAAAATCTTTCCCAAATGAAGATACAATCCTGGAATTATCAAATACAGAATATAAAAAACTAATTTAAAGAATGCTTCAAGACATCAGAAACGAAATAAGGCAAACTGCAGAAAAAGCCAAGGAACACACTGATAAAACTGTTGAAGAACTCAAAAAGATTATTCAAGAACATAGTGGAAAAATTAATAAGTTGCAAGAATCCATAGAGAGACAGCATGTAGAAATCCAACAGATTAACAATAAAATTACAGAATTAGACAACGCAATAGGAAGTCAGAGGAGCAGACTCGAGCAATTAGCATGCAGACTGGGAAATCTGGAGGACCAGAGAATTAATATCAACATAGCTGAAAAAAAATCAGATAAAAGAATTTAAAAAAATGAAGAAACCCTAAGAATCATGTGGGACTCTATCAAGAAGGATAACTTGCGTGTGATTGGAGTCCCAAAACAGGGAGGGAGGACAGAAAACACAGAGAAAATAGTTGAAGATCTCCTGACAAAAAACTTCCCTGATATTATGAATGACGAAAGGATATCTATCCAAGATACTCGTCGAACCCCATTTAGGATTGATCCAAAAAGAAAAACCAAGACATATTATCATCAAACTTGCCAAAACCAAAGATAAAGAGAAAATTTTAAAGCAGCCAGGAAGAAAAGAAAGGTTTCCTTCAAGGGATAATCAATAAGAATAAGTTCAGACTACTCAGCAGAAACCGTGCAGGCAAGAAGGGAATGGGACGACATATACAGAGCATTGGAGGAGAAAAACTGCCAGCCAAGGATCATATATCCAGCAAAACTCTCTCTGAAATATGAAGGCGAAATTAAGATATTTACAGATAAATACAAGTTTAGAGAATTTGCAAAAACAAAACCAAAGCTACAAAAAATAGTAAAGGATATTGTTTGGTCAGAAAACCAATAATATCAGATACCAGCAAACCACAAGGTCACAAAACAGAACATCCTGATATCAACTCAAATAGGGAAATCACAAAAACAAATTAAGATTAATTAAAAAAAAATGCTCATAACAGGGAATCACTGAAGTCAATATGTAAAAGATCACAATAATCAAAAAGAGGGACTAAATACAGGTGGCATAGAACTGCCATATGAAGAGTGATACAAGGCGATATAGAACAATATAAGTTAGATTTTTACTTAGAAAAATAGGGGTAAATATTACGGTAACCACAAAGAGGTATAACAACTCCATAACTCAAGATAAAAGCCAAGAAAAACATAACGACTCAACAAACATAAAGTCAAACACTACGAAAATGAGCATCTCACAATTTACTAAGAAAACCATCTCAGTACAAAAATGTATGTGGAAAAATGAAATTGTCAACAATACGCATAAAAAGGCATCAAAACGACAACACTAAACACTTATTTATCTATAATTACGCTGAATGTAAATGGACTAAATGCACCAATAAAGAGACAGAGAGTCTCAGACTGGATAAAGAAACACGATCCGTCTATATGCTGCCTACAAGAGACACACCTTAGACTTAGAGACACAAACAAACTAAAACTCAAAGGATGGAAAAAAAATATATCAAGCAAAAAATAAGCAAAAAAGAAGAGGAGTAGCAATATTAATTTCTGACAAAATAGACTTTAGACTTAAATCCACCACAAAGGATAAAGAAGGACACTACATAATGATAAAAGGGACAATTGATCAGGAAGACATAACCATATTAAATATTTATGCACCCAATGACAGGGCTGCAAGATACATAAATCAAATCTTAACAGAACTGAAAAGTGAGATAGATACCTCCACAATTATAGTAGGAGACTTCAGCACACCACTATCGGAGGACAGGACATTCAGTAAGAAGCTCAATAGCACAGAAGACCTAATTACAACAATCAACCAACTTGACCTCATTGACTTATACAGAACTCTCCACCCAACTGCTGCAAAGTATACTATTTTTTCTAGTGCACATGGAACATTCTCTAGAATAGACCACGTATTAGGTCATAAAACAAACCTTTGCAGAGTCCAAAACATCGAACTATTACAAAGCAACTTCTCAGACCACACGGCAATAAAACTAGAGATTGATAACAGAAAAACTAGGGAAAAGAAATCAAATACTTGGAAACTGAACAATACCCTACTCAAAAAAGACTGGGTTATAGAAGACATCAAGGAGGGAATAAGGAAATTCATAGAATGCAACGAGAATGAAAAGACTTCCTATCAAAACCTCTGGGACACAGCAAAAGCAGTGCTCAGAGGCCAATTTATATCGATAAATGCACACATACAAAAAGAAGAAAGAGCCAAAAGCAGAGAACCATCCCTAAAACTTGAACAAATAGAAAGAGAGCAACAAAAGAATCCATCAGGCACCAGAAGAAAACAAATAATAAAAATTAGAGCTGAACTAAATGAATTAGAGAACAGAAAAACAATTGAAAGAATTAACAAAGCCAAAAGCTGGTTCTTTGAAAAAATTAACACAATTGATAAACCATTGGCTAGACTGACTAAAGAAATACAGGAAAGGAAACAAATAACCCGAATAAGAAATGAGAAGGGCCACATGAGAACAGACCCAACTGAAATTAAAAGAATCATATCAGATTATTACGAAAAATTGTACTCTAACAAATTTGCAAACCTAGAAGAAATGGATGAATTCCTGGAAAAACACTACCTACCTAAACTAACACAATCAGAAGTAGAACAACTAAATAGACCCATAACAAAAAAAGAGATTGAAACGGTAATCAAAAAACTCCCAACAACAAAAAAAAAAGCCCTAGCCCAGACGGCTTCACTGCAGAGTTCTACCAAACTTTCAGAGAAGAGTTAACACCACTACTACTAAAGGTATTTCAAAGCATAGAAAATGACGGAATACTACCTAACTCATTCTATGAAGCCACCATATCCCTGATACCAAAACCCGGTAAAGACATCACAAAAAAGGAAAATTACAGACCTATATCCCTCATGAACATAGATGCAAAAATCCTCAACAAAATTCTAGCCAATAGAATTCAACAACATATAAAAAAATAATTCACCACGACCAAGTGGGATTTAAACCAAGTATGCAAGGCTGGTTTAATATCAGAAAAACCATTAATGCAATCCACCACATAAATAAAACAAAAGACAAAAAACACATGATCTTATCAATTGATGCAGAAAAGGCATTTGACAAAGTCCAACACCCTTTTATGATAAAAACTCTCACCAAAATAGGAATTGAAGGAAAATTCCTCAACATAATAAAGGGCATCTATGCAAAGCAAACAGCCAACATCACTCTAAATGGAGAGAACCTGAAAGCATTTCCCTTGAGAACGGGAACCAGACAAGGATGCCCTTTATCACCGCTCTTATTCAACATCGTGCTAGAAGTCCTAGCCAGGGCAATTAGGCTAGACAAAGAAATAAAGGGCATCCAGATTGGCAAAGAGGAAGTAAAATTATCTCTATTTGCAGATGACATGATCTGATACACAGAAAACCCTAAGGAATCCTCCAGAAAACTACTGAAACTGATAGAAGAGTTTGGCAGAGTCTCAGGTTATAAGATAAACATACAAAAATCACTTGGATTCCTCTACATCAACAAAAAGAACTTCGAACAGGAAATAACCAAATCAATACCATTCACAGTAGCCCCCAAGAAGATAAAATACTTAGGAATAAATCTTATCAAAGATGTAAAAGACCTATACAAAGAAAACTACAAAGCTCTACTACAAGAAATTAAAAAGGACATACTTAAGTGGAAAAACATACCTTGCTCATGGATAGAAAGACTTAACATAGTAAAAATGTCTATTCTACCAAAAGCCATCTATACATACAATGCACTTCTGATCCAAATTCCAATGTCATTTTTTAAGGTGATAGAGAAACAGATCACCAACTTCATATGGAAGGGAAAGAAGCCTCGGATAAGCAAAGCATTACTGAAAAAGAAGAAGAAAGTGGGAGGTCTCACTCTACCTGATTTCGGAAGCTATTATACAGCCACAGTAGTCAAAACAGCCTGGTATTGGTACAAGAGACACATAGACCAGTGGAACAGAATTGAGAATCCAGATATAAATCCATCCACATATGAGCAGCTGATATTCGACAAAGGCCCAGTGTCAGTTAACTGGGGAAGAGATAGTCTTTTTAACAAATGGTGCTGGCATAACTGGATATCCATTTGCAAAAAAATTAAACAGGACCCATACCTCACACCATGCACAAAAACTAACTCCAAGTGGATCAAAGACCTAAACATAAAGACTAAAACGATAAAGATCATCGAAGAAAAAATAGGGACAACCCTAGGAGCCCTAATACAAGGCATAAACAGAATACAAAACATTACTAAAAATGACGGAGAGAAACCAGGTAACTGGGAGCTCCTAAAAATCAAACACCTATGCTCATCTAAAGACTTCACCAAAAGAGTAAAAAGACCACCTACAGACTGGGAAAGAATTTTCAGCTATGACATCTCCGACCAGCGCCTGATCTCTAAAATCTACATGATTCTGTCAAAACTCAACCACAGAAAGACAAACAACCCAATCAAGAAGTGGGCAAAGGATATGAACACACACTTCACTAAAGAAGATATTCAGGCAGCTAACAGATACATGAGAAAATGTTCTCGATCATTAGCCATTAGAGAAATGCAAACTAAAACTACGATGAGATTCCATCTCACTCCAACAAGGCTGGCATTAATCCAAAAAACACAAAATAATAAATGTTGGAGAGGCTGCGGAGAGATTGGAACTCTTATACACTGCTGGTGGGAATGTAAAATGGTACAACCACTTTGGAAATCTATCTGGCGTTATCTTAAACAGTTAGAAATAGAACTACCATACAACCCAGATATCCCACTCCTTGGAATATACCCTAGAGAAACAAGAGCCTTCACACAAACAGATATATGCACACCCATGTTTATTGCAGCTCTGTTTACAATAGCAAAAAAGCTGGAATCAACCAAGGTGTCCATCAACGGATGAATGGGTAAATAAATTGTGGTATATTCACACAATGGAATACTACGCATCGATAAAGAACAGTGATGAATCTGTGAAACGTTTCATAACATGGAGGAACCTGGAAGGCATTATGTTGAGTGAAATCAGTCAGAGGCAAAAGGACAAATATTGTATAAGACCACAAGTATAAGATCTTGAGAAATAGTATAAACTGAGAAGAACACACACTTTTGTGGTTACGAGGCGGGGAGGGAGAGAGGGAGGGAGGGAGAGGGTTTTTTACTGATTAATTTGTCGATAAGAACTGCTTTAGGTGAAGGGAAGGACAACACTCAATACATGGAAGGTCAGCTCAATTGGACTGGACCAAAAGCAAAGAAGTTTCCGGGATAAAATGAATGCTTCAAAGGTCAGCGGAGCAAGGGCGGGGGTTTGGGAACCATGGTTTAAGGGGACTTCTAAGTCAATTGGCAAAATAATTCTATTATGAAAACATTCTGCATCCCACTTTGAAATGTGCCGTCTGGGGTCTTAAATGCTAACAAGCGGCCATCTAAGATGCATCAATTGGTCTCAACCCACCTGGAGCAAAGGAGAATGAAGAACACCAAGGTCACATGACAACTAAGAGCCCAAGAGACAGAAAGGGCCACATGAACCAGAGACCTACATCATCCTGAGACCAGAAGAACTAGTTGGTGCCCGGCCACAATCGATGACTGCCCTGACAGGGAGCACAATAGAGAACCCCTGAGGGAGCAGGAGATCATTGGGATGCAGACCCCAAATTCTCATAAAAAGACCATACTTAATGGTCTGACTGAGACTAGAGGAATCCCGGCGGGCATGGTCCCCAAACCTTCTGTTGGCACAGGACAGGAGCCATCATCAGACATGAAAGGGACTGGACAGTGGGTAGGAGAGAGATGCTGATGAAGAGTGAGCTAATTATATCAGATGGACACTTGAGACTGTGTTGGCATCTCCTGTCTGGAGGGGGGATGGGAGGGTAGAGAGAGATGGAAGCTGGCAAAATTGTCACGAAAGGAGAGACTGGAAGGGCTGACTCATTAGGGGGAGAGCAAGTGGGAGTAAGGAGTAAGATGTATATACACTTATATGTGACAGACTGACTTGATTTGTAAACGTTCACTTGAAGATCAATAAAAGTTAAAAAAAAAAAAAAGATGATGTCCTGTTTTCCTTTGCATATAAGATGAATCTGTCTCCAGAATAGTCTGCTGTCCTGCTCACCACTGTTCTAGAAATGACAATGGAATGGGGTAATTAAGAGAAAACGGCACACCAAATGGTTGGATCATCAGAGACTGCCTTTTAAAACAACTTGAAATGTAAGTCTAAATTATCCTATTCTCTAGTATCTGAAAAAATTTCAAAATTAGGTCTTTTTTACAAAGTTTTTCCCATTTAAATGTAATGCAATCTTGTAAGTGGTTAATGCTGTTGTTCTCATTTTATAATCAAGGACGTTAAGGAAAGGTGCTGATGCACACTGCAGCAAATTCTGGACTAGTGTCCTAGTGTGTACTTTCAATTGTATGGTTTTTGGATTTTTAAATTCTTCTATTCATTGGTCTTTGAGAATAACAGGATTTTGCATTTTTGAGAACCACTTAAGTTGTCAAGTTTTTTTTTGTGGTTGTTTTTTTGTTTGTTTCTTTTAACATATCAGGTTTGGCTAACAAAGCAATGAAACCATTTCTTTTATATATAATCAGAAAATTGCATCCATATGGGACCAAATGGAGCCCTGGTGGTACCGGGGTTAAGAGGTCAGCTGCTAACCAAAAGGTCGCCAGTTCAAATTCAGCAGCCGCTCCTTGGAAACACTGTGCAGCAGTTCTGCCCTGTCTTGTAACGTTGCTATGACTCAGAATGTACTGGATGTCAAAGGGTTTGGTGTTCTTGGGGCTCAATCACTTTGTCATTGCCTATCCCATCTCTAGGGGGCAGTAGTGGTCCTATGGTAGAATTCTGACCTTTCATATGGGAAACCCAGGTTTGATCTCTGGCCAAAGCACCTCAAGTGCAGCCACTGCCCATTTGTCAGTAGAACTTGCATTTGCTGTGATGCTGAACAGGCTTCAGCAGAACTTCCAGATTAGGATGGACTAGGAAGTAAGGCTTGGCGATCTACTTCCGAAAATCGGTTAATAGAAACTCCGTGGATCACAAAGGTCTGATCCTGTTGTGCATGTGGTTGCCATGAGTTGGAGGTCAACTCAAAGGCTGTTAACAACAACAACATCCCATCGCTGCCTATAGGATGTTATTACTCCCTTCAAAAAACAAAGATGAAGATGTAATTGGGTACACTCTGTTTCCACAGGATGTCCGAATGTTGCATTTAGGACCCAGACATAGCCACTGAAATGTCGGTGTTGTCAGCAGTAGAGCCATACAGGACTGAGTTGAAGAATATCACCAAAGTCACCATGTTTACATTGCTGGGCTTCACAGATGACTTTGAGATTCAAGTCTACCTTTTTTTGCTATATTTTGCAATTTATGTTTTTACTCTGCTGGGAAATTTGGGGCTGGTTTTATTAGTCACAGCAGATGCCCGACTTCACAATCCGATGTACTATTTTCTGTGCGTGTTATCCATCTTGGATGCCTGCTATTCTTCAGTTGTCACTCCAAAAATGTTGGTCAATTTCCTGACAGACAATAAAGCCATTTCATTCATTGGATGTGCAACACAGATGCTGCTCTTTGTCACTTTTGGGACCACAGAATGCTTTCTCTTGGTGGCAATGGCATATGATCGCTATGTAGCAATCTACAACCCACTTCTGTATTCAGTTAACATGTCACCCAGAGTCTATGTGCCACTCATCACTGCTTCATATGTTGGTGGTATTGTGCATGGTACTTTACACACAGTTGCGACTTTTAGCCTCTCCTTCTGTGCATGCAATGAAATTAGACATGTCTTTTGTGATATCCCTCCACTCCTTGCTATCTCCTGTTCTGACACTCACATCAACCAGCTTCTGCTCTTCTACTTTGTGGATTATATTGAGGTATTCACCATTGTGATTGTCCTGATCTTCTATGGCTTCATTTTGTTGGCCATTCTGAGGATGCACTCTCCTGAAGGGAGGCAAAAAGTCTTTTCTCTTGTGGTTCTCACTTAACTGGAGTGTCAGTTTACCATGGAGCAATCCTCTTCATGTGTATGAGACCAAGTTCCAGCTATGCTTTAGACCATGACATGATAGTGTCTGTATTCTACACCATTGTGATTCCCATGCTGAATCCAATCCTTTACAGTTTGAGGAACAAAGATGCAAAAGAAGCAATGAAAAAAGTGTTTGAGAGAAATTGGTTTGTAAAGTACATTTTTAGCATTGAGTAAAACCAAAAAGAATGTTGGATGTTAGTCCATATTTCTACTCAAAACTATCGAAGAAAATGTCTTGCTTGTAGTTAATAGTGTCCCTATGTCCTAGAACATTTTCAAATAAACCATTAATTAATCTTTCAATGCAGAATTTTACAAGTGCAAATAAATTTTACCTCTATATACCTATGGCTGTATTCAAAATGATCCATATTAAACATTTATTGATGAATTAGTATTTGTATAACTGTATTTTCACTTACTATAATGATGATGGAAACCCTGGTGGCATAGTGGCTAAGTGTAACGGCTGCTAACCAAAGGGTCTGCAATTCAAATCTGCCCGGTGCTCTTCGGAAGCTCTACATGACAGTTCTACTCTGTCCCACAGGGTTGCTACAAGTCAAAATTGACTCGACCGCAACAGGTTTTGGTATAATGGTGATGCCCTCAAAACTCTATGACGTAACTTACCCTCACATTTTTTATAACAATTACTCAGCACTTTTTTGGAAGTTTAATTCCTCACCCTGAAATCCCTGTGAAGAATCTCCCAAAGGTTACTTTACTTGCCCTCTGTGCCCTCACACATTCAAATCCACGCATCCTCTGAGCATGTCTTTTGCCTTGTTTGGCTCAATACCATAAACTTTTAATCCGTTATTAAAGTTTTTCATTGACATTGCCCAGTCTCAGCAATTGACTCTATCCATTTTGAAAATATGAAATATATACTGAGACTAAACCAAACCAATAGCTATTGAGCCTACTTCAACTCTTGTGACCCCAAGTATGTTACAGTAGAACTGTACTCCATAGGTTATTCAATGGCTGAGTTTATGGAAGTAGATCACCAGGCTTTTCTTTTGAGGCATCTCTGGGTGAGCTCAACATCCAAACTTTTGATTATCAGCTGGGTGTATTAAACATTTGTACCTTCCAGGAATCCCATCCTAAGACTTTATTGTTATTTGTTAGGTCGCTGTGAAGTCAGCTCCCACTCTTGGTGACCTTATGTATAACAGAAAGAAATATTGTCAGATCCTGTGCCATCCTCACAGTTTGGTCTGTTTGAACCATTGTTGCAGCCACTGTGTCTTGTCTATCTCTTGAAGGTTTTCCCTTGTTTTTGCTGACCCTCTACTTTACCGAACATGTTGTCCCTTCCTAGTGATTGATCTTTTCTTATGATGTGTCGAACATAAGCAAGACAAAGTGTAGCTACCTTAACTTCTAAGGAACATAATGGCTGTACTTCCTTCATTATGGATTTGTCTGTTCTTCAGAATTTCCATTGTATATTCAATATTCTTTGCCAACAACACAATTCAAGTTATTGTATTGATACTGAGACCAGGTAGTAATATTTATTGAGAGTATACTTATAGCCCAGGAAAAACAAAGATATAACTTAGAGAATAACCAAAGATACAACTTAGAGAATAACCTACAACTGACTACTGTGTGTGGTTTCTCCAAGATCTGAAAAACTAGCCCACCTTTGGGAAACTCTTTAGTGATCTTAGTTCAATTTCTGTTGTTGTTGTTAGTTGCCATTGGGTTGATTCTTAGTTCTACCTTTATTCAGTAAATGTGAAGAACAGTCTTGCACTGGCCATTGTTCCTCAAAGTTCCTCAAAAGCCCAATGATCAAGGCCCAGGAAATTAAAATAGATCCCACATCACGGCAACTCTGTCCTGCTTATGCTAAGTTCCATTTATTTATTGGTTTTTGTTCCAAGATTTTTTATTAGAGAGTCACTGAGAATGAAGAGTTCTTTTTCTCTCAATGAAAGTCACTCTCTTCCCATCTGTGGTGCCTAACATGTGACTCAACCACAACAAAGTCATCAGACTATTATAATTAAAACAATGTTCCTTTAAGAGTCAATTCTTAAGTGTAAGTTGAGTTCTGAACTAAGATCAGGTTGTGTATTAAGCCAATCTCTTTTGAGATTTAAAAGAGAAAAATGAGCAGAGAGACTGGGGACCTCATAACACCAAGAAACAAGAACCAGGAGAATAGTATGTCTTTTGGACCCAGCGTCCTTGCGTTGAGAACTACTTGAACTGGAAGACTGATGACAAAGACTTTCCCCCAGAGCCAACAGAGAGAAAAAACCTTCCCCTAGAAGTGACACCCTGAATTTGGGCTTCTAGCTTCCTAGACTGTGAGAGAATAAATTTCTCTTTGTTAAAGCCATCCACTTGGGGTATTTCTGTTATAGCAGCACTGGATAACTAAGACGAAATGTGGTACCTAGACAGTGGGGTGCTGCTCTAACAGATACCTAAAATATGGAAGTGGTTTTAAAGCTGTAGATGGTGAAAACCAGCAGCAGTAGAGAACCAGCCGTAACAGAGAACTGGAAGTGGCACAACCACACCAGGGTGTGATGGTGCTGGAGCTGACCCAGGGAGCGAGAGTGCTGAGTGCCTTTGCGAAGGAGGTTTCCTGGTGGAGTGGGGTGCCTCTAAGAACTTATTGGTGGAGCTAGGCTTGCTGATCCATGAAGCAAGAGAGCTGAGTGCCTCCCAGACTAAGTTTATTGGCCAAGTGGGGTGCCTCCAGGTGATTACTGGTGGATATACAGAGCTTTGGAACACTTGCCCAAGAACGGCAACTTGGGAGGAGAGGCCCAAAGGGCCAAGAGGCCAAGAGACCAGGAAGCAGATGCTGAAAAGAGAAGGAACACAGGAAGCAGAGATACCTCTATCCCAAAGGGTATGACCACGAATTCTGAGGTCTCAAAGGGTGGAGTAGCCACTCAGATGGAGTAGGAGAATGGGGCCTCCCAAAGCCAAGGGACTACAGTTTCCATTCCAGTGGGTCTGGAAGGCAGAGTTGAAACCCAGGGCCAAGGGGGCTCCACTCAGAATCCAGAAAGTGTGGCCAATACCTAGAGTCTTGAGGGCAGGGTCATTGTGTGAATGGTCTCGGAGAACAGAGGATATTTTCAAGCCTTGAGAGCTAATGTAATATGTTCTGCTGACTTCCTTGGTGCCTGTTATCCCTTGTTTCCCTCTAATTTCTCCCATTTGTAATGGAAATGTATAGCTTGTGGCTGTTCCATAATTGTACTTTGGAAACAGATAACTTGTATTCTAGATTTCACAGATGAATAGGAATGTTTGGATTTTGGACTTGGAGTTGATTTAAGGCTTTTGTTATGATATGATGGAGTGAATGCATTTTACATGTGGTGAGGACATGAATTTTGTAGACCAAAGTGTGGAATGTCATGGATTGAATCGTGTCCCCCAAAATAAGTGTTAACTTGGTTAGTCCATGATTCCTAGTTTTGTGTGATCATCCACCATTTAGCCACCTAATGTGATTTTCCCGTGTGTTGTAAATCCTATCCCTATGATGTTGATGATGTTAATGAGACGGAATTAGTGGCAGTTATGTTGATGAGGCAGGACTCAGTCTACAAGATTAGGTTGTGTCTTAAGCCAATCACTTTTGAGATATAAAAGAGTGAAAAGAGCAGAGAAACATGGGAACCTCGTACCACCAAGAAACATGAGCCATGAGAAGAGCGTGTCCTTTGGACTTGGGATCCGTGCACTGAGAAGCTCCTCCACCGGGAAAGACTGATGACAAGTGCCTTTCCCGGAGCCGATAGAGAGGGAAAGCCTTCCCCTAGAGCTGGCACCCTGAAATTGGACTTCTAGCCTCCTGGACTGTGAGAGAATAAATTTCTCTTTGTTAAAGCCATCCACTTGTGGTATTTCTGTTATAGCAGCACTGGACAGCAAAGATATTCTCTGAAACACGAATTTTCAAAGATGCAATATGGGAAACATTTTATCTTATAAAAATCATGCAATTAGAAGCCACAGCACCTTGAAATATACATTTTGATTATCATCAATTGAGGTGATGCTGTTTAACATTTTCAAAGTGCAGAACTAGAATCCCAAGTAGATATTGTACTGGTGAGAACAGTGAAGTAGACCAGACAAAGGCATGTTATAAGGATAAACACAGTTGTTACATTGTGTCTGTGTGTGGGGGGGGAGGGACCAAAAAACCTCAGTTTTTCCCTAAGACCTAAAACTTTGAAACTTGTATACATCTAACAATGGAAGTTCAGAAGGCATGCGGAAAACATTGTTAGAATGGAAAGGAGCAATATACAAATACACGACTATAACTGGAGATTTGCACATTCTTCTCTCAGTAATTGATAAATTCCACAGATAAAAGAAATCACTACTGAAATCTGCTTCGCATATTTTATAATTTGTTCCTGGATGGGGCAAATGGTTAATGCTAACAGTGCATTTCCAAATCATCCATGCGTCAAGGAGGCAATCTTAAGGGAAATTACAATATATTTTTATTTGAATGAAAATGAAAATAGAACATTTCTCAAACTGGGGGATGTAGTTAAGTCCCTGTTTTTTTTTTTTTTCTTTTTTTGATTGTATTTTTTTTTTTTAATAATATTTGTTGTGCTTTAAGTGAAAGTTTACAAATCAAGTCAGTCTGTCACATATAAGCTTATATACACCTTACTCCATACTCCCACTTACTCTCCCCCTAATGGGTCAGTCTGCTCCCTCCTTTCAGTCTCTCCTTTCGTGACAATTTTCCCAGTTTCTAACCCTCTCTACCCTCCTATTTCCCCTCCAGACAGGAGATGCCAACACAGTCTCAAGAGTACACCTGATACAAGTAGCTCACTCTTCGTCAGCATCTCTCTCCTACCCATTGTCCAGTCCCTTCCATGTCTCATGAGTTGTCTTTGGGAATGGTTCCTGTCCTGGGCCTACAGAAGGTTTGGGGACCATGCCCGCCGGGATTCCTCTAGTCTCAGTCAGACCATTAAGTCTGGTCCTTTTATGAGAATTTGGGGTCTGCATCCCACTATTCTTCTGCTCCCTCAGGAGTTCTCTGTTGTTCTCCCTGTCAGGGCAGTCATCGGTTGTGGCCAGATACCATCTAGTTCTTCTGGTATCAAGATGATATAAGTCTGTGGTTCATGTGGCCCTTTCTGTCTCTTGGGCTCAGAGATATCGTGTGACCTTGGTGTTCTTCATTCTCCTTTGATCCAGGTGGGTTGAGACCAATTGATGCATCTTAGATGGCCGCTTGTTAGCATTTAAGCCCCAGATGCCACATTTCAAAGTGGGATGCAGAATGTTTTCATAATAGTGTTATTTTGCCAATTGACTTAGAAGTCCCCTTAAGCCATAGTCCCCAAACCCCCACCCTTGCTCTGCTGACCTTTGAAGCATTCAGTTTATCCTGGAAACTTCTTTGCTTTTGGTCCAGTCCAGTTGAGCTGACCTTCCTGTTTTAAAAAAAATTTATTGAATTAATACTTATTTTAGAAAACAAGGGAAGATTTTAATCAACAGGCTAAGCTTTGACCAAAAAAAGAAGATAATAATAATAAATTAAAAATAAAAGCAAACAAAAGGAAGAAAATAAGAGCAGAAATCAATAAATTTGAAAAAAATGAAACCAAAATTTCTCTCTATGAGGAAGTTAATAGATTGATCAGGTTGATCAAAAAGAAAAAGAAAAAAGAGAAGACACAAATTACTATTACCAGGAATGAAAGAAGGGATATCACAATATCCTCATACATATTAATGGAATGATAAGAAAATATTATAAATGACCTTTTTGCTAATATATTTGATAATTTTGATGAAATAGATACTTCTTAAAAGGTTCATGCCAGAAAAAAAAAAAAAAATGGGTAACCCATTAAATAATCTCTTAGAGAAATCAAATAAATCCTTTTAAAATTTTCTACATTAGTAGCATCACTAGGGAACTGGGTGGGTGATGTGTGAACCACACCCCCTGGCACTGGCAGAGGGGGTGACTCCAAAATGTCTCCAGGGTCTGCAGAGGTGGTAAGCAGGCTGACACCTCATCAAGAGGGGCTGACACGGCAGTGGTTTCACTAATTTTGGTGTCACCCATCACCCAGTGTAGTAAGTTGTCACTATCCCAATGTGGAGACCCTCTTTCTGTTCAATGGCAGCATGGAGGCTCATCTGCATGCACCCTGTCAGTGACAGGCCAGTGGGGGGGAGCTGTGAGGGGCAGATGTGGGAGGTGGATGTGGGAGGGATGGTGCACCTCAGCATGGTGCCTGGTCCTGAGTGGGGGAGGTTTTGGGCAGCTCCATCCATGGGGAGGCAGTTCTCCCACCAGCCCACCCATGGAGGGAGGGGGTGACACCATGAGTTCTGGAATGGGTGAAACTAACCCTAATGACACCATTGTTCTAGATGAATAAAAATTTGGAATTTTTTTCTTTGCTTTATAGATATTATTGTTGAGAAGTGAGAGGTAATCAGAGTTATTCTGACTGATTCTTTTAATGAGACCACATCTCTCTCTTCAGAAACTTTTAGAATTTTCCCATTTCCTCATTCTTCTAAAGTTTTCTGACAATTTTCAAGTATTCTACCAGACACATGGGGAATCATTTTCTCTGATCTGCAAATGTGCCTTTAATCAATTCTCCAGGAATTGTCCCTCATATTTTTTAATGTCTCTTTTTGAATCTACTCTAATTCAGATGTTGAACCTGCTTGACTGAATCTCTTATTTTCTTTCTGATTTGTTCATCTTTTTGTTTTACTTTGATGGAGCATTTTAAGATTCTTTATTAATCTCCAATCATGTTTAATTTATGCTACCATTTTTAAATTTCTGGAATTGTCTTTGTTCATTTAGTATTTTTTTTATATTCAGGGTGAAAATGAAATTTTACATCTCTAAGTGTACTAGAGATGTAGCGAGAGGTTTTTGTTTTGTTTGTTTTTATATTTTCTTCTTCAGCTTCCTTCTGTATTTTTTGTTCTCTCTATCTTTCTCTCTTTTCTTCCTCTTAGTGTGATCTTTCATATTGCAGTGATGGGAAGAAAGGTTTAACACGAAGTCTGCACCCATTTTGTCTCAACCAGGACACTAGAAAGGAATAAATGGATTCAACCAAATCTATTTGTAAATAGGCTAATGCCCATGCACCCAAGCAAACCTCTTGGTAAACAATACAGTGTTAATTAGTGATTAATGAAAAGCTAATGGAGGGACTGCCATTCCTATAAAAAGTTTGTAGGTGATACACCTTGTCTACAGAGTTATTCCCCCACATGCCTGTCAGTTTGTCCTACTGTGTGGGCTTGTGTGTGGCTGTGACACTGAAAGCTATGCCACAGGTGTTCAGATACCAGCAGGGTCCCCATGGCGGACAGGTTTCAGCTGAGCTTCTAGACTAAGAGAGCCTAGAAAGAAGGACCCAGCAGTCTACTTCTGAAAAGAATTAGCCAGTGAAAACATTTTCTGATATAGTGCCAGAAGATGAGCCCTCCAAGTTGGAAGACGCTCAAAAGACTACCAGGGAAGAGCTGCCTCCTTAAAATAGAGTCGACCTTGATGAAATGGATGGAGTCAAACTTTTGGGACCTTCATTTGCTGATGTGGTACTACCCAAAAATACGGAATGTACCAAGCATGAATCCAGGAAAATTTGGGAATTGTCAAAAATGAAATGGAATGCATAAACATTGATATCCTAGGCATTAGTGAGCTGAAATGGATTGGTGCTGGCCATTTTGAATCGGACGATCATATGGCCTACTATGCTCAGAATGACAACTTGAAGAGGAATGGCATTGCATTCATCCTCATAAAGGACATTTCAAGATCGACCCTGAAGTACAAGGCTATCAGTGATTGGATAATATCCATACTCCTACAAGGAAGACTAGTTAATACTTTGTCACGGATTGAATTTTGTCCCCCTGAAAATGTGCGTATCAACTTGGTTAAGCCTTGATTCCCAGTATTATGTAGTTGTCCTCCATTTTGTGATTTTAATTTTCTGTTGAGAGGATTAAGGTAAAGGGAGTTTCCCTGGGGTGTGGCCTGCACCAACTTTTATCTCCAAAAGATCAAAGGAAAAGGAAGCAAGCATAGAGTTGGAGACCTCATATCACCAAGAAAGCAGTACCAGAAGCACAGCACATCCTTTGGACAAGGGGTCCCTGCACCTGAGAAGCTCCTCGACCCAGGGAAGATTGAGGACAAGGACCTTTCTCCAGAGCTGACAAAGACAGAAAGCCTTCCCCTGGAACTGACACCCTAAATTTGGAATTGTAACCTAGTAGGCTGTGAGAAAATAAATTTCTCTTTTTTAAAGCCATTCACTTGTGGTGTTTCTGTTATACCACCACCAATTAACTAAGCCAATGACTATTATTCATATTTACGTACCAATTACTAAGGCCAAAGATGAAGAAACTGAAGATTTTTACAACTTCTACAGTACAATTGAACATGCAATCAGGATGCATTGATAATTACTGGTTATTGGAATGCAAATTTGGAAACAAAGAAGAAGGATTGGTAGTTGGACAAGATGGCCTTGGTGATAGAAATGATCCCAGAGATCACATGACAGAATTTTGCAAGAGCAATGACTTCTTCATTGCAAATACCTTTTTTCACTAACATAAACAGTGATTATACACATGGACCTCACCAGATGGGATCACAGGAATCAAAAAACTACATCTGTGGGAACAGGCAATAGAAAAGTTCAATATCCTCAGTCACTTCAAGGTTAGGGGGAAATTGTGGAACAGATCATCAATTACTCATATGTCATTTCAAGTTGAAACTGAAGAAAATTAGAACAAGTCCATGCGAGTCAAAGAATGACCTCAAGCATATCCCACCTGAATTTAGAGACCATCTCAAGAATAGATTTGACACATTGAACACTAATGACAGAAGACCAGACGAGTTGTGGAATGACATCAAAGACACCACACATGAAGAAAGCAAGAGGTCATTAAAAAGACGGGAAAGAAAGAAAACACCAAAATAGATGTCAGAAGAGACTCTGGAACTTGCTCTTGAACATTGAGTCCCTAAAGCCAAAGGAGGAATTGATCAAGTAAAAGAACTGAAGGTTTCAGTGGGTGGCTTGAGAAGACAAAGTAAAGCATTATAATTACATGTGCAAAGAGCTGGAGATAGAAAATCAAAAGGGAAGGACACGCTCAGAGTTTCTCAAGCTGAAAGAGCTGAAGAAAAAATTCAAGCCTCAAGTTGCAATAGTGAAGGTTTCTATAGGGGTAATATTAAACAGTTCAGAAAGCATCAAAAGAAGATGGCAGGAATACACAGAACCGTCATGCCAAAAAGAGTTAGTCGATGTTCAACCATTTCAAGAGGTAGGATACAATCAGGAACCAACGGTACTGAGGAAGAAGTCCAAGCGGCACTGAATGCAATGGCAAAAAACAAGGCTCCAGGAATTGACGGAATATCAATTGAGATGTTTCAACAAGTGGATGCAGTACTGGAAGTGCTCACTTGTCTATGCCAAGAAATTTGGAAGACAGCTACCTGACCGAATGACTGGAAGAGGGGGATCCATATTTATGCCTATGACCAAGAAAATTGATCCAACCGAATGAGTAAATTATCAAACAAAATCATTAACATCATAAAAACCCATTTAAGCTAGTGCCATATGCAAGTAAAATTTTGCAGAAGATAATTCAAAAGCAGCTGCAGCGATATATCAACAGGAAACTGCCAGAAATTCAGGCTGGATTCAGAAGAGGACGTGGCACTGGGGATATCATTGCTGATGTCAGATGGATCCTGGCTGAAATTAGGGAATAAAAAAAGATGTTTACCTGTGTTTTACTGACTATGCAAAGGCATTTGACTGTGTGGATTATAACAAATTATGCATAACATTGTGGAGAATGGAAATTCTAGAACTTATGAGGAATCTGTATTTAGATCAAAAGGCAGTTGTCCAGACAGAATGAGAGGATACTGCATGGTTTAAAGTCAGTAAAGTTGTGTGTCAGGGTTGTATCTTTTCACCATACCTATTCAATCTGTAAACTCAGCAAATAATCCAAGAAGCTGGGCTATATGAAGAAGAATGGGGCATCAGGGTTGGAGGAAGACTCATTAACAACCTGCATTATGGAGATGACACAACCTTGCTTGCTGAAAGTGACAAGGACTTGAAGCACTTATTGATGAAGATCAAAGACCACAGCCTTCAGTATAGATTACACCTCAACATAAAGCCAACAAAAATCCTCACAACTGGACCAATAAACAACATCATGATAAATGGAGAAAAGATTGAAGCTGTCAAGGATCTCATTTTACTTGTCTCCGTAATCAACACCCGTGGAAGCAGCAGTCAAGAAATCAAAAGATGCATCGTATTAGGCAAATCTGCCTCAAAAGACCTTTTTAAAGTGTTAAAAAGCAAAGCTGTCACCTTGAAGACTAAGGTGTGCCTGACCCAAGCCATGGTATTTTCAGTTGCATCATATGCTTGCAGAAGCTGGACAATAAATAAGGAACACAGAAGAAAAATTGACACTTTTGAATTGGGATGTTAACAAAGAATATTGAATATATACCATGGACTGCCAAAAGAATAAACAAATCAGTCTTGGAAGAAGTACAACCAGAATGCTCGTTAGAAGCAAGGATGGTGACAGTATGTCTTACATGCTTTGGGCATGTTGTCAGGAGAGATCAGTCCTTGGAGCAGGACATCATACTTGGTACAGTACGGTGTCAATAAAAAAGAGCAAGGCCCTCAAGAAGATGGATTGACACAGTGACTACGACAACGGCCTCAAGCATAACATTGATTGTGGGCATGGGACTGGACCAGGCAGTGTTTTGTTCTGTTGTTCAGAAGTTTGCTATGAGTTGGAACTGATTCTAGGGCACCTAACAACAACAACAGCAGAGAGTTTCTAGGTAGTACAAATAGTTTGCTCTTGGGTACTAACTGAAAGGTTGGTGGTTCAAATATACCCAGTGGTGCTGCAGAAGAAAGGACTAGAGACCTACTTCCGTAAAGTTAAAAAAAAAAAAAAAAGAAAAACCTGGTGCCAGTGTAGCCGATTCTGACATATGGTGACATCATGTGTTACAGAGGAGATATGTTCCAAGGGGATTCCTTGGCTGTAATCTTTATGGAACAGATTACAAGGCCTTTCTTCTGCAAAGATGCTGGGTGAATTCAATCAACCAACCTTTAGGTTAGTAGTCAAGGACAATTGGTTTGTGCCACCTAGGGAAATTTTAGTAAGATTACAACAGCAGAAAACCCTATGGATTGCAGTTCTACTCTGAAACGTGTGGGTTTGCCATGAGTCAGAATCAACTTGAAGACAACAGGTAAAAATACCTTATTAGAATAGATCATTGACTATCAGGAAACTGGGAGCGTATGAATTGATAAAGCATGACACACTGGTGAATGGGAGCTAGACACATAAACTGTGTCATGAAAGATGTATAATTTGAAATTTACCAAAACTAAGATAGGTATGATGCGAGAATAATGTGCAAGCGTGCCTGTTAACCCCAAACTACATTTGTGCTACTATAGGAATAAAAGGCCATTCTTTTAAAGGGAATTTGTATCTCAGTGCACATACTCCTCAAGGAAAAGAAAGTTTCATTTGGACCTAGTGTTTGGCTGTAAGCTTTGAATTTGATAGTAACTTTTGTGTTAGGTAAAATTTATACTTCATGTGAGCGTGATTTTAAAATTTAAACTGTTTCTAACACAGGTTGATGACTTTGGCCTTTCAAGCCTTGCTAAGGCAATTTTTCAATAAGAGTATGGAAATAACCAAAAAAAAAAAAAACCAAACCCAGTGCCTTGGAGTCGATTCTGACTCATAGTGACCCTATAGGACAGAGTAGAACTGCCCCATAGAGTTTCCAGGGAGCACCTGGTGGACTTGAACTGCCAACCCTTTGGTTAGCAGCTGTAGCACTCAAGCACTACACCACCAGGGTTTCCAAATGGAGATAAGTGCTATGGAAAACAAAATGAAGCAAGAAGAGTGATGGGGCAGGATCGTCTTACTAGAAAGAGAACAAAAAAAAAAGTCAAGCATTTATCTGGGGGGTGGGGGAAATTTCTGAATGAAGAAGAACAGACAGGAAAGTCTTAGGCAGTATCAGAACTGATGTGTCCAGGGAGGAGTGAAAGAGTCAGTGTGGCCAAAACAAAGTGAGTATGACAGAACAGTAGAGGGTGAATTCCAAGAAGTAAGAAGCAGGGGCAAGATCATGTTGTACCTTAGGCTCTTTTAAGTGTTATGGCCTTTACTCTTAGTATGCTAGGTAGTCTTGCAAAGTTTGAGAAGAAAAATGGTACTTTTGAAACTAGATTCAAGGGGAGTAAGAGAATGCACAGAGACAAACTAAGAGGACGCAGCAGTAATTAAGGCTGATATAATAGTTTCTTGGGCCAGGGCCGTAGCAGAGGAGGCGTTGAGAAGTAGTCAAACTCTGAGTATATACTGTGGGTAGAATCAACATGATATGCTGAAGGACTGATTGTGAGTTTTGTGAAATAAAAAGAAAACCTATGGATGCTTTCTTAGTTTTAATATGAACAAGTAGAAGGATGGTTTCCCATTACCTAAAATTAAGTTGTGAATATTGCTATTACCCATCTGCAAGCTGGAGTCCCTGGGTCGCACAAATGGTTAACTGAGAGGATGGAGGTCGAAGTCTACCCAGAGTACCTCAGAAGAAAGGACTGGAGATCTACTTTCAAAAAACCAGCCAATGAAAACACTATGAAGCACAGTTCTACTATGACATACTTGGGATCACTTTGAATCAGAATAAAGTTGATAGCAATTGTTTTATTTTTATTTAAATCTGAGAATTAGCTTGTGAATATAAGCCATGCCCATTAATATTACTATCTATTCATCAATTATTTGGAAATAAAATGTACTTGGAAAATGTTCACATTTTGTCATGCTCTATCTCAGTCTTATTGTCTTTATTACTACATAAATAGTTGAAATTTTACCATACATAGATTTTGGCATAGTACCATGAACAAGAAAATTGTTTTAAAAATACATAAGAACAAATAGTACATAAAACTTGGAAAGCACTTATGTAGTAGAAAAATGAGATGGGAAATACAGATGGTTTAAGTCATATTGCCCATAGGTTATACTATTCTTATTTAATGTTATATATGTATTTTCTTTACTTTTATATTGTATTATAAAGATGGTAGTGTAGCCTGAGTTAATTTTTAAGCATTTCTTGAGATTTGTGTTGTCTACAAAATAGTAGAATCTGTTGCCAATACAGATCTACAGGATATATAAAAGAATACATAAATGAAAGCAAGCCAAATGTAGTTTACAGAAAAGACCAGAAAATGGAAATAACATGTAAATATAAGAAAAGACACAATGCATTTACAAGATTAGAAACAAGCCAACAAATTCTTACTGAAAAAATGCTTATCACTTATCTCTAATGTAAATAGAGAGAGAGATTCCAGACAACACATGCTTCATGCTTCAAAGTAGAAATAAGTTATAATGAAATAATTCTATACGGTATTGGTATATAAGGCACATTTTTTAAATACATTAAGAAAGTAGAAAAACATAATGTTGATTTACAGGATTTGAACAAATCAATGAACAGTTTTCAAATAGTGGAAAATAATTAGTTTTTAATCCTAAAACAGAGATTATACTTCATGTTAAACATTTAAAGAAACAAATTTAACACAAATAACAAAGTATAATTTTTAAAAGAAAACCCTAATATAAATTAAAAAGACAATAATAATAAAGATATTACCTGAATGGAAACAACATATGAAGTAACCGTTATGGAAATTAAAAATCTAATACATGGAAAATGAAAAAAATACTTTCTGAAATAATCTTTGAACAATAGAGAAAATTGAAACCCCAATTGTAGGATATGTAGGGGACATAAAAAAAAAAAAAAAAAAAAGATGTTTAGCAATCTACTTGATCAAAATATATGGAATGCCCTAATCCTGAATTCATCGTCAATTCTTAGCTTTATAATTTTTCCCTATCGACAGTTTTGAGACAAGTGACTGAAGCATTTAACTTGAAAATTTACTTTTAAAGAACATAATTAGCCTATAGAAATCAGGGTGAAGACACTGAGTTTTTGAAATAGACAAAAGTCCAATAGAAGTAATGTATCGAGGCTTGTTGACAATCATAGAAATATAGGATTTTCAAGTGTTCTGCAAATTTACACCAATGATACATCACTGCACGCAGATTTTTAACCTGATGAATTTACAACTTTCCAGGTTCAAAAGTGTTGCAAGATGATTTTCCCCCTTGATAAGATCATATTCATTTCAAGGTTTAAATGGAAAGCAATTAACAATATTATACAGGTAAGTGGAAGCAGAAAGATGCAAAAGAATACTGAATTTTTGTTTCTGTGTGTAATATATACACATACACAGGTGTTAGTAAGAACAGGAACATACCAAGAAAGATTAGTTCATCTCTATTTTCTTTAATATTTTTGAATATTTTCCAAGTTTTCTTGAATATTAACGTAAACCATTTTTCTATACTTAATTATATTACAATATTTACTTCATTACAAGCTCAAAAATGTGAAGGGGTGAGTTTTTTTATTTTAATTTTTAAGCTATTGGTGTGTGTATCAATTAAGTTAATTAAAAATAATTTACAAAACACCAGGAAAATTCTTCATAACAAATGACATTGTGCAAAGTATTGCACCCTAACCCCCCGCCTTCTAGTTGATTCCAACTCATAGCGACTCCACAGGACAGAGTAGAACTGCCCCATGGGGTTTCTAGGGCTGTGAATTTTTACGAAAGCAGACTGCCACGTTTTTCTCCCACAGAGTGCCTGGTGGGTCGGAACCTCCGACCATTTGGTTAGCAGCTGAGTGCTTTAACCATTCTACCATCAGGCCTCCTTAAATATTGCAAGGATGCATATATTCTAATGATAATGAGCACCACTTAAGTACTGCAAGAAATGCATTTTTGTCAGATTTAAACTTTACTGTAACTCTATGGACCAGGAATTATTTATTTTTCACAGTTAAGAAAACTGAGGCTTAAAGTGTTAGTAACTTATTAAGGGTCATACAGCTAAATGGGTAGCTGACCTGGAATCTACCCTGGAATGTCTAACTCAAAAACAAGTGCTCATAATCACTGAGCTATATATACATCCCTCTGTATAATGCATAAATTGATCTCTGAAACTGTTATCATTGTGCCAAAAATGTAGCTATTATCCCCAACTGAATTCTCTGAAATTGGGTGTGCATGGAGGTTGATATAATGTAATTTAAAACAAACAAAAAAATCACCAAACCAAACCCGTTACTGTTGAGTCCATTCTGCCTCATAGAGACCCTACAGGACAGGGTAGAACTGTCCCACAGGGTTTCTAAAGAACAGCTGCTGGATTTGAACTGCTGATCTTTTGGTTAGCTGCCGAGCTCTTAACCGCTGCACCACCAGGGCTTCATTACCCATAACTAAATTCTCTGAAATTGGATATACATGGAGGTTGGTACAATAGAGTTTTAAAAATGATAGCCTATTTTCTTATTTTGCACATTAATTTTCCTTAAAGGCATATGTATTTAAACCACAAGCTCAACTCATATTTCCTGGCTTCCAATTACTCTATAGATTTCTAAAAAAAAAAAATATATATATGGCTAGAGATGTCCAAGATCGTATACAGTCAAGTAAAAAATAGTTCAACAGAAATAGAGGCCAATTGAAAGATGAAATTGTTATTAGAGAGAAAGACCAAGGAAATACCTAGTAGGAAAGAAAGAAAACATGAGATTAAATAGGGAACATCACTGTCATCTTACATGCCTTGTGCTCTCTCTCTTCTGTATAACTCTAATGAGAGCATTTTTCACTTCTTTGTTCCTGAGACTATAAATGAGTGGATTCAGCATGGGGATCACAATCGTATAAAAAACAGAGGCCACTTGGTCCTTTCCCAAGGAGTAGGACTTACTTGGCTTTAAATAAGTAAAAATCATGGTACCATAGAAGATGGTGACACCCAGGAGGTGGGAGGCACAGGTAGAGAAGGCTTTTCGCTTTCCTGAAGTGGAATTGATTTTCAGGATAGTGGAGAGAATGGATGCATAGGACACAGAGATTGTGATAAGAGACACCATTAAGGTAGAGCCAGCAAAAATGAGTATCATGATCTCAGTACCATGTGTATCAGTGCAGGACAGGGCTAAAATTGGGGGTGTGTCACAGAAAAAGTGACGGATTACATTGGAGTCACAGAAACGCAATGTGTTCATGCAAAGGACATTGACAAAAGAGTCAATGAAGCCAGTCACATAGGATGCAGTGATGAGGGAGCGGCAGAGTGTCGTGGACATAATAACTGGGTATCGTAGAGGATTGCAGATAGCTACGTAGCGATCGTAGGCCATAGAAGACAGAAGAAAACATTCTGTGGCACCCAAGAAGACAAAAAAATACATCTGGGTGAAACAGCCCCTGAATGAAATATCCTTGGTCGAAGTCAGTAGGTTCTCTAAGGTTTTAGGAGTAATGACCGTCGAGTAGCTGAGGTCAAGGAATGACAGATGACTGAGGAAAAAATACATGGGGGTGTGAAGCTGGAGATCCAGGTGGATTATTAGTATCATCCCTGTATTCCCCAGCACAGTAACCAGGTATATCAGGAGAAATAGAGTAAAGAGGACCAGCCGGATCTCTTCAGAGTCTGTCAGTCCCATGAGGATGAAGTCAGACATGTTTGTGTTATTACTTCTACTCATAGTATGCAACTTCTCTAAACTGTAGAAGATTAAATTAATACTTAGCATCAGTTACTTCAAACAGGTTTTTGTTTGGATGAATGATCTGGCATTAAAAAAAAAAGAACAGTTTTGTGTTTCTATACATTGGTAATACAGAGTAGATTACAAAATATGACTGAACAGAATCTTAATTGCATTGCTATATGTAAATATGGGCGTAAAAGGACATTGGAATGTTATATAATCAGAAAGTAACATATGTAATTAGCATGAAATGACCAGTGTTCTCAAGGCTCCCCTTTCCTAACACATTTAATCTCCATGAAAATATCATGCCCTAGGTGTTATTATTACTCTCATTTTTTGATAAGAAAATTGGCACAGAAGTTTAAGTAATTTATCCAAAGTAAAAGCGAGTAAATGTTGGCTCTGTGATTCTACCATGTTAGGTTTACTACAAAAAGCATGCTCATACACTATGTTCTTAATTATAATTAATTTCGGCAACCTGAAGAAAAATTCTAAATGTGTAGTAAGCAGTGATAGAAACAAAGTTTTAAACCATCATTTACTGTCCTTTTGCTTTCAATATCATTTAATACAACAGACAGATCAGAAACTTCAACCTTTGGAGTCTTTACTGTGATGTATTAAAATTGGAGACCACAGAATATTCATTTGCAGAAGACATTTTGTTTTCTTGACTATTGAAAATAAAATTCCTTCTGAAAGTTATAGTTCCAAAATATGAACAACTGCTCATATGCAGCTGATTCCACCAGCTCCATAAGTCTGTTTCCACAAACCCTAGCGTCACTTATGGTAAGGCATATGCAGATGTCTCCATTTTATTTGATCTGACCTAAACGAAACCAAAACCCGTTGCCGTGGAGTTGACTCCGACTCATTGTGACCCTGTAGGACAGAGTACCACGTGCCCCACAGGGTTTCCCAGGCTGTAGGTCTTTACCGGAAGCAGACTGCCACGTCTTTGTCCCACGGATGGACTTGGTGGATTTGAACTGCTGACGATTTGATTAGCAGCCGAGCGTATAACCACTGTACCACCAGTCTTCATGATCTGACCTAAAACCCTCTAATTTTGAGAATAATACTTACAGTGAGCCAAACGTGGTGAAAATTTTCTTCTTCCAATATTACCTGTCTGGAATTTTGTCAAGCTCAAAGTATTCTTCAAAAAAATAAAGTAAAATAAAATAAAGCCTTCAAGGAGATGAAAATTTCTGTGATATAATACTGTTTTCCTTTTAAATGCATAATTTTTACATTTCTGTGCATGCATTTTTTTTCCTGAGGTAAATCAATCTTTGAATTTTGTTCAGTTCCTTGTCAAATGCAAAATTTGAGAGGAAGTTATATCTCTAAAAAATACCTGCGAGAGACTATGAACTTAAGCAGAGCTAACTATCCCTTGCCTCTCACCCTAATAATTCCGCGGCACTTCATATACTGGGAGTTGCTGAGAATGCAACATTCCATCATCCTTGGGGACTAATTTCCAAGGGACATTGCTTGGCACCTTTCCAAAGATAAAAACTCAAGGACTAATATATTCACACTAGGCTTGTAACAGATTGTTGCCTACTCCTTTAGAAGAGACATAATGAGAACCATGATGATTTAGTCTTCCTTTGTGATCCTCCACATTTTTTACTAGAATGTTAGATAAACTCTTTTTAGAAAAATGCTTAATTACTCTGTAACTCAAAGGCCAAGTAGTTGACTACCAATGGTAGGATAGTACGTTCTTTACAATGAATTCTTTTTATACTTTTAAGTATGATACTATCATAGGAGTAAAGCATTGCTTATTAGAAAAAGCAGAGTATACAACAAAATTCAAAGAAAATGAAGCTCATTCAAAACTGTTTTTAATATTTTGATGTATTTTCTTCCAATAATTTTTCTTTGTGTTTAAAATGTTTACTTATATGTCTACTTACATAGTGTATCAATTATCCTATATATTCAGTATGTTGCCCTCATTTTATCACGAAACACTAATAATACCCCTTGGGCTATGTTAGATTAGTCTTCTACAAAACACACAATTTCATGTGTCATGCATTGACTGGTACTCTGTAGATAAATTCTCTCCAGGAGTATTCAGCAGCAGACAGGGGGACATTTTGAGGGATAACAAGGAAACCGTGGCGTGGGTTCTCCATTCAGGTTTGGCAGTGTTACCTAATTCATCTGCACAGAAATACGTGCAACTTGTATTACCATTTTAAGGTAATTGGCTTTTGGTTTATAGAAAGAGAAATGAGAGAAGAAAGGACAAAAAAAAAAGATGCTGAGACTAGTAAACATTTTACAGTGTTATAGCAGAAAAATATTAATATATCATAAAATGTATTAATTTATTATAATATAAATTATTTTTAAAATAATTATTAAGATATGTTAATATATCATAAAAACTGTAAATATGATCAGGTCAAAAGCTTTCTTAATTTTAAAGGAAAAGAAATTGAAATATGAAAAAAATCTCAGGAATCTTTTCTGAATCCAATATGATAACATCTTTTCCTTTATTCTTATTTTAATATGGTTGATTTTTCAATATTTACCCAATCCTATATATCTGAGATAAATCCCACTTGATTATGATAATTATTTTTAGTGTTTCTGGATTAAATTTTCTTTTCTTTTATTAAAGATTTTTAAATACATGAGCATTAAAGACGTGTCGGTCATTTTTTTTTTCCCCATAATGTATATTTCAAATTTTGATGTTAGGCTTATATTAGACCCATACAACAATTTTTGGAAGAGTTGCCCCTATTCTCTTTTCTGAAAGAACTTGTGTAATATTTGTATTGTTTCTCCCTTAAAAGTTTAACAGAAATTACCATTGAATTATCTGGGTCTAAAGACTTTAGGTTTTTTTTGTTTTGTTTTCTTTTAAGGGAGTGGCATTTGTGAATTTATAATCATAAATTTAGTATTTAGTATATGGTGGGATATTCCATTTCTATCACATCCATGTATTTCTGCAGCCCCTTTTGAATGATCTTCAACATAATTTCACTTGTGTGTGATATTAATGGCATTGTTCAATAATTTCCACATTGGGTTAGATCACCTTTCTTTGGAATAGGCATAAATATGGATCTCTTCAAGATGGTTGGCCAGGTAGCTGTCTTCCAAATTTCTTGGCATAGACAAGTGAGCACTTCCATTGCTGCATCCATTTGTTGGAACATCTCAGTTGGTATCAAGTTAATTCCTGGAGCCTTGTTTTTTTGACAATGCTTTAAAAAAGGGTTGATGGGCATATCCACTAAATAATCTCTTTGTGATTAATATCTCAGAACCCAATACCCCTCATACATACCCCCGTAATAAAATAATTGTCATAATATTAAATGCTTAAGAACAGTAAAAGGGGATACTTAAGATAGCATCTGAAAACAAGAAAATTGTGTTTAAACTGAACTTTAATACTTAAGAAATAGCTTTTGAAAGGTTACTTAAAAATGTTTGACTCTTCCATCTGTAAAAAAAAAAAAATGATAAAGGACCCATACCTCACACCACACACAAAAACTAATTCGAAATGATCAAAAACCTAAATATAAAACTCAAAAAGATAAAGATCATGGAAGAAAAAATAAGGGCAACACTAGGGGCCCTAATACATGGCATAAAAAGTGTACAAACCATAACTAACAATGCACTAACACCAGTAGAGAAATTAGATAACTGGCAGCGCCTCAAAATTAACACTTACGCTCATCAAAAGACCTCACCAAAAGAGTAAAAAGATAACTCACAGACTAGGAAAAAAATCTGACAAAAAGTCTAATCTCTAAAATCTATAGAATACTTCAACACCGCAACAACAAAAAGACAAAAAACTCAATTGAAAAATGGGCAAAGATATGAATAGATGCTCGACCACAGAAGACACTCAAGAAGTTAACAGACACATGAGGACTTGTTCCCGATCATTAGCCATCAGAAGAATGTAAATCAGAACTACAATGAGATACCATCTGATTCCGATATAACTGGCACAAATTAAAAAAAAACAGAAAATAACAAATATTGCAGAGGTTGCAGGGAAATTGGAACTCTTATACAGTGCTGGAGGAAGTGTAAAATGGTATAACCACTATGGAAAATAATAGGACATCTCCTTAAAAAGCTACAAATAGAAATACCATATGATACAGCAATCCTACTCCTAGCAATATGTTCTAGAGAAATAAGAGCCATCACATTAATAGACACATGCACACCCATGTTCATTGTAGCATTATCCACAGTAACAAAAAGATGGAAACAATCTAAGTGTCCATCAAAAAATGAACAGACTAACAAACTATGGTACATACACGCAGTGGAATATCATGCAATGATAAAGAACAACGATGAATCCACCAAACATCTCACAATACGGATGAATCTGGAAGGCATTATGCTAAGCAAAATAAATCAATCACAAAAGGACAAATATTGTATCAAACCACTATTGTAAAAACCCAAGAAAAGGTTTATTTGCAGAAAAAAAAAATCTGATAGTTAAGAGGGGGGGAGGGGCGGCAAGAGAGAATCACTAACTAGATAGCAGACAAGACAACACAAATATGGGGAAAGTCAGCACAATTTGACAAAGGCAATGTCCTACAGACTTCCTAGACATATTCCAAACACCTTGAAGGACCGTTAACTGGGGCTGATGGCTGGGAACCATGGTGTCAGAGGACATCTAGGTCAACAGGCATAACATAGGTCATAAAGAAAATGTTCAACATCCTAATTTGGTGAGTAGCACGTGAGGTCTTAAAAGCTTTCGAGCAGTCATCTTATCTTTTGGTTAGTAGCTGTAGCTTTTAACCACTGGACCACCAGGGCTCCAAATAAAACCAAAGGCACAAGGAAAATAATAGACCAAAAGACTAATGGACCACCTGAACCACAGCTCCACCAGCCAGAGCCCAGAAGAACTTAGATGGTGCCCGTCAACCACTAATGATGGCACTCACAGAGATCACAATAGAAGGTCCTGGACAGAGTGGGAGAAAAATGTAAAACAATAACCCTCATCCACAAAAAAAGACCAAACTTATTGGTCTGACAGAGACTGGAGGAACCCCTGAGACTACAGCCCCCGGACCCCCTGCTAACTCAGAACTGAAGCACTCCCTAATCCACCATTCCACCAAAGTTTAGACAGACTTATAAAGTAATAATACACGTGAGGAACTTGCTTCTTAGTTCAATCAAGTATACTAGACTAAATGGGAAACACCTGCCCAAAGGCAAAGAGGAGAAAGCAAGAAGGGACAAGAAAACTGGACTAATGGATACAGAGAACCCAGGGTGAAAGCAAAAGGGGAGAGTGCTGACACATTGCTGGGATTGCAACTAATGTCCCTAAACAATTTGTGTACAAAGTTTTTGAAAAGAAAGCTAATTTGGGCTGTAACCTTTCACTTAAGACATAATAAAATGAAAAAAAGGAGAGTTTGACTCAGTTTACTTATTAATAAAATGGTATTTTATTAGTGCCAACTTCACTCACTGTAATAAGATTAGATAAGATTATGAATTGCATTCCTTAAAACTATGCTTGACGTATACTAAGAACTCCATAAGTTTAGAAATTTTGATGATGATGATGAATGGTGATGATGATAATATATGCGCAGGTGCTGTGTAATTGGAGGCAAATATGCAAACATACAAAAATCCCTATAGAACTTCAAAATATTTCTCATACACTAGTAATTAAACATCATATTTGGATATAAACATGATTTTTAAAATGATAACCTCTAAGTTTTTTTAAATATGTGTGCAACCATTTACACTGAAATAGATAAAAGTAAGAAATATATATTTCTGTATATTTCAATTGAAGAAGTATTCCAAGCAAATTAAGGAAAGACCTTGGGGTACAATTAAAATACAAATCTCGAGAGAAGAAAGATGCTAATTGTCCAATTCCTTTATGAGATGCGTTTGTGAGTTTGAGGAAGAGATGCTGTATAAGACGGTTTAACACACTAGATTTCAGTAGAAAACTCATTGTCATGACACTGCTTTAGAAATACACTAAGAACAGAATTAACCCTGACTACAAATCTTTTTTTTTTTTTTTACAAATCTAGATTTGAGCTGGGGGGGGGGAAAAAAGAGTTTAAATAATTATCTTAGTTAATTCATTTTCTCTTTCTATCCTATCGATGGAAGGAAACAATACCCAGCACTATGACCATAAACACCTATGTATTTTTCATCAACATCGTATTTATAGGGATCCAATATATTTAAAATAAATTCTATATATATCCATTATATATGTAAATTCTAAATACATCCATTATATAGGAAATAAAGCTCTGCACTAAACAACAAAAACAACAGATACAGATCATTAAACAGACAATTCGTAAGATTCAGAATTATTAGATGAGGCAAATATATGCAAAAAAATAACGGTGATTTTCTTTTCTTAATGTCTGATCATAAACCGGAAATTAAGAAGATAGTTGAGAGAGAAGGAGATTTTCTTTGGATGACTGAATTCTGGGTAAGTCTAATTTTATTATCTTATAAAAATAAAACATATTTCATTTGAGAATATTTGAGGACTAATCTCCCCTTCTAATCTCTCCATTTTCTAAGATTCCATGCACAGGTTATGATTCAACAATTTTAAATGTATCCATATTTGCTAAAAATAAAGAGAACTGTTCAGCCTCAGTGTTTTCCAATTCTCTGTCCTTTCTTCTAGAAATATTCCCTTCTAAAGCTTCTACTGTGTGGAACACTTCTGAATTCTAAAACAGCTTAACCGTTCTCCAGTGACTGTTCCTAAAACGCTTTGTATATTTATTCATTAAATTATTTGTCATGCTGTATTGATGATGGAAACCCCAGTGGTGTAGTGGTTAAGAACTATAGCTGCTAACCAAAAGGTCGGCAGTTCGAATCCACCAGGTGCTCCTTGGAAGCCCTATGGGGCAGTTCTACCCTGTCCTATAGGGTCGCTATGAGTCAGAATTGACTCAACTGCAACGGTTTTTTGTGTGTGTGTGTCCGATCTGAAACTCGTGCTTGCGTGTGCGTGTGTGTGTGTGTGTGTGAATCTCCCGTAATGAAAAGTATCCTTTTTACTTGTCTGCATCTTCCAGTAGGACTTAAGAAAACTGGCTCTAAGGAGAAGCAAGAAAAAATGCCTTCGTTGAATAAATGCTTTCTAAATCAATACATGGATAAACAGAAAGAAATGTGTGGATACTTAATGATTAAATCAAAAACAAAACAAAACAAATCCACTACTGTCCTGTCAAGTTTGACTCACAGCAATCCTTTAGGACAGAGTAGAACTGCCCATAGCGTTTCTAAGGAGTAATTGGTGAATTCCAATCGCCAACCTTTAGTTAGCAGCTGAACGTTTTAGTACGCTTAAATAACATCAAATCCCTTTGAGTTATTCAAGTAGTGTGTTATAGGTCAGAAACCAACTGGAATTAACTGCACAGGTAGCTTTCAATCGTATTTATAACAAATTTACATCAATTGAATTAGCAATCTAACTTCTAATGATAAACCAAAAAAAAAAAAAAAAAACTTGCCGTTCCATGGACTCTGACTTACAGTGACCCTACGGGTCTCATTGATCGATCATCCTATATTTTTATTTACTTCTAATGTTAGATCACCTTATATTTTTAAACATAGCAAACCATACTTATTTTACTGTTTGTAGCTTTTTTTATTACCACTGTTCTATTACCACTTTTGAATATCAATGTTTGGCAAGGAATTGGCAACTGCCTGATGTCATAGATAATTACATGCTTTATATTGGAAACAATAGCAATCTTTTTTTCTGTTCCCCCACAAACAAAATAATTGGCAATATATCACAGATTAAGTTCCTAATTTGATCTTAACCAACCAATAGAGAAAAAAAAAAAGTAATAGAAGAAAAGTACGAATAACTTAAGCATACATTTGTAAAATAAGCAAGATATTCCTAATTTTATTTTCTTTTTACAAACTCTTGCAAAACTTTGACCATCTAAGCTTTTATTCAGCTCTTTAAAAAACACTGCGAAGTAGCTTTCAGGTGACAAAAAAATAAGTTTGCCACACAACAGCATCATTCAATCCACAAATCTTGGAGTGCCTTTTCTTCAAATGAGCATTTAATTTTCCAATAGTATAATTAATTCCGGTAGATAAACCGACAAGTGCACAATTTAAGGCTTAATAATAGACTGGGCTAGAGGATGGTATAACACAGTAGAAATCCCTTTAAATCATTTCAGAGAGAAATTTAGGGGGGATGCTATCAATTCCACACAGTTTTGAACTTGGAATTTTTTTTTTTTTTTTTAAATCAGCGGCTGCCAATTCTGTTTGTTGTTGTTGTTAGGTGCCATTGAGTCATTCCGACTCATAGCGGCCCTATGCACAACAGAACGAAACACTGCCCAGTCCTGAGCCATCCTTACAATTGTTGTTATGCTTGAGCTCATTGTTGTAAGAAATGAAAATCACATAAATCCTTAACTGCGTTGAAATCATTAAATATTTGCCTTTATGGTGATATCTCATTATTTGAGTCTAAGTAAAAAAAAAAAAAAAAAAATTTTTTTTTTTTTTTTTTTAAGCTGGGATTATTAGGTCCTTAGACCTGAACCCTTCTCTGATTTTTATTGTTCTTGCGTACCAGGTAAACCAACGACCGACCTCAGTCGAAATAAATGGCTGAGTCCAATTTCACTGAGGTGGCCCTATTCATCTTCTCTGGATTCGCAAACCACCCTGAACTTCAAGTCAGTCTTTTTCTGATATTTCTATTTATCTATCTGTTCACTGTCTTGGGGAATCTTGGGTTAATCATGTTAATCAGAATGGACCCTCAACTTCACACTCCTATGTACTTTTTCCTTAGCAATCTGGCACTCATTGACGTGTTTTATTCCTCCACCGTGACGCCCAAGGCTCTGGTCAATTTCCAGTCCGACCAGAAAACCATCTCTTTTGCTGGCTGCTTTGCCCAAATGTACTTTTTTGTTGGTCTGTTGTGTAGTGAGTGTTTTCTTCTGGGATCCATGGCCTATGACCGCTATGTAGCAATCTGCAATCCCTTACTCTATTCAGTGGTTATGTCCCAGAAAGTGTGCAACTGGCTGGGAACCACGCCTTATGTGATTGGCTTCACAAATTCTTTGATATCTGTTTGTGTGATAAGCAGTTTGGCGTTCTGTGATTCCAGAATCAACCATTTTTTCTGTGACACCACAGCCCTTTTGGCCCTGTCCTGTGTAGATGCTTTCAGTACAGAAATGGTGATTTTTGTTTTAGCTGGGTTCACACTCCTTAGTCCTCTTCTGATCATCATAGTCACGTACATTGCCATCATCTCAGCCATCCTGAGGATCCAGTCTGCAGCGGGCAGGCAGAAGGCCTTCTCCACCTGTGCAGCCCACCTCATGGGTGTAACCATTTTCTACGGGTCCTTGATTTTCACGTATTTACAGCCAGAAAACACATCCTCCCTGACTCAGGCACAGGTGGCATCTGTATTCTATACCATTGTCATTCCCTTGCTGAATCCACTGATCTATAGTCTGAGGAACAAGGATGTGAAGAACGCTGTCTTGAGAGTCATACATAAAAAACTATCTCCATGACAAATCTATGCATGTTACAAAAACAAACCTGGGTGGGTTCAGACATTAAATGGCTCCAACCTTCAGGAAAATATTATGGTAACCTAATATGACATATCACAAAATAAATCATCAATTTGAGTCTTGAAATTTAGGAGGTGAATTATCATTTATTTGTGTATAGTGAATTAGATTATTCAGAAACATCATTATTTAGAACATAAACCTGTACAAGTAAGTAAAGAGCTATCTGAGCAGTGGCTGGATTTTTGCCTGGCCATCCGTGTATGAGAAGGCTGTCACACTGAAACATGTAAACAAAAGAGTAAATTGACCCCCAATACAGCTTGATGTTCCATTTTCTCAGCTGTTTGCAAATTGAGAGCAGAAAATTAGAGAATTAAGGTGCGAGTGCCCCTAAGTTTCACTAACAATAAGAAATGACAGCAGATAACTTGGGAGCAAAGCAGTAAAGTGTACAGAACTAATAAAAACAAACAGAGGACAAAAAAATAAAACATCATGGTCATTTCAGTGAGGTGCCAGCACTGATAAGGCTAGGGGACGTTGGATCGTATAGGGAAATCTCTTGATCATGTGGAGTCGTTTCATCAAAATAGTTAAATTTTTGATCATATTTCCTATATCTAAAACAAATCTTCTATAAAGAGAATCAGTCTTTAGTCTTGGGAAGGACTTAAGGTAGTTCATGGGATGGGATCTGTCTGTGTTTGTGTGCACCTGTGAGTGTACTTGTTAGCTTTTTTCTTCTCTGATCTGTATTACAGGGGTCTGACTCCTGCAAACTTCATTTCATAATATAATATTTTGTATTTTAAATTGTTATAAGGGACAACCTTGAAACACACTACTGCATTATTGGAGGGATGTGTTGAAGATACTGTCTACCTCGTTATTCATTCCCCTTTATTATGCTCATACGAGTTCGTTCCTTGTGATTAATATTGGTCACCCTAAAGACTTTTATGAGTTTGCTGTGAGTTGAAATTGACTCGATGGCAATGGGTTTTTAAAGACTTTTAACCATCATCATCATTGAAAATTATAAACTGATTGTATTTTTTTTCCTACCAGAGATTGTCATTCTAAATTTCCTGCTCAGTTTTTAATAATTGTGTGAAACATCACGGCTTGCTGTCTTATTTATATTTACCCATCATGTAGCTTTTATGTGTTATTTTTATTTTCCAATTGTATTGAATATATATTCTTCTATGGTTAATGTCAAGTGGCTTTCATGCTTGTTTCTTTAGTATTAATATAATCATACATCTAATTGTTCTTTGAAAAGTATTTACATTTTCTTGTCGTTTTGTCCCTTGGAGCAAAAACATGTTAATGTTACATTTTTCTTGCCCATCATAAGAAGTAGTAATATATTTTATTTCTCCATATTCAAATTCCCCCATTCAGTTCAAAATATGTTTGATGTATCAGGCTTCAAAATAAAGATAATTATTTGTGTATAGTCTGTAAGTATATGGTGCCCTGTTAAAAAAGTCCTTGCATTTCTTTTGTTTGAGGTCTTATTTTACAGAACGTTATTTTGGCTACTCCATTTGCCACACCCTTACTTCCTCCAGGTGTCTCTACGGCTCTCTACTTCACTGCTTTCGAGCTGCTCAAATGTGATCTGTCCACTGAAGACTTCTCTGCAAATTTTGTCTTATTTTTTTCAATAGAGCTTGTTTTATTGTTTTCTCTTTGGAATCACATGAAAGTTTACATACTTAAAAAGTAAATCAAAAAAGAAAAAAGTATGGTAGATAGCGTTATTTTTTTTAATTGTGATAAATATACAGGTAGTCACCAATGTATGACGTATTTGAGTTGCAACGACCTGCACTTACCACTGACCATTATTTTTAACATCTGATTGTTAGTAATATGTACTATATTGAACGCTGTAGTGCATAATTTGTTGATGCTATCGTTCTCAGATGCAATGTTTCCAACCCCCAAATACAAATAGAGATCAGATTTATAAACATCCTGATAACAAAAGGAAATGCTAATGAAACCTAAAAAAAATCAGATAGCTTATCTCAGAACCAACTTATGGCACAGCAGTTGTCAGAAGGAAAACCCATCATATGTTGGGTACTCCCTGGTATGTAACAAAAAGGTCACTATTTCAGCAGTCTTCACATGTAGGTAGATGGCATTATTGTTCTCAATTCTTTACCTCCTGTGGATTCCCAGCCTTTGTCTTGTAACTTTGCACTTCTTCCCAGCGGTGGTTGAGTAGAGTTTCCTGGCTGTGGCAGACTGTATTTCCAAACATTTCTTTCAGCAAGAATTTCAGTTCCACATGCTCTTATAGAACCTGGACATTTTCAGCATCTCTTGAACTAAAAAATCTCAGCTCTTAAGACATTGTCATTATTACCTATTTGCTTTATTCTAGAGTGTGTACATACTCCTGTGTGTGTGTGTGTGTGCATAAATGTATGTGTGTGATTTTTTCAAACTAATAAATAGATATTTTTACTAAAAATGATGCTTCCAAATGTAGTTCAAGACTTCATTGTTATTCTTTTTCCTTAGGTTTATCTTTCTAGGAATGTATAGTCAAAGTGCTGTGTTTTAGAGTTATTAGAGATTATTTTTCTCTATTTTTATGCCATTATTAGGATAAAACTTAGGCTCTTTTTTCCAGGTTGTGTTCAAATGGTTGGGGATGACTTTTGATCACATATTTACTACACAATAAATCAGCCAAAACTGAGTTGCTTCAAATGGTGTTTGCAAACTCTCATTCATGCATCTGCACGTTGGCTAGAATGATTGATCTGGGCTGGGCTCAATGAGGCTGGACTCCAGGCTGTTGCTGGGCTCAGGTTTGCCCCACATGTCTCTCATCCTCTTTGAACCAGCAGGTTAGTGGAGCTTGTTGTTCTGGCAGCAATGACAGACATTCACGAGGGCTCTCCTGAGAACACAAATATATCTTAAGACTTGGCTACAACCCATCTAGTAACATTCTTTTGCTCAAAGCTTTTTTTTGCTACTCACGGTTAATCTCAAAGTTAAGCAGTTGTGTTGCGGTTACTGTGATTGTATAACACATTTCCCCAAAACTTAGTGGTGTAAAACAACCATTATTTTTCTCATGAATTCCATAGGTCAGGAATTCAGGTGGGCAAGAATGACATATTTCATCTCCGCAATGTCTGAAGCTCCACCTGAAAGACTCAAAACCTGGGAACTAGAATCATCTAAAGGTTCACTCACTTGTGACAGCTGACGCTGAAACAGTTGATGGTTACCTGACGGCCTCAGTGCTTCTCCATGTGATCTCTTCACACGGGCTAGTTTGGGCTTCCTCACAGCAAGGTGGCTGGGTTTCAAAGGAGTTTCCCAAAGGAGAGGGAGGGCCAGGTGGAGATTGTACCATCTTTTATGACCTCAAAAAACATGCAGTGTCACTTCTGCCCCATTTTATTCAACAAGCCAGGCATGAAGTCCAAAATGTACTGCCCAGGTTTAAGATGAGGTTACACAGATTCCATCTCTTGAAAATTCTTTCTTAAGATAGCAAACCCAACTGTCCCCATGTTTTCCCACCGCTTTGTCTGTATAACGTTATCATCATCAACACACATATACTTTATTGTTTATCCTTTCCCCACCCCCACTGACTAATGGCATTCTTGCTAGGCAGGCCTCTTCAGTAATCCTGCAATTGCACAGCCCAGCCCAGCCCCTGGACAAAATGAAACAAGAAGCATACCTCACACTATGTACAAAAGCTAACTCAAACTGGATTAAAGACCTGACATTCTGCCTGCTGAGAACACTTTCTTCCTACATACCTGCATCACTAACTCTTCCCTTCTTTAAGTCTTAGCTCAAATGTCAACTTCGCATTGAATCATAAGAAAGTGTTAAACTGAAGGAAAATGAACACACAATGTATCACAAACTGTGGATGCAGCTTAAGTAGTCCCGGGGGGGAGGGGGAATTATAATTTTACACGATAAGTAAGACAAGTCTTAAATCAATGATCAAAGTTTTCACCTTGACAAGTTTGTAAAAGAACAAATTTCCCAAAGTTTAGAAACTGAAGGAAATAACATGTGTAAAGTAGAGATAAGTAAAACAGAAAACAGATAGAGAAAATGAATACAGTCTAAATTTTCTGCTTTGAAAAAACAAGTTATAAAATTGATAAATCACTAGAAAGATTGTTCAGCAAAATATGAGATAAGACACAAATACCTACAGATGCCATGCGCAATAGGGAATGTATTATAAACATATATATAATAATGAATTTTAAAAAATGAAATTAAATGGGAATATTGCTTTTAAAACACAATTTACCAAAATTGAATGTGATGGAAAAGAAATTGAAACATCCCACTATATACTAAAAATTAAATTTATGATTATAAATTCACAAGTGCCACTACCTTAAAAAAAAAAAAAAAAAGAAATTCTAAAATCTTTAGACCCATATAGTTCAATGGTAATTTTTATCAAACATTTAAGGAAGAAACAACACAAATATTACATGAGTTTTTTCAGAAAAGAGAATAGAAGGAACTCTTCCAAAATCATAATATGGGTCTAATAGAAGCCTAATACCAAAATTTGAAATATTTATTACACACAAAAAAAAAAAAAGGAAAAAAAAAAGACAACATTTTTAAGCTCATATGTTTGAAAATCTTTAATAAAAAATTGCAAATTTAACCAGAAACACTGAAAATAATATATATCATAATCAAGTGAGTTTTATCTCAGAAACATAAGACTGGGTAAATAGTAAAAAACTAGTCAATGTAATCTACCATATTAAAATAATAATAAAGGAAAAGATGTTATCATAATGGATTCATGATATAAAAAATAAAAATAAAACTAATTTCCTCAATCTGATCAAGGACATCGTGGAACAGCAATGGCTAACTTAGTGTTTAATTGGTGCATATCTAATTTTTTCCCCAATGACCTGAAACAAGCAAGGATACATATACTCTCACTCCTTCTATTCAGCATTGTGTGGATTCACCTAGCCAGGACAAAAAGGCAAGAAAAACAAATGAAAAGCATACGGATTTGAAAAGAAGTTAAACTATTTTTTTTTTATTCCTGATTGTAGAATCCACAAAAAAAGTATAAAAGAAATGAATATAACAATAAATGAATATAACTATAAACTAAAAAAAAAAAAAAAACTATAAGATAAAATGTGATAACATATTAAGATAAATACAGTATTTTTACACAAATAACTTTCTTCTTCTGCATTTGTTTGTTGGCTATGCCCTAACCCCTCGAGGTATTTTCAGAAGCTCCTTATGTGAATTTTTTTACTGCAACATGTGGAAAAGAATTGGCATGGCAGGTCTTATGAGGGTGCGCTGCAGGAGGCGGGTGCAGCTGATGAATGAAAGCTGAAGACACGCATTATCTGCCTACAGATACAGTATATGAAAAGTAATTATATTTCTAGGTACCAGCAACACAAATCACAAGAATATTTTATTCTGCTTCCAAGTTTATATTTGTTTTCAGATTTGTTCTTTGCTTCTTCATCTTGGACAAATAATCTTAAATAAAATATTTCAGCTTTTTGCATATTTTAGTTCCTTTTCCTTTGTAACTAAGAAAAGTTTTGACCTGATCATATTCAGAGGAATAATAATTTTTTTAAATATATTAATCTTTTATAATAAAGTATTGTAAAATGTTGACTTGTCTCAGGATCCTTTTTTTTTTCTTCTTTTTGCTCTCATTTTTCTTTCTGTGAAACAAAAGCCAAGTACACTAAAATGGTAAAACAGGTTGCGTGGATTTCTGCGTAGATGAATTGGATGACACTGGCGACCTGAATGGAGAACCGGCACCATGCTTTCCTTGTGATGCAGCAAAGTGTCTCCCCAGTCTGCTAGTGAATATTCCCGGAGATAAGTTATCTGCAGGGAACCAGTCAATGTGTGACACATGAAATTATGTGTTTTATAGAAGGTTAATCTAAAATAGGTCAAGGGGTATTATAAGTGTTTAGTGATGCAACGAGGATAAGACATTGAATGTGTAGTATGATAATTGATACAATATGTAAATAGACATGTAAGCATTTTATGCACAATAAAAATACTTGGAAAAAATAACCAAAATATTAATAACAGAATTGAATGAGTTTTTTTTGTATTTTCATGTATTTAAACTTTTTTTTTAATAAACATGTTTCATTCCTATGATAGTATCATACTTTAAAATAATTCAGTGTAAAAAATGTACTGTTCAAACATTCATAGTTAACTACTTGGACATTGAGTTGTAGGGTAATTATTTCTCTAGAAAGAGTTCTCTAACATCCTAGTAAAAAATGTGGAGTATCACAAAGGAAGACCAAACCATCATGGTCCTCATTATGTGGCTTCTAAGAGAGTAGGCAACAATCTGTTACAAGCCTAACATGAATACATTAGTCCTTGAACTTTTATCCTGGAAATGTGCCAGGAAATCTCTCTTGGAAATCAGCCCCCCAGGATGACAGAACGTTGCATTATCAGCAACTCCCAGTATATAAGGTGCCCTGGAATTATTAGGGTGAGCGGTAAGGGATGTTCTGCTCTGCTTAAGTTCTTAGTAGCTCGCAGGTATTTTTTAAGAGATATAATTTTCTCGTGAATTTTACATTTGACTAGGAACTGAACAAAATTTGTAGGTTGATTTATTTTATCTCAGGAAAAAAAATGCATGCACGAAAATGTAAAATTAATGCATCTGAAAGGAAAAAATATATCACAGAAATTTTCAGTTCTATAAATGTATTTTTGGAAGAAAACTTTGAGCTTGACAAAATTCTAGTCAGGTAATATTGGAAGAAAAAAAATTCACCAACTTTGGCTCAATGTAAGTATGATTCTCAAAATTAGACGGTTTTAGGTCAGATCAAGAAGCCCTGTAGGCTCAGTGGTTAAGTGCTCCGCTGCTAACCAAAAATTCAAACCGACCATCTGCTCCATGGGAGAAAGACGTGGCAGTCTGCTTCGGTAAAGATTTAGAGCCTTGGAAACCCTGTGGAGCAGTTCTCCTGTGTCCTCCATGGTTGCCATGAGTCAGAATCAACTGGAAAGCCATGGGTTTTGATTTGGTTTAGGTCAGATCAAAGAAAACAGAGACATTCTAGGAAGAATATAACACAATACCCGGTCGCTAAGAGTCGGACTTGACAGCAACCGGTTCGGTCTTTTTTTTTTTTTTTAAGGCCAGCATTTGGGGAAACAAATACACAGAGTTAATATAATCAATTGTATATGAGCAATGTACATTTTTTGGAAATACAACTTTCAGAAGGAATTTGATTTTTAATATTCAAGTGAAGAAAACAAAATATCTTCTGGAAATGAATAATCTGCAGTTTTTAATTTTAATGCGTGACAGTAAAGACCCCAGAAGCTGAAAATTTTGTTTTGTCTGCAGTGTTAAATAATATTGGAAGTAAGAGGATAGTAAAGGATGCATTAAAACTCTGTTTCTACTTACTACCTTGTTTAGAATTTTCTCAGGTGGCTGAAATTAATTGTAATTACGGATATAGTGTTACGAACATGTTTTTGTAATAAACCTAACATGGTGTAATCACAGGGGCAACATTTACAAGCTCTGATTTTGGATAAATTGCTTAAACTTCCTTGCCAATGTTCTCATCTAAAAATGGGCTTAATAGTAACACCTACAGTATGATATTTCCATGGAGATTGAACATGTTAGCAAACAGAAGCACTGTGGACGCTGGTAGGTTCATGTTAATTACATAATATATGTTACTTTTTGATTATATAACATTCCAATGTCAATTTATACCCATATTTATACATGACAACGAAATTAAGACTTTGTTCAGTCATATTTTGTAAACCACTCTTCATTATCAATTTCTGGAAACACAAAACTATTTTTTTTTTTTTTTAACGCCAGGTCGTTCATCCAAACAAAAGCCTATTTGAAGTCACTGCTGCTAAGTATCAACTTTAACCTCCTGTGGCTTAGAGGACCTGCACACTACGGGCAGAAGGAATAATACAAACGTGTCTGACTTCATCCTCAGGGGACTGACAGACTCTGAAGAGATCCGGCTGGTCCTCTTTACTCTATTTCTCCTGATATACCTGGTTACTCTGCTGGGGAATACAGGGATGATACTAATAATCCGCCTGGATCTCCAGCTTCACACCCCCATGTATTTTTTCCTCAGTCATCTTTCATTCCTTGACCTCAGCTACTCGACGGTCATTACTCCTAAAACCTTGGAGAACTTACTGACTTCTACCAAGTATATTTCATTTGTGGGCTGTTTTACCCAGCTTTATTTTTTTGTCTCCTTGGGTGCCACTGAATGTTTTTTTCTCTCTTCAATGGCCTATGATCGCTACGTAGCTATCTGTAATCCTCTACAATACCCAGTTGTTATGTCCACGACACTCTGCCGCTCCCTCATCACTGCATCCTATGTGATCGGCTTTGGTGTCTCCTTTGTCAACGTGCTTTGCATAAACACTTTGCATTTCTGTGATTCCAATGTAATCCATCACTTTTTCTGTGACACACACCCAATTTTAGCCCTGTCCTGCAATGATACACATGATACTGAGATCATGATACTCATTTTTGCTGGCTCTACCTTAATGGTGTCTCTTATCACAATCTCTGTGTCCTATGCATCCATTCTCTCTACTATCCTGAAAATCAATTCCACTTCAGGAAAGCGAAAAGCCTTCTCTACCTGTGCCTCCCACCTCCTGGGTGTCACCATCTCCTACGGTACCTTGATTTTTACTTATTTAAAGCCAAGTAAGTCCTACTCCTTGGGAAAGGATCAAGTGGCCTCTGTTTTTTATACGATTGTGATCCCCATGCTGAATCCACTCATTTATAGTCTCAGGAACAAAGAAGTGAAAAATGCTCTAATTAGAGTTATACAGAAGAGAGAGAGCACAAGGCATTTAAGATGACAGTGATGTTCCCTATTTAATCTCATATTTTCTTTCTTTCCTAGTAGGTATTTCTTTGGTTTTTCTCTCTAAAAACAATCTAATCTTTCAAGTAGTCTCTGTTTCTGATGAGACATTCTTTATTTAACTGTATATGATCTTAGACATCTCCAGCAATAAGCTTTTTTTAGAAATCTGTATTGTAATTGGAAACCAGTAGATATGAGTTAAACTTGTCATTTAATTATATATGCTTTTAAGGGAAATTAATGTGCAAAGTAAGAAAATATGGTATCATCTTTTAAACTATATCAGACCAACCTTCATGCATATCTGATTTCAAAGAATTTAGTTATGGGTAATGGAGCCCTGGTGGCCCAGTGGTTAAGAGCTCATCTGCTAACCATGAGGTTGGCAGCTCAAATCCACCAGCTGTCCTTTAGAAATCCTGTGGGGCAGTTCTACTCTGTCCTGTAGGTGACCATGAGTCGGGATTGGCTTGATGGCAAAGGGTTTGGTTTGGTGGTTTTTTTTAACTGTATCATACCAACCACCATGCATAACCAATTTCATAGAATTCAGTTATGGACATTAGCTACATTTTTGGCATGTTTATGTATTATACAGAAAAGAAGTATAGCACAATGGTTAAGGGCACTTGTTTTAGAGTTAGGCGTGGCAGGGTGGATTCCAGGTCTGCTACCCTCTTAGCTGCATGACCCTTAATAAATTATGAACACCTTAAGCCTCAGTTTTCTTAACTGTGAAAAAGAAATTATTACTGGTCTATAAAGTTTAAATCTGACAAAAAGTACATTTTGTATAGTACTAATATATGGTGCCCATTTTCATTAGAATATGCACATCCTTGCAATATTTGTAACACCTTTGGACCTGGAAAGTTGTAAATTCATCGGGTTAAAACCTTGCGTGCAGTGATGTATTGTTGGTGTAAACTTGCAATACATTTGAAAATCCTACCTTTCTATGATTGTCAGCAAGCCTCAGTAAATTACTTCCATTGGACTTTTGGATATTTCAAAAAATCATTGTCTTCACTCTGATTTCTACAGATTCATTATGTTCAATAAAAATAAATTCTCAAGTTAAATGCTTCATTCACTTGTTTGAAAACTGTCAATAGGGAAAAAAAAAAGTTAAGACTAGACAATGAATTCAGGATTAGAGCATTCCAGAAATTTTGGTCAAGGAGATTGCTAAATACATGTATATTTTTTGATAACGCCTACATACACTAGTATTGCAGTTTTAATTTTCTCTGTTGTTCAGAGATTATTTCAGAAAGTTTTTTTTTTCCATTTTCCATGTATTAGATACTTAATTTCTGTAATGTTTACTACATATGTTGTTTGCATTCAGGTAATGCCATTGATTTTTTTTTTTAATTAAGGTTTTCTTTTTAAAATTATATTTTGTTATTGATGTTAATTTTTTTTTTTCTTTAAATGTCTAACATGAAGTGTAACCTCTATTTTAGGATTAAATCTTTAAATATTTTCCACTATTTGAAAACTGCTGACTGATTTATTCAAATCTTTTAATCAACATTGTTTTTCTACTATCTTAATTTATTTAAAAAATGTGCCTTACAAGGTCATGGTAGCTCCAAACTCCCTGAGGGACTGAATTGCTGGGCTGAGGCCTGTGGGGACCATGGTCCTGGGGAACATCCAGCTCAACTGGCATAACATAGTTTATAAAGGATATGTTCTACATTCTACTTTGGTGAGTAGTTGCCTGGGGTCTTAAAAGCCTGTGAACAGCCACCTAGGATACTCCTCTAGTCTCAACCCTTTGGGAGCAAGGAAAAATTAAGAAAACTAAAGACACAAGGGAAAGATTAGTTCAAAGGTCTAATGGACCACATCTACCACCGCCTCCACCAGACTGAGTCCAGAACAACGAGATGGCGCCCAGCTACCACCCCTGACTGCTCTGACAGGGATTACAATAGAGTGTCCCAGACAGAGCTGGAGAAAAACGTAGAACAGAATTCTAACTCAAAAAGAAAGACCAGGCTTGCTGGCCTGACAGAGGCTGTAGAAAGTATGGCCCCGGACACACTTTCACCTCAGTAATGAGGTCATTCCTGAGGTTTACCCTCCAGTCAAATATTGAACAGGCACTTGAAACAAAATAAGACTAAAGGGGCGCACCAGCCCTGGGGCAGGGACTGGAAGGCAGGAGGGAACAGGAAAGCTGGTACTGAACCCAGGTTGAGAAGGGAGAGTGTTGACATGTCGTGGGGTTGTTAACCAATGTCATAGAACAACGTGTGTACTAACTGTGTTATAAGAAACTAGTTTGTTCTGTAAATCTTCATCCAAAGTATAATAAAAAATAAAAATGTGCCTTATATGTCAATACTGCATATACTGTATAGAATTATTTTATTATAACTTATTTTTGTTTTAAAGACTGCATTGCCTGGAATCTATATGTATCTGTGTGCGTGTGTGTGTGTATAAAGCATTACATTACAGATAAATAAGCATTTTTTAATAAGTATTTGTTGGCTTATCTCTAATTTTATAAGCACATTATGTCAGTGTCATTTCTTATATTTACATATTATTTCTACTTTTCTGGTCTTTTCTATAAATTATCTTTGGCTTGCTTTCATTTATGTATTTTTTTATGTACCCCTTAAGTCTGTATTAGCAAGATGTCCACCATATTCTACGGTTTTGTAGACAACACTAATCTCAAGAAATGCTTAAAATTTAACTAAACTCAGGCTACACTATCATCTTTATAATACAATTGAGAAGTGAATAAAATATGTATATAACATTATTAAATAAGAATAATAGAACCTATGGGCAATATGAGTTATGCTATCTGTATTTCCCCTCGTATTTCCCTGCTATATAAGTGCTTTCCATGTTTTATGTAATATGTGTTCTTACATATTTTTAAAATATAATTTTCTTGTTCATGCTGCTATGCCAAAAATCTATGTAATGAAAAAGTTCATTATTTAAATAATGAAAAAGAAAATAAGACTGGAACAGACTGCGATAAAATGTGAACACTTTCCAAGTATCTTTTTCTTCCAAATAATTGATGAATAGATAATAATATTAATGGGCATGACTAATCTTCACAAGATTCAAACAAAAATTGAATAGTTACCATCAAGTTTACGGTGATTCACAGTGATTCCACAGATGTCGTAGTAGAACTGTGCTTTACAGTGTTTGCAATGGCTGATTTTTCAGAAGTAGACCTCCAGGCCTTTCCCCCAAGGTGCTCTGGGTAGACTTGAACCTCCAACCTTTCAGTTAACCTTTTGTGCCAACCAGGGACTTCAGAGAGCAGATGGGTAACAGCAATATTCAAAACTTCATTTTAGGTAACTCGATTTTAGGTAATCCTACTTTTTCATGCTCAACCTAAGGAAGCATCCTTGTATTTTCTTTTTATTTCACACCCCTCACATCCAATCCTTCAGCATTTCATGCCGATTCTGCCTATGGTGTATACTCAGAGTTTGATTACTTCTCAGAACAAACTCTGCTACCTCCCTGGCCCAAGGAGCTAGCATCTCAGTTTTAATTACTGCCGCAGCTTCTTAGCTTGTCTCTGTTTATTCCCCTATGCCCCTCAAATCTAATTTCAATGGAGGAGCCACAGTGATACTGCCAAATACCATTTTTCTTCACAAACCTTGCAAAACTTCCTAGCACGCTAAGAGTAAAGGCCAAAACCCTTAAAAGAACCTAAGGTACAAAATAATTTTTCCCCTGCCCCTTACCTCTGGGAATTCACCCTTTACGATTCTATCTGTTATACCCCCTTTTTTTGGCCACACTGACCCCTTCACTCCTCCTTGGACTCATCAGTTTTGATACTGCCTAGGACTTTCCTGTCTGCTCTTCTTCACCCTGAAATTTTCCTCCCCCAAATAGATAACTACATGACTCTTTTTATTCTCTTTCTAATAAGACCATACTTTACCATCCTATTTAAAAAGAACCTGTGCCATCACTTCCTGCTTCATTTTTCTTCCATAGCACTTATCTCCATCTAACATTCTATGTATTTTGCTTATTCTTTTTCTTGTCTGTTTTCTCCCATTTTCATATAAGTTCTATGAAGAGAAATGTTTTACCTGTTTTGTTCGATGCTGTACACCCAGGGTATAGAACCGGGTCTCAGTGAATTTTTATGGATAGTTGAAAACACCATGGCGTGAGTCAGGTGTACCTTTCTCCTCATGGTGACATCTTGGCTTTTAATCATTTTAAAGAGATCTCTTGAAGCTGATTTCCCCAACACAATGTGTCTTTTGATTTCTTGACTGCTGCTTCCATGGGTGTTGATTGTGGATCCAAGTAAAATGAAATCTTTGATAACCTCAATCTTTTCTCCATTTATCATGATGTCTCTTATTGGTCCAGTTGTGAGGATTTTTGTTTTCTTTATTTTAAGGTGTAATCCATACTGAAGTCTCTGGTCTTTGATCTTCATCAGTAAGTGCTTCAAGTCCTCTTCACAACAAGGTTGTGTCATCTGCATAGTGCAGATTGTTAATAAGTCTTCCTCCTATCATGATGTCCCATTCTTCTTCACGTAGTCCACCTCCTTGGATTATTTGTTCAGCATACAGATTGAATAATTATGGTGAAAGGATATAACCCTGATGCACACCTTTCCTGACTTTAAACCATGCAGTATTCCCTTGTTCTGTTTCAACAACTGCCTCTTTATCCACATACAGATTGCTCATAAGCACAATTAAATGTTCCTGAATTCCCACTCTCTGCAATATTATCCATAATTTGTTATGATCCACACAGTTGAATTCCTTAGCATAGTCAATAAAACATGGGTAAACATCTTTCTGGTATTCTCTGCTTTCAACCAGGATCCATCTGACTTTAGCAATGACATCCCTGGTTCCAGGTCCTCTTCTAAATCTGGCTTAAATTCCTGGCAGTTCCCTGTTGATACACTTCTGCAACTGTTTTTGAATGAGTTTCAGCAAAATTTTGCTTGCATGTGATATTAATGATATTGTTGGATAATTTCTGTGTTCAGTCAGATCACCTTTCTTGGGAATAGGCATAAATGTGGATCTCTTCCAGGCAGTTGGCCAGGTAGCTGTCTTCCAAATTTCTTGGCATAGACGACTGAGTACATCTCAATTGATATTCCATCAATTTCTGAAGCCTTATTTTTCACCAATGCCTTCAATGCAGCTTGGACTTCTTCCTTCAGTACCATCAACTCGCGATCATATGTTACCTCCTGAAATGGTAGAACGTAGACCAATTCTCTTGGGCATAGTGACTCTGTGTATTCTTTCCATCTTCTTTGGATGCTTCCAACATGCTTTAATATTTTCCCCTAGAATCCTTCACTATTGCAACTTGAGGGTTGAATTTTTTCTTCAGTGCTTTCGGCTTGAGAAATGCTGAGCGCTTCTTCCCTTTCGGTTTCTATCTCCAGGTATTTGCACATGTCGTCATATTCTCTTGAGCCACGTTATGACGTCTTCTGTTCAGATCTATCACTTCGTCATTTTTTCCTTTTGCTTAAGCTACTCGACATTCAAGAACAAGTTTCAGAGTCTCTTCTTGCATCCACTTAGGTCTTTTCTTTCTCTCTTTGTCTTTTAAATGATCTCTTGCTTTCTTCATGTATGAGGCCTTTGATGTCATTCCACAACCCGCCTGGTCTTCAGTCATTACTGTTAAACACATCAAATCTATTTCTGAGGTGGTCTCTAAATTCATGTGGGGTATACTCAAGGCTGTATTTTGGCTCTCCTGACTTGTTCTAATTTTCTTCAGTTTCAGCTTGAACTAGCATATGAGTAATTGGTGGTCTAATCTGCAGTCCATCCCTGGCCCTGTTCTGACAGAAGATATTGAGCTTTTCCATTGTCTCTTTACACAGGTGTGGTTGATTTGTTCCTATGCACTCCATCTGGTGAGATTCATGTGTATAGTTGCCATTTATGTTGGTGAAAAAAGGTATTTGCAATGAAGAAGTAGTTGGTCTTGTAAAATTCAATCATGTGATCTCTAGCCATATTTTCCAACTACCAATCCTTCTTGTTTCCAACATTTGCATTACAATCACCAGTAATTACCAATGCATCCTGATTGCATGTTCCATCAATTTCAGACTGTAGAAATCTGTAAAAATCTTCAGTTTCTTCATCTTTGGCCTCAGTGGTTGATGCTTAAATTTGAGTAATAGTCGTATTAACTGGTCTTCCTTGTAGGCATATGGATATTGTCCTATCACTGACAGCATTATACTTCAGGATAGATCTTGAAATATTCTTTTTGTCGATTAATACAATACCATTCCTCTTCAAGCTGTCTTTCCCAGCATAGTAGACCATATGATTGTCTGAATCAAAATGAATAATACCAATGCATTTCAGCTCACTAATGCCTAAAATATCAATCTTTATGTGTTCCACTTCATTTTTGAAGATTTCCAGTTTTCTTAGGTTCATACTTCATACATTCCACGTTCTGATATTAATGGATGTTTGCAGCTGTTTCTTTCATTTGGAGCTCTGCCACATCAGCAAACGAATATCTCAAAAGCTTGACTCCATCCACATCATTAAGGTTGAGTCTACTTTGAGTAGGCAGCTCTCCTCCAGTTGTATTTTGAGCGTCTTCCAACCTGAGCAGCTCATCTTCCAGCACTATATCAGACAATGTTCCCCTGCTATTCATAAAGTGTTCACTGGCTAATTCTTTTCAGAAGTAGACTGCTGGCTCCTTCTTCCTAGTCTGTCTTAGTGTGGAAGCTCAGTTGAAACCTGTCCACCATGGGTGTCTCTGCTGGCATTTGAATACCAGTGGCATAGCTTCCAGCATCACAGCAACACACAAATCCCCACATTACAACAGATGTGTGGGGTTTGTCAGGGTGTATATATATACATAGCCAAGCTGGTAATGTAATTTATAGCTGAGCATCCATGTGCCAAACCAAACTTCAATGTTGGAAAGTTTATTATTCAAATGTATAAAGGAAAGAATAATGAAGAACAATTTATATTTCTGCCATAGAAGCGTAATCTCCCAGCCAGCTGTCCACAGTCTTATTAAAAATTTGTATTGGCAAGGCTTGAAAAACCAACGCCATCAGCTTGCGTTAGCAACAAGAGTCAAATGTTAAAATCACTCCTCACATGAAGTATAAATTTTACTTAACCCAAAAGTTACTGTCAAATTCAAAGCACAGCCAAACGCTGGCTCCAAATGAAACTTCCTTTTCTTGGAGGAGTATGTACACTGAGGTGCAAATTCCCCTCCAAAGAATGGCCTTTTATTCCTACAGTAGTATGTATTTTTTTTTTTTTTGAGGTTAAGAGGCAACTTTGGGCTACATTTATTTCTGCAAGAGATTGCCTACTCTTCCATTCACACTGAATATTTGTGAAAACCAAACAAGATTGTGAAACCATAAAGATTATAAACTCTAAATTACTTATTTCTACATATATTACTGAAATAGCTTTTGAGACAATATTTTTAAGAGAAGGTGAATAATCGCTCTGATAATTTTCTCTTGGAAATTGGCAATGCAAACTAATTGAAGTGTAAGCAGCTTTCTCTTGTATTATTTTTATCATTAATATATCATATATTTTCTGTGGTTATATTTGATTCTTCAGCATCTAATTACTTTTTGTTTTATCTTGAAAAGGACTGAAACAATAAAATGTATACATGTGAATATATACTACTGAGTATTTTGCAGTAATTATGAAAATATAGATAATTGCATTAGTTATACTGAACATAACCTGTTGTCAATGTAAAAATTTAGCCCAGTAAATTTGGAATGAAATATTATTTCTTATTTGAATGTCTCACTGTCCTATTTCATAAATGGAGAAAATAAGATATTAAGTACTGGGTAGTATAGTTTTGAGAATTAAATAAATTAATATATGGGGGAAAAAAATTGCCATTGAGTGGATTCTGATTCATAGCCACCCCACCAGACAAAGTAAAACTGCCCCATAGAGTTTCCAAGGAGCACCTGTTGGATTTGAACTGCTGACCTTTAGGCTGTAGCATTATACGGAAAGCTACTAGTATACATATGATTTGAGGATTAAACAAGCTAATAGATATAAATTTCCTAGAATGTTTGCAAAAACTATTAGAAAAGTGCCTGGCATATAGTATCAGTATATAATGTTTGTTTGTTTACCGCTATAACATTACTGTTGGATTTTAAGACAACAGAATTTGGTTTCCTGTGATGTGGTCAGTAACCTGGCAGAGCTGGACATTATTATATAAGAGAAGGACCTTTGTCCTTTGGCTGTGGGCTTTTCTGTCACATAATTAGAAAAGCACGAGTGCCTCTTCTAGTGGAAACTGGAATGGGATACAACAGAAGTATGCTGCAGAAGCTCATCTACATCACAATTTTGTCTCCTCAACATTTATCACTTGGGAAGTAACAGCCGTTCCGTGGCCTGAGAAAGATTCAGAGACTGTTGTCCAAGCCTTACAGAAGCAAATATGTGACTGATCCGTGCAGGGACCTGACCTTCCTCCTCAGACTTCATGGTTAAGGGAACATCACCGTCTTTGTCATCTCAATCAGAGGTTAAAGAGCAATTAATGAGGTGTTTTTTTATGACATGTCAGAATTTGTGACTGGAGTCATCTCAGTGTTGATTACCAGTATCGATCACCTTAACATTAAGGTGTGGCAACTTCCCCTGTAGGTTTTCAAGAAGGCAGCCTATAAGGAATCTGACTTGGTATGTTAATCATTACCCTCCACCTCCATCATTTCTTAGGAAAAGTTCATCTGTTTTGGCTTTTTGTACCGACAAGTGTTGGTTCACATTTTATTGGAGGATATATTCTCACAAAAATTATGTAATCCACCATTTAGCCTACACTGGTCATCTGCTTTTTAGAAAGGCGTGCATATACAGAAGTATTGGTAACGATTGATTATTCTGCTTGTGGCACAGGCCTTTTCTTGATTTTTTCTGGAATTCAAATAAAGTATTTATATTCAAGATCACATATTACAATATATTACTTAGGTCCTGAAATTACATCTTTTATCTGTATTGTGACTTAATCTGGTGATATTTGAGTTTTAGAAAAGATATACTTTTTTTTAATTTTATTTTTTACAAAGGGAAATATATTTTACCAAAGTGAAAAGCTGAGGTATCTTCTGAACAATGATCAAGAGGACCTGCAGCTCTAGGATTAGTTTCACTCTCAAGAGACCAGAAAGAATGTTAATCACCCAACCTGTGGACATCTGAGATTCACATCTATGCAATGAGCTCCAGTTTGTGTTCCTTAAAACCTCTTTAAGAATCATGGAAACCTGGTCTCTTTCACTAGAAGTTCTATGTACTTTCAACTTTGCTTAGCTGTGAATATCTTTAATAAGTGGTAAACTAGGATTATTTTTATAATCCTAATATTTTCTCATCGTTTCATACTAAAAGTATCTGGTACCAGTTTTATAAACTTAGTATTAGCCCCAAAGAGCGAGAAAATAAAATTTCCTTACTTGTGGTTCATTGATTTCTCAATGGAGCTATTCTCTTTTTGTGGGGAAAGACAATATTTACAAAATACTTAAAGCTAATATTTTTTTATATCTGTGATTTTTTTGATGGAATTCAATACTGGGTTTATATATTAACTTAAAGTTACTTGCACCTTTATAGAAAATTCCTTAAAATATAACATTTGATGGTTGTAATGTATTTTAGCTATATTTTAAAGAAAATAATTTCTTCACAGTCTCATACAATACTATTTTTGGCAATCATTTAGAATCAATATTTCTTTACGATTGTAATAATGATATATTAGGAATTATTTTCAGTTTCTGTTGTGTTTATTGCTTTATCTCATCTGTAGTAAAACTGGGACTTGCAAATGGCATTTAATTCCCAGAGTTCAGGACATATTTTCTACACCCAGCTACTACTTCCTACTACAACACTGGTGTACCTTACATTAATGTCTTTTCTTCAGATAACACTATCTAAACTACATTTTTAGGTCTTTCAGTATGCCAGGGTTTTTGAAAGTTTTATTATTTTTTTTAATATGTGTTTTTTATTTGTGAAGTTTTATGCCCCTTTTTTTATTAACTTTTATTGAGCTTCAAGTGAACATTTACAAATCAAGTCAGTCACATATAAGTTAATATACATCTTACTCCTTAATCCCACTTGCTCTCCCCCTAATGAGTCAGCCCTTCCAGTCTCTCCTTTCGTGAAAACTTTGGCAGCCTCCAAATCTCTCTATCCTCCCCTCCCCCCTCCAGACAGGAGATGTCGACATAGTCTCAAGTGTCCACCTGATATTATTAGCTCACTCTTCATCAGCATCTCTCTCCCACCCACTGTCCAGTCCCTTTCATGTCTGATGAATTGTCTTCGGGGATGGTTCCCGTCCTGGGCCAAAAGAAGGTTTGGGGACCGTGACCGCCGGGATTCCTCTAGGTACATCCAGAACATTAAGTATGGTCTTTTTATGAGAATTTGGGGTCTGCATCCCACTTATTTCCTGCTCCCTCAGGGGTTCTCTATTGTGCTCCATGTCAGGGCAGTCATCGATTGTGGCCGGGCTCCAACTAGTTCTTCTGGTCTCAGGATGATGTAGGTCTCTGGTTCATGTGGCCCTCTCTGTCTCTTGGGCTCTTAGTTGTCGTGTGACCTTGGTGTTCTTCATTCTCCTTTGCTCCAGGTGGGTTGAGACCAGTTGATGCATCTTAGATGGCTGCTTGTTAGCATTTAAGACCCCAGACGCCACATTTCAAAGTGGGATGCAGAATGTTTTCATAATAGAATTATTTTGCAAATTGACTTGAAAGTCCCCTTAAACCATGGTTCCCAAACCCCCGCCCTTGCTCCGCTGACATTTGAAATATTCAGTTTATCCTGGAAGCTTCTTTGCTTTTGGTCCAGTCCAGTCCAGCTGAGCTGACCTTCCATGTATTGAGTGTTGTCCTTCGCTTCACCTAAAGCAGTTCTTTTCAGCTAATTAATCAGTAAAAAAAAACCTCTCCCTCCCTCTCTCCCTTCCCCCCTCGTAACCACAAAAGTATGTGTTCTTCTCAGTTTTTACTATTTCTCAAGATCTTATAATAGTGGTCTTATACAATATTTGTCCTTTTGCCTCTGACTGAGTTCGCTCAGCATAATGCCTTCCAGGTTCCTCCATGTTATGAAATGTTTCACAGATTCGTCACTGTTCTTTATCGATGCGTAGTATTCCATTGTGTGAATATACCACAATTTATTTACCCATTCGTCCGTTGATGGACACCTTGGTTGCTTCCAGCTTTTTGCTATTGTAAACAGAGCTGCAATAAACATGGGTGTGCATATATCTGTTTGTGTGAAGGCTCTTGTTTCTCTAGGGTATATTCCAAGGAGTGGGATTTCTGGGTTGTATGGTAGTTCTATTTCTAACTGTTTAAGATAACGCCAGATAGATTTCCAAAGTGGTTGTACCATTTGACATTCCCACCAGCAGTGTATAAGAGTTCCAATCTGTCCACAGCCTCTCCAACATTTATTATTTTGTGTTTTTTGGATTAATGCCAGCCTTGTTGGAGTGAGATGGAATCTCATCGTGGTTTTAATCTGCATTTCTCTAATGGCTAATGATCGAGAGCATTTTCTCATGTATCTGTTAGCTGCCTGAATATCTTCTTTAGTGAAGTGTGTGTTCATATTCTTTGCCCACTTCTTGATTGGGTTGTTTGTCTTTTTGTGGTTGAGTTTTGACAGAATCATGTAGATTTTAGAGATCAGGCACTGGTCTGAGATGTCATAGCTGAAAATTCTTTCCCAGTCTGTAGGTGGTCTTTTTACTCTTTTGGTGAAGTCTTTAGGTGAGCATAGGTGTTTGATTTTTAGGACCTCCCAGTTATCGGGTTTCTCTTTGTCATTTTTGGTATTGTTTTGTATTTTGTTTATGCCTTGTATTAGGGCTCTTAGGGTTGTCCCTATTTTTTCTTCCATGATCTTTATCATTTTAGTCTTTATGTTTAGGTCTTTGATCCACTTGGAGTTAGTTTTTGTGCATGGTGTGAGGTATGGGTCCTGTTTCATTTTTTTGCAAAGGGATATCCAGTTATGCCAGCACCATTTGTTAAAAAGACTATCTTTTCCCCAATTAACTGACACTGGGCCTTTGTCAAATATCACCTGCTCATACGTGCATGAATTTATATCTGGGTTCTCAATTCTGTTCCACTGGTCTATGTGCCTGTTGTTGTACCAGTACCAGGCTGTTTTGACTACTGTGGCTGTATAACAGGTTCTGAAATCAGGTAGAGTGAGGCCTCCCACTTTCTTCTTCTTTTTCAGTAATGCTTTATTTATCCGAGGCTTCTTTCCCTTCCATATGAAATTGGTGATTTGTTTCTCTATCACCTTAAAAAAATGACATTGGAATTTGGATTGGAAGTGCATTGTATGTATAGATGGCTTTGGGTAGAATAGACATTTTTACTATGTTAAGTCTTCCTATCCATGAGCAAGGTATGTTTTTCCACTTAAGTAAGTCCTTCTGAATTTCTTGTAGTAGAGCTTTGTAGTTTTCTTTGTATAGGTCTTTTACATCTTTGGTAAGATTTATTCCTAAGTATTTTATCTTCTTGGGGGCTACTGTGAATGGTATTGATTTGGTTATTTCCTCTTTGGTGTTCTTTTTGTTGATGTAGAGGAATCCAAGTGATTTTTGTATGTTTATTTTATAACCTGAGACTCTGCCAAACTCTTCTATTAGTTTCAGTAGTTTTCTGGAGGATTCCTTAGGGTTTTCTGTGTATAAGATCATGTCATCTGCAAATAGAGATAATTTTACTTCCTCCTGGCCAATCCGGATGCCTTTTATTTCTTTGTCTAGCCTAATTGCCCTGGCTAGGACTTCCAGCACGATGTTGAATAAGAGCGGTGATAAAGGGCATCCTTGTCTGGTTCCCGTTCTCAAGGGAAATGCTTTCAGGTTCTCTCCATTTAGAGTGATATTGGCTGTTGGCTTTGCATAGATGCCCTTTATTATGTTGAGGAATTTTCCTTCAATTCCTATTTTGGTGAGAGTTTTTATCATAAATGGGTGTTGGACTTTGTCAAATGCCTTTTCTGCATCAATTGATAAGATCATGTAGTTTTTGTCTTTTGTTTTACTTATGAGGTGGATTACATTAACGGTTTTTCTGATATAAAACCAGCTTTGCATACGTGGTATAAATCCCACTTGATCAGGGTGAATTATTTTTTTGATATGTTGTTGAATTCTATTGGCTAGAATTTTGTTGAGGATTTTTGCATCTATGTTCATGAGGGATATAGGTCTATAATTTTCTTTTTTTGTAATGGTTTTGGTATCAGGGAGATGGTGGCTTCATAGAATGAGTTGGGTAGTATTCCATTATTTTCTATGCTTTGAAATACCTTTAGTAGTAGTGGTGTTAACTCTTCTGTGAAAGTTTGGTTGAACTCTGCAGTGAAGCCGTCCGGGCCAGGGCTTTTTTTTGTTGGGAGTTTTTTGATTACCGTTTCAATCTTTTTTTTTGTTATGGGTCTATTTAGTTGTTCTACTTCTGAATGTGTTAGTTTAGGTAGGTAGTGTTTTTCCAGGAATTCATCCATTTCTTCTAGGTTTGCAAATTTGTTAGAGTACAATTTTTCGTAATAATCTGATATGATTCTTTTAATTTCAGTTGGTTCTGTTGTGATGTGGTCCTTCTCGTTTCTTATTCAGGTTATTTGTTTCCTTTCCTGTATTTCTTTAGCCAGTCTAGCCAATGGTTTATCAATTTTGTTAATTTTTTCAAAGAACCAGCTTTTGGCTTTGTTAATTCTTTCAATTGTTTTTCTGTTCTCTAATTCATTTAGTTCAGCTCTAATTTTTATTATTTGTTTTCTTCTGGTGCCTGATGGATTCTTTGTTGCTCACTTTCTATTTGTTCAAGTTGTAGGGACAGTTCTCTGCTTTTGGCTCTTTCTTCTTTTTGTATGTGTGCATTTATCGATATAAATTGGCCTCTGAGCACTGCTTTTGCTGTGTCCCAGAGGTTTTGATAGGAAGTATTTTCATTCTCATTGCATTCTAAGAATTTCCTTATTCCCTCCTTGATGTCTTCTATAACCCAGTCTTTTTTCAGGAGGGTATTGTTCATTTTCCAAGTATTTGATTTCTTTTCCCTCGTTTTTCTGTTATTGATTTCTAGTTTTATTGCCTTGTGGTCTGAGACGATGCTTTGTAATATTTCGATGTTTTGGATTCTGCAAAGGTTTGTTTTATGACCTAATATGTGGTCTGTTCTAGAGAATGTTCCATGTGCCCTAGAAAAAAAAGTATACTTTGCAGCAGTTGGGTGGAGAGTTCTGTATAAGTCAATGAGGTCAAGTTGGTTGATTGTCGTAATTAGGTCTTCCGTGTCTCTATTGAGCTTCTTACTGGATGTCCTGTCCTTCTCCGAAAGTGGTGTGTTGAAGTCTCCTGCTATAATTGTGGAGGTGTCTGTCTCACTTTTCAGTTCTGTTAAAATTTGATTTATGTATCTTACAGCCCAGTCATTGGGTGCACAAATATTTAATATGGTTCTGTCTTCCTGATAAATTGTCTCTTTTATCATTATGTAGTGTCCTTCTTTATCCTTTGTGGTGGATTTAAGTCTGAAGTCTATTTTGTCAGAAATTAATATTGCTACTCCTCTTCTTTTTTGCTTATTGTTTGCTTGATATGTTTTTTTCCATCCTTTGAGTTTTAGTTTGTTTGTGTCTCTAAGTCTAAGGTGTGTCTCTTGTAGGCAGCATATAGACGGACCGTGTTTCTTTATCCAGTCCGTGACTCTCTGTCTCTTTATTGGTGCATTTAGTCCATTTACATTCAGCATAATTATAGACAAATAAGTGCTTTTTTTTTTTAAGTGGTTAGTGTTGTCATTTTGATGCCTTTTTAAGTGTGCTGTTGACAATTTCATTTCTCCACATACTTTTTTTGTGCTGAGACGTTTTTCTTAGTAAATTGTGAGATCCTCATTTTCAAAGTGTTTGACTTTATGTTTGTTGTGTCGTTACGTTTTTCTTGGCTTTTATCTTGAGTTATGGAGTTGTTATACCTCTTTGTGGTTACCTTATTATTTACCCCTATTTTTCTAAGTAAAAACCTAACTTGTATTGTTCTATATCGCCTTGTATCTCTCTCCATATGGCAGTTTTATGCCTCCTGTATTTAGTCCCTCTTTTTGATTATTGTGATCTTTTACATATTGACTTCAGTGATTCCCTGTTATGAGCATTTTTTTTTTAATTAATCTTAATTTTTTTTGTGTGATTTCCCTATTTGAACTGATATCAGGATGTTCTGTTTTGTGACCTTGTGTTGTGCTGGTATCTGATGTTATTGGTTTTCTGACCAAACAATATCCTTTACTATTTCTTGTAGCTTTGGTTTGGTTTTTGCAAATTCTCTAAACTTGTGTTTAATCTGTAAATATCTTAATTTCGCCTTCATATTTCAGAGAGAGTTTTGCTGGATATATGATCCTTGGCTGGCAGTTTTTCTCCTCAGTGCTCTGTATATGTCGTCCCATTCCCTTCTTGCCTGCATGGTTTCTGCTGAGTAGTCTGAACTTATTCTTATTGATTCTCCCTTGAAGGAAACCTTTCTTTTCTCCCTGGCTGCTTTTAAATTTTTCTGTTTATCTTTGGTTTTGGTGAGTTTGATGATAATATGTCTTGGTGTTTTTCTTTTTGGATCAATTTTAAATGGGGTTCAATGAGCATCTTGGATAGATATCCTTTCGTTTTTGGTGATGTCAGGGAAGTTTTCTGTCAGGAGATCTTCAACTATTTTCTCTGTGTTTTCTGTCCTCCCTCCCTGTTCTGGGACTCCAATCACACGCAAGTTATCCTTCTTGATAGAGTCCCACATGATTCTTAGGGTTTCTTCATTTTTTTAAATTCTTTTATCTGATTTTTTTTCAGCTATGTTGGTGTTAATTCCCTGGACCTCCAGATGACCCAGTCTGCATTCTAATTGCTCGAGTCTGCTCCTCTGACTTCCTATTGTGTTGTCTAATTCTGTAATTTTATTGTTAATCTTTTGGATTTCTACATGCTGTCTCTCTATGGATTCTTGCAACTTATTAATTTTTCCACTATGTTCTTGAATAATCTTTTTTGAGTTCTTCAATAGTTTTATCAGTGTGTTCCTTGGCTTTTTCTGCAGTTTGCCTTATTTCATTTGTGATGTCTTGAAGCATTCTGTAAATTAGTTTTTTATATTCTGTATCTGATAATTCCAGGATTGTATCTTCATTTGGGAAAGATTTTGATCCTTTTGTTTGGGGGGTTGGAGAAGCTGTCATGGTCTGCTTCTTTATGTGGTTTGATATGGACTGCTGTCTCCTAGCCATCACTGGGAAACTAGTTTTTCCAGAAAATCTGCTAAAAAAAAAAATGCAGTCAGATCCCTATCAGAGCTGCCTTTGGATTATAACCGCCACCTTGTTCCCTGCAAGGATGAAAGTCTGAGATTTGGATCATATATGCTTGGCTGTAGCTGGTTCTGTGTTTTTAGTCCAATTAGGGGTGGATTTTTGGTCCCTGGGTTTTTTGTGGTTCCTTCTCTCAGGCAGGAAGAGTGGGTTAGGAAAAGACCAAAAGAGAAAAAATAAAAAGGGGGGGGGAACAAAGCCGCTGCGGAGCCGGAGCCATTCTCACTCTGGCTCAGGAAATTCCAATGTTAATGAAGCCGCCTGACTGGGACGCTGGCTCCAGGCTCTGAAAACAATCGCTGCTTCCCCGTATTTGTTCGTTTTCCATCTCTAAATCTGAGTTTGTTGTTCAGAGTTCGTAGTTTGTTATGTATGTGATCTATTCACTTGTTTTTCTGAGTCTTTGTTGCAAGAGGGATCCAAGGTAGCGTCCACCTAGTCCTCCATCTTGGCCCCCCCTCCTCCTTTTAGTATTTGATGGATTTTTTGCTTTTTTAGTTCTCTAAACCCTTTTAAATCATAAACTATTCAGTGTATACTGTTTAAAAGAGCATGCGCGTGTATAAAACTATGAATTTATATCTGTAGCTTAAAGTTTCATATATCATTTAATCAATTATATATTTGTTTGTATATAATATGTTACAATAACATGAGATAATTCATGAAATATATTTGTATACATTTTATAATAAATACTTTTGTAAATATTATATCAGCAAAATCATATTTTATAGGCAAACCTCCATGAAAGCATACACCGAGCTATGTAAGCTTCGGTTAATGACCATGCATAATCCCACAGAATGGAGAGAGAATAGTTTTAATAATCATTAACTTTTCTGATAACCATTTGGCTGGGTTCCCTATTTCACTGTAATTACAAATGTTTCTAAATTTCTTATTTTCTCATCAATATCTTTATTTTCAACTGTGTTCTTGATCACTGATGGCTGCATATTTTCTAATAGTCCTTCGGTGCCATGAATAAAAAATAAATTATGTGAAGAAGTATTTTTTTTTTTTAAACAAACACCCTTATTTTAACATGAGCTTTCAAGATATTGATTTGAATGTTGGAGTATGTCCTTAAAAAAAAAAAAAAAAATTACCATCAAGTCGTTTCCGACTCATGGAGACCCTATAGGAGAGAGTAAAACAGCTCCAGTGGGTTTCCAAGGAGTGACTGGTGGATTTGAACTGTCACATCTTTTTGGTTTGCAGCAGTTTGACACTGTGGCTCTTAACCACTGGGCCTGAGAATGTCATTAGGTTCTAAAATTTTGTTTCTTGTCTTTATGCTCCTAAGAGAATATGCACACTTATTAATATTTTAAAGGAGACTTATCCGGAAGGCAGCACTAAGTGGTAGCAAAATTCCTGTGTTTAGTGACAGAGTGATCTGTGTTCTAGTTCAAACTTTAACAGCATAGGAACAACTCTTACTTTGACCCTCAGTAACATTTCTGTTTACTGTTTTGTATTTTTTTTTTTATTATGAGTTCTACAAACAAAAATAGTTGCTAGAAATATTACTACAAACTGAGTAAAGATGTGTGGAGTTGTTTGATTTTGTGGGAAAAATACTGCCCTTTGATTATAGTGCCAACATTCTCAGAAAACCAAGACTAAGAAATGACAAAATGACAATTAAAAGCATTGAGAGATGATTTTCCTGAAATACGTTTTCTTAAAAACAATTCCCTTCCATTTTGCAGCCTCAAGTACAATGAAATGATTGATAGAGACTTGCGGGGAGAATGTGCAGCAAATATGCCTGACCCATTGGACTTGGTTGGGTGCTAGAGAACTGGACATAAGCTGTTGGCAAGTACTTGAGAGAAACTGGATAAAATATAAGAATGTGTATATGGTAGAGGGACCAAAAGCATAACTTCTGGATCCAGGCTGCCTGAGTTTGAACCCCAGCTCCTCTACTAATAGCTGTATGGCACTGTTTAAGCTATTTAACCTCTCAGTGCCTCAATTTCCTTAGGTCTGTAGATTTGCAGTTCAAGTCTACCAGGTGCTCCTTGGAAACCCTATGGGACAGTTGTACTCTGTCCTATAGTGTTGCTAAGAGTCGAAATTGACTTGACAGCAATGGGTTTGGTTTTGGTTTTGGTTAAACTATAGATAATAACAATTTTGAATACCATTACATTGTTTATAAGCAAAAATAATTGCACTCAATAAATATTAACTATTAGTATTATCAAGAGCTTGGGTGAGACTGGTTAACATGCTCAGCTACTAACTGAAAGGTTAAAAAAACACAGCTACTAACTGACTGAAAGGTTAAAGGTTCAATTTCACCCAGATGCACTTCAGAAGAAAAGCCTGGTGATCTACTTGTGAAAAATCAAACATCGAAAACCCTATGAAGCCCAGTTCTACTCTGATGCATATAGAGTTACTGGTTATTTAGCACAGTATTCCCCATGCCCTCCGGCTATGACTTTTTTTTTTTAATTGAAATGAAAGAATGTTTGCTTTGCCAATTACAAAAGCGTCAAGTTAGAGTTCTATTTAGATTTAAAAAATCTACTTCCTACATTTATGACTTTGATTTCTTCCTTGAGGATCCAGTACTAACATGGCATAAACTTGAAAAACATCTATTTCTCATGGCTTCAACCTTTAGAACATGTTTTCTTTCCATGTGCACTTGTTTTCCTCTCTTTTCCTTTCTCCCCCATGTGAGTCCTGTTTTTCTGTTCTCTGACTTTGAGACTTGTCCATCAGTCATGTCTCGGATCATTGCTACATCCACAACTTGAAACCACATGCCAGTTACACTAGCAGGAACTTTGTTTTTTTCCTCTGTGTCTCTAAATGATAAAGGGGAATATCATACAAACTCTGGTTTGTATTATACAAACCCTATTTTTATGGATTTTTTGTATATAGGCGAAATGTACAGAAAGTCAAGGACAGAGCTATATCAGAATCCAGACCATCTTTATCCTATTATATTCCAATTATGTTCCCATCAGCAGCCTCCCAAAAAAGAAAACTGGTTGCCACTAAGAAACATACACAAATGTCCCTTCACCTCCATTTTTTTTTTTTTTAAGTTGAGCTTATTTCCAGGTTATAAATACCTTTTGATTCCCTATTTATGATTTCATTTTATTAACAGGGGAAAAAAAATTGCTACTTTCCAGCAAATTATTGCCTCTTCTCCATGGAACATTTAGACTTAGATTCACTTTGCTTTCCATGGTCACAGTTCAAAAATATAAACAAGATATAATTTGTAAATTAATAATGGATATTTTTATCTTGATTTAGCAATACCCTGAAGATTGCCCCTCAGACTGACCCAAATGTTAATCCAGTAAAGGTCAAATTTCATGAGGGAACAATTCATGCTTCCTTTTAGAGGTCTTTAATGCCATAAATAGTGTCTTGCACCGAGGGTATATCCATTGAACTGATAAACAGGTATGTAATCTATTCTTTAATGAGAGAGAAATAAAAAGGGCATGGCAAATGTACAAAAGATTGTAACTTTATACACACAGAATAAAATCCAGGAGGTGTCTAAGACAATAGAAAGAGGAAAAACAATGCCCTTTTGTATAAAATAATAGAAGTTATATAAAGTAGGAGTGAATGAATGTTCATGGTATTAAAACCCATAACTATTTTCTGTGAATACCCACAGATATGGGAAAAAGTGTAAATAGAGAATATTCTCCCTTCTCTGGGTGTTAATGAGATAGAATGTTTTACCCTTGATATTCTCTAACACTAAATAGCAAATGAAAAGATTATTTTATCTCTTTCCCACAAATCAACTCTTCGGGATGTTATAGTCATCAGTCTTCCAAATGTAGAATCTGGGCAGATGATAAGGCTAAAAGATGCCCGAGTTCTGAGGCTTGGGAAGGAAGGAGGATGCGTTTTATGGAAGGCAGCACCATGACCTGAACTACCACTAAACAGGAACAGGTTAGCCACAGGATAAGGGAAGATTCCTTATCACTAGTTGCTATTCAGTTTTCATGAAAACATATGTTTCTCCCCAGGGTATAATTTTATCATCTTTCTGGCTTTTCTCTATAAAAGAACTTTAACAAATTGGAACAAGATAAATATACACTATATAACTACACATATTAATTCAGTGTGGCTGAACAACCATCTTTTAAAGTTGAACACAAACATATCCTATAAATTATACCTCTATTAATAAACTTCCTCTTTTTTTTTTCAGCAGCATTAAACTGTTAACAGAAGCTTTTGTTAGCAATAAAAAAATCACTTTAGGTTGGCTATGGATCTAAAGAAATAGGTCACATTCACTTACATGCTTAAAGTTAGATTAAATGATTGGTTCAATTAAAAAATCATAAAAATATTCTGAGTGACAAAGTGATCGCACAGTTTAAGAGCACACTTTAGGGAATGCTTTGCTTGGTCAGGCTTTCCCCCAAGGTTGGGGATTGCTGGAAAAGCTGTCCGTAACAGAAGGTCTTTCTAGATCTCAGAAGTTGGTACTTGTGGCTGAACATGATTTTTTTAATAGGTTTCCACACAGTAGATTCTCAGTACTTAATTGTTGCTTGGATTTCAGGCTAAAACCACTAGGGAATTTACCCTAATAATTTGTAACCCAAGTAAGAAATATTATATGAATATCTCTTGTTTTCTTAACAAGATCGCTAAACAATATCTCTAATTGTACAGTGTTTTAGAAAGTCCATTCCCTTGGATTCTGTCCCCTGAGCTTAATCCAACCTGATTCTATCAGCATGGTTCTAAAACTGAATTTGGTCTGATGATCATATTCTCAAAGTCTAATTCCCTAAACATTTTCATGCAATTAGCTAATAATTTGGTAAAAGAAGAGCAAGATTGCTCATCGTATTTTCATTAATTTTCACTTCGTTGGTTTTGTTTTTTTCCCTGTTTTGTTGAGATGTTATTATACAACATATTCATTATTTATTCCTTCTTATTAGGATATTATAAGTAAATATTTAAATAAATGTAATAATTGCCTTTATCAAAGAATTAGTTTTTTTATTTTTTAATAAATATTTTGGGAAACAATTTGGCAAAGTATCATATTAAAATGTTTATATGTGTTTTACCTAATAATTCCATTGTTAGGGATCTTTTGAAACAAAAAATAAAATGAAATTAACTGAGAAGCTGTATATGCACATATTATCATTAGGTTGTAACTTAATTTGTCAAAATGTAAAAACACTACATATATAATGCTCTGCAATGGATACTTTGGTAAATCCAATATAGATTTAAATTTTAGTTTATGATTATAAGACTTTCAGGGGGATGAACTCAGTGATTCCATCGACATTTCTGTCTGCCATGTGTGGATCCCCTATGAAAGAGCTACAGAGAGAAAGAAAAAAAACAAATATAGAGTTTGAAAGTATGAATTCAATCTACTAACACCTTTAGAACACTGCATGATTTTAATAGTCTGTAATATTAATCTACAGTAAACGTAATTCTCAAAACCATGAAAAGTTAGCCTGATACAAGACTTTCATTATATCAAACTCTCAGCAGGGCATATAAATTGTTATTATGTACCACGTATATACCATGGAGAAACTAAAATCCCCCTGAAAGGCCTTAGTAGAAACATTTGTTTAACAGAGATAATTTAGTGGATGACTCTTATGTAACAGTATATTCCAGGTTAAAGAACACAAGACCAGATCCTCGCATTTTGTAGAGAAAAACATCCATTAAAAGAAAACACCACCATTTGCCTGTAAGTTTGTCATATTGTGGTGGCTTGTGTGCTACTGTCATGCTGGAAGGTATGCCACCACTTTTTCAAATAACAGCAGGGTCACTCATGGTGGATAGTTTTCAGGAAAGCTTTCAAATTAAGACAGACTAAGAAGAAGGACCCGGTGATCTACTTTAAAAAAAAAATGGTATTGACCATTTTGAATAAGACAATCATATAGTCTACTATGCTGGGAATAACAAATGAAAGAGGAACCACGTGCCACGTTCATTGGCAAAAAAGAACATTTCAAGATCTATCCTGAAGTACAACCCTGTCAGTGATGGGATAACATGCATAAACTTCCAATGAAAATTAGTTGATATAATTATTACTCAAATTTATCCAGCAAACACTAATGCCAAAGTTGAAGAAATTGAAAATTGTTATCAATTTCTGCAGTCTGAAGTTGATCAAACATACAATCAATATGCATAGATAATTACAAGTGATTGCAATGAGAAAGTCAGAAACAAAGAAGGACAGCTGTTGGAAAATATGGCTTTATTGATCGAAAGGGTGCCAGAGATCACGTGATAGAATTTTGCAAGACAAATGTCTTATTCATTTCAAATACATTTTTTCAATACATAAACTATGACTATACACATGGACCTCATGAAATGGAATACACATGAATGAAATTGACTATATCTGTGGAAGGAGAAAATGGAAAAGCCCAATAACATCAGTCAGAATAAGGCCAGGTGCCAACTGTGGAACAGAGTATAATTTGCTCACATACTATTTCAAGTTGAAGCTGAAGAAAGTTAAAACAAGTCCACAATAGCCAAAATATGACCTTGAGTATAAAAAAAAGCCATGTGAATTTATAAACCATCTCAAGAATAGAATTTATGAATTGAACACTAATGACAGAAGACCAGACAAGTTGTGAGATGACATCGAGGACATCATACATGAAGAAAGTGAAAGGCCACGGAAAGATGGAAAAGAAAGAAAAGACCAAAATGGATGTCAGGAGACACGTTGAAACTTGCTCTTTAACTTAGAGTAGCTAAAGTGACTGGAAGAAATGACAAAGTAAAAAAGCTGAGCAGAATGTTTCAAAGGGTGGCTAAAGAAGACAAAGTATTATAAAAATATGTGCACACACCTGGAGTTAAAAAAATCAAAAGGAAAGAAAACAGTCGGCATTTCTCAAGCTTAAAGGACTTAAGAAATCCCTCAAGCCTCTAGTTGCAATGCTGCAGGACCAATGGGCAAAATTTGAACAACACAGGAAACATAAAAAGAAGATGGCAAGGATATACAGAGTCACTCTACTGAAAAGAATTGGTCAATGTTCCGCCATTTCAGGTGGTAGCATATGAATAGGAATGGATGGTACTGGAGGAGTAAATCCAAGCTGCACTGAAGGCATTAGCGAAAAACAATTCTCTAGGAATTGACGATCCGTCGATTAAGATGTTTCAACAGACAGATGAAGCACTGGAGACACTCTCTCATCTATGCAAAGAAAATTGGAAAACAGCTACTTGGCTGACAAAATGGAAGAGATCCATATTTGTCCCTGTTTCAAAGAGAGTTGATTTAACAGAATTAAGAAATTATAGAGCAATATCACATGCAAGTAATTTTAGCTGAGGATCATTCAAAAGTGGATGCAGCACCATATTGACAGGGAATTGTCAGAAATTCACACCAGATCCAGAAGAGGACAAGGAATGAGGGATATAATTCCTGATATCAAGAGGATGCTGGGTGAAAGTAGAGAATACCAGAAACATGTTTACCTGTGTTTTAATGAATATGCAAAGACGTTGAACTATGTGGATCATAACAAATTAAGGATGACATTGGGAATAATGGGAATTCCAGAACACTTCATTGTACTCATGTGGAAACTGTATATAGACAAAAAGGCAGTTGTTTGAATGGAACAAGGGGATAGTGCTTCTTTTATAATCATGAAAGGTATGCTTCGGGCTTGTATCCTTTCTCCATACTTATTCAGCCTGTATGCTGAGCCAATAGTCTGAGAAGCTGGACCGTATGAAGAAGAATTTGCATCAGAATTAAGGATAACTGGGGTCTTCTAAAAATTAAACACTTACGTTCATCAAAAGACTTTACCTAAACAGTGAAAAGAAAACATACAGACTAGGGGAAAAAAAAAATTTTGGCTATTACAAATCAGACAAAGGTCTAATCTCTAAAATCTATAAGAAAATTCAACACCTCTTCAACAAAAAGACAATCCAATTAAAAAAGGACAAAGGAAATGAACAGACACTTCACCAAGAGACAACACACTTCAAGCAGCCAACAGACACATGAGGAAATGCTCACGATTTCTAGCCATTAGAAAAATGCAAACCAAAACCACAATGAAATACCATCTCACTCCAGCATTACTGGCACAAATCAATAAAACAGGAAATAACAGATGTTGGAGAGGCTTCAGGGAAATTAGAACTATTATGCACTGCTGGTGAGAATGCAAAATGATATGACCATTTTGGAAAACAATATGGAGCTTCCTTAGAAAGCTAGAAATAGAAATATCATATGATCCGGCAATCCCACTCCTAGGAATATATCCTAGAGAAATAAAGAGTCATCACACAAGTAGACAAAGGCACACCCATATTCGCTGCAGCATTGTTCACAATAGCAAAAAGATGGAAACAACCTAGATGCCCATCAACAGATAAATGGATAAACAAACTGTGGTAGGTACAATTAATGGAGTATATTATGCAATGATAAAGAACAATGATGGATCCGTGAAGCATCTCATAACATGGCTGAATCTGGAGGACATTATGCTCAGTGAAATAAGTCAATCAAAAAAGGACAAATGTTGTAGGAGACCACTACCTTAAATACTCATGAAAAGGTTTACATAAAAAAGAAACAATCTTCGATGATTACAAGGAAGGGGAGTGGTGGAAATGGAAAAACACTTAATAGACAATAGATAAATGGAAACTTCCTTGAAGGGTAAGACATTACACAATACTGGGGAAGCCAGCACAACCTATACATGGCAAGGTCATGGTAGCTCCATAGACACATCCAAACTCCCTGAGGAACCGAATTGTTCAGCTGAGGGTTGTGGGGACCATGATCTCGGGGAATATTTGCTCAATTGGCATAACACAGTTTATAAAGAATATGTTCTACATTCTACTTTGGTGAGTAGTGTCTGGGGTTTTAAAAGCCTATGAATGGCCATCTAGGATACTTCACAGGTCTCACCCCTTTGGGAGCAATGAAGAAAACTAAAGATGCAGGGAAAGATTAGTCCAAAGTTCTTATGCACCACATCTCCCATGACCTCCACCAGACTGAGTCCAGTACAGGAGGTGGTCCCCGGGTACCACCACTGACTGCTCTGACAGGGATCACAATAGAGGGCACCAGACAGAGCTGGTGGAAAATGTAGAACAAAATTCTAACTGAAAAAGAAAGACCAGACTTGCTGCCCTGACAGAGACTGGAGAAACCCTGAGAATATGGCCACTGGACACCCCTTCAGCTCAGTGATGAGGCCAATCTGGAGGTTCACCCTTCAGCAAAAGATTGTACAGGCCCATGGAACAAAACAAGACTAAAGGGGCATACCAGCCCTGGGGCACAGACAGGAAGGAAGGAGGGAACAGGAAAGCTTGTAATAGGGAACCCAGGGTTGAGAAGGGAGGGTGTTGACATGTCGTGGGGTTGTTAGCCAATGTCATACAACAATGTGTGTACTGTTTGATAAGAAATGAGTTTGTTCTGTAAACCTCCACCTAAAGTACAATACAAAAAAATAAATAAATTTGAAAAAAAGAAGGAAGACTCATTAACAACTTGAGATGTGCTTATGATACCACCTTGCTTGCTGAAAGTGAAGATCACTTGAAGCACTTACTTAAGAATACTAAAGGCTACAGCCTGTAGTGTGGATTGCACCTCCAAGTAAAGAACTACAAAAATCCTCACAACTGGACCGATAAGCAACATCATGATTAACGGAGAAATGATTGACCTTGTCAAGGATTTCATTTTACTTGACTCCACAACCAACACCCATGGAAGCAGCAGTCAAGAAAACAGAGGATGTATTGCATTGGACAAATCTGCTGCAAAAGATCTTTTTAAAATGTTAAAAAGCAAAGGTGTCACTTTGGGGATGAAGATGCACCTGACCCAAGCTGAGATATTTCCAATCGCCTCATATACATGTGAAAGCTGGACAATGAATAAGGAAGACTGAAAGAGAATTGATGTCTTTGAATTACGGTGTTGGCAAGGAATATTGAATACTTCATGGACTGTCAGCAGAATGAACAAATTTGTCTTCGAAGAAGTACAATAAGAATGCTCCTTAGAAGTGAGGAAGAAAAGATTTCATTTCATGTACTTATGATATGTTATCAGAAGGAACCAGTCCCTGGAGAAGGATATCATGTTTGTTAAAGTAGATGGTCAGTGCAAAAGAGGAAGACCCTCACTGAGATGGATTGACACAATGGCTGCAATGACGGACTCAAACATAGCAATAATTGTGAGGATGGTACTGGACCAGACAGTTTCCTTCTCGGGTACATAGGGTTGCTATGAGTCGGAACTTACTTGAAGGCACCTAACAACATCATCCTGAGGGAAATAAGAAATATGTCTACAAAATATTTCAAGAAAACAACTTGACTTTGACAATGAACTTGTAGATTTTTCTTCATACTCTCTTCACAGCTTATACTGAGAGCTGATGCTTTTGAAAACCAGGGAAGGTATTTGTAATTGCTTTGGTAGAACACGTAAACATGACACCTACCTGGCGTTGAGAGGAAACCTGGGAGTTTTTGATTATGTTTCCTGACTATTGTTTTATATTTGGTTCAGGGCATTTGGAGGATGGAATTTCCAGTGATTATGTGAACAGTCAATTTCAGATTCAGCATATTTCATACCATTAAAGCAGCTAAATATAAAAAATATATAAGCCTGGGAAAAATAAGGCCCCAACATTTTCTATCTAAAGTGTACATGTTTGAATTTTTCTCAATATTAAAGGAAAACCATTGTGGATATTTTCTTATCTATGTGAGGCTATATAATGAAAAACTGAATATTTAAAATTAACTCCATTAGTGTTTATAATTACAATTTATACAATTTTATGGTGTAATTAAATATGATGTATATATCTATTTTAAATTTGTTTCAATCCAAATGTATTTTAATTCAAACTTTTGGTGATTGAATACCTTTATATATACACTATTATTTGTAATATTTTTTTAAAAAAACAGGTATATTAAAAGTCTGCAATGTTTTTCAAAAAATTATTACAAATTTAATCAATTAAGATACTAATATAATTATCATGTTCAACTTTTTTTAATACATTTTCCAGACATGGAAAGAAATGTTCAGAAATATTGAGAAGGCTGATATTTGGAAAATGGAATGAAAGTATAAAAGAGATAAATACAGGGTAAAATAATAGTCTAAATCTACAACAAAAAGAATGAAAGAATAAGTATTATAACACACAAAGATACTCAAACACCCAGTGCTGTCGAGTCGATTCCGCCTCCACAAAGATAGGTAAAATGAAATCAGACCAATAAAGAAAACTGTACAAGAACAAGTGGAAAAAATTTGCAGTGATTTAAAAAGAAAGAAATACTAAAAATATTATAATAATACACATATATATATTTTTAATGGAGTATATCTTTCTTCCTGAAAACTGAAAGTTAAGAGAGTCCTAGTTGCAAAGGTTTCTATTTATTAAATGCTTATACTATGTTCCAGATACATATGTTCCAGGTATTATCTCTAGTTATCATGAGATTGATTTAGTTAAGTATTTTCATTCTCATGACTCACATTCGAGTTGGCCTGGAATAAAGAATTTCTCCAAGTTTACACTGTAAGAATTGGTAGAACAATAATTTTAAAACAACAATTCACTGATATAAAAACCTGTGTTTCTTTTACCATTTATTCCATGTAATCTTTCCACATTGACAAACTAAGGAATGAAGACGATGATGAAATTTGAAATGATATCGCATGAAGCATAACTGAAAAGACTGGAGATAGCCTGAGAAAAATTGCACTCAGTAGGGTATTCTGGCAAAAACATTTGAGAACTTTATGAAGAATGAAAAGATCTAAGTTCTGAGACTTCATAAGGCATCCAAAAAACCAAACCGATTGCCGTTGAATCGATTCTGACTCACAGCAACCCTGTAGGGTACAGTAGAACTGCCCCACAGAGTTTCCAAGGAGAGCCTGGTAGATTTGAACTGCCGACCTTTTTTTTTTTAGCAGCCGTAGCACTTAATCACTATACCACCAGGGTTTCCTCATAAGGCATATCTAAGATTAAATTATTTAAGCCTTAAGAAGAGATGTATTTCTTGTTTAAAATGAGAAACAACATGTGATTATTTAATTCATCAAATAAGAGAGTGTTGATTTTGGAGGAGAGGATAGACAACCACGAGTTAGGACTTTTAAGAGTTTATTCTATATCAGATTAGGGTTTGGATGGTATGGTTGTATGATCCTTAGATGTCCATGATTTTGGGAGTCAGTGTTTGTCCACATGTCACATTTGACCAAGGACAAATGAAAATATCCATCAAAGCTGAGATCAATCTAATCACTATGAGTTCATGCACAGGACAAAAAAAAATAACATCTTAGGAACATAAATTCACTGCATTGGCTCCTGGTTTTCTTAATAAGTAACAAATGTTCTTGATGCAAATACGACTATGAGCAGTTTATATGGTGCCAATGACTTCTTTTCAAGGTCAGCGAGGCCCATTTCAAAATCGCAACTCCAACTTAACAGACATGAAAGAAAAATTTAACACATATTTCCTAAAGATTCCCTAAGGTCTGAGATAAAATCTATGTAAGGTAAATTTCTGCTAAATCCTGATTTCTCCAAGTGTTGATGTTGAGCAGTAATCAATTCTATGAGTGGAGGGAGGGGACTGGATCTGTTAGGGATTATCCAGAGTTATCTGGCCTATGTCTCCGGTCTGATTTTGAGTTAGTTGCTGCAATAACCAGTCATGTGTCCTATGACAGGTTACACTTCTCAGATTTTCTCTTCCTTTCTAAAGCAAATGGATTCAATTGAATAAACTCCAAGTTTTTCAGCCATGAACTTTTACTAAATTCGTATAGATATCATTAGACAGAGCACATATCTGTATCCTATTTTGAGAAATGTGTGGCATGAAAGTAACAGGGGAAATATTTCATTTCTATTGCCCTCTTCACAGCATCCTTTACTTCCTTGTTCCTTATGCTGTAAATCAATGGGTTTAACATGGGCATCACCAAGGTATAAAACACAGACCCCAAATTTCTTGTTCTAGGGAATATTGGGAGCTTGGCTGAACGTAACTAAAGCTTATAGAACCACAGAATAAAGTCACGGCTGTCAGATGTGAAGCACAGGTGGAGAAGGCTTTGTGTCTACCGGCCGTTGAGCGGATCCTCAGGATGGCAGCAACAATGAAGATATAGGAGATGATCACAGTCAAGAAAGTGATCATGGCAATCACACCAGGGAAGATTAAAAGCAACAATTCATTCATGGATGTGTCAGAACAGGACAGCTTCAACAGGGGAGGAAGATCACAGAAGTGACTGATGACATTTGGCCCACAGAAAGAGAGTTTCACCAGGCCAATTGTGTGTGTTAACGAATTAATTAAACCTCCCACACATGATCCTATGACCAACACAACACACACTATTTTAGTCATGGTCACTGTATAAATTAGAGGGTTTACAATGGTCACACAGTGATCATAAGCCATTGCTGCCAGTAAGAAGCCCTCAGTGGTGATGAGTGACGCAAATAAAAAGTATTGCACAATGCATACAGAAAATGAGATTGTCTCCTGTTCAACAAAGAAATTCGGCAGCATTTTGGGTGGAAAGACTGATGAGTAGCAGGCATCTACAAGTGACAGACAGCTAAGGAAATGGTACATGGGTGTGTGGAGCTTGGGGGTGATTTGGATTAGAAAGAGCATTCCCAGGTTCCCCACCAAAGAAATGATGTAAATCAGCAGGAACAACATAAAGAGGACCACTTTCAGGTCCGAACGCTCTGTCAATCCCAGTAGGATAAACTCAGTAACCTCTGTAAAATTCTCATGAGCCATTTGGCTTTCTTGGTACCTGCTAATGATAAGGAGATTGGAATAAATTAAGAGAGAATAATGGAGCTGCAATATCAAGACTACTGGGAATTCTTAACCAGCTTTGTGACTTGAGTTATTACATCCCCTCTCTCTGGTTGTCTTCTTTATGAAATTAGTACTGTTTATTTGCATGTTACATTAGAAAAGCATGTGGGCTTTAATAGTTTCGAGATTCATTTAAAATGTTGGTGTTGATGTGAAGAAAAAGCTAAAGTGAATTTCATTCTAAAAAAACAAAACAAAAAAAGTGCAGCTTATGAAAGATTAATAATTGAATTTGGAAATGTAAACTCTTCCCCTTATTGAAGACCTTTTTTAAACTTCTCATTTTGGACTTAATAATAGCTCCTGTCCAATATGTGCCCGGGTGGTGCAAGTGGTTAACTCTGGGCTGCTAATCGAAATGTGGGAGGCTCTAGGTCACCCATGAGGCACCTCAGAAGAAAGGCCTGGTGATCTACCACTGAAAAACTAGCCATTGAAAACGCTATGGATGTGGTTTTCTTCTGACACACATAGATCACCACAAGGCAGAACTGACTCAGCAGCCACTGGTTTAATGTGGCACATATCAAGATATTAGAATAATCCTTCCTACAGAATTTAAACTTGAGACGATCCATTTATGTTTAGCTTATACTCCAAATTTAAGTGGGAAGTGATGAAAGACAAGGCTCTAGCATTCAAAAACTCTGGACTCATCATCCTTAGAAAAGTGGGGGAGTGGAAGAAGGGACACTGCAAATTGGAATATGAAACATGATAAACATCAAGTTATAATTTTAATTGACCTTTGAAGCCCAATAGAAACACCTTACAGAAACTCTGGAAACAGAAACCTTCATACTTTTTCTGAGAAAAAGTTAAAGTAGCCTAGATGGTAAAACAAACCTATAAAAATACAAATGGCACTTTGCAATACTTTTTTTTTTTTAATGTTCAACACAATTTTTAGAACATGCAATGTCTTTTACACACAACCAGCACTCATCTGTTTGATTATCTCTATATTCACCCTGATATATTATCTAGCTTATAATATTTGTATAAAAATCATAAAAAATATTTTAAACAATCCAGAATACTAGTAGCTTTCTATATGTAAAGTAAAAGATGTTTTTTTTCTTTGTGGATTCTTCAGACTTTCACTGGGAGGTACTGTTCCTTGAAAGCATCGTGGTTAAAATTAAAAAATGAAAAATATTGCCAGGCTACTAATAGAGGAGACAACAAATATTTTAATTCTAGAGTATCTACATTGTCAGGTGAATAATTTCTGGGGGAATCTGTAGTTAGAGCTTAGGATGCAATGCATCCTTCAGGAAAGAATGCTCACAAATTGAATTAAGACAGTGATTTCGCATTATTTCAGTAGAAGTTGAACAACAGTTTTGACAATGACATTGAGAAAGAGATTGAAGTTTAAAACAAGGGGTGGAATTAAAAGGTCATATTATACATTTTTCCCAACGCTTTATTTTCAAGAGACCACCCATATCTGCAGAATATAACTATACAGGATATTCAAATAAATGAATTTAACTTACCGATTGAAAGCAAAATGTTCAAAAACAAGGCTCTTTTGGGAAACTCATGTTTACCTATTCCCATGGTCTATTTTCCTGCATAAGAAAAGTCGGTTAAAATTTGTCTGTCATTTATAGTAATACATAACTAACACAAATGATAGTAGTTACAGGTAGCAGGATTAAAAACCAAAATTAACCTTTGATATGTGAGTATCAAAGGCACAGCTTCCATGATATGAAAGCAAGAACAAGATGATTTTAAAAAAGTCCTGTTATATATTTTCCCTACTTCAAATGAGAATAAAGTCCCTGGAATCTATCTTCTGATTGAGCAGGTTTACTAAATATGTTATGAAAAGTTCCTCCATGTTTCTTGAGGGATTTAGGAAATTCTCAAGAACATAATGCTTCCCTAAGGTATTTAACTGTCTAAAAGTGACACTGAGTAGAAAGAAATGTGGGGAAAACACAGAATATATGATCTCTGAAAAAAATTGAAATATAATTGATTCTGATATCTGCTCAATACTTTAGCAAAGGAAGCTTTAATTAGACCTAGTTATTGGGAGGGGAGGGGGATCAGAGGGCCTTAACTTAGTAGAGCAAGCCCTGATGTAAACCAATCCCATCCTTTGAATTCTTTGGATGGCCAGAATGGCATCAAAGGAAGTTAATACTACTGTGGTTGTTAGTTGCCTTTGAGTTTATTCCTACTCATAACAAGGTTCATAACGGTAATCCTTGAAATGAAGACCACCACCCATCTTGTAAACTCTGATGTCTACTGATAGGTAATTTGGGGGACTTCGTCCTTAGCTTAAACTGCGTCATGAGTGATTTTGATAGGGACCTCTCACACTGTTCACTTATATATGTATCTAAATAAAAATTGATTTCTATTCTTTATATTAAATATTTAAAATTTTCTACATACTAAATCCATGTTCAAAGGCTAATAGGGAGGTAAAAGCTAAACTGAATTTCATTCTAAAACAAAACAAAAAAGTGCAGTTTATGAAAGATTAATAACTGAATTTGGAAATGTAAACTCTTCCCCTCATTGAAGATCTTTTTTTAAACTTCTCATTTTGGATTTGATAATAGCTTCTAAAAAAAAAACAAAAACTTTTTTTTTCTGTCAAATATGTACCTGGGTGGTGCAATACAGAGGTAGTAAGATTAGAGGTTGGGAAACTTCCTAAGTTTGAAATAGGACAAAAAATGATTCATTATCTTGGAAGCCCTCCAACATTCTAAGCACCTGGCACATACTTTATTTTTTTTTAAACTATAGTTTATTCTCTGTCCAAATACTAATTGAAAAAAATGATAAAGAAATTAAGTGTCTCAGGTATTCTTTCTCCTAGGAAATGGTAGATCAAGGACAAAAAAAGTATTTGAAAAGACCTTTAAGAAATCTATATCTACAGGCACTCAGTTGACAAAAACAAAATAATCACATTCAGAGCGTCCAGAACAGGTCTGCTATCTTCTGCAGCCACCACACTTCTGTCAGTTTGTCTAAGAAGATAGAGGGAATACACAGAGTCACTGTACTGAAAAGGACTGGTTAATGTTCACACAGTTCAGGAGGTAACATATGATAAAGAACCAACGGTACCGAAGGAAGAAGTACAAGCTGCACTGAAAGCATTGGCGAAAAACAAGACTCCAAGAATTGATAAAATACCAATCAAGATGTTTCAACAAACGGATTCAGTGGTGGAAATGCTCGCTCATCTATGACAAGAAATTTGGAAGACAGCTACCTGTCCAATAGACTTAAAGAGATTCATATTTATGCCTATTCCAAAGACAGGTGATCCAACAGAATGTGGAAATTATCAAATAATATCATTAATATCACAGACAAATAAAATTTTGCTGAAAATCATTCAAAAGTGGTTACAGCAGTACAATGACAGGGAACCACCAGAAATTCAAGCCAGATTCAGGAGAGGATGTGGAACTATGGGTATCATTGCTGATGTTAGATGGATCCTGGGTGAAAGCAGAGAATGCCAGAAAGATATTTATCCATGTTTTATTGCCTATTCAAAGACATCAAACTATGTGGATCATAACAAATTATGGATAGTGTTGCGAAGAATGGGAATTGCATAACACTTAATTGTGTTCATGAAGAACCTGTACATAGATCAAGAGGCAATTGTTTCAAAAGAGCAAGGAGATACTGGGTGGTTTAAAGTCAGGAAAGGTGTGTGTCAGGATTGTATCCTTTCACCATACCTATTCAGTCTGTATGCTAAGCAAATAATCCAGGAAACTGGACTATATGAAGAAGAACAGGGCATCAGGATTGGAGGAAGATTCATTAATAACATGTGATATGCAAATGACACAACCTTGCTAGCTGAAAGTGAAGAAGACTTGAAGTACTTACTAATAAAGGTCAAAGACCACAGCCTTAAATATGAATTATGTCTCAGCATAAAGAAAACAAAAATCCTCACAACTGGATCAATAAGGCACATCATGATAAAGGGAGAAAAGATTGAGGTTGTCAAAGATTTCGTTTTACTTGGATCCACAATAAGCACGCATGGAAGCACCAGTCAAGAAATCAAAAGATGCATTGCATTGGGTAAATCTGCTCAGAAAAAATCTCTTTGAAGTGTTAAAGAGCAAAGATATCACTTTAAGGATTAAGGCAGGCCTGAACCAAAAAAAAAAAAGTATTTTCAATCACCTCATACATATGTGAAAGTTGGACAATGGATAAGGAAGATGGGAGAAGAACTGATGCCTTTGAATTATTTTGTTGACGAAGAATATTGAATATACCATGGACTGCTAAAAGAATGAATAACTCTGTTTTGGAGGAAGTACAGCCAAAATGCTCCTTAGAAGTAAGAACGGCAAGATTTTGTCTCACACACTTTGGACATTTCATCTAGAGTAACCAGTCCCTAGAGAGGGACATTATGTATGGTAGAGAGCCAGTGAAAAAGAGGAAGACCCTCAACGAGATGGGTTGACACAGTGGCTACAACAATGGGCTCAAGCATCATAATTGTGAGAATGGCATAGGACCCGGCAGTACTTCTTTCTGTTGTACATAGGATCACTATGAGTCGGAAGTGACTCCATGGCACTTAAAAGCAACAACAACAGCAGGGGTAGAACTTTTTTATAGTGTCAGAAGTTGAGCCTCTCAGTTTAGAATTCCTCAAAATACTACTGAGGAAGGGATGTCTCCTCAAAGTAGAGTTGACCTCAATGAGATGTGTGCAGTAAAGCTTTTGGGACCTTTATTTGCTGATGTGGCATGACTCAAAATGAGAAGAAACAGCTGCAAACATCCTTTAATAATAGGAATGTGTAAAGTACAAATTACAAAACTAGGAAAATTGGATGTCGTCAAATATGAAATGGAACCCTTGAAGACAGCAATCCTTTCTTCTTCTTCTCCTTCTGCCCCTCTTTCTTCTCTTCCTCCTCCTCCTCCTTCTTCTGTTTCCATTGTTTCTCTTCCTTCTCCACTATGCATATATTAATACGCTCTGTGGTATCCCACAGGTCTCTGAGGCTCTGGTTATTTTCTTCATTTTTTTTTTCTTTTTGTTTTTGAAATGGGATCATGCCTAATTATCTATTTTCATGTTTACTGATTCCTTCCTTTTCCATCTTGTCTTAGTTATCTAGTGCTGCTATAACAGAAATGCCACAAGTAGATGGCTTTAACAAACAGAAATGTAGTTTCTCACATCCTAGGAGGATAGAAGTCCAAATTCAGGGCTCCAGCTTCAGGGAAAGGCTCTCTCTGTTGGGTCTGGAGGAAGGTCCTTGTTATCAGCCTTCCCCTGGTCTAGGAGCTTCTCAGCACAGAGACCCTGACCTAGCCTAGTTGGTACACATTTTGGGGGGACACAATTCAATCCATTACACATCTCCTATCTGATCTCAATCCTCCCTAGTGTATTTTTCCATTTCAGTTATCTGCTTCTTCAGTACAGAATTTTCATTTGGTACTTTTGTATAACTTTTTTTTCTATTTATCGAGATTCTGTTTTTGATGAGTAATTGTATCATGTTGTTGTCGTTAGGTGCTCTCAAGACAATTTCGACTCATAGTGACCCTAGGTACAACAGAACAAAACACTGCCTGGTGCTGAGCCATCCTCACAATCATTGACGCCCCTGCTTCTAAGGAGCACTCTGGCTATAGCACTCTGGCTGTACTCCTTCCAAGGGAGCTTTTTTCATTCTTTTGGCAGTTGATGGTATATTCAATATCCTTCCCCAACACAATAATTCAAAGGCATCAATTCTTCTTTGGTCTTCCTTATTCATTGTTCAGCTTTCGCATGCAGGTGAGGTGATTGAAAACACCATGCTCAAGTCAGGCCATTGTCACTATTTTTCACCAATACCATAAGCAGAGGTGTCAAATGTCTTGTGGCTAAGTCCAATACTTGGGCCATTCAGAGATAGTTTCTACTAATTGTTTTTTATTCCTGAGCATGAATCACATTTTTCAGTTTCATTGCAGTCCTGTAAACTAGAAAATTTAGAAAATATATTGCAAAGGCTCTGTACTCTGTACATGTAGCTTTATGGGAGACTTTCAATTATTTTTCAAAGCGTTCCAATTCACAGTATCATCTGTGCTTCCTGAGAGTTCCCATGGCTCCACATCTTCATCAATACTTGATATTTTCTACTTTTTTTACTTTTATTGTGTTTTATGTGAAAATTTACAAGTAAAGTCCAACTGTCATATAAAAATTTATAAACACCTTGGTAAAGAAACACCTTGGAATATGCTCCTAATTGCACTCCCCCTAATGAGACATCACAGTCCTTCCCTCCAGTCTCTCTTTTCGTGTCCATTCATCCAGATTCTGACTCCCTCTACCCTCTCATCTCCCCTCAGACGGGAGATGCCAACATAGTCTCATGTATCTACTTGATCCAAGAAGCTCGTTCTTCCCCAGTATCATTTTCTATCCCATTGTCCAGTCCAATCCCTGTCTCAAAATTGGCTTTAGGAATGGTCCCTGTCTTGGGCTAACAGAAGGCCTGGGGACCATGACCACCGGGGTCCTTCTAGTCTCAATCAGACCATTAAGTCTGGTCTTTTTAAGAGAATTTGGGGCCTGCATCCCACTGCTCTCCTACTCCCTCAGGGGTTCTCTGTTGTGTTCCCTCTTAGGGCAGTCTTCGTTTGTAGTCAGGCACCATCAGATCTTCTGGTCTCAGGCTAATGTAGTCTTTGCTTTATGTGGCTCTTTCTGCCTCTTGGGCTATTAATTACCTTGTGTCTTTGGTGTGTTTCATTTGCCTTTGCTCCAGGTGGATTAAGACAAATTGATGCATCTTAGATGACTGCTTGCTAGTCTTTAAGACCCCAGACACCACTCCAAAGTGGAACGCAGAATGTTTTCTTAATAGATTTTATTATGTCAATTGACTTAGATGTCCCCGGAAACCATGGTCCCCAAACCCCCGCCCCTGCTACGCTGGCCTTTGAAGTGTTCGGTTTATTCAGGAAACTGCTTTGCTTTAGATTTAGTCCAGTTGTGCTGGCCTCGCCTGTATTGTGTGTTGTCTTTCCCTTTACCTAAAATAGTTCTTATCTACTATCTAATTAGTGAAAACCTTCTCCCTCCCTCCCTCCCTTCCTCCCCCATCTCGTAACCATCAAAGAATATGCTCTTCTCTGTTTCAACTATTTCTCAAGTTCTTGTAATAGTGGTTTTATACAATATTTGTCCTTTTGCAACTGACTAATTTCACTCAGCATAATGCCTTCCAGTTTCCTCCATGTTATGAAATGTTTCACAGATTCATCATTGATCTTTATTGATGTGTCATAATCCATTCTGTGAATATACCATAATTTATTCATTCATCCATTGATGGGCACCTTGCTAGCTTCCATCTTTTTGGTATTGTAAACAGTGCTGCAGTGAACATGGGTGTGCATATATCTGTTCCTATAAAGGCTCTTATCTCTCTAGAATATATTCCAAGGAGTGGGATTGCTGGATCATATGGTAGTTCTATTTCTAGCTTTTTAAGGAAGCGTCAAATCGATTTCCAAAGTGGTTGTACCATTTTACATTGTATAAGTTCTCCACTTATGACTATCTGTCCATCCATCCGTCTGTCCGTCCGTCCATCCATCTATCCATTTTTTTTTTCTGTTTATATATTTGGTCTCAAGGCCCAGAATTTGGTTAATGTCCTGAGGAAAAATATAGCCATGTATGCTGAAAAAAAAAAAAAAAATTTAGAATATCTGGTAGGAACACTGCTACTTACTTTGAACCCCAAAGGGCCCTCCATTTTTGCCAAACCTAGATTTTCAGGTGTGCCCTGAGTCAGTGCAATGAGTCAGCTACCCTCTCCAAGGTTAATCCTTCTGAATTTGCAGTCAGTCCAGTTCTCTTTGACTTAGCAGTGATTCATTCTTTTTCAATAGATTCTTTTTTATCTTATCTTGCTTTTCCTGGTATTTTTGTAGAAATGCTGCCTTGACTACCAGCTACTCAATCACACCCCAAAATAAAAGTGTTTCTTTCATAAGCACTTTGCCATGTTTTTCTAACATTTTATTCTGAAAAAAAAAATTCAAACTTATATTAGAGATTAAAAAACAACACAAATTTGTTAGAATCCTACAATGATCACCTAGGTGTACTTTACCTATAAACACCAGGTGCAATTGCTGCATTTGCTTTCTCTCTCTCTGTGTACACACATACATATCAATATATACACAATTATATACATATATTTATTTATACATAAAAATGTTACAGTTTTATTTTTTAATACATTTCTCATGCTTGCCCAAAGTTTGAGAATTAATATAAGGTAATACTCTCATCTTACAATAATCTGCAAACCCTGCCCAGTGTGTTATATCACTTAAATTTATTTTGAATTTTTTATTCTTGTAGTATTAAAGGGTCTTAGATTCTTGATCCTTAAGGTATTATTTTCATATTATTTTGAGCTTATAGAATTTCAGGTCTTAACAGAGAATAAAATCACAGTAAACTCTCTCTGTCTATTCTTCTATCTAATAAAACTCTGAAGGAGGTATGATTATTATCCCTTTACAAGTGAAAAAACTTCTTAGTAAATTTAAGTAGCTTTTCTGCATTTACAGAACTAGTACATACAATCCTTGGATGTGTATCAAGGCATGTTTTTGTCCCATCATATGGTCAACTTCATAAATATTGTATATGTGCTTGAAAACAATACACTTTTTTGAGATTTTGAAAGCTGTTATCTTTTGTCTGCTGTCTATTGAAAAAGTAATAATAATAAAATAGAAAACCTTGGTATCATCTTTGATTCCTCTGTTTCCTCCACTATCCTGCCTAGGTCTACCATCAAAATATATTTTGCACTTGTATTTCTCACTACTTTCACTATGATAGATTTGGTTTAACACGCCATTATCTCTTAACCGAATTATTGTGCAGCCTCCTGGCTGGGCTTCTTTCACTCTTGCCCTTCTTGGTTTATCTATTATCAATACAGCAGCTCAAGTGAACTTTTTAACGTGCGAGTTGGATCATGTCACTCCTCCGCCTGATGAGACTCTTTGCCTTTCCTCTCATTCAGGTCCAAAGTCTCTAGACTATATATGCCATGCAATCTGGCTCCCTTTTCCTTTCTGGCAGCATCTCCTGCTACATCTCTCCTTGCTCTCTTTTCTCCAGTTCTGTCTGTTTTGTTGTTTCTTGATCACTCTAGGAAATCTTTGTTCTTGGCTATACCCACTTTTCAGAAAGCTCTTTCTTCCAGGCACACCTTGGAAATGCTATGGGGCAGTTCTTCTCTCTCCTATAGCGTCACCATGTGTCAAAATCAACTCAACAGCAATAGCTTTTTTTTTAAATATATGTATATATTTTATATTTCATCTTTTTTCTCCTTAACCAATTTGTCTTGCTAGTTACACAGTTTCAAAGTCTTCCATCTATTATATACTCTTTCCCTCAAAAATAAAAATCTATTTTTTAAGTCCTGTTGATGTTTTTCATGATCTATGTCTTAAATCACTCACTTCTCTCTATTGCTCACCTGTAATACTTCTTCTCTTTCTCAAAGTAATTATTTTTTATTATTATTGTTTTTGTTATAGGTTTGGAGTAATTTTCCCAAATTGTTCTTTTTTTTTTTTATAACTTTTATTAAGCTTCAAGTGAACGTTTACAAATCCAATCAGTCTGTCACATATAAGTTTACATACATCTCACTCCCTACTCCCACTTGCTCTCCCTCTCGAGTCAGCCCTTTCAGTCTCTCCTTTCTTGACAATTTTGCCGGCTTCCCTCTCTCTCTATCCTCCCATCCCCCCTCCAGACAAGAGTTGCCAACACAATCTCAAGTGTCCACCCGATATAATTAGCTCACTCTTCATCAGCGTCTCTCTCCCACCCACTGACCAGTCCCTTTCATGTCTGATGAGTTGTCTTCGGGGATGGTTCCTGTCCTGTGCCAACAGAAGGCCTGGGGAGCATGGCCGCCAGGATTCCTCTAGTCTCAGTCAGACCATTAAGTTTGGTCTTTTTATGAGAATTTGGGGTCTGCATCCCACTGATCTCCTGCTCCCTCAGGGGTCCTCTGCTGTGCTCCCTGTCAGGGCAGTCATCGATTGTGGCCGGGCACCAACTAGTTCTTCTGGTCTTAGGACGATGTAGGTCTCTGGCTCATGTGGCTCTTTCTGTCTCTTGGGCTCTTAGTTGTCGTGTGGCCTTGGTGTTCTTCATTTTCCTTTGCTCCAGGTGGGTTGAGACGAATTGATGCATCTTAGATGGCCGCTTGTTAGCATTTAAGACCCCAGATGCCACATTTCAAAGTGGGATGCAGAATGATTTCATGATAGAATTATTTTGCCAATTGACTTAGAAGTCCCCGCAAACCATGTTCCCCAGACCCCCGTGCTTGCTCCGCTGTCCTTTGAAGCATTCATTTTATCCTGGAAACTTCTTTGCTTTTGGTCCAGTCCAATTGAGCTGACCTTCCATGTATTGAGTGTTGTCTTTCCTTTCACCTAAAGCAGTTCTTATCTACTGATTAATCAATAAAAAGACCTCTCCCACCCTCCCTCCCTCCCCCCCTCGTAACCACAAAAGTATGTGTTCTTCTCAGGTTTACTATTTCTCAAGATCTTATAATAGTGGTCTTATACAATATTTGTCCTTTTGCCTCTGAACTAATTTCGCTCAGCATAATGCCTTCCAGGTTCCTCCATGTTATGAAATGTTTCAGAGATTCGTCACTGTTCTTTATCGATGTGTAGTATTCCATTGTGTGAATATACCACAATTTATTTACCCATTCATCCGTTGATGGACACCTTGGTTGCTTCCAACTTTTTGCTATTGTAAACAGAGCTGCAATAAACATGGGTGTGCATATATCTGTTTGTATGAAGGCTCTTGTATCTCTAGGGTATATTCCGAGGAGTGGGATTTCTGGGTTGTATGGTAGTTCTATTTCTAACTGTTTAAGATAACGCCAGATAGATTTCCAAAGTGGTTGTACCATTTGACATTCCCACCAGCAGTGTATGAGAGTTCCAATCTCTCCGCAGCCTCTCCAACATTTATTATTTTGTGTTTTTTGGATTAATGCCAGCCTTGCTGGTGTGAGATGAAATCTCACTGTAGTTTCAATTTGCATTTCTCTAATGGCTAATGATCGAGAGCATTTTCTCATGTATCTGTTGGCTGCCTGAATATCTTCTTTAGTGAAATGTGTGTTCATATCCTTTGCCCACTTCTTGATTGGGTTGTTTGTCTTTTTGTGGTTGAGTTTTGACAGAATCATGTAGATTTTAGAGATCAGGCGCTGGTCGGAGATGTCATAGCTGAAAATTCTTTCCCAATCTGTAGGTGGTCTTTTTACTCTTTTGGTGAAGTCTTTAGATGAGCATAGGTGTTTGATTTTTAGGAGCTCCCAGTTATCTGGTTTCTCTTCATCATTTTTGGTAATGTTTTGTATTCTGTTTATACCTTGTATTAGGGCTCCTAGGGTTGTCCCAATTTTTTCTTCCATGATCTTTATCGTTTTAGTCTTTATGTTTAGGTCTTTGATCCACTTGGAGTTAGTTTTTGTGCATGGTGTGAGGTATGGGTCCTGTTTCATTTTTTTGCAAATGGATATCCAGTTATGCCAGCACCATTTGTTAAAAAGGCTATCTTTTCCCCAATTAATTGACACTGGTCTGTTGTCAAATATCAGCTGCTCATACGTGGATGGATCTATGTCTAGGTTCTCAATTCTGTTCCATTGGTCTATGTGCCTGTTGTTGTACCAGTACCAGGCTGTTTTGACTACTGTGGCTGTATAATAGGTTCTGAAATCAGGTAGAGTGAGGCCTCCCACTTTCTTCTTCTTTTTCAGTAGTGCTTTGCTTATCCGGGGCTTCTTTCCCTTCCATATGAAATTGGTGATTTGTTTCTCTATCCCCTTAAAATATGACATTGGAATTTGGATCGGAAGTGCATTAAATGTATAGATGGCTTTTGGTAGAATAGACATTTTTACTATGTTAAGTCTTCCTATCCATGAGTAGGGTATGTTTTTCCACTTAACTATGTCCTTTTGAATTTCTTGTAGTAGAGCTTTGTAGTTTTCTTTGTATAGGTCTTTTACATCCTTGGTAAGATTTATTCCTAAGTATCTTATCTTCTTGGGGGCTACTGTGAATGGCATTGATTTGGTGATTTCCTCTTCGGTGTTCTTTTTGTTGATGTAGAGGATTCCAAGTGATTTTTGTATGTTTATTTTATATCCTGAGACTCTGCCAAACTCTTCTATTAGTTTCAGTAGTTTTCTGGAGGATTCCTTAGGGTTTTCTTTGTATATAATCATGTCATCTGCAAATAGTGATAACTTTACTTCTTCCTTGCCAATCCGGATACCTTTTATTTCTTTGTCTAGCCTAATCGCCCTGGCTAGGACTTCCAACACGATGTTGAATAAGAGCGGTGATAAAGGGCATCCTTGTCTGGTTCCCGTTCTCAAGGGAAATGCTTTCAGGTTCTCTCCATTTAGAGTGATATTGGCTGTTGGCTTTGTTGACTTTGCATAGATGCCCTTTATTATGTTGAGGAATTTTCCTTCAATTCCTATTTTGGTAAGAGTTTTTATCATAAATGGGTGTTGGACTTTGTCAAATGCCTTTTCTGCATCAATTGATAAGATCATATGGTTTTTGTCTTTTGTTTTATTGATGTGATGGATTACATTAATGGTTTTTCTGATATTAAACCAGCCTTTTTGCATACCTAGTATAAATCCCACTTGATCAGGGTGAATTATTTTTTTGATGTGTTGTTGGATTCTATTGGCTAGAATTTTGTTGAGGATTTTTGCATCTATGTTCATGAGGGATATAGGTCTATAATTTTCTTTTTTTGTAATGTCTTTACCTGGTTTTGGTATCAGGGAGATGGTGGCTTCATAGAATGAGTGGGGTAGTATTCCATCATTTTCTATGCTTTGGAATACCTTCAGAAGTAGTGGTGTTAACTCTTCTCTGAAAGTTTGATAGAACTTTGCAGTGAAGTCATCCGGGCCAGGGCTTTTTTTTGTTGGGAGTTTTTTGATTACCGTTTCAATCTCTTTTTTTGTGATGGGTCTATTTAGTTGTTCTACTTCTGAATGTGTTAGTTTAGGTAGGTAGTGTTTTTCCAGGAATTCATCCATATCTTCTAGGTTTTCAAATTTGTTAGAGTACAATTTTTCATAATAATCTGAAATGATTCTTTTAATTTCATTTGGTTCTGTTGTGATGTGGTCCTTCTCGTTTCTTATTCGGGTTATTTGTTTCCTTTCCTGTATTTCTTCAGTCAGTCTAGCCAATGGTTTATCAATTTTGTTAATTTTTTCAAAGAACCAGCTTTTGGCTTTGTTAATTCTTTCAATTGTTTTTCTGTTCTCTAATTCATTTAGTTCAGCTCTAATTTTTATTATTTGTTTTCTTCTGGTGCCTGATGGGTTCTTTTGTTGCTCAGTTTCTATTTGTTCAAGTTGTAGGGACAGTTCTCTGATTTTGGCTCTTTCTTCTTTTTGTATGTGTGCATTTATCGATATAAATTGGCCTCTGAGCACTGCTTTTGCTGTGTCCCAGAGGTTTTGATAGGAAGTATTTTCATTCTCGTTGCTTTCTATGAATTTCCTTATTCCCTCCTTGATGTCTTCTATAACCCAGTCTTTTTTCAGGAGGGTATTGTTCATTTTCCAAGTATTTGATTTCTTTTCCCTAGTTTTTCTGTTATTGATCTCTAGTTTTATTGCCTTGTGGTCTGAGAAGATGCTTTGTAATATTTCGATGTTTTGTATTCTGCAAAGGTTTGTTTTATGACCTAATATGTGGTCTATTCTAGAGAATGTTCCATGTGCGCTAGAAGAAAAAGTATATTTTGCAGCAGTTGGGTGGAGAGTTCTGTATAAGTCAATGAGGTCAAGTTGGTTGATTGTTGTAATTAGATCTTCCGTGTCTCTATTGAGCTTCTTACTGGATGTCCTGTCTTTCTCCGAAAGTGGTGTGTTGAAGTCTCCTACTATAATTGTGGAGGTATCTATCTCACTTTTCAATTCTGTTAAAATTTGATTTATGTATCTTGCAGCCCTGTCATTGGGTGCATATATATTTAATATGGTTATGTCTTCCTGATCAATTGTCCCTTTTATCATTATATAGTGTCCTTCTTTATCCTTTGTGGTGGATTTAAGTCTAAAGTCTATTTTGTCAGAAATTAATATTGCTACTCCTCTTCTTTTTTGCTTATTGTTTGCTTGATATATTTTTTTCCATCCTTTGAGTTTTAGTTTGTTTGTGTCTCTAAGTCTAAGGTGTGTCTCTTGTAGGCAGCATATAGATGGATCGTGTTTCTTTATCCAGTCTGTGTCTCTCTGTCTCTTTATTGGTGCATTTAGTCCATTTACATTCAGGGTAATTATAGATAAATAAGTGTTTAGTGCTGTCATTTTGATGCCTTTTTATGTGTGTTGTTGACAATTTCATTTTTCCACATACTTTTTTGTGCTGAGGCGTTTTTCTTAGTAAATTGTGAGATCCTCATTTTCATAGTGTTTGACTTTGTGTTAGTTGAGTCGTTACATTTTTCTTGGCTTTTATCTTGAGTTATAGAGTTGTTATACCTTTTTGTGGTTACCTTATTATTTACCCCTATTTTTCTAAGTAAAAACCTAACTTGTATTGTTCTATATCGCCTTGTATCACTCTCCATATGGCAGTTCAATGCCTCCTGTATTTAGTCCCTCTTTTTGATTATTGTGATCTTTTACCTATTGACTTCCATGATTCCCTGTTATGTGTATTTTTTTTTTTAATTAATCTTAATTTGTTTGTTTTTGTGATTTCCCTATTTGAGTTGATATCAGGACGTTCTGTTTTGTGACCTTGTGTTGTGCTGATATCTGATATTATTGGTTCTCTGACCAAACAATATCCTTTAGTATTTCTTGTAGCTTTGGTTTGGTTTTTGCAAATTCTCTAAACTTGTGTTTGTTTGTAAATATCTTAATTTCGCCTTCATATTTCAGAGAGAGTTTTGCTGGATATATGATCCTTGGCTGGCAGTTTTTCTCCTTCAGTGTTCTGTATATGTCGTCCCATTCCCTTCTTGCCTGCATGGTTTCTGCTGAGTAGTCTGAACTTATTCTTATTGATTCTCCCTTGAAGGAAACCTTTCTTTTCTGCCTGGCTGCTTTTAAAATTTTCTGTTTATCTTTGGTTTTGGTGAGTTTGATGACAATATGTCTTGGTGTTTTTCTTTTTGGATCAATCTTAAATGGGGTTCGATGAGCATCTTGGATAGATATCCTTTCGTCTTTCATGATGTCAGGGAAGTTTTCTGTCAGGAGATCTTCAACTATTTTCTCTGTGTTTTCTGTCCCCCTTCCCTGTTCTGGGACTCCAATCACCCGCAGGTTATCCTTCTTGATTGAGTCCCACATAATTCTTAGGGTTTCTTCATTTTTTTAAATTCTTTTATCTGATTTTTTTTCAGCTATGTTGGTGTTGATTCCCTGGTCCTCCAGATGTCCCAGTCTGCATTCTAATTGCTCGAGTCTGCTCCTCTGACTTCCTAGTGCGTTGTCTAATTCTGTTATTTTATTGTTAATCTTTTGGATTTCTACATGTTGTCTCTCTATGGATTCTTGCAACTTATTAATCTTTCCACTATGTTCTTGAATAATCTTTTTGAGTTCTTCAACAGTTTTATCGGTGTGTTCCTTGGCTTTTTCTGCATTTATCCTAATTTCATTTGTGATATCTTTAAGCATTCTGTAAATTAGTGTTTTTATATTCTGTATCTGATAATTCCAGGATTGTATCTTCATTTGGGAAAGATTTTGATTCTTTTGTTTGGGGGGTTGGAGAAGCTGTCATGGTCTGCTTCTTTAAGTGGTTTGATATGGATTGTTGTCTCTGAGCCATCACTGGGAAACTAGTTTTTCCAGAAAATCCGCTAAAAAAAAAATGCAGTCAGATCCCTATCAGAGTTCTCCCTCTGGCTCAGGCTATTCGGATGTTAATGAAGTCGCCTGGGGAGGGTGGGGGAGGGAACAGAAAGATAGGAGAGTAGCACCTCAGAATATAGCCAGAGTTGCTTGTCTTGCTTGGAATGACTATTATATCTGAGATTCCTGCGGGCGCGTCGCCTATGTGTGCTGGCTGTGTGGAGATTGCCCCCGGGTGGTCTGGCCCACTGGAGTCACGGTCAGATCCTCCGCTTCCAGCCCCATGCCCAGCGTCAAGGCTCCCCTACTGGGACGGTGCACTCTCGACTCCAAAATCAGTCGCTGCCTCCCGGGGACTTCTCTCCCTCCAGCCGCGTGGCCGTGCCACTCCTGCGAACCAGTTGGGCCGCCTCCAGGGGTTAGTTCAGGTGGGTTGAGCAGCTCCCCGTGCTTGTGCCGTGACCGAGTGTCCCAGCTGGGACGCTGTTCTCCCCGCTCCAATACCAGTCGCTGCCTCCCAGGGACTTCTCCTATGGGCTGTGTCCCATGCCGCCCACGCGACCCGGCTAGGCCCCTTCCCGGGGTTAGTTCAGGGAGGTGGAGCAGCTCTCCGTGTTTATGCCGTACCTGCGTCCAGTCCAAATCCCGGCGGGACGGTTCCCCGGCTGGGACGCTGCTCTTTCTGCTCCAAGACCTGTCACTGCCTCCCGGGGACTTCTCCTACCGGCTGCGTCCCACACCGCCCGTGGAACCGGCTGGTCTCCCTCCCAGGGTTAGTTCAGGGGGGTGGAGCAGCTCTCTGTGCTTGTGCCGTACCTGACTGGTATGCTGGCTTCAGGCTCTGGAAATAATCGCTGCTTCCCCATATTAGTTCGTTCTCCGTCTCTAAATCTGTGTTTGTTGTTCAGGGTTCGTAGATTGTTATGTATGTGATCGATTCACTTGTTTTTCCGTGTCTTTGTTGTAAGAGGGATCCGAGGTAGCGTCTGCCTAGTCCGCCATCTTGGCTCCGCCCCCCCGAAATTGTTCTTGCCTTCCAAAATGTTATTACAGTGTTATCATGAGAATTTTTCTGTTTTATTTATATTTCACTTAGGACTTCACTTACCATACATTGGGTTTTAAAGCATGTTATCCTGGCTTCCAAAGGCCTTCATACATACGGCCCTAAATGACTCATCAGCCTTATTTTCTATTGCCTTTGTTAAAACATTCAATGGTAGAGCTAAACTCATATATTTTCATGTTTTAAAGGGTTCTTCCATTTCCCATGCTCATCTGCTCCTTGCTCCTCTAACAGCTTTTGTTGCCTAGCATAAACCTCTCTAGGTTTAGATCACACAGAGTAACTGGCACAATAGAAGTGTGTTGAATAAATAAATTATAAATAAGAGTTGTTTTCTACAGCCATTTTTTGTAAGATACTAGTGAGATATGCAAATTTAAATGTAAAATAGAAGGTATATATTTTTACTTGAATGGTGGCATTTTTAGAATAAAATCAATTTGTGTGACTGATCTTAGAGAATTGGACTAAGGGAATATTTCAAATTTTCTCTGAGGCACAAATGCATTTGGTAAATCCCTGTCCTAGAATATTCTTTTAATTTGAAGTAGTCTTATTCTTTTTTTTTTTTTTTAAATTGTGCTTTAGGTGGAACTTTACTGAGAAAATTTAGTTTCTCATACAACAATTTATACACAGATTGTTTTGTGACATTGGTTGCAGTCCCTATGATGTGTCATCACTCTCCTCTTCCACATCTCAATTCCTTGTTTCCATCTGTCCATGATTCCTGTCCATTCCTGCCTTCTTCTTATTGTTTTTAGGCTGGTGTTGCCCTTTTGGTCTCATATACATGATTAGACTAAGAAGTACAGTCCTCATGTGTGTAATTGTTTGTTTTATAGACCTGTCTAATCTTTGGCTGAAGGGTGAACTTCGGGAGTGACTTCAGCTCTAAGTTAAAGGTATGTCAGGGGCCATAGTCTCAAGGGTTCTTCCAGTCTCTGTTAGACCATTAAGTCTGGTCTTTTTTGTGTGTGTGAATTTGAATTTTGTCCTACATTTTTCTCCCCCTCTGTCTGGGACCCTCTATTGTGATCCTCGTCAGAGCAATTCCCGATGGCAGCCAGGCACTGTGGAGTTCTCTGGGGCTCAGGCTGGTAGAGGCTGTGGTGCTTTTGGTTCATTAGTCCTTTGGATTAATATTTGCCTTATGTCTTTGACTTTCTTCGTTCTCCTTTGCTCCTTACTGGATGGAACGGGTAGAAGTATCTTAGGTAGCCACTTACAAGCTTCTAAGACCTCAGCAAAGTCTGATTCTTTTGAATCCTCAGTGAGCTCTTTCAGAATTTAGCGCGACAGTTAGTAAGAAAAAAAAAAAAATTATCCACTTTGGAGGAAATTAAACTATATCACCAAAATGATGAATAGGGAATTAAATTGATTTTTAATCTTCATGTCATATTCAACACTTCCGCCCCAAATTGCATGAGAATATTTTGATCATAGTTTTGCTTGTGATTATATCTATGAAACAGTTTTAAAGGTCTCCTATCTCTTTCCTGGTTAATGTCAGGTTAGCAAAGACATGCACAGGAATCAGCCCAGTGGGAGTTTTCTTCCACAATACTGACCTTTCGCAGCATGTTTCACATCCTTATTCCTCAGGCTGTAAATCAGCGGGTTTAGCATGGGAATCACCAATGTATAAAATACAGCAGAGACCTTCTCCTGTTCCAGTGAATATTGGGAGCTTGGCTGGATGTAACTAAAAGTCGCAGACCCATAGAATAAGGTCACAGCAGTCAGGTGTGAGGCACATGTGGAGAAGGCCTTGTGCCTTCCTTCAGCTGAACAAATTCTCTGGATGGCAATGATGATGCGGACATAAGAGACCACGATGATAATGAAAGTGAACATTGCAATAACCTCAGAGAAGATCAAAAGCAGTATCTCATTGGTATGGAAATCAGAGCAGGAGAGTCTCAAAAGAGGAGGAATATCACAGAAATAATGGTTCACAATGTTAGGACCACAGAAGTCTAGTTTGAGCAAACCTATCGTATGTGTCAAGGAATTAATGAGTCCACCTAAGTAAGACACAAGGACCATCTGAGTACAAACCCTTTGAGTCATGATGACTGTATACAACAAGGGATTAGCTATCGCCACATAGCGGTCATAAGCCATCATAGACAGGAGGATGCCCTCTGTAGTCATATATACCGCAAAAAAGAAACTCTGTAGTACACAGCCAGAAAATGTGCTGGACTTATGTTCTGATAAGAAATTTACCAGCATCTTAGGAGCTAAGACAGTAGAGTAGCAGATGTCACAAAAAGACAGGTTGCTAAGGAAGAAGTACATTGGAGTATGAAGTCGAACACTTAACCGAATCAGAACAATCATCCCCCAGTTGCCTACCAGAGTGATGCAATAAATGAGGGCAAAAAGCAAAAAGAGAGGGAGGTGCAAATTTGGATTTTCTGTTAATCCTATCAGAAGGAACTCCTTCACACCTGTATGATTCCAACCTGCCATGCACTTAGATTTATAAAGCTCTTTAGTTGTGGGACAAGATGATATTACCTAGATGAAAAACATTATGGCACCTTCATGATCCCATATCCATAATTGCACAAAGCATTTAGGCTTGCCCTGTAGTCATACGAAGAAAATAAACTAACTTCAGTTTGGGGCCATATGTTCGCTAGATAATTCCCATAAAGTGACTCAAGTTTTTGGAACTAGAGATTATTTTATTTCCTGGTTCTCAGTTTCCACATCATAAAAATGGGGTTGAGAAAACTCTACCAGATCATGAAGCTATTAATTGGTAGAACTGACATTTAAACCCTTATATGCCTGACTCTAAACTTCTGACTTTATTTTATGATGTATAGAAGCCCTCTGTTTTTATAACTAATAACTGAGTAGCAAAAAGTGGTAACAAATTTTCCCTTATCCTATCGCTAGCCTGTTCGTATTTTTTCACACCCAGTTCTGGAGATGGTGCTGACTTCCATGAAATGCAATCTCCTTCCTTTCCAGTTCTCAGAATTCAGACATCTTTTGGCTTCATTTTCTGCTTAGATCCCACGTTTGGAAGATTGATGACTCTACTATCCCGAAGACTTGATTTGTGAAAAAGAGAAAAAGTAATCCTTTCATTGGCTATCTCACTAACACCCAGAGAAGGAAGAATATTCTCTATTTACACTTTTCCCAGTTTTGTGGGTATTCACAGAATATACTTATGTGTTTTAATTGTCACAAATATTTGCTCCTACTTTAAATAATTTTAATTAGTTTGTATAAAAACTATTTTCTATAAAAAAAGAATTGTTTTTCCACTTTCTGTTGTCCTATTCCCCCTCCTGGATATTATTCTGTGCATGTATAAATTTATTAACTTTTCTACCTTTTTCATGCACTTTTTATGTCTATCTCATTAAAGGATAGATTGCACATCTGCTTATCAGTTCAATGAACATGCCCTCTCCAAAAGGCACCATTTATGGCATTAGAGATCTAAAGAAGGATGTATGAGCTTGTCTTAGCTATCTAGTGCTGCTATAACAGAAATACCACAAGTGGATGGCATTGACAAAGAGAAATGTATTCTCTCACAGTCTGGGAGACTAGAAGTTCAAATTCAGCGTGCTAGCTCCAGGGGAAATCCTTCTGTCTCTGTAGGCTCTGGGGAAAGGTCCTTGTCATCAATCTTCCACTGATCTAGGAGCTTTTCATCATAGGGACCCTAGGTCCAAAGGACATGAGCTCCTGACTCTGCTTTCTTGGTGGTGTGGGGTCACCATGTCTCTCTGCTTGCTTTTCTCTTTTGTATCTCAAAAGAGATTGACTTAAAGCACAACCTAATCTTGTAGATTGAGTACTGCCTCATTAACTACTTCTAACCCAACTTCATTAACACCATAGAAATAGAATTTACAACACATAGGACAATCACTTCAGATAACAAATTGGTGGACAATCACACAATGCTGGAAATCATGGACTAGCCAAGTTGACACACATTTTTGGGGGGTGACATAACTCAATCCATAAAGCCCTCATGGAACCTGACCTCTTCCATGTTAAGATTTGGGTAAGGCTGGGGGGTAATCTTCAGGGTATTGCTAAATCAAAATAAGAATCTCCATTCTTAATTTACAATTCATATTCTGCCCATATTTTCCATCAGTGACCATAGGAAGCATAGGGAATCTAAGTTCAACTATTCCACGGAAAATAGGAAATACTTTGGTTGGAAGTAGCAAAGAATTTTTTTTTCTTTTTTTCTTCTTAATAAAACTAGTTCATAGGCTAGGGAATCAAAAGGTATTTATAACCTGGAAATAAATAAATAAATAAAGGACATGAAGGGACATTTGTGTGTGTTTCTCAAGAGCAACCAATTTTCTTCTTCTGGGAGGCTGTTTATGGGAATATCTTTGGAACATCATAAAATAGGGCAGTCCAGGTTCTGATATAACTCTGTCCTTGACTTTTTGTATATTTTGCCTATTAGAAATTAGCCACAAAAAGGACCTAAGACACTAAAGCTGGTATAACACAAACTAGAATTTGTATAATGTTCCCAGTTACCTTTTACAGATACAATGGAAAAAAAAAAAAAAAAAAAACGAAGTTCCTGCTGCTTTAACTGGCATGCAGTTTCAAATTGTGGATGTAGCAATGGGCTGAGACATGGTACTGATGGATAAGTCTCAACACAAGAGCACAGAAAAAAGCATTCGTGTGGAAAAGAGAGGAAATCAAGTGTACAGAGAAGGAATATACGCTCTGAAGATTGAAACCAGTTGTTTTTCAAGCTTATGTTAGTAAAGGATTCTCAAGGAATAAATTAAAGTCATAAATGAAGACAGTAGGTTTTTTAAATCTAAATAAAGGTTAGGAAATACATATCTTAATGAGTATTTATGATGACAAACTACATAAAACTCTATTTTGCCCCTTTTTTGATTGGCAGTGCAAATACTTTACTTCAATTTAAAAAAAGTCATAGCTGGAGGGCATGGGGAATGCAGCGCTAAATAACCAGTAACCTCATGTGTGGGAGAGTGTAACTGTGCTCCACAGGGTTCTCAGTGGCTGATTTTTCAGAAGCAGATCACCAGGCCTTTTTTCTGAAGTGATTCTGGATGAACTCAAATCTCTAACCTTTCGTTTAGTAGCCCAGTACGTTAACTGTTCTCAGAAAAGTGCTTGATAATACTGTTAAAAAAAAAAAAAGTGGCTGTGGAGTCGATTACAAGTCATAGTGACCCTATATGACAGAGTAGAACTACCCCATAGTGTGTCCAAGGAGAACCTGGTAGGTTTGAACTGTCAAACTTTTGCTTAGCAGCCAAGCTCTTAACCACAATGCCACCAGGGCCCCTGATACTAACAGTTAATGTTTATTGAGTGCAGTTATTTTTATTTATAAACAATATAATGGCATTAAGTATTATTATGTTCTATAGTTTAGACCGAAGGAAATTGAAGCACCGAGAGGTTAAATAGCTTAACCAATGTCATATGGGTATTAGTGGAGGAGCTGGGATTCAAACCCAGGCCATCTGGATCCAGAAGCCATGCTTTTGATTCCTCTGCCATATACTCAATCTTATATTTCACCCAGTTTCTCTCAAGTACTTGCCACCAGTGTATGTCCAGCTTTCCAGCAATAAACGAAGTCCAGGCACTCAGGCATTTTTGCCACACCTTCTACCCTCAGGGCCCTATCAAGCATTTCATTGCACTTGAGGCTGCAAAATGAAAGGAAAGATATTTTTTAAGAAAAAATAATTCAGGAAAATCCTATCTCATTACTTTTAATTGCCATTTTGCCATTTTTCTTAGATTTCTTGAATTTCTGTGGATTTTGGCACTATAATCAAAGGACAGTATTTTTCTAATGAATTCAAGCACTCCACATGATTTCAGCCAGTTGCAGTTATATTTCTAACAACTATTTTTCTTTGTGGAACTCATAATACAAAACAATAAGTAGAGAAAAGTGCTATCGAGGGTCAAGGCATGATTTGCTCCTGTCCTGTTAGAGCTTGAACTAGAAAACGGATTCATTCTGTCATTAAATGCAGGATTTTTGTTACCACTCAGTGATGCCATCCAGATAAGTCTCCTTTAAAATACTAATGAGTGTGCATATTCTCTTAGGAAACATATTTTAGAGCCTGATGACATACTTAGGGCCCTGGCGGTGCAGTGGTTAAGAGCCACAGAGTGCTATAGCGGCAAACCAAAAAGATTTGCAGTCCAAATCCATCAGCCGCTCCTTGGAAACCCACTAGAGCAGTTCTCCTCTGTCCTATAGGGTTTCTGTGAGTCAGAATTGACTCAATGACAATAGGTTTGATTTTTTTTGGTGACATACTCGTATGAAATTATTCCAACATTCAGATCAATATCTTGAAAGGTCATGTTCAAATAAGGGTGTTTGATTAAAAAAAAATAAATTTCTCCTAGTAATTTATTTTTTATTTATGTCACCAAAGGAATATTAGAAAATATTCAATCACCAGTGATCAAGAACGCAGTTGAAAATAAAGATATTCATGAGAAAATAAGAATGTTGAAAACATTTCTAATTATAGTGAAATAGGGAGCCCAGCCAAATGGCTATCAGAAGAGTTAATGCTTATCAAAATTATTCTCTCTCCATCATATGGGACTATGGCCAGTTGCAAACCAAAGCTTACCTACCTCGGTGTATGGTTTTGTGGGGGTTTGCCTATGAAATATGATTTTGCTGACATAATATTTATACAATAATTTATTATAATATATAAATATATTTAATGAATTGTCTTATGTTATATTATTACATGCAGATAAATATATAACTGATTAAACACTACGTGAAATCTTATATATTAAGATATAAATTCATAGTTGCACACATGCACTTGTACTTTTAAACAATATACACTGAATGGTTTATAATTTAAAATGGTTTATAGAACTAAAGAAACAAAAAAAATGAATACCAAAACACCATTAAACTTCACACACAAAAAAAAATCTTTCAAAAACCCTGGCATACTGAAACCTACAAATGTGGCTTAGATAGTGTTATTTAAAGAAAATGTTAAAGTTATTTAATTCAGGCACACTAGACATATAGTAGGAAGTAGTAGCTTGCTATAACAAAATATGTCCCGGCCTCTAGGGATAAAGTGCCACTTGCAAGTTCCAGTTTTGTTACAGACAAAATGAAGTAACAAACCTAAAGAAAGTAGAAAATAATTTCTAATACCTTATTATGGCAATTGTAAAGCAACATTGACTCTAAATGATTGCCAAAGATTACTATTGTATAAGACTGTAAAGAAATCATTTTCTTTAAAATGTAGCTAAAATACATGGCAATTATTAGGTGTTATGTTTTAAGGAATTTTCCATAAAGGTATAAGTAACTTTAAATCACTATGTAAGCCCAGTACTGCATTTCATTAAAAAAAAAAAAAAAAAAAAAAACACACAGACATCAGAAAAATCAGAAAATAGTGGCTATAGATATTTTGTAAATATTGTCTTTCCCCATAAAAAGAGGACAGCTCTATTGAGATACCAACAAACCACAAGTTAGGAAGTTGTATTTTCTGGCTCTTTGGGAATAATACTAAGGCTATAAAACTGGTACCAGATTTTTTAGTATGAAAAGAGCACAAAACGTTAGAATTATAAAAATAAACCTACATGATAACTTATTAAAGATACTCACAGATAAGCAAAGTTGAGAGTACATGGAGCTTCTAGTGAAGGAAAGCCGGTTTCCATGATTCTTAAAGGGGTTTTATGTTTGGTTCCTTTTCTTTTGGGAACACAAACTGGAGCTCATTGCATAGATGTGTCTCAGATGTCCACAGGTTGGATTATTAACATTCTTTCTGGTCTCTTGAGAGTAGAATTAACCATAAGTCTGCAGGTCCTCTTGATCGTTGTTCAGAAGATACCTCAGCTTTTCACTGTGGTAAAATTAATTTCCCTTTGTAAAAAAATAAAATAATATATCTTTTCTAAAACTCAAACATCATAGTATCATGTCACAAAACAGATAATAGATGCAATTTCAGGACCAAAGAATTATATTGTAATTTGTGATGTTGACTACAAATTAGGATTTTATTTGAATTCCAGAAAAATCAAGAAACAGCATTCCCCGGAAGCAAAAAAATCAATCATTACCAATACTTCTGTAAATGCATGCCTTTCCAAAAAGCAGATGACCAGTGTAGGCCAAATGGTGGGCTACATAATTTTTGTGACAATATATCCACTAGTAAAATGTGAAGTAACACTTGTTAATATAAAAAGCCAAAACAGGTGAGCTTTTTCTAAGAAATGAAGGGTAATGATCAACATACCAAGGTAGATTCCCTACTGGCTGCCCGCCTAAAAAGCTACAGGGGAAGTAGTTACAGCTTCATGTTAAGGCAGTCAATACTGGTAATCAATGCTGAGATATAACACAGAGCACAAGTTCCGACATGTCATCACACACCTCATCGACTGCACTTTCAAGCCGCTGGTTAAGATGGGTAAGAAGATGATGTCCCCTTAACCACGAAGGCTGAAGAGGAAAATCAGGTTCCTGCCCAGATTAATCATATATTTTCATGAACATGCTGTTACTTCCCAAGTGATAAATGTTGAGGAGACAAAATTGTGATACAGACAAGCTTCTGCTACATCATAAAACATCATACTTCTGTTTTATTCCATTTCAGTTTTCATCAGGAAAGGCACTTGTGCTTCTATAATCAAGTGACATAAAAGCCCACAGCAAAAGGACCAAGGTCCTTCTCTTGGATAATAATGTCCAGCTCTGCCAGGTTACCCAGCACCTCACAGAAAATCAAATCCTATCGTCTTAAAATCAACAGTAATATGATAATGGTGAGAACAAATAAGCATTATATGCTGATAAAATGTGCCAGACATGGTTTTAAGAGCTTTTGAAGATATTCTAGGAAATTCGTATCTATTTTTTTATTACCTTATTTAATCCTCAAATCATGCATGTACTGGTATTTTTGTGTATATTAATTTATTTGATTTTCAAAACAATACTATCCAGTAAGTAATATCTTATTGTTTCCATTTACAAAATAGGACATTGAGGCACTCAAATAAGACAACATTTCATTGCAAATTTATTTGGCTAAATTTTTATGTTAAATTGACAACCGGGTACATTCAGTACGACTAATGCAGCCATCTCTATTTTCATAATTACTGCAAAATATGCAGTAATATACATCCCCACATGAGTGCAATTTATTGTTTCAACTCTTTCAAGATAAAACAAGAAGTAAACAGACACTGAAAAATCCAAAGTAGCCACAGAATATATATATCTTAATGATAAAAATTATACAAGAACAAAGTTGCTTACACTTCAATTGGTCTGCATTGTCAATTTCCATGAGAAAATTATCAGATCAATTATTCACCTTTTCTAAAAGATATTGTTTCAAAGGCTATTTCAGTAGTATATGTATAAATAATAAGTAATTTATAGAGTTTAAAATCTTAAAGGTTTTCACAAATATTCACTGTGAATGGATGAGTAGGGAAACTTTTGCAGCAACACTCTAGCCCAAAAAGAGCTAAACTTCACTATGATCTAATATTAAGAGCCTATTGCTATACACCTTCCATCTGATTTCCTGAGAACCAATGAACTCCACCTCTCCCGACACCAACTGCCATCTATCATTGGTAATATCAACTTTCCCTGATAATAAATGCTATATTCGTACAGGATATAGAGTCACTCTCCCAAACACAAACTGATAGATTTATCCATCCATCCATCTACTCAGCCATCCACCATTCACTTACCTAGCCATTAAACACACATGTAATAAGAACATGAAATGTACCAGGTGCTATATAACAACAACAACCTGTTGCTGTGGAGTTAATTCCAACTCATACAAAAATAAACCAATAATATATGTTCCCAGCAGCCAAGGTTTGTCTAATGTAGGCGGGTTACGAGTAGGTCAACATATATCTTCAATACAGCATGATAAGTAATTTAATAAATAAATACATACAGTATTTTAGGAACACTCACTGGAGAACAGTTAAGCTATCTTAGAATTAGAAATGGTTCACACAGTAGAAGCATTCCAAAAACCAAAAAAAAAAAACCCAAACCCACTGCCATCGAGTCAATTCCGACTTGTAGCAATCCTATAGGACAGCGGAATTGCCCGATAGAGTTTCCAAGAAGGTCCTGGTGGATTCGAACTGCTGACCTCTTGGTTAGCAGCCATAGCACTTAACCACTATGCCACCAGAGTTTCCAGTAGAAGCATTAGAGAGGGAATATTTCTGGAAGAAAAGACAGAGAATTGGAAGACATTGCAGTTGAACAGTTCTCTTTATTTTTAGCAAATATTGATACATTTAAAATTGTCGAATCATAAGCTGTGCATGGGGTAGTAGAAAATAGAAAGATTAAAGGGGATATTAGTCCTCAAATATTCTCAAATAAAATATGTTTTATTTTATTTTCATTTATTTAAAAGTCCAGTACCTTTCCAACAGTTTTTTTGAGAACATTCTTCACATCTTTGTTTCTGAAGCTATAGATTATGGGGTTAAACATGGGAAAGACAACTGTATAAAACACTGCAACTACCTTATCAGTGTCTAGAGAAGAGCTGGGGGTAGGACGTAAGTACACAAACAAGAGCGTCCCATAGAATAAGGTGACAGCTAAGAGATGAGAAGCACAGGTAGATAATGTTTTGCTTCTGCCTCCTGAGGACTTGATGCTCAAAACAGTAATAAGGATACAGAAGTAAGAGATAAATATGACCACAAAAGTGCTGGTCTGGATGAAGCCACACAAGGCAAAGAGCAGAAACTCATTGATACTGGTATCTGCACATGACAAAGCCAGGAGAGGGTGGATATCACAAAAAAAATGGTTGACAATATTGGAGCCACAAAATGGCAGCCTGAATGTGAGGCACACATGCACCAGTGAAGTCATACTTCCACTGAAGTAGGCCAACGCAACGAAACAGATGCAGATTTTCCTAGACATAAGTGTAGAATAGAGCAGTGGGTTGCAGATGGCTGCATAGCGGTCATATGCCATTGCTGCCAGGATGAGGCACTCAGTATCAGCAAAACAAGCAAAGAAAAACATTTGTAGTGCACAGCCATAGGTAGAGATGCTCTTCCTAGATGCTAAGAAATTTACCAGCATTTTAGGAGCAACTGCTGTAGAATAACTGATGTCTAAGAAAGATAAATTGCTCAGGAAATAATACATGGGGGTTTGAAGTCTTGAACTGACATTAACTAAGATTATCAAGCCCGTATTTCCTACCATAGTTAACACATATAGCATGAAAAATACCAGGAATAGTGTGACTCTGAGAGGTAGATAATCTGTGAATCCAACAAAAACAAACTCAGTTGGCCTGGTATAATTATTCTCCAGCATCTTCTTGGTTTTCTTATTTTTCTCATTTAAGATAGGTGTTATCAACAGATATGAGTTGACTTCAGTGATGAATGAATTGAGGAGGTCATTCTTCTCCTTTTTAAGGAAAGAAATGAAAGGTTAGTAAAATCAAAGTGCTGTATTTTCTCTGGCATTTTTTTTTTTTCTGTTAAAGGATATAATTAGAACTCGCTCTCAATACCAGATGATTTCACTCAGAAGGTGCTGTTTTGTGATACAGGAACTCATTAAATGTATGGACATTAGGATAGACTATTAGTTCCTCTCAAGCTGAAAGAGGCTTAGCTGATGAAACCTGGTACGAATTATGAAAATTGGCGGGCTCTTTAGGGGCAAAGATCAATGTTTCCTACCTTAAAATCACATTTTTCTTTGTAAAGACAAAGAGTTGAGAAAAATTCTGGGGGAAAGAAATGCTCACAGATAGACTAGATAGTTCCACAGAACAAAACCTGTGATCCGGGGAGGTAGCCTAATATAGTAGTGAAGAGCACAGTTGCTAGGCAAGAGATGACTGAGTTCAAACCTTAGGTTTGATATTTAATGTTTGTGTACTCTTGGTAATGCTACTAAAACACTCTGTGACAGAGGAATAAATGGGTAAATACATGTGAATTATGTGACTAGAACATAACCTGTATATAAGTGTTTATTAAATATAATACATTAAACATAAATAAACTGATTTTTGTTTCTATTTTTTCTTCTTTTATTAGCTTAAACTATCCTGGTGGTTGTCTCAAAATTGATCTTGTCGTTGGCTTCATGGATATGTCTTAAGCATGATCTAGAGTCTCTTACAAAGATAAGCCTGTACTTGTGTGTGTGTGTGCAAATAAGCTAGAGTAGGAATGGAGTATTCTACAGGCAGTTAGAGAACTGAAATTTTACAGGTAGCTAATGGGAATAAACAGCCCTAGTGGTGCAGTTGCTAAGCGCTCGGCTGGTAACCAGAAGTTCAGTAAAAGAAGAGTTTTGAAGATTTCTGTCATGAGTACAGATTTAACAACTTCTTGTACTGCTGAGTCTTTGTTTTATATGTTTTAAAGCTATGTAATTCAATATTAGACTGTGCTATATGAATTGTCATCGACAGTTATGTAACTGTAATACATGAAGACTTATGACATATTTTCTTGATAGAGTAACTTATCAAAAAAAAACCACTCTGCCTTTTTTTAAAAAAAATGCTACATAGTACTTCTGATGTTGAAATAGTTTCTACTGTTATAGGAATTTCACAATAAATTATTCAATTATAGAATATTAGTGTTGGAAGGAACCTCAGCAGTGATCTAATTTATATCTTTATTTTAAGTCACATTTACAAGATTATCCAGTGAGTGACATGTCCATTAATCTTTTTAAAAAGTGTAGATCTGATCCATAAACAGGTTACAAACTTCTTGAAATCAAAATCCAACTTTCCTTCCTTGAGCCCCCATGGCATCTAGAAGACTGTTTGGAGTGGTTCATTTAATTGTTGAATGAGAGACCAGGTCTTCTAGATCAATTTCACTGCTCTTGAAGGATTCATCTCACACTGTTTTGAACTCAGATTAATCTCCTAAAACAAGTTTGGCCCCATTGGTTCTCACTGAAATCTTACCTGACAAGGTGGCTATTTCTGAAAGGTGTCCATGAATTATTTTCTGTTTGAGACTCTGCTTGAAAGACTTACGTAGAAGAAAAAAAAAAAAAAAAAGCAGCAACCACAATAAATTCACTTGTTCTCCTTTTCAAATTATATTGTGTTGTGATGGCCAACACACAGAATCTGGAGTTACGCAGAATAATTTTAAATTCAGATTTGACTCTTAATCCATAAGCCACAGAACTTCTCTGTTTATATTTGTTTCTGTTTAATTAGCATATTAATATATCATAAGGTTGAAGTCAGGATTAAAATGTGTACTTTATTATAGTACCTTTTTACAGGGTTTGTTATCTCCTGGATACATAGAAAGTTCTCACTATTTATGATCAGTTATTATCATCATTGCTATCACTATTACACTATTGTTGTATGCGATCCTGTCGATTCCGACTTATAGCAACTCCAATGGACACAGTAGAACTGCCCCATAGGGTTTCTGAAGGCTGGAATTTTTATGAGAGTACATTCTGCAGAGCTGCTGGTAGGTTCCAACTGTTGACTTTCAGTTAGCCTAGTGCTTAACCATTGTACTGCCAGGGCTCCTTACCATTACACTAATATCATTATTATTACTTAGTAATTCAGTATCTAGCTTTAAAACTGTAAGTTTTCTGAATTGATATTTATAGGAACAAATACAAAATGATCAATCATATTGTGAGTGCATATATGCTGTGTGTTCATAGAATCTGAGGTTTAGTTTACAGATTCAGGGAATTAATTAGACCATTGGATTCCCCCAAATTTGAAAAATAGCTCACTCACCTTTCCTCTAATGGCAACAAGGTGCACAACAAATTGGATAGTGGTATTTTCAAAATGCCATGGATATGGGTGGGCTCAGATCCATGTCACTACTGCTCTTACTCGCTTACATGTACAAACACACTCAGGCTATGAGAAAAAAAAACAAAGAGTCAACAGAAATACATTTTTTGTCTAAGGTTAGCTCATTATCATTGCTACATTCACAAGAGACAATTTGCTGACGCTTTGGGAAGTCACCTATCTCAGCACCATCTAGAATTTTGAATGTGGAATTTATTTTGTATGAGATGTTGGTAACATTTCTCTCCAGGTGTTAGAAATTGTCTTGTAAGGAGTGATTATTTATCTTCTAGCCTCTGACAAATAGAACATTGTCCCAGGATACTCCCCAATCCCAGGAGATCTTTGGATAGGCAATTACTCTGTTTCCAGTGGTGTGGCTGATTTCTTTTAAATGAAAAAGATAAAGTTAACACAATTTACTGTGATAAACCACTTAGAATATACCTCTGCATTTTTGGGAGATCTTTTATTTAAATAGCAATAATTATAATAACTTTAACTGTGCCAATCTATAGGAAAAAAAGAGCTTTCTTATTCAAATTCTGTAATTTCTCTGAGTAACCACTATCAATTCAGATATTCAAAGAGACTTTGCAGCAGTTAGTTTTATGTGGAAATGCCAAGGTACAGACTGACTACTATTGAGAAGAATGCCAATGGCCATGTTTTTGTTTCTCAGTTATAGGAGTGACTGGGAGGAACTATGCCTTCAATGATAAGATGCAGTGGTAAGAGCTTAATACTCACCCAACATGGGTTTGACTCATTTTTTATTCACAAGAGTGACATTGACCTTAGTCAGCCTTTTTTTAATTTGAAAATTGAGAATAATTTCCCACATTATCAGATTCTTGAGAATTAAGGGAGATAACATGTATAACTATTTAACACCATGTTCAGCAGGTTGTATTTGTTTATACGACTATTAGCTTTCTGTCACAATTACAGCAGTACTTACAGCAACATTTCTTAATACTTTCAAATGCAGCTCTTGGTTTTAACTTTCTTTAGATTATTGACACTGGAACAGTCTTATACCCTTCAGAAGCTTAAGGTGCATGGAATGCAGAGTGGATAAATGCATGGCGCCAGGCTTAATGCAAACAATTTGCCTCATTCCTCCATCTGGTGAGAAATTTAATAAGTTTTTTTTTTTTTTTTTTTTTATAGCTTTTAGGGGGACTTCTTTTCTAGTAGGGTGAAGATCTGTGTTTTTAGGGAAAAAAAAAATTTCCCTAAATCAAAACAGCAAACTACATGAAGAACTAAAACGTGGAAAAATTGCAGAGTTAAAGGAAGTACCACAATCAATTATTTCTCTTTCTTTTATTTCTTTCTTCTTTTTTATTCCTTTTTTCCTTCCCTCTATCCTTCTTTTCTTTCTTCCTTATCCCATCCTTCCTTCCTTCCCTTCCATCATTTCTTTTTCTCCCTCTTTCACTCATTCACCCACTCCCTTCCTTCCTTTTCTTCCTTTTCCCTTCCTTTTTCCGGTTCTCCTATCCATCTTTTCTTTCTTTTTCTTCTATCCTTCCTTCCTTTCTTCCTCCCTCCCTTCCTTCCTTCTACCCTTCCTTCTTTCCTTCCTTTCTTCCTCTCTCCCTCCTTCCCTCCCTCCCATCCTTCCTTCCTTTCTTCCTTCTTTAATAAATCTACGCGTCTGAAAAAAATAAATAAACATTTTCCTAGGTGTACTTTTTAAAAATTTAAGTGAACTTTTTTCTTTCTACTTGTAATGCATAAATTATTAAAATGCAAGGATTATCCTTAATTATAGAGTAATAAAGTATTTCACCTATAGGAAATTTGGCTGCAGACAGTAGAAAAAAAGCTAAACAGTTTTCTTCACTTTAAGTACAACACAAATTTGCTGAAAGGATATTGGGTAATTCATAGAACTCACAAGGAAGCTGGAAAGACAGGTTGAGAAAACTGGCAGGAACCAAAGGAAACACAACATAGTGAAGATCTCCCCATAGGAAGAGTTTACTTCATAAATGGCAATGCCAACATCACTACTGGGTTTGCTGCTGTAACATCACTGTCCCTAGTAACTTGCCTACTTGATGTCTGGTAGTTTCCCTAAATACCCTCCAGTGCACTTCTGGATTTTGACTCTGATGCCGATATGGTAAATAATCTCTCATTTTTCATAACTTTCTAAAGACTTAAATTTAGGGCTGGGACTTTAAATTCATCAAGCCTAGTTCACATGGCCAAGCTTTTGTTAAGGAGCTAAAAGAAGAGATATCTGTTTCATTGGGCTGCCTTTGTGGGGGCCTGAAAAGCACCTGTGACGTACTCAGCCTCCAATTCAATGGCAAAACTACCTCCCACTGTGAACCCTGGAGGGAATAGCCCTCCCTGAATATAAAATCCTCTAAAGCAGCTGAGCTAAGAGTTACATAAGTAAGGTAGAAACATTTTTCTAAGTGTGTCATCACTTGAACCCTTAGCCTATATTAGGTGCTCCATCCACATACACCTTCCTTGAACCTCCTCTTCGTTACCAGTTTTATTCCTTCAGGTTCCTGATTGTCTGATCAAACCAAAACAGATCTTTCCACAAAGCAAAATATAGATGAAACTGTTTATATTTGGAAGCTCTGCTTCTTGGATGCATTCTGTAACATTGTCCAATTCTTTAGAAATTCCAATTCTGAGGTTATAATCTAGCAGCAATCCATTCCTTGCAGCATCTGTCATCTCCTGGAAGGCCAGCTGCCAACGAGGCTCGGGTTGTCTTTCACTCCTGTTTTACCCGGACATAGAGAGCTCCCCCCAACCTTTGGTGGGGTTGAAGGAAGTGCAGCCCTGGGATAGGAAAGTAAGGGAGAGGCTCCTGGAAATCACTCGGACTTCAGGCCAAGCTTCTGATCTATGGATTCCGTGAGATAAAAACATTCTTCAGGGAAGGCTTGTCTCTATCAGTAAATTAGCCTTATAACTCTGTGCTCCTAATAGAACATTTGGGACATATAATAAGCTGGTGTGCCTGGGTCAGTATTCAGTCTCAGTCACCACCCAGTGACAAGTCAATGTTTATTTCTCAGTATGGGAGAGGGGAACTCTCTGAAACAAATATTTGTTATATATAAAATATCTAAAGGTTTTTGGTACTCCATATTACACCTCAATATGCTAGAGTCTGGGGTCTGGGTATCTAGGAGCAACTGTATCCAAAGAACAAAAGTATAGAACTCTTTGTACAGCCGTCTGGAGAATGCTTTCTCGCTGTGGATCCTACACAAACCTGTTTACCTCTGAGACGATTCACTCCGTGTGGCAAAAGTGAACTCACTCATGTAGGATATGTAGCCTCCAAAACTGGAAGGGGCCTATGAATTAATTGCTTTTCATTGTAGGTGGTGGTGGAGAGTACAAATTTGAACAAAGTATGCTTCCATTTGGTGAGGATATCCCAACATGATCAAGATGACTAGACTCATAGAAAGCACCCCAAGGGAGAGGTGGTGGCAGTGATGCTTGTCACATCCTTGTATTTTTATTTTCACATATTTAGCAAGGCATCTTGATTGTGTATATTTCCTGTTTACACATTATATTAACCTTATGGTGGACAGGTGAGCCATTTCATGGGAAAGCAAGAAGCATACTATTCCCCCCACACACACACTGCCTCGGATTTAGAAATTTAGAGACAGGTACTGAAAGTTCTTTGCTTCTCCTGCACCCCCACCCCCCAAATAAAAAAGGAAGAGTAATTTTGGAGGTGCGTTTGCCTTTTGGGGGATATGGAGGTAAAAAAGCATTATCCATAGCAAAAGCTACATTCAGGGTACCGTGTGCTGTATTTAAGAGGACAATATATGGAATAGCAGTGAAAAATCAAAGTACGCAGCTTATTGAATTCATAAAAGTAATTCCCTGTTGTTCTGAAGACAGTGTAGTGGCAAAACTAAGAAGTTAAAATACAGTTGAGTAAGAATCGACAGCACTAAGATTTTGATATTGGTACTGTGCAGTAAAGAGTTAACTTAGCAGCCTTGACTACTACCCAAAGCCTGTACATTCCAAAGATCTTCAGATCTGGCCCTTGACTATCTTCTGGGAAGTCAGCTCTGAGTACTTGAATGTCCTGCCTGATAAGAATGTCTTTTTATACCTGACTTCTTGGGCCAAGTCGGTAGTTTATACTAACAAAGTGATTTACAGTGAGTGGCTATTTTCTGTTTGTTTTTTGTCTTTCTGTATGCCTACTTTTGGCCATACTATATCTTTTTGCTCTCTGGGGATATACAGGCTAAAGACTGAACAGCTAAGGGCAGTCATACCTGTGCTTCATACCTACATGACTGATCCTGAATAAATGGAAGCCAGTGCTCAGATGAGCTTCCCTGTTTGGCAATATTTTTTACATGTTGTCACAAAACATTGCTTAGAGAATTAAGCACTCTCTGTTGTATTTCACTGGAAGGAGACAACTGGAAGTTCAAGCCTGGTTTCTCCTGGGCTCCTCCTTATGTGTCTTTTTCCTTGCCAGTTTCAGCATGTATCCTTTGACTGTAGTAAACCATAATGATGAGTATAATGACTTTACTGAGATCTGTGAGATCATTAAACCTGAGAGTAGCCTTTGTGACCTCTGACGTGGGTATTACATTCTGAAAATATCTTCATGTATTTTGCTCTTCTTTTTAAATTAAGATTTTAATGATTCAACATAACTTAATTCTGCTGTATAAAAAAATAGAACTTAAAATCTACATGCATTTCAGCAACAGAAATGGCTACAAAAAGACCTATTTTTCCTACACTCTCATCTTTAAAATGTATTACATGAATTTGCCTTATTAGTACTAAGAATCTTATTAGAGTAAAATGTTAGCATCCTGAGAATAATCCTTATATAAATGACATACGTAAAAATGTTCTCAGTCCAAGAAACAATGATATATAAAACTAATCATTTATAAATGGAATACGGAGCCCTGGCAGTGCAAAAGGTTAAGTGCTCTGCTGTGAACCAAATGGGGATAAGCTCCTGGGAAGAAGAAACTGGTGATCTGTTTCCTTGAAGATTGCTATTGCTCTTGTCAAGAAAACCTTATGGGACAGTCCTACCCTGTCACATGGGATTGTTGTAAGTCAAACACAACTTGACAGCACCCAACAACAACAACAACATAAAACTGAATGAATTAAAGGATTTTTAAATTTATACCTTAAAATATAAACTAATTCATTTATTTATTCATTATTTCATCTGCATATATTTATTGAATATCTACTACATGGCAGGCACTATTTTATTTTACTGGATAGTGATTCTAAAAGTTTGTGCTCTGACAAAGTTTATTAGGAAAGTAAAAAAGTGGAAAAAAATAAACAGGTAACTGATAATGGTAAATACTGCTATGAATATGTCCTATGAACAGAATTAAAAAGGTTTTTGTAATTAATGGCTTCATGATACCTTTGAAGTTTAGGTAAGTTTTTAAATTTTTTTAATTGTAGAGAAAATGACAATCATTTAATAAAATCAAGATATATGGAACTCTGAATCAACAAGAAAAAAAGTGAGCACCATCTTTTCTTTTAATGTAAACCAATGATTAAGAAAAAAATTTAGCTCATTTCAATATACCTTTTCAAACTACTTTTTTACACAGTTTTTTTTTTAATATTTGAGTAAATGAACATGCAAAAATATGGAACTTACTCTACAACTCATAAGCTTCCATTTAATGAGTACCCAGTTTATACTGAGTCAAGAGACTACAATTGCCAGAATACTAGAATATATCTTCTAAGCGTCTTCAGTGTAAACTAGTATCTGAATTACCTAATAAGATGAAAGAGAATAAGAATAAAAATACAGATAACAAATATATAAATACATATAATGCAGGTTGAATAGATGTGTAAATTCTTCAGTCTTCAATAAATTAATAAGTGAAACAAGTCCTTTGGATTTAGCAAAAAGCAGGTAGCCAATACCATTCAAAACAAAGGTATTTGTGGTGAAGACACACTATAGAAGGTCTTCATTGTTGGTAGCTGTTGTCTAGTCAACTGACTCAGAACAACAGAAAAAAATATTGCCTGGCCCTGTGACATCTTCATGATCATTGGGTTCTCAAATTTATGGTGGTCTCTACTCAAACACCTCTTTCCCATTCCTCCTGTCTTTAGAAAATAATTCTAATAAGCTCAACATTTTAGCTCTTAAAATATTCACTTTTACATAACACAAACACATATATTGTTACAAAAATACCAAGAACATCTGTTATGAAGCCAATTTTCCCAGCAAGCTTTCTAGTCCTCTCCGGTCCATTTTTTAAAAAAATTTCTACTACTGTAGTGGTCTATGTTGTTTGTCTATATTTCCCACATTATCAGAGGAGAAATAGGTAGCAGAACGGTAATGTTTGTACCTGTGAACATTATACCCTTGCTGGTAAAATGATCCCTTAAGGTGTCCTCCAAGAATGAAGAACACCAAAGACATAAGGGAAAGATGAGCACAAGAGACAGAAATGGCCAGAGAATACATCAGCCTGAGACTAGAAGAACTAGATGGTATCTGGCTACCAACAATGACTATCTCGACAGGGAACACCACAGAGAATCCCTGATGGAGCAGGAGAACAGTGGGATGTAGATTTTAAATTCTCATAAAAAGACCAGACTTAATGGTCTGACTGAGACTAGAGGGACCCCAGAGGTCATGGTCTCTTGACCCTTTATTAGCCCGAGGTTGGAACCATTCCCAAAGCCAACTTTTCAGACAGGGATTGGACTAGACTATAAGACAGAAAATGGTACTGGCGAGGACTGAGCTTCTTGGCTCAAGTAGACGCATGAGACTATGTGGGCAACTTCTTTCTGCAGGTGAGATGAGAAGGCAGAGGGGGAAAGAAAGTGGTTGAAAGGACATGGGGGACACAGGGTGGAGAGGAGGAGTGTGCTGTCTTATTAGGGGGAAAGCATTTAGGAGTACATATCAAGGTGTGTGCAAGTTTTTGTATGAGACTGACTTGCTTTGTAAACTTTCTCTTAAAGCACAATAAATAATAGTAATAATAATAAAAAAAACAGATTTTCCTCCAAGTCTGACAAAGTTTTACGCAAATAGATTTTCCTTGCGTATGGACATCTAATGAGGTTTATCACATCTTTTTTCGCTTGTGAATTTGGTCTAGAAACACTATTGTATCACCCCTTATAGAATGATAGTCACCAAAAGTAATTGCAAACAACCAAGAAAAAAAGAGTTGAAATCATAAAAATAAACTTGGTATGGTTATCTATTTTCCTATCTGCTCAGGCAAGAGTACTTCTTTGAAGATGGTCACAAAGAATACTAGATAGTTTCCCATTCTCCTTAATTTCACTGGGGAACAGAGCTGAATTGTAGGTTAAATTTACCCAGATGTACACACACAAAGAAAAGTACAAATTTGGTAGTGCTCTATCTATTCCTTTGGAATAAGGTAAAAATACCAAGAGAGAAGAAATGTAAACAGTCAATTAAAAACTGATTAATCGGACTTTGGTGAAGAACTGTAATATAACATGGAGAGCAGAAGCCACATCATGATGCAAGCTCCACAGGTCTGATTCCATCAGCTTTGAAGTCCATATACATGTGCTCAGTGTCATGTTGTATTTCCTTTTGAGATTAACCTTTCTGTCATTAGAGAATTGACTTCACAATTAATACCTACATCTAATCTCCATAGCTCCTCAATCCTCTTGACGGAAAACAAAATAAAAGTACCTTAACATGTATTTACTCAGAAGGTATCTCAAAAATGAGAAACTTAATGAAATTGATAGACTGCGCAGGTAAGATGCTCTCTGGGAAGGACGTTCTAAGGATTTCATACTGTTGTTCACTGGGATGCAGAAATACCCTATCTGCTATTAAATGACGTTAATTTGGTATATGTGTCATCCTCGTAACAAGAACAACCATTTAGCTCACTATACAAAATTACAAAATTATTCTTAAATGTATAATGGATGTCAAAGTATCTCTTAGATTGAATTGTCAAAATTTTTCCTACTTAGGGTAGTACAAAAGCTATTTATAGGGGGAATGTATGAATTTTGAGAGATGATCATAGTGGTTTTAAGGGAGAGAAAATATTATCTTTGAGTTAAATCCACATAACCGTAAAAAGAATCAAAGAAACTTCAGCAAGAATATTTCTATCCTGTACATTTTAATGTGCCCTGGCATACAAAGAAGAGAACAACCAGTGTTACATTTGCAGAAGCTGAACTGGAGTCTGTGGACTTAGATAAGTGATTTAAAAGTCATCCAACCCAGTTTCAAAACAAATAATCGCTTGTTAAAACAAAATACATTTTCCAGTAGTACTCTATTTTTCCTCTTACTTCAGTCATTTCATTTACTATTCCATGTTATCCTAGGTTTTTATTTTTTTTTTTTTTTCTGTGTGTAAATATCCTCATTGACATTTCAACTTCTTCCTGTAAAGTTTTGGAGAGGGAAATATTTACACTTGATCCAAAGTTTAAACAAATTCTATTTGTAACAAATGACCAGAAAAAACCGAACCTCACTGACCGAGTTCGCCCTGCTGGGATTAGCAGACACCCTGAAGCTACAGATCACCCTCTTTTTGCTCTTTGTTGTGATTTACACACTCACAGTCCTGGGGAATGTGGGGATGATCCTGCTAATCAGGGTGGACTCTCGACTTCACACACCCATGCATTTCTTCCTGGCTAACTTGTCCTTTGTGGATGTTTGCTACTCATCCACCATCACCCCAAAGATGCTGGTAGATCTGTTGTCTGAGAGGAAAACCATCACCTTTCCTGGCTGCTTCCTGCAGATGTATTTATCACCCTGGCAACAACTGAATGCATCCTCTTTGGGTTAATGGCCTATGATCACTATGTGGCCATATGTAACCCACTCCTTTACTCCTTAATCATGTCCAGGACAGTCTGCCTTAAAATGGCAGCTGGGGCCTTTACAGCAGGATTGCTGAACTCCATGGTTAACACAAGTTATGTAAGCAGCTTACCATTCTGTGGTTCCAATATAATCTATCACTTCTTCTGTGACAGCCCCCCTCTTTTTAAGCTCTCTTGTTCTGACACACGCCTGAATGAAAGCATCATTTCCACTTTCGCTGCTATAAATATGTTTGGAACTCTGCTGGTCATCCTTACTTCCTACTCCTACATTCTCTTCTCCATCTTTCGTATGCATTCAGGGGAGGGGAGGCGCAAAGAGTTCTCAACTTGTGCCTCCCACTTGACTGCTATAATTCTGTTCTATGTAACCGCCATCTATACTTATCTGCGACCCAGGTCTAGTTACTCCCTGAGTCAAGATGAAGTGGCCTCTGTGTTCTACACAGTAGTGATCCCCATGCTGAATCCCCTGATCTACAGCCTCAGGAATAAGGAAGTAAAGAAGGCTTTGTGGAATGTGACTACCAGGAAAAGAATCCCTTCATTTCTGATGCCACCTGGTTAATTTTTCTGAACTAAATTGAGTATTTAATTATTTTCCAAATAAAATAAAGTTTTTGATTAACTTCCAAGGGCTAATTCAAACACACAGGTTCTCATTAGAATATTTTCAAAGTAAACACATTCTTTTAATACTCAAATATCTGTATCTAATTAAAGATAGACAAATAATAACAGGGGCATGGATGTTTATGTTATAATCAGTCTGTATGGTTACTGGGTCTTTAAAAATAGAACTTATTCATAATGCACACTTGGCTGTAGAAAAAAGGAGATTAACTATTTAGAGACAAAAGTCACAATATCACATAGAACTAGCCATATAGAATATTTTGGTCCACCAAAAAAAAAATTTTTTTTTTTATTCAGTGTTTTCCCATATGCATTCCTTTTTACCACTTGTTAAGATAACTGTTAGCTATCTATAACATATTTCATAAATGCTTTGAAGTTATAATGGATTTTTTTTTAAATTTAGTGATATATATCATAGAAGGATGCTTAAATCAAACTTCAGGACTAAACTTTTATTACACTTCCAAGCTTTTATCTTTCTATTTCTCTTTCCCTACCTATATACACCTACATTTGTTAAAGAATGAATGTGCCTTCGTGCAAAAATTGGCTCTTAAGGACACTGCTGACTGATTTGAATGCGCCAATGACAGCACTCCTTTCATTCCCTGACCCTTTTCTTGAAACTTTCTGAACCCTTCTTCCCCTTTCTGTCTTCCGGAGTCACACACACATACACACACATCAGAAATTAAAAAAAAAAAGATACAACCCACTCATCTATTACAAAGGGTCCCAATAGACAACAGACTTTTAAAGGAAGTAGATGAGTCTTCAATGTATGAATCTTACACAAATTCTTTATTAGGTTCTTGATTTTCTTCATAGAAATCTTCTTTCAATTGTTAATAGAGAGCAATTGAAAGTCACCTTAATATAAATGGGAAGCACAATTAATATGGAGGTTGCCATCAAAGGTTTATTTACAATGTGTGTTTTAAGGAAATTATGTATTGATCATAACATCGCATAATGAAACAGTAATATTATGTGGCTTCCTCTGTAAAACTTAGGGATAGAAAAAACGTGTTGGAGATGCAATAAAGTCATTCCAGAGTTTGGGGTTTTCAGCATATCTTATTTTGAGCCATATACTCTGCTGTCTAACTCAGCTGTCCTCAATCTGATTAATCTCATTTACGAAGTCTGCAGATATTGCCATCTTTGGAACCTAGTACCACTTTCTGATGCTGGGTCCATTTTAATTCATTGAATATGTGTTTTACATAGATTTTGATACTTTCTCTAACTCCTAATTACATGCAGTAAAACTTTTTTAAAAAAAAAAATTGTCAAATTCCCTGGCTTATTGTTCAATGTATTTATATGAAAAGAATTTCAAAAAATTTTGTTTTCTCTAACTCAAAGGAAATTTTGCTTTAAAAAGTGATGAGAAACATAATTTTGTATATAATGTGATTTCTTCACCTCTTTCTTTAATGTTTGACAATATTTATCAAACCCTCCTTTATAAAGTTAATGCTCTTTTTTTCTCTCTGCTATAGTATCCTAATTGTTTTTATTTTTCTACTTTCCCGATCTCTCTTGTTTTCACTTAAATATTTGATGTTATACCCTTCCCAAAAGTGCACAGGTATCAATTAATACTTCAACTTTGCTCAATCTTTTTTTGGATAATGAATTTGTTAAAGTTAATTAAGGGAATTTGAGATATTGCCACTAGATTTTGTTCTGCACGGTATGTTCAGTAGTGATTATCCATTGCCACCAAGTCAAATCCAACTCATAGCAACACTACAGGACAAAGTAGAACTGCCTCCTAGGATTTCCAAGAAGCACCTGGTGGATTTGAACTGCCGACCTTTTGGTTAGCAGCCATAGCACTTAACCACTACACCACCGGGGTTTCCCAATACTGATTTAAAAAAAAAAAAAAGATTGCTATCAAGTCTCTTCCGACTCAGAAATCCTATAGGACAGAGTAGAACTGCCCCATAGAGTTTCCAAGGAGTGCCCGGTGGATTGGAACTGCAGACCTTTTGGTTAGCAGGCATAGCTCTTAACCACTAAACCACGTGAGGCCAAATAGAGACTTGGCTTCCAAAACATGAACATTACAAAGCTGAAAAAGGAAATAAATAATTTGGAAGAAGTAATGGAATTCAAGAATCATATGGGTTCAAATAATAAACCAAAAACATTAATGTTATATTATTAAGAGACAGAGTCCCATATATAGACAGAAAACAAATGTGTACAAATGGTTTAATATTAATGTATAGAAATTTTTGAATTCACTTAAATGTCAACTAATTTGTACACCATACTTTACATAGTTCTATTAGCTATGGGAAGTCATGCTTCTAGTGATAAAATAAGACTAATGCCCTAGTTAATTGAAGAAATAATTCTATTTCAATTCACACTGGTCCAATAAAACCAATGATGGTATATTAATTTATAGTCAACACGCTTCAGAGGAGACAAATAAACACTATTATGCTAAGAAGGTAGTAGTACCCAAATTGTCCAGGTGTCTAGAAAAAAAAAAAAAGTCAAAAAGTGGTCAAGTTGATGTGAGAATATTTAATCTGTAAAAGAGGAATACAGAATGACTTAATGGCTGTATTGAAAATATGGGATATATGTCAAATACAATGTGTCAAGTATAGAATGTATGTCAAACAGAACCTGTGACATCAGAAAGTAGAAATGTAGTCACTGTAGCTAAACTTAAATACAATTTACTGCTTTGGCTGGGAACTTTGTGCATACTATCAATGAGATTTTCTTTTAATTTTGGCATTTTAATGCTTCTGTGAAGACATTGCCCACAACCATCACATTAGAGGTGTTTGTGTTCGGTAACTTACCAAAAATTATTGCCAGCTTAGGAGGTGATAAATACTGACCACGGAATTTTGAAGCTTTGCAAGCCAGGGATCGACCTGATTAAGATCTATGTCAAAAATTTGTCTGAATTTCTGAATTGGGCTGCAAGCCCTCAACCTCCGGAATTTGTATGATAATTTTAACTCTGTATTGTCAAATGAATGAACACATAAAATAAATAAATAAAACATAGTTTCGTTTCATTGAGATTTTGTTGAGGACATGTCAGATTTATTAATATAGGAGCAGGAGAAGAAGCAAGGTGAAAAAAATGTGATTTGGAGGGAATAGGGGAACAGAGGAAATCCTGGTGGTGTAATGATTAAGTGCTATGGCTGCTAACCAAAACGTCGACAGTACGAATCCAGCAGGTGCTCCTTGGAAACCCTATGGGGCAGTTCTACCCTGTTCTACGGGGTCTCTGTGAGTGGAAGTCAACTTGGTGGCAACAGGTTTTTGTTTCGTTTTGTTTTTTAGGGGAATAGAAATTTTGTTTTTATGAGAATCATAATGCTTACATAAGTACCATTAAAAAAAAGTGAAAGAAAAGTTGGTTTTATTTCATGCATCATAAAATCATCATGTTGAAATCATGTGTTAACAAAGAAGACTGTGTATCAGAATCATTAGAAATGGTAGATTTAGCAAGCATTAGTTAGAAGGAAGAAGCATCACAGCTAAAGAGCAAATGATAAAGATATAACTATGGCTGATTGTAATGCCATAGCTGTATTCCCTGTAGTAGTTTACCAGCTAACCGTGGGCTCATATAATGATGTCAGAGGCAGAGCAACAAGTAACAAGTTGTGTTTTTAAATGGGCCATTGTCGATGATTTTTTTGTTTCCAATTTGTTAATCTTGATTTTTCCTTTAATAATAATACACATTACATTTTTCCCCTGGGCATAGGCTGATAGCTTTGTATCAGAAGTGTTGTTATTGTTAGCTGCCTTTAAGTTGATCCAGGACTCATGACAACACCATGTATACAGAACAAAATGCTGCCCGGTCCAGCACTATCCCCATTATTTATTGTGGAGCAGGCCATTGTGATCCACAGGGTTTATTTAGAAGCAGATCACCTTTCTTCCTACTAGATCTTAGTCTGGAAGGTCCACTGAATCCTGTTCATATCAAAGCAACACACAAGTCTCCAGTGACAGACGGGCGATGGCTGTGTGTGAGTTGCATTGCCCAGGAATCAAACTTGAGTCTCCTTCATAAAGGTGAGAATTCTACCACTGAACCACTGTAAAAGACTGTATAATGCGTATTTTCATTTCTTCTCTTAACTGATTTAAAAAAGCAATTGTATAAAGCAATACGTATATGATTTCTGTTTGGGCCTACGAAATGTAGAAATAAAATATATCTGACAATAACGGCACACAGGCATGTGGGAAGGAAGCTGTGTAGGAGTAAGGAAATAAGGTTGTGCCAGTCCAGAGGAACAAATGAAGAGAACCAGAAATGGTAAATAAGAAGGTTAATGCAGTAAACATTATGAATACATACTTTTTTTTCCTCTTTTCTCATTATCTTTTATTGCATAAATCTACATAAAGTAATGGGCTCAAACAGCAACAATTGTGAAGATGGAGAAGTGACGGGCAACGTTTTGTTCTGTTGTACAAGGGGTTACTATGAGTCAGAACTAACTCAATTGCACCGAAGAACAACAAAAAACAATGTAAGAATTAAAATAATTTATTTTGGAGTTTATAACACACAGAGATACAAAAAGTATAAGAGTAGTAGCCAAAAAGGAGAAAGCGAGAATAGAGCTACACAGAAGTAACATATTCTTATCATCAGAACTACGTTAGTGCAAATCTGAAGGAATCACTGTTAAGTTTTGGTCTATATTGTAAAGCCTAGAATAAACACTAAGAAATAACACAAGAAATAGTAAAAATATTATTAAAACTTACACTAGAAAATATTCACACTTTGCAAAAGAAAAGAGTAAAGGAGGAATGGAGAGAAAAAAAAAGAGCTACATACAAAACAAAAAGTAAAATGGCTTCAAGTATAAACATAATCCAGTCAAAATAATCCAGTCAAAAGTCAGAGGTTGTCAGACTAGTCAAAAAAAAAAAAAAAAAAAACAATTGAAGTTCCTGCTATATATTACTAAAAGGTGACAAATTTTAGATTCAAGGACACAAGTAGATTGAAAGTAAAGCAATGGTGTTTGCGTCGTGATTGTCTACTTTGTCTTTCTCATAAAGAGACTGCTGAAAAAAGTAACAATTGACCAAACCAAAACAGTAAAGTATAAAAGATCTGTAAGTCTTCAGAGAAATCCAGTTGATGGGATTCAAAGCTCTGAATGGAAAGCTGGAAATCTGAACATATGCAGAAATAGAGTGAGTTCCTCTGTTGTAATCAGAAGGACAGAATAAGAATGGAAAGATGAATGTATGTTTTTGTAGGTACAGGTAGATTTTCATATTTATTACCAGGCATTTGAGGATGTTCCTATTTGATACCTTCTATTTCTTCTTTTAACATAAATGTGAGGTAGCTAGGTGAATGGAATAGGAGTATGGGACATCAGAAACTACAGAATAGCAAGAAAGATTTTGAAATATTCATGTCAGAAAGAGTTTGTTCAAGCCAGTGTGGCACACTCAGACTCAATTAAAAAGAGTCTGATGAAGGGATTGTTCAGAAAATGTGAACAGGAATAGTGAAATCAACAGGAGTTGAGAAAGTATCACCAGTGTTGACCAAAGAAGCTAGGGGAAGAACCTATTCAGGAACCTGGAGAGGACTGCAGCCAAGAAGGATGAGTTCTGTGATAAGATAAACCAAACCAAACCCACTGCCGTCAAGTAGATTTCGACTCATAGCGACCCTATAGGACAGAGTAGAACTGCCCCACAGAGTTTCCAAGGAGCACCTGGTGGATTTGAACTGCCGACCTCGTGGATAGCAGCTGTAAGACTTAACCACTACGCCACCAGTGTTTCCTGTGATAAGATATACAGCCTTTAAATAGGAAAAAATGCCACCGCAGATCTTCAGCACAGCTGAGAAGAACAGAGGAAAAAGTGCATTACTCTTTTTCTTCTCAAATGTTCATCTCTTTCATCTCCATTGGCAAAAAAAAAAAAAAAAAAAAGTTGCTATCAGTTCCCCTTCAGCTAACAGCTGCGTGCACTAACCATTTGCATCACCCACGGACTGTCTTCCCTTGGCCAAACCCAATCAGAAGCCAAGTTCAAGGAAACCTGAGTGATCAAAACCAGAGTTTAGTGACACAGGACATAAACGAAAGCAGAGTTGGGTGGGAAATGAAAGTGGGCCAGCAAAACACTGTCTGAAAAAACATTGTCTAGCATGGTTCATTTCTTTTGCCTTTCAGCATCCACTCTTGTCTTTTATCTTCAAGGAGGGGGAAAAAAAGACGGGGGAACACAAAAGATCCATTGCTACCATATGGAATCAGGTAAATTCAGTATTCCTTTCATTTGGATCTTAAATAGAAAACATAGCCAACACCAGTCCTCTTCGTATAAGGCAGTCAGTGCAAACAGGAAAAAAGTATATACATATATATAATTAGCAAAAAAATATAAATGCATTTTAGCTGTGGAGGCCAGTTTAACATTCCCCGTTACTCTTTGCCGGTATTTAGTTTGGTCAGTTTTCTTTTCCATTGTTTTTTTTTTTTTTTTTTTTAATTTGGTGTTTATGTGTGTGGGTGTGTGTGTGCTGATTCAAAGCTTAATTCTAATAGAATTTAAGTATTAATGGCCTTTGTAAGTCTGGTGGTTTTAGTTTTCCATTCTTCAGTGCTTTTGGACATGGGGTACTAATAGTTAACCCAGTAAAATCTCTGGTTCCAGGCATGCTCTTTTTTAATTCCGTCATACAGCAAAACCACATTTTCCTTCCTTGGTAATACTGAATATTTAATAATCATCCTACTCTAGATAATGACCTTCTCCCCTTCCTATTCCTAAATTGCTACAAGGAGCTCCAAAAGGCTGAATGTGAGGGCAATCACAACTTTCATTTAATTGAAACTTGACTTTTTACTCAGTGGAACCATTCTTCTCTTGAATACTAGTAATTCAGTAATAATGCAGTGAGCCTAGAGTCATAGGAAGAAGTAAATTAAAAAACACAATATTATATTAGATCTAGTTTTAATAGTGACTGTTCTAGTTCCACTTTTTGAGTTCCAAATCCAATAATTTTGACTGTATGGGAGAAGATGCCCCTGTCTCTCTGCTAGCTTCTGTCTTTTATATCTCAAAAGAAATTGACTTAAAATGCAATCTTGTAGATTGAATCCTGACTCATTAACATAATTGCCTCTAATCCTGCCTCATTAACATCATAGTGGTAGGATTTACAATGCACAGAAAAATCACATCAGATGGCAAAATTGTGGTCAATAACATAACGGTGGAAATTATGGACAAGTTGATTCATGTTTTTGGCAGGCACAATTCAACCCATAAGAGCCTAAATGAGTTATATATGAATTTTCCTAGAGGTCAGTTGCAACGTTTAAGAGTACAGCTGCTAACCAAAAGGTTACTAACCGCAAGGTTGGTAGTTCAGACCCACCCAGCGCTCCCCAGGAGAAAGTCCTGGCAATCTTCTTCCTTAAAGATTGTTGTTGTTGTTAGGCGCTGTCAAGTCAGTTCAGACTGATAATTACCCTATGCACAACAGGATGAAACACTGCCCAATTCTGCGGAATCCTCACAATCATTGCTATTCTTGAGCCCATTGTTGAAGCCACTGTGTCAATCCATCATGTTGAGGGTTTTCCTCTTTTTCACTGACCCTCTAATCTACCAAGAATGATGTCCTCCTCCAGTACCTGGCCCCTTCAGATAACGTGTTAAAAGTATGTGAGATGAAGTCCACCATCCTCGTTTCTAATAAGCATTCTGGCAGTACTTCTTCTAAGACCCATTTGTTCACTCTTTGGCAGACCATGGTATATTTCATATGCTTCACAAGTTTCATAATTCAAAGGCATCAATTCCTCTTCAGTCTTCCTTACTCATTGCCCAGCTTTCACATGCATAAGAAGTGATTGAAAACACCAGGTGTTTCAACCAGGTGCTTCAGGTGCTACTCAGTCCTGTAGGCAAAGATCTCAGTGAGATCTTTGCAGCAGATTCACCCAATGCAATGTGTCAAATGATTTCCTGATTGCTCCTTCCATGGGTGTTGATTGTGGACTCGAGTGACATGAAAACCTTAACAACTTCACTGTTTTCTCCACTGATCATGATGTTGCTTATTGGTCCAATTGTGAGGATTTTTCTTTTCTTTATATTGAGGCGTAATCCACACTGAAGGCTGTGGTCTTTGTTCTTCATCAATAAGTGCTTCAAGTCCTTTTCACTTTCAGCAAGCAAGACTGTGTTATCTGCATATCACATGTTGTTAATGAGTCTTCCTCCAAAGCTGATTCCCCATTTTTCTGCATATAGTACAGCTTCTCAGATTATTTTCTCAGCATACAGATTTAAAAAAATATGGTGAAAAGTACAACCCTGATACACACCCTTCTTTACTTTAAATTACACAGTGTCTCCTTGTTCTGTTCCAGTGATTGCCTCTTGTTCTAAGTACAGGTTCCTCATGAGCATAATTAAGTGTTCTGGAATTCCCATTCTTTGCAATATTATCCATGATTTTCTATGATCCACAGAGTGCAATTCCTTTGCATAGTGAATACACAGGCAAACATCTTTCTGATATTCTATGTTTTCAGCCAGAGTACATCTGACATGAGCAATAATATCCCTTTTTTCACACCCTCTTCATAATTTGGCTTGAATTTCTGGCAGTTCCCTTTTGATGTACTGCTACAGCCACTTTTGAACCATCTTCAGCAAAATTTTACTTGTGTGCGATATTAGTGATATTGTTCAATAATTCTGCATTCTGTTGTGCTAACTTAGAAATTAATACAAATATGCATCTGTTCCAGTCAGTTGGCCAAGTAGCTTTCTTCCAAATTTCTTGGCATAAATGAGTGAGCACTTCCACCTCTACATCTGTTTGTTGAAACATCTCAGTTAGTGTTCTGTCAGTTATTGAAGGCTTGTTTTTTGCCAATGCTTTCAGGGCATCTTGAGCCTCTTCCTTCAGTACCATCGTTTCTTGATCATATGCTACCTTCTGAAATGTTTGAATGTTGACCAATTCTTTTTGGTACAGTGATTCTGTTCATTACTTCCATCTTATTTTGATTTTCCCTGCATCTTTTAGTATTTTCCCCCATTGAATCCTTCAATATTGCAACTCAAGTATTGGATTTTTTTTTTTAATTCTTTCAGTTAGAGAAATAAGGAGCATATTCACCTCTTCTGGTTTTCTATCTCCAGGTCTTTGCACGTTTCATTTTAATACTTTATCTTCTAGAGCTGCCCTTTGAAGTCTTCTGGTCAGCTCTTTTACTTCATAATTTCTTCTTTTCTCTTTAGCTACTCTACTTTCAAGAGCAAATTTGAGAGTCTCTCCTGATACTCATTTTGGTCTTTTCTTTCTTTCCTGTCTTTCTAATGACTTCTTGCTTCATGTATAAAGTCCTTGATGTCATTCCACTATTCCTTTGGTATCTGGTCATTAGTGTTCAATGTTTCAAATTTATTCTTGAGATAGTTTCTAAATTCAGGTGGGATATACTCAAGGTTGTATTTTGGCTCTTGTGGACTTCTAATTTTCTTTAGCTTCAGCTTGAACTTGCATATGAACAATTGATGGTATGTTGCACACTTGGCCCTTGGTCTTGTTCTGATTGATGATATTGAGCTTTTCCAGCCTCTCCACAGATGTAGTCAATTTGATTCTTGTGTATTCCATCTGGAAGGTCCACATGCATAAACAAAAAAAAAAAATTTTTTTTTTTTTTTTTATAGTTGCTGTTTATGTTGTTGAAAAAAGGTATTGGCAATGAAGAAGTCATTGGTCTTGCAAAAATCTATCATGTGACCTCCAATGTCATTTCCATCACCAATGCCATGTTTTCCAAGTAGCGATCCCTCTTCTTTGTTTCCACCTTTCACCTTCCTATCACCAGTAATTATCATTGCATCTTGATTGCATGTTTGATCAATTTCAGACTGAGAAGTTGGTAAGAATCTCAATTTCTTCATCTTTGACCTCAGTGGTTGTGGCATAAGTTTGAATAATAGCTGTACTAATTGGTCTTCCTTGTAGGCATATGGATATTATCCTAATATTGACAGCATTATACTTCAGGATAGATCTTGAAATGTTCTTTTTGGCGATGAACATGATGCCTTTCATCTTCAATTTGCCATTCCCAGCATAGCAGACCATATATGGTTGTTCAACTCAAAACGACCAATACCAGTTCATTTCAGCTCACTAATGCCTAGTGTATCTATGTTTATGCATTTCATTTTTAATGATTTCCAATTTTCTTACATTCTTAATTCATGTAATCCACATTTTGATTATTAATGGATATTTGCAGCTATTTCTTCTCATTTTGAGTTGTGCCACATCAGCAAATGAAGATTCCAAAAGCTTGACATCAACCACATCATTAATGTTGACTCCACTTTGAGGCGGCAGCTCTTCCCCAGTCATCTTTCAAGTGCCTTTCTTCCTGAGAGGCTCATCTTCTGGCACTATGTTTGACAATGCTCCACCAGTATTCTTAAGGTTTTAACTGGGTATTTTTTTTTCAGAAGTAGACAGCCGGGTCCTTGTTCCTAGTTTAGTGTGGAAGCTCAGCTGAAACCTGTCCATCATGGGTGACCCTGCTTGTATTTGAATACTGGTGGCATAGCTTTCTGCATCACAGCAACAGGCAAGGCCCCACAGCATGACAAACTGACAGGTGCATGGGCGCCCCTAAAGATTCCAAAAATTAACAAAAAAAAACCTGTTGCTGTCCAGTCGATTCTGACTCATAGCAACCCTACAGATTAAAAAAACAGATTACAGCTTAGAAAATCCTATGGGGTATTTCTACACTATCACGTGGGGTCAGTATGAGGCAAAAATAAACTCAACTGCATCTAACGACATTAACAGAGACCGTTCCAGACCTACTAAATCAGACTATGTGATGTTAATAGCTGACCATTTTACCATTTGAATATATATATATATATATATATATATATATATATATATATATATATAAAACCTTAAAACCAATTTTCTTAACTTAATTCCTGTTCCATACACACTTAGGTCATCTTTGAGCTTCAATCACTATGAATATGTATGTGTGGTGAAATAAGCTGAGTTTGTTGTGGTTGGAACGTTTAGGGATATAGACAGTGATAGAAAAGATCGACCAGTGCTGGAAATGGAAGCGATAAATATGATTGTAAGTTATAGGAACACCTTTAGCAGTTACAAAAGTACTGTTAAAGAAAAGCAATTGCCCTTTTAACTATTTCACCACAAATGTGTGTTTGATGGAAATTTAAAAAAAATGATGATTTAAGTATAGAATAACCCAAAACACATTGACTTTTGAGTTTATTAAGAACACAAAATACACACACACAAACTTTTTTTTCATTTTTGCTTCATCAACTCATTCTTATAAGTTGATTATTTTTAGATTCCAAATAATAAATAATTAGTGAAGTTGATTATTTTTAGATTCCAAATAATAAATAATTATTCATAAGAGTGTTGTGTCTTGCTTAATGCTTAAGCCAAATGTAGCTAGATGTTAATTAACACAGAATTTCTCTTAAAATATTTTTTAAAATTGCAGCTCTAAAAATTAAGTAGTAAAATGGCAAACAAACTGTCTTAGTTATCTAATGCTTGTCTAACTGAAGAACCACAAGTGGATGCCTCTAACGAAGAGAAGTTTATTTTCTCACAGTAAAGTAGGTTAAAAGTCCAAATTCAAGGTGTCAGCTCCAGGGGAAGTCTTTCTTTTGGCTGTGGAGCAAAGTCTTTCTTGTTAATCTTCTAGGAGCTTCTCTGAGCAGGAGCCCTGGGTCTAAAGGACAAACTCTGCTCCAGGTGCTTCTTTCTTAGTGGTATGAGGTCCCCAACTCTCTACTTGTTTCCTTTCCTTTTATCTCTTGTAAGATAAAAGGTGGTGCAGGCCACACCCCAGGGAAACTCCCTTTACATTGGATCAGGGATGTGACCTGGGTGGGGGAGGCGTTACAATCCCCTGCTAATCCTCTTTAACATAAAATTACAATCACAAAATGGAGGACAACCACACAATATGGGAAATCATGGCCCAGCCAAATCGATACACACATTTGGGGGGGAGGTATAATTCAGTCCATGACACAAATACAAAAAAATAGTAAAATAACATTGTCCCTAGTGTTGTTATTTTTTTCTTTACTCCATTCACAAACCTGAGGATACAACCTCAGAAAAAAATGTGAATCCAAACATCAAGTGGATTCAATTAAGCTATCAATGTCCTTGATATGAACGATGCTGATGCTGACAACATAGGATAAAGAGAACAGAATTAAGAGGGTAACTTTGATAACAAAAGTATATTTGGGAAAGATATGAATCACAGACCATTTGTGAAATGTGTCCTGGCAACAACTTTTGGGCACAATCTTTTCTAGGTGACACAGTCTTTGGTTTAAGTCTCCCAGTAGCATGTTGTTGTTACTATTTATTATATTTACATTCTTGATTTGTTAAGAACTGAAAAACCATATTAGTCCGTAGTGTTATAAATTATCAGTTTATATATTTGTCTTTTTTTATTTGCTGGCTACTGATAAGTTCTTCATTAATTCAATATTGGTTGACATTTCTCTTTCCTTTTTTATTTTAAAGATTGTTTTTTGTCATTCAAGCTCACTGACAGGTATTTATTTTTAAATATGTTCATTCCTGTGATCATAAATTTATCCATCTCTGGTTCTATTGTTACATGCCTTTGAGATATTTTTCAAGGAATAACCATAGATATTATATATTTTGATTCCTTTTAAGTAATAAACAAACACATGCACTTCTGTTTCTTTTACAAATCGAAGACACCTTGGCTCCTATTGAAATCTCTCTTCTACATGCTAGACTCTTAAGACATTTAGTAGCAAGAAGAAAGGAAGAAATGCAAATATTTTCTTATGTTATTTTCAGAATGAATATTGATTACTATTTCCTGTGATATACCAATTGCACTCTCATTACAGTAAATTGAAGCTACACAGAAAAATATGAAAAATAAAGCAGGAATCATCTGAAATCTTGCCACCGTGAGAAAGCCAATAATCCCTTCTAATCCACACCCACTCAAAAAATGCTCATGTACATATCCATACATACCCACTACTGACATGCAGATGTAAATAATTGAATGGAGTTATGAGGTGCCATGTTTCATTATAGGGAGCATTGATAGTGCAGTGGTTAAGTGCTTGGCTGCTACCTGAGACGATGGTGGTTCAACCCATCAGGAGCTCCATATGAGAAGGAAGTTTGCTCCAGTAAAAATTACAGCCTAGGAAGCCCTCTGTGACAGCTCTACTCGTCATATAGGTTCACTATTAGTCAGAATCAATTCATTGGCAATGGGTTTGTTTTTTAGAGTTTTCTATTTCATTGTTTTACAAAAATGGGATGGTGTTTTAGAAACAGATTTTAATTCTTTTACACGTCAAGACATCTTCAAGTTTCTTCACCATGGCTATTCTAAAATCTTCTTAATGGGCTGTATAATTTTATGGTATAGACATACTCCAGCATCTTAATATAATCCCTAATTCCATTCACTTCCAATTTTGTTTTTTCACTATATTCTTTTTTGGTTAAATATTCCTCAACAAATGAGTATTTGTAATAATCGCTTTCATATAAGTATTGTTATTTGCATAAAATGGGTTTTCCTTAAATCAGTTTAGAGATTAAAAGGGTTAGTTTTTTGTTTTTCTTTCACAAAGAAAAAAATGCTAAATCACTGTCCAAAAGGTATGCAAGAATAGAATGGAAAAATGAAGAACTAGTGGGAGCCTGCAAGAAATAGAATTCATTCAAGATAATTCCAATTAAAGTACTTTAGTGTAAAGGCTATTTAGGTGGGTATGATTGGATTATGGGGGAAAATACCAGATAATACAAAACCAAGACCTGAAGCTAAAAGTGGAGGATATAATGTTACCAGAGAACGGCAAGAGATGGGACCATAGATGTGGGTACACTCTGAAGCACATGTAGCTTTCAGAGACGTGGGCAGAGACAAGGTATAGGAGAACGGCAAGAGATGGGACCATAGATGTGGGTACACTCTGAAGCACATGTAGCTTTCAGAGACGTGGGCAGAGACAAGGTATAGGAGCAGAGAAAAAACTGTGCAGAAAAGCCAAGTTCTCCCCAGCTTCTACCATCTCAACTACTGCTGGTGTTTCTCACTGGCTAAATCCAACAAGACGGGCAGAGAAAGGCAGAAAATACATCTGGAGAAATGGGAAATATAAGAAAAAATTATCACAGATTATGGCCCTAATTCAGAATTATACAACACACTCAATTGTCTTTCACTGTGTTATTCAGAAAATCTCTTACCTCACTTGTTCAGTCAGAGAAAAGATTGATCTTCAAGATTTTATTTTTACACTTAAGTTAATTTGTGGTTTGATTACACAGAAGTAGTTAATTCTATGAAACGAAAGTACCTTGACATTATGTGAGACTGTTGGCACACTGTAAAATTATCTCTAAGAATGTAGAAAGAAAACTAGAAGATTTTCCCATTGTATCTACATGGCAAAAACATAAGCATATAGTTTCTGTAATTTCAAGTCATTGCATCATGTTAATAATTAGGTAGCAGCCTCTTCAATGCCACCATGACATCTTTATTCCTCAGACTATATATAACAGGATTCATCATTGGTGTCAAAATGGTATAGAAAAGACAGACCAGTTTCCCCAGTCCTTCAGATTGATTTGATTTGGGCAGTAAATAATTGATAGCAGCTGTTCCATAGAATAAGATTACAACTGTCAGGTGAGAAGAACAGGTGGAGAAGGCTTTGGCCCTTCCTTTGGCTGAGGACAATTTCAGAATATTGGAGATAATTTTGCCATAGGAAACAACGATCCACAGAAATGGTAACATCAAAAACATCATAGCTAACATATAGACGGCCATCTGATTTACTAATATGTCCCCGCATGCAAGCTTGATTACTGGGGGGATGTCACAAAAGAAATGATTAATTGTGTTAGACCCACAAAAGGACAGAGAGAAAATCTGGCACGTTTGCCCAATTTCAACTGGAATTCCACTGATCCAGGAGCCAGCCACTAACTGGATACAGACCCTGTGGTTCATGGCTACAGGATAATGCAGAGGGTTACAAATGGCCACATAGCGGTCATAGGCCATCACTGTCAGAAGCAAACACTCTGTGCCTCCAAATATAAGAAAAAAACACATTTGCATAGCACAGCCCAAAAAGGAAATATTTCCTTTCTGGGTCCAAATGTCCGTGAGCATTCTTGGGATAGTGACTGTTACATAACATATTTCCAAGAAGGAAAAATTGCCAAGGAAAAAATACATGGGGTTCCGGAGAGTAGGGTCAATTCTTGTTATCAGTATTATGATGCTATTGCCCAACAAAATAAACAGATACATGATGAAAAATGTCCCAAAGAGTATCCACTGTAAATTGGGTTCATCAGAAAACCCCACGAGAACAAACTCCATAATTGTAGTATTTTTTGATTCTTCTGCTTTTAATTTGGTTTCCATCTGTGGATATGATGAATTCAAGATGGTTAATTTATTTGCTATTTTGAAAAGCATATTAACTTCTGTTAACTGGATAGGTATTTGTATAAACCTACATAATTAATTAATTAATTCCTCCATCACCATGTTCTATTTCTAGAGAATGACATTTGAAACTTCAGCAATGAACTGATATACTATTAAAATCAATTCAACAAAAAAGTTCTTTTATATTTTATTAAGCTTGGATTGTAACGACAATAGAGATATTGAGAAGTGTACGCTGTTAGTTACAGCTTATTTTGTAGAAAAGAGATCTGATTATTTTACCCCAATAAGAGTGTATCTTTATTGTTTAGTCTCAATTCTTGGATTTGTTCTGTATAGACAACCCTGCTTGAATTTTCTCAAGTCAAATTTTTTTTTTTTTTTACTTAATTCTTCATTTAAAGTTAGTTTGAAGACTTTCCCTTTATAAGACTTGGTTTTCTTAAGCCACTCCTTTGTTACTGAGAGAATAAATGTGTGCATTATTAGTTTTCTATTATCTGTATCCCTTCTATTGCTTATAAAAAAAATATAAAAAACATTAAGCTCAACATCCTTTTCAATAACATTGCCTTTCGACATCCTATTCAGTTTGTGATAAATGTTAATTAACCTTTAATTCAATCGAGAAATATGACCCCCTCCTCACAATATGTTTTTCACTCTGTACCCACCTAAGATCCTAAGCTCCATTGTCATCTAATTTCCTTGCTACCAAATCTAACATTCTCTCCCCCCCCATTTAGAATAATTTTCATTTATAAAAGCATAACTTTGATTAGACAAACTTATTATTTACTCTGGCCCTATATGAGGACAGAGGATGTGAGTAAGGCCTGAGAAAAACACAACTGTCTTGCTTTACTTTCTATTAACAGCCTCAGATATCAAGCAGTCACTGGACACTATTTGACACTTCAGATAGCACTTGTTTAATATTAACTTTCCAACTTTTCCAATTATTCACGTTATTTCCTTCTCTCAAATCTATTACCCTATACTCTACCTTCTAGTGCAAACAACTGATGATTTTGACATAATAACTTTCAGTGTGAAGGTGATCAGACAAACATTACTCATATTCGCTTATTTCTATTAGTACTTTTGCTGTTGTTGTTAGGTGTGGTCAAGTCAGTTCTGACTCAAAGCAACCGTATGTACAACAGAACAAAACACTGCCCGGTCCTGTGCCATTCTCACAATACTTGTTATGCTCGAGCCCATTCTTGTAGCCACAGTGTGAATACATCTCATTGAGGGTCTTCCTCTTTTTTGCTGACCCTCTACTTTTCCAGGCGTGGTGTCTTCCTCCAGGGACTGATTCCTCCTGTTAACATGTCAAAAGTACGTGAGATACAGCCTCGTCATCTTTGCTTCTAAGGACCATTCTGGCTGTACTTCTTCCAAGACAGATTTGCTTCTTCTTTGGCAGTCCAAGGTATATTCAACATACTTTGCCAACAACATAATTCAAAGCGTCAATTCTTATTCTTTATTCCCCATCCAACTTTCACGTGCATAGGAGGTGATGACTGAAAACTGGATGGCTTGGACCAGGCACACCTTAGTCCTTAAAGTGGTATCTTTGCTTTTTAACACTTCAAAGAGGTCTTTTGCAGCAGATTTGCCCCCTGCAGTACAGCTTTTGATTTCTTTCTTTTATTTTTTTTTCAATTGTTCTTTAAGTGAAAGTGTAAAAATCAAGTCGGTCTCTCATGCAAAAATTTATATACACCTTGCTATAAGCTCCTAGTTGCTCTCTCTATAATGAGACCGCGCCCTACTTCTCTCCACCCTCTATTCCTGGGTCCATTCATCCAGCTTCTGTCCCCCTCTGCCTTCTCATCTCTCCTCCAGACAGAAGCTGCCCACATAGTCTCATGTGTCTACTTGAGCCAAGAAGCTCACTCCTCACCAGTATGATTTTATATCTTATAATCCATTTCAATTCCTGTCTGAAGAGTTAGCTTTGGGAATGGTTCCAGTCTTGGGCTAACAGAAAGCCTGGAGACCAACATCTTTTGATTTCTTGACCGTTGCTTCCATGGGTGCTGATTGTGGAGCCAAGTAAAATGAAATCCTTGACAATTGCAACCTTTTCTCCATTTCTCATGATGTTGCTTATTGGTCCAGTTGCGAGGATTTTTGTTTACTTTAAGTTGAGGTGTAAGCCATACTGATGGCTGTAGTCTTTGACCTTCATCGAGTGCTTCAAGTGTTCTTTACTTTCAGCAAGCAAAGTTGTGTCATCTGGATGAAGCAAGTTGGTAATGAGTCTTCCTCCAACCCTATTAGTACTATTATCAAAATGACTTTAAATGAATTACACCACTTCTCAGTTATTGACTGTTTCATTATGTGATATTCAGCATGTACAATAGTAAAAAATCTATGATCTGACTTTTTGCACTAAAAAGTCAGTCTGACATTGTCCCAGCAGCTGTGGAGCATCCCCTCCCTTCAGGAGGGTCTCTGGACAACTTCTAGGAAGCTGGGCTGTGCTACCCCAGCCATCCGCTCCCTCTTGCCAGTGGAAGTGCCAGATCCAGTTGCCATGGACCTGCCTCCTTCATGGCCAAGGTCTCTGTGCAGACATGCAGGCAGCAAGGAGTCAGAGTGTGCCTTTTCTGGTTTCTGAGCTCTTTTTCAGCCTGAGGCCTTGCAGCTCAAAACTGCTGTTGGGTGTGAAGGGAAGAAAGAAAGAGGCAACAGAGAAGGTGTTTGGAAGAAATATGCATTTGTTCAATGAAATCTCAAAGTGAGCCAATCTGGACCTGAAGACTACCTTGTTGGGGCCTGTGCGGGGGCCAGTCTCCCAGCTAACCTATAGGAAGCCCTAGCATTCATGGCTCACCAGGCCTCAAAGGAAAAGGAGCCTCCTGGATCCTCAAAGCAGGGCTTGCAGGGTGGGAGTGGAGCCTTAGGAACAGCTCCATGGAGCTCTGATGCAACACAGGAGGAAAGTGAATTGGTTAACCTGTGGGCCCCTCAGTCACACAGCCCCAGCCCAGCTTCATTCAGCTTTGTCTCCTCCAAACATCCTTCTCCACAGAGGCATAATCCATAATTGGACTTGTCACAGTGATGAGCACATAAGTAAATCCTAGCTGTTAGTATTTCTATGATCACATTTTCTAACTAAAAAAAAAAAAATAACAAATTGAGATGGTTCGAAAACAAACAAAAAAAATCCTCCATTTTCATATAATGCCAATTTTTGCATAATGACCAGGTCTTTGCAAACTAAACATGTCCATAAGTAAAGAGTAAGTGTTTTTACTATAAATAATAAACACTGTTATTATGATCATTTGCCACGTATCTAATTTTATTTAATTTATAATTAGGAAAATTAGAGGGCTGCATGTGTTACCTTAAGTAAATTCATTTTCAAATACACTTTTTCCCAGAATTTCATGTTTTTTTCTTTTTTATTAGTTGTATCTTCATCTTCAAATTTAGAACTATCCTTACATAAAATAACCTATCAATATAATAACAACTTACCTTTAAAGATTGCATAAAGCTGTCTAGGAGAGTCTAGGTGTTTTGATACCATATACTTTTTTTTTTAATTTATACTCCCCCCTCCACCAAATGTCACAGTGATTCCACAATAGTCTTTGCTTGCTTTCAAACTCAAAGTGCTCTTAAATAGCAAAGAGTTGCACAGTCCCTGGGGGAATTCTCTCTTGGGTATTTACTTAATTTCAAGTAGAATGCTTCTATTTGGCAGTAACTCTGCTTTTTTTTTTTTCAAAATGATTTTCTCTGAATAGATCTGACTTTTCTGCAACCCCTTCTTGGCATAAATTCCAAGCAAACTTGCTTTCCCAGACATGGAGAGAACGCATGGAGGAGTAATACCACTCATGCTCTAGCATTATTATTTTATGGAAGAAGTTAATCTTTCTAGTGATTGCATTTCAGACCCTTGAATATTGATGTGAATAGGCCTTGAAATCATAAAATAAAAATCTGCTTCTATTTGTAATTTAATTTGTTTCTTCCTGCATCACTCATCTGTCAGTTTGTCATACTGTGGTGGCTTGCTGTTGCAGTGATGCTGGAAGTTATGTCGCCAGTATTTCAAATACCAGCAGGATCACCTATGGTGGACAGGTTTCAGCTGACATTCCAAACTAAGACAGATTAGGAAGAAGAATCTGGAGGTCTTCTTTTGAAAAAAAATTACCATTAAAAATCTTATGAATAGTTGCAGGCCACTGTCTGATATACATCAGAATGGGAGCCCCTCAGGTTGGAAGAGACTAAAAATACAACTGGGGAAGAGCTGCCTTTTCAAAGTAAAATCAACCTTAATGATGTGGATGGAGTAAAGCTTTGAGGACCTTCATTTGTTGATGTGACATGACTCAAAATGAGAAGAAACAGGTGCAAGCATCCACTACTAATTGGAACGTGGAATATATGAAGTATAAACATAGGAAAATTCGAAGTCATCAAAAATGATATGGAACAAATTAAAATCGATATTGTAGGCATTAATGAGCCGAAATTGACAGGTATTGGCCATTGTGAATCAATCATAAGGTCTACTATGTTGGGAATGCCAAATTGAAGATGAATGGCATCATATTCATTGTCAAGAAGAAAATTTCAAGAACCCTTCTGAAGCATAACACTGTCAATGATAGGATAATATCCACAAACCTACAAGGAAGATGAGTTAATACGACTGTTACACAAATTTACGTACTAACTACTAAGGCTAAAGATGAAGAAATTGAAGATTTTTACCAACTTCTGCTTTGTGAAACTGATCGAACCTGTAATCAAGATGCATTGATAATTACTGGTAATTGAGATGCAAATTTGGAAACAAAAAAGAAGGATTGGTATTTGGAAAATATGTACTTGGTGATAGAGATTACTCCAGAGATCACATGATTTAGAATTTTTCAAGACCAATGACTTTTTTTGACGATACCTTTTTTCAACAACATAGACGGTGACTATACACATGGACCTCACCAGACTGAACATACAGGAATTCAATAGACTACATCTGTGTTAAAAGATGATGGAAAGGCTCAATAACATCGATCAGTTAACAAGGCCAGGGGCTGACTGTGGAACAGATCATCAATTGATCATATGCAAGTTCAAGTTGAATTTCAAAAAATTGAAACAAGCCAAAGTAAGACCTTGAGTATATACCACCTGAATTTAGAGACCATCTCAAGAATAGATTTGAAAATTCAACGCTAATGACCAAACACCAGACAAATTCTGGAATGACGTCAAAGACGTCATACATGAAGAAAAGTAAAAGGTTATTAAAAAGACAAGAAAGAAAGGAAACACCAAAATAGATTTCAGAAGAGACTTGACTCTGAAACTTGCTCTTGAAAGTTGAGTAGTTAAAAGGAAGAAATGATGAAGAGAAAGAGCTGAACAGAAGATTTGAAAGGGTGGCTCATGAAAACAAAGTAAAGTAGTATAATGAAATGTCCAAAGACCTGGAGTTAGAAAACCAAAGAGGAAGAACATACCTGGCATTTCTTAAGCTGAAAGAGCTGAAGAAAAAAAAAAAAAAAATCAAACATTAAGTTGCAATTTTGAAGGATTCTATAGGAAAAAATATTGAATGATGCAGGAAGCATCAAAAGAAGATGAAAGGAATGTACAAAGTCACAGTACCAAAAAGAATTGGTTGATGTTCAACCATTTCAGGAAGTAGCATATGATCAAAAACCAATGGTAGTGAGGGAAGAAGTTCAAGTTGCGCTGAAGGCGTTAGTGAAAAACAAGGATCCGGGAATTGATGAAATACCATTTGAGATGTTTCAACCAACAGATGCATATGGGAGTACTTGGTTGGGCCCACTATAAGCTATACTTCACAGGACCTTGGAACAGAGTGTGAACTCCTGGGGATTTTTCTTTTGGTCTAAGGTAGAGAAATATGGGAAGCAAGGGAGAGTTTATTACTCTAAGACGTGGAGAAAGAATGAAGCATCTTTTTTTTTTTTTTCCTTTAGGTTGTGCTTCTTTTCTAAAGCATAGAAAAATGCCAGGGGTCATGATGTTTGTCATCCTAGCTTCCAGCTTAAATGTAGAAATGCAAATTTAGGGACAGATTTTGAAGAGGAAAGACTTCAGGCAAGAGGTGTCTCTAGACAGAACCTGTGTGTAGAGGAGTAGAAGCAGCGACAATTGTCCTTACATGGAGGACTATCATCCTGGGGTCCAGAAGCACCAATGTTACATTGTTTACCACAATGCTGAGGATGCCCCACCACTCCATGGGGGCTACTCATGCATTTCTTATTCATGACAGCTCCATACCACTTCACACCGAGACATGTGAAAAATATAGGCGCGTTATAGTACACTGGGGGAAACTCTGATCTGCTTTCTACTTCCTGCTGAGAGTGTGCTTTCCTGGGGTTTCTAATTTTTCGTCCTCATAACTCTGATACAAATTTCCTCATTGCAAGACCTCTCCCACATGTATAAGTTTGGTCATCTTTTTTCTGAGATCTACATTTCCAATATTGATATACTTTTTTTCCAATCTATAATTGCAGAACTTCAAATGTGTGTCATCTGAACATCTAAAATTTCCCTTTAAGCAGCTTTTCCTTTGTTTTAGGATACCTATTGCCATCAAGTCAATTGTGACTCATGGCAGCTCCATGTATTTCAGAGCAGAGCTGTAAACTCACAGGGTTTTCAATGGCTGTGATCTTATGGAAGTAGATGGCCAAGACTGTCTTCTGCGATGCCAATGGGTGGATTCGAAATACCAGCCTTTCAGTTAGTAGCTAAGAGCAAACTGTTTGTGTGACCCAGGAACCAACAGAGACCACTTAACTGTCTTAGATTACTTTTAGGCAGGACAAAATACTTCACTTTGATTGAGATTAGAGGGAAGAATTATGAAATTCTGAAAAGACCCTGAAGATAGAGTCTTGATTTTTTTTTCAAACAGTTGTAATTAATAGCATAATCTTCCAGTCCTGATGCCCTGTTCTTCATATAGTTCAGCTTCTCGGATTATTTGCTCAGCATTTAGATTGAATAGGTGTGGTGAAAGGAGACACTCTTGAAGCACACCTTTCCTGACTTTAAACTTTGCAGTAATCCTTTGTTCTTTTCAAACAACTCCCTTTTAATCTATGTCCAGTTTTGTCATTAGCACAATTAAGTGTTCTGGAATTCTCTTTCTTCATAGTTTTATCCTTAATTTTTTATGATCCACACAGTCAATTGTATTTACATAGTCAATAAAACACAGGTAAACATCTTTCTGGTATTCTCTGCTTTCATCCAGGATCCATCTGATATCAGCTATGGTATCCCTGGTTCCACATCCTTTTCTGAATCCAGCCTGAATTTCTGGCAGCTCCTGTAGATACATTGCTGCATCTGCCTTTGAATGATCTTCAGCAAAATTTTGCTTGCCTGTGAAATTAATAATGCTGTTCTATAAATTCTGCATTCTGTTGGATCACCTTTCTTGGGAATAGGCATAAATATGAATCTCTTCCAGTCAGTTGGCCAGATAACTGTCTTCCAAATTTTTTGGCTTAGACAAGTGAGCACTTCGAATACAGCAACCATATGTTGAAACATCTCAATTGATATTCCGTCAATTCCTGGAGCTTTGTTTTTTAACCAATGCCTTCAAGGCAGCTTGGACTTCTTGCTTCAGTACCATTGGTTCCTGATCATATGCTACCTCTTGAAATGGTTGAATGTTGACTAATTCTTTTTGGTATAACTACTCTGTGTTTTCCTTCCATCTTCTTTTGATGGTTCCTGCATTGTTTAATATTTTCTCCGGAGAACCCTTCACTTTTGCAACTCGAGGCTTGAATTTTTCTTCAGCTCTTTCAGCTTGAGAAACACTGAGAGTGTTCTTCCCTTTTGGTTTTCTATCTCCAGCTCTTTGCACATGTCATTATAATACTTTACTTTTTCTTCTCGAACTGCCCTTTGAAATCTTCCATTCAGTTCTCTTTCTTCATCATTTCTTCCTTATGTTTTAGCTGCTTGACATTTGAGAGCAAGTTTCAGAGTCTCCTCTGACATCCATCTTGGTCTTTTCTTTTTTTCCTGTCTTTTCAATGACCTCTTGCTTTCTTCATATATGATGTCTTTCATGTCGTTCCACAACTTGTCGGTCTGAGGTCGTTAATTTTTAACACGTCAAATCTATTCTTGAGATGGTGTCTAAATTCAGGTGGGATTTACTCAAGGTAGTATTTTGGCTCTCGTGGACTTGCTCTGATTTTCTTCAGTTTTAGCTTGAAGTTGCATATGAGCAATTGATGGTCTGTTCCACAGTCGGTGCCTGGCATTGTTCTGACTGATGATACTGAGCTTTTCCACCATCTCTTTCCACAGATGTAGTCAATTTGATTCCTGTGTGTTCCATCTTGTATAGTTGCCATTTATGTTGGTGAAAAAAGGTATTTGCAATGAAGAAGTCGTTGGTCTTGCAAAATTCTATCATTTGATCTCTGGCGTTGTTTCTATCACCAAGGCCATCTTTTCCAACTACGGATCCTTCTTCTTTGCTTCCACCTTTTGCCTTCCAGTCACCAGTAATTATCAATGCATCCTGAATGTATGTTAGATCAATTTCAAATTGCAGAAATGGTAAAAATCTTCTATTTCCTCATCTTTGGTCTTAGTGGTTGGTGCATAAATTTGAATAATAGTCATATTAACTGGTCTTCCTTGTAGGTGTACGGATATTATCATATCACTGACAGTGTTGTACTTCAGGATAGACCTTGAAATGTTCTTTTTGACAATGAATGTCATATCATTCCTCTTCAAGTTGTCATTCCCAGCATAGTAGACTATATGATTGTCCCATTCATAATGGCACATACCATTCCATTTTTTCTTACTAATGCCTAGGATATCAATGTGTATGGGTTCCATTTCATTTTTGATGATTTCCAATTTTTCTAGATTTATACTTTGTATATTACTTGTTCTGATTTTTAATGGGTTTTCAGCTGTTTCTTCCCATTTTCAGTTGTGCCACATCAGCAAATTCAGGTCTCAAAAGCTTTACTCCACCCACATAATTAAGATTTACACCATTTTGAGGAGGCGGCTCTTCCTCAGTAGCTTTTTGAATGCCTTCCAACCTGGGGGGCTCATCTTCTTGCACAGTATTAGACAATGTTCCACTGTTATTCATAAGGTTTTCAGTGGCTAATTCTTTTCAGATATAGACTGCCAGGTCCTTCTTCCCAGTCTGCCTTAGTCTGAAAGCTCAGCTGAAACCTGTCCTCCCTGGGTAACCCTGGTGGTATGTGAATACCGGTGGCATAGCTTCCAGTGTCACAGCAACATTCAAGCCCCCACACTACGAAAAACTGACAAACAAGTGGGAGAGTAACCCTGTAGGACCAGTAAAACTACCCATAGCGTTTCCAAGGAGCAGTTGGTGGATTTGAATTGCTGGCCTTTAGGGTTAGCAGCTAAACTCTTAACCACTGTGCTACCAGGGCTCCACTTTGCACATAGTCATTATATAATACATGACTGCTTATACCTGGTCATAGTTGATCAGTTTGGCAATGCAAGGGATACCCAACATGTTCCAGTCAGAGAACTTCCCCGTGACTGTTTGAATAAGAACTAAGACTTTAGCTATAATTTTTTAAGCTTGGGAGTTGTTGGCCATGTCTCCTCCCATATTAACTATGGTAGAACTTCAAGAACATAGGGGAGAATTAAAGAGATGTGCATTAAATAGGAGAAATGAGACAAGGAGATAGAGTCCTATGTTGTATAGGAGTGCTTGCTTCAAGTTGTTCCCTGAATCCAGCTGCTGGGTTAGACCCTGTTTTTCATGCAATATATCCCACTGTCTTGATTAGGTGGGTTTGATTAAGGATTCTGAGGTTGTAATGAGAAATCTAGCTATTGTAATGTCTCTCCCATGCCTACTCTCACTGAAGACAGACAAAAAAAAAACTAGATGCTAATATTCACATTATATATGAGATGATTTGTCTCTGAAGTGCAGCAGGGATTTAAGGATACAGCCATTCTCCTGCACAGAAAGGCAATACCTTTGACAATGACATTGGCATTTTTATTGAGAGCATATCCCACAATACCAACTTGTTGCCATCAAGCTGATTCCAACTCACAGCAACCCTACAAGACATAGTAGAACTATCCCATAGGGTTTCCAAGGAGCAATGAGTGGATTTGATCTGCTGAACTTTGGTTAGCAGCCAAGCTTTTAACCACTGTGTCACCAGGGCTCCATCACACAACAGTAGCAGAGAAATTGTGTGAGAAGGCTGAAGCAGAAAGAATGCATATGAATTAGTTCATGAATCTGGTTCATCACATTTTTTTGGAATGTTTAAAAACCTGCTTAGTTGCCCTTTCTAATCCTCAATTGAATCAAGTACCACCACCGTATAATAGTTGTGTGGAATAAAATAAAATACACAATTTAAAAACCCCATTGATATTTCTGGTTTTCTATTATTATTACTGCTTTTCATATACCTTCTTGCTCCTACCTTAATTATTTAAAGCAAATTTGTATGCCATTTATTCTAACGTCTATTAAAAAATAAAATATTGAAATCTTTTTTAAGGCTTAATAATAGACTGGGGTAGAAGACGGCATATCTCAGGAGAAATCTTTCCAACTCATTCCAGAAAAAAAAATTGGGGCATGCTGTCAATTCCACACATTTGTGAATTTCTCATTAAATATCTGTCCTGAAAGCCGTTGCATCACAAATTCATGCAAATTTTCCTCAAGAACCATTCCCGTCAGCCTGCATTGGTTCATAACATGAGTCAATCAATAACTTTGCTCATATCTCCATAGTACATATCAGATCACCAAATATAACCCTTGGTCTAGCAAGGAGATAGTCTACCTGGGAAAACGTGCAGGAGTCTGTGAACTTTTATGGGAATTCTAGTGCATTAGAAAAAGAAAGACCTTTCAGAATAGGGTCATGAATGGTAGAGATCTTTAACTTGTTCCTGACTTAGTGGACACGACTCTAGGTTTCCAGCTATTCAGCAAGATACTGGCCTTAAATCTAAAAGAAATACATGAAGACGATGATAGATGTTAGACAGGAAAATAGACAGACAGACAGATGACAGATAGATAGATAGGAATATTAAGAAAATATCCATGGGACTGTATTTTCACGTAAACTTCTATTGTAAGGTAAACCTGTGAAAAAATGTGAAAAAGTTCAGCATTTATGGGACTAGGCATTGCATCATTGCTACAATGGGTCCAGTTCAAATGGAAAAGGATAATTACTGTGCACATTTACTTGTAAATCAAAATTTAAATAGCTTGAATTTCTACCCCCACAACTGGATTACATATCTAATGTCTTTTTGTGTTTTACAACTTTTCAAGATATAAATCACATAAAATGTACCTATTAAAATGGAGTCGTGAAACCATCACTATGATCTAATTTTAAAACACTTCATCAATACCCGTTTGTAGTCATGCCTCATCCTTTCTACCTCCTTCCCTTCCTAAGCCCTTGGTAATCTATTTTCTGTCCCTTCTGGACATTTCATATAAATCGAATCATAAATATGTTTTGTGTGTATGTGTTTGCAAGTGCCATCCTTTACGTAGCATAGTTTTTCGTTTCTGTTTTTTAATTTACAGTTGCAGCATTTATCTTTACTTCATTCCTTTTTATTGCTGAACAATATTTCATTATACAGATAAACCTTATTTTGTTTATGTTCACAATTGGTAAACATCTGAGTTGTTTTCTGTCTTTATTATGAAAAATACTGCTGTGATATATGTGGTAATAGAGTTAGACAGTATGGACTAATGTTTAGCTTAATATGGATATTGATGGTTACAAATGGAAATAATACATACACGCACACACACACTCACATATACACACAATATGCACGCAGATATTTTCTTGCTCTGTCATTTGAGAGGGCCTAGAACTAATGATCATAAGGTTTTCACTGGCTAATGCTTTTCAGAAGTAGACTGCCGGGTCCTTCTTCCTGATGTTTTCAGGAGGGATCAGTCCCTGGAGAAGGACATCATGCTTAGCAGAGTACAGAGTCAGCGGAAAAGAGGGAGACCCTCAATGAGGTGGATTGACACAGTGGCTGCAACAATGTGCTCAAGCATAACAACGATTGTAAGGATGGCGCAGGACCAGGCAGTGTTTCGTTCTGCTGTGCAGAGGGTTGCTATGAGTTGGAACTGACTCAGCGGCACCTAACAACAACAACAACAACAACAGAACTAATGATATTCCAGGAGCCATGTGCACAACTAGTTCCCAGATCTTGGTTTCTAATTTCGGTTTCCAATTTAAGGAACAAGATTTCTTTGGAGAAATGGCTGACTCTAGGTCTAGGGCAGGAAATATGCAAGATGAATCTGGAGCACATTTTATTGTGAAAAAGAAGAAAAGCTTAAAAATCCAATGAAATAACAAACAAAAAGCAATGAACATTGAGGCAGGTATGTCAAAGGTGCACAGGAGTCAAAGAGCTCCCAATGGACAAACTGAAACAACCTGAGAGACAAAATAACTGAAGTAGTACTGGATTATAACCCAAAGTATAAAATAAATATCTGTAAGTACATACTTACATAAACAAATTATTGAATTACTAAATAAATTGGGAAGAAGATGTAAATCATTCACATCGAATCATTCCAAATGATTTTAGTGGATATCCTATTAGTGGAAATGTTGTAAAATTTGTCATTTGGATATTTGATTTACCGTATGACAATGTGGTGGTAAAGTTTTAAAAAGGACATTTTGCTTTTTTCTATATAAAGAGGTTAAATTTAGCTAATGAAGGTGAGAAAAAAATGAGTATGACGTATAATCCATGAACTGAGAGTTATGTCAGTATTTTAGAGCATTGTCCCTGTAAGACCTGCTGCAGAAACACCTGTAAGAATTCCATATGAATCCTCCTGGAGGCCATTCTAAGGAGGCTTGGAGTCGCAACAGTTTAGTGCTCAGCTGCTAACCCAAAGGTTGCTAATCAGAAGGTTGGCAGTTCAAACTCATCCACCTACTCCTCAGAAAAGTCCTGGAGCTCTGTTTCTGTAAAGATTACAGTCTAGAACACTCTAAAAGGCAGTTCTACATTGTCACATGGTGTCACTATGATACAAAAACTAACTCCACAGCATCTAACAACATTAAGAGAGGCCATTCCAAGCCTAGTAAACCAGACTACCCAGTGTTTATGGCTGAACGTATTCCTACTGAATCTGATATATATTGGACTTCAAAACCAACTTTCTTTACTTCTACCCTGTTCCCATATTCACTTTAGTCATCTTTGAGCCTCAGTCATCAGGAAAATATGCATGTCATGGGATAAACAGAGTTTGTTGCAGGTGGAGCATTTAAGGGTATAGAAACTAATAGAAAAAGTTGACCAGTGGTAGAAATGGAAGGATGAAAGTGATTGTAGGTTGTATGAACACCTTTAGCAGTTACAAAAGCAGTGTTAAAGATCATTAACGGCTTTTAACCATTTCTCTCCAAAGGTGTATATAATGGAAATTTAAAAAGTCATTGATGACATAATTAAAGAATAACCTGAAACACATTTACTTTTGAGTTTTTAAGTAGACAGAACACACACACATACACCAAACATGTTATTTATTTATTTTTTTCCCCCATCAAGCAATTTATAAATAGTGATAGTTTTTGGATCCCAGATAATTTGTGAAGTAGCATTTATAAGGATGTCGTATCGTGCATAATGGTTAATTAAGCCAAATATACTTAGATGTTAATTAATGCAGATTTTCTTTTAAAATTTTTTTTTTGTAAAAGTGCAGTTCTCAAAATTAAGTAGCAAAATGCAAAAAAGAAAAAAAAAGTAAGATAACATTGTTACTAGTGCTGTTATTTTATTCCTTACTCCATTCACAAGCCCAAGGATGCAACATCAGAAAAAAAAAACATTGAACCCAGACCAGGAATGGATTCAGTTAAACAATCAACATCCCTGATATGAAAAATGCTGATTTCTGAAATAGGATACAGATGACAGAATTAAAATGACATCTTTGATAAGAAAAGTAAAATTGGGAAATAATGTATCACAGAGCATTTGTGAAATGTGTCCTGGCACAACCTTTGGAGAAAGTCTGCTCTTAGTGGTTCAGACATTGATATCAAGGGATGTTAATTAAAATCAAAACAAAACCAAATCCATTGCCATCGAGTGGATTCCGACTCACAGCGACCCTATGGTACAGAGTAGCACTGCCCCATAGAATTTCCAAGGAGTGTCTGGTGGACTCAAACTGCCGACCTGTTGGTTAGCAGCTACAGCTCTTAACCACTACACCACCCGTGTTTACAGAAACATGTTGGTGTCTTTAAAATCCCATGTGTTCTTTCACATCAAATTTATTATTTAGGGTTAGGAAAATCAATATTAAATAGATACTGCTTATGAGTCTTATATGAAGCTATCAGCCTATGCCTAAGGGAAAATCTAATATGTATTATTGTTGTAGGAAAAAAATCAAAATTAAAAAATAGAAAATCACTAGCAATGGTCCATTTAAAAAATAGAAACTTCTTTGTCGCTCTTTTTCTGATCTTTGATGACATTTTAAGAGTCCACGGTGAGCTAGAAAATTACAATTGGAGAATAAAACTATGCCATTGCAATTAACCATAGGTATATCTGCTATTATATCTGTACCGGAAACCCTGGTAGTATAGTGGTTAAGTGCTAAGGCTGCTAACCAAATGGACGGCAGTTCAAATCCGCCAGGCACTCCTTGGAAGCTCTATGGGGCAGTTTTACTCTGTCCTCTAGGGTCGCTATGAGTCGGAATTGACTCGACAGCACTGGGTTTGGTTTTTTGGTTTATATCTGTAACATTTTTTCCTTAATTTTTTCTTTTTTTTCTTCAGATAATGCTCACCAGATCTAGGTCTCAAATGATTCTGATATGCCATCATCTTCTGTAACACATGATTTGGGCATAATAATTTTATGATTTGTGAAATGAAACTTTAAATTTTCTTTTACTTTTTTCACAGTACTTATATAAGCATTCTGTTTCCCCGGAAAATAAACCTTCTATTCCAATACTCCCTCTGAATTTGTCCTTTTTTTTTTTTTTTAACCTTACTGCTTCTCCTATAATTATATTAATAAATTTTGACATTTCTCAACACAAACTCAGTTAATAAATTGCATTTTATTTATTTTCTTTTGTTTATTTGTTCATTTAACAACACATGCAGTTAAAAATATTGGTACTAATTCTGAGGTCGAGGGCTTGTAGCCTGATTCAGAAACGCAGAAGAGTTTTTGAGATAAATCTTAACCATGTCTATCATTTTCTTCAAAAATCTTCAATTTCTGTCGACAATGTTCATCATTTTCTCCTTTTTTTCAGAATATTTTTTTTACTATACTTTAGATGAAGGTTTTACAGAACAAACTAGTTTCTCATTAAACAGTTAGGACACATATTTTTTAAGACATTGGTTAACAACCCCACAAGATGTTAACACCCCCTTCTTGAACTTGGGTTCCCTGTTACCAGCTTTCCTGTTCCCTCCTGACTTCTAGTCCTTGCGCTGGGGCTGGTGTGCCCTTTTAGTCTCTTTTTTTTTTTTTGTGAGACTCTCTAAGCTTTGGCTGAGGGGTGAACCTTGGGAGTGACTTCATTACTGAGCTAATATGGTGTCCGGGGCCATATTTTTGGGGTTTCTCCAGTCTCTGTCAGACCAGTAAGTCTGGTCTTTTTTTTTATGAGTTACAAATTTGTTCTACATTTTTCTCCAGCTCAGTCCAGAGCCCTCTATTGTGATCCCTGTCAGAGCAGTCAGTGGTGGTCGCTGGGCACCATCTAGTTGTACTAGATTCATTTTGGTAGAGGCCATGGTAGTTGCAGACCATTAGTCCTTTGGACTAATCTTTCCCTTGTATTTTTAGTTTTCTTCATTCTCCCTTGCTCGCAGGCTTTTAAGACCCCAGACACTGAGTACCAAAGTAGAATGCAGAACATTTTCTTTATAACCTATGTTATGCCAATGAGCTAGATGTTCCCCAAGGCCATGGTCCCCATAGCCATCAGCCCAGCAATTTGATCCTTCTGGGAGTTAGTATGTGTCTAGGGAGCTTCCATGATCTTGCCTTGTACAAGTTGTGCTGGCTTCCCCAGTATTACATATTGTCTTACCCTTCACCAAAGTTATTACTTATCTACTGTCTATTTAGTGTTTTTCATCCCCACATCTTCCCCTTCCTCCTAACCATCAAAGATCATTTCTTTTTCGTGTGTAAACGTTTTCATGAGTTTTTACAGTAGTGGACTCGTACAATATTTGTCCTTTTGTTTTTCACTTATTTCACTCAGCATAATGCCCTCCAGATTTATCCATGTAAGGAGATGCTTTGCAGATTCGTCATTGTTCTTTATCTTTTCCTAATACTACATTGTGTGCAGGTACAGTAGTTTGTTAACCCATTAATCTAATAATGGCATCTAGTTTGTTTCCATCTTTTTGTTATTTTGAACAATGTTGCAATGAGCATGAGTGTGCATCTGTCTATTCTTGTGACAACTCTTATTTCTCTAGGATACATTCCTAGAAGTAGAATTGCTGGATCATATGGTATTTCAGTTTCTAGCTTTCTAAGGAAGCACCATATACTTTTTCAAAATGGTTTTATCGTTTTGCATTCCCACCAGCACTGCATAAGAGTTCTGATATCCCTGTAGCCTCTCCAACATTCGCTATTTCCTATTTTTTGGATTCATGCTAGTAATACTGGGGTGAGATGGTTTCTCACTGTGGTTTTCATTTGTATTTCTCTAATGGCTAGTGATCATGAGCATTTCCTCATGTATCTGTTGACCACATGAATGTCTTCTTTGGTGAGATGTCTGTTCATTTCCTTTGCCCATTTTTTTAATTGGATTATCTGTCTTTCTGTTGTAGAGGTGTTGGATTTTCCTGTAGATTTTAGACATTAGACCTTTGTCTGCTTTGTAATAGCCAATTTTTTCTTTCTCAGTCTGTAGATTCTCTTTTTACTCTTTTGGTGAAGTCTTTTGATGAGCATAAATCAAAACAAAATGTATCTAAAGCCCTAAGTATCAGAATAACTACATTTCATCTCCAAATTGTTTCTATTCCTAAATGTTACATCAGAAGGAACATAATATTAGTGTCTTAGTCATCTAGTGCTGCGATAACAGGAATATTGCAAGTGGATGTCTTTAATAAAAGGAAGTTTATTTCCTCACAGTAAAATAGGCTAAAAGCCCAAATTCAGGGTGTTGGCTCCAGGGGAAGATTTTCTCTATCCGTCGGCCTTCTCATCAATCTTCCCCCGGACTAGGGACTTCTTTGCAGAGGAACCCTATGTCCAAAGGATCCTGGCACTGCTTTCTTGGTGGTATGAGTTTCCCCTCTCTGCTTACTTCCCTTTCCTTTTTTTGTCTTGTAAGATAAAAGGTGTACAGGCCACACCCCAGGGAAACTCCCTTTATATTGGATCAGGGATGCAACCTGGGTAAGGGTGTTACAATCCTACCCTAATCCTCTTTAACATAAAATTACAGTCACGAAATAGAGGAGAACCACACAATACTGGAAATCATGGCCTAACCAAGTGGACACATATTTTGGGGGGGCACAATTCAATACATGAAAATTACCATTTGTTTGTGCAATATTTTAATCACATATTTGATTCCCTTAATACATGCCTACCTTCATATTAATAATGCTTAGTATTACTATTGAGATTAATTTCAAGTTTTTTTGATAATTGAGGAAAGAATTCTATGAAAAGAAAAATTAAAAGCCAGTTCTAAAGAATTAGGGTCATAGTCATCCACTGAATATTTATCTACGTCCTTTGGAACTATGCCCCACTGAACTCTTTGTAGTACTTGGGTGCTTTTGTGTGTGATTTTGTGTATGTTTGAATCCAGGATACAGAAAGGGAGAAAAAGTCTTAGAATTTTTTGAGGAGAAGGGTAAGATGGAAAGAGTACTATAATTGATGAATTTTAATCAGTCAGCAGTTTTCTTGACGGCATATCTTTAAACAAACTCATATGTATTCTTTAATTAATGTACATGTAAACATAGGTGGGAAAAGAGAAATAAATGTTTGGAAGTTTAGCATTTTAATAAAACTATAGCTCTGAAATTTGATTTAAGCAACTCTCTCCATGAGGAATATCAATAAATTAAAAAAGAAAATCCATTATAATATAAAAGCATTTTTTAAATATATGACATATGGAAAACAATTATTTTAAAAGTGGTGAAAATAAATACTTAAGGGAAACAATGAATGGATAGTCCAAAATATTCTACCTGGTAGGTCTTTTAACACTGTGACTTTTATTTCTAAACACTTAATCCCTTAATTTCCATGGCCAAGATTTCATTATGAATAAACTGTATTGGTAAGGACCCAGTGAAGTTGCACAATTATAAGATGAAGGTCCTGTAGTCCTGTGTTAGTATTTGAATCTATATCACCCAAGATTGGATATAGATACTTGAGTATTTACAGAATGTATTTACTTTGAAAATACTTTAATGAACACCAATATGCTTGAACTAGGCTTTGAAGGTTAGTTAAATACTCCACTTATTTTGGAAAATTACCCATGCAATCACATAAATGAAGGGATTCTTTTCCTGGTAATCACATTCCATAAAGCCTTCTTTACTTCCTTATTCCTGAGGCTGTAGATCAGAGGGTTCAGTATGGGGATCACCACTGTGTAGAACACGGAAGCCACTTCATCCTGACTCAGAGAGTAGCTAGAACTGGGTTTCAGATAAGTATAGATGGAGGTTGCATAGAACAAAATTATAGCAGTCAAGCGGGAGGCACAAGTTGAGAATGCTTTGCCCCTCCCCTCCCCTGAATGCATACGAAAGATGGAGATGAGAATGTAGGAGTAGGAGGTAAAGATGACCAGCAGAGCACCGACCATATTCACACCAGCAAAAGTGGAAAAAATGCTTTCATTCAGGCGTGTGTCAGAACAAGAGAGCTTAAAAAGAGGGGGGCTGTCACAGAAGAAGTGATGTATGATATTGGAACCACACAATAGTAAGCTGCTTACATAACTTGTGTTAACCATGGAGTTCAGCAATCCTGCTGTAAAGGCCCCAGCCGCCATTTTAAGGAAGACTGTCCTGGACATGATTAAGGAGTAAAGGAGTGGGTTATATATGGCCACATAGCGGTCATAGGCCATTAACCCAAAGAGGATGCATTCAGTTGTTGCCAGGGCAATAAAGAAATACATCTGCAGGAAGCAGCCAGGAAAGGCGATGGTTTTCCTCTCAGACAACAGATCTACCAGCATCTTTGGGGTGATGGTGGATGAGTAGCAAACATCCACAAAGGACAAGTTAGCCAGGAAGAAATGCATGGGTGTGTGAAGTCGAGAGTCCACCCTGATTAGCAGGATCATCCCCACATTCCCCAGGACTGTGAGTGTGTAAATCACAAAAAAAAGAGCAAAAAGAGGGTGATCTGTAGCTCCAGGGTGTCTGCTAATCCCAGCAGGATGAACTCAGTCAGTGAGGTACAGTTTTTTCTGGTCATTTGTTACAAATATGTTTTGTTTAAACTTTGGATCAAGTGTAAATGTTTCCCTCTCCAAAACTTTACAGGAAGAAGTTGAAATGTCAATGAGGATATTTATACATGGAAAAAAAAAAATAAAAACCTAGGATAACATAGAATAGTAAATGAAATGACTGAAGAAAAGAGGAAAATTAGAGTACTACTGGAAAGTATATTTTGTTTTAACAAGCGATTGTATCGAAGCTGGGTTGGAGGGCTTTTAAAGCACCTAAGTCCACAGGCTTCAGTTCAGCTTCTGCAAATATAATGTTGGTTGTTCCCTTCTTTGTATGCCAGCCCACAATCAAGAGTAAAGGACAGAAATATTCTTGCCGAAGTCTCTCAGATTCTCTGTAGAATCATGTGGATTTATCTCAAGGATATTATTTTCTCTCCCTTAAAATCACTCTGCACAGTCATCTCTCCAAAATGCATAGTTACCATCATAGATAGCTTTTGTGAAATGTAACCCTAAGTAGGAAAAATTTTGACAATTACAGCTAAACAATACTTTGACATCCATTATAAACTTAAGAATTTTATAATTTTCTAACGTGAACCAAATGGTTGTTCTTGTTACAAGAATGGCACACATATCAAATTAATGCCATTTAATAGCAGATATGGTATTTCTCCACCCCAGTGAATAACAGCACCAAATCCTTAGAATGCCCTTCCCAGAGAGTATCTTACCTGTGTAGTCTATCATTTTCTTTAATATTAGGGTTTCTCATTTGGGGTGCTGTGAGTTGGAGTTGACTCGATGGCAATGGGTTCACTTGGGGGTTAAAAAAATAAAAAGAAAAATTTCATCTTTTTAAAAATGCAGTGTAAAGTTGAATTACCTGTTTGTTAAATCTAAGATAACTTCTGAGCAAATACATGCTGAGGTGTTTTATTTAGTTTTCCTTCAAGAGGATTGGGGAACTATGGGGATTAGATATAGGTATTAAATGTGTAGTCAATTCTCTAAAGACAGGAAGTTCAGTCTCAAAAGAAAAAAATATGACACTAAATGTATACACATATATTTCAAAGCTGATGGAATCTGACATGTGGAGCTTACATCATAATGTGGTTTCTGCTCTCCATGTTCTTTTAAAGTCCTTCACCAAAGTCAGAGTAAAGAATTTTTAATTGACTATTTACATTGCTTCTCTCTTGGTATTTTTAGCTTATTCCAAAGGAATACATAGAACACTACCAAATTTGGTCTTTCCCTTCATCCATGTGTATCTGAGTAAATTTAACCTACAATTCAGCTCCAAGGGAAGTTAATGAGAAACTGCCTAGTATTCTAGAAATACTCTTGCCAGAGCAAATAAGAAAATAGATAACCAAAACAAGTTTCCTTTTATGAGTTCAACTTTTTTTTTTTTCTTGGGTATTTGGAATTACTGTCTGTTACTATCAGTCTATAATGGGTGTCTAGAACAGCATTTCTGGACTAAATTTACAGGTGAAAAAAGATGAAATAAATCTCATTGAGTGTCCATACTCAAGGAGAATCTCAAAGTGAATCCAATACTGTACTAAACTTCTTCAGATTAAATTCCCGATTAATCCTCTACACTAGTCCTTGGGTTTGACATTATTATTATTTCCATGTTTCTGATGAGGAAAGCAAGGGTTTAATCTGTTAAATGACTTCACAGTAGACACACTGCCAAGAAGTAGAGGGATTGACTTGAATACAATCCTGAATATATAAATAGAATTAATAAATTCTTAACCAGTTCCATTTTAACTCAACCTTAGTCACTTAGTCATTTAGTCACATGAAATTTTTGGTAATATTCCATTATTATTCTTTTAGCATCAGATGATGATGTCCCCTTTTTCATTCTTGATGACTTGATATTCTTTTTTTTCTTGGATAGTGTGCCTAGTAGTTTAACAATTTAACGTTTTCGAAGGAACTGTTTTTGGTTTGTTTTGCTGTATTATACTCTATTATCAATTTCATTGATTTCTGCTCTGGTGTTTTTTTTTTTTTTTTTTTTTTTTTCTTCTCTTCCTCTGCTTTGGGAAGCTCAAATTATTGATTTAAATTTCTTTTTTATTTCTAAATTAATTTTTTCTAAATACAGCTTCAACTATGTGCTCACAAGTCATGTGTATTGTGTTTAAATATATATTTTATTGAATAAATCAGAAAAATCCTAATATCTATTTCTCTAAAGTTATACTTTACAAGTTTTTATTATTATTGTTATTTTTAATGAAATTGTCTTAAGAAAATTTTAGCAACTTTTTTTTTCCCTAAGTATATCATAAGGTCCATCTTAACTGGAGTGATGTATTGTTCCTTTTTTTTTTTTTTACCTATGCGTCTACAATTTTTGCTTTGAGTGTAAGGACCTAACTTACTGTATACAAGACAAGGTAATTGTGGGGAGTCATTCTCACATATAAAATAGGAGGCAAGTTCTACTCCCATCATCATAAAGTTAGATTTTTCTAGTTAACAGTAGACTCAAATTCTTCCTTGATGTGAATGAGTGATTAATACTTGGGACATGTTTGGAAGTAGATATACTCAAGAATTATTAAACTCTCTACAGTGAATTTCTATTGACTATTACATTTTGTTGTTATGAGTAGGAATCGACTCAAAGGCAAAATTTATTTATTTTTTTTAAATACATTTTGTGTCCGTTTCTTCTAGGGTGTATTGATACAAAACTACCCTTATTAAAAGTGTTTTTGAATGGTTGAAAGTGTTATTTAATAAAGTAAATCAAAAGTACTTTAAAAAGTATTCATATTATCTTTGGTATACTGAATTCCTAAGATTTTATATATGGCATCCCAGATGATAACCTTAATTCCATATGTTACCCTTCATGGCAGAAATACTCAAAGGATACACAAGAAGGGGAGATTTGCGTTACTTTCTCCCTGATTTATGAGGAGGGTCAAGAAAATTAAGATTCAGAATTACCTCCCTGATAAATTATTGTTTTTGTTCATTTTTTCCTGTATGTTTTACCCAAAAGTCACCCCATTCCTTCAACAGCTGGTTAAGAAGATCTTCCATTTTTCTGGAAAAACAAAGGTCAGTTTACAGTATATAAGAAACACATCATTTGTTGAAGTAAGACTGATATCCTCTCTTTACATAAGTATATTCTAGTCTGACCATCTAATATGAAGCCTTGTATATTTATCTCATTTATATCTGTCACATAGTCCATAAACAGGCAATCCCAATTGCTATTCAATATTTATTCCATTATTAAGGCCACATATTTTTAAACCTTAAAACTGTTAATAAAGTTTTTGTTGCTGTTAGGTGCCTTTGAGAAGGGTCCAACTCAGAATGACCCAATGTACAACAGAATGAAACATGGCCTGGTCCTTTGCCATCTGCACAATGGTTGCTATGTTTGAGCCTGTGGTTTCAGCCAGTGTGTCAATCCATCCTTCTTAGGCTGTGTTCTCTAGAGAAGCAAAACTAGGAAAAAAATTTAAAAAAGTGTACGAATATATAGAGAGAGATTTATATGAAGGAAATGGCTCGTTTGGTTGTAGGGGCTGGAACTTCCTAAGTCTGAGAGACAGATTCAGGCTTCTCCTAATTCCCGTAGCCACAGGAGCTAGCGAACCCAAGATTGGCAGGTCAGAGAGCAGGGCTCTTGCTCACAGGCTACAAAGAAAAGACTGCAGGTAAGCTGCTAGCTTAAGTCCCAAGAACCAGAGATCAGATGAACAGGAGCCAGCTGCAGGATCCAGAGCCAGCAAAAGCCCTGAGCCTTGCCAGAATGTCCACCTATATTAGATATAGGTCCCATGCCCAGTGAAACTCCTTTTCAACTAATTGGCTACTCACAGAAAATCCCATCATGGAGGTGATCATATTATATCAGATCTGATCATGGAAATGATCACAACATTATATGACTGCCAACCTACATCATAACTGCCAAACCACTGAGAATCATGCCCAGCCAAGTTGACACACAACCTTAACCATCACCACATCTCTTCAAGGGTCTTCCTCTTTTTCAATTACCCTCTACTTTACCATATGTGATATCCTCCTTCTCTAGGGCCTGGTTCCTCCTGATAGCATGTCCAAAGTATGTGAGATAAAGTCTCACCATCCTCATTTCCAAGAGCACTCTGGCTGTACTTCTTCCAAGACATGTTAATAATACAAAGCTTATTTTCTTCTTGTGTATCTAGATTTTAGCAGTCACTTCTTAGGGGTCTTTGCATAAAAATCGGTCTCATTCACAAAGTTACTTAATTAAAAGCTTTCAAATATTTAAATTGAAATTGAACATTTTATTTCACTTTGTCATCAACTCACTGAATTAACAATTAGAAACATATAATTCATATAAATTTAATAAAATAACTTTTAAGTAGAGTTAATCTTAAGATTTCTTAAATACTGCAATCGTAATAACTTAGACTTCAACTTAAATTTGTAGTTCTAAATTAATTTATCACATATACAAAGAGGAACAATAAGGCTACTGCTATAATACACTAACTGATATTAAATTCTACAAGTACAAATAATACTAAATATGCACTGATTATTAACACAGGCCTCACATTAGTAGTATGGTCATGGTTTTTTAAATATATTTTAAAGCTTAAGTTTATCTTGTTGTTATTGTTGTTGTGTGGTAAGTTGATTCTGACATACTAGAACTGCCACATAGGTTTAGTAGGCTGTAATCTTTGTAGGATCATATTACCAGCTCTTTTCTTCTGTGGAGCAGCTGGTGGGTTCACACTGCCTAACATTGGGTTGGCACGTGAGTGCTTAACCATTGCACCAGTAAAAAAAAAAAAAAAGGGCTTCTTAAATTTCCATCTTACCAAGGTTAAAGTCTATGTACTCATAAAGAACAGTATTGCCATACCAGACAGATAAAGCTACTTTCAACCAGAAAACTTAAAAGCAGCTTTATCTCAATTTTTCTTGACCGAAGTCTGCATTATAATTATATACATTAATTAACCTTCTTGGAAACCCTGGTGGCGTAGTGGTTAAGTACTACAGCTACTAACCAAAGGGTTGGCAGTTCATATCTGCCAGGTGCTCTTTGGAAACTCTACGGAGCAGTTGTACTCTGTCCTATAGGGTCACTATGAGTCGGAATTGACTTGACGGCACTGGGCTTGGTTTAGTTTGGGTCTATTTTCTAAGGAACTTTTTGGAGAGTTTTGCATTGAATTTATCTTTAAAATATGTGTATAATCTTTAAATCTGACAGCATACTCAAATGTGTAACTTTAACTTCTATCAAATGATAAAGAGATGGGGATCTTAAACACGTAAATGAATTTTCCATTTATCTTTAATGCTTTTGGGCTCAACAGAAACCTATATTATTTTATATTTCAGAATCAATCTTAGTTAACTAGTGGAGCTATAAGATAAATACCACAAGTGAATGGCTTTAACAAAGAGGAGCTTATTCTTTCAAAGTGTAGGAGGCAAGAAGTCCAAAGTCAGTACACCAGCTTCAAGGAAAGGCTTTCTTTCTCCGTCAGCTCTGGGGAAAGGTCCTTGTCATTAATCTTCCTCTGGTCTAATAACTTCTCAGAGCAGAGACCTCAGGTCCAAAGGACTTGCTCCCCTCCTGATTCTTCATTCTTCGTGGTAGGAGGTCTCTTTATCTATCTGCTTGCTTCTCTCTTTAACTTAATCTTGTAGATTGTGTCCTGCCTCATTAACAAAACTGCCTCAAATCCTGCCTCACTAACATCATAGAGATGAAATTTACAACACATAGGAAAATCATATCAGATGACAAAATGGTGGGCAATCACACAATACTGAGAATCAGGGCCTAGCCAAATTGACACATATTTTTGAGAAACACAATGCAATCCATAATATTCCACCATTTGGCACTCAAAATTTCATGTTCTTGTCACTTGTTAAACACATTCACCCCCTCATATCATAGCAAAAGTTTTAAATGAACTCAAAGTCCAAAATCCCAAAATTCTTCATCTGTGATATCTAAAATATAATCTGCCTCCAAGTACAATGATGGAACAGGCACAAGCTAGACATTTCCATTACAAATTGGAGAACTTGGAGGGAAAGAAGGGATAACAGGCACCTAGTAAGTCAGCAGAACACATTACATTAATTCTCGAGGCTGGAAAATAATCCTCCATTCTCTGAGACAGTTTAGGCAATGGCCCTGCTATTCAGACTCTGGGTGTTGGCCACACTCTCTGGATTCTGGGAGAAGGTGGGTTTCAGATCCACCTTCCAGTCCCACTGGAATGGCACCTCTGCTACCTCAGATGTGGGAAGCTCCATTCTCCTAGTCCATCTGAGTGGCAACTGCACCCTCTCATCCCTGGCAGTCCCCATTCTTCTGCCCCTTGGGCATGGCAGCCTCACCCCCTCAGCTTTGAGCAGTAGATACGGCCCCATTCCCCTGGCACTCTTGAAAGGCAGCACCACACTAGGGAACAGAGTTGTTGAAGATCTGACTTTGAAACCTAGGAGGCTGTGGCCCAACCCATTGAAACCTCAGAGGTCATGGCTCCACTGTTTGAGACTTCAGAGGTCATTGTCCTACCCATTGAGACTGAGACAGCTCTGCTTCATGTGTTCCTTGTCTCATCAGCTTCTGTTTCCTGGTTTCTTGGCCTCTCAGCCCCTTGGTTGGGCCTCACAGCCCATCTCTGCCCTGCTGGGGGCAAGTGTTCCAAAGCTCTGTAACTCCACCAATAAGTGCCCAGAGGCGCCTTACTCCCCCAAAAAGTCTTCTGCCTGAAGGCACTTATCTCTCTTCCTATGTGAGTCAGTTCCAGCACTGTTTCTTGAGGGTCTTCTGGTTCTGCTGCTGCCATGTCCCTGATGTTGCTTCTCATCATCTGTGCAGTCTCCAGTATTATAGCTCTGTTCACTTCCTTCTGAGCCCTCATCAGGATTGCCTTTGATGTCCATAATTCCACCAACAGTCTCTTCAAGGCAATCTAGGCTTTTACTACTAGGCACTTTAAAACTCTTCCAGCCTCTACCCATTCACATTTTCAAAACCACTTCCACATTTTATGTATCTGTTAAATCAGCACACCACTCTTCTGGTACCAAATTCTGTCTGAGTTATCTAGTGCTGTTGTAACAAGTGAATGCCTTTAACAAATGGGAATTTATTCTCTCACAATTTAGGAGGCCAGGAGTCCAAATTCAGGACTCCAGCTCCAAGGGAATCCATTCTTTCTTTGTTGGCTCTGGGGGAAGAGCCTTGTCATGGATCTTCCCCTGGTCTGATAGCTCCTCAGTGCAGAGATCCTGGGTCCAAAGGACATGCTCCTCTCCTAGGTCTTCATTCTTCTTGGTGGGAGGTCACTCTGCCTCTCTACTCACTTCTCTCTTTGATAACTCAAAAGAGATTGACTGAAGACACAATCTAATCTTGTAGACTGTGTCCTGCCTCATTAACATAACTGTCTGTAACCCTGCCTCATTAACATCATAGAGGAAGGATTTACAACACATAGAAAGATCATATCAGATGACAAAATGGTAGACAACCACAAAATACTAAGAATTATGGCCTAGCCAAATTGACACACATTTTGGGAGGATACAATTCAATCCAAAAGAGTATGATTCAACTTTTACAAATACTCACAATAACTATAAGCAGGCATCATTCTCTAGTACCCCAGGAGCTCTTTCAAGTTTGCCTAGGAAATCACCGGCTTGCTACTTCACCCTAACTTTCTCAACCAGAGAGGTTGAACCTCCCCCTGGAATCTAAGATCTTCAGGTAATGAGCACCTGGCATTTCTTAGCACTCCTATACACAGTTGATACCTAAATCCAAACTTTGGCATCAAAGTTCATAATATTTATCATTCATTTAAAGACCACACACACTGAACGCATAAATTGAGAAAACAATGGGGGAAAGATCATCTTATGGGATACACATCCACTATATGCTAGGGGCCCTCATCGCACAGTGGTTAAAGTGCTCGGCTGCTAACCAAAAGGTCAAATTTCAAACCCACCAGCTTATCCAAGGGAAAAATATATGGTAGTCTGCTTCTGTAAAGATTTACAACCTTGGAAACCATATGGGGCATCTCTACTCTCTCCTATAGAATCATTATGAGTCAGAATTGACTCGATAGCAGTAGGTTTGGTTTTGGTTTATATGTCTAGTAGTTTTCCCATGTTGCTATGGAACAATGAGGGTGTCGGGGTAGGGTGCGTGTCTTCTCTTGACCTTTAGTTTATAAGCTTTCTCCAAATCCTGACCCTTAACCATAAATATGCAATGTGGCATTGACCTTCACCTTCTCCACAATAACTACTTGAAGCTGCAGAATGTATAAGACTTTTTCAGACTAGGAGGGACATCTTAATTGATTGTTTTAGTAACAAGGGTATAAAGTTCACAGGTACAAACATCACTGTTCTGTCATCTAGTTCTCCTCTGATGATAATTTGATAAATATAAACAAACAACATAGGCTGCTAAAGTAGTAGAATTTTTTTTTTTTTTTTAGTGGACCAGGGAGGACTAGAAAGCTGGCAGGCAAAATTGACTTGAGGACAACAGTTGTTCTTGGTGGTTCTTGTATAAGACATGCATTTGTGTTATATAAAATAAATATTTTAAGAGCTAAAATGAGCTTGTTAGAATTATTTTCTATAGAGGGGAGTAATTGGATACAGATCTTTGGGTAGAAACCACTATATATTTGAGAACTCAATGATTATGAAGATGCCTCAGGCCCAGGCAAGATTTTGTTCTGTTATACATAAGATTACCACAAGTCAGAGCCGACTTGATGGCAACTAACAAAAACAACATTCTGTAGTGTGTCTTTACCACAAATAACTTTCTTTTGAATGGCGTCAGTAACCTGCTATTTGCTAAATCTAATGGACTTCTTTTGTTTATTAATTCATTGAAGTCTCTGAAGAATTTTGCACATCTGTTCAACATTCCTTCTCTGTATTTACATGTTTATTTATATGCATTTTTATTCTGATTCTCTTATGTCTTATGAGGTAAGCAGGTACTATCTTATACTGAAGGCGTTCTGGCAATTGTAGTCTCTTTACTCAGTATGAACTGGGTACTCACCAAATGGAGGTTTATGAGTTGTAGGGTAAGTTCCATGTTTTCACATGTCCATTTACTCAAGTAAAAAAAGAAACTATATAAAAGTAGTTTGAAAAGATAGTTTTAAATGAGCTAAATATCTTAATCATTGGTTGACATAACAAAGTTGATACTAATTTTTTCTTGTTGATTCAGATTTCCATACGTCTTGATTTTATTAAATGATTGTCATATTCTCTATGATTAAATATTTTAGAAAACAAACTTAAATATCAAATGTGTAATGAAGCCCTTAATTATAAAAACCTTTTAAATTGTATTAATAGGGCATATGATTTTTTATTGATAGCAGTGTTTATCACTGTCAGTCACCAGCTTATTTTTTCTCCTTTTTTACTTTTCTAATAAGTTTCCTCAGCACACATATACTTTTAGAATTATTGCCCAGGATGATAAAAGTGTCTGTCATATAGTAGGTATTCAATAAATACTTTTACATATAATAATGAATAAATAAATGAATTGATTAGTTTATATTTTAAAATAGAAATTTGAAAATCTCTTAATTCATTCAGTTTTATGTTGTTGTTTTTGGGAGCTGTGGAATCATTTTTGACTCATAGGAACACCATGGGAGAGAGTAGAAATGTCCCATAGTGTTTCCTTGACAACAACAATATCTTTAGGGAAGCAGATTTCCAGGTCCTTCTCCCCAGGAGCCACTGAGTAGGTTCAAACCACTAGTCATTTTGTTCACAGCTTAACATTTGCATTACCAATTCTCGTTATTCAGTTTTATAAAACTCCCTTGGACTGAGAATACTTTTATGTATATTATTCATATAAGAGTTCATCTCAGGATGCTAATATTTTACTCTAATAAATATTTATTTGTATTAATAAGGAAAATTCATGTAATAAATTTTATAGATAAAAAGTATAGGAGAAAATAAGGCTTTTGTAGCCATTTCTGTTGCTGAAATACATGTAGGTGATAAGTTCTATTTTTTTACACAGAAGAATTAAATTATATTAAATCATTAAATAACTGTAATGCCTATTGATTTCTCTTGAGATTTAAATAAAAACTAACATAATTAGGGAACACGCTGGTGCCTATACCTATAGTTTCCACAATTTTCAAAGGGATTCATTATGTTAAAAAGGGAAAAAAGAACAGAAAGAAACAGTGGGGGAAATCCTAATTTCTTTACCATATATCCATCAATTTTCTCTCAGGCTAATCATTGCTTTTGCTGTGTGTAGTCTTTGAATTTAAGCTAAAAAGTGTCCCAAAAATTCTTGATAATGAGACTCATTGGGCATTCACTGTGAATTGATAATAGGCCTCATAAGATGGCATCATTAGTACTGCAAATTTGTAGTTTCAAAAAATTTTTAAAAATCCAACATCATACAATACAGGAAAATTTATTCTGGATATGTTAAAGAATTAAGTGTATTTAAATGTGAATTTCATTTATTTTTATTCTTGTATAAGTATAAAGAACAAAGCATTCACCAATTCATTGTTTTTTATGTGCACCATATAATAAAACCCATTGAATCAATCATGTGTAATTAATATTAATTTCAGTTGCAATTTTTCCATCCCCATAAACAAAAATGCAATGTTACCTACACAATAACTCCTCCCTAGCCCCATCCCCCCATGCCTGGTAACTACTGTTAAACTCTAATCTCTATTAATTGACAAAAAATTTAAAATGACTATAATAAGTGTTAGCAAGGATATGGTATCTGATGTATCATGCAGTGCTAATGAGAGTGTAAATAGGAATAAGACATTTAGAAAGCTGAACAGGTATATACACTGTATCCATCAATATCACAAACAGGGCTGTACTGAGACAAACTCTTGCGTAGGTGCACTGAAAGACACATGTTCATAGCAGTTTTTGTCATGATATACCTTCTCTCAATTTCCTATTTCGTTATGAAAAACCTTTTATCAATTTCCTACTGTAATAGGAAATTTAATTGTGACATATTCAAGAAATGGGACTCTGTAAAATCATGAAATTAATTAATGCAGGAATATGTGTTTCATTCACCTCCTATTTATACTGCTGGAAAGGAAGGAATTCCCAACGTTACGGCTATGATGATGGTGAAACACAGGACACCTGACCCTGACAGATGAGACTGACAGCAGCTGATTACTCACATGAACTCACAGTTCAGGGGAGGGGGACACCACTACTCAGGAGCACGCAAGGCTTGCACTGGGGAACAGACTGAACAAGCAGCAGTTATGGAAACAGGCCTTGTAGTAACAAGAGGATGTGACTTGTTTATTCGTGTAATTCTGCAAGCTCCCTGGGAACTAAAGCCCACTATTCAGGGATAACCAGGTGCTTTGTCTGGTTCCCATGGTAAGACATGTTCTTTGGTCAGGGGATCTTATCTGCTAGAGTGGAAGGGAGAGGGAAGCTTCAGATTCAGCCATTCAAGACCCCCCGGGTTTCAGGTGTCAAGGCAGCACATATGATTGAATATTTCAGGGTTTAAATAATAATAATAAAATCTTTGCTGTCAAGTTGGTTCCTATGCATAGCAACCCTATAGGACAGAGTAGAACTGCTTTTCCCCCCTCCCCCATAGGATTTCCAAAGCTGTAATCTTTGCAGAAGCAGATTGCCACATCTTTCGCCCTAGGAGCGGCTGGTGGGTTCGAAGTGCTAACCTTTTAGTTAACAGCCCGGTGCTTTGTGCGACCAACAAAATAAAACAAAAAAGTGCCATCAAGTCAATTCCAACTCATATTGACCCTATAGGGCAGAGTAGAATTGCCCCATAAGATTTCCAAGGAGTAGCAGGTGAACTCAAACTGCTACCCATTGGTTAGCAGCCTTACCTCCTAACCACTGCACCACCACAGCTCCATGCCATCAGGGTTCCTCACTTCAGCGCTTACGCCACAAAATATATGTACATGGAGGAGTATTAGAGACATACTATTGAAAAAAAGTGTTATATGAAAACAAATTTTATAACACCAAATTTATAATGTTCAAAAATAAAGATGATTTGTTCAAAGTACAGTTTTAGTGATATAGATGAATTTATTTAAAAATTCTTTTTTTTTTATGGACTAATGAAATATACAGAACAGTGTTTGTCACTTTGAAGAAACACTAAAAGATAATTACAGAGCACTTCAAAGTTTGGCAATATCCCCCACTTTTTTTCATTTGGATGGTAAGTTTATGTGTGTTCATTTATTTTGTCTCTTAATTTACATATTTATTACAAATTTTCAGAACAAACTATTTTTTTATATTTTGCATAATATAAAATAAAGAAAACTGAAATCTGAATTTAAAAGAAAGACTAAAACACTTGAAGACATTTTCAGAATTTCATACCCATGTTGGACCTTCACAAGACCTTTCAGGTTTAATGAGTCCCACAGATCTCAGTAAAGTCGTTATACTCATCATTAAGGTTTACTAAGATCGAAGAAAAACCAAAGAATACAGATTAAAATTGGCAAAGGAAAAGACACATAGGGCGGAGTCCAGAAGAAATCAGGATTGAACTTCTAGTTATCCTCTTTCGGTGAAATCAAACACAGCCTGCTTAATTCTCCTAGCAATGTTTTTAACAACACACACAATATATTGCCAAACAGGGAAGCTCACCTGAGCGCTGCTTCTGTTTATTCAGGCTCAATCATATAGTATGGAGCACCTGTGTGACTGACCTTAGCTATTCAGTCTTTAACCTCTACCGCCCTAGAGGTCAAACTGATAGGCTTGGCCAAAGACAGGCATACAACAAACAAACAAAAAAACCATGCATTCAGGGTTAATCACATTGTTAACATAAACTATCTGACTTGGCCCAAGACCCCAGTATACAAAGACACCCTTATCCAGGAGAATATTTAAGTGCTCAGAGCTTACTTCCCAGGAGATAGTCAAAGGCCAGTCCTGAAGACCTTTGGAAAGTATGGGCTTTGGGCAGTCAAGGCCTACCAAGTTAACTCTTTATTGCACAGTACCAACATCAAAACCTTAGCACTGGTGATTCTTATTCAACTGTAATTTAACTCTTCAGTTTTGTCAGCATGGAAGATGAATGAATTTTCAGGATAACAATGAGTAATTTTCTATGAATTTACTAAGCTGAATATTTCAATTTTTCATTGCTGTTTCATATGTTGTCCCCTTTCAATACAGCATGGTACCCTAAATTTAGTTTTTGTTATGGATAATGCTTTATTACTTCCACACCGCACAAAAGACAAACGTACTTCCAAAATTATTCTCTCTTTTTTCCCCCCACAATCTAGATGCCTTACTAAATAATGCAAGTATGAGAAAATAAAAACACACGAATGTGCCAAGCATCACTACCACCGCTTCTCCATGGGGGATTTTCTCTGAGTCCAATCATCTTGATCATGTTGTGGCATCCTCCCCAAACAGAGGCACACTTTGCTCAAATTTGCATTTCCCACCAAAAAAAAAAAAGGAACAAATTGGTAATCTCCTTGCACTTTTGGAGACTACGTAGCCCATATAAGTGAGTTCACTTTTGTCCCATTGAGTGAATTCTCTTAAAAGTAAGCAAGTTTGTGGAGGATCCACAGCAAGAAAGGGCTCCCCAGACTGTAATACAAAGAGTTCTATACTTCAGTCCTTTTGATACAGTTGTCTCTAAGTTGATGGTAGCATACTGAGGTGTTATATGGAGTAGCAGAAACCTTCAGAGATTTTAAATATAATGAATATTTCCTTCAGCAAATTTACCTTCCTCATATTGAGAAATAAGCATAGACTTACTAATGGGTGGTGGCTGAAACTGAGTACCTGACCAAGGCTCAATCAGTTATTATTTGTCCTAAATATTCCATTAGCGACAAAGGCAAGACTTCCCTAAGAATTTTATTATCTCATGGAATTTGTAGGTGAGCAGCTGGGCCTAAGGCCCAAGTAATTTTAGGACCTCATTTATTTTCCTTTCACAGTGTGGCACCTCCTTTAATCTAACCTAAGGTTTTGGGGGGAGCTCTTTATGACGAGTTAAAATAGGAGTTAATGAAAACCTGAGCCCGACTGGTAGCTGGCTCTCCAAGAGATGATAGTTTCTGCAAGGAGTGGATTTCTGTTGTATTATAAACCCAGATCTAGGAAATCCTAAACAATATTGAGCGATATTAGAGAATGTACCCAAGAAGTGGAGTTTCCAAATATAAACATTTTTGTCTACATTCCTTGGTAGGAGAGATCTGTTTTGGTTGGCCCAGGCAATCAGGAATCTGAAGGAATACTATTGATAGCAAACAGGAGGTTCAAGGAAGGTCTATGTGGATGGACTGCCCAATATGGACTGAGAGTTCAACTAAGAAAAATGTTTACCCTACTGATGTGACGGCCAGCTGCTGGAGAGGCTTTTAAATTCAGGAGGGACTGTTTCCTCTAAGGAACACAGCAGTAGATAGCCTTTTCATTGAATTGGAACCTGAGAATGCCACAGAGCCTTTTCAGTTTCCGACAAGGACAGTTGAAAGAGACAGATGTTCCCTCTTCTGGCTCCTTAGCAAATTAGGCTTGGTTTTCCAGCCCTGAATTTTGAGTCTTTAGAAAGTGATAAAAAATGAGAGATTATTCATAGCCGCTGCATCAGAGTCAATCCAGCAGTACACTGGAGGCTATTCCGGGAAAACATGGCCCAGCATCACGTCCATAAGTTACTAGGGACGATGATGCTCAGGCAGCAAATCTAGTAGTAATGTTCCAAAAACCAAACCCAGTGCCGTCGAGTCAATTCCAACTCATGGCGACCCTATAGGACAGAGTAGAACTGCCCCATAGAATTTCCAAGGAGCGCCTAGGGGATTCAAACTGCTGACCCTTTGTTTAGCAGCTGTAGCACTTAACCACTATGCCAGTAGTGGCTTTGGCATTGCCATATATGAAGTAGGCTCTTCCTATGGGGAGATATTCACTCTGTTGTGTTTCCTTTGGGTCTTGCCAGTTTTCTCAACTTCTTTGTGAGTTCTGTGACTTATCCATAATCCTTTCAGCAAATTTCTGTTGTTTTTAAAGTGAAGAAAGCTGTTTAGATGATTTTTGGCTATCTGCAGGCAGCATCCCTATTTTTGAAACACTTTATTACCCTATAGTTAAGGGTAATCATTGTATTTCAATAATTTCCACTCTACATGCACAAAGAAAAAAATTCCTTTACAATTAAATTAAAAAAAATAAAACTAGGAAAATGTTTACTATTATTTGCCAGATTTGTAGATTTATTAAAGGAGAAGGAAGAAAGGAAAATGGATTGAAAAAAAGACAAAGTATGGAAGGAAGAATGAAAGGACTGGAAAAAAGAAGGAAGGAAGGAAAGAAAGGAGTGAGTGAAAAAGGGAAGAAGAAAGAAAGGATGAAAGGGAAGAATTGGAGGACGGGAGGACAGGGTAAGGAAAAAAAGAAGAAAGAAAGGAAGGAAGGATGAAAGGAAGGAAGAAAAAGGAAGTAAGGAAGAAAGAAATAATTGTGGCAATTCCTTTAACTCTAAAATATTTTTCACCTTTTAATTCTTCATACGCATTGCTGTTTTGGTTAAGGGAATTTTTTTTTTTTCTTTCTAAATATACTGATTTTTAACCTACTAGAAAAGAACCCCCCTTCATAGCTAAAAAAAAAAAAAAAAAATTTAAATTTCTTACCAGGAACAGAGCCAATTGTTTGCATTAAGCCTAGCACCGTGCATTTATCCATTCTCCATTCTGTGTACCTTAAGTGTCTTAAGGTATGAGAAGACTCCAGGGCCAGTAACCTAAAGAAAGTTAAAATCTAGAACTGTGTTTGAAACTATTAAGAAATACTGCTGTAAACACTGTTGTAATTGTGATGGAAAGCTAACAGTCATTAAAGGAAAACAATCTACTGAACAGGATACTAAGTCCTTACTTGTGTTATCTTCCTTAATCCTCAAGAATCTGATAAAGTGGAAAGCTATTCATAATTTGTAAATTTAAAAAATGACTAAATAAGTAGGTCAAGGCTCACTGTTGTGAAACGGAAAAAAGAGGCAAGCCTATGTTGGCTGAGTATTAAGCTCTTATCATTTAAGCCATATTTCCTTCCAGCGACTCTTACAACTGAGAAACGAAAATGTGGCGCTTGACATTCTTCTCAAGTATTGAGCCTGTACCTTGGCATTTCCTCACAACGTTAAATACTACAGTGTCTTTAAGTACCTGAATTGATAGTGGATGCTGAAAGAAATTACGGAATTTGAAAGAGAAATCTTTTTCTTTTTTTCTATTGATTGGTGTAACTATAGTTATTATTATTATTATTTAATCAAAGATCTTCCAATAATGCCGACATATGTTCTAAGTAGTTTCATCATAGCAAGATGTGTTACCTTTCTTCATCTTTTTCATTTAAAATAAAGCAGCCACACCACTGGAAAGAGAATAATTGTCTACCCAAAGTCCTCCTGGGATTGGGGAGTATCCTGGGATAATGTCTCCTTTGTCACAGACCGGAAGATAAATACTGATTCCTTACAAGACTATCTCTAAAACCTGGAGAGAAATGCTGCCAACATCTTACACAAAATAAATTCTACATTTCAAAATTCTAGATGGTGATAAGGTAGTTGACATTCTAAAGCATCAGCAAATTATCTGTTGTGAGTGTAGCAATGATAATGGACCAACCAAAGAAAAAAAAGTATCTCTGTTGACTCTCTGTGGGTTTTTCTGAGTCTCAGTGTATTTGTGTGTGTTTCTGAGTCTGAGGGGGTCAGAGTAATGGTGACATAGCTCTGAGCTCCAACATGTCCATGGCATTTTCAGAATATCTCTGTCCAATTTCTTGTGTACCTTATTGCCATAAAAGGGAAGACGACGGAGCTAATTTTCGAATCTGGGGGAATGGAGTGGTCTAATAATTCTCTGCATCAGAAAACCTAGCCTCAGATTTTATGAGCACGTAATACAGACACACTCACAATATGATTGATTATTTTGTGTTTGTTCTTATATCAATTAAGAGGCTTACAGTTTTAAAGTCAGATATTGAATTATTAAATAATAATAATGACATTAGTGCAATAACCATTATTATCATTTAATAATTCAATATGTAATGGCTGTGCAATGCTTAAGCATTGGGTTGCTAACTGAAAAACTGACAGTTGGAACCACCAGAGGCTCTGTGGGAGGAAAGACCTGGCAATCTGCTCCCTTAAAGATTTCAGCCTTTGGAAACCCTATGGGGCAGTTCTACTTTGTCCGTTAAGGCTGCTCTTAGTTGATATCTACTGGACCTGGCACTATAACAATAACAGTGTAATAGTAATAGCAATGATAATAGTCATGTATAGTAAATACTGGAAACCCTGGTGGCATAGTGGTTAAGTGCTACGGCTGCTAACCAAAAGGTCGGCAGTTCGAATCCACCAGGCAGTCCTTGGAAACTCTATGGGGCAGTTCTACTCTGTCCTATAGGGTCATTATGAGTAGGGATTGACTCAACGGCAACAGGTTTAGTTTTTCTGGTTTTATAGTAAATATTGGATACATTCTCTGTATCTATAAGACAATGCGCCTGTAAAAACTGCTATAAAAAGTTATTCATTTTAATCTTGATTTTAACCTTATGATATATTAATATGCTTATTAAACAGAAATTGAAATATAGAGAAGTTCAGTGGCTTGTGGATTAAGAGTCAGGCCTAAATTTAAACTCAGTCTGCCTAACTCCTGTGTTTTTGATCACCACAACACAATATCATTTGAAAGGGAGATAAGTGAATTTATTGTGGTAATTTCTAATTTTGTTTTCTCCTCTGCATAAATCCTTCAAACAGAATCGCAAACAAAAAATAATACATGGGAACCTTTTAGAAATAGCACTCTTGTCAGGCAAGATTTCCATGAGAACCAGTGGGGCCAAACTTGTTTTAGGAAGTTAATCTGAGTTGAAAGTAGTGTGAGATGAATCCTTCAAGAAAGGTGAAGATGTTCTGGGAGGTTCAATCAATTGAACTACTCAGTCTTCTAGGTGCCATGGGAACTCAAGGAAGGAAAACTGGACTTTGATCTCAAGAAATTTGTCACCTGTTTATGGATATCAGATTTACACGTGTTAAAAAGATTAGTGGACATGTTACTCACTGGATGATTTTGTGAACATAGCTTAAAGGCATCTATTAGGTCATTGCCGAGGTTCCTTCCAGCACTAATATTCTATAATTAAATAACTATCGTATCTATAGAATGGAGTAAAACTCCCCCGTAGGGTTTCCAAGGACCAGCTGGTGGATTCGAACAGCTAACTTTTTCATAAGCAGCCAAGCTTTTACTTTAGCCACCTGCAGAATTTGCTGAATACTCCATTCCCATTCTAGCTTATTTGCACCCATCCTCTTATTATTGTTATTATTATTATCTTGCCTTCTGACCATCTAATTTTTCACATGTTGCTTTCGTTTAGAACTCTGTAAGTGCAGAGATACAGCTGTTCTTGAAAATTCATTACTAGTTATGTGAGTTTACACCAAACATTGCCAAATCCCAGGAAAAAGAAAGACATGAACCTTGGGAGAGGAAAGCAAACCTTACAGGGCATGGGTAAAAGATGTGGTGCTGCCCGGACATTGCATCTGTATAGAACACATACACACACACACACACAGAAGAAGGCTTACCTTTGTAAGAGAGCCCAGGTCATAGTCAAGGACTTATCCACTATGTCAAGGACAAGATCAGCTTCAAGACGATCATCTGGATATGTGAAGCCATTAAAACAAGAAAAATAGAAAACAAAGGTCAATTTATCTATGTTTAATATATTGTATTTGATAAATACTCAGAGAGCTTATGTGACAGTCACATAAATGATTTACAAATATTTAATTAATTATCTAATCGTCACACGGGTTTAGACACAAAACCTAGACTACACAATCATTAAAGTTCAGAAGTAAGGTTTGAACTCCATCACCTCTTGCCTAGCGGTTGTGCTCTTCACTATTGTTTTAGGCTACCTCCCCGGATCACAAGTTTTCTTCTGTGGAACTATCTAGTCTATCTGTGAGCATTTCTTTTCCCCAGAATTTTTCTCAACTCTACTTTTATTTACAAAGAAAAAAAGTGATTTTAGGGTGGAAAACATTGATCTTTGCCTCTATAATTTGCCAACTTTCATAAATCTATTATAATGTACATAGCCTTAAATGAGTTATTGCATCAAGAAATGTCACCTTCTGAGTAATATCTTCTGCTATTAAGAATGACTTCTAATTATATCCTTTAATAGAAAACAAAAACAATTTGTGAGAGAAAATGCCACACCATTATTTTATTAATCTTCTATTTGTCTTCCTTAGAAGAGAGAAACAAGACATCTGTGCTTCATTCATCACTCAAGTCAACTCACATCTGTTGATACCATCTATCTCGAATGAGAAAAACACAAAAATCAAGAAGATGTTGGAGAATAATTATACCAGGCCAAGTGAGTTCATTTTTGTTGGATTCACAGATTATCTACCTCTTAGAGTCACGCTATTCCTGGTATTTTTCATAGTATACGCATTAACTGTGGTAGGAAATATGGGCTTAATAATCTTAGTTAATGTCAATTCAAGCCTTCAAACCCCCATGTATTATTTTCTGAGCAACTTGTCTTTCTTAGACATCAGTTATTCTACAACAATTACTCCTAAAATGCTGGTAAATTTCTTAGCATCTAGGAAGAGCATCTCTACCTATGGCTGTGCACTACAAATGTTTTTCTTTGCTTGTTTTGCTGATGCTGAGTGCCTCATCCTGGCAGCAATGGCATACGACTGCTACGCAGCCATCTGTAACCCGCTGCTCTATTCTACACTTATGTCTGAGAGAGTCTGCATCTGTTTCATTGTGTTGGCCTACTTCAGTGGAAGTATGACTTCACTGGTGCATGTGTGCCTCACATTCAGGCTGCCATTTTGTGTCTCCAATGTTGTCAACCATTTTTTTTGTGATATCCCCCCTCTCCTGGCTTTATCATGTACAGATACCCATATCAATGAGCTTCTGCTCTTTGCCTTGTGTGGCTTCATCCAGACCAGCACTTTTGTGGTCATATTTTTCTCTTAATTCTGTATCCTTATTACTGTTTTGAGCATCAAGTCCTCAGGAGGCAGAAGCAAGGCGTTTTCTACCTGTGCTTCCCATCTCATAGCAGTCACCTTACTCTATGGGACACTCTTGTGTATGTACTTACATCCTACCACCAGCTATTCTATAGACACTGATAAGATTGTTGCAGTTTTTTATTCAGTTGTATTGCCTATGTTTAACCCAATAATCTATAGCTTCAGAAACAAAGATGTGAAAAATGCTCTCAAAAAACTATTAGAAAGATACTGGGCTTTCAAATAAATAAGAAATAAAAATATTCTTATTTCATTTAAGAATATTTGAGGACCAATATCCCCTCCCAATCTTACCATCTTCAATTACCCCATGCACAGCTTATGATTCAACCATTTTAAATGTATCACCATTTGCTAAAAATAAAAAGACCTTTTCAACCTCAATGTCTTCTAATACTCCGCCTTTCTTCCAGAAATTTTCTGTCTCTAATGCTTCTACTGTGTGAAATATTTCTGAATTCTAAAAAGAAAGCTAAACAGCTCTCCAATGACAGTTCCCAAAATACTTTATATGTTGATTCACTAAATTCTTTATCTTGCTGTATTGAAGGTATATGTTGACATATCTGTTAACCTACCCACACTAGAAGGTCGTTGGTTGCAGGGAACATGTATTATGGGTTTATTTTTCTAACATCTATCTAGAGCCTAGTGCATTGCATATCTTCATTACATGTGTGTTTATGGCTCGGTGGGTGAATGATAGATGGCTGATAGGATGGGTAAGTAGATGGATAAATCTCTCAGTTTGTTTTTGGGAGAGGGAGTGTATATCCTACAGTTACATAGCATTTATCATCAGGGAGAAACGGTGTTGCCAATGATAGATAGTAGTTGTGTCTGGAAGGTGGGGTTCATTGGTTCTCAGGAAATCAAACAGAAGGCATATAGCAATAGCCTCTTCAATATTAGATCATAATGATGTTTTGCACTCTTTGGGTGAGATTTATTCCTGCAAGAGATTGTGGAATCTTCCACTGACTGTAGATATTTGTGAAAATCAAACAAGGTTTTGAAGATCATCAAGATTATAAATTCTGTAAATTGCTTATTATTTCTACATATATTGCTGAAATGGCCTTTGAGGTAATATCTTCAAGAGCAGGTGAATAGTTGCTGTGATAATTTTCTTGTGGAAATTGGCAATGAAAACTAATTGAAGTGTAAACAACCTTTTTTCTTGGATCATTTGTGATCATTATGTTATCAGATATTTTCTGTAGTTACTTTTGATTCTTCAGTCTCTGTTTACTTCTTGTTTTATATTGAAAGAGTTAAAACCGTAAATTTTATACATATGAATGTATAATACTGTATTTTGCAGTAACTATGAAACTTTAGATAACTGCATTAGTTATACTGAATGTATTCTATTGTCAATTTAACATAAAAATTTAGCCAAATGAATTTGGAATGAAATTGAAATATTATGCCTTTTTTGAGTGTCTCAGTGTCCTATTCTGTAAGTGGAGACAATAAGATACGACATACAGGATAATATCATTTTGAGAAATAAATTACTATATGGAAAGCTACTAATATATGTATGATTTGAGGATTAAATGAGCTAATACATATACATTTTCCTGGAATATTTGTAAAGCTCTTAGAACAGTGCCTGGCACACAATATATATATACCCATCCAAACCCAGTGCCATCGAGTCGATTCCGACTCATAGCGACCCTAGAGGACAGAGTAGAACTGCCCCATAGAGTTTCCAAGGAGCGCTAAGGGGATTCGAACTGCTGACCTTTGGTTGGCAGCTGTAGCACTTAACCACTACGCCACCAGGGTTTCCAGTGTGTGTATATGTATATATATATACACATATATATATTACCATTATTATATTACTGTTGGATTTTAAGACAACAGGTTTTGATTCCCTGTGATATGATCAGTAACTTGGCATAGCTGGACGTTATTATCCAAGAGAAGGACCTTGGTCCTTTGGTTGTGGGTTTTTATGTCACATGATGGTAGAGGCACAAGTACCTATCCTACTGGAAACTGGAATGGAATACAGTAGAAGTATGATGTGGCAGAAGCTTGTCTAAATCACAATTTTGTCTCCTCAACATTTATCACTTGGGAAATAACAGCTTGTTCTGTGGCCTGAGCAAGATTAAGAACCTCTGGTCCAAGACTTACAGATGCAAATATATGATTAATCAGAGCAGGGACATGATCTTCCCCCTCAGCCTTCATGGTTAAGGCAACACCGTCTTCATCTTTATCAGAGGTCAGATGGCAGCTGATGCAGTGCTTTATGGCATGTCAGAGCTTGTGACTTGAGTCATCATCACAACATTGATTACCAGTATAGACTGCCTTAGCACTAAGCTGTAGCTACTTCCCCTGTGGGTTTTCAAGAGGGTAGCCTATAAGGAATCTGCCTTGGTATGTAAACCATTACTCCCCTACCCCCATCATTCCTCAGGAAAAGCTCATCTGTTTTGTTTTTTTATTACTTCCCATTTTGTTAGTGAATACACTGTCACAAAAATTATGTAAACCACCAGTTGACCTACACTAGTCATCAGGCTTGAGAAAAGGCTTCCATGATTTTCTTTTCATAGAATTTTTCCCTCAATTATCAGTAAAACTGAAATTCATCTCGATATAAACACTAAGCACTATTAGTATAGAAGTAACATAAAAGGTGCATTTGTAATGTGTGTTTTAAGGGAATCAAATATGTGTTCAAAACATTGCAAAATCAAATGCTAATATTATCTTCCTTCTAATATAAAACTTAGGAATTGAAACAATTTGGAGATAAAATCTAATTTTCTGATATTTGGAATTTTAGACACGTCCTCTTTTGATCTATGTCTTCTGCTCGCTAATTCAGCTTTCCTCAATCTACTTTATCTCATTTACAAAATCTACAAATATTTCAAACTTTAGGAGCTATTACCACTTAATGATGTTGGTTCATTTTTAATTCATTGAATGTATGCCTTTTATGTAAGTTTTGATTCTTTTTCTAAGTCCACATAGTTGGTGTCAGGTGTCATTGAGTTGATTTTTGAAACAGCAACCACCTTGGACAGAGCAGAACTGCCCCATAGGGTTTTCCTGACTGTAATCTTTCCGGGAGCAGATTGCCGGGTCTTTATCTTGCAGAGCTGCTGGGTTGGTTCTTATCACCAACCTTTCGGTTTGCAGCTACGTGCTAAAATGTTGGGCCGAAAGGGCTCATAATTACGAGTAGTACAGTATTTTTTTTTTTTATTCTCCCACTTTCTTGGTTATTGTTTAATGCATTTATGTGGGGGAAAAAAGAAAAAACTCCAAATCCTGGGCTTTTTTAAATTTACTCTAGTTCCAAAGAAATTTAGCTATTAGAAGTAATGAGAAACTGCTAATTATTATAGCAAATGTTATTTTCTTACCCCTTTCTTTGCTTAGTATTTAATATTGTTAAACCCTCCTTTATGATATGTAATGTTCCTTTTGTCTCTTTGCTACGGTATCTCTATTGTTTCCTGTTTTTATTTTTATTTTTTTAATTTTCCCAGTCTTTCCTTTAGTTTGGATGTTTGATGTTACCCAATTCCTAAAATATGTCCAGTTGTCAAATAATTTTGCCTTTGCTCAATGTTTTTTGAGTAACTCATACATTAAAATGAATGAAGAAAGTTTAAAATACTTGCCACTAGGTTTTGTTCTGAGCAACATATTCCTCACTGATTAGATAAGACCAAATAAAGACTTATTTACAAAGCACGTAAACGTAGCAAATCTGGAAAAAATAAGCAAACAAATTGAAGAAATAAAGGAATCAAGATTCGAGAATCACATGAACCCAAATAATAAACCAAAAACAATGATATTAAGAGATAGAGCTCCATGTTTAGGCAGGAAATAAATTATTAATTTTTTAAAATGCATGTTAATGCATAAAAATAATTTTGCATTTGGTTTGTGAGATGTCAGCTAACATGCATAACATACTTTATCTGGCTCTAATAAATATGAGAAGTCATGTTTTCCATTAACAGTTGTAAGATAAGGCCAGTGTCCCCGTTAAGTGAAGTAATAATCCCATTTAAATTCACGCTGCTCAAATAAAACCAAAGATAGTGCATTCATTTATAGTCAGCATATTTAGGGGGCAGAAGTACACACTACTAAATCAAAGAGATAGTCCCCAAAATGGCCACATGTTTGGAACAAGAAATCAAATGTAGTATAGTTGAGCTGTTGTGAAAATACATAACCTATAAAAGAGGAATACACAAAGGACTTAATAGCTGTAATGTAAATATAGAATGGGAAACCCTGGTGGCGTAGTGGTTAAGTGCTACCGCTGCTAACCAAAGGGTCGGCAGCTTGAATCCACCAGGTGCTCCTTGGAAACTCTATGGGGCAGTTCTACTTTGTCCTATAGGGTCGCTATGAGTCAGAATCGGCTCGACGGCACTGGGTTTGGTTTTTGGGTAAATATAGAATGTATATCAAATAGAATGTTTGGCATCTAGAAGCAGAAGTACGGTCACTTGTTGCTTAATTTAGACATGATTTACTGCTCTGTCTGGGAAGTTTGTACATACTACCTTCAAGATTATCTTTAAATGATTATATTTTACTGCTTTTGTGAAAACTATACATATATTCATCATGTTAGAAGAGCTGGGCATGTTGGCAAGAACTACTACACCCAGTTTTGTTACTAACATATAAAGCGATGAATACTGACCACAGAATTTCAAAATTTTTCTAGAAAACCATCAACATAATTAAGATTTTTGTCAAAAACTTCTCTGAGCTTCTTACAAAGTTAGAAGCTCTCAACCCCTAGAACTTGTACGAACATTTTAACTGTGTGTGTTATAAAACAAACAAATAAAAGAAAATAAATAGAATGCAATTTATTACTTGAGTTTGTGTTGAGGAATGTAAGATTTTGTTAATATAAGAGAAGAGGCAAGGTAGAAAAAAAAGTGCCAATTCGGAGGGAGTATTGAAATAGAATTCTTATTTTCCTGGGAAACACAATGCTTACATAAGTAGGGTGAAAAAGATAAAAGAAAAATTGAAGCTTCATTTCACAAATCATGTAATCATCACGCCCAAATCAGGTGTTTCAGGAGATGATTCTGTATCAAAATCATTTGAGATCTAGATAATGTGAGCATTAGTCAGAAGGAACAAACAACACATTTAAAGATCAAATGATACAGATATACCTATGGCTAATTGTAATGGCATAGCTTCATTCCCTGATAGTAGTTTTCCAGCTAACCTTGGACTATTAAAATGAGGTCGTCAAAGATCAGAAACAGAGCAACAAACAAGTTCTCTTTTTAAATAGACCATAGCCAGTGATTTTCTATTTCATAGTTTTGATTTTTTTTCCTACAGTAATAATGTATATTTTTCCCTTGGGCATAGGCTGATAGCTTCGTGTAACACTCATATGCTGTGTCTATTTAATGTCTATTTGCCTAGACCAACGTAATACATTTGATGTGAAAAAAAAAAAGAAACCACAGAATTTTAAAGACATTAATACACTCGAGAAGACAAAGTAAAGTATGTGCAAAGACCTGGAGATAGAAAACCAAAATGGAAGCATGCACTTAGCATTTCTCAAGCTGAAAGAACTGAAGAAAAAACTCAAGCCTTCAGTTGTAATACCGAAGAGTTCTATGGGGAAAATATCAAATGATGCAGAAAGCATCAAAAGAAGATGCAAGGAATACACAGAGTCACTGTACCAAAAAGAATTGGTCCACGTTCAAACATTTCAGGAGGTAGCTTGTACTCACAAATCGATGGTACTGAAGGGAGAAGCTGAAGCTAAATTGAAGGCATTGGAGAAAACAAGGCTTCAGGAGTTGACAGAATACCAAATGAGATGTTTCAATGAACGGATACAGCACTGGAATGCTCACTTCTCTATGTCGAGAAATTTGGAAGACAGCTACCTGGCCAACTGACTGGAAGAGATTCATATTTACACCTATTCCCAAGAAAAGTGATCCAATCAAATGTGAAAATCACAGAAGTTCATTAATATCACACACACGTAAAATTTTGCTGAAGATCATTCAAAAGCGGCTGTAGTAGTATATCTACAGGGAACTGCCAGAAATTCAAGCCGGATTCAGAAGAGGATGTGGAACCAGGGATATCATTGCTGATGTCAGATGGAACCTGGCTGAACACAGAGAATACCAGAAAGATGTTTACCTGTATTCTATTGACTATGCAAAGGCATTCGACTGTGTGGATCATAACAAATTATGGATAACATTGTGAAGAATGGGAATTCCAGAACACTTCATTGTGCTCATGAGGAACACATACATAGATCAAGAGGCAGTTGTTCAGACAGAACAAGGGGTTTAAAGTCCGGAAAGGTGTGAGTCAGGGTTGTGTCCTTCCACCAGCAATAAAAAGGGATGAAATACTGAAAAATGCTACAAAATGGATGAACCTAAAAAAAAATACTAAGTCAAAGAAACCATTCACACACACGTACACACACACAAAACATTTGTGATTCCATTTTTATGAACTGTCTGGAGTAGGCTAATCTAAAAAGACAGAAAGTAGATTACCTAGAGCTGAGAAGGGAATGGTGGTAGAAAGGATGAGTTGTAGCTCCGAATGAGTTTGAGGTTCCTTTTCAGGGTGACGAAATATTTTAAATTAGACCATAGTGAAGGTTTCATAAACCTGTTTTAATGAGTAAATTTTATTCTATATGATTTATACCTCAAAAAGTTGCAGGAAAAAAAAAAACTAGATATGTAATCCAGTTATAGGATTATAAATTTAAGATTTAAATTTGATTTGCAAGTAAACACCCATAGTGACTATTCTTTTCCCTTTGAATTGCACACATTGTAGCAACGGTGCAAAACATAGTTCTGTAGATCGTGAATAACATTTTTACATAATTTAACAAGTTTACCTTATAATACAGGTTTACCTAAAAATAGAATTTGATGGATATTGTGGCATGATTTCATCTATCTAAAATCTTTTTTCTATCTCTCTATGTATGTCTCTACCTAATTACCTACCTACCTATCTATCTGTTATGGATTGAATTACGTCCCCCAAAAATGTGTATCAATTTGGCTAGGCCATGATTCCCAGTATTGTGTGATTGTCCACCATTTTGTCAGCTGATGTGATTTTCCTATATGTTGTAAATCCTAACTCAATAACGTTAATAAGGTGGGATGAGCGGCAGTTATGTTCGTGAGGTAGAACTCAATCTACAAGACTAGATTGTGTCTTAAGTCAATCTCTTCTGAGATATAAAAGAAAGAAGCAAGCAGAGAGACAGCCAATCTCATACCACCAAGAAAACAGCACTGGGGTTCCAGTGCAGAGAAGCTCCTAGACCAAGGGAAGATTGATGACAAGGACCATTCGCCATAGCCAATAGAGAGGAAAGCCTTCCCCCAGAGCTGACACCCTGAATTCAGACATCCAGCCTACTAGACTGTGAGAGAATAAATTTCTCTTTGTTAAAGCCATCCCTTTGTGGTATTTTTGTTATAGCAGCACTAGAAAACTAAGTCACTATCTGTCATCTATCATCATCATCATCTTTATTTATTTTTGTAGATTTAAAACCGGTGTCTTACTGAATAGAGGGAAACCTATAGACATGTCCACAAAGATCAGGAACAAGATCTCTACTGTGCATGACCCTCCTTAGAAGTGTGTTACTTTTTCTAACACTCTAAAATTCTCATGCAATTTCACAGACTCCTGCACCTCTTCGCGAGTAGGTGATCTCCTTCCCAGGCCAAGCAGTGTATGTGGAGATCTGATTTGTACTTTGGAGTTTTGAGCAATGTTGCTGATCAGCTCATACCATGGATCAATGTAGTTGATAGAGCTGGTTCTTCTGGAAAATTAGCATGAGCTTATAAGGCAACAGCTTTGAATACAGATATTGAATCTCAAGCTCGCAACTGTGTGGAATTGATAGCACTCCTCCAAAATGTCTTTTTGAAATGATTTAAAGAGATTTCTCCTGAGATACACCATACTCTACCCCAGTCTATTACTAAGCCTTGAAAGAAGTTTATATGCTTTTAATATTAACAGACATTGGAATAAATATCATCCAAATTTGTCTTACATAATTAAGAAGTTAAGAACAAGAAACTATATGAAAAGCAGAAAGAAAAAAAAATCATAGGAGAAAATCAGATATATGATAAGGTTTTTAAAATTATACATTTTATTTTATCCCATGCAACTACAATAAGGTGATGATACTTGATTCAGTTGAGGATGAGAAATGGCACCTACTTAGGCTTTTCAGTGTTCCAAAAGGAGGCGATGCACAAGATAAAGAGCAAAAGAGGAACTGGGCAGGTGGTCGAAGTCATACATATCCATGAACTATCCCATATGCATTCTTTCTCCTCCAGCCTCCTCATACCATTTCTCTGCTACTATTTTGTGATATCTTCCCTGAATACAAATATCAATGTCATTGTCAAAGGTATCACCTTTCTGTGCAGGAGAATGGCTACATCTTCAAATTTTTGCTGCACTTCAGAGACCAGAGATGAATCATTTCAAATGCTCAGTGTCTAGTTTTAGGTCTGTCTTCAGGGAGAGTAGGCATGGGAGAGACATTACGATAGCTAGATTTCTCATGACAAACTCAGAATCCTTAATTAAACCCAACTAATCAAGATACTGGGATACACTGCATGAATAACAGGGTCTAACCCAGTAGCTGGATTCAGGGAACAACTTGAAGCAAGGACTCATATACAACATAGGATTCTATCTCCTTGTCTCATCTCTGCTATTTAATGTACATCTTTTTAATTATCCTCTATGCCCCTAAAGTTCTACCATAGGTAATACAGGGGGAGACACGGCCAATAATTCCCAAGCCTAAAAAATCATAACTACAATCTTAGTACTTATTCAAACAGCCACAGGGAAGTGCTCTGACTGGACCATGTTGGGTATTGCCATACTAATCATCTCTGGCCAGGTGTAAGCAGACATGTATTATATAGGGACTATGTGCAAAATGGAGACCTAGTGGGTCAGTGGTTAAGAACTATGCCTGCTAACCAAAAGGCCAGCAGTTCAAACCTACCAGCTGCTCCTTGGAAACCCTATGGAGAAGCTGTTCTCTGTTCTATAGGGTTGCTATGAGTTGGAATGGACTTGAATGTAATGGGTTATCTGCAAAGTAGAAGTGAGTAAAGAAAAATTCTTAGATAGTGCATGTAGCAGTTAAGTAGAAAAAGTAATGTATCCCTAGTGATTATATTAAGCCAAACTGAGGAACAGGAAAGTCATAATATTCCAAGGTTTGGAAACTTTAAAGGCGAATAATCACGGACATGAATTCCAGTTTTAGTGTGAAGCTCCACTTTAAGCAATTATTCAGGGAGAGGTCACTTTGCCATTTCCCTCTTAATTTCCATGATTGTTGGTCATCACTGTGTCAGCCATCCCAACTGGGAAGAAGTGGAAGTCCAGGAGATGTCCTCTCAAGCAAGTGAGGTTAAACCTTCACACATCACTCTCTCTCCTATCTCACTGACAAGATCGATGTCACATGACCATTCGGCAAGTCTCTTAATGACAAGCTACAATAAATAGAATTAAGGGTCAAAAGAGAAGCTACATTGGAGGGTTATAGAAATATTTGTGTCTGCCTGGGGGAATAAAGAAAACCCTGGTGGCATAGTGGTTAAGAGCCATGGCTGCTAACCAAAAGGTCACCATTTGGATCCAGCAGGTGCTCCTTGTAAACTCTATAGGGCAGTTCTACTCTGTCCTGTAGGGTTGCTATGAGTCAGAATCAACTCGAACCAGTGGGTTTGTTTGTTTGTTTGTTTTGGTTTTGGGAGAATAAAGCCGTAAAAAGATGTATCAGTCTTCTTCCATAAAGATTACGGTTTTGGAAATCCTGTAGAGTAGTTCTAGTCTGTCCTATAGGGCAGCAATGAGTTGGAATGGACACTATGGCATTGACTTGGCTTTTGATTTGGGGAGAATAAAGGGTTACTTTTCACAGGAGGGAAACCCTGGTGGTATAGTGGTTAAGAGCTACCAGTGCTAACCAAAAGGTCAGCAGTTCAAATACACCAGGTGCTCCTTGGAAGCTCTATGGGACAGTTCTACTCTGTCCTATAGGGTCACTACAAGTCAGAATCGCTTTGGTGGCAATGGGTTTTTTGTTTGATTTTTCATAGGAGGTGACATTCTAGATGATTCTAAAAGATGAACAAGAGCTTTCCAGGCAGACGTTGTGACTAAACTACAGGGTATAAGAAGGCTTTCTGATCATTTCAAATTTAGCATCCTCAGATTTAGTATTCACATAAATACCGTTTGACTACCACTTGACTCTATTTCATAAATTCACTCTAAGATTGGGAATGTCTTATGCAGTTTTTCCCATTAATTATTTTACTCTCTAAAGATGGAACAGGTGTGAAAAAATTAGAAGGGTGGCCCCGAGGTTAGTACTCCTCAGACTGTATTCCACAGAGAAACTTCAGTGCTGCAATAACCCGGTCAGAGACAGCATGGGTTCTTTTGCAAATAACCTGACAGATTGTCGAGTTTAAAAGTGCAACATAGCATTGGAAGCAGCTGCCTCACAATGAATAATGGGCTCTTTCCCACCTAAAGGGCACTGACTGATTTAAAAGTGAAGGATATGCTTCAGGGGAAAATGAAAATGAATTTGTTGCTTGAATAATCTAAACACAAAGAGCTATACTATTTAAGCCTCTTTTCTTTAGAGGAAAAAAAAAAAAGTATAAGGCGATTCCTCCCCAATGTGAAAAGGTGAGCAGTAATTTTTTTTTTTTTCTGGCTTCTTTTATTGTAGTGTTTTGTTTTTTAATCTCAAAAATCAAAAGTCTTCAAGGAAACTAGTTTCCTGGAATTGGATTAATTTATGAAAAGGGTCTTTTGAACTTGCAATGTACAAACAGTACCAATGATAGTGTCTTAACTTTTATAATAGTAAACGATATATAAAAGGGACATGCAATCACCTTATTGTTATAAAGAGTTTTACATTTCTTAAAGTTTTATTACCATTATTAGAGCAGCAAATACAAAATAATATTTTCTATTGAATTCTCTGTAAAACCTGTTGAGTTTTGGTTAAGAATAGCACTGACAGTATACTGCTGAGTTGAAGTAAGTTAGGTTATGTACTAGTTTCTCAACATTGTTCATGTTATTTTACTTTTTTATGCCTCTGGCTCCACATGTAAAATGTGAACTATAATACCTAGTTTATTCAGAATGCATTAAGTGAGCTAATAAAGTCATTAATGTGGTGTTCAGGACTTAATAAATGTTCAAAAATTATCAGCAAAAAAAGTAAATTTTAACTAATCAGTCTTCTCCACTCTTCCCTATGTCTCCATGTTTTTTTGTTGCCATCAGGTTGATTCCAGCTCATGGAGAACGTGTGTGCACAGAGTAGAACTTGCTCCATAGGGTTTTCAAATCTGTGAGCTTTCAGAAGAAGATTGCCAGGCTTGTCTTCCGAGGTGCCTCTGGGTAGATTTGAACTGCCGATCTTTTGACTAATAGTTGAGTGCTAAATCATTTGCCCCACCCAGGGACTCCCAGCTCCATGTTTCTCCCTGTTAAAGCAGAAAAAGTTGCAAAGAAAGATGGTTCCTTGATGGAAGAGAACCTCTTTTCAGTAAAGTTATGGGGACTACTTATATTTCTTATATTTCTATAGCAATGTCTTTTCCTGTATGCCCAAATTACAAGAGACTGACACAAAGGACATTAAAAAGAAAAATAACCCAGTAAGTTAAAGTGATTTTTTATCTAGGTATTGCTGCTGGCTTATGATCACACAGAGGAGAATAAAATCTACTAATTATCAGTTCAGCATTCCTGCTAAAGCACTGGCCTATACATACTTCCCTCTCCTAGACTGAAAAAAGAATATTTCAGGGCAGGAGAAAAGATGGGCAAAGTTTGAGAGGAAACAAAAAGGGTATAAATTAAAATAACCATGATAAACACAATAACTGTGGTAATGATCATAATAACCATATCTAATAGAACAACACCTGATTGTTTTAAGTCAAATGTTTAACATATATTATGCTACTTACTCTTCAAAAAGACTCCCTGAATTACATATTATTACTATTGTGTATATATTTTTTCAAATAAGAACAGTAAGCTCTGATAATTTAACTAAAGACATATCACCATAATACTTGTATTCTCCATTTTAAGTCACTCAGTGTCCAGTTATTTGGATAATGAGTTCTTGAGTCTAGGTTCCATGGAACAAGATTGCTGAGATAAGTTTAAATTCTTCATTCATTCATTTGCCATCCAGGAAATATTTATAAAGCACCTGCCTGTGTAAGTACCTGTATTAGAATACAAAAATGAGAAGGGGATGAGGGTATTATTTTCCTTTCAGAATATTCTGTTCTCTTTTCTTGAAAGTAGAAATAACAATAGTTCTGTGATATCTTTACATCTCAGAAAGTCTCAGATTAGATGTGACTTCCTTCTGTAACACCTTGTACTTTTCTCTGCATAGACTCTGAACATGCTGTTGTAATACATGATTTACATGTCTAACTTCACTATTAGTCCCAAATCTCTGTAAAGACAGAAACTGAACCCATATATATATATATATTTTACTTTTTTACTGTGTATTTCACACGTGGTGTGGACCATAAGTAAACTACAATATATACTGCAAAATATGTATTGATTTACTGCCTTAAACTTTCATCCAAACATAATTGGGATGTTGAAAGTCAAATTCTTTATAGTTCCAGTTGTTTCAAAGCTAGTTTTCATAATGTATAACTTCTAGAGAAAAAAAAAAGTAAATACAGGAAAGGTGATATAAAATTTTGAGGCGATGTAAAGTGGCAAAATAACTACAAAAATGTGAACAGAGTAGAAAAAAATAATAAAAGAGAGAGAGATGAGGAAGACAAAGATAGAATAGAGGTGGCAAAACGGGAGTTTAGGGCATGCCCTTGGTCTCAGTTTATAGAATATATTATTTTAACCTAAAACTTTCTAGGTCCTGGATCTTTCGCCTTGACGTGTCTGATCTGTTAGTAGAGAAACTAATAGACATATTTTATCTTTAGGGTATGTTGTGAAAAGTGAAATTCAGAATGGAGGATTAATTTAACTAAGAAGGAAGGAGCTGCTGATAGTGAGAAGTAAGAAAATAAAAGTAGGAACTATGAATTGCCTAAGTTGTCTGGAATATGTGAGAGGGAAGGGGAACTTGGAGTCTTAAAAAAAGAGAAATTATATCCTATATAAAATGAAGAAGAATTTGGAATCTGGTAAATAGAGAGGAGAGTTCAAAACTCATGACAGTGTAGATTTTGAAGTATGTCACAATCTGTGACAAAGGTCACAGTTAACATTAGTGAGAGAAACAAAGTTTGGATGGATATTCTGCAAAGGAAAGTCCAAGGTCAAATATAGTAGAAGAGAGGCTGAACTTCTCTGGGATAAAAATGCTTAATTCTTGAAGAAGCTGGTTAGGATCACTCTACACCGTATGTAACAATGTATTTTCTAATTATTGTTTAAAAACAGATGTTTATTTATATTTGTTGTTGTAGTTGAAAGTTGCCTTCAAGTTGATTCCAACTCATGGCAACCTCATGTATAGAGAGCAGAACTGTGGTCCACAGCGTTTTCAAGGCCGTGACCATTCAAAAGCAGATCACCTGTCTTCTGAGAGACCTCTGGATGGATTTGACCGCCCACCTTTTGGCTAGTAGTCAAGGGCTTAACTGTTTGCACCACCCAGGGACTCTTTATTTATAATTAGAAATGGAAAAAAAAAAAGTACAAACAGAAGATTTCACTTTTTTCTGGTGTCAGATCAGAACTCCATGACTAAATTCTCCTTCTACACAATTTTCTTCTTTTCTTTGTTTAATAACTCTGTAAAGTCTTAAAATTACCTAATTATGCCTTGAGGGCCTAAAATTCAGACTCTAAGTTTAATTGTTAAAATTTATTGGGGCCATGGTATGGTTGAGAATATAATATAACAAAATCTTATTTATTTTATCTTGTATTTCAAACATTAAGTGATGGTGTGATTTGATATGGTGCATTGTTTTTAACATAAATTTGTATGGTATACTAGCCATTGCTAAGTGATAAATATATTATAGCGGAAAGGGAGTATTTATGATTTTTGTGATCACTAATTAGGTCTCTTTCCTAGGCAGTGAATGACCCCAGATGGACTGAATCAGACATGAAATTGGAGTCATACTGGCTGCCTTGATAATTGGTTATCTGAGATGAACCTCAGAGTGGAAGCATCAAAGCAAAAATGGAGGAATAATATGAAAAAGGTTGTAAATGAGCAAGTGCAAGGCAGAAACAAAAACAAAACAAAACAAAAAACAATTGAAAATTAAATAGACACGCAAAAAAAAAAACAAACAGGAAAGAGAAACCTTTCTCATTAGAGTACGTCACTTGTAAACTAAGGCAGATCTTACCCAGAGTATAGGAAATCTGATGTGTTTTGGTATTTTGTATTGTTGTCTATTTTGCTGTGATTCATTTTTCACAGGTTCAAAGTATTTATTATGAGCAGGAAGAATAGAGTGTAAGATAATTTTGTTTTCACATCCTGGAATTTTAGGATATAGGATTTGAACTCTATTACCCAAACAGCTTATCCTATCAACCCACAAAACCTATGACAATGGACTTGAAATCATTGGTTCAAGACATGCCATTTTGCAGCTGGTTCCAGAGGATTAAAGTGACTTCTAAACCTTGAGATCAGTTTGTTTACCGATGGAATTCGCAGGACAAAAACAGCAGGGGAATCTCACCACTTTGGTAGAATTCATCCTGCTTGGCTTTGCTGATGTTCCTGGCCTCCAGAGATTTCTTTTTGGGGTGTTTTTGATAATCTATATGATTATCCTGATTGGAAATAGCCTCTTTATCATAATAACCAAGGTGGACCCTTCCCCCCAGACCCCCATGTATTTTTTCCTTGGGAACTTTTCCTCCTTGGAAATATGTTATGTGTCAGTCACTGTCCCTAGATTGCTAGCAGACCTCTGTCGACAGAATAGAAATATTTCCTTTCTGGCCTGTACTACTCAAATGTATTTCTTTCTGGTCTTGGGAGCCACCAAGTGCTTCATTCTGACTGCAATGGCCTATGACAGGTATGTGGCCATTTGTAACCCATTACTCTACCCTCTCATCATGAACACCCAACTATGTATCCAATTGGCAGCTGGCTGTTGGATCAGTGGAATTCCAGTACACATAGGGTTCACCTCTCTGATCTTCTCTCTACCCTTCTGTGGACCTAACCAACTAGATCACTTTTTCTGTGGCATATCTCCAGTGCTTAAACTAGCTTGTGGGAACACATTTATGATTGAGATGTTGATTTATGTGGTTGCTGTTCTAGTTGTCACTATACCTTTTATGTTGATAATTTGGTCTTATGTCCAAATAATCTCAACCGTCCTGAAGCTGCCATCAGCAACAGGGTGAGCCAAGGCCTTGTCCACTTGTTCTTCCCACCTTATGGTGGTGGCTGTATTCTTTGGATCAGGCATCATCACGTACATGAGACCAAAGTCTAGTCATTCAGTAGGAGTGGACAAACGCCTTTCTCTTTTTTACACCATTGTGACACCTATGTTTAACCCTATGGTATATTGTTTGAGGAACAAAGACGTCATGGTAGCAATGAGAAAATTTCTATCAAAATGGATTGTGTTATGATTCAAACATATGACTTTTAAAATCTGTTTTCTTATTTGTTATAGTCTCCATATATTAACTTTGGTTCTTTCTCTGATATTCTAAGAAATCTTAATTACTGTCAATAAATTATCTCATATATATATTTTTTATCTCATCATAAAATCAACTCTGCTTTTCTTTTCAGACAGTAATCAATCCCAATTTTTAATACATTCTTATGCTCATTCCAAGATATTGAAGTATCTGTATACCACTTTGGAATCCTCAAAGATCGTGCTCAATGTTATTGTTTATAAGATTCTAGAATATTGCCTACATTTTCTTCATCACTAAAAAAAAAGTTTATTCATCTTTATATCTCCATAGCCCAACATATTTTCTGGAATATGATAGACATTTAATTAATTTGGTTAGATTGAAATGATGAGTGTTAGCAAAGTTCTTATTTTTAGTGTTTTATTTTTATCTGCTCATGATCAGTAATTGCATTATAAGCAGGTAAGTTCATGTAAAGAAGAGAAGGAGGAAGGAAGGCAAATAATGGTATCTGAGTAACTAAAAAAACATGTTTTATACAAAACCATTAAATGTAAGCCCTGGACTGTGTGAGTCATTTTTCTTGCCTCTACCCTATTTCATCTTGATGTAGAAACCAGAAAGACCTTAATGCCACAAGGTCTTAATGACAAAGGAATATTTGACTAAAGGCTGTGTGTTAAAGGCAAGAAATGGTAAATTTGAATGTTAAGGCTAAAATATAAGAGAATTTGAAAATAAAGGAATGAGCTCTATAGTCAAAAGCAGTAGCATTCATGTCAATTAAGAAACCTAAGGAATAGTAGTGCAAATGATTAATGCGCTCAGCTGCTAACTGAAAAATTGGAGGTTTAAATCCATACAGAGGTGCCTAGGAAGCATGGCCTGGCAATCCAATTCTGAAAAATCATACGCTGGAAATCTTATGGAGCACAGTTCTACTCCGACAAACGTGGTCATCATGAATTGGAATTCATGGCAACTGGTTACTTTTTGATAAGTTGAAGAGGCATATCATTAGCCCTAGAAAAATTACTCAAGATAAATATAAAAAGAGGTATACATATAAACGAAACCAAACCAAAACCATTGCTATCAAGTCATTTCTTACTTGTAGCAACCCTGTAAGAAAGAGTTGAACTGCCCCATAGGGTTTCCAAGGCTGTAATCTTTATAGAAGCAGACCACCATATATTTCTCCCGAAGAGCATCTGGTGCGTTCAAAAGGGTGATCTTTTGGTTAGCAGTTGAGCAATTAACCACTGTACCACAAGGGCTCCTTAAGGACAACAATATGAGAAAAATGAAAGAATTTAACTGATGCAAAAATGGTCAAAAGAAAATGAAGGCGCAAAAATAAAATTAAAAAAAAAACTAAAACAAATGACAAATGGTACATTCAATCCAAATGTATCATGACATCAGATGCAAGTAGATGAGCATTTTAATTAATAGACAGATATTAGAACAAAAAAGGAGAACTTCACTGTGTACTGTCAAATTGAGCTGTACTTTAAATAAATCCGTTCAATGTGTTTGAAAATAAAAGGAGAAAATAAAAAGCTACAAGCTGTAAACTTTGGGCATAAGAATGATGGAATGCCTATATTAAAAAAAAAAAAAAAATTCTGTTGCAGCCAAGTCTATTCCTACTCATAGCGACCCTATAGGACAGAGTGGAACTGCCCCATAGAGTTTCCGAGGAGCCTCTGGTAGATTCGAACTGCCGACCTTTATGGTCGATGGGAGTAGCACTTAACCACTATGCCGCCAGGGTTTACCTGGCTATATTAGTAACAGTTAGAGTAAAATTCAAGACAAATGGAGTTGCTTGAGGTAAATAGAGAGGTGTCATAATGATAATACAGACCATTTACCGAGAAAGCATCAAGATTCCAAATGTGTTGGCACTAAAAACAGTTTCGACATTCATCAATTAAAACTAACTCAGAAGTAATGGATGTAAGAAATAGAGACAAAGACATTAAAAGACCTCAAAAACATAAGGAGAGACATGGAAAATAAAAAAATTAAAAAAAAATCCAATTTCTAGAGATGAAAACTACAATATTTGGGATAGAAAAACTAGTGCTGATAAGTGAGTTTTGCAAGATTTCAGAATTCAAGATCACTGTAGAAAAAATTGTGTTTCTATATATTAGCAATGAAAAATCAGAAATTATAATAAAAATCACCTAAAATAGTATAAAATATGATATACTTATGAAAAAAACTGGCAAAGATATACAAAACATGGACACTAAAACTAAAAAATACTGCTGAGAGAAAATAAAGAAGACCAATATAGATAGCGTATTGATGCTTTGAAGCTCAATATTGTCAAGACAGACTCTCCTCAAATTGATCTGTAGGCTCAATGCAATGCAAATCAAAACTGAAAGTTATTTATTTGCAGAAATTAGAAAATGATTTTAAAATTCATATAAAATTCTGAAAATAAACACAACAGAATGATAATATTGAAGAATTCACGCTACCTGATTTTAATTATTTCTATAATCACACGGTAATCAAGCAACTGCTGTATTCTCATTAAGACAGGAAAACATATTAGTGAAAATCACTGGAGTCCAGAAATCAACCGACACATATTTGGACAACTTATTTTTATCGGAGAGGTGCAAGGATATTTGGTGGTGAAAGGATAGCCTTTTACCTACAATGCTGAAACAATATGTCTATATAAAAAACAAAGCAAAAGAAAACAAAAAATTTGACTCATATCTTGCACCAAAACCAAAAATTATCTAAAACGAATCATATATCTAAAATGTAATACCTAAAACTTTAAGACTTTCAGAAAGAAAAAAAAAAATTTGAAGAAAGTTATTGTGCCTTTATGTAGGCAAAAAATTTTCTTTGATATAACCAAGGAATCAAGTTAAAAACTGATAAATTGGACTTCATCAAAATTAAACAGTCCTTTTTTTGAAAGACACTTCTACGAGAATGGAAAGACAAGCCACAAGACCTGGAGAAAACATATACAATTCATCTACCTGGTATAGAGTTTGCATGTACAATATATAAAGACTCTTTCATCCAGAATATACTGAAAGAAAACGATAATAAAAACTATTCAATTTAAAAATTGACAAAATAATTCAAACAAACTTTTTACTTAAAAAAATAGTAAAGGGGAAATGCTCAGTATCATTAGTTATCAGGGAAATGGACATAAAATCACAATGGAATTCCTTTATACACCTATTACTATAATCACACAGCCTGACGACACAAAGAGTTGTCAGAGATAAAGGATTAAAACCCTAATACACTACTGGTAAGACTATGAAGTGTTAAAACCATGTTGGAAAATAAATTTGGCAGTTTCTTAACATATTAAACATACATCTATCATGTTACCTAGCCATTCCACTTCTTGTTACTTGTTCCAAGAGAAGTGAAAACATTTGCTCATTTAAAGCTTTGTACACATTTTTTCATACAGCTTTATGTGTAATGGGGGGGGGAAGAACTCAAATGTCAAACAGTGGGTGAATACATTAATATACTGAGGTATAACCAGACCACACAATACCACTTAGCCATATAGAAAGGTGGACTGTTGAAACATGCAACAATATGACTGCACCTCAAAATAATTATGTTAAGTGAAAGAAGCCAGTCAAAAAGTAGTACACACAGTAAGACTCCATTTATAAAATTTTGTAAAATGAAAACTTATCTATAGTGATAGACAGTAGATCAGTGATTGCCTGGGGGAAAGAATATAGATATAGGAGGCAAGAACTACATAGGGACATAAGGAATACTTTGTGGGTGACAGGTATTTCACTATCTTGACTGTGATGTTTTCACTGGTGTTTACATATACCAAAATGTATCAAATTGTACACTTTCAATGTTCACAGTTTATTGTATAAATTATACCTCAATTAAACAAAACAACAGTTGCTAACAATTATGACGCATAGCGACCCCGTGTGTGTCAGAGCAGTACTGTGCTTCATAGAGTTTTCAATGGCTAATTTTTTGGAGGTAGATAGCTACAGCTTTCTTCTGAGGCACCTCTAAGTGGACCTGAGCCTACAAACTTTTGGTGGAGTTAACTCTTTTTACCACCCAGAGACTCCTATACCTCAATACAAGTGATAAAATAAAAATAAAACAAAAAGAATCTATAATAAAATCCAAATATCCTAAATATAATAATTGAGTGGACAAGACAGCTTGTCCAGTGTATGCCAGTTAACCTCTTTTCTCACCGCTTCAGTGTATTGCTCAGTGGTTAATGTGATGATGTTGGCAGAATGGAAGAAGGCATAGGCTCAACCTAATCAATTCCCATTCACCCAGGCAGGCTATACTTACTGCCTGCTGAATGCCTGTCACAGAAAGTGCCCAACTCTACCCTTTCATGTGATAGCACTGCCCAGGCATCCAGTCTGCCATGGGGTGACCATGTGAATACTGTATAGCTTTTCTATCATGGAGTGGGTAGCGTGCTTTCCCCATGAGAATAGATTTGTATTCCATATATGGATTTGTCTTCCATGCCAGGAACATATCTGCCAGCAACACAATTGAGAATGCCTTTTACATAGTCAAGGTATTGCATGCAACATCATCTCTGAACAAGAAACTTCCCTTACTGTAAATACAGTATGTAATGTGCTCATGATCATGGAATTCACTGGTACTACCATCTTATCTGGAGTCCTGGTGGTGCAGTGGTTAAGAGCTACAACAAACTACGGCTGCTAACCAAAAGTTTGGCTGTTGGAATCCACCAGCCGCCCCTTGGAAATTCTATGGGGCAGTTCTACTCTGTCCTATAGATTTCTTACCGTCTTATCTACCTCTTAGAAACAACTCGGTTGATTAGCACTATGGCATGCTGAAACAACAGCTAGTAAACCTATCAGCCTTAAACTAAGGATAGGATGGCTCCTCCCATGTAGTCAGAGTGCTTGCATTTGGAACTCAAAAAGTGGAATTGGAAACAGCCCCTATTGATACTAGATCTAATAACACATTTTGTTATTTAATTTACTTCTCTTTGCTGTAACCCTAGGCTTACTGCATTGTTACTGAATTCCTAGTATTTAAGAGAGGAGTGTTTCCACTGGACAAAGTCAAGTTTCAGCTAAAATGAATGTTGTGACTCCCTTCACATCCGGCCTTTAGGACGATTATTCAATATGTGTTTCTGCTACAGGATGGAAAAGAGGAGTGTATCTGAAGCCGTAGATTTTACTGGATCAACTGTTCATATCCCTATGTCCCAAAATGCTGAAGAATGGAAAACTAAGACAACTGGACAAACAAAGGGTCATTAAGACTTAAATCCTATTAGAATGAAGCTTTCAATCAGCACACACACGCACACCCCAAATTAAAAAAACAAACAAATAACAATGGAAAAGAAAACTGACCAACCTAGTTCCAGCAAAGAGCAATGGGAATGTGAAACTGGCCTCGTCAGCTACAGATGCATTTATATTCTTTGCTGGTTATTATTTTTTTCTGTTTTCTCCGGCTGCTTTATGTGAAGAAGTCTCGTGTAGGCTACCTTGCCTATTTAATTTCCAAATGAGAGGAACAGTTTGCGTCACCTGATTACAAGATAGCAGTGGTAGAATTTTTGTGTTTCTTCTTTTTTTTTTTTTCTCCCATTTGAAGATAAAAGACAAGAGTGGACACTGAAAATCAAGAGGTAAACTGTGCTAGAAAACTTTTTGCAGTATCGCTTCCATTTCCCACCCAGCTCTGCCTAGCTTTGTGTCCTGTGTCGCTGAACTCTGTGGCTTTGATCACTCAGGCTTCCTTGAACTTTGGCTTCTGATTGGCTTTGGCCAATGGAGGAGACTCTGGGTGATGCCAAAGATTAGTGCACACAGCTGTTAACTGAAAGTTTGCAAATTCTATCCACCCAAAGTTTCATCAGGAGAAAGGCCCGTTGGTGTACTGGTATACTTCTGAAAAATCAACCACTGAAAACCATATGGAGCAAGCTCTTCTCTGATACTCATGGAATTACCATGAGTTGGAATCGATGGCAACCGTTTATCCTCTTTTTTTTTTTAATTCAGCCAATGGAAGCCACACATAAGAGATTAAAAGTTGAGAAGAAAAAGAGTAATGTAATTTTTCCTCAGCTCCTCTCAGTTGTGCCGACCATCTGTGGTGGCATTTTTTCCCTATTTAAGGCCATATATCTTATCATGCAGCTCCTCCCCTTTGGCTACAGCCCTCTCCAGGTTCCAGAACAGGTTCTTCCTCTTGCTTCTTTGGTGTTAACTCTGGCGGTGACATCTCACCGCCTGATAATCACGTTATTCCTGTTCACATTTTCTAAATAATCCCTTCATCAAACTCTATTTGGGTCTTTCAGTGTGCCGCGCTGGCCTAAACAAAGTCTTTCAGCTATGAATATTTCAAAATCTTTTTTGCTATTCTACAGTTTCTGATGTCCCTTCCTCCCATTCCATTCACCAAGCTTCCATACATTTATGTTAAAAAAAGAAATAGAAGCTATCAAACAGGAATGTGCTCATACGCCTGGTAATAAATATGAAAATCTACAGGCATCTACAAAAACACCTGCCCATTCTTCTCCTGTCCCTCTGACTACAACAGAGGAACTCACACTACTTCTGCCTACGGCTAAATTTTCCAACTTTCCAGTATGAGCTTTGAGCCCCATCCACTGTCTCTCTCTGGAAACTTACAGATCTATTTCCTTTTCTCTCTCTCTCTTTTTTTTTTGGTTATATTGTTACTTTTGAAAGCAATCACTTTTTGAGGAAGGCAAAGTAGACAATGCCTATGCAAACACCATTGTCTGGTTTTCAATCTATTTCCGTCTTTGAATTTAAGTATGTCACCTGTAGGTAGCTGACATTCAGTTCTAGTTTCTTCCAGTCTGACAACCTCTGACTTTTGACTGGATCATTAAATCTATTTACATTTAGTGCCATTTTACTTTTGGTTTTCTATGTATCTCGTGTTGCTTTTGCTTCTTCATTCCTTCTTCTGCAATACTTCGGAAATTTTCTACTATAACTTTTAATAATATTTTTACCATTTCTTGAGTTATTTCTTAGCATTTGCTCTGGAGTTTACAATATACACCTGAACTTATCAGTGACTCCTTCAAATTTGTATTAACATAGTTCTAATGACAGGAATTGCAAAGGACTTCTTTAAAGTTTTGAAAAGCAAAGACGTCACCTTGAAGACTAAGGTACACCTGACCCAAGCCATGGCATTTTCGATCACATCATATGCATACGAAAGCTGGACAATGAATAAGGAAGACAGAAGAATTAATATCTTTGAACTGCAATGTTGGTGAAGAATATTGAATATGCCAGGGACCGCCAGAAGAGTGGACAAATCTGACTTGGAAGAAATACAGCCAGCATGCTCTTTAGAAGCAAGGATGGTGCGACTGCATCTTACACATTTTGGACATGTTGTCAGGAGGGATCAGTCTCTGGAGAAGGACATCATGCTTGGTAAAGTACAGGGTCAGCAGAAAGAGGAAGACCCTCAAAGAGGTGGATTGACACAGTGGCTGCAACAATGGACTCAAGCGTAACAGTGATTGTGAGGATGGTGCAGGAACGGGCAGTGTTTCGTTCTGTGGCACACAGGGTCTCCATGCGTTGAAACCAACTTGATGGCACCTAACAACAATGATAGCTATACTTCTGTATAGCTCTACCCCCTTTTTTGCTATTATTGTTATATTTTTTGCATTTCTTTATGTTATAAACTCCAAAATAAATTATTATAATTATTACTTTATATGTTGGTTGCTGTTGTTAGTTACCCATCAAGTCTGTTCTGACTCGTAGTGACCCATGTACAACAGAATGAAACACTGCCCATTCCTGTGCCATCTTCACAATCCTTGCTATGTTGAGCCCATTACTTTATGTAGATTTATGTAATTAAAGAGATTGAGAAAAGAAAGAAAAAATGGGGAAGTACGTATTTATACTGTTTACTGCATTAACCGCCTTATTTGCCATTTCTGGTTCTCTTCATTTGTTCCAGTAGACATATGGAAACCCTAGTGGCATAGTGGTAAAGTGCTATGGCTGCTAACCAAAAGGTAGGCAGTTCGAATCCACCAGGCGCTCCTTGGCAACTCTATGGGGAAGTTCTACTCTGTCCTATAGGGTTGCTATGAATCAGAATCGACTCGACAGCAATGGGTTTGTTTTTTTTGGTTTTACTTAACATATATTCTATATTTTCAGTACAGCTATTACATCATTTGTGAATTCCTCTTTTTCAGATTTAATATTCTCAGATTAACTCAGCCACTTCTAATTTGACTTTTTTCTAGACACCTGACCAATTTGGGTACTGCCTTCTTAACAAATAGTGTTTATGTCCGTCCTCTGAAACATCTTGCTATCAATTAACACACCATCTTAGGTTTTATTTGGCCAGTGTGAATTTAAATGGAATCATGACTTCAATTAACTAGGGCATTAGACTAATTTTATAATGAGAAGATGACTTCCCATATTTAATAAAACCATGTAAAGTACGCTGTGCATGCTATTTGACATTTAATTAAGTGAATCAAAAAAATTATACATTAATATTAAATCATTTGCACACATTTATTTTCCATCAAAATATGGAACTCTATCTCTTAATAACATGACCTTGCTGTTTTTGGTCTATTATTGGCATCCATGTGATTCTTGAATTCCTTTATTTCTTCTAACTTATTTGTTTACTTTTTCAGCTTTGTAAAGTTTCCATGTTTTATAAACAGGTCTCTATTTTGGCCTCACCTAATTACTAATTAATATCCTGAGCAGAACCTAACCTAGTGGCAAGATTTCAAATTCCCTTAATTAACAAATTCATTGTTCCAAAAAATTGAGCAAAGACAAAATATTAATTGATAACTGTGCATATTCGGGAAGAGTGTAACATCAAATAGCCAGGTGAAAACGAAAGAGACTGGGAAATAAAAATTAAAACAAAAACAAAAAAACAGAGATACTATAGCAAAGAGACAAAAAAGTATTACCTTTCTTAAAAGAGGATTTAATAAATGTTGTCAAATATTAAGGAACGAATCAGATGAAGAAATCACATTATATATAATAACTAGCATTTCTTGTTGCTTTTAAATTTCTTTTGAGTTGGAGAAAATATTTTTTCCACATAAAAATATTGAACAATAAACAAGGGCATGTGAGAACAAAAAAATCTTACTACAATAACTGTAGAGAAAGTACCAAAATTTACATAAAACACGTATACAATGAATGGAAATGGACCCAGCATCACAAAGCAGTGCCAGCTTCCAAAGTTGACAATATCTGTAGACTTTGTCAATGAGATTAATCAGATTGAGGACAGTTGAATTACATAGAAGAAAACATGGTTTAAATTAAGATGTGCTGAAAACCTCAAACTTCAGCATAACTTTATTTCATCTCCAAAACATTGTTTCTAACCCTAAATTTTATACTGGAAGGAACATAAATTTGCTATTTAATGTCCAATATTATGATCAATGTTTGATTCCTTGAAATATACATTGTAAAACCGTGATGCTTTACTCCATGTCAATAGTGCTTAACATTAATATTGAGATAGATTTCAATTGCTCTTTATTGACAATTGAGAGAATATCTCTATGAAGAGGAAACTCATGAACCTACTAAAGAATATGGGTCAGATTCATCCATTGAAGATTGATCTACCTCCTTAAAATTGTGGGTTTCTCAAACTCTTTGTAGTAGCTGGGTGTGTTGTATGTGTTTGTTTGTTTTGCTTTTTGTTTTTGCTGTGTGTGTGGGTGTTATATAGCTAACGTTTATCTTAGAAGAGGTAAAAGAGATTGAACAGAAGGTCAAAAATATTCTATATGATTAGCTCCATGTGATATTGTGACTTTTGTCTCTGAACATTTAATCTTCTTTCTTCCACAGCAAAGAGTTCATTATAAATAAACTTTATTTTTAAAGACCCAGTGAGAACATAGAATGATTATAACATGAACATTCCATGTTCCAGTATTAATCTTCTAATTAATCTTATCCCTAATCGGTTACAGATACTTGAGTATTAACAGAATGTGTTTACTTTGAAAATATTCTAATGGAAACCTTATGTTTGAACTAGGCTTTGAAAGTTAATTACTCTATTTTGTTCAGAAAATAAACCAGGCAATCACAGAAATGAAAGATTCTTTTCCTGGTAGTCACATTCCACAAAGCCTTCTTTACTTCCTTATTCCTGAGGCTGTAGATCAGAGGGTTCAGCATGGGGATAACCACTGTGTAGAACACGGAAGCCACTTCGTCATGACTCAAGGAGTAGCTAGAACTGGGTCTCAGATAAGTATAGATGACAGTTGCATAGAACAGAATTATAGCAGTCAAGTGGGAGGCAGAAGTTGAGAATGCTTTGCGCCTCCCCTCCCCTGAATGCATACGAAAGATGGTGAAGAGAATATAGGAGTAGGAAGTAGGGATGACCAGCAGAGCACTGACCATATTCACACCAGCAAAAGTGGAAAAGATGCTTTCATTCAGGCGTGTGTCAGAACAAGAGAGCTTAACAAGAGGGGGGCTGTCACAGAAGAAGTGATGGATGATATTGGAACCACAGAATGGTAAGCTGCTTACATAACTTGTGTTAACCATGGAGTTCAGCAATCCTCCTGTAAAGGCCTCAGCTGCCATTTTAAGGCAGACTGTCCTGGACATGATTAAGGAGTAAAGCAGTGGGTCACATATGGCCACATAGCGGTCGTAGACCATTAACCCAAAGAGGATGCATTCAGTTGTTGCCAGGGCAATAAAGAAATACATCTGCAGGAAGCAGCCAGCAAAGGAGATGGTTTTCTTCTCAGACAATAGATCTACCAGCATCTTTGGGGTGATGGTGGATGAGTAGCAAACATCCACAAAGGACAAGTTAGCCAGGAAGAAATACATGGGTGTGTGAAGTCGAGAGTCCACCCTGATTAGCAGGATCATCCCCACATTCCCCAGGACTGTGAGTGTGTAAATCACAACAAAGAGCAAAAAGAGGGTGATCTGTAGCTCCAGGGTGTCTGCTAATCCCAGCAGGATGAACTCAGTCAGTGAGGTATAGTTTTTTCTGGTCATTTGTTACAAATAGAATTTGTTTAAACTTTGTATTATGTTTAAATCATTTCTTCTGCAAAACTTTGTAGGAAGAAGTAGAAATGCTAATGAAGATATTCACGCATGGAAGAAAAAAAATAACCTAGGATAATATAGTATAGTAAATGGAATTAATGAAATGAGAGAAAACAAATAGTGGACAAATGGAAAAGACGTTTGACTTTAATAAGCAATGATCTGTAATGAATCTGGGTTGTAGGCCTTCAAAATCACTTCTCTAAGTCCCCAGATTCCTGCTGTGTTTTTGAAAATGCAACATGTATTTTTCTCATTCCTTTATACCAGCCCACAATCAAATGCAAAGAATAAAAATATTCTTGCTGAAGTCTCTCCAATTCTCTGAACGACTACATGGACTTAATTCAAGGATAATATTTTCTATTCCTTAAAACTACTCTGTGCAATCTTTTCCAAAACTCATGCATTGCCTCTAGAAATAGCTTTTGTGTAACCCTAAGTAGCAAAACAGTGACACTCTCAGCTAAGTGATATTTTGGCATTCATTATATAGTCATGAAAAACCTTGCAATTTTGAAATGTGGGCCAAATTGTTTTTCTAGTTACAAGGTGGTCCAAATACCAAATTTGTGCCATGTAGCAACAGTCATGGTATCTCCCCATCCCAGTGAATGACATCACCAGATCCTTTGAACTTCCTTCCCAGATAGTGTCTTACCTGTGTAGTTTATCATTTTCTTTAATATTAGGAGTTCTTAGGGGTGAAAACATAAAAAGATGAAAAAATTCATTTTTTAGAAAATGCTGCATAGTGTTAAATTACCACTTTGAGTTACCTTCTGAGTAAATGCATGGTGAGACACTTTTATTTTGTTTTATCTCAGGACTGGGGAACTGTGGGGGTTGTCTGTAGGTATTAATTGTGGTATCAATTCTCTAAAGGCAGGAACTCCAGTCTCAAAAAAAATATGACACTGAACACGTGCAAATATAAGTCAAAGCTGTTGGGATTCCAAGTTATGCGGAGCTCACATCGTAAGGTGGTCTCTGATCTCTGCATAATTTTAAAGTCTTTCACCAAAGTCAGATTAAATAATTTTAATTAATTAATCATATTGCCTTATTCTTGGTTTTTTTAAGATTATTTCAAATAAACAGATAACAAAATATCAAATTTGTATCTTCCCTGCAGTTAGTGTTTCCGTATGTGAGTTCTTTAATAAACATATTTATATTGGCTGCTTTGAAGTCTTTTGTCTATTAGGTCCAACATCTGAGCTCTCACACAGGCAGTTTTGTTGTCTCCTTGTTTCCTGTGTATGGTTCCCACTAATCTGTTTCCTTGTGTGCTTTAACATTTTTTGTAGAACACTGGGCATTTTACTTTATTTATTTACTTTAATATATATACATAGTATTTTAGATGAAGGTTTACAGAACAAACTAGCTTCTCATTAAACAATTAGTACACATATTGTTTTGTGACATTGGTTACCAACTCCAACAATCTCCTCCCTCAACCTTCAGCTCCCTGTGACCAGCTTTCCTGTTCCTCCTACCTTCTAGTCCTTGCCCCTGGGCTGGTGTGTCCCTTTAGTTTCGCTTTGTTTTATGAACTTGTCTAATCTTTGGATGAAGGGTGAACCTCAGGAGTGACTTCATTACTGAGCTAAAAGGGCATCTAGGGGCCATATTCTCAGGGTTTCTCCAGTCTCTGTCAGGCCAGAAAGTTTGATTTTTTGTGTGAGTTAGATTTTTATTCTACATTTTTCTCCAGCTCTGTTTGGTCCGCTCTATTGTGATCCCTGTCAGAGCAGTCAGTAGTGGCAACCAGGCACTGTCTAGTTGTACAGGACTCAGTTTGGTGGAGGCTGTGGTGGTTGTGGTTCCTTAGTCCTTTGGACTAATATTTCCTTTGTGTCTTTGGTTTTCTTCATTCCCCCTTTCTCCAGATGGAGTGAGACCAGTGAATGATCTTTGATGGCTGCTCAGAAGCTTTTAAGACCCAAAGTAGAATGCAGAATGTTTTCTTTATAAATAATTTTATGGCACTTGAGTTACTTATTCCCAAGACTATGGTCTCCACAGCCCTCAAGTCAGTAATTTGATCCCTCAGGGAGTTTGGATGTGTCTATGGAGCTTCCACAACCTTGCCTTGGACAAGGAGTGCTGGCTTCCCCAGTACTGTGTAATATCTTACCCTTCACCAAAGTTACCACTTATCCATTGTCTATTTAGTGATTTTCCATTCTCATCTTCCCCCCCGCCCAAGTAACCATAAAAGATTGTTTCTTTTTATGTGGAAATCTTTTCATGAGTTTTTAAGGTAGTGGTCTCATATATTTGTCCTTTTTTGATTGACTTATTTCACTTAGCATAATGCCCTCCAGTTTCATCCATGTTGTGAGATGCTTCACAGATTCATTGTTGTTCTTTATTGTTGTGTAATACTCCATCTTGTGTATGTACCATAGTTTGTTTATCCATTCATCCATTGACGGACATCTAGATTGTTTTCATCTTTTTGCTATTGAGAACAATGTGACAATGAACATGGGTATGCATATGTCTATTCATGTGATGGCTCTTATTTCTCTAGGATATATATACAGGAGTGGGATTGCTGGATCACATGGTATTTGTATTTCTAGCTTTCTAAGGAAGCTCCATATCATTCTCCAAAATGGTTGTACCCTTTCGCATTCCCAACAGCACTGCATAAGAGTTCAAATCTCCCCGCAACCTTTCCAATATTTATTATTTTCTTTTTTTTTTATTCATGCCAGTAATGCCAGGGTGAGATGATATCTCATTATAGTTTTGATTTGAATTTCTCTAATGGCTAGTGATCTTGAATATTTCCTAATGGAACACTGGACATTTTAGATAACATGTCGTAACAACTGTGGATACTTACCCCTCCTGGGGCTTACTAGTTTTGTTCGCTTGTCTGTTATTGGTGACTTGGTTGGAGTATGTTAATGAAACCTATTTTCCCTTCTTTATGAAGTCAGGGCATGTGCACAGTTACCCTGGCATGATGGTTGTCAGGACTTTTTTTGACTGTTCTTTCCCTGAACTCTCTGTTAAGTTGTTGCCCAATATGTCCATCAATCTCAACTGCTAGACTTCACTAATTACCAACTGATTGCTCTGTTGTTTTTTTAGCAATGCCCTGGGACACAAATTCCTCCACAATTTAATTTGGCCCTCTTTGCAGGGGTAGTTATTGAAGTCAGTCTTTGAGAGTGATCTGAATCCAGAACAACTCTGCTTAATTATATCTTTCCTTGATTTTGTCTGGTAAGCTAGCTGCCTTGTTGTTTACCTGTTGTTTTCATGGACCTACCAGCCTCCTCTTAGTTGCTTACCTCCAGAATCTCTTTTATTTCTGATAACACTCTCAGGAATGCACTTCCCTCACATTCTATTCCTAATAAATCCAATTTCTTTGAGGAGAGCTTTGGAGCTTCCTGTTCTTACAGTCTGTCTTTCTCTCTGGGCAAGAAAGAGAGTTCTCAGCTTGGAGAAGAGGCAACAGTACACTTCTTCTAGAGTGACATGCCTGCTTTACAACCATGATGCTGAGCTGGGATGGCAGCCTCTCTTCTTCTAATCTTGCTTCTCCCAGTGTGGAACCTCCACCTCAAAAGTCAACTGGGAAAGGTGTTTGAGTCCTCAGTATTTTTGATCCATCAAGCCTGGAGTAGAGTTTCCACCTCGTAAGTGTTGGTTGGCTGGAGAGAAGAAGGCAGTCCCTAACTTCTTGGACTCACTCATCTGGAATTTAGTCTCTGCAACATGTAGCTGGTGAGAATAAAAAGTGGTGGCAGTCTGTCACTTCCGGGGAGATGCCATTGACTGTGTCTGGGAGTTGAGTAGGGAAAGAGTCCAATATTCATGACCACACTTACCAAAATCAGAGCTTCTTTCATAAAGAGTTAGAAGAGAGGAAGGCAAGGAGTAGCTCACGGCTCACAAAACACAAACTTTCACTGTTTTTACCAAGGTTTAGTAGATATTTTCCCTGAATAAATGTTAGCTCATTTGCTTTGTGCTCTTTGAGCAAGTTACAGAGACTTTAAATGGTTGTGATTTTGTAATTCTATAAGTTATTGTGTTTTGCTGGGGACCAGGTCTGTGGAGCTCCTCAAGCTGTCATTTTAGAATAAGACCCTCTGACATGCAATTAACTGCATTATTTCAATGTATTTGAGGGCGGCTGTAGGAGAAAGACATGGCAGTCTGCTTCTATAAAGATTACAGCCTTGGAAACCCTATGGGGCTGTTCTACTCTGTCCTATAGGGTCACTATGAGCCAGAATCAACTCAACAGCAATGGGCTTGGTCTATGTTAAGTCCAGGAGTCCCTGAGTGGCAAAAAAAGGTTAAGTGCTCAACTACTAGCCAAAAGTTGAGTGATTCAAACCCACCTAAAGGCAATTCAGAAGATAGGACTAATGTTCTGCTTCCAAAAGGTCACAACCTAGAAAACCCTATACAGCAGTTCTACTCAGCAGACATGAAATTTCCATGAGTTAGAATTAACTCATCAGCACTAACAACAACAACATATTAAGTCCATATCTGCAGTGTGAGAGTAGAGTGAGAGCTGAGATTTCAAGCCAATAGGAAAAATAATCTTTCATTTTTCTACGGAACTTGAGCTTCAAAGAGCTGAGTTCCATTTGTTGGCCTATACAATAGGCAACGCATTTTCCAGCTATGAAAAGATATTTACTGTCACCAGTAGCTTAGAACTTACTTAAAGATATTTCAGTCTACTTTTAGACAAAGGGTTACAAATAATAATTGACTACAACTAGGCAATTGGACAATTGTATTAAAAAAAAAAAAATCACATTAAGTGAGAAGGCAGACTCAATTACCAAAGAATAAAAGAAATAAAAAAGACACAACAAAAAATGCTTGACTATACACTGTAACCAAAAAAAACAAAAAGACTTTTTCATTTGAATCAATAAATGGCAGTCAAGGATGAACCCAGGTGAATTGGCAAATGAAGCTAATAAAGTTCTGCTGGCTGCCTTTAGAAAACAAAAAAACAGTGCATTCCAAATTCGAAATTATATATGAAATGCTGAAAAAGGAAATAACTCACAATTAATTGCATACTTCCAAATAAGCTAACAAGTACCACAAACAGGTGGGGTCATAGTGAGTAATAAGAGCAGAAAGATGTGTTGATTCAAATAGTGAGGTGACAACTAGTGGGAAGGTTTATAAATATCTGAGGATAGACTATACTGTTTTCAAGTTGAAGACACAAAAGCCTGATCCTTATAACAGTAGTATGATATTAAGAATATTAGCATGAGAGTCAGACAGTTTTAATCCTAGCAATAAATTATGTGAAACCTGGCTAGCAATAAACTAACTATATCCAGAGTTTCTGCAAACAACATAAGCCCCAAAATAAATATATCCTCATCTTTACTTTTTTTCATCCAGAACCTCTAATACCTGTAATCACTAAAATATCACACTACAAAAGTGGCTGTGGACACAGAGGGAGTCAGAGAGGACAGAGACAGCAGACATTAATGCCGTGATTAAAATAACTTTTGCAAAATTTACAAAATATGTAAGTATGTGAATATTATGGTACCTCCTGGGTAACTTGGAAAGGACTTGGGCAAGAAAGACACCTTGAAGTGTAAGCTCTATTATCTTCATAATAAATCTCTCTCAAACCATACATCTTACATATATTTAATATAAACAGATACAACTATAACCCTTGGTTAAATGAGCAAACAATCAAAAAGAATCAACATAAACGAAACAACAAAAAACAAACCCAAGTTGTGCCATATTGTGTTTTCCAATGTTGGTTGCAACATCATCTCTCACTCCACATGCTATGCTGCAATGTGACATTTTCACTGCTTTCTTAAGAAACATGTTCTGTCTCTTGCCCCGGCCTCTGAGTGGACTTCTGATTCACTTTTTTAAAGAATGGAATGCAACAGAAGTAACTTCGCGTGACTCCCAAGGGTAGGCCAGGAAGACTATACAGCTTCCACGTTGTATGCTAAGACACTTGTTTCTGGAGCCCTGAGCTGCTATGTATGATGTTTCCACTTCCTCAGGCTACTGTGTTGTGTATAACCTAGTTACATGGAGAGGCCATGCATAGTTGCTTTGGTCCACATGCAATAACCAACATACAGTCCTGTGAGTGATGCCTTCAGATGGTGCCAGTCCTCAGTAATCCAATTATTCCCAACCTTCTGGTCTTTCTAGCTGGGGCTTCACTGTCTAGTAGAGATGACCCATTCCTGTTGTCATTCAGTTCCTAGCCCACAGAATCTGTGAGCTTAACAAAATTGTTCTTCTAAACCTCTAACTTTTGGAGTAATTTTATGTGTAGCCATAGCAGCTGAACCATAAGCCAGCAACTCCCTTGGGTGTTCAGATGGAAAGAGTTACTCCTTTTTTTTTTTTTTCTATCTTATTGAGGAAAAATTAGTTATATTAGTATGTTTATACAGCCACAATTGAGTGTTATGGATGATTTAATGTAATTTTAAGATTATTTTGAAAATGCACATCTTCCACCTTATGGGCAGATTTTAGAATTTGTAACTTAATGCTTGCACAAGTACATGACTCCACTGTAAGCTGAAACCAGTGTAATAAAAATCATGCTCAGGAAATAATCTGAAATTAACTTAAGAGACATGTAAGAATTGTTTGTAATTTAAATATTATTTGTGCTTTATTGGGGCCCTGGTGGCATAGTGGTTCAGAGCTCAGCTGCTAACTAAATGGTTGGCAATTTGAGTCCACCAATTGCTCCCTGGAAACCCTGTGGGGCAGTTCTATTCTGCCCTACAGGGTCACTATGATTCGGAATCTACTCAATGGCAATGGATTATGGGTCTGCTATACTTTTCATACTGGGGAAATCATGATACTCAAAGATTTGGGTTAATAAAAATCAGTATGTTTATTTTGAAAACATTACTGAAAGACTAATACAGTCATGTGCCTCTTAAACATTCATGATAAGTTCTGTGAAATAGAATTTTATGTGATTTGGGCATTGTGCAAACATCATATTATATACAGGCAGTCCTTGGGTTAAGAATGAGTTCTCTTCCGAAGTCTGTCTTTAAGTCAAGTGTGTACATAAGTCAGAACAGGTGTGGTTTGTATCTAATGTCAGACAAATGTTTGTATTAGTATATAGTATATATTTATGCATAAAAAATAAATACTTCCAAATACTCTAAAACATGTTAAATATAATAATATAATATTAATAATATTTTGATGTTCATCAAAAGTAAACTCATTTTGTTTATTATCAACCATTGTATGTACCTTGACTTTTTAATATAATGGGCTTTATGGGGGTGGGTTTGTAACTATGGGTTATATGTAAGTTGAACATTGATAACCCAGGGATGATATAAAGTATAGTACAGTATACACACAAGTCAGTAAAATGGGCATTTATTATGATTATCAAGATATATGTATCATAGGTTACATATAGGTTTTGTACCACTGTAAGCCTGGCAGCCTGATCATTTTGTATACAAAGAATATGAGATACACATGTTGCAGGCAGGAAGGTGTTGTGTTCCCTATGTCCAGTTATGTCCACCAAGTCCCATTTTCTGATGGAGATTTCTGAACTCTACTCCAACCTTGTAGGGCCACAGACTTACATGCAGTCGAATGTTACCTGAAGGGGTGTTATGCAGCACATGGCTGTATTAACTTTGTACTTCTTTTAAGTGGAGGGCTCATTGAACAAAGATGATTATAGTCAGGTCCCAAGAGAACAAATTCTGAATGAGCACACTGGGAATTAATGAGTGTTTACAGTCTTTTTTTTTTTCTTTGTTTCTTCCACCTTCATTCTGGACTAAGGTAGTTAGTTATCAAGAGGCAGTTACCAAAAGCATCTATGCAAGGATCTACATCAATTCAAGTAGATAATTTCAAGAGAGTCTTGGGTGTTTGACAGATGCTCAATTTGAACATGCGATTTTTAAGAAAACATTGAAGAACATTATATATTGAAGATGCTGTCACTATATTACTTGCAACGGCCCTCACATATATGAGCTTAGCAGGTTTATGACCCAGAGATAAAAACAAGGGCATAAAAAACAGCAAACTTCTTTGGAAAAGCCTACTGCAGAAAACATGGATGGAAATAGATTTTAGCTGTTTTCAAAAAAAATTTATTATATTACAAAACCCAGTGCTGTTCAGGTAGGTAACTAAACTACAAGGCTTTGGTAGAGGAGAGTTTAGGCACCATCCATGGAAAAATGCCAGTCACTTTTTTAAATCCATCAGGTGAAGACTATACTCTAAATTATGCTATTTCACAGGTGGTATCTAATCAGTAGTAAATCTTTAGCTCTGTATCCTCAGTTTCCCCAGTTAGGCCAGAAGGTTCTTGATTGCAAAGCTCTAACATTTTTTCATTCCAAGAAATGATGAGATGCTCTTCCAGACAGCTAAGGACTAATTATTAACCATAATGAAAATGCATTTACAAAAAATCAAAACAAAATCATATCAAATGGCAGGTTTTCCAGTGGAAGAACTTAACTAAATGTAGAGGTTCTTCAATCTTCATTCACCCAAAATAATGCTTCAAAAAATTAACAAACATACAAACAAGTAAGTTACCATCAAGTCAGTTCCAACTCATAGCAACCCTACAGGACAAAGTAGAACTGTCCCATAGGGCTTCTGAGGAGCAGCTGGAGTATTCGAATGGCTGATGTCTAGATTAGCTGCCAAGTTCATAAACACTGCACCACCAGGGCTCCCTCTAAGCTGGTAGCAAGGACAAATTCAATTCTAAATGGAAACTAAACAATTGATTTTAAAAACACTAAAAATAAACATTTGTTTGTTTCATATATATATATGCAAGAGTTTGTGTGTCTATGCATATATATGTACATATATATATACTTTTTTTTTTTTTCCCCTGACTCGTGCCTTGTTTTTGCAGCAAGTTTTTACTCTATCTTCTGGCCTACTCCTCCTTCTGGTAATATTGATTGGTTGTCTGGCCCTCAGTGGTTTCTGTTGTTGCTTTAACTGCCTCTGAGAACTAGGCATCTGATCTCTGTGGGTTCTCCTCTATCCAGGACCCATTTGTGAGCAACATCTTTTGCCAGTATCATGCACTGTGACTCATGGTACAACTACTAGAATTCAAGGCTCTCAACAACATCCTGACATTCAGGTTTGTGCCAGGAAAGAAAGAGAAGACCAAAATGGATGTCAGAAGAGACTCTAAAACCTGCTTTTGAATGTTGACTCGCTAAAGCAAAAGGAAGAAATGATGAAGAAAAAAAGCTAAACAGGATATTTCAAAGGGCAGCTGGAGAAGACAAAGTAAAGTATTACAATGACATGAGCAAAGACCTAGAGATAGAAAACCAAAGGGAAGAACACACTCAGCATTTCTCAAGCTAAAGAACTGAAGAAAAAAATTCAAACCTTGAGTTGCAATATTGAAGGATTCCTATGGGGAAAATATTAAATAATGCATGGAGGATCAATAGAAGATGGAAGGAATACACAGAGTCATTTCACCAGAAAGAATTAGTAGACATTCAACCATTTCAGGAGGTAGCATATGATCAGGAACTGATGGTACTGAAGGAAGAAGTTCAAGCTGCACTGAAGACATTGACGAAAAATAAGGCTCCAGGAATTGACAGAATACCAATTGAGATGATTCAACAAACAGATGAAGTGCTTGAAGTGCACACTCATCTATCCCAAGAAAATTGGAAGACAGCAACCTGGTCAACCTACTGGAAGAGATCCATATGTATGTCTCTTCCCAAGAAAGGTGATCAAACCGAATGTGGAAATTATCAAACAATATTGTTAATATCACATACAAGTAAATGGAGAAAAGAGTGAAGTTGTCAAGGGTTTCATTCTACTTGAATCCACAATCAAGGCTCTTAGAAGCAGCAGTCAAGAAATCAAAAGACCCGTTGCATTCAGCAAATTACTGCAAAAGACCTATTTAAAGTGTTATAAAGCAAAAATGTCACCTTGAAGACTAAGGTGTGCCTGACTCAAGTCATGGTGTTTTCAATTGCCTCATATACATGCAAAAGCTGGGCGAAGAGTAAGGAAGACTGAAGAAGAATTGATGTCTTTGAATTGTGGTGTTGGTGAAGAATATTGAATATACCATGGACTGCCAAATGAATGAACAAATCTTGGAAGAAGTACAAAGGGGATGCTCCTTAGAAGCAAGGATGGTGAGACTATGACTCATATACTTTGGACATGTTCTCAGGAGGGATCAGTCCTTGGAGAAGGACATCATGCTTGGTAGAGAGTCAGGGAAACAGAGGAAGACCCTTAATGAGATGAGTGGATACAGTGGCTGCAACAATGGGCTCAAGCACTAGGATTGTAAGTATGGTACAGAACTGAGCAGTGTTTCCTTCTGTTGTACATAGGGTGGCTATGAGTCGGAACCAACTCCATGGCACCTAACAAGAACAACATGAGGTAGTACTCTCTCTCAATTCTTTCACTATAATTATATTTGGAGATGATAGGTATTCCCAGTGTCTGACTTTCAATGACTAGGACAAAGCATCCCCTGTCCCTGCTCCATGACCAGAGAGACAGAATTAATCACTGATTGACAGAATAAGGGCTTGTGTTATTTTACTTCAAATAGCGTGTTCCCACATTCACCACTTGCTTTAGGGCTAACAGTCCTGGTGGCCCAATGGTTAAGTGATCAGTTGCTAACTGAAAGTTTGTTGGTTCAAACCAACCCAGTGGCTGAGCGGGAGAAAGACCTGGTGAGCTGCTCTATACTCTGCCACTTGGGGTTACTCTGTGTTATTTCTGAGGGCACCTAACTACAACAGTTATTAGGCAGCAGGCGCCAATGAGAACCTCAGTGCTAACCTATTGTGTAATACACCGTTTGTCAGTAAGACTGTGACTACAAGTCAACACAGATTTATGTGGTGTCCAATGATCTACATAAGAAAAGAATACCTAAGTGTATACTCCACATAGGGAGAATTTGAGGACAATGAATAGACTCTGACAGAAGCCTGAGGTCAGAAAACAGAATGTACACATTACATCTTCCCTTGTCTACGCTTAATACCACCACGTCAATGGGAGAGAGTCTAACAAACGACTCCTTGATAAGGCTGGGAAATATTACCAACTGAAGCTTTGTTCATTTATGGAAGAGGAAGGAAAACAGGTATATTTTATGTGGTATATGCTACTGCCCCCCAATTTTTTTAACCAAATTACTGCTACTTCATACAATGATTCCCACTTCCAACATTTTCCTTTGGAAGTTTGCTATGATTTGACTTTGTTTTTGTTAGACATTTACTTTATATTCTACATATACCCTCATGATCACCTCCTTGCAGGCTGCTCTGTATATTCTATTCCTCTTATTCCTTCTTCTTTCATGTTTTCTTCCATCCTTCTTTGCACAACAGTATATATATATATATATATATATATATATATATACAGCCTACTATGTGCCAGGCCTTAAGTTATGCATTTTAATTACAGCAGTCTGAAAAAAATCAAGACCCTACCTTCATAGCCTTTTCAGAATTTCTTAATTCTTTCCTCTAATCTCAACCAAAGTAGCATGTTTTCTCTCACCTACAATAACCTAGGACCATTAAGCGGTATCTGTCTGTTCTGGGGTGGTACAAATAGTTTGCTCTCAGCTACTAACCAAAAGGCTGATGTTTTCAATCTACCAGTTGGCACTTCAGAAGAAAGACTTGGTCATCTACTTCCATAAGATCACAGCCATTGAAAATCTGATGGAGTACAGTTCTACTCTGAACCACATAAAGCTGCCAATCGACTTGATGGAAGTGGGTATCCTAAAACAAAGGGCAGCTACTTAAAGGAAAGTGCTAGATGTTTATATGACACACATTTGGAACTCTATACTTATAGATTGAGAAAAAAGTTGTCAACATTGGAAATGTAGATCTCAAAAAAAGATGACCAAAGTTATGCATCTGGGAGAGACCTTCCAGTAAGGAAATTTGTACTAATGAGTGCAAAAAGCTAGAAACCCCTGGAAACAGCACTCTCAGCAGGAAGTAGAAATCAGATCAAAATTTCCCCTGGTGTACTATAATATGCCTATAATATATTTTTTGCATGTTTGGGTGTGAAGTGTTACAGAGCTGTCAAGAATAAGGAATGCATTAGTAGCCCCCATGGGGTGGTGGAACATGCTTAGTGCTGTGGTATACAGTGTAACATTGGTGCTTCTGGACCCCAGGATAATAATACTCCATGTAAGGACAATTGTTTTTGACTGTTTCCACTCCTATACCACACAATCCCTGTCTAGGGACACCTCTTGCCAGAGGTCTTTCCTTTTCAAACTTTGTCCCTAAATTTGCATTTCTACATTTAAGCTGGGAACTAGGATGACAAAAATCATGACCTCTGGCATTTTTCTATCTTTTAGAAAAGAAGCACAACCTAAGGAAAAATAAGAAAGATGCTTCATCCTGTTTTCACATCTTAGAGTAAAAAACTCTCTCTCTTGCTTCCCACATTTTTCTACCTTTGGCTAAAAGAAAAATTCACAGAAGCTAACACCCTCTGTGTCACGGTCCTGTGAAGTACAGCTTCTAGTGGGCATCCACCCTGCGCTGGGCTCAGCCAAGTACTCCCATGTGCATCTGTTGGCTGAAACATCTCAGTCGATATTTCCTCAATCCCTGGAGCCTTGTTTTTCACTAATGCCTTCAGTGTAGCTTGAACTTTTTCCCTCACTACCATCAGTTCTTGGAAACGCTAGTGGTGTAGTGCTTCAGTGCTACGGCTGTTAACCAAAGGGTCAGCAGTTCAAATCCGCCAGGCGCTCCTTGGGGACTCTGCGGGGCAGTCCCACTCTGTCGTATAGGGTCGCTCTGAGTCAGAATTGACTCGACGGCCCTGAGTTTGGTTTCTGGTTTGATCATCAGTCCTTGATCATATGCTGCTGCCTCCTGAAATGGCTGAACATCGATCAATTCTCTTTGGTACAGTGACCTTGAGTATTCCTTCCACCTTATTTTTTTTTTCCTCCTGCATTATTCAATATTTTGCCCTTGATTCCTTCAAAATTGCAACTGAATGCTTGAATTTTTATTCAGTTCTTTCAGCTTAAGAAATCTCGAGCGTGTTCTTCCCCTTTGGTTTTCTAACTCCAGTTCCTTGCACATATCATTACACTACTTTACTCTGTCTTCTCAAGCTGCCCTTTGAGGTCTTCTGTTCAGCTCGTTTTCTTCATCATTTCTTCCATTCCCTTTACTACTCAACCTTCAAGAACAAGTTTCAGAGTCTAGTGTCATCTGACATCCATTTTGGTCTTTCTTTCTTTCCCATCTTTTTAACGGCCTTTTACTTTCTTCAGGTATGATATCCTTGATGTCATTCCAGAACTTGTCTGCTGTTCGGTCATTAGTGCTCAGTTGTCAAATCTATTCTTGCTACAGTCTCTAAATTCAGGTGAGACATACTGAAGGTCTTATTTTGGTTTGCATGGACTTGTTTCAATTTTTTACCAGATTCAACCTGAACTTGCATACGAATCGATGATCTGTTCCACAGTCAGCCCCTGGCCTTGTTCTGACCAGTGATATTGAGCTTTTACATCACCTCTTAGCACAGATGTAGTCTGTTGAATTCCTGCTTATTCAGTCTAGTGAGGTCCATTTGTATAGCAATGATCTATGTTGCTGAAAAAGGGTATTGTTAAAGAAAACGTTGGTCTTGAAAAATTCTATCATGCGACCTCTGGAGTCACTTCTGTCCCCAAGTACATATTTTCCAAATACCAATTCTTCTCCTTTGTTTCCAAATTTTGCATTCCAATTACCAGTAATTATCAATGCATCTTGATTGCATGTTTGATCAGTTTCACAATGCAGAAGTTGGTAAAAATCTTCAATTTCTTCATCTTTGGCCTTAGAAGTTGGTGCATAAATTTGTGTAACTGTCATATTAACTGATCTTCTTTATAGGCTCATGGATATTATCCTATCACTGACAGCGTTATACTTCAGGATAGTCCTCAAAATTTTCTTTTTGACAATGAATGTGACGCCATTCCTCTTTAATTTTGCATTCCCAGTGTAGTAAGGCTTATGATTGTCTGATTCTAAATGGTCAATTCCTGTCCATTTCATCTCACTAATGCCTACAATATTAATGTTAATGTGTTCCATTTCATTTTTGAAAATTTCCAATTTTCCTAGATTTTTACCTCATATATTCCGTGATTCCAATTATTAATGGATGTTTGCACCTGCTCCTTCTCATGCTGAGTCATGCCACATCAACAAATGAAGGTCCTCAAAGCTTTACTCCATCCACATCATTAAGGTTGATTTTAGTTTGAGGAGGCAGCTCTTTCTCAGTTGTATTTTTAGTGCCTTCCAATCTGAGGGGCTCCTATTCTGGCCATATATCAGACAATGGCCTCCTGCTCTTCATAAGGTTTTTACTGGCCATTTTTTTTTTCAAAAGAAAACCACAAGATTCTTCGTCCTTTTCCGTCTTAGTCTGGAAGCTCATCTGAAACCTGTCCACCATGAGCGACCCTGCTGGTATTTGAAATCCCAGTGATATAGCTTTCAGCATCACAGCAACATGTAAGCCACCATAGTACGACAAACTGACAGATGAGTGATGAATAGTCACAGAGCTCCAAATCAGGAAGAAACAAATTAAATTACAAATAGGTGCAGATTTTTAGCTAATGATTTCAAGCCTGAGAAATTTCTTCTCCATATATACCTAGAGGAAGCTGAAATAGGAAAAGGATTATGAGGGGAAAGCGTCTTCATTTATTATTTTCGGTTTTAAGTAATATTGGTGAAAATTTTTATTTTTGAGGTGACATGGCACTTTGAATCAGCCAGATACCTTCCATGATGTCTGACTGGGCATCCTAACATTATTTAAACCATCTGTTTTTGTCAGCAGAAATGCTTTTATTTTCACAAAAGTTAACATAGGAACACAGAGTTCCACTTCTAAAACGGGCTCTCAGCACCCATTACTGGGAAGAGACCAAGCAAAGCATGTTCACATGACAAAACATACGGCAGAGTTCCCTAAGGATCCGTCTGGATGAATTATGGCAGTAAGAGTAAGGAAGGCCATCAATATTCAAGGGTCTGAAATGCAATTGCTAGAAAGGTTAACTTTGTCCATAAAATAATGCTAGAGAGTAAGTTGTGTTACTCCTCCATGCACTCTCTCCCTAACTGGGAAAACAAGTTTGCTTGAGATTGATGCCAGGAAATGGTTGCAGAAAGCGTCAGATCTATTCAGAGAAAAATGTTTTGAAAATAAACCAGAGTTATTGCCAAACAGAAGCATTCTACTCTAAATTAAGTAAATGCCCAAGAGAGATTTCCCCCAGGGACAGTGCAACTCTTTCATATTTAAGAGCACTTAGAGTTTGAAAGCAAGCAAAGTCTATTGTGGAATCACAGTGACTTCCACAGGAATAAAGTGTAAATCTTAAAAAAAAAAAAAAAAAAAAAGTATATGCTATCAAAACACCTAGACTCTCTTAGACGGCTTTATGCAATCCTTAAAGGTAAGTTGTTATTATTTTGATAGGCTATTTTATGTAAGGATAGTTCTAAATTTGAAGACCAAGATACAACTAATAAAATAGAAAAAACATGAAATTCTGGTTAAAACTATATTTGAAAATTAGTTAATTACTTAAGATAACACATGCAGCCCTCTAACTTTCCTAATTATAAATTAAATAAAATTAGATGCTTGGCAAATGATCATAATAACAACATTTATTATTTATAATAAAAACCCCTACTCTTCAGTTATGGACATGCTTAGATTGCAAAGACCAGGTTGTTATACAAAAATTGTCATTATGTGGAAATGGAGAGTTTTTTTTTTTTTTTTCTGTTTTCAGAACATCTCAATTTGTCCTATTTTCTTTAGTTAGGAAATGTGATCATAGAAATACTAACAGCTAAGATTTACTGATGTGCTCATCACTGTGACAAGTCCAATTATGGATTAGGCCTCTGTAGAGAAGGATGCTTGGAAGAGACAAAGCTGGATAAAGCTGGCCTGCGGCTATGTGACTGGAGGGCCCATGGCTTAACCAATGCACCTTCCTCCTCCAGAAACCCTGGTGGTGTAGTGGTTAAGATCTATGGCTGCTTACCAAAAGGCTGGCAGTTCAAATCCCCCAGGCACTCCTTGGAAACCCTACGGACCAGTTCTATTCTGTTGTGTAGGGTCAATATGTATTGGAATCCACTCGATGGCAGTGGGTTTGGGTGTTGCATCAGAGACTCCATCAGGAAGCTGCCTCTAGGGCTCTACTTTCTCAGAAGCAGGAGAGTCACAAAACTGTTTTTATGAGAGAAGAACTTCTAATTCAAGAGTTATAATATCTAGAACTATTAGTTAAATAATTTAGGAGAAAGGAAAATGGTTTCTTAAAATGTAGAAAGTAGGACTTTAAGACGTCAGCAATATTCCCACACAAAACTCAGTTTCCTTTTGTTTACTCAGTTTTATGTAGTTAATTTCTGTTCCATGAGATTCTGGATCAGCCACAGCCTGTGCTTCTGCATAGGAGTTCTGGAAATTTTATTCAGTCTAGTCACAGTCCTTTTTGCTGGTCCAATATAGTCCATCTTCTTGTTGAGATATTTTGGTCAAATGTTTTCAGCAAATCAGCAAAGTAAAAACTTATCTGCAGATGATAAAACTTAAAATGGCCGTGATTAACTTATAAAAATAATACTCTTATAGTAAAAGTTGTGATGGAAATTAATTATGAGCATAACATAAAGGCCAAATAAAATCAGTTAAAATAACAAAAAATAAAAAAACACTTTGGAGAGAAGTATTTATAAATATAACTGTTAACCATATTTTTGAAGAGCTTCATGTATAATACACAATAATCTTGAGGCATAATACCATATAGACAGGTTATATCAAGAATACAACAAGATTATCAAGTCTCTACCCTTTTTTTTTTTTTTTTACATAGCTGAATAGTAATTAAAAAAAAAAAAAAAACCTTCATGGGTAAATGATGTGAATTCCCCAACCAAATCAATGGCTTTGATAAAGTTGTGACCAAGTTAGCAATTAAGAAATAATAATAAAATTATGGCATAATATTATGTGTTTGCTGGTTAATATTAGGCAAAAATATAAGATATAAATATATATATAACAAGACATAAATATAAGTATGAATTTAACATGTAAATCTTAACCCCCCCAAAAAATCAGGTGACTTTCTTGATTTTGACACCTTCCATGTAATTTAGTACATAAAACTTTTTAGCCCTTTTCTTTTATAAAAAATTTTTTTTTGAGTACGTGGCTTTCCATGAAGTTTCAGAGTGGTCAGTAGTTTATTATAGGTCACCACGAAACAATACTTAACGTATTTAACCAAAGACCTTAAAGTAAAACCTTGGCTTTTTTTTCTAAAAGCCATGCAGCTTGGTGTTTGGCTCAGGAATCCTATTCTAATAAGAGGCTGAACCTTTGTCTTCTAGGCAGATTACACAAAGAATAAATTAACGCTTGTTGTGTGGTAAAAATATCACAAAGTTTAGTAAAGCAAAAAGAAAATTTTATTCGGCATACATTCAAAAATGCAAAAGTGGGAAGCAGACAAGCATGCTGCCAGAGCTAATGTCTGCCTGAATCCAAGGAAATATTACAGAATAAGCAAGAATGAGAAAATGGACAAGCATGCTGCCACAGCCATGTCTGCCCAAGTCCAAGGAACATTACAGGGTCATCAGCATATACTAACACTACAAAATGGGCAAAACCATTGAAAGCTTCACCTTTTCACAGATTGGTAGAAACTGTGACCCTACATTTTGAATTGTCTCTTTCAGCAGTCATTGGTACAGGTTTCAGTAAGGACAGTCAAGAGGATATTCGTTGTTCCAACAAATTTTCTATTCACTAAATGCTAATAGAAAATGATAAGAGTGCAAAGTCTTTTGTGTTCTGGCTTACCTGAAAGGTTCTCCAAAAGGTATTTTCCAAGATTATCTTAGCTATTGTCTTTATTCCTCCGGGCCCAGTTGATGTGTCCTTGTGAGTCCTCGTGAGCCCAGCTCCAGCTGGGTCACATTCTCTATGGTCAAAAAAAACAAGAACAGGTAATAATGACTCCAGTAGTATTTCTTAAATCACCCTCCAACTCAGATATCAAAGAAAAATTTGTTATTTTAACAGCAAGAAACATAAACTTCAGTCGGACAGATAAAACTTTTGACCATATGAAATAAATTTATTTTTAATAAACCTCTTAAACATTGTCTTTGCTGCATACCTATTATAGTTCATCCCTTTAAATGGCAAAAATGAACACACTCATTAAAAAAAAAATTTTATTAGCAGACCCTTAAATTATGACAATACCTATTAGTTCAACTTAACATCAATAAATTACCTAAGAGGTCTTAGAAATTATTTTAAGCCGGTATACCATAAAACACAACTGTTGTTGAAAGAAAGTCTGTTTAAAAGTTCTAAGTTTTCATTCAACTTTTACTATTTCCCATGTTTTCCCAGTCTAATTTTATCTCTTCTGATAACATGTCCAAAGTATGTGAGACCTAGCCTTGCCCATGCTTCTAAAGAGCATTCTGGCTGTACCTCTCCTAAGACAGATTTGTTCATTCTTTTGGCAGTTCATGGTATATTCAGTATTCTTCGTCAACACCACAATTCAAGGGCATCAGTTCTTCTGTCTTCCTTATTCATCATCCCATGAGGCAGTTGAAAACACCATGGCTTGGGTCAGGTGCTCCTTATTCTTCAAGGTGACATTTTTGCTTTTTGACACTTTAAAAAGTTCTTTTGCAGCAAATTTGCCTAACCCAATGTGTCTTTTGATTTCTTGACTGCTGCTCCCATGGGTATTGATTGTGGATCTGAGTAAAATGAAATCCTTGACAAATGCAGTCTTTTCTCTGCTTATCATGATGTTGCTTATGGGTCCAGTTATGAGGTCCTGTTTTTTCTTTATGTTGAGATGTAATCCATACTCAAGGCTTTGGTCCCTGGTCTTCATCAGTAAGTTCTTCAACTCCTCTCCACTTTCAGCAAGCAAGGTTGTGTCATCTGCATAACACAGGTTGTTAATGAATCTTCCTCCAATCCTGATGCCCCATTCTTTTTCATATAGTCCAGCTTCCCAGATTATTTGTTCAGCATACAGATTGACTAGGTATGGTGAAAGGATACAACTCTGACACACACCTTTCCTGGCTTTAAACCATGAAGTACCAGCTTCTGTTCAAACAACTGCCTCATGAACACGATTAAATGTTCTGGAATTCCTACTGTTTGCAATGTTATCCATAATTTGTTATGATCCAGGCAGTTGAATGCTTTTTTACAGTCAATAAACACAAGTAAACATCTTTCTGGTATTCTCTGCTTTCATCCAGGATCCATCTGACATCCACAATGATATCACTCGTTCCATGTCCTCTTCTGAATACTCAGGTTGAATTTCTGGCAATTCCCTGTCGATATACTGGTACAGACACGTTGAATGACCTTCATCAAAATTTTACTTGAGTGAGGTTGTTCAATAATTTCTGCATTCGGTTGGATCACCTTTCTTGGGAATAGGCAAAAATATGGGCCTCTTTCATTTCGTTGGCCAGGTAGCTGACTTCCAAATTTCTTGAAACAATGAGTGAGAACTTCTAGCGCTGCCTCCATTTGTAGAAGCATCTCAATTGGTATTCTGGAGCCTTTTTTTTTTTTTTCACCAATGTCTTCATTGCAGTTTGGACTTCTTCCTTCAGTACTATCGGTTCTTGACCATATGCTACCTTCTGAAGTGATTGATATCGACCAATTCTTTTTGGTATAGTGACTCTGTGTATTCCTTCCAACTTCTTTTGATACTTCCTGTGTGGTTCAGTATTTTATCCATAGAATTCTTCACTATTGCAACTCGATTGATTTTTTTTTTTTTTCAGTTCCTTTGGTTTGAGAAATGCTGAGTGTGTTCCCCCTTTTGGTTTTCTAACTCCAGACCTTTGCACATGTCATAATAATACTTTACTTTGTCTTCTCAAGCTGCCCTTTGAAATCTTCAGTTCAGCAATTTTACTTCATTTTTTCCATTAGCTTTAGCAACTTGATGTTCAAGAGCAAGTTTCAGAGTCTCTTCTGACAACCATTTTGACCTTTTCTCTCTTTTTAATGAGTGGTTGCTACATGTATAATGTCCTTGATTTCCTTCCACAATTTGTCTGGTCTTTGGTCATTATTATTTAATGCATCAAATCTACTCTTGAGATGCTTTCTAAATTCAGGTGGGATATGCTCAATGTCTTAGTTTGGCTCTCATGGATTGTTCTAATTTTCTTCAGCTTCAGCTTAAACCTGGATATGAGCATTGATAATCTGTCCACAGTCGGCCCCTTGCCTTGTTCTGACTGATGATATTGAGCTTTTCTATTGTCTCTTTTCACAAATGTAGTTGATTTGATTCCTGTGTATTCCATCAGGTGAGGTCCTAGAGTAAGCTGACATTTATATCTTTGAAAAAGGGTATTTGCAATGAAAAATTCATTGGTCTTGCACAATTCTATCATAGCATCTCTGACATCATTTCTATCACCAAGGCCATATATTCCAATTACCTATACTTCTTCATTTCCAACTTTTGCATTCCCATCACCAGTAATTATCAATGCTTCCTGATAGCATGTATGATCAATTTCAGACTGAAAAAGTTGGTAAAAATATTCAATTTTTTCATCTTTGGCATTAGCAGTTGGTGCATAAGTTTGAATAATAGTCATATTAACTGGTCTTCCCTATAGTTGTATGGATATTATCCTATCACTGACAGCATTATACTTCAGGATAGATCTTGAAATGTTCTTTTTGACTACAAATGCAATGCCATTCTTCTTCAAGTTGTCGTTCCTAGAATAGTAGGCCCTATGATTGTCTGATTTAAAATGGCCCATCTCAGTCCATTTCTTCTCACTAATGCCTAGGATATTGATCTTTATGTGTTCCATTTCATTTTTGATGATTTCCAATTGTCCTAGATTCATACTTAGTACAATTCATGTTCTTATTTTTAATGGATGTTTTCAGCTGTTTCTTCTCATTTTGAGTCATGCCACATCAGCAAATGAAGGTTCTGAAAGCTTGACTTCATCCAAATCATTAAGGCTGACTCTACTTTGAGGAGGTACCTTTTCCCCAGTTGTCCTTTGAGTGCCTTCCAACCTGGGGGCTCATATTTCAGCACTATATCATACAATGTTCTGCTGCTATTCACAAGTTTCTCACTGGCTAATTCCTTTCAGAAGTAGACCATGGGGTCCTTTATCCTAGTCCGTCTTAGTATGGAAGCTCAGCTAAAACCTTTCCATCGTGGGCTACCCTGCTGGTAGTTGAATACCAGTGGCATACCTTCCATCATCACAGCAACACACAAGCCCCCCCAAAATATGACAAACTGACAGAAGTGTGGGGGAAGACAGGCCTATGAATCAAAAAATAACACATATGGGGAATGTGCTTCTTAGTTCAATCAAATATATGAGACCAAATGGGCAGCTTCTGTCCAGAAACAGGAAGAGCAGGCAGAAAGGGATAGGAACTGAATGAATGGACATAGGGAATCCAGAGTGGAAAGGGGAAGCACGCTGTCACATTGTGGGAATTGTAACTAATGTCACAAAACAATGTGTGTATAAATGTTTGAATGAGAAATTAACTTGAGCTGTAAATTTCCCCTATAGAACACACACACACACACAAAAGAAATAAAGAAAATGGGATCTCAGCACCCATTACAGTGAAGAGACTAAGGGTAGTATGTTCATGTGACAAAAGATATGACGTGTTTTCCTAAGGACCCATCTGTATGAGTTACGGTCATAAGAATGAGGAAGTCCAGTTCACATCAATTGTCCAGGGTCTGAAATGCAATAGCTAGAAAGATGAACTTTTTTCATGAAAGCAGTGCTAGAAAGTAAGTAGTATTAATCCTCCAAGCACTCTCTCTATATCCTGGAAAACAAGTTTGCTTAGCCTTTATGCCAAAAACAGGTTGCAGAAAAAGTCAGCTCTATTCAGAGAAAATTGTTTTGAAAAATAGGCCACACCGATTGCCAGACACAAGCTTTCTGGTAGAAATTAAGTAGATACACAAGAGAGATTTCCCCCAGGGTGAGTGCAACTCTTTCCTTTTTAAGAGCACTTTGTGTTTGAAAGCAAGCAAAGGCTATTGTACAATCCAAGTGACTTACTGACACTTAAAAAAAAAAAAAGCAAAAATCTTAAAAAGAATATATATTTACAATACTCCTAGACTCTCCTAGACAGCTTTATGCAATCTTTAAAGGTAAGGTGTTATTATATTGTTGGGTTATTTTATATAAGGGTTTTTTTTTTTTTAATTTGAAGATCAAGATGCAACTAATAAAACAAAAAACATGAAATTCTGCAAAAAACTGTATTTGAAAATGAGTTAACTACTTAGGGTAACACATGCAGCCCTCTAACTTCCCAAGTTATAAACAAAATTAAATGCATGGCAAAGGACTATAATAGCGGTATTTATTATTTTTAATAAATTACACCTACTTCTCATTTATCAACTCGGTTAGTTTCCAAATATCAGGTCATTATGCAAGAATTGGCATTATGCAAAAATGGAGGATTTTTTTTTCCTGTTTTCAGACCATCTGTTTGTCTGATTTTTTTTTTAGTTAGAAAATATGATCATAGAAATAATAAGATTTACTGATGTAGTCATCAGTGAACACTTGATGCTGCTTGATGGCTGCCTGGAGTCCACAGCCACAGAGAAGGCCAGCCCCATGCTACAGTTGGACATCACACCCCCACAGGCAGGAAGGTTGGAGGGTGAGGGGCAGCATGGTCTAACTCCCTAAGATCTTCCAGAGACTGCCTCTAGGGAGCGGATGCTCCTCAGCCTTTGTCGCTATGCCGCCATCTCATTAATGGGCAGAGTGGATAGTAGACTTTTTTAGTATTGCTGTAAATGAGAAATGTTGGATAATGAGATAGTCAATAAATGAGAAATAGGTGCAATTCCTGTATGTTCATTTTGATAACTAGTACTAATGGATACAAGAAAATATAAGTGAATGCTTGTCTGATCCCCTTTACATTGGAAGTTATTAAGTCAAAATCATCAGCTGATTGGAATAAAAGGGGGAGTGCGGCGTAGTAGGTTTGAGGGGACAAGAAAATGAAGAATAATTGTTTTGAAAAGTTAAGAGTAAGTATTAAATAAGTGTCATGTGAATTGTCAAGTAGTGTCCAGTGACTATTTATCTGAGGACATTAACATAGAGTGAAGCAAGATGATTGTGTTTTTGTCTGGCCTCATTCACACACTCTTTCCTCATGTATGGCCAGAGTGAATAATAATTGGTTTAAAGCAAAATTACTACAAAGGGGAGGAGGCAGAGGGAGTTAGATTTGGTTGTAAGGAAATCATATGGCAATGGGACATAGAAGCTTACATAGAAAAGAGTGGAATATATACTAAAAAAAATATATTGTGAAGAGTGGGTCATATTTCTAACTGAAACAAAGGTAACTTAACATTTACCATAAACTGAATATGGATAGGCAATTTTTTGTGTGTGTGTGCGTGATGGAAGAAATACAGAAAATAAAATAAAAATGTACACATTTATTAACACAGAAACAAAGGATTGGTTTAAGAAAACTGAGTCTTATAAAAGGAAAGTCTTAAAACTAATTTTGAACAAAGAATTAAGAAAAAAAATTAAAGAAAAATTTTGACTTCAGAGAAGTTGGAATAGGGATATCTATACAGAAAATATTCGTGAACTGAGATTAAGCAATAGAAAATGATACATTCTTATTGGGGTAAAATAATCAGGGTTCTTTCCTGAAAATAAGCTTTAACTAACAGTGTATATTTCTCAATATCTCTGGTTTCATTACAGTCCAAGTCTAATAAAATATACCAGGATTTATTTGTTGAATTGTTTTAATAGCATATCAGTTCATTGCTGAAGTTTCAAACCATATTCCCTAGAAATGGAGCAATCCGTTGGTGAAGTTAATTTAAGAGATTTTTTTTTTTGTAGCTCTACATATGCACATATCCAATTAACAGAAGTAAAAATGCTTTTAAAAACTATGATTGAATTAACCATAGTGAATTTACCATATCCACAGATGGAAAGCAAATCAAAAGCAGAAAAATCAAATAACACTACGGTTATGGAGTTTATACTCATGGGGTTTTCTGATATATCCAATCTTCAATGGATTCTCTTTGGGATATTTTTTGTCACATATCTGATGATTTTGTTGGGCAATAGCATCATAATACTGATAACAAGAACTGACCCTACTCTCCAGAATCCCATGTATTTTTTTCTTGCCAATTTTTCCTTCTTGGAAATATGCTATGTAACAGTCACTGTCCCAAGAATGCTCATAGACATTTGGACCCAGAAAGGAAATATTTCCTTTTTGGCCTGTGCTACACAAATGTGTTTTGTTCTTATGTTTGGAGGCACAGAGTGTTTGCTCCTGACAGTGATGGCCTATGACCGCTATGTGGCCATTTGTAACCCTCTGAACTATTCTCTAGTAATGAACCACAAAGTCTGTATCCAGCTGGTGGCTGGCTCCTGGATCAGTGGAATTCCATTTGAAATTGGACAAACATGTCAAATTTTCTCTCTGTCCTTTTGTGGGTCTAGCACAATTAATCATTTCTTCTGTGACATACCCCCAATACTAAAACTTGCTTGTGGGGACACATTTGTAAATGAGATGGAGGTCTATATAGTTTCTGTGATGTTTTCAATGGTTCCATTTCTATTGATCATTGCCTCCTATGGCAAAATTATCTCCAATATTCTGAAATTGTCCTCAGCCAAAGGGAGGGCCAAAGCCTTCTCCACCTGTTCTTCTCACCTGACAGTTGTAGTCTTATTCTATGGAACAGCTGCTATCAACTATTTACAGCCCAAATCAAATCAATCTGAAGGACTGGGGAAGCTCCTTTCTCTCTTCTACACAATTTTGACACCAGCGATGAATCCTGTCATATATAGTCTGAGGAACAAAGATGTCATGGTGGCACTGAAGAAATTACTACCTAATTATTAATATGAAGCAGTGACTTGAAATAACAGAAACAACTTACTTATGCTTTTGTCATGTAGATACAACAGGAAAAATCATCTAGTTTTATTTCTACATTCCTAGAAATAATCAATGGTGTGCTAACAGTCTCATATTATGTTAAGGGACCTTTGTTTCAAAGAATTAACTACTTTTGTGTAATGAAACCACAAATTAACTGAAGTTCAAAAATCTAATCTTGAAGATCAGTCCTTTCTCTGACTGTGAACAAGTGAGGGAAGAGATTGAATAATACGATGAAAGGTAATTGTGTTGTTTAATTAGGAATTAGAGACACGTTCAGTGTTTTTTTTTTTTTTTTTTTAGTCAGTGGTAAATTTTTTCTTATATTTTACTTCAGATGCATTTGCTGCCTTTCTCTGCCCCTCTGTTTGGATTCAGCCAATTAGCAACACCAACAGTAGCTAAGATGTTGGAAAAGCTGGGGAGAATTTGGGACTTTCCTTGTATGTTTTATCTGCTTCTGTACCTTTTCTCTGCCCATGTCCTTTAAAGACTACATATACTGCAGAGTGTTCTTGCATCTATGGCTCCACTTCTCACCTTTCTCTGGTAACATTATTTCCTTCCCTTTTAACTTCAGGCCTTGGTTTTATAATATCTATCTACACTTTAAGGATCTGATATTCTGCACATAATCTAACCATGCCCATGTAAATAGCCCTTTCATTAAGGTACTTTAATTCAAATCATCAGGAATGAATTGTGTATTCTTCCAGGCCTCCACTAGTTCATCATTCTTCCAGTCTATTCTTGCATACATTTTGGACAATGATTTAGCATTTTTTTTTCTTTGTGGAACAAAACAAAACAAAATATTAACCCTTTTATTCTATAAACTGACTAAAGGACAACTCATCTGAAAGAAATAACAATACAAGTACAAAAATGACTATTACAAATATGCATTTTTTGAGGAATATTTAACACAAAACTTATAGTGAGAAAACAAAATTATAAGCAAATGGAATTAGAGATTGTGTTAAGACACTGGAGTACATCTATACCATCAAAGTATAGAGCCCATTTAAGAAGATTTTAGAGAAGCTGTTGTGAAGATATTCTGAGTATGAACTGACATGCAAAAGAAATTAAAATATATTTATAAAACATTACCCAATTTTTGTAAAACAGTGAAAGATAAACCCTTAAAAAAAAATTGCCAATGACTCAACTCTGGCTATAGTGACCCTATAAGACAGAGTAGAATTGCACCACAGGTTTTCTAAGGCTGTAATCTTTTACTGGAGAAACTTCCACATCTTTCACCTGTGGAGCTGCTGGTGGGTTGAACCACTGTCCTCTCAGATGGCAACTGAGTGCTTAACCACTGCACATCAGGGTTCCCTATAATGAAAGATGGCAACCCATAATACCATTCTACCATTCAACTATTTACATTTGCATGTCAGTAGTGGATATGCACGGGTATGTATATGAACAGTATTTGGATGAGTGTGGATTAGAAGGAAATATTGGCTTATTCACAGTGGCAGGATTTCAAATAATTTGTGATTTATTTTTATATATTTTTGTATAGTTTGAATTTATTACAATGAGAAGGTAACTAGCATATCACAGGAAATAATAATCAATATTCATTCTGAAAATAACAAGAAAAATCAAAGAAAATTTTTCCATTTCTTTTTTCTTCTTGCTAGTAGATGTCTTAAGAATCTAGCATCTAGCAGATAAACTTCAGTATCAACCAAGATGCCTTTGATTTGTGAAAGAAACATAAGTGTGTGTGTATCATCTAAAAATACTCAAAATATATAATATCTATGGTCATTCCTTGAAAAGTAAATAGAAGGCACATAACAATAGAACCAAAAGTTCAACAAATTTGAGATTACAAGAATGAACATAGTTAAAAATAAATAAGTGAGCATGAATGACGAAAAATAGACAATATTTGAAACAAAAAAGAAAGAGAAAATGTAAAACAATACTGAATTAATGAAGTATTTTTCAGTATCCAGCAAATAAAAAATATATAAATAAATTCAAAAGGTATAATCGACTCGATGGCACTGGGTTTTATAACAATACTAACATGATTTTCAGTACTTGTCAAATGCAGAAAATAAAAATTTTAAACATAATTTTATGATGTTCAGAGATCATGTAAGTGGTATACTTAGGAACTGGCATATGTCTCTTTTCCAGTACCAGTAAAACATAAGAAGTTATTCATGTACTCTCTGACAAGGATAATTTCAATAAATTACAAAAACAACAAAGTGAAAATAAATTAGAAAAAGATTAAATACTGGAGGTGGAGCTAATATGGCACTCTAGGCAGATGCATTATACCATTGCTCTGCAGCAAAGAGTCAAAAAACTAAGTAAAGCAGATACAAATGTCAGTTTGGGAACTCCAAGCATCAAATGAAGGGATAAAGAACTAAATCAAACACTGAATGGAAGAAGAAACTAAAGGAAAACAGAGATATGGAGCAGAGGTCCCCTGCCGACTAAGATGGCATAGCATTGTCATCTTGGAGCACAGCCATCAGTGACCAGGGACAGGGAGCATGAGAAAGCAGTTTCAGAGTGCTCCCAACAGGAGACAGAGCACCTGGTAACCAGAGAAACTTGCTTTCCTGCCCCTCACCCTTCTGCCCCATATGCCACTCCCATACCTTCCCAAAGGGCCATGTGGCATCTCTACTAGTAGCTAGAGCACTACTGTCCTGCCATCACCCTGGCTCTGCTCCAGGCCACACATGGGCTCCTGGTGTGCCATTTTTTTTTTTTCTTTTTCCCATTCTTTTTTTTTTTCTCCCTCCCACCTAGCCCTATACACCACTATGCCCTCTTCTTGCTGGTCTCCAGGTCCAATTCCCCACTTGCCATCTACCTTTTTTAATTTCTCTTTCTTTCTTCCCTCTGTAAAGTACTGTACCCCACCTCCCCTTTCAATTAGCCCTTGCCATGCTGTTGGGACTAGAGTGTCCCTGGATGCAGCCCATTGCTTGCAGCAGGGTCAACACTAACCCTCCCCTCCTGCTGCACGACCAATTTCTGAACAATGGGAAGTGAGCCCAATCTACCTCCCACCTGACACCCTAGTTTATGTCAAGGGGCTGTGAATATTCTCAAACATATGGACCAACATCAGGAGGCAGAGAGCTCATGCCCAGTCCACCCTCAGCCACCTTGCCAAACCAGTGTACTGTGAAACAAGCTCACCCTGCCTGCTGCTGCCATGCCTGCCCAGTCAAGGTGGTGAGAGCTATTGGGCCCAAAGATGAGCAAGCAGCAAAGCACACCTAGCCAACCTGCCCTGACATATCAAAACAAAACGAAGAAGCAGAGTGAAATAAACAAACATGCAATCAATAAATAAAGAAAATAATACCTTACTGTCTCGGAGACAGCAGACAATATCAAAAAACATTAAAAAAAAAAAAAATGGGACATGAAAGATCCAGCAAATGACCAAAATACAGAATCAGATGAGCTTCTGGCACAAGAAAAGGCAGTGGAACTAACTGATATGGAATTCAAAAGACTAATGTTTAGGGTTCTCTAACTGATTGGGAAAGAGATCAAAGAAAATACAGACAAAACCAAGCATAAAATGTACAAAGTCAAGGAAAACACAGACAAATCCAATCAAAATATCACCAAAATCAAAGAAAACACAAAGCAATAGAAGAACTCAAGGAAAAAAAAAAAATACAAGGACTAAATGTCAAAATAAATAAACAATTAGAAAACATACAAAAACAACAAATAGAAATCCAAAACATAACAAATTTCAGAAATTGACAAATCTATAGGAGGTTTTAGAAGCGAATTTGAAACAATGGGATGCAAAATCCACAAATTTGAAGATAAATTCATGGATGGCACTTTGAGAAAAAAATCAGAGGAAAAATGAAGAAAGCCTAAGAATTATATGGGACACAATCAGGAGCAAAAATTTGCATGTGATTTGAATTCCAGAACAGGGGAAGAAAAATGGAAAGAAAATGGTTGAAGATTTGCTGGCAGAAAACTTCTGAAATATCATGAAAGACAAAAAGCTGATCATCTGAGAAGCTCAATTATCCCCGTATAGGATAGACCTCAAGAGGAAGTTACCAAGACATACCATAATTGCACTTGCCGAAACCAAAGACAAATAAAGGATCCCGAGAGCTGCACAAGAAAAGCAAAAAGTCATTTCAAAAGTGGAAACAGTAAGACTAAGCTCTGATTTCCTTTGCAGAAACTATGCAGGCAAGAAGGCAAAGGGATGACATATGTAAAACTTGAAAGACAAAAACTGCCAACCGAGAATAATACATCCTGCAAAACTCTCTCTCAAATACTATAACAAAATTAGAACACTTCCGGATAAAAAGAAATTAAGGGAATGCGCAAACACCAAATCAAACTTACAAAAAATATTAAAAGCAGTTCTGTTAGAGATCCAACATCAGACAACAAACAGACTAGGACACAGGACAGCATGAGTCAGATACCAACCTAGGTAAAGAACACTCGATAATAAAACAAATCTGAAAAAAAAACTTAAAAGAGGGAAGCAGGGACATAAATCTGTAAATGGTGACAACATGAAAACAGTAGAAGGAGAAATAAATGGTGGTGGTATAAATCTTCCAAATGGAGAGGATGTCATGGTGATACCTAGAAATAAATGACTGGTTCAAACTTAGGAAGATAACAGTAAATTTCAAGGTAACCTCAAAGAAAGCTAACAAACTTACTTATCAGAATAAAAAAGAAGAAAAACCCAAAGTCTCAGTAAACACAAAATATGTAGTAACAAAAGAAAAGTCAATACACGAACATAAGCAACTCAACAGTGAAATAAGAAAAAGAATAACTCAACAAAGAAAATGTCAGCATTACAAAAACAAATAGGACAGCAACAAACTCGTACCTATCAGTAACCACACTGAATTTAAATGGCTTAAATAGACCTGAAAGAGAGAGTGGCAGGATGTATAAAAAAAAACATGACCCATTAATATCTGTCTACAAGAGACACACCTTAGATACAAAGACATAAATGTTAGAAGTCAAAAGATGGAGAAAATATATATGTATTAGGCAAACAGTAACCAAAAAAAAAAAAAAAGGCAGGAGAGGCAATACTAATCTCAAATAAAATAGACTTCAAGGCAAAATTCACCGTAAAAAAACAAAGAACATTATGTATGACTAAAGGGACAATCCACCAAGAAGACATAACCTTAATAAATATCTACACACTGAACAACAGGGCTCCAAAATACGTAAAACAAACTCTTAAAGCACTGAAAAGACAAGTAGAGAGTTCCACAACAGTTGTAGGAGACTTCAAACACATTGCTGTTGGTAAAGGACAGAACATCTAGAAACAAACTCAACAAAGACTCAGAAGATCTAACGGCCAAAATCAACCAACTTGGCCTAATAGATATATATAGAACACTTGGCCCAATGGTAGCAATGTACACATTCTTTTCCAATGCACATGGAGCGTTCCCCAGAATAGACCACATTTAGGCAACAAATCAACCCTCAATAAAATCCAAAACATCAAAATAATACAAAGCATTCTCTCTGATCACACCACCATAAAAGTGGAAATCAATAACAGAAAGAGCAAGGGGAAAAAAATATCAAAATATGGAAACTGAATAACATCTTGCTTAAAAACAAACAAATAAAAAACTGGGTAATAGAAGAAATCAAAGAGGGAATAAAAAATTCCTAGAATTAAATAACGATGAAAAAAAAATTTACCAAAACCTTTAGAGCACATCAAAGACAGTGCTCAGAGGTCAATTTATAGCACTAACCACATATCAAAAAAGAAGAATGAACCAAAATCAAAGTGGTATCCCTATAATTCAAACAAATAGAAAAACAATAGAAGCTCATGGCAACCAGAAGAAAAGAAATAATAAAGTTTAGAGCAGAAACAAATGAAATATAGAACAGGAAAAACAATAGAAAGAATCAACCAGGTCAAAGGTTGGTTCTTAGAAAAGATCAAGAAAATTGACAAACCATTGGCCAAACAGAAAAAAGAAAAAGAAGAGACAAGTGACCCAAATAAGAAATGAAATGATGGAAATTACAACAGACTCAAGTGAAATAAAAAGCATCACAACAGAATAATACGAAAAATCGAACTCCAACAGATTTGAAAGCCGAGAGGAAATAGCCACTACGTGTCTGTGAGTTTGTCCTACAGTGGTGGCTTGCATGTTACTGTGATACTGGAAACTCTGCCACTAGTATTTCAAATATCAGCAGGATCACCCGTGGTGGACAGGTTTCAGCAGAGCAAAAAAAAAAAAAAAAATTTTTTTTTTTTTTTCCAGACTAGGACAGGCTAGGAAGAAAACCCTGGTTTTCTACTTCTGATAAAATTGGCCAGTGAAAACCTTATGAATAGCAGTGGAATACTGTTTGCTATAGTGCTGAAAGAGGAGTTCGTAAGGTTGGAAGGACTCAAAATATAGCTGCGGAAGAGCTGCCTCCTTAAATTAGAGTCAACCTTAATGACGTGGTTGGAGTCAAGCTTCGTTTGCTGGTGTGACATGACTCAAAATGAGAAGAAACAGCTGCAAACACCCATCAATAATCAGAACTTGGAATGCATGAAGTATATGAATCTAGGAAAATTGGAAGTCGTCAAAGATGGAATGGAATGCATAAAGATTGATATCTTAGGCATTGTTGCTGTTGTTAGGTGCCATCGAGTTGGTTCTGCCCCATAGAGTTTCCAAGGAGTGCCTGGAGGATTCGAACTACCGACCCTTTGGTTAGCAGCCGTAGCATTTAACCACTACACCACCAGGGTTTCCGAGCTTTCTAAAGAAGCACCAAATTGATTTCCAAGTGGTCGTACCATTTTACAGGCCCACCAGCAGTGTATAAGTATTCCACTCTCTCCACAACCTGTCCAACATTTACAATTTTGTGTTTTTTGGATTAATGCCAGCCTTTTTGGGGTGAGATGATATCTCATCGTAGTTTTGATTTGCATTTCTCTAATGGCTAACGATCATGAGCATTTCCTCACGTATCTGTTAGCAAACTGAATGTCTTCTTTGGTGAAGGGCCTTTTCATATCCTTTGTCTGTTTTTTTGATTGAGTTAGTTGTCTTTTTGTTGTTGAGGTTTTGCAGCACTTGTAAAATTTAGAGATTAGACACTAATCATCTAATTTTTGTCATAGCCCCCAATTTTTTTTTTCCCAGTCTATCCAAAAAAAACCAAACCCAGTGCCATGGAGTCGATTCTGACTCACAGCGATCCTATAGGACAGAGTAGAACTTCCCAGTCTATAGGTTGTCTTTTTACTCTTTGGTGAAGTCTTTGCATGAGCATAGGTGTTTGATTTTTAGGAGCTCCCAGTTATCTAGTTTCTCTTGTGGTGTTTGTGCATTGTTAGTAACATTTTGTATACTGTTTATGCCATGTATTAGGGCTCCTAGCATCGTCCCTATTTTTTCTTCCATGATCTTTATCATTTTTAGTTTTTATATTTAGGTCTTTGATCCATTTTGAGTTCTTTTTTGTACATGGTGTGAGGTACGGGTCTTGTTTCATTTTTTTTGCAGATGTATATCCAGTTATACCAGCACCATTTGTTAAAGAGACTGTATTTTCCCCAGTTAATGACTTTGGGCCTTTGTCAAATATCAGCTGCTCATATGTGGAGAGATTTATGTCTGGATTCTCTGTCCTATAGGGTCGCTATGAGTTGGAATCGACTCGATGACGCTGGGTTTAGTTTTGGTGGTTAGAAAGCTAGAAATAGAACTACTGAACAATGGAGCAATCCCGCTCCTTGGAGTATATCCTAGAGAAATAAAAGCCTCCACCCAAATAGATATTTGTGCACCCATGTTCATTGCAGCACTGTTTACAATAGCTAAAAGATGCAAACAACCAAGGTGCCCATCAACTGCTGAATGAATAGACAAATTATGGTATATGTACACAATGGAATACTATGCAACATTAAAGAAAAACAATGAAAGCCTGAAACATCTCATAACCGGGATGAATCTGGAAGGCGTTATGCTGAATGAAATTAGTCACAAAAGGACAAATATTGTATGAGAACACTATTACAGGACTCATATTTGAGAGACAGGTTTACTAGATATATGATTCTTGGCCGGCAATTTTTTTTTTTTTTTCCTTCAAGGCTTTAGATATGTCATTCCATTGCCTTCTTGCCTGTTTGGTTTCTGCATTGAGTACCCTTTGTAGGGGACTTTTAGTTTATCCCTATTCACTCTTAAAATTCTCTCTTTGTTTTTGGCAAGTTTGATCATAATATCTCTTGGTGACTTTCTTTTGGGATTTACCTTATGTAGTGTTCAAAGAGCATCTTGATAGGTATCTTCTCATCTTTCACGATATCAGGGAAGTTTTCTGTCAACAAATCTTCAAAAATTCTCTCTGTATTTTCTGTTATACCTCCCTGTTCTTGTACTCCAATCACTCGTAGGTTATTTCTCTTGATAGAGTCCCACATGATTCTTAGGGTGTCTTCTTTTTTTTTTTTTTTCATTTCTTTTAACTGATTTTTCTTCAAATATATTAGTGCCAAGTGTTTTATCTTCAATATTACTAATTCTGACCTCCACTTCCTCAATTCTGCTCCCCTAACTTTCTATTGAGTTGTCTAATTCTTAAATTTTATTGTTAAGCTTGTGAATTTTTTGATTGCTGTCTCTCTATGGATTCTTGCAGCCTATTAAATTTTTCATCATGCTTTTGAGTAAAATTCTTAATTTCCTCCACTGCTTTATATGTGTGTTTTTTGTCTTATTCTGTGTTTTCCTTGATCCCCGTCCTGATCTCTTGAAGAGTTCTGTATATTAATCTTTCATATTCTACCTCTGGTAATTCCAGGAATATCTCATCATCTGGAATATTCCTTGTTCCTTTCTTTTGGGAGCTTGTTGAAGCTATTGTGGCCTGTTTCATTATGAGATTTGATATCCACTGCTGTCTCCAAGCCATCTATAAGTTATTGTGTTAATTTATTTTATGTTTGCTTACTGTGTCCTAGCTTCTTGTTTTGTTTTGTTTCGATATTCCCAAATAGGCTGCTCGAGTGAGCTAGCTTGATTATTGGTGCCTTTGAAGCTCTAACGTCCTGTCACCAGATGGATAGAGCTATTACCATATATATCAGCCTAGGAGTCAATTCATTTTCTTGTATGCATTCAGCTCAGGTGTCCAGATAGTCTGTCACCAAGTGTGTGGTGCAGGCTCTCACTTACAGTCTTAGAGGTGCAGGGGTGATTGAAGTAGGCACAGGTGTCTGGTTGTAGCAGGGGGTCACACTCTGAGCAAGACAGAGGACAACTGTCCCCTGAGTGTCTGTGAGGAAAGCACATCACTGTTCCCTAGAGTGCACAGGCAGGTGAGCTCTATAGCCTGTCCATTAGCACCCAATGCTTTTGGCTGTAAGTACTGGAAAAAAAAAATTTTTTTTTTTTTTTTTTTGATACCAATTATCCCTGGACCTTTGTCACAGGTAGCTAGGTGGTATAGGTGGAGCCACCAGTCCTCAGGCCTCTGATGTTTGTAGGTGAGGACCCTGTTTTATAGGCAGAGTGTTTTCAAACATCAAAAACTGGCCTCTCCACTACACAGCTGAAAACGTTGAAGTCAAACCTTAGACACATACACTGTTGCACTGTGCCAACAAGGCTCTAAGCTGCTAAAATGGGCCCACACAAGACCATGCCAGGGTGAAAGTCATTCAAAATCTGTGGACTGCTTGTGCCTGGACAGGAGCCGCTTCTGCCCTGAGTTCCCAGTTTATGGGAGCCGGCTGATTATTTTTCCCCCATTTGTTAATTTGTTCCTTCTCCAAGGCTCAGAGAATGGCTCAGAATGCACAGCAGAACATATCTCAGGCCCAGGGAAATTGACTGCCTCTGAAGCCAGCTCAGGGTCTGGGGTAGAGTGAGGAGGGATTAGATAAATGGGAAAGAGTTCTTTTGAAAAGGGTTCTTTTTGATCCACGTGGTAAATTAGATGGAAGTACTTATCTTCTGCTGAGAGCACTGTTCTTTGCTATTCCGAGCCATGAGTAGAGTCTGTGTCGCTCACTCTCTCTCTTTGTGGAAAATGCATGCTGAATGCTATCACTATCCCTGCTGTGATTGCACTAGGGGTTTGGGGCTAAGGGGTGTTGGTTCCTGCAGAGTCAGGTCCAGAAACTCCTTGCTGCTTCTGAACCGTCTCACCCTCCCCCAGCCACTCCAATTTCTTAACTTTGCCTTTAATGTTCAGGGCTCCTAGCTTGTCATATATATAAGCGATTCACTCATTTGTCCTTGTCTTTGTTGTAACAGGGACCACAGGAAGCATCTGACTACTCCACCATCTTGGCCCCACCTCTCTTTGTTGTACTTTTCCAACACAGATTTGTTCATTCTTTTGGGAGTCTGTGGTGTATTCAATATACTTTGCCAACACCATAATTCAAAGGCATCAATTCTTCAGTCTTCCTTATTCATTGTCCATCTCTCACATGCATATGAGGTATTATTAAGGTAGGGCACATCTTAATGTTTATGGATTTTCTCTTTTGTAAAGTGCTTTTAAATGTCATTTGGTCAATTTTCTTTTGAAGTATTTGTTTTTATTCTTATTTATTTAATATTTTCTTTTATACTAGGCATGTGATCTCTTTGTCACTTATATATCTAGAAACTATTCCCATTCATTTTGTTTTTCACTCCTTGAATGTCCTTTGATAAATAGCAATCTAAATTTAATTTAGTAAAATAAACCCATTTGAAGAAACAAATCAAATTTTTTGTGAATGAACAGACTGAAAATCAAATCACTTATAATTTACAAGATTTAAAACAAAGAAATAATTTCATTTCTGGTTAAGATTCAGTGGGTCACAGCAAACCAATGTTCCTTCTTCAACCACTAAGAAAATCAGGATATATTTAAAATATATATATATATAATTTTTATAGGCATCGAATATCTGCGAAAGAAAAATGATTGATAAGAATATTAAAATGTAAACTCATTTCTCAAGTCAGAGAACAACAACCCAAAAACAGGCTCACTCTTAAATGACTTACAGTCTTTTGCAATTACAAACAATATTGCAATATAGATTTACTGGATAATTTCATATGTGTGCATGTTTTATTGATTCCAAGACTAATTAACCCAAAAACCCACTGGTGTCAAGTAGATTCCAACTCAGGTGACTTCATGTGTTACACAGTAGAACTGTTCTATATAGCTTTCTTGACTGTACTCTTAACAGAAGCAGATCACCGGACCTCTCTTTTGCTGTGTTACAGGGTGGGTTCAAACTGCCAAAATTTGGTTAGTAGTGAAGTTCAAACCATGTATGCCACAAAACACTAAACACAACTGTGATATTAGTCAATGATGTCCAATTCTTCTCCACAGGATTTGAATCATTTTTCACTTCTCCAAGAAGTATATAAAAATGAATGTTTTCACAGAAATTGAACATTTTTATATACTAATTTCTGTGTAATTTAAAATTTTACGATTTTTTATGGACTTGAATGCCTTTTCATATGTTTAAAGGATGATTTTACTCCTTTTTATGTGAAGCTTTATATGTTTGGTCCATTTTTCTGTTTGTAGTTTTCACTTTTCATGATACTCAAAAGTACTTTATTTATAAGGGAAATTAGCACTTTATCTGAGGTGTGATCTACAGTTATTTCCCCAATTTTATTAACCATATTTTGGCAGGACTTTTTATGTTTGTTTATTTATAATATAGGGAACTATTTAATTTTTCATAATTAGATTTTTAAAAATAATTTGTGTCCTGTATTCTAAAATTTTAGTCATAACTAGATAAATTTTCCTTACCTTAAAATCATACTTAAAAAAAATTCTTTCTCTTAGAAGTATTTTGTTAATTTTCTGAAATATATTTGGAGTCTTTCCTGCTGTAGCATATAGTATTAGTGAAAATGTATCTTTTTTTCTACAAGACTGCCCAATTATCCCAATAAAGTTAATTTTAAAAGTCCATGTTTCAGCTATTTCATTTGCTATTTTTATCATATGATAAATTCTCATTTGTATTTGAGTCTTCCATTTATGGCATCAGAAGATCACATTAATAATGTGCAATATAACAGTGATCAAATTATGAGACTTTAGAATTCCATTTTAGCTTAGTTACTTCTGGGATGTGCACCTACTGTAGCACAGACCTGGCTAGCATTTCACTACATTGCTGTGCTCTGCCACATCTGATTCCCACAGGAAGCCTTTCGCACCACATACTCTTAACATCCATGATTTCAAAGTCATAGTTCCTAATACCTTTCAATTAACTTTCCTCAGCACTGTCTGTAATTATATTATAGGGTGTTCCATTTCCTGAAGATAGATGATAGATAGATAAATAGATACTTTATACAGCCTTTAGCTTAGTAGTGGAAATATGTATAATCTACTACTAACTTTCAAGGATGGAGGTAATTATAAACCTTTAGGAATCACTATTTACTAAATAACAGGAAGTAAAATCTTATATTCACAAGTGGAAATTTGGCTTAAGTCAATATTCTTAAACTACCTAAGTGTCACTCAGGTATGAAGTCTTGAAGGGAAAGTATTTTATAACAGTAGACAGACTACTGACCTGGAGTCTTGTCCCTAATATCAGCTGGAATTATATCAGAGTCTTATTTTCTCCCAAATGAAATGTAATAGGATTCACATCTTAAAAATTGATTCATCGAGGGAATAAAATTGGGGAAGAATGGTGGAGAGCTGAAAATAAAATATGAGGTGCCCTGTGGAGATTAATTTTTGGGGCCAAAAAAAAAAAAACTTTTAAACTAGAGTTACTATATTCAACAGCCAGTTCTCAGTTTGCCCAGGTAGTCTTGAAGAAATAAACAATTTATTATATGATTTCTAGGTAAAAATATTCTTTGTTGTCAGAACATTTATTACAACTTTTACAGAAGCCAGCCTCAAAATTTGGATGAAGACATCCATCTCAGAGGAAATAAGCAAAATTACTTCACGAAAATGTGGCAGGAGCTCAGCCAGGTAGGAACAGATGAAGCAGCCCTAATAAGGGGGGAATTGGTTTGTGTCAATTTTGGATGGCCTCCAATGGTATTGCCAGTGAAGAGTAATCAGGACCCTATTCAAGTCTAAGAAATAAGACTTTCTGTACTCTCTATTCCACTGTGAGGAAGTGTATTCTTAGGTTATGGGCTACCTAGGAAAATAAATAATTAAACCAACTCAAGAGTGCCAAAGAGATTTGTTTAATTAGAAATTTAACTGTGTCAGGTGGAAGAGATCCCAGGGGATAGAGATAACTTTTTTTCTTTTTTTTTTTTAATTTGAAGAGCACTCCATGTTCAAAATGAACAGTGTTTTGAAGGTAGATTAAATACCTTTGATGAAAGAAGTTGTTTCAATCAAAGTAATTTAAATACATATATATGTAAATACTCTTCACTGAGGGACAAACAAGGTTATCACAGACAAGCCAAAACCCAAACCCACTCACTACAGTCAAGTAGATTACTACCCACAGTGAAACTTCAGGACAGGTAGAACTGCTCTATCGAGTTTCCAAGGCTATAAATCTTTAAGGAATCTGACCACCACAGCTTCCTCACACAGAGCAGATGGTGGGTTCCAACTGCAGACCTTTTGGATAGCAGCTGAGCACTTTAACCACTATTCCACCAGGCCTCCTATTATCCAAAATAAGAAAGGTAAGTATGAAATATTTTATATTAATATTCGTCTTTAGTTCATGATATTATTAAAATTAATGTTTAATATGGAGTACCAAAGGTACTGTTTTATTAAGGCAGCTCATTTATATTTCTGACTCTATTAAATATAATTTACCTTAAACAATGATTTTAAATAGTGACATTAATAACTTGGAAACACTGAAAATTTGAAACATTGATGTTTTTGTAAGAATACTAAATAATATTATGGGAAAACTTCATTTCCAGCAAAGACTGTAGCAAATAAGCATTATACTTATGTATTTTAGTTCCGATATTTTAATAAGACATTTAAAGTAAAACAACCCGTGAAATAAATTTACAACAATTAAGAAATCCAAGAAACACTTATTTTAAGGAAAATAATATTTTTTTAAATTAAGGAATTCATAAAATAATATAAGGTTTTAAGTTCATGTTGTTTTTCAAGTTAATTTTAGGGTTTATGTTTCCAATTTATGTCAAAACACAAACACGGCTGAGGTTTAGGTAGATTGGGGACATTGACAATGACCAATATTTAACTGAATCAGAATCTTGTTAACCAAAGCAAACTCATTGCCTTCAAGTGGATTTGGACTTATAACCACCCTACAAGTTAGGGTAACCAACCTATAGGTTAGAGTAGAACTGCCTCCCAGGGTTTCCAAGGCTATAAATCCTTACAGAAGCAGACTGTCACAGCTGCCTCCACAGAGTGGCTGGTGAGTTTGAACCACAAACATTTTGATTACCAGCTGAGCACTTAACCAGCGCACAACTAGGACTCTTTCAGTATTCTTATGCATTCCCTAATCATTAGGATTTTATCCAGGGAATGGATGCTTAGATTTCAAATAAAAACATGATACCATTAAGTTTTATTTCCCTTTAAGTAATAAGAACTCAAACATTTTCAAGAAAGACGAGTAGTATAGATAGTTTGGGGAGAACACAAATCTCTGCTCTTTCTACCTTGTTCTCTTGAGAAAAACATAGACAAATCTTACATATTTCATGTTACACATGGATAATTTCATCACCAAAAATATGAGTTTGTACAATTAAATGTGCTATTTCTTTTCGCACTAGGAGTCAGTTTATTTAATTAAGAATTAAATTATTTTTTATTAAGTACTATCATTGATAAAATAATACATAAAGATGTGGTTCTTTTTTCCCTTGTGAATCTTAATCCTTCTTTCCCTCTTAAGGGTGATGCTTTCATTTAATAATGTCCATTCCTTTATTTTAGTTCAGAATCAAATCCTGAGTACCACATTAAGTGTACACCCATTTTCTGGGATCTATAGAAAAACAGTCACAGCCTTTTCTACTCAGATCATTTAGTATCAGTAAAAGAAAATGCATACAAAGGGTATTACCCTAATTGCAATTCTAAGTGCTGAGCAGTGATGGGTAGGTACTACAGGTGTTACAGCCCACAATATAGAGATAACAGTGTAAATCCAAATACTGGCAGAGAATTCATTGAGAAATTACACCTTTTGAGTTGAATGTTTTTGGAGTTTGTAACCATTTTGATAATTGCTTTTAAGGTCTCACTTCACTCCCACAATAATCCTGTGAAACAAAAAGAAAATAAATTACAGAGTATTGTTCATGCTATATAGTATGCTGAGTAAAGTTCAGAAGAATAAATTAACATTAGTTTTAATAATAATTAAAATAAATGGATGATAATAAGTAACTATTGGTATCAATAACAATAATAGATGACAATGATAGAGAACAATAATAATGTAAAAATTTTTTATTTATTTATTTTTTTTTACATAGGCTTTTATAAATGCCAGGATTTCTTCCAGGTTTTTTATTTATATTAAATGATTTCAACAACACTAAATGTCATCTATATTTGCTAGTCATTTTACAGCTGAGCAAAATGTGACATGGAAAGATTAATATACATGAAGTCATCACACAGCTAGATATTGGAGTTATAATTCAATTTCAGTCCCTCTGAGAAATACTGTTCTACAACCATGGCACAGAGCCTTGGTGGTACAGTGGTTAAGCCTTTGGCTGCTAATCAAAAGGTCAGTGGTTCATACTCTCCAGCCACTCCATGGAATGAAGATATGTCATTTGCCTTCCCTAAAGATTTACTGCCTTGAAAACACTATGGGACAGTTCTACTCTGGCCTATAGTGTACCTATGAGTTGGAATCGACTCCTTGGCAATGTTATTGCTTTTTTTTTTTTTTTAAACCATGGCTCCATAGTTCTTCTCTACTTTTGGACAAGGTCCAAACCCATTAGGATGGAGAGATGAAAAGCAGGGTGAGACAGGCGGCACCTTGCCTCTTGCAAAATTTAAGAAGGCACTCACTTTCAGAATTGGTCAAGTGCAACGAGGGCCCTGAGCCCCCTTAAATTTTGTACCTTAGGAGCTTCACTAACTGGGCCTTGTCCTGAGCCTGATGAAAGGCAGTAGTGGGAAAACAATTTCCAACAATTGAACTCAAAACCAGTATCAAATACTTACTTAACTAGGCAATTTGTTAAATCCTAGGGTTACAGGCTCTAAGAGCATATTATCATAATCATAATTACAGAACCATAACCAAAAAGGGATCAGCTTAAAATTGGTAAGTAGCTGATACATTTCACCAATATTATCTCATTTAATTCTCACAAAGAAGTAAACCTTAGAAACTTTAAATAATAGTTTAATATTGCAAGGATGATAAATCATGGAAAAAGGAGTCAAACTCAAGTTGTATAATTTCAATGTGCAATGTCCTCCCTCAGTAAGAATTTTTGCTTGGACTAATTTAATTTAGTCAGTTGTCATGTATAATCTGTTATATCACCTAGTGTAAAACATATCATTTATTTCCATAAGTGTCCATACAGTTGTGACACCCATTTTAAAAACCAGGCTTACAATATGAATTAATTAATACTATGCAGTGTTCCTTGGGTATCCACAGAGGGTTGGTTACAGAACCCCTCACAAATACCAAAATCTGTTTATGCTCAAGTCCCTTACATAAAATGGCACAATATTTGCATATAACTTATGTATAAACTTTCATAGACATTAAATCATCTCTAGGTTACTTATAATACCTAATGCAATGCAAATGTTATGTAAATATAGGTTATACAGTATTGCTTAGGGAATAGTGACAAGACACAGGGTGAACAATGAACAAACAAGGAGCGCTGAAGAGACTGAGGATCTGTGACATGGTGGGAGGCTACAGCTGGGTATGCCTAGACGTCATTTCCTTTGCATGGAGTCAGTGTAGTGCTTGGTGCAATAACAATACGAGTATAACCTCTATGCTAAACCTGGAAAAGCCTCTCTGAAGAAGTAACCTTTGAACTGATTCCTAAATAGTTAGAAGGAGTAACTATATAAAGAACATTTTAGGCAGATGTAAAAGCATAGGAAGACCGTTTAGTTTTACATTCTTAGAATCCTAAAGAACCAACTGTCTGAGGAAAAAAAAAATATGTTAGCAGATAAGCATGGAAACAAAAGTAGTGACTGAGTTATATAGCCGTATTCAATTCTTGGTAAGAAATTTAAATTATTCCAAATTCAATGGGAATCCATGAAAGTGCTTTAGATTTTCTGTAGAGAACACTTTGGTAGAATCTACCAGCCCCTCCTTAGAAACCCTATGGGACAGTTCTTCTCTTCTATAGGGTCACTATGAACCAGAATTGACTCAAAGGCAAGGGGTCTGATTCTTTTTTTTTAGTCTGTTTTTTAATAGAAAACAATTAAGAAATAATGAAAAATGCAAATACCATAGAAAAATACTGTAGAAATTTGTGGGTTTGATAACGAAAATTTAAGTGTTTAAATCACTTAAGGCTGTAAACTCAGCCTTGAAACAAGAATTGGCTGAGATGGGGGGCATATTAAGTAGCAATCTTCTGCACTCTATGATGGTATATGATATTATATATATACATTCGTCCACTGGTATCTGGGGGAGATTGCTTTCAGGACCTCCTCTGATACTAAAATCTGAAGTTGCTCAAGTTCATAGTATAAAATGGTGTAGTATTGGCATATATTATATACGTATCATCCCATATACTTTAAGCCAACTCTAGGTTACCTAAAATACAATGTAAATTCAATATAAACAGTTACACAGTACAGTAATGTTTAGGGAATAACGTAAAGACAAGAGGCAAACAATGCTCAATGAGTCCTGGAGAGAGAGACTGAGGATCTGTGAAATTCTGAGAGGCTATGTCAGGGAATGCCTACACATCAGTTCATTTGGGTGGATTTAGCATGGTGCTTGGAACTTGGCAAATCCAAATTTTACCATTTGGAACTTTTTTTTTTTTTTTTCCCCAAATGCTTTTAATCTCAGCTTGTTGAATCTGTGGATGCTGAATCCACAGATACAGAGGACTAACTGTGTGTGTGTGTATATATATATATAATTGTATATGATATTTATTATATACATATGTATGTGTACATATGTGTGTGTACCTACCTATCTATATATGTATGTATACATATATGTGCCCTGCTAGTGCAGTGGTTAAAGAACTCTGCAGATAACAAAAAAGGTCAACAGTTCGAACCCACCAGCCACTCTCAGGAGAATGATGTGGCAATCTGCTTCTGCAAAGATATATAGCCTTGGAAACCCTATGGAGCCGTTCTACTTCATCCTATAGGGTCTCTATGAGTGAGAATTGACTGGATGGCTGTGGGTTTGGTTTTGGTGTGTACATACATATGTACACATGATATAGATATATAAACGCTGTGAAGAATGGGAATTCCAGAGCACTTAGTTGTGCTCACGAGAAACGTGTTTACAGACCAAGATGCTATTGTTTGAACAGATCAAGGGGACGCTGTGTGATTTAAAGTCAGGAAAGGTGTGCATCAGGATTGTATTCTTTCACCATACCTATTTAATCTGTATGCTGAACAAATAATACGAGAAGCTGGACTATATGAAGAAGAACGTGGCATCAGAGTTGAAGACTCATTAACAACCTGCGTTATGCAGATGACACAACCTTGCTTGCTGAAAGTGAAGAGGACTTGAAACACTTACTGAGAAAGATCAAAGACCACAGCCTTCAGTATGGATTACACCTCAACATAAAGGAAACAAAAATCCTCACAACTGGACCAAAAAACACCATCATGATAAACAGAGAAAAGACTGAAGTTGCCAAGGATTTCATTTTACTTGTATCTATCAAAACCCATGGAAGCAGTAGTCACAAAATCAAATGACATATTGCATTGGGCAAAACTGCTGAAAAAGACCTCTTTAAGATGATGAGAAACAAAGATGACATTTTGAGGACCCTACTATCTATTTTTTTTTTTTTTACTATCTATGTATATATTTATTGTACATTTATACATATATATATATGTATAAAGTGTTAATGCTCTCACGTTATTTTATAGATGAAAAAAAACAGAGACACAAAGAGATTGCATAATTTTCCCTACTTCACACACATACAAGTATTTTAACTCACTACCCATGTTTTGGAAACACTGATGGCTTAGTTAAGTTCTATGGCTGCCAACCAGAAGGGTGGCAGTTTGAATCCACCAGGTGCTACTTGGAAACTCCAGGGGGCAGTTGTACTCTGTCCTATAAGGTTGCTGTCACTCAGAATCGACCTGATGGCAACAGGTTTGTTTTTTTTTTGGTACCCATGTTCTGAATCCCTGCTAACACAGTGTTTACAAGCCATGGCTGCTAACAAAAAGGAGGGCAGTTCAAATCCACCAGTCGCTCTTTGGATAACCTGTAGGACAGTTCTTTGTCCTGTAGGGTTGCTGTGAGTTGGATCAACTTGAGAGCAACGGGTTTGATTTTTTGGTTTTTACCCATGATCTGTTTCTAGACTTAGGTTTGATTAGGCCTTCACTGCTTAAGTTTTTGTTTGACCTGGAAAATTCTTTAATCCTTCAATGCCACTTTTTATATTTGAAATATATATGTGTATATATATATATATATATATATATGAACCTTACAGAGTTTTTGTGAGGATTAATATATTTTTTTTATAGAACACACCTAACATGGATTTAGCTTATCATATGACAGTGTAATAGCCTGTAATCACGATCACATTTGTAATTAAGGAATTTCCTTAATATCTTCCCTTATCTACTGTCTTAGGATCAAAGATATCATGGAGACAATTACAAAATTAATTAATCACCACCAAACTGTGTTCACACTTAATATAATCCAAATAAGTTTTTGTTCATTTATTCTCTATTTCCAAACACTTTTCATATATATATTGTTCACTCTTTTTTGAGTGTGCTCTAAGTCAATTGTTTTTACTGTTGGCGTTAGCTGCCATCGAGTAAGAGTTCAACTCCTGGCAAATTCATGTGCTACAGAGTAAAAATGAGCTCCATAGCATTTTATTAAACATTGCCTAGTCTATGATTTTCAATCTTTCTATGCTTTACAATCATCTCTGGATGAATATAGAAATGCTACATTCTGATTCACTTGCTCTCAGGTGGTGTCAGAAAAATATTTTTAAAAACTTCCCTTGGACACTATCTCAGTCAGGATGGAGAAGTAGAGGTCTACATTTAGGGACTCAATACTTATATTATTGTTTGACTTTAAGTTGTTGCTTAATAATAATAGAATTGCAAACACATATCATAACTGCCTTTATTGTACCCTCACAACCAATTCTTTTGATTCAGGAATTGTATAAATCACAATTTGCTACTTCCGCTTAACAAATTTATTTTATTTCTAATAGTGGAAAAGTTGAGGTCTGCATTATGAAAATATTATCAGATCCTTAAGGCGGAAAATGTTAAAAATATTAGCAACTCTTTATATGCATCCTCACTTTTTGACTATAAACGTAAGGTCGTTGAATGAAGTGTTGAAAATAATAACGTATGCCCAGAAAAAGTCCAGTTTACTTCATGTGTTATATCCAAAATGATTTTCCAGGAGGTAATCAGAGAGAATTTCCCAGACCTGAACAGAGAATCAAGGCTGCAACTATAGCAAGCTACAAAAACCCAAATCAGAAGAGACACAAAAAGATCAACTCCATGCCACAGCCAAATCAAATTCTTGAAATCCAAAGACAGGGAGAGAATTCCGAAAGCAGCAAAAGAACAATGCAATATAACATACTGACAAGGGCCTTCACCCAGAGCCAACAGGGACAGACAGTCTTCTCCTGGAGCTGACACCTAGAATTTGGACTTCTAGCCTCCCAGACCGTGAGAGAATAAACTTCTGTGGGTTAAAGCCATCCACTTGTGGTACTTCTGTCATAGAAGTATTAGGTAACTAAGACAGATTTTGGTCCTGAGAGTGGTTGTAGAGAAACAAAATTATAAACATGAGTTTTCTAAATTGGTTCTCAATTCTGGCTAGTCTTAAAGATGTTGATATCTCTGCTTCCAATAGTAAAGGGGGCACTGCTAATCCATGGTGTGAGATGGCAATACAAATATACAGAATATCACCACCAATAGATCAGGTATTGGTGAAAGGTGAGGCTCAGGTGATTTCATGTGTGATACCTTTCTACAATTTTGTCAGAATGAGAAGTATAAAGAAGCCGATTGGTTGGCCCTACTTTAGCTAGACGAACAAGTAAAAGAACAAGATAAGCTCAGGACTTCAGAGTCAAAGCTAAAATCGCACATAAACAACCTTAAAGATTCCACTTGCACCTTGAAAGAAAGCCTTATTTCTTGTAGTAACAGAGTTGATATTGCCAAAAACCAAACACAGAGTCTTATTCTAAGAGTGACTGAGTTAAAATTTCACCTGTTGGGGACAAATGGGTAGATAATCAGGAAGCTGGAAACACTGAGTCCCTAAATTCCATTGAATCACTCAGATTAGTCAGTGGAGACTGTCCTAAATGACTTAAGACACCTAAATACAATGAGGTTGACTAGACCATGTGACGGTAAAGGCCAGGTATCAGTACTCAATCAGCAAAGACAATGTGAGTGTGATTACTGTAATGGACAGCAGAGTCAAAGCAGTAATCAGAGTAGTCTGGTTCATATGGACTTACGGTTTTGACTACTTAGTCATGGTGTCCTAGGAGTGAAATAGAAAGGAAACCTACTAAATATTTATTTGATCTGTACAAGCTGATGAATTCTAGAACACGTAAACAGCAGCCTAATGTGATACACTAGAAAAGAGAATCATTGTCCCTCAATCAATTTCCAGATTTGAGTGAGTTTAAAGATCTACAACTCCTTGAATAGAGAGGAGGGTAGGTTCCTTTGAGGAAGGACCCCAATACACTGCCAAAATCTTATATTGTTAATTTTTCTCCCAGCCTTCCTCAAAGTGAACTATGGTATTTTACAAGAGATTGTTCATTGGGGAAAAGGAAATAATCAGACTTTTTTGGGGATTACTGGATACTGGCTCTGAACTGACACTAATTTCAGGAGACACAAAATGTCACTGTGGCCCACCAGTCAGAGTGGGGCATATGGATGTCAGTTTATTAATGGAGTTATAGCTTATGTCCATCTTACATCCAGTGAGTCCCTGAACCCATTCTTTAGTGATTTTGCCAGTTCCAGAATGCATAATTGTAATAGATATACTCAGTAACTGGCCAAGCCCTGACACTGGACCCCTGACAAATGGATTAAGGGCTATTATGGTGAAAAAAGCCAAGTGGAAGCCATTAGAACTGCCCCTACCTATGAAAATAGTAAACCAAAAGCAATACCTCATACCTGAAGGGACTACAGAGATTATTTCCACCACCAAGGACTTGAAGGTTGCAAGCGGGTTATTCCTACCACATCACCATTCAACTTGCCTATTTCACCTGTGCAAAAAACAGATGTGACTTGGAGAACGACAGTGAGTTACAGAAAATTTAACCAGGTAGTGACTCCAATTGCAGCTGCTATTTCAGATGTCGTTTCATTAGTTGAGCCAATTAATACATCTCCTGGAACCTGGTATGCAGTTATTGATCTGGCCAATGCCTTTTTCTCCATGCTTTTTGAAGGACCATCAGAAGCAGTTTGCCCTCAGTTAGCAAGGTAGGCAATACACCTTCAGTTGCCTACCCCAAGCTACATCAACTCTCCAGCCCTATGTCATAATTTAATCTGCAAGAAACTTGATCAATTTTCCCTTCCGCAAGATGTCACACTGGTCCATTACATTGATGACATTATGCTGATTGAACCTGATAAGGAAGAAGTGTCAATTACGCTGGACTTATTGGTAAAACATTTGTGTGCTAGAAGGTGGGAAATCAATAACACAAAAATTCAGGCACCTTCCCCCTCAGTGAAGTTTCTACGGGCCCGGTTGTGTGGGACATGTCAAGATACTCCTCGTAAAGTGAAGGATAAGTTATTGCATCAGGCCTCTCTCAGAACTAAAATGTTAGCACAACACCTAGTGTGCCTCTTTGGATTTTGGAGGCAACATATTCCTCATTTGGGTGTGGTACTCTAGCTTATTTATCAAGTGACTTGAAAAGCTGCTAGTTTTGAGTGGGGCCCAGAATAAGAGAAGACTTACAACAGGTTTAAGATGCTGTGTAAGCTGTTCTGACAATTGGACCATATGATCCAGCTGATCCAATAGTGCTTAAAGTGTCAGTGACGGATATAGATGCTGTTTGGAGACTTTGGCAGGCCTCTATTGGTGAATCACAAACAGAACCTACAATTTTGGAGTAAAGTCCTGTCCTTTGATAAACAGCTTTTGGCTTATTACTGGGCCTTAGTAGAGACTGAACACTTAACCATGGGACATTATGTCACATGCAGCCTGAGTTGCCTATCATGAACTGGATGTTGTCTGACCCACAGAATCATAAAGTTGGACATGCATAGCAGCACTCCAACATTAAACAGAAGTGGTATGTGTGAGATTGGGCCCAAGCTGGACCTGAAGGCACAAGTAAGTTGCAAGAGCAAGTGGTCCAAATGCCCATGGTCTCCACTTGGTCACATTATCTGCCATACCCCAGTCTTAACCTATGGCCTCATGGAGAGTCCCTTATGATCAATAGACTGAGGGAGAATTTACAGATGGTTCTGTTCAGGCACCACTTGAAAGTGGACAGTCACAGCACTATAGCCCCTTTCTGGGACCTCAAGCCACCAAGAATGAAGAGCCAGGAGGTGTGTGCGTCCTTCAGACTTGGAGTCCCTGTGCTGAGAAGATCCTAGACCAGGCAAAGATTGATGACAAAGACTTCCCCCAGAGCCAACAGAGAAATCCTTCCCCTGGAGCTGACATCCTGAATCTGGACTTCCATCCTCCTAGACTTTGAGACAATAAACTTCTGTATGTTAAAGCTATCCACTTGTAGTTTTTTTTGTTATAGCAGCATTACGTAACTAAGACACATACCAAGGGTCTTTCACAAGAATCAGTGAAGATTTCTCTTCAAAAAATCTAGAGGCCAGAAGACAATGGAGTGACATATGTAAAATACTGAATGAAAACAATTATCAACCAAGGATTCCTTACCCATCAAATTTGTCATTCAATAATGAGGGGAAAATCAAGACATTACCAAACAAACAGAAGCACTGGCAATTTGCCACTACCATAACAAATTATGGATAACACTGGGAAAAATGGAAATTCCCAAACACTTAATTATGCTTATGAGGAACCTGCACATGGAAGAAGAGGCAGTCGTTAGAACAGAACAAGAGGATAATGTGTGGTTTAAAGTTAGGAAAGGTGTGTGTTAGGGTTGTATCCTTTCATCATGCATATTCTATTTGTATGCTGAGCAAATAAGCTGAGAAATTGGACTGTATGAAGAACTCGGCATCAGGATTGGAGAAAGACTCATTAAGAACTGGAATTATGCATATGACACAACCACACTTCCTGAAAGTGAAGAGGACTTGAAGCACTTACTTATGAACATTAAAGACCACAGCCTTCAGTATAGATTATATCTCAACATAAAGAAAACAAAAATCCTCACAACTGGACCAGTAAGCAACATTATGATAAAAGGAGAAAAGATTGAAGATGTCAAAGATTTAATTTTACTTGGCTCCACAATGAACACCCATGAAGCAACAGTCAAGAAATCAAGACACATTTCATTGGGTGAATTTGCTGCAAAAGACCTCTTTAAAGTATTGAAAAGCAAAGATGTCACCTTGAAGACTAAGATGTGCCTGACCTAAGCCAAGGTGCTTTCAATCGACTTATAAGCATGTGAAAGCTGGAGGATGGATAAGGAAGACTGAAGAAGAATTTACACCTTCGAATTATGGTGTTGGCAAGGAATATTGTATATACTGTGGACTGCCAAAAGAAAGAACAAATCTGATTGGAAGAAATACAGACAGAAAGCTACTTAGAGGCAAGGATGGTGAGAATTTTTCTTACTTTCTTTGGACATGTTATCAAGAGAAAGCAGTCCTGGAGAAGAACATCATGCTTGGTAAAGAAGAAGTCAGCGGAAGAGAGGAAGATGCTCAATGAGATGGATTGACAGTGTCTGCAACAGTGGTCTCAAGTATAACGATGGTTATGAGGATGTCCAGGACCAGGCAGTGTTTCATTCTGTTGTACATAGTGTCACTATTGAGTTGGAACTGACTTGGCAGCACTTAACAACAACAGTATAATCCTTAAGGAGACTTGTGGCACAATAGTTAAGTCTTTCATTGCTAACTGAAAGTTTGGCAGTTCAAATTTATCCAGGAGTTCCACAGAAGACTTGACCATCTGCTTCCATAAAGATTACAGCCAAGAAAAAACCATGGGCATTTCCACTCTGCCACATTTGATTGCTATGAGTTGCTATCCATATCAGGGCACCCACCAGCAATGATATAATCTCTAAAATAATTCTGAAAAGACCTCTCTAAAGAAGTGACATTTGAGCTGAATCCTAAATAGTTAGAAGGAGAAATTATGTAAAGAACGTTTTAGGCAGATAAAAATGCAAAAGAAGACCCTTGAGTTTTATATTCTTACAAACCTAAAGAACCGATTGCTTTGCAGGGGATGGGATGGTTTAGTCAACGATGTTGGAAATAAAGGCAGGGCCAAGTTATACAGAAGTTTTCAATTCCTGGAAATAAATTTGGATTATTCCAAGCACAATGGAAATCCATGAAAGTGCTTTTAGCATGGCAGTAAAATAATGGAATTTACACCTATTAAACATCCACACGGGTTTTCCTGTACACAGTGTACTGTAGTGGGACAAGGCTATTACAGCCATCCCAGAAATAAGAGGATAGGTTGAACTAAGGAGTTAGCCATAGAGATGATGAAAATGAGCATATTTTGAAAGCTCCAGTGTAGTGAGTAGTGTGCATGCAGATGTTAGTATGTCTGCTCCTGAGAGTGTGAAAAGTGGTTCTAGAATTCAGCAAATAAAGCCCCTACCTCTCCACTGACCTGATCTCCTGCCTCCACAGAGTACGATTGCCAGCGACCAGAAATCATGATTAAGGCAACGCTCTAGGGCTTGATCAGAAAAAGAAATAGCTGGAGGGAATGCATATTAAGAGGATTAAAAATGATTGTAAGAACTTATTTTGATAAAAGATGCTTTGATTGTAACCCTAATGAGAAAAGGATATCAGAGAATAATAAAAAGTAAAATGTGTTGGATTGAATAGATTATATGTCTTGAGGTTATATATTAACAAATATTAAATATAACTGGAGCCCCGGTGGCATAATGGTTAAGAGCTCCGGCTGTTAAAAGTTTGGCATTTTGAATCCACCAGCTGCAACTTGGAAACTCTATGGTTCATTGCCATATAGGAGGTAGTGATAGAGAAATTTGCCAAATAGAATGCCTGGCCTCCATGGCTTATACATTCATTAAAAGACACGAGTCAACACATAAAAATGGAAAATGAACATACAGAACCTTATTCCTTGAGTCACAAACAAAAGGAAAAGCTGAGTCCTCCTTGAGTATATGGTGTGATGGCTTGGATTCTATGTGTAAATAAAGATCAAAAACAAACAACAGAAAGTCTTCAAAGATATATGTGAAATTTAAGGAAAGAACAGTATTTGAAAAGAGGAAAGACTTTCAAAGAAAGGAAGTGGTTTGAGGAGTTCTTGTTAAAAAAAGGAGGGGATGTTAGATTATGATTCTATATTTAATTGGGTTAGAGGTCTCAGTTGCCTTCTTCCCTCTTATACTGGAAGATTAATAAAAATGTTTAGCTATGGATCTTATTGGAATGATTAGAATGCAAATCTAGAATTATTAATCAATTGTATACACATTTTATTGATTGAATTGATTTTCTCTGCAGGTAAGTTAATTGTTCCTGGTTTCACATCAGATCACCCAGGACCACTGGATGCAGGTGTCAGAAAGAAACTGAGAGTTTATAAGGCCCAATGCCTGTGTCACAACTCAGTTATCAAAAAGGAAAATGTAGCCAAGAAGAGAAAATCCACAGGTAGAAAACAAATTTAAAATAACAAAAACCAGTATCAGTACAATAATGGAATTTATCCTTTTAGGATTTTCTGGTATTCCCAAATTCCACTGGTTTCTTCTTGGAGCTTTCTTAGTTGTTTATATGATTATTCTGATGGGCAATGTCATCGTAATCCAAATAACAAGAATAGACACCACACTTCAGACTCCCATGTATTTTTTTTTTTTTCCTCAGCAATTTTTCCTTCCTAGAAGTCTGTTATATGTCTATCACTCTGCCTAGAATGCTCATGGATCTTTGGACCCAGAAAGGAAACATTTCTTTCTTTTTTTTTTTATGCTATGGAAAAGTGCCTATTCCTTATGCTTGGAGCCACCGAGTGCCTTCTCTTGGTGGTGATGGCCTATGAACATTATATGGCCATTTGTCACCCTCTGCACTATCTTCTAGTCATGAACCAAAAGATGTGTGTCTAGCTAGTGGCTTGCCCCAGGATCCGTGTGATTCTTGTTGAGATAGGGCAAATGGGTGGGGTTTCTCTCTGCCCTTTTGTGGTTCTAACCAAATCAATCACTTCTTCTGTGACATTCCCCCAATCCTCAAGCTGGCCTGTGGAGACATCTTTGTCAATGAGATGGCGATCTATATATTTGCTGTAGCATTTGTCACAGTTCTTTTAATGCTGATACTTGAGTCCTATAGCAGAATTATCTCAAGCATCCTCAAGTTGCCATCAAACACAAGACAGACCAAAGCCTTTTCAACCTGTTCTTCCCACCTCATAGCTGTAGTTTTTTTCTATGGATCAGCTACTATTACCTATTTAAAACCTAAATTGAACCCATATGAAGAAACAGACAAACTTCTTTCTCTTTTCTACACCATTTTGACCCCAGTGTTTAACCGCATGATATACAGTCTGTGAAACAAAGATGTTACAGAAGCATTGAGAAAATGTCTTCCCAAATCATTAGCGTTATGACACACTTGAACTAACAGAACATTTACAACCCAACAATAATACCAAAAACAAAAAACAGTGGGCAAATCATTTGAATAAATACTTTTATGGTTTGAATTGTGTTCCCCAAAAATACGTGTATCAATTTGACTGGGCCATGAATTCCAGCACTGTATGATTGTCCACCATTTTTCACCTGATGTGACTTTCCTATGTGCTGTACATCTTACTTCTATGGTGTTAATGAGGTGGGGTAGGTGGCAGTTATGTTAACGAGGCAGGACTCAATCTACAAGACTAGGTTTTAGCTTGAGTCAATCTTTTTGAGATATAAAAGAGAGAATTGAGCAGAGAGGAGAGGGGACCTTACACCACCAAGAAAGCAACATAGGGACCAGAGCGCATCCTTTGGACCCGGGATTCTTGCAGGGGAAGATTGATGACAAGAACCTTCATCCAAAGCTGACAGAGAAAGCCTTCCTCTGGCGCTGACATCCTGAATTTAGACTTCTAGATTACTAGACTATGAGAGAATAAACTTTTGTTTGTTGAAGCCATCCACTTGTGGTATTTCTGTTACAGCAGCACTAGATGACTAAGATAACACTTTATTAAAAAGACACACAAATATCCAATAATCATAGATAAATATGCTCTACATCTTTAGTTATTAGAGGAATGAAAATTAAATACCACATTTAGATACTATAACACATTCATTAGAATATGAAAAAATCTAAAAAATTCTAACAATGCCAAGTGTTGGCAAAGGCGTGGAGCTACTGATAGTCACTTACACCTGGACAGTTATAGTGTAAAATGGTATAATGACTTTGGAAAGCACTGTAACACTTTCTCAAAAGGCTAAACATACATCTATAATCCGACCCAACTGTTCTACTCCTAAGTATTTGTCCAAAAAGGAATGAAAACATATTTCACATTAAAAATTCTACAAGGATATACATAACGACTATATTCATAATAGCCAAAACTTTAAAACAAAACATATCTATCAACATATGAATGAATAAACAAATTATGGTATATGTATCCAATGGAATTCCATTCTGCAATAAAGTGGAATTAACTACATTTATATAAACAACAGCACAGATGAATCTTAAAAATCATACCAAATAAAGGATTCCAGACATAAAGTACATTCTGATTGTAAACTAAATCTTACAGAAATGTGATCATCGATTTTCTTGAGTGAAGGGTGTTTGAAAGGAATAGATTGCAAAAGTGCACAAGGAAACATTTGGGGATGATGTAGTTGTTCTGTGTCTTGACTGTGAAAATGGTTTTACAAGTGTGTACATCTGTCAAATCTCATCAAATAGACCGTAAAGGATGTGTTTTATTTATGTATATTATTCTTCAATAAATTTTCTGAAACAAGAATAAGGTCATACTGAAATACGGCAATAACATGGTACCAGAAACAAATATATCTAAGAGCCTATTAAAATACATGAATATGTATTAAGAATAAATTATTCTATTTATGAAAATGTTTATGTTTAAATTTTATCTAAGTGTCATACATGATATACGTTATTTTTATTTCTTAGCAAGCTATTATATTTTTGAAACTACCTTTTAAGTATAACAATATAAAAAAAATAAAGTCTTGGAACTGCATAGGTTAGAACAATAGATTGTATCGATGCTCCTACTGATATTTCCACCACTCTTCTGTCACTTTGTCATAATGTGGTGACTTTCATATTGCTGTGATGGTGAAAGTTATGCCACAGCTTTTTCAAATTCCAGCAGGGTCACCCATGGTGGCCAGTTTTCAGCAGACTTCCAGACTAAGGCTAGGAAGAAGTCCCTAACTCTTTATGTCTTAAAAAAAAATGGCCAGTGAAAAACCTTTAGCAGTAGAATATTGTCTGATATAGTGCCAGAAGATGAGCCCCTCATGTTGGAAGGCACACAAAATACGACTGGGGAAGTGTTGCCTCCTTCAGGTAGAGTTGACCTTAATGGCATTGATGGGATAAAGCTTTCAGGACCTTCATGTGGGGAAGTGGCTTAAGTGAAAATGAGAAAAAAACAGCTACAAACATCCATTAATAATCAGAAAGTTGAATGTACAGAGTACAAATGTAAGAAAATTGGAAGTTTTCAAAAATGAAATGTAATGCATAAATATTGAAATCATAGGCATTAGTAAGCTGAAATGGAATGAAATTGGCCATTTTGAATCTGAGGATCATGTGGTCTACTATGCCAGAAATGACAAATTGAAGAATAATGGCATTGTATTTATTATAAAAAAGAGTAGTTCAAGATCTATCCTGAAGTACAATGCTGTCAGTGATAGGATAATATCCATACACCTACAAGGAAGACCAGTTAATACGAAAATTACTCAAATTAAAGCACCAACCCCTAATGCCAAAGATGAAGAAATTGAAGATTATTAACAACTTTTGCAGCCAGAAATTGATTGAACCTACAATCAAGATACTTTGATGATTACTGGCAATTGGAATTGGAAATATGGGGAAAAAAGAAGGATCAGTAGTTGGAAAATATGGCCTTTGTGACAGAGACAATGCCAGAGATCACATGGTAGAATTTTGCAAGACCAAAGACTTATTCCTTGCAAATAGTTTTTTTCTACAAAACAGTGAATGTACACGAGGACTTAACATGGTGGAATACACAGGCATCAAAATTGACTACATGTGTAGAAGGAGATGATGGAGAAGCTTAATATCATCGTCATAAGGCGAGGGTCTTACTGTAGAATGGACCATCAATTGCTTATATGCAAATTCAATTTGAAGCTGAAGAAAATTAAAACAAATTCACAAGAACCAAAGTACGATCTTGAGTATATACCACCTGAATTTAGAGACTAGCTCAGCAACAGATTGGAGGCATTAAACACTAATGACTGAAGACAAGAGCAGACAAGTTGTAGAATGACATGAAGGACAACATACATGAAGAAAATAAAAGGTCATTAAAAAGACTGGGGGAAAAAAAAAAAGACCAGCAGACGACGGAAGGACTCTGCAACTTGCTCTTGAATGCAGAGTAGCTAAGGCAGATGGAAAAAAAAAAACAAAAAACTGAAGTACAAGAGCTGAAGAGAAGATTTCAAAGAGTGGCTCCAAAAGACAAAATAAAGTACTATAATATAATGAAATATGCCCATTCCAAAGAAAAATGACCAAACAGAATGTAGAAATTGAATGACATCAAGGTCATCATACTTGAAGAAAGCAAGAGTTCATTAAAAAGGCAAGAAAGAAATAAAAGGCCAAAATGGATGTCAGAAAAGACTCTGAAACTTGCTCTTGAAGGTCAAGTATCTAAAGCAAAAGGAAGAAATGATGACGTAAAAGAGCTGAACAGAAGATTTCAATGGATGGGTAGAGAAAACAAAGTAAAATATTATAATAACATGCAAAGACCTGGAGTTCGAAAACCAAAAGGGAAGAACATGATCATCATTTCTCAATCTGAAAGAACTGAAGAAAAAAGTCAAGCCTCAAGTTGGAATACTGAAGGATTCTTTGGGGGAAAACATTAAACGATACAGGAAACATCAAAAGAAGGTGGAAGGACTGGCAGTCATGGTCCCCAAAGCTTCTGTTGGCACAGGACAGGAACCATCCCTGAAAACAACTCATCAGACATGAAAGGGACTGGACAGTGGGTAGGAGAGAGATGCTGATGAAGAGTGACCTAATTATATCAGGTGGACACTTGAGACTGTGTTGGTATCTCCTGTCTGGAGGGGGGATGGGAGGATAGAGGGAGTTGGAAGCTGGCAAAATTGTCACGAGAGGAGAGACTGGAAAGGCTGACTCATTAGGGGGAGAGCAAATGGGAGTACGGAGTAAGATGTATGTAAACTTGTATGTGACAGTCTGACTTGATTTGTAAATGTTCACTTGAAGCTCAATAAAAGTTAATAAAAAAAAAAAAAGAAGGTGGAAGGAATACACAGAGTCAGTATTCCTAAAAGAGCTGGTCACTGTAAACAATTTAGGAAGTAGCATATGATCAGGAACGAATGGTACTAAAGGAAGAAGTCCAAGCTGCACTGAAGATGTTGGTGGAAAACAAATATGCCATGGACTGCCCAAAGAACTAACAAATCTGTGTTACCAGAATGCTCCTTAGAAGAAATAATGGCAAGAATTTATCTCATGTACTTTGGACATGTTATAAAGAGGGATCAGTCTTTAGAGAAGTACATCGTGCTTGGCAAAATAGAGGCTCATCAAAAAGAGGAAGACCCTCAACAAGATGGATTGACATAGTGTTTGCAACAATGGGCTCAAGCATAACAACAGTCATGAAGATGGCACAGGACAAGGCAGTGTTCCATTCTGTTATACATAGGGTAACTATGAGTCAGAACCAATTCGAGGGCATCTAACAACAATGTTTAGATGAGACCAAGAAAGAAGAGAAGATAGTGCAGCCAAGATCCCATACAAAAAACTGACAAATTTCTCCATTCCAGGCAAGTGGCCTTAGGAATCTCCCCAGCTAACCAGTGACAGGTGAGTCTCTCAAGCCAAGGGGGAGGGTGCTTCAACATACTCTGCCCTGGTTTCAACACGATATAGTGAGTCTGGAGCGGCATACAAATTACCTCATTTGTTCATTGGTCTATAGATCTGAAGGAGCCCATTCAGACTTAATGTAGAGAACTATGTAACAATTAATGATGGTAAACTTTGCACAGACTGAACCTTATGCTACTGGTGTACTAGGTTCAATATGGGCAAGAAAGAGTGAACACCTAGTTAGTGGCCAAAAGGGAAAGCTTTGGCAGAGTCTTACTCGACAGTCTCCAAACTTATTTCCTTTCCTTGAGCACCCAATTAAGAAATATTCCCTAACTCCCTCCTATCTAGATTGTGCCCTGGAATTAGTTTCTACCCTGGCATGTGGGCAAAAGTGATGCATCTGCTACACAGTAGTGTATCACAGTAGTGTACCGAGGCTCTTAAGAGTGAAGTTGCTTCCTAGTAGTACGTCTTAATTTCTCATTGGCTGAATGCTGAAGATCCAGCAGGAGCTACAGGGAGTACATCATCACCACAGCCATTGCCTTTGGTGATTCTGACTTATAATGACCCTATAGAACAGGGTAGAACTACCCCATAGGGATTCCAAGACTGTAATCTATATGCAAGCAGACTGCCTCATCTTTCTCCCATGCAAAGAACATCTGGGGAACAAAAAGTGGAACTGTAGGATAGAAAGAACTAGGGTTTTTTAACCAGTCATCACAAATTTTGCTGTCATATGAACTTAAGATAATTATTTATTGTACTATTCTATTCATATATCTGAGTTACAGGAATGAAACAGGGTAAAATATGGGTTACGGACGTTCAATTTTTCCCAGTCTGCATGTATCTGACAAGTTTGGAGCAAATCATGAGGGCGATTCTCATCGGCAGATAAGTATAAAGAAAGGCTCACGTGGTGATTCCAAATCAGCCATGAGGAAGAGTACAGAGAATCAATGTATTAAATGCTTCATTTAGTAAAGGGAAAGAATAAAAAAAACTACCACTTGCCACAAGCTCATTCTGACTCAGGGCAACCCCACGCATGTCAGAGCTGATTGCCAAACAGAAGTATTCTGCTAGAAACTAAGTGGATACACAAGACAGATTTCCCCCAGGGAGAGTGTAACTATTTCCTGTTTAAGATCACTTAGTGTTTGCGACAGCCCTGGGGTTTTAGTGTTTGAAAGCAAGCAAAGGCTATTGTAGAATCCAAGTGACTTCCTGAGACAAAAAAAAAAAGTATAAATTTAAAAAGTGTGGATGTTAACAATATACCTAGATGCTCCTAGACAGCTTAATGCAATCTTCAAAAGTAAGCTGTTATTATAGTGATAGGCTGTTTTATGTAAATATATCTCTAAATATAAAACTCAGGATTCAACTGATAAAACAGAAAAAAAAATGAAATTATGTGAAAAACTATTTGAAAATGAGTTAACTGCTTAAGATACGCACGCAGCCCCCAAACTTTACTAATTACGAATTAAATAAAATTAGATGCATGCCAAATGATCATAATCATGGTATTTATTATACACCTAGTCCTGGTGGCATAGTGGTTAAGTGCTACAATTGCTAACCAAAAGGTCGGCAGATTGAATCCACCAGGTGCTCCTTGGAAACCCTACGAGGTGGTTCTACTCTGTCCTATACGGTTGCTATGAGTTGGGATTCACTAAAAGGCAATGGGTTTGGTTTGGTTTTTCGGTTTCTCACTTATCAACTTGGTTAATTTCCAAAGACCAATTTGTTATGTGAAAATTGGCTTTATACAGAAATGGAGGATTTTTTTTTTTTCCATGTTGACATTTGTCCATTTTTTTAATTTTTATTTTTTAGAAAATATAGAAATAATAACAGCTAAGATTTACTGGTGTGTTCATCACTGTGACAGGTCCAGTTATGGATTACTCCTCTACAGGAAGGGGGCTTGGGGGAAACAAAGCTGGATAAAGCAGGGCTTTGTGACTGGAGGGCCCATGGCTTAACCACTTCACCTCCCCTCTGTGCTACATCAGGGCTTCCATAATGGAGCCCCTCCAGTGCTGGACTCCCCACCCCCCCGAAAGCCCTAAGTTCAGGATCTCAGAGCCTGCTCTGCCCTCTGGGCCTAGTGAGTCCCTGAAATTCAGGGCTTCAATGCAAGGGTGCTGAGATCATGGCTGTGAACCCTGCCCCAATGAGATGGAAGTTTCAGGCCCAATTTGGTTCACTTTGGGATGTGATTAAACTCACATGCATTTCTTCCAAAAAACCTATCCAGTGCCTCTTTCTTTCCTCACTTTCCACCTCACAGCAATGTTGAATTTCAGGGCCTCAGGCCAGATAGGAGCAGATAGTAGCTGGCTAAGTGCTGCCTGCCTGTTTGCCCAGAAGCCATGGCCGTGGAAAAGGCTGGCTAGCCTGACAGCTGGATGGGGTGCCCCCAGACACTAGAAGGAAACTGAGAGCTTTGGGAAGCTCTCCTCAGAGAGGCCGCCCAGAGATTCTCCACAAGGAAGGAGATACACCACAGCAGTTGGCACCATGCCCACAGCCTCTTAATTCACAAAAATTCAGATAGTAGATTTTTTACTCTTATTGTAAATGTCACATGTCAGCTAATGATACTCAATAAGTGAAGAGAAGGTGTCATTCATTTAAGGTCATTTGATAACTAGTACTAATAGAACCAGGGAAACATGAGCAAATGCTTCTCTGATCACCTTCACATTAAAAGTTAGTCAAAATCATCAGTTGATTGGACTAGAAAGTGGAGTAGGGGGTAGTAGATTTAAGGAAAGAAGGAAATACATGAACAATTGTTTTGAAAAGTTGGAGAGTATTAATCAAGTGTGACGTGAATTGTCAAGTAGCATTCAGTGACTACTTGCTATCTGAGGATATGAATAGAAAGTGAAGCAAGACAGTTGTGTTTCTCTCAGTTCTCATTCACGTGCTCTCTCCTCATGCAGGGCCAGAGAATATATTAATTGAGTTTAATCAAAGTTACATTTTTACAATAGAAAATTACTACACAGGGGAGAAGAGAGCAGGAGTTAGATTTGATTGGAAGGAAATTATATGAAAATGGAACATAGAGTCTTACGTGGATAAGGAGTAAAAATTAAAAAAAAAATTATTGTGGAGAGTGAGTCATATTTCTTGATTGAATTAAAAGTTAATTAACATTTATCATAAATGAAAAAGGAATGTGTTGTGCAACAACCCAGTGACATCTAAACCAAAGTTCAGCTGCATCTCCAAGAGACTGAAGAAAGACCCTGGAACCAACAGTCATGAAATATGGTTTATTGGAGAGCTTACTTACGGGACTGTTGGCCCAGGGCAGCAGCTGGACAAGTTTAGCACTCTTCAACTGCCGAGCAGTGGACACAAAGCTTATATACTGGTCCAGCTGGGACTACGGATTATTGTTTTTCTTCCCAAGTCCTTGGGCAGTCAGCACTCCCAGGGACTTCACGTCCAGGCCCAGATGTTTTTCTTCTTGTTGCTAAGGCATTCCTCGGCCTTGGCCACTGGCCCAGTCATGCCACTCCTGGCCTTGTATCTTAGCCCGAGTCAATCTTGAAGTCATATCCAGCATGCTTTGGGGAAGAGCAAAGCTGTCTCAGGAGGGGATTCATACAGCTGAATAGTATTACCCTACGGGATGTTAAAAGGCATGTTATTGAATAGCATGCTGGGCTTAATGATTTTTTTGTAAGTGATGGAAGAGATACAGAAAATAGAACACTAATAATGCACATATTAATTCCCTCAGTAAAAAACGATTGGTTTAAGGAAATTGAGTCTCATAAACAGGAAGTCTTAAAACTAATTTTGAATGAAAATTTAAGTAGCAAATTTTAAAGTTTTGACTTCAGAAAAGTTGGAGTGGAATATCTACTCCAAAAAAACTAATGAACAATAGAAAATGATCCACTAATAAAGGAGTAAATAATCAGAGCTCTTTCCTGCAAAGTAAGCTTTAAATCACAGCGCGTACTTCTCACTATCTCCAGTATCATCACAATCCAAGGTTAATAAGTCATACAAAGATATTATTTGTTGAATTCATTTTAATAGCATATTATTACATTGCTGAAGCTTTAAATCTATTCCCTAGAAATAAAGCATGTTGATGGTGGAATTAATTTAAGAGACATGTCGGTTTGTCCATGCACTTATCCAATTAACGGAAGTGAAAATGCTTTTCAAAAATGTGAATGAATTAACCATCTTGCATTTATCATATCCACAGATGGAAAGCAAATTAAAAGTGGAGGAATCTAATAATACTATAATTATGGAGTTTGCTTTCATGGGGTTTTCTGATATACTCAACCTCCAGTGGGTTCTCCTTGGGGTAATTTTTGTCATATATATGATTATTTTGTTGGGCAATACCATGATAATACTGATAACAAGAACTGACCCCACCCTCCAGAACCTCATGTATTTTTTCCTTGGCAAATTTTCTTTCTTGGAAATACATAACAACCACTGTCCCGGGAATACTCAGGGACTTTTGGATCCAGAAAGGAAATATTTCTTTTTTGGCATGTGGTATGCGAATGTGTTTTGTTCTTATGTTTGGAGGCACAGGGTGTTTGCTTCTGACAGTGATGGCCTATGCCCACTGTGGCCATTTGTAACCCTCTGCACTATTCTGTAGTCATGAACTATGGGGTCTGTATCTACCTGGTGCCTGCCTCCTGGATCAGTGGATTTCCAGTTGAAATTGAGCAAACATGCTATTTTTTCTGTCTGTCCTTTTGTGGGTCCAACACAATTAATCATTTCTTTGTGACATCCCCCCAAAACTCAATCTCACCTGACAATTGTAGTCTTATTCTATGGAACAGCTGCTGTCAATTATTTACAGCCCAAGTGAAATCAATCGGAAGGATTAGTGTATCTTTTCTATACCATTTTGATACGGATGAAGAATCCTATTATGTATAGTCTGAGAAACAAGGATGTCATGGTGACATTGAATATATTACTATCTAAGTTATGAACATGAAGCAATGACTTAAAATTACAGAAACAATTTGCTTATGTTTTTGTCATGTAGATACAACAGGAAAAATCTTTTAGTTTTATTTCTGCATTCCTAAACAATCAACAGTACATTAAGAATCTCATATTTTGCCAAGTGACCTATGTTTTATACAATTAACTGCTTCTGTGTAATCAAAAAAACTACAATCAAATTGACTGAATTGCAAAAATCTAATCTGGAAGGTCAATCTTTCCTCAACTGTGAGCAAGTGAGGTAAGAGATTGAATAATATAGTGAAAGAAAGTTTTGTGTTTTTTTATAATTAGGAGATAGAGTTATGCTCTGTGATAATTTTTTCTTATATTTCCCATTTCTTCAGATGCATTGTCTGCCTTTCTCTGCCCCTCTGGTTGGATTGAACCAATGAGAAACACCAGCAGTAGCTAAGATGCTGAAAGTAGGGGAGGCCTTGGGGTTTTCTCTTCATTTATTTCTGTGCTTCAATGCCTTGTCTCTGCCTATGTCTCTTAAAGGCAACATATGCTTCAGAGTGTACCCACATCTATGGTCCCAGCTCTCACCATTCTGTGGTAGCATTATTGCCTCAGCTTTTAGCATTAGGACTACCAACAATTGTAAGGTTCTGGTATTTTTCCCATAATCTGTTCATACCCATGTAAATAGTCCTTTCATTAAAGCACTTTTATTGGAATCATCTGGAGTTAATTCTGTATCCTGCCAGCCCCCCAACAGTACATCATCCTTCCATTCTATTCTTGCATACCTTTTGGACAGTGATGTTGCATTTTTTTCTTTGTGAAAGAAAAACAAAATATTGACCCTTTTATTGTCTAAACTGATTCAAGGAAAACCAATCTAATAGAAATATTAATACTTGTAAAAAAAATGATTGTTATGAACATGCATTTGTTGAGGAATATTTAATAAAGTAAATCATAATAAAAAAAAAGCAAAATTTGAAGCAAAGGGAATTGGAGATTGTATTAAGACACTGGAATACATCTATACCATTTTATATCCACAACCAGCAGCCCATTTAAGAAGGTTTTAGAACATCCTTGGTGAAGGAATTTCAAGCATGTCCAGACGTATATCCCAGATTATCCATAGGGATTTCAAAAAAAAAAAAAAAGGAAGAATAGTTTATTTCAATTTCCTAGTTAGAAATCCTCGATAGTTGTGTATTACATTTGGAAAAAAAAAAATTAACTCTTTGGAATAAACGGGCATACTAGTCCAAAAGCAAAGACGAGAAGGAAGGAATGGACAGAAAAACTGGAAGAATGGAAATAGAAATTTTTCTCACAAAAACTAGAATACAAAGCTTAAAGAAAAAAATGGCCAAAGTACAACAAAAAATAGTAAAACACAAAATATCACAAGATAAAAAGGATCAAACAGAAGAAAACCATGAAGAAGTGGAAATGTGTCCTGTGAAGGCTGAATTAACACAAAGAATTGATAATTTTCAGACTTATGTGCTATATATGTTTAAGGGAGAAAAGAAGCACACAAAAAACAAACTAGCAGAGGTCAGGAAACAAATGAAGGAACAAAATGAGACCCTTAAGAATGAAATTGAAAATATCAAAAATAAAAGAGAACTACAGAAACTGAAGAATAAAGCAACTAATATAGAAAAAGCAAGAGAAACAATAATAGAATTGAACAGGCAGAAGGTACAATAATTCAAATAGAAGACAAAACAACTAAACTTATCAAGCCTCAAGGGAAACAAAAGAATAGAACTGAAAAAAGTGAACAAACCGAAAACAAAATATGAAATTCATTTAAGAACTGTAACATTATAGAATTATTGGAATCACAGAGCACTATAACAATAACAGCATAGAACCAATTTTCCAAGAGAGAATTCCCCAGATCTCAACAAGCCTGCAACTACAGGAGGTTACACAAAACTCAATTAGAAGAGAAACAAAAAAATCAATTATGCACCATATCCTAATAAAATTCTTGAAAACTGAAAGAAGAGACGAATTCTGAAAGCAGCAAGAGACAAATGCAATATAACATACCAGAGGTCTTTCATAAGAATTAGTGTGGAAATCTCACTAGAACTGTAGAGGCCAGAAGACAATGGAGTGAGTGATATATGTAAAATACTGAAAAAAAAAAAAAGAACAAGTGCCAACCAAGAACACTTGAATCAGCATTTTTGTCATTCAAAAACAATGGAGAAATCAACACACTCCCAAACAAACAGAAGCTCTAAGAATTTGCCATTACCAGACCAGCTTTTCAAGTATTTCTCAAGGGAGAACTTCGAATGAAAAGGCAAGAGCATTAAACTAATACGTGTATCTATACACAGGATAAATAAATAATAAGAGAGAAATCTCCAAAAATTACAACATGGACAATACCAAGGTTCAAGAATATATTTTCAGGGAATAAATTCAATAATTAAATCTTGCAAGCAATATAGCATCAACTTTTTAAGAATTAAATACAAAGTAAATTTATCAAATATAGGTTGTATATTGATATTAATGGAGACACACCAACAGAAATGAGGGAGGGAAGACCATATCAGGAATAGATTTATAATGTTAAGGTTATATGTCAACTGTTGTTCAAAAGTTAAACATTGTGGCAATTATAAGTTGTATAATGTCATACATGTAGTAACCACTAAGAAATTACCAAGAAAAAGCATTCAGAAAGAAAAAAGAAGGAAGAAAGCACAAAGGCTCATCACAAGAAAGTTGCCAAATACAAACAAAAAGAGAAAGATTAGAATTAAAAAAACACTCAAAAAATAAATAACAAAGTGAGTGAAGTAGACCCTTCATTTTCAGTAATAACTTTAAATGTAAGTGGCCTAAACACTCCAGGCAAAAGGCAGAGAGTGTCAAAATCAACACACTAAAATAAGGTGGGCTCTCCTATCTTAACAAAGGCTATTCCAAAAAAGAAATCAGTGAAACAATACATTTTACAACAGTCCCTTTTCTCTTTTTCCTCAATTGACAACATACCTAGGAATTAACCTAACCAGTGACATAAAATACTTACACAAAGAAAATTACAAAACACTACTACAAAAAAAAACCCACTACAAGAGACTAAATAAAAAGTATTCATAGATTGAAGACTTAAAATAGTGAAAATGTCAATTCTATCAAAAGCAATCTTCAAATAGAGTTCATACCTGATACAAATCTCAACAACATTCTTACTGAAATGGAAAAACTAATGACCAAGTTCATACGGATAAGACAGAAACCACTGATAGCCAAAGCAATATTGAAGGAAAAGAACAAAGCAGAAGGGCTCACACTCCCCAACAGGAAAACATACTCTACAGCCACTATAATCAAAACAACCTGGTATTTGTTCAGAGATAGGCACATAGAGACATGAAATAGAAATGAGAATTCAGAGTTAAACCCATCCATTTATGGACAAATAATTTTTGACAAGTGATCAAAGTTCATTCAATGGGGCATAAACTCTATCTTTAATAAATCATGTTAGCAAAGCTTGATATCCACCTGCAGAAAAATTAAACAGGACACACACCTCACGCCATCGGAATCAACTTGACAGGAATAGATTTATTTTTTATAATACCTCACACTATACCAAAAAACAAAAACAAAAACAAAATCTCAAAATGAATCAAAGGCCTAAATGTTAAACCTAAAACCATGAAATTTCTGGAAGAAAACATAGGGAGAAGACTATGGAACCTAATCTTTTGTAAAAATAGGATAACAAACATAAAAACAAATGAAAAAGTAGAGGACAAAATAGATAAATGGGGCCTTAAAAAATTAAAAACTTACATAGTCAAAAGACTTTATGAAAGCAAACAGACAACCTACAGACTAAGAAAAAATTATTCAGAAATGAATTATCTCATAAGGGTTTAAACTCTAAAATCTATAGAAAACTGCAATAATTTAACAACAAAAAGACCAACAACCCAATAACAAAATGCACAAAGGTCCTGAACAGAATTTTCGTCAAAAAGGACATCCAAGCAGAAATGAAACATATGAAATAATGTTCAAGATCATAAGCCATTAAAGAGATGCAAATCAGAGGTACGGTAAAGATGGTGGAGTAGTTAAACACTTCTGGTGGTCGCTCTTACAATGACGACCCCAACAAACAAGTGAATTGATTATATATGACAATCTAGGATCCCTGAACAACAAAGGCAAAGTTGAGGAATCGAACTGAATGGTAGTGGGAGGGAGAGGTGGTTCAGAAGCAGTGAGAAATTACCAGATCTGACCTGGGGGAAACTGGCATGTGCATGCCGGATCTGCTGGGATAGACTGAGACGCAGAGAGTTCAACTGCACCTCCAGAGCCAGCAAAAAGCAGCATTCTTGGCAAAAAATAAGTACTTGTGTCTACTATACCATGAGAACCAAAAAACACCCCTTTGGAAAAAAAAAAACTCTCTCCCATTTAACTGACCCCTCCCTGCTTTGCCCCAGGTTCTGAGCCAACTTCAGTGATAGCTGCTTTCCCTGGGCTGGAATTAGGACCTGCTGCGAACCCAAGTCACCATCCTGGCCTTAGGAAAGGAACAAATTAACAAACAGGGAAAAAGAAAATAATGTGCCAGCTACCCCAAGCTGGGAACTCAGGGCAGAAACAGCTCCTTTGCCTAGGCAGAGGCATAAGTGGTCCATGGACTTTGAATGCCTTTCACCCTTGCATAGACCTGTGTGGGCCCATTTCAACAGCTAGGCCCTCATTAGCATAGGACAACAGAGTATGTACTTGAAAACTAACTAACTTCAACTGTTTCAACTAGATGGTAGAAAGGTAGGTTTGTGACATTTGATGCCACTCTGCCTATTTAGCAGGGTCCTTGCCTACCCGCATAAGGGGTCTGAGGACTGGTGGGTTCACCCATACCACCCAGACACCTGTGACAGGGGTCCAAGGATAAGTGGTACCTCCCGGTACTCACAGCCAACAGCATTGGGTGCCCATAGTCCGGCTGCAAAACCCACCCACCTAGATGGTCTAGTGAACAGGGATATGCTTGCCTCACAGATACTCAGGGGCAGTTGTCAGCCTCCTACCTTGCTCAGCATGTGACACCCTACTGCAGCCAGATACCTGTGCCTACACCAATCACCCCTGTTCTTCTAAGACTGTAGGTGAGAGCCTGCACTGAACACTTCATGACCGACTACCTGGACCCCTGAGCTGAACCCATACAAGAAAAGTAAATGGACTTCTGGGCTCATATACCTAGTAAGAGCTCTGATCATCTGGAGACAGGATGTTAGAGCTTCAAAGGCACCAATAATCAAGCTAGATAACTCAAGCAGCCTATTGGGCATATCAAAACAAACAAATAATAATAATAAAAACAAACAAGAATCTAGGACATGGTAAGCAAACATAAAATAAATAAATACAATAATTTATTGATGGCTTAGAGACAACAGTCAATATTAAATCACATACAGAGGCAGACCATGATGGCTTCAACAAGCTCCCAAAATAAAGAATCAAGAAATAGTCCAAATGAAGAGAATTTCCTGGAATTACCAGAGGTAGAATAAAAAAGGTTAATATACAGACCTTTTCAAGAGATCAGGAAGGAAATGAGGCAAAAAGCAGGACAAGCCAAAGAACACACAGACAGCATTAGAGAAATTTAAGAAGATTACAGAAAAGCATAATGACAAATTTAATAGGCTGCAAGAATCCATAGAGAGACACCAAACAGAAATTTAGAAGATTAACAATATCAGAACTAGACAACTCAATAGAAATACAGAGTAGCAGAATTGAGGAAACGGAAGAATTAGTGAGACTGAAGATAAAGCACTGGACACCAAAATATTTGAGGAAAAAATTGGATAAAAGAATTTAAAAAAATGAGGAATCCCTAAGAATCTTTTAGGATTCTATCAAGAGAAATAACCCATGAGTGTCTGGATTACCAGAACAGGAGGGGGGAGAACAGAAAATACAGAGAGAATTGTTGAAGATTTGTTGGCAGAAAACTTTCCTGATACCGTAAAAGATGAAAAGATATCTATCCAAGAAGCTCATTAAACCCCACACAAGGTAGATTCCAAAAGAAACTTACCAAGACATTATAATCAAACTTGCCAAAACCAAAGATAAAGAGAGAATTTTAAGAGCTGCTAGGGATAAACAAAAAGTCACCTAAAAAAGAGACTCAGTAAGACTAAGCTCGGACTACTCAGCAGAAACAAGACAGGTAAGAAGGCAATGGGATGACGTATATAAAAACTTGAAGGAAAAATATTGCCAATCAAGAGTTATTTATCCAGCAGAAATGTCTTTCAAATATGAAGGTGAAATTAAGACATTGCGAGATAAACAGAAGTTTAGGGAATTTGCAAAAACTACACCAAAATTAAAGGAAATACTAAAGGTAGTCCTCTGGTTAGAAAATCAATAACATCAGATAACAACCCAAAATTAAAACACAGGACAGAGCAACCAAATATCAACCCAGACAGGGAAACTGCAAAAATAAATCAAAGCTAAAGTGCACAAAACAGGGCAACACACATGTCATTAAGTAAAAGATGACAACATTAAATCAAAAAAGAGGCACTAAACAATATAGCACAGATCTTTCATATGGAGAGGAAGTCAAGGCAGTATAAAGAAATAAAAGTTTGTTTTAAATTTATAAAAGTAGGGGTAAATATGAAGGTAAGCACAAAGGAAGCTAATAATCCTATACATTAAAATGAGAAACAGAGAGGTTCAGCAAATACAAAAGCAACAACGATGAAAAAGAGGAAAAGACTATATAGAAAGAAAAATTACTCAGCACAGAAAATAAAGTGGAAAAAAGAAACTGTCAACAACACACACACAAAAAGACATCATAATGACAGCACTAAACTCATATCTGTCAATAATCAAGCTGAATGTAAATGGACTAAATGCACGAATAAAGAGACAGCGTGGCAGAACGGATAAAAAACACAATCAGTCCATATGCTGCCTACAAGAGACACACCTTAGACTTAAAGACACAAACAAATTAAAATTCAAAAGCTGAAAAAAATATATCAAGCAAACAACGATCAAAAAAAGCAGGAGCGGCAATATTAATGTAGACTTTAAAGTAAAATCCACCACAAAGGATAAGGACAGACACTATATAATAATTAAATGGTCAATGTGTTTTTTTATACCAGGAGGGTATAATCATAATAAATATTTACACACCCAACTACAGGGCTCCAAAATATATAAAACAAACTCTAACAGCATTGAAAAGAGAGATCTACAGCTCCACAATAATAGTAGGAAACTTCAACACACCACTTTCAGTGACTGACAGAACATCCAGAAGAAGCTCAATAAGGACATGGAAGGTCTGAATGCCACAATCAACCAACCTGACCTCATAGACATAAACAGGACACTCCACCCAACAGCAACCAGGTATACTTCTTTTCCAACATACATTGAACATTCTCCAGAATAGATCACATATTAGGTCATAAAGCAAATATTAACAGAATCAAAAACATTGAACTACTACAAAACATCTTCTCTGATCATAAAGCCATAAAAGTAGAAATCAGTAACAGAAAATGCAAGGAAAAGAAATTAAATACATGGAAACTAAAGAACACTTTGCTCAAAACCTACTGGGTTATAGAAGAAATTAAGGATGGAATAAAGAAATTCATAGAATCAAATGAGAATGAAAACACTTCTTACCAGAATCTTTGGGACACAGCAAAAGCAGTGCTTAGAGGTCAATTGAAAGCAATAAATGCGTACAACCAAAAAGAAAAAACGGGACAAAATCAAAAGATTAACCCTACAATGTGAACAAATAGAAGGAGATCAGCAGAAGAAAGTAAATAATAAAAATTAGAGCAGAAATAAAAGAAAGAGAGAAGAGAAAAACAATTGAAAGAGTTAACAAGACCAAAGTTCGGTTCTTTGAAAAGATCAACGAAATTGATAAACCAGTGGCTAATCTGACAAGAGAAAAACAGGAGAAGAAAATAACCCCAGTAAGAAATGGGATGGGCGACATCACAACAGGCCCAACTGAAATTAATAGAATGCTAAAAGAATATTATGAAAAATTGTACTCTAAAAACCTTGAAAATGTAGAGGAAATGGACAAATTTCTAGAAACAAAATACTCACCTAAACTAACACAGAGAACAACTAAATAACCTATACCAAAAGAAGAAACTGAGAAGGTAATTTAAGAAACCCCAACAAAAAAGGGCCTAGACCAGATGGCTTCACTGGCAGATTCTACCAAAAGTTCAGAGAAGAGTTAACACCACTACTATTAAAGGTATTTGTTGTTGTTGTTGTTAGGTGTTGTCGAGTCAGTTCCAACTCATAGTGACCCTATGCACAATAAAACAAAATACTGCCTGGTCCTATGCCATCCTTACAATCATTGTTATGTGTTAGCCCATTGTTGAAGCCACTGAGTCAATCCATCTCATTAAGGGTCTTCTTTTCCACTGACCCTGTACTTTACCGAGCATGATGTACTTCTTCACAGACTGATCCCTCCTGATAACATGTCCAAAGTATGTAAGACTCAGTCTCGCCATCCTTGCTTCTAAGGAGCATTCGGTTGTGCTTCTTCCAAGGCAGATTTTTTTGTTCTTTTGGCCCTCCATGATATATTTAATATTCTTCTCCAACACCACAATTCAAAAGGCTTCGATTCTTCTTCCGTCTTCCTTATTCATTTCCCAGCTTTCATATATATGATGCGATTGAAAATACCATGGCTTGGGTCAGGTGCACCTTATTTTTCAAGGTGACATGTTTACTTTTCAACACTTTAAAGAGGTCCTTTGCAGCAGATTTACCCAATGCAACGCGTCTTTTGATTTCTTGACTGTTGTTTCCATGGGCGCTGATTGCAGATCCAAGTAAACTGAAATCCTTCACAACTTCAATCTTTTCCTCATTTATCTTGAAGTAGCTTATTGGTCCAGGTGTGAGGATTTTTTGTTTTCTTTATGTTGACTTGTAATCCATACTGAAGGCTGTGGTCTTTGATCTTCGTCAGTAACTGCTTCAAGTCCTCTTCACTTTCAGCGAGAAAGGTTGTGTCATCTGCAATATGAAGGTTGTTAGTGAGTCTTCCTCCAATCCTAATGCCCCATTCTTTGTATAGTCCAGCTTCTCAGATTATTTGCTCAGCATAAAGATTGAATAGATATGATGAAAGGATACAACCCTGACACACACATTTCCTGACTTTAAACAACTCAGATCCCCTTTTTCTCTCCAAACAGCTGCCTCTCGATCTATGTATAGGTTCCTCATGAGCACAATTAAGTGTTCTGGAATTCCCATTCGTTTCAACGTTAGGGGTAATTTGTTATGATCCACTCAGTCAAATGCCTTTTCATAGTCAATAAGACACAGATGTCCATCCTTCTGGTATTCTCTGCTTTCAGCCAGGATCCATGTAACATCAGCAATGATATCCCTGGTTCCACGTCCTCTTCTGAATCTGGCCTGAATTTTTGGAAGTTCCTTGTCAATACACTGCTGCGTTCGCTTTTGAGTGACCTTCAGGAAAATTATGCTTGCATGTGATATTAATGATATTGTTCAATAATTTCCACATTTGGTTGGATTACCTTTCTTGGAAATAGGCATAAACATGGATCTCTTCCAGTCAGTTGGCCAGGCAGCTGCCTTCTATATTTCTTGGCATAGATGAGTGAGCATTTCTAGTGCTACATCCATTTGTTGAAACATCTCCATTGATATTCCATCAATTCCTGGAGCCTTGTTTTTCACCACTGCCTTCAGTGCGGTTTGTACTTCTTCCTTCAGTACCATCAGTTCCTGATCATATGCTACCTCTTGAAAAGGTTGAACGTCAGCTAATTCTTTTTGGTGGGATGACTGTCTGTATTCCTTCCAACTTCTTTTGATGCTTCCTGCATTGTTAATATTCTCGCCATTGAATCCTTCACTATTGCAGCTTGAGGCTTGAAGTTTTTCTTCAGTTTTTTCAGCTTGAAAACCGCTGAGTGTGTCCTTCCCTTTTGGCTTTCTATCTTTGACTCTTTGCACATGTCATTATAATACTTTGTCTTCTTGAGCTGCCCTTTGGAATCTTATGTTCAGTTCTTTTACTTCATTATTTCTTCCTTTTGCTTTATCTGCTCGATGTTCAAGAGCCAGTTTCAGTCTCCTCTGACAACCATATTGGCCTTCTCTTTCTTTCCTGTAATTTCAATGACCTCTTGTTTTCTTCATGTATGAAGTCCTTGATGTCATTCCACAACTAGTCTGGTCTTTGGTCATTAGTGTTCAATGAGTCAAATCTGTTCTTGAGATGGCCTCTAAATTCAGGTGGGATATACTCAAGGTCATATTTTGTGTTTTGCCGACTTGCTCTGATTTTCTTCAGTTTCAGCTTGAACTTGCATATGAGCAAATGATGGTCTATTCCACAGTCGGCCCCTGGCCTTGTTCTGACTGATGATATTGAGCTTTTCCATCGTCTCTTTCCACAGATGTAGCCAATTGGATTCCCGTATATTCCATCTGGTGAGGCCCATGTGTATAGTTGCTGTTTTTGTTGGTGAAAAAAGGTATTTACAATGAAGAAGTCATTGGTCTTGCAAAATTCTATTATTCAATCTCTAGCATTGTTTCTATCACCAAGCCCATATTTTCAACTATTCATCCTTCTTTGTTTCCCACTTTTGTATTCCAATCACCAGTAATTACCAATGCATCCTGATTGTATGTTCAATCAATTTCAGATTGCAGAAGCTGATAAAAATCTTCAATTTCTTCATCTTTAGTCTTAGTGGTTGATGCCTAAATTTGAATCATAGTTGTATCAACTGGTCCATATGTTCTTGTAGGCATATGGATATTATCCTATCACTGACAGCATTGTACTTCAGGATAGATCTTGAAATATTCTTTTTGACAATGAATGAAACACCATTCCTCTTCAAGCTGTCATTCCCAGCATAGTAGACTATATGACTGCCTGATTCAAAATGGCCAATACCAGTCCATTTGAGCTTGCTAATGCCTAGGATATCTATGTTTATGTGTTCCATTTCATTTTTAACAATTTCTAATCTTCCTAGATTCATACTTCATACACTCCAGGTTCAGATTATTAATGGATGTTAGCAGCTGTTTCGTCTCATTTTGAGTCATGCCACATCAGCAAATGAAGGTCCCAAAAGCTTTACTCCATCCACGTCATTAAGGTCGACTCTAGTTTGGGGAAGCAGCTCTTCCCCAGTCATCTTTTGAGTGCATTCCAACCTGGGGGTTCATCTTCCGGCACTATATCAGACAATGTTCTGCTGCTATTCATAAGGTTTTCACTGGCTAATTCTTTTCAGAAGTAGACTGCCGGTTCTTCTGCCTAGTCTGTCTTAGTCTGAAAGCTCAGCTGAAGCCTGTCCTCCATGGGTGACCCTGCTTGTATATGAATACAGGTGGCATAGCTTACAGCATCCCAGCAACACACAAGCCCCCACAGTTCAACAAACTGACAGACACATGGGGGGTTTAAGAGCATAGAAGAGGTTGGAATACTTCAAAACTAATTCTATGAAGCCAGCAGAATCCTGACACCAAAACTAGGCAAAGAAACCACAAAAAAAGAAAATTACAGACCTATATCCTCATGAACTTAAATGCAAAAATCCTCAAATTCTAGCAAATAGAATTCAACAATGTAGCTGAAAAAATAATTCACCATGATCAAGTGGGATTCATACCAGGCATGCAGGGATGGTTTAATATTAGAAAAACAATCGATGTAATCCATCACATAAATAAAACAAAAGACAAGAACCACATAATCTTATCAATTGATGCAGAAAAGGCATTTGACAAAGTCCAACACTCACTCATGATAATAACTCTCAGCAAATAGGAATAGAATGGAAATTTCTCAACATAATAAAGGGCATTTTTACAAAGCCAACAGCCAACATCATCCAAAATGGGGAGCGTCTGGGAGCATTTCCCTTGAGAACAGGAACCAGACAAGAATGCCCTTTATCACCACTCTTATACAACATTGTGCTGGATGTCCTAGCCAGAGCAGTAACGATAGAAAAAGAAATAAAGGGCATCAAAATTGGTAAGAAATAATTAAAAGTATCTTTATTTGCAGATGATATGACCTTATACAGAGAAAACCCTAAAGAATCCACAAGAAAACTATTGGAACTAATAGAAGAGTTCAGCAAAGTATCAGGATAGAAGATAAACAGTTGGATTCCTCTACACCAACAAAGAGAATTCAGAGAGGAAATAACCAGATCAATAGCATTTACAGTAATCCTCAAGATGATAAAATACTTAGGAATTAATTTAGCCAGACACGTAAAAGACCTATACAAAGAAAACTACAAGACACTATTGCTAGAAATCAAAAGAGATCTACGTATGTGGAAAAACATATCTTGCTCATGGATAGGAAGACTCAAAAATGCAAAAATGTCTATTCTACCCAAAGCTATATATGGATAAAATGCAATCCCATTCCAAATTACAATGGCATTTTTTAATGAGATGGAGAAACAGGTCACCAACTTCATATGGAAAGGGAGGAGGGTCCTGATAAGTAAAGCATTACTGAAAGAGAAGAACAAAGTGGGAGGACTCACACTACCTGATTTTAGAAACTACTATGTTGCCACCATAGTCAAAACAGCCTGTTACTAGTACAACAACAGGTACATAGACCAATGGAATGGAATTGAGAACCCAGATATAAATTCCTCCACCTATGAGAAGCTGATACTTGACAAAGTTCCAAAGACCATTAAATGGGGATAAGACAATCTTTCTAAGAAATGGTATGAGCATAAAACTGTATATCCATCTGCAAAAGTAAAACAAGACCCATATTTCACACCATGCACAAAAACTAACTCAAAATGAATCAAAAACCTAATGATATAATCTAAAATGATAAAAATCTTGGAAAAAAAAGTAAGGACATTGCTAGGAGCCCTAATTCATGGCATAAACAGAATACAAAACATTACTAACAATATGCAAACACCAGAAGAGAAACTAGATAACCGGGGACTCCTTAAAACCAAACACTTATGCACTTCCAAAGACCTCACCAAAAGAGTAAAAAGACAACCTACAGACTGGGAAATAAATCTTGGCTATGACAAATCTGATCAGTGTCGAATCTCTAAAACCTGCAAGATACTGCAAAATCTCAAAAAAAAGACAAATAACCCAATTAAAAAACGGGCAAAGGATATGAACTATCAGTTTGCCAAAGAAGACATTCAGATGGCTAACAGATACATGACAAAATGCTCACAATCATTAGGTATTAAGAAATGCAAATCAAAGCTACACTGAGATACCATCTCACCCCACAAGGCTGGCTTTAATTGAAAAAACACATAGTAATATATGTTGGACAGGTTGGGGAGAGACTGGAAAACTTAAACACTACTGGTGGGAATGTAAAATGGTAGAAGCACTTTGGAAATTGATTTAGTGCTTCCTTAAAATGCTAGAAATAGAACAGCCATATGATCCAGAAATCCCACTCCTTGGAATATATCCTAGAGAAAAATGAGCCCTCACACGAATAGATGTATGCATACCCATGTTCGTTGCAGCATTGTTTATAATAGCAAAAAGACGGAAACAACCAAGGTGCCTATCAACGGATGAATGGAAAAACAAATATGGTATATTCACACAATGGAATACTATGCAATGATAAAGAAAACCAATGAATCCATGAAACATCTCATAACATGGATGAATCTGAATCGCATTATGCTGAGTGAAATTAGTCTCAAAAGGGCAAATATTGTATGAGATCACTATCATAAGAACTCATGAAAAGGAAAAGGTAGAAAACATTCTTTCGTGGCTATGAGGGTAGGAGAGAAAGAGAGGGGGCATTCACTAAATAGATAGCAGACAAGAGTTATTTTAGGTGAAGGGAATGACAACACACAATGCAGGGGAGGTCAGCACAGCTGAACTAAACCAAAAGCAAAGACGTTTCCTGAATACAACCAAACATTTGGGGGGAGAGAGTAGCAGGGGTGGGGAGTCCATGCTTTCAGGGGACATCTAGGTCAATAACAGAACGTATTAAGAAAACATTCTGCACCCTTCTTTGGTGAGTGGTGTCTGGAGTCTTAAAACCTAATAAGCAGCCATCTAAGTTGTATCAATTGGTCTCTAACCACCTGGAGCAAAGGAGAATGAAGAATGCCAAAGCAACAAGGAAAATATGACCTCATAAACCACGTAAACCAGAGACTCCATCACACTGAGACAGAAGAACTAGATGGTGTCTGGCCACCACCAATGACTTCCCTAACAGGGAACACAACAGAGAACCCCTGATGGAACAGGAGAAAAGTGGATGCAGACCTCAAATTCTAGTGAAAAGACCAAACTTAATGGTCTGACTGAGACTGGAGGGACCCCAGATGTCATGGCCTCCAGACTCTCTGTTAGCCCAAAACAAAAACCATTCTCTAAGCCAACTCTTCAGACAAAGATTAGAATGGACTATAAGACATAAAATGATACTGGTGAAAAGTGTGCTTCTTAGCTCAAGTAGACGCACAAGACTATGTGGGCAGCTCCTGTCTGGAGGAGAGTTGAGAAGGCAAAGGGGGACAGGAGCTGATTGAATGGGTCACAAAATGCATGGAGGAAAGGAGTAGTGTGCTGTCACATTGTAGGGGAAGCATCTAGGGTCACATAAAAAACAGTGTATAATTTTTTTGTATGAGAAACTGACTTGAATTATAAACTTTCACCTAAAGCACACACACACAAAAAGAATAAGGTATAATAAACATAATGCAAAAAATAAATAAAGAGAGGCAAATCAAAACTAAAATGAGATACCATATTACCCCAGCTAAAATGACACTAAAATAATAATAACAGATAACAACAAATGCTGGAGAGGATGTGAGGGGACGGGAATACTTATTCACTGTTAGTGGGACTATAAAATGGTACAAGAACTATGGGAAATGGTATAGCAAATAAATGGAAACAAGTGAAGTGCCCATCAACAGATGAATGTATGAGCAAATTTGTGATACATACATACAATGGAATACTATGCAACCATAAAGTGAAATAAGTCAAGCATGTAAGGAAAAATATTGTATGATTCCTTTTTTATAAGAAGACAAGAATAGGTATACATAAAGAGACTAATGTTCATTGGTAGTTACCAGGAGAGGAGTTGGGGAGGGGAAAGTACACTGCATATCATTAAGACTTGTATTTTATCTACCTACCTATTTATTTTAGAGAAGGGATAAGTGCCACTAAATGTGGATGTAGTAGGCGCAGCACAACCGAAGGAAAAAGAAGTGTTTGAGCACATATGGATGGATACAGGTATATTGGTATATGGATAGGTACAAGTGACCATATTGGCGAGAACAGATAGAAGTATCTTTAGCTATGTGTAAGTACAAATATGTAGGTGAAGACACATATATTCATTGAAAACCAAATGTCTCCCAATGCTGGTTTTCTGGGTTTGAAAACTTAAGACCATAGTCTCATGAGTCAACTCAGTCAACTGGCATAACATAGCTCAGAAAATACCATGATCTGCAGCCTAGTAAAGTGAGTATCATCTTGGGTGTTAAAGCCTGAGAGCAGCCATGTAAAGCACAACTACCAGTGTCTACCCACCAGGAGCAAAACAGTAAGAAGGTAACCAAATGCTTAGAGAAGAAACAAGTCCTAACGAGCCACAACGTCATCTACCCTGAGACCAGAAAAAGTAGACGGTGCACAGCTACAACCACTGACTGTTCTGACTGGGATTGTAATAGATGGTCCAGATGGAACAGGAGAAAAATGTGAAACAGAACTCAAATGCTTATTAAACAAACAAAAAAGCCAGACGAAGTGGAAGAATAGAGGACAGAGTACTCCCTGAGATTATTGCCCTGTGACACTCTTTAGAACAGAGGCTACCCCTGAGATCACCTTTTAGTGGAAAAGCAGAGTAGCACACAAAATAAATATTACTCATAAGATCTGTGTTCTACTTAAAAACCATCAGTATGGGACCAAAGAGTCAACAATAACTCAAAAGCAAAAGATAAGAAGATAAGAGGGTATGGAAACTACAGAAAACAAGAGAATGTTGACACATTGTGACATGTGTCATTAATATCACTGAACAATTTGTGCAGAAATAGTCAAATGGGAGCCTATCTTACTTTGTAAACTTTCACCAAAAATTCAATAAAATATTAATTAAAATATTTTGCTAATTGATTTTTAAAAATTTAAGCAAATACCCATGTAACTCCCAAGTAGACTGATACATAGAATTTTACCAGCACTGTTAGAAGTGAGTTGCCAACATTTTCCTGATCATATCTTCCTCCCAGCCCAGTGATAGCCACAAGTGTGACTTTTATTATATTTATGCACTTGCTTTTCTATATATTTTTACTATGTAACTATGGCTATCAAAAAGTACAAATTAATATTCCTTCTTTGCAAACTTCATGTAAAGGAATCATTCATGTACTGTATATTATACCTGTTTTAATTTCATCATTGAACATTGTATTTTAAAAGTCATTCATATTGTTGCATATACTTAAAGTTTGTTCAGTTTTATATCTATTTATTATTCAATGGTATAAATATTCAGAGCTTTAAAAAATGCATTCTACTCTGGTGGGCATTTTGGGAAGTTTCCATTTTGGGGCTGGCATACTGTTGCATTGCAGATAAGAATTCATTGTTGTTGTTGTTAGGTGTTGCCAAGAGGGTTCCGACTCATAGAGAGCCTGTGTAAAACAGAACAAAACACAGCCCAATCCTTTGCCATCCCCTTGTTATACTTGTGCCCATTTTTGCAACCACTGTCCATCTCATCCAGGGTCTTCCTCTTTTTTCATTAGAGTGAGGTTTATTCCTGAAATTATCGGGCATTTATTTAGCTCTTAAATAATTTTTCAAAGTGGATGTAACAATTCATACTTGTAATACTTATAACAGCAGTGTTTGAAAGTGCCAATGTGATGTTCCACTTCCTGACCACCACTCAGTTATATCATATTTAATTATTTTTATCCATTAGAGTGATGTAGAATACATCATTGTAATTTCAGTTTGAATATTTCTGATTCTTGAGGTGTTTTTGTTTTTGTTAGGTGCCATCAAGTCAGTTCCAACTCATAGTGACCTGATATACAATAGAATGAAACACTGCCTGGTCCTGTGCCATCCTCACAATTGTTGCTATGCTTGAGCCCGTTGTTGCAGCCACTTGTCAATCCATCTCATTGAGGGTCTTCTTCTATTTCACTGACCCTGTACTTTACCAAGCATGATGTCCTTTTCCAGGAACGGATCCCTCCAGATAACATGTACAAAGTATGTGAGATGTAGTGTCTCCATCCTTGGTTCTAAGGAGCATTCTGGCTGTACTTCTTCCAAGACAGTTTTGTTCATTCTTTTGGCAATCCACAGTATATTCAATATTCTTTGCCAACACCACAATTCAAAGGCATCAATTCTTCTAAAGTCTTCCTTATTCGTTGTCCATCTGTCACATGCATAGGAAGTATTATTATTGTTATTGAGGTAGGACACATTTCAATCTGTTTATGGATTTTCCGCTTTGTAAAGTGCTTTCAGAAGTCATTTGATCAATTTTCTTTCGAGTTATTCATTTTTATTCTCATTTATTTGACATTTTCTTTTATATTAGGCATGTAATCTCTTTGACACTTATATACCTAGGAACTATTCCCTCCCATTCATTGGCTTTGGTTTTCACTCCCTAAATGTCCTTTGATAAATAGAAATCTAAATTTGGGTTTAGTCATATCAATTTGAAGAAACAAATCTAAATGTTTATGAATGAACAGACTGAAAATCAAATCACATGTAGTTTTCAAGGTTTAAAACAAAGAAAGAACTTTATTTCTGGTTAAGATTCAGTGGGTCACGGCAAGCCAATGTTCCTACTTCAACCACTGAAAAAATCAAGATAAAAAAATTAAAAAAAAAAATTCTGGGCATCAAATATCTGTAATAGAAAAAAAGAATGATGAGAATATTTAAATGAAAACTTCTTTCTCAAGTCAGAGAATGACAACTCACAAAATGGTTCACTCTTTTTTTTTAATTAATTAATTAATTGTGCTTTAAGTGAAAGTTTACAAATCAAGTCAGTCTCTCATACAAAAGGTTATACACACCTTGCTACGTACTCCTAGCTGCCTTCCTCCTAATGAGACAGCACATTCCTCCTCTCCATCCTGTACTTTCCATGTCCATTCAACAGGATCCTGTCCCCCTCTTCTTCTCACCTCACTTCCAGACAGGAGCTGACCACATAGTCTCATGTGTCTACTTGAGCCAAGAAGTTCTCTCCTCACCAGTATCATTATCTATCTTATAGTCCAGTCCAATTCCTGTCTGGAGAGTTGGCTTCGGGAATGGCTCCAATCTTGGGCTAACAAAGGGTCCGGGGTCCATGACCTACTGGATCCCTCCAGTCTCAATCAGGCCATTAAGCCTGGCCTTTTTAAGAAAATTTTTCACCCTTAATTGGCTTACAATCTTTTGTAATTACAGACAATACTGCAATACAGATTTACTGGATTATTACATAATTCTGCATGTTTTATTGATTCAAAGACTAAATAACCCAAAAACCCATTGATGTCAAGTGGACTCAGGTAACCTCCTGTGTTACAGGGTAGAATTGCTCTATACAGCTTTCTTGACTGTACTCTTTAACAGCCGCAGATCACCAGACCTTTCTTTTGTTGTGTTACAGGGTGGGTTCAAACCACCAACCTTTAGGTTAGTAGTGGAGTTCAAACCATTTCTGCCACCAAACACTAGATACAACAGTGATATTAGTCAATGATTTCCAATTCCTCTCCACAGGACTCGAATCGCTTCTCTAAGCAGAATATAAAAAATGCATGTTTTCCCAAGAAATTTAATATTTTTATAAACTAAATTCTGTGCAATTTCAAATTTCACTACTTTTTATGGAGTTGAATGTCTTTTCATATGTTTTTATGTGAAGCGTTATTTTATATATTTGGTGCATTTTTCTATTTGTATTTTTCACTTCTCTTTGATACTCAAAAATACTTTATAAGAGAAATTAGCACTTTATCAGAGATGTCATTTATAATTATTTCCTCAATGTTATTAATTCTATTTTGATAAGACTTTTGGCGCTTGTTTATTTTTAACATAGGGAACTATTTAATTTTCCATAATTGGAGTTTTTTTTTTAATAATTTGTGTTCCAGATTCTAAAATTTAATCACAACTAGACAAATTTTCCTTACCTCAAAATTATATTAAGAAATCATTTCTTTTAGAATGATTTTGTTATTTAATTTTCTGAAATATTTAAACTAATATACCATTTGGAGTCTTTCCTGCTGTAATATATTGATGAAAATTTATCTTTTTTCCTACGAGACTGCCCAATTATACCAATAAAGTTAATTTTAAAAGTCCATATTTCACATATTCCATTTGCTATCTTTATTATATGATAAATTCTCATTTGTATTTGAGTCTTCCATTTATGGCATCAGAAAATCTCCATGGTTATGCACAATATAACCCTGATCATATTATGAGTCTTTAGAATTCCGTTTTAGCTTAGTTACTTCTGGGCTGTGCACCTACTGTAGCGCAGACCTGGCTGGCATTTCACTCCATTGCTGTGTTCTGCCACACCTGATTCCCATGGGAGGCCTTTCTTACCACATACTCTTAACTCATCTTCCATGATTTCAAGGTCATAGTTCCTGATACCTTTCAATTAACTTCCCTAATCACTCTCTGTAATTATATTATAGGGAGTTCCCTTTCCTGTAGATAGATGATACATACATAGATAGACAGATGGATAGACAAGTACATAGATAGATAGATACTTTAAACCATCTTTAGGTTTGTAGTGGAAATATATATAATCTTCTACTAACCTCAAGGATGGAGGTAATTATAAACACTTAGGAATCACTATTTACTAAATAATAGGAAGTAAAATCTTATTTTCAGAAGAGGAAACTTGGCGTCAAGTCAATATTCCTAAACCACCTAAGAGTCACTCAGATATGAAGTCTTGAAGGGGACATATTTTATAAAAATAGACAGACTACTGACCTGGAGTCTTGCCCTAATATCCACTGGAATTATATCAGCATCTCATTTTCTCCTAAACGAAGTTTTAATAGGATTCATATCCTAAAAATGGGCTCACAGAGAGAATAAAATTGGGGAAGGATGATGGACTATCGTAAACAAAATAAGAGTTCCCTTGTGGTGATTAATCTTGGGGCCAAAATTAAAAAAAAAAAAAAAAACCCACTGCCATTGAGTAGATTCCAACTCATAGCGAACCTATAGGACAGAGTAGAACCGCCTCTTATGGTTTCCAAGGAGTGCCTGGTGGATTCGAACTGCTGACCTTTTGGTTAGCAGCCATAGCTTTTATCCACTACGCCACCAGGGTTTCCAAAATTAAAAAAGAAAAAAAGTTTTGAACTAGATTAAATATATTCAACAGCCAGCCCTCAGTTTGCCCAGGGAGTCTTCAAGAAATAAATTATTTATTATAAGATTTGTAGGTAAAAATCTTCTTTGTTGTCTGAACATTTTTTACAACTCTTACAGAGGCCAGCCTCTGAATTTGGATCAAGGCTCCCATTTCAGAGGAGAAAATAAGCAAAATAACTTGAGGAAAATGTGACTGGAGTTCAGTCTCAGAGGAACAGAGGGCCCATATGAAGCAGTCATAGTAGCTAAGGGAAGAATTGGATTTGGGTCAATCTTGGATGGCTTCCAATGGTATTACTCAGTTTAGGACAACCCAGGACCTTATTCAAGTCTAAGAAATAAGACTTTCTGCACACTCTATTCCATTGAGAGGTTGCAGGGAAGAGTATTCTGGGTAGAGAGAGAGTTACCCGGGAAAATAAATAAATAAATAAAATCAGAGAGTGTCAAAGAGATTTGTTTAATTAGAAATTTACCTGTGTCCGCTTGAAGAGATCCCACGAGATGGAGAGAACTATTTTGTTTGATTTAAGGAACACTCCATGTTCAAAACGAAGTGTTTTACAGATGGATTACGTACCATTAATGAAAGCAGTTGTTTCAGCCAAAGTAATTTAAATACATAAATATGTAAACTCTCTTCAGTGAGGAAGAAACAAGGTTATCACAAACCAAAACACAAATCCACTGCACTCAAGTAGATTACTATCCAAAGGGACCCTTCAGGACAGAGTAAAACTGCCCTATCATGTTTCTGAGGCTATAAATCTTTAAGGAAGCTGACGGCCACAACTTTCTCATATGGAGCAGATGGTGGGCTCTAATTGCAGACCTTTTGGGTAGCAGACGAGTACTTTAACCACAGCACCTTCAGGTCTCTAATTACCCAAAATAAGAAGGGTAAATATGAAATATTTTATTAATATTCAACTTAGTTCATGATATTATTAAAATTAATGTTTAACATGCAGTAGCAAATGTACTGTTTTATTAAAGCAGCTTGTTTATATTTCTGACTCTATTAAATATAATTTACCTTAAACAATGATTTTAAGTAGTGATATTAATAACTTTGAAACTCTGCCAATTTGAAAAATTGCTATGTTTTTGTAAGAATACTAAATAATATTATAGGAAAACTTCATTTCTTTTTTTTTTTTTTTTTATTTCTAGCAAAGACTTCATAGCAAATAAGCATTATATTTATGCATTTTAGTTCTGATATTTTAATAAGACATTTAAAATAAAACAATCCATGAAATAAATCTACAACCATTGAGGAATCCAAGAAACACTTATTTTAAAGAAAATAATATTTTTATGTTAAAGAATTCATAAAATAATATAAAGTTTTAAGTTCATATTGTTTTTCAAGTTAATTTTAAGGTTTACATTTCTAATTTATGTCAAAAATATAAACACAGCTGAGGTTTAGGTAGATTGGGGGCATTGACAATGACTAATACTTAACTGAATCAGACTCTTGTTAACCAAAACCAAACTCATTGCCTTCAAGTGGATTCTGACTCATAATCACCCTACAGGATAGAGTAGAACTGCTTCACAGCGTTCCCAAGGCTGTAAATCTTTACAAAAGCAGACTGTCACATCTGCCTCCCACAGAGTGGCTGGTGGATTTGAACCAACGACCTTTTGATTAGCAGCTGAGCACTTAAGCACTGCACAACCGGGACTCCTTCAGTTTTGTTACGTATTCCTTAATCATTTGGGTTTTTTTTCCTAGGGAATGGATGCTCAGATTTCAAGTAAAAACATGATAGCATCAAGTTTTATTTCCCTTTAAATAATAACAACTTAAACATTTTCAAGCAAGAACAGTAATATAGATAGTTTTGGGAGAACATACAGGGTAAATCTCTGCTCTTTCTACCCTGTTCTCTTGAGGAAAACACAGACAAATCTTATATAATGTTACACATGGATAATTTCATCACCAAAAAGTTGAGTTCGTACAATTAAAAATGTTTCTTTTAGCACTCACAGTCATTTTATTTAATTAATAAGAATTACTTTTTATTAAATGCTATCATTCAAAATACATAAAGTTTGTTTCGTTTGTCCTCTTTTGATCTTAATTCTTCTCTCCCTCTTAAGGGTGATGCTTTCATTTTAATAATGGAAACCCTGATGGTGTAGTGGTTAAGTGCTACGGCTGCTAACGAAAGGGCTGGCAGATCGAATCCGCCAGGCGCTTCTTGGAAACCCTATGGGGCAGTTCTGCTCTGTCCTATAGCATCGCTATGAGTCGGAATTAACTCGACAGCACTGGGTTTTATTCCTTTATCTTAGTTCAGAATCAAATCCTAAGTACCACATTAGGTGTACACCCATTTTCTGGGATTTGTATTGATTTCAAGTAGTAGAATAGTCACAGCCTTTACCACTCAGATCATTTAGTACCAGTAAAAGAAAATGTATACAAAGGCTATTACCCTAATTGCAATTCTAAATGCTGAGCAGTGATGGGTACTATAGGTGTTATATGTCCACAAAGCAGAGATAATGATATAAATCCAAATTTTGGCAGAAAATTCATGGAGAAATTGCATCATTTGAGTTGAAAGTTCTGGAGTTTGTAACATTTTGATAATTCCTTTTAAGATCTCACTTCATTCCCTTAATAATCCTGTGATAGAAAAGGAAAATATATTAGAGAGTAGCATGTTGTGTAGCGACAGTAAAATCACCTCCATCATCCTGAAGTTGCCATCGGCCTCAGGTGAAGCCAAAGCCTTCTCTGCCTGTTCATCTTATGGTTGTGGTATTATTCTTTGGATCAGGTATTATTGCTACTTAAGACCCAACACGAGACACTCAGAAGGAACTGACAAAATGCTTTCTCTTTTCTACACTGTCCCAGTAAAACATTAGTTTTAATAATAATTAGAATAAATGGGTGATAATAATAAGTCACTATTGATAACAATAGCAATAATAGATAACAATAGTAAGAGGCTTTATAAATGCCAGAAGTTCTTCAAGATTTTTTATTTATATTAAATGATTTACTTAACAACACTTAATGTTGATATAGTTGATAGTCATTTTACAGCAGAGAAAATGTGCCGTGGAAAGATTAATAAACATACAAGATGTCATCACACAGCTAGATGTTGGAGCTACAATTCAATTTCAGTCCATCTGGGAAATATTGATCTATAACCATGGCACAGAGTAGTGGTGGCACAGTGTTTAAGCACTTGGCTGTAATAAGAAGGCCAACAGTTCAAACTCTCCAGCTACTCAGTGGAATAAAGATATGGCAGTAGGCTTCCCTAAAGATTTACAGCCTTAAAAACCCTATGGGGCAGTTCTACGCTGACCTATAGTGTAGCTATGAGTTGGAATTGGCTCCTCAGCAATGATTTTTTTTTTTTTTTTAACCATGGCACCATGCTTCTTCTCTACTTGGTTGACAAGATGGAAACCCATTAGGGTGGAGAGATATAAATCAGGGTGAGACAAGAGGCACCTTGCCTCTTGCAAAATTTAAGTAGGCACTTACTTTCAGGATTGTGCAAGTGCAAGAGAGCCTAAACCTCCTTAAATTTTGCACCTTAGGAGCTTCACTAATTAGTCCTTTCCTGACCCTGACTAAAGACAATGGTGGGAAAACAATTTTCAGCAATGAAACTCAAAATCGCTATCAAGTACTTAACTAGGCAATCTGTTAAATCCTAGGGCTACAGGTTAAATAACATATTATCATAATCAGAATTATAGACCCATAACTAAAAAGTAATCAGCTTAAAATTGGTAAGTAGTGATACATTTTACCAATATTATCTCATTTAATTCTCACAAAGAGGTAACAGAAACTTTAAATAATAGCTTGATATCACAAAGATAATAAATCATTGAGAAAGGGGTCAAACTCATCCATTAAAAAAAAAAAAGATGCAGATTTGGAGTCACAAAATCTACATGCAATTGGTCAAATTATCCACACTTAGTGAGTCTCAGTATCTTTATATGTAAAGAAAAGTGAGTTTAGAAACAGTGATCTAAATTGTTTTTTGAGAAGCAACAAACATAGTCTCGGGTTCACAGACCACAATGGGTATAACGACAGCCAATATCATTCCTCCTGCTGTCCCACATATAACACAGGTAACGAATATCCTCCTACCACCCCTGCTTTTCCAGGGAGACCGCTTTTATTATTAGTATCTGAATCAATGTTCCCAGACAATTTCCCTGAATAAAATCCTCTTATCTTGCCCACTTAACATCCTACTGGAAGATAATTGTTTTATTCCCCTACGCAAAATGAAATACTCTCACACTTTTCTTTCTAAACTACCTAATGTGAACTGTATTATAAGAACTTATATACTTAAAGGTGACTTGGTGGCACAGTAGTTAAGTGTCCGCTGCTAACCAAAAGATTGAGAGTTCAAGACTACCAGCGGCTCCTTGGAAACCGTATGTGGTAATTCTACTTGTCCCTATAGAGTAGCTGTGAGGCTGTTGACTCAATGGCAATGGTATGGGTATATGCTTAAAATCATCAGGGATGGGAGAAGGGAATGTTGAAACAGGCAGCTGAAAATGTATGTTAGAAGTCGGCTTATGATATAGTGTTTGAGAAGCTTGACTGAGGAAATGCATAGAGAAGTACAATAGGATTGTCAAGATGTGTAATTAACTTAAAGTGAGGTTAGATGGCAAAGCTGAGGGCCCATCTTCAGCAGTTACCAATTGCTCCAGTGCCTGTGCTGAGTCAGGTATAGCTTGATCTATCCCGGGCTGTGCTTCAAAAGTATAAGGAAATGATCTTAAAATAAATGTGAGGGGACTGTTTACTGTGATTTAATAGGAGGACGTGGGACATACATAAATAGTATCATTCTTAAAGTGCAAACCATTGCAGTGATTATAAAATCCAACCCAGACACCTCATCATACCTTAGAGAAGAGGCAAAGGGATACAGGTAGGCAAAGGAAATGCCCACGTAAATTTACCTTTTCTACAGATGAATCATCAAGAAAAACCACCGCAAGATAATCTAACTGAAATCATTGAATTTGTTCTCTTGGGCTTTGCTGACATGTCGCATATCCAGTGGCTTCTTTTTGGATTGTTTTTAATCATTTATATCATCATCCTGATGAGCAATGGCACCATATTTCTAATAACAAAAATGGATTCTGCTCTCCAGAGCCCTATGTATTTTTTTCCTGGCAAACTTTTCCTTCTCAGAAATCTGCTATGTATCAACTACTCTCCCTAGAATGCTAATTAATATTGGGACTCAGAGAAGAAGAATTTCCTTAGTTGCCTGTGCTACACAGATGAGCTTTTTCCTTCTGTTCGGAGGCATAGAATGTTTGCTCCTGGCAGTAATGGCCTATGACCGCTATGTGGCCATTTGTAACCCTCTGCACTATCCTTTAGTCATGAACCACAGGGTCTGTATCCAGTTGGTGACTGGCTGCTGGACCATTGGAATCCCTCTCACTATCGGGTATACATATCAGACTTTCTCTCTTCCATTTTGTGGATCTAAACTAATTAACCACTTCTTCTGTGACATTCCCCCAATACTCAAGCTGGCTTGTGGGGACACCTTTGTAAATGAGATGTTGGTCTACACAGTTGCTGTGTTATTTGTCATGGTTCCATTTCTGTGGATACTGGGCTCCTACAGTAAAATCATCTCCATCATCCTGAAGTTGCCATCAGCCACAAGTCAAGCCAAAGCCTTCTCTACCTGCTCGTCTCATCTTACGGTTGTGGTGTTATTCTTTGGATCAGGTATTATTGCCTACTTAAGACCTAACACTAGACACTCAGAGGGAACTGAAAAAAATGCTTTCTCTTTTCTGCCCTATCCTGACTCCTATGTTTAATCCCATGATATATAGTCTAAGGAACAAGGATGTCATAATGGTACTGAGAAAACTGCTATGTAATTCACTTCATTAAAGAATGAGTTAAATGTATAAGAATTGCTTTCTTATGTATTTTTAATTAAATTTCAACAAATGTATACTTTTAACATATCTTGTGTTATGGATTGAGTTGTGTCACCTAAAAAATGTGTGTCAACTTAGCTAGGCTATGATTCTCAGTGTTGCGTGATAGACCACCACTTTGTTTTATGAGTCGGAAACTTCTAGAAGGCAATTTGTTTGTTTTGGTGATTTTCCTGTGTTGTAAATCCTACCTCTACGATGTTAACGAGGCAGGATTAGAGGCAGTAATGTTAATGAGGCAGGGCTCAATCTACAACATTAGGTTATACCTTGAGTCAATCTCTTTTGAAATAAGAGAAGCTAGCATAGAGACAGGGGACTTCCTACCATCAAGATTGAAGAACGAGGAAGGAAACATGTTCTTTGGACCTGGGGTCCCTGCACTGGGAAGTTCCTAGACCAGGGGAAAATTGATGACAAGGACTTTACCCCAGAGACAGCAGAGAGGGAAAGCTTCTCCTGGAGCTGCATCTCTGAATTTGGAGTTCTAGCCTCCTTGACTGTGAGAGAACAAATTTCTCTTTGTTAAGCTACATACTTGGGGTATTTCTGTTATAGCAGCACTAGATTGCTAAGACTCCTTGTCTTTCCAAACAATCGTTTCCAAGTTAAAAATCTCTTGTAATATTGTCAGAACTTTCTGCTCAAATTATATAAGTAGTATATATGTTAAAAAAAAATCATTATATTAGTAATTCTATAATTTCATTGTGCAGTGTCCTCCCTCAATGAGAATTTTTGCTCAGGCTGATTTATTTTAGTGAGTTGTAATGTATAATCCGTTATATCACTTAGCATAAAACTTATTCATTTCCATAAGTGTCCATACAGTTGTGACACCCATTTTAAAAACTAGGTTTGAAATATGCATTAATTAAAACTATAAAGTGTTCCTTAGGTATCCATGGGGGTTGGTTACAGGGCTCCCACAAATACAAAAATCCATGGATGCTCAAGCACATTATATAAAATGACACAATATTTGCATATAACCTATGCAGAAACTTCCATATACTTTAAATCATTTCTAGATTACTTATAATGCCTAATACAATGCAAATGCTATGTAAATATTTGTTATACAGTATTGTTTAGGGAATAGTGACAAGACACGAGGTGAACGATGCTCAAACAACAAGTGCTGAAGAGAGAGACTGGGGATCTGTGACATGGTGGAAGGCTACAGCTAGCTGAGTGTGCCTACACATCATTTCATTGGCATGGATTCAGTGTATTCCTGGCACATTAACAATAATAATGTAGTCTCTATGATAAACCTGGAAAAGCCTCTCTGAAGAAGTAACATTTGAACTGAGTCCTAAATAGTTAGAAGGAGTAACTAAAGAACATTTTAAGCAGATGTAAAAGCAAAGGACGAGTGTTAAGTTTTACATTCTTAGAGTCCTAAAGAACAAATTGTCTGGGGAAAAAAATGTGTTAGCAGATGAGCATAGAAATAAAGGTAGCAGCTGAGTTATATAGCAGTTTTCAACCCCTGGTAAGAAATCTGAATTATCCAAAGTACTATGGGAATCCATGAAAGTGGTTTACATTTTCTGTAGAGAACACTGGTAGATTCTACCAGCCACTACTTGAGATAGTTCTACTGTTGCCTATAGGGTTACTATGAGCAGGAATCGATTCAAAGACAAGGGGTTTGGTTTATTGTCTTTTGTTTGTTGGTTGGTTTATTTGTTTTACTAGAAAACAATTAAGGAATAATTAGAAATGCAAATACCATAGAAAAACAGCGTAGAGGTTGGTGGGTGTGCTAATGAATCTTTCAAGTCTTTAAATCATTTAAGATTGTAAACCCAGACTGGAAACAAGAACCAGATGAGATGGAAACATATTAAGTAGATGTCTACTGCATTCTGTGATGGTATTTGATATTTTATATATATATATATACACGTGTGTGTGTATATATATGTATATATGTATATATATATATAAACCAAACCCAGTGCTGTCGAGTCGATTCCGACTCATAGGGACCCTATGGGACAGAGTAGAACTGTTCCATAGGGTTTCCAAGGAGCGCCTGGCAGATTTGAACTGCATTTGTCCCTTGGTATCAGAGGTAGATTTTTTTCAGGACCCTTGCTAATACCAAAATCTGAAGATGCTCAAATCCATTTTGCAAAATGGCGTAGTTTTTCATACAACATATACATATCCTCCAATATACTTTAAGCCATCTCTAGATTACCTGTAATACCTAATACAATGTAACTTCAATGTAAATAGTTGGTATACAGTACTGTATTGTTTAGGGATTAATGCCAAGACAAGGGGCAAACAATGCTCAAACAATGAGTCCTGGAGAGAGAGACTGAGAATCTGAAATTCTGAGAGGCTATAATTTTTTTTTTTTTTTTTTTTTTATGTAAGGGAATGCCTACATATAAATTCATTTGCATGAATTTAGCATGGTGCTCTGAGTGTGGCAAGTTCAAATTTTGCTTTCTGGAACTTTCTTTTTTTTTTTCTCTCTCTTCTGAGTGCATTTAATCTCAGATGGTTGAATCCACGGATGCAGAATTCACAGATACAGAGGGTCGACTAGTATATATATACTTTGCGTTATTTATTAAAAATGATAATTATATATATTTATTACATATGTATGTTTGTGTACATATGTGTATCTATCTATGTATCTATCTGTCTATTTGCCCTGGTAGTACAGTGGTTAAAGGACTCTGCAGATAACAAAAAATAGTCAACAGTTCAAACCCACCAGCCACTCTGCAGGAGAATAATGTGGCAATCTGTAAAGATTTACAGCCTTGGAAACCCTATGGGGCAATTCTACTTTGTTCTATATGGTCTCTATGAGTTGGAACAGACTCATTGGCTATGGGTTTGGTTTTGGCATATATATATACACACACACACACACACACATATACATGTGTGTCTATATATGTTTATTATGTATATATGCATATATATATGTATACGTACTGTGACAGAAACCCTGGTGGCATAGTGGTTAAGTGCTACAGCTGCTAACCAAAGGGTTGGCAGTTCGAATCTGCCAGGTGTTCCTGGGAAACTCTATGGGGCAGTTCTACTCTGTCCTATGGTGTCGCTATGAGTTCGAATTGACTCGATGGCACTGGGTTTGGTTGTATGTACTGTGAAAAATGGGAATTCCAGAGTACTTAGTGGTGCTCATGAGAAAACTGTTTAGATACCACAATGCTGCTGTGGTTCAAAGACAGCAATGGGATACTGAAGGATTTAAAGTCAGAAAAGGTATATGTCAGGGTTGTATTATTTCACCATACTTATTCAATCTGTATACTGAGCAAACAATCTGAAAGCTGGACTATATGGAGAAGAATGGGGCATTGAGATTGGAGAAAGACTCATAAACAACCTGCATTATGCAGATGACACTACCTTGCTTCCTCAAAGTGAAGAGGACTTGAAGCACTCACTGATGAACATCAAAGATTGCATCTTTCAGTGTGGATTGCACATCAACATAAAGAAATCAAAATTCTCACAACTGGACCAATAAGCACCATCATGATAAGCAGAAAAGACTGAAGTTGTCAAGGATTTCATTTTACTTGGGCCCACAATCAACACACATAGAAGCAGCAGTAAATAAATCAAATGATATAGTGCAATGGGCAAATCTGCTGCAAAAGAACTCTTTAAGATGATGAGAAAGAAAGATGACACTTTGATGGCCCCAATATCAAGATACACATTTACTGTATATTTATACATATGTACATATGTCATATTTTGGCTCTTGTGGACTTGCTTTGATTTTCTTCAGTTTCAGCTTGAACTTGCATATGAGCAATTGATGGTCTGTTTCACAGTGGGCTCCTGGCCTTGTTCTGACTGATGATATTGAGCTTCTCCATCGTCTCTTTCCCCAAATGTAGTCAATTTGATTTCTGTGTGTTCTATCTGGTGAGATCCATGTGTATAGTCGCCGTTTATGTTGGTGAAAGAAAGTATTTCCAATGAAGAAGTCATTGGTCTTGCAAAATTCTATCATTCAATCTCCAGCATTGTTTCTATCACCAAGGCAGTATTTTCCAATGACTGATCCTTCTTCTTTGTTTCCAACTTTTGCATTCTAATCAGCAGTAATTATCAATGCATCCCGATTGTATGTTTGATCAATTTCAGACAGCAGAAGCTGTTAAAAATCTTCAATTTCTTTATCTTTGGCCTTAGTGTTTGGTGCATAAATTTGAATAATAGTCATATTAATTGGTCTTCCTTGTAGGCATATGGATATTATCCCATCACTGACAGCATTCTATTTCAGGATAGATCTTGAAATATTCTTTTTGCTCAGACTACAGATTGAATAGATATGATGAAAGGATGTGGTGATGTGGCATGGCTGAAAATGAGAAGTAACAGCTGCAAACATCCATTAATAACTAGAATGCAGAACGTGTGAAGTATGAATCTATGAAAATTGGAAATCATTATAAATGAAATGGAATGCATAAACAACAATATCCTAGGCATTAGTGAGCTGAAATGGAACTGCTACTGGCCACTTCGAATTGCACAATCATATGGTCTACTATGTTGGGAATGAAAATTTCAAGAGGAATGGCACTGCGTTTATCCTCCAAAAGAACATTTCAAGATCTATCCTGAAGTACAATAGGATAGGTATCCACACACAGTAAGATAATACCCACACACCTACAAAGACCAGTTAATAAAACCCTTCAAATTTATGCACCAAACACTAAGGCCAAAGATGAAGAAACTGAAGATTTTTAACAACTTCTGCTGTCTGAAATTGATCAAACATACAATCGGGATGCATTGATAATTACTGCTGATTAGAATGCAAAAGTTGGAAACAAAGAAGAGGGACTCACAGTTGTAAAAATATGGCCTCAGTGATAGAAACGATGCTGGAGATTGCATGGTAGAATTTTGCAAGAACAACTGCTTCTTCATTGCAAATACATTTTTCACCAACATAAATGGTGACTATACAGGAGGACCTTGCCAGATAGGACACACAGGAATCAGATTGACTACATCTGTGGAAAAAGACGATGGAAAAGCTCCACAACATTAGTCAAAACAAGGTCAGGGGCAGACTGTGGAACAGACCTTCAATTGCTTATATGATAGTTCAAGTTGAAACTGAAGAAAATTAGAACAAGTCCACAAGAGCCAAAGTATGATCTTGAGTATATCCCACCTGAATTTAGAAACCATCTCAAGAATAGATTTGATGTTTTGAACACTAATGATCAAAGACCAGATAAGCTGTGGAATGACATCAAAGACATCATACATGCAGAAAGCAAGAGGTAATTAAAAAGATAGAAGACAAAGAAAACACCAAAATGGATCTCAGAAGAGACTCTGAATCTTGCTCTTGAACATCAAGCAGCTAAAGCAAAAGGAAGAAAAGATGAAGTAAAAGAACTGAACAGAAGATTTCAAAGGACAGCTCGAGAAGACAAAGTATTATAATAACATGTGCAAAGAGCTGAAAATAGAAAACCAGAAGGGAAAAACACACTTGGCGTTTCTCAAGTTGCAAGAACTGAAGAAAAATTCAAGCCTCGAGTTGCAATAGTGTAGAATTCTATGGGGAAAATATTAAACGACGCAGGAAGCATTGAAAGAAGATGGAAGAAACACACGGAGTCATTATATCAAAAAGAATTGGTCAGCATTCAACCATTTCAAGAGATAGTGTATGATCAGGAACCAAGGGTACTAAAGGAAGTCCAAGCTACACTGAAGGCATTGGCAAAAATCAAGGCTCTAGGAACGGATGGAATATCAACTGAAATGTTTCAACAAATGGATGCAGCCCTGGAAGTTCTCGCTTGTCTCTGCCAAGACATTTAGAAGATAGCTATTGGCCAACCAACTGGAAATGATCCATATTTATGCTTATTCCCAAGAAAGGTGAACACACTGGTGGCGTAGTGGTTAAGTGCTACAACTGCTAATCTAAAGGTCGGCAGTTCGAATCTGCCAGGCACTCCTTGGAAACTGTATGGGGCAGTTCTACTCTTGTCCTGTAGGGTCGGTATGAGTCAGAATTGACTCAACAGCAATGGGTTTGGGTTTTTTTGGTCCAAGAAAGGTGATTTAGCCCAGTGTGGAATTTATTGACAGATATCATTAATATCACATGCAAGCAAAATTTTGGTGAAGCTCATTCAAAAGAGGCTGCAGCAATATATCAGGGGAACTCCCAGAAATTGAAGCTGGATATAGATATCCCTGTGGAACCAGGGATATCGTTGCTGATGTCAGATGGCTCCTGGCTGATAGCAGAGAATACCAGAAGGATATTTACCCGTGTTTTATTGACTATGCAAAGATGTTCGACTGTGTGGATCATAACAAATTTTGGATAACTTTGTGAAGAACGGGAATTCCAGAACGCTTAATTGTGCTCATGAGGTATCTGCACAAAGATCAAGAGGCAGTTGTTCCAGCAGAACAAGGGGATACTGCATGGTTTAAATTCAGGAAAGGTATGCATCAGGGATGTATCTTTTCGCCATATCTATTCAATCTGTATGCCAAGCAAATAATTTCTTGTAGTAACAGAGTTGTTATAGCCAAAAAGCAAACACAGAATCTTATCCTAAGAGTGGCTGAATTACAGTGCCAACTCAATTACCAACCTTGAGAGGTGTCTGAAGTTAAAGTGAAGGCATTGATTAGGCAGAAATGGAATCCTGAAACTTGGGATGGGGACGTATGGCTAGATCATCAGGAAGCTGGAGAAGCTGAGCCCCTAAATTTCATTGAATCACTCCTACCAATACAACAAGCCCTCTCACTCCTATCTGAAGAGATTACTCCCTGCTTGTCTGCTAAACCACCCTCCTCAGTAGAACCATTTCCCCCTCCACCCCCATCTAATGAGAATAACACAGCCTTGTCTAAAGAGCCTTTGTCTGAGTTATTGCCTGGGGCATCAAACAAGGCAGATGCTTTACAACACAATGCTGAATGTTCTCAAAACATTTCCCCACCACTGATTTGGGCTACTAGATCAATAACTAGACTTAAGGTGAAGTACAATGTGTGACTGAGGAGGAGACAAGCTAAGCTACACTCTAAAAGAACTGCTTTATGTTTTCTAATGGGTACAAATGGAAACCTGGGCAATATGTGTGGGAATGGCTACAAAGGTATGGGATAATTGTGAAAGGAACATAAAGATGGATCAGTCTGAGTGTATTGATATGGGCCCCCTAAGCAAAGGTTTTTCATTTGGCATTTCAGCTTGAGAAGTTAGGAAAAGAATCTAGCAGTTTAGTTGGTTGGGTTCCTGAAGCATGGATTACTCCGAGGCCTATGCTAAATCAAGTTGAAGTACCAGACTTGCCTTGGCATACTGTAGATGAAGGTATCCAAAGGTTTAGGGAAACTGGCACATTAGATGGATTTATCAGGTTCAACTCACAGACCCACACATGGAGTGCCCAGGGAAAATATCTTTTACTGCAGTGGTGAAGCACAAATTTATGAAGGAAGCCCCAGCATCCTTGAAGACTGCTGTGATTGCTATTTTATGGAAGTCAGATTTGCCAGTGGGAACTGCCTTAATGGACTTCAGACACCCAACTACAATGAGGTTGATTGGACCCTTTGGTGGTAAAGGCCAACTGTCAGCACTCAATCCACAAAGACAAAGTGGGTGTAACTACTGTAATGGACAGCAGAGTCAAAGCAGTAATCAGTAATCGAAATAGTCTGATCTGCATGAACTTACGTTTTGGTTACTTAGTTATGTTGTTCCTAGGGGTAAAATAGACGGAAAACCTACTAAATATTTACTTGATCTGTAAAAGCCGATGAATTCTAGATCAAGTGAACAGCAGTCTAACTTGAATCTCCAGAATAGAGAATCACGACCCCTCAATCAATTCCCAGACTTGAGTGAGTTTAAAGACCTACAACCCCTTGAATGAAAGGGAGGCCAGGTCCCCTTGAGGAAGGACTCCAATACACTGTCAAAAACTTATACTGTTAATTTTTCTCCCAGCCTTTCTCAAAGGGATCTATGGTCTTTTATGAGAGTGACTGTCCACTGGGGAAAAGGAAATAGAGTTTTGGGGGGGTTACTGGATACTGGCTCTGAACTGACACTAATTCCTGGAGACACAAAATGTCACTGTGGCCCACAAGTCAGAGTGGGGCATATGGAGGTCAGGTTATTAATGGAGTCTTAGCTCATGTCCATCATACAGTATGTCCAGTGACTCCCTGAACCCATTCTTTAGTGATTTCCGCAGTTCAGGAATGCATAATTCAAATAGATATACTCAGTAACTGGCAGAACCTCCACAATGGATCCCTGATAAATGGAGTTAGGGCTATTACAGTAGGATAAGCCAAGTGGAAACCATTAGAATTGCCCCTACCCGGGAAAATGGTAAACCAAAAGCAATACCTCATTCCTGGAGGGACTGCAGAGATTACTGCCACTATCAAGGACCTGAAGGATGCAAGGGGGTTATTCCCACCACATCACCATTCAACTTGCCTCTTTGGGTTGTGCAAAAACCAGATGTATCTTGGAGAATGGCAATGAATTACAGAAAACTTAACCAGGGAGTGACTCCAGTTGCAGCTGCTATTCCAGATGTGGTTTCATTGCTTGAGCAAATTAATACATCTCCTGGAACCTGGTATGCAGTTATTGATCTGACTAATGCCTTTTTCTCCATACCTGCTTTGAAGGACCACCAGATGCAGTTTGCCTTCAGCTGGCAAGGCCAGCAATACAACTTTAGTTGCCTACTCCAGGGCTACATCAATTCTCCAGCCCTGTGTCATAATTTAGTCCTCAGGGACCTTGATCACTTTCCCTTCCACAAGACTTCACATTGGTCCATTACATTGATGACATTATGTTTATTGGACCAATAAGGAAGAAATGCCAATGATTTATTGGTAAAACATTTGTGTGCTAGAGGGTGGGAAATTAACCCCACAAAAATTCAGGCACCTTCCACCTCAGTGAAATTTCTATGGGTCCAGTAGTGTGCGGCATGTCAAGATATTCCTCATAAAGTAAAGAATAAGTTATTGTGTCAGGCCTCTCCCACAACTAAAAAGTAAGCACAACACCTAGTGGGCCTCTTTGGATTTTAAAGGCAACATGTTCCTCATTTGGGTGTGCTATTGAAGCCTATTTATCTAGTGACTCGAACAGCTGCAAGTTTTCAGCAGGGCCCAGAACAAAAGTAGACTCTGAAACAGGTTCAGGCTGCTGTGTAAGCTGCTCTGCCACTTGGGCCACATGAACTGACTGATCCAATGAAGCCTGAAGTGTCTGTTGCAAATATAGATGCTGTTTGGAGACTTTGGCAGGCCCCTACTGGTGAATCACAACACAGACCATTAGGATTTTGGAGTAAAGCTCTACCATCCACTGTGGATAACTGCTGTCCTTTTGAGAAACAGCTTTTGGCTTCTTACCCAGCGTTAGTAGAGACTGAATGCTTAATCATGGGACACCAAGTCACCATGCAGCCTGAGATGCATATCATGAAGTAGGTGTCGTCTGACCCACAAAGTCATTAAGTTGGATGTGCATAGCAACACTCCATCATTAAATGGAAGTTGTACCTATGAGACTGGGCTCAAGCAGGACCTGAAGGCACAAGTTGCATGAGCAAGTGGCCCAATTGCCTATGGTCTCCAATCCGGCTGCATTACCTTCCATCTCCCAGTCTTCACCTATGGTCTTATGGAGAGTTCCTCGTGACCAATTGACTAAGGAAGAGTAATATCCTGTCTGGTTTACAGATGGTTCTGTGTGATATGCAGGCACCACTTGAAAGTGCACAGCCACAGTGCTACAGCCTCTTTCTGGGCCCTCATGCCACCAAGAATGAAAAGAGAAAGAGAGATAAAAAAGTATACAAGTTGGAAAGGAAGATATAAAACTGTATTTTCAGATGACATGATCTTATACATAGAAAACCGTAAAGACTACACAAGAAAACTACCAGAACTAATAAAAGAATTTAGCAACTTTGCAGGTTACAAGAGCAACACACAAAAATCAGTTGTGTTCCTCTACACTAAAAAAGATGGCTCCAAAAAAGAAATCAAGCAAACAATACCATTTACATTAGCCCCCAAATTGACAAAATACCTAGGAATTAATTTAACTAGGGAAATAAAAGAATTATAAAATGAAAATTATAAAACACTACTACAGGAGACTAAAATAAACTTACATAAATGGAAATACATCTAGTGCTCATGGATAGTTAGACTTAATATAGTCAAAATGTCGATTCTATCAAAGCGATCTTCAGATACAATGCAAACTCAATAAAAACCCAATGACATTCTTTACTAAAATGGAAAAACTGATGATCAGCTTCATATGGAAAAGAAAGAAAACCCTGATAGACAAAGCAATGTTGTAGAAAAAGAACAAAGCAGGAGGCCTCACACTCCTTAATATTAAAACACACTATGTAGCCGCTTTAATCAAAATAACCTAGTATATGTTCAATAATGACATATAAACCAGTGGACTAGAATTGAGAACTTAGAATTAAACCCAGGCATCTATGGAAAACTGGTTTTTGAAAATGAGTAAAAGTCCATTCAGTGGGGCAGAAACAGTCTCTTTAATAAATGGTGCTGGCGAAACTGAATATCGACCTGCAGGAAATTAAACAGGACTCATACTTCACACCACACACAAAAAGTAACTCAAAATGGGTCAAACACCTAAATGATAAAGCTAATACCATGAACTTTCATGGAAGAACACAAAGGGACAAACGTGGGACCTAAGCTTTTATATAAATAGAATAACAAGCATAACAAATACATGAATAGAAGATAAAAGAGATAAATGGGACTTCAGAAAAACTAGAAACTTATGGTCATCAAAAGAGTAAATAGACAGCTGAGAGACGGCAAAAAAATCTTGGGAAACGACTTACTGGATAAAGGTATAACCACTAAAATCTGTAAAAAGTTGCAACAAGTCAACAGTAAAAAAGACACACAACCCATTCACAAAAAGGGAAAAGGAAATAAGCAGAAAGCTCACCTGAGTTTATTCAAACATGCAAAAAATATATGAGAACATGTTCACTATCATTGGACATTAGAGATATGCACCCAAAACTGCAATGTGATACCATCTTACCCCAGCTAAAATGGCATTGATTAAAAAATAAATAAATAAAATGACAAAGACAAAACAGATAACAACAAATGTTGGCAAAATCATGGGGAAAGTGGAATCCATACCCATCGCTGGTGAGACTGCAAAAAGGTACACCCTCTATGAAAAATGGTGCGCCGCTTGCAAAAAAAAAAACTAGAAATAGAGCTAGCCCATGATTCAGGATTCAATGGGAAAAATATTAAATGACGTAGGAAGCATCAAAAGAAGATGGAAGAAATACACAGAGTCATTATACCAAAAAAAAAAAAGGCTGGTTGACCTTTCAGGGAGAAGTATATGCTCAGAAATCTATGGTACTGAAGGAAGAAGTCCAAGCTGCATTGTAGGTTTTAGGCACTGGGGAAAACAAGGCTCCAGGCATTGACAGAATACCAGTTGAGATGTTTCAAAATATGGATGAAATCCTGAAAGTATTCAAACGTCTATGCCAAGAAATTTGGAAGATAGCTACTTGACCAACCTACTGGAAGAGATCCATATTTATGCCTATTCCCAAAAAAGGCGATTCAACCTACTGTGAAAATTATCTAATGATATCATTAATATTACATGCAAGTAAAATTTTGCTGAAGATCATTCAAAAGCAGTCATAGCAGTAGTTTCAATTTGAATGTTAATTAATATGTTTATGGATGTTCACTTTTGTAAAGTACTTTCAGGTATCATTTGATCAATTCTATTTTGAATTATTTGTCTTTATTCTTATTTGACTTTTTTATATTAGCAATATAATCTCTTTGACCATTATATATCTTAAAATGAATTTCCCATTCATTACCTTTACTTTTCACACCATAAATGTCCTTTGATAAATAGCAATCTAAATTTTAATTAAGTCAAATAAACTAATTTTAAGAAACAAAAATGTTCATGAATGAACAGATATAGTTTCCAACATTTACAACAAAGAAAGGACTTCCATTTCTGGTTAAGTTTCAGTGGCTCACAGAAAGTCAAAGTTCCTGTTCAGGCACTAGAAAAATCTGGGTACATGTTTAAGGATCTTTAGAGACATCAAATAGCTGTGAAAAAAGAAAAGAATGATGAGAATTTTAAAGTGAGAGAACGACAGCCCACTTCATGATTCAAACTTAACTGGCTTACAATATTTTGCAATTACAAACAAGGCTGCAATATAGATTTATTGGATAATTTCATATGTGTGCATGTTTTATTGATTCAAAGACTAAATAAACAAAACACCCATTGCTGTCAAATTGATTCTGATTCATGGTGACTCCTTATGTTACAGAGTAGAACTGCTCTACAGAGTTTTCTTGACCGTGCCCTTAACAGAAGCAAACATTGGTCTTTACACTGCTGTGTTGCAGAATGGGTTCAAACTGCCGAACTTTAGATTAGTTGTTGTTGTTGTTAGGTGCCGTCAAGTCAGTTCCGACTCATAGCAAACCTATGCACAACAGAACGAAACACTGCCCAGTCCTGCGCCATCCTTACAATCGTTATGCTTGAGCTCATCGTTGCAGCCGCTGTGTCAATCCGCCTTGTCAAGGGTCTTCCTCTTTTCTGCTGACCCTGTACTCTGCCAAGCATGATGTCCTTCTCCAGGTACTGATCCCATCTGACAACATGTCCAAAGTATGTAAGATGCAGTCTCTCCATCCTTGCCTCTAAGGAGCATTCTGGCCGCACTTCTTCCAAGACAGATTTGTTCATTGTTTTGGCAGTCCATGCTATATTCAATATCCTTCGCCAACACCATAGTTCAAAGGTGTCAACTCTTCTTCCGTCCTCCTTATTCATTGTTCAGCTTTCACATGCATATGATGTGATTGAGAATACCATGGCTGGGGTCAGGCGCACCTTAGTCTTCAGGGTGACATCTTTGCTCTTCAACACTTTGAAGAGGTCCTTTGCAGCAGATTTGTCCAATGCAATGCATCTTTTGATTTCTTGACTGCTGCTTCCATGGCTGTTGATTGTGGATCCAAGTAAAATGAAATCCTTGATAACTTCAATCTTTTCTCTGTTTATCATGATGTTGCTCATTGGTCCAGTTGTGAGGATTTTTGTTTTCTTTATGTTGAGGTATAATCCATACTGAAGGCTGTGATCTTTGATCTTCGTCAGTAAGTGCTTGAAGTCCTCTTCACTTTCAGCAGGCAAGGTTGTGTCATCTGCATAATGCAAGTTGTTAATCAGTCTTCCTCCAATCCTGATGCCCCATTCTTCTTCATATAGTCCAGATTCTCGTATCATTTGCTCAGCATACAGATTAAATAGGTATGGCGAAAATACAACCCTGACACTCACCTTTCCTGACTTTAAACCAATCAGTATCCCCTTGTTCTGTCCGAACAACTGCCTCTTGATCTATGTAAAGGTTCCTCATGAGCACAATTAAGTGTTCTTGAATTCCCATTCTTCTCAGTGTTATCCATAGTTTGTTATGATCCACACAGTCGAATGTCTTTGCATAATCATAAAACACAGGTAAACATCCTTCTGGTATTCTCTGCTTTCAGCCAGGATCTGTCTGAAATCAGTAATGATATCCCTGGTTCCACTTCCTCTTCTGAAATTGGCCTGAATTTCTGGCAGTTCCCTGTTGATATACTGCTGCAGCCATTTTTGAATGATCTTCAGCAAAATTTTGCTTGCGTGTGATATTAATGATACTGTTCTATAATTTCCACATTCGGTTGGATCACCTTTCTTGGGAATAGGCATAAATATTAGTAGTGGAGCACAAATCCCTTATGCCACCAAAGACTAGATACAATTGTGGTATTAGTCAATGGCATCCGATTTCTCTCCACAGGACTTGAAGCATTTTGTACTTTTACAATCTGTATATAAAAAATGCATGTTCTCCCAAGATATCATATATTCTTTATAAAATGTATTCTGTGCTGTTTAAAATTTCACTTTTTTATGAGATTGGATATCTTTTCATATATTTAAGGGATGATTAAACCATTACATGTTTTCTCCATTTTTCTATTTATATTTTTCACTTCTCATTGATGTTTAAGAATACTTATAAGGGAAATTAGCACTTCATCTGAGGTATGACTTACAGGTGTTTTCCCCACTTTTTTATATTTTCGCATGACTTTTTGGTGCTTTTTTTTAATATGTGGAAATATTTACTTTTACATAGTTAATTATTTTTCAATGATTTTTGTCCTGAATTCTAAAATTTTAGTCATAACTTGACAAATCTTCCTTATCCTAAAATTGTATTTTAAAAAATCTTTGTCTTAGAATTATTTTTTAATTTTTAAGAATATTTGAACTAATGTACCATTTGGAGTGTTTCCTGCTGTAGTATGAAGTATTAATAAAAATGTATCTTTTTTTCTTCAAAGACAGTCCAAGTATCCCAATAATATTTCCTTTAAAATTCCACATTTCACCTATTTCATTTCCTATTCTTCTTATATGACATATTCTCATGTGTTTTTGGTTTCCATTTATGCCATAAGAAAATCTTGCTATTTATGCACAATACCCAAAAATAGCAAACCCGTTGCCATCAAGACAATGCTAACTCATATCGACCCTATAGAACAGAGTAGAACTCCCCTGTAGGGTTTCCAAAGAGTGACTGGTGGATTCAAATTTCCAAACTTTTAGATTAGCAGCTAAGCTCTTAACCACTGCACAATGAGTACTCCACATGCAATTGTGGAACTTTAGGATTTCCCTTTAGCTTAGTTACTTCAGGGCTGTGCACCAACTGTGGCTCGGGCCTGGCTGCCATGCCACCCCATTGTGCTCTGTCACACCTAATTCCCGTGGAAGGCCTTTCTCACCACCCACTCTTCATACATCTTCCATGTTTTCAAGGTTACACTTCCTGATACCTTTCAATTAACTTCCCTAATCACTGTTACATGATGTCCCTGGAGGAGGACATCATGCTTGGTAAAGTAGAGGGTTATCAAAAAAAAAAAAAAAAAAAAAACCCTCAGTGAGATGGACTGAAGCAACAGGCTCAAGCATAATAATACTAAGCATGGTACAGGACCAGGCAGTGTTTCCTTCTGTGCTACATAGTGTCACTATGAGTCAGAACTGACTCGATGGCACCTAACAACAACAATCACTCTCTGATATTATAATACTATCGGGTTTCCCTCTTGTGGAGATGATAGATAGATGATAGATAGATAATTTACACAACCTTTACTTTAGTAGTGAAATACATATATATATATATTCTACTAACCTCAAGGTTGTGGGTAATTATAAACCCTTAGAAATCACTGCTTAATAATAGGAAGTAACATCCTGTTTTTATAAGGGGAAATTTGACTTTAAGACAATATTCTTAAATTACCTGTCTTGGGCTAGGTTCACTTCAGAAATAAAACCAGGGGACCATATATATATAATATGTATATTTATGTGTATCTGTATATATATATATAGATAGATATACATATATATGTATATACACACATTATAGAGAGAAAAAGATTCATTTCAAAGAAATTACTCACCCGGTTGTAGAGCTGGCAGGTCCCTGGGTCAGGCATCAGGGGCTGATGAACCCAAGATCCACAGATCAGAGGTCAGTTTGCTGGCTCGCAGCAGGGAAGACTGAAAAATCCAAAGTCAGCTGATAAGGTGGGAGGCTGTTGGCCCAAATACCAAGAACTGGAAGTCAGGTACTGATAAGCCAAATGCAGGATCCAGGGCAGAGCAAAAGCCAGTGAACTTTGCCATAAAGTCTACATATTTTGGATGCAGGCCACAACCCCAGGGAAACCCACTTTAAACTGATTGGCTACCTACAGTAGCTCGCATCATGGAGGTGATCACATCATATCAGATCTCATCATGGAGGTGATTATATCATTATGTGACTGCCAAAATATTCCATAATTGCCAAGCCACTGAGAATCATATCTCAGCAAAGCTGACACACAATCTTAAAGATCATCCTACCTAAGCATCACTCAGATTTGAAGCCTTGATGGGGAAATATTTTATAACAATAAGCAGACTACTGACCTAGAGTCTTGCCTCTAATTTCAAATGGACTTATATCAGAATCTTATTTTCTCCTGTGAGTTTAATAAGAATCAGCTCTTAAAAGTGGATTCACAGAGGGAATGAAATTGAGGGTGGATGGTGGAATGCTGCAAGGAAAATAAAAATCCTCCCTATTGGGATTAATCTTGGGACAAAAAAAGAAAAAAAAAAAAAAAACTTTTGAACTAGATTTAATATATTCAACAGCTAGTTCTCAGTTTGCCCGGGTCCTCACGAAGAAATAAATTATATATTATATGATTAGTAGGTAAAAACAGTATTTGTTGTTAGAACATTTATTACAACTTTTACAAAAGCCAGCCCCAGAATTTGGATGAAGACATCCATTTCAGAGAAGAAAATAAGCAAAATAACTTGAGGAAAATGTGACTAGAGCTCAATCTAATAGGAACAGAGGGTCCATATGAAGAAGTCATAATAGATAAAGTGAGAATTGGATTTGGGTCAATTTGGGGTGGGAAGTATTGCTACTTAAGAGCAATCCAGGAGCTTATTTAAGTCTATGAAGTAAAACTTCCTTCATGCTCTATTCCAATGAGAGGCTGTAGAAGAAGAGTATTCTGGGTAAACTGAGAGCTATCTGGGAAAATAAATAAATAAACCAAATCAGAGAGTGCCAAAGAGGTTTGTTTAATTAGAAATTTAACTGTGTCAGGTGGAAGAGATCCCAGGGGATGGAGATAACTTTTTTTTTTTTTCAAAGAGCACTCCATGTTAAAAATGAACAGTGTTTTAGATTAGACACCTGTGATGAAAGAAGTAGTTTCAGCCAAAGTAATTTAAATACATAAATATGTAAACACTCTTCAGTGAGGAAGAAACAAGGTTATCACAAACAAACCAATATCCAAACCCACTGCAGTTAAGGAGATTACTGCTCACAGGGACACTTCAGGACAGAGCAGAATTGCCCCACCAAGTTTCCAAGGCTATAAATCTTTAAGGAAGCCAACTGCCCAAACTTTCTCACACAAAGCAGATGGTGAGTTCTAACTGCAGACCTTTTGGATAGCAGCTGAGCCCTTTAACACTGTGCCACCAAGCCTCCTATTACCCCAAAAAGAAAGGTAAGTATGAAATATTTTATATTAATTTTCAACTTCAGTTCATGATATTATTAAAGTTAATGTTTAATATGGAGTAGCAAAAATATCATTAAATATTAAAGCACCTTATTTATGTTTCTGACTCTATTAAATAAATTTACCTTAAGCTGATTTTAAATAGTGATATTAACAACTTTAAAACACTGGAAATTTGAAAAATTGCTGTTTTTGTAAGAATATTAAATAATACTATAGGAAAATTTTATTTCCAGCAAAGACTTTGTAGCAAATAAGATTATATTTATGCATTTTAGTTCTGATATTTTAATGACATTTAAAGTAAAACAATCCATGAAATAAATCTACAACCACTAAAGAATCCAAGAAATATTTTCTTAAAAGAAAATGATATTTTATGTTAAATAATTCATAAAATAATATAAAGTTTTAAGTTCATACTGTTTTCCAAGTTAATTTTAGGGTCTATGTTCTAATTTATGTTAAAAACACAAACACAGCTGAGGTTTAGGTAGGGTGGCGGTGCCGACAATGACTAATATTTAACCGAATCGGAATCTCGTTAACCAAGGCCAGATTTATTGCCTCCAAGTGGCTTCTGACTCATAACCACCCTATAGGATAGAGTAGAACTGCCTCACAGGATTTCCAAGGCTGTAAATCTTACAGATTTCCAAGGCTATAAATCTTTATAGATTTCCAAGGCTGTAAATCTTTACAGATCTCCAAGGCTGTAAATCTTTACAGAAGCAGACTGCCACATCTGCCTGCCAGAGAGTGGCTGGTGGGCTTGGACTAAGGAACTTTTGATTAGCAGCTGAGCACTTAACCACTACACAACCAGAACTCTTTCAATATTGTTATGCATTCCATAATCATTTGGATTTTTCCAGGGAATGGATACTTAGATTTCAAATAAAAACATGAAAACATTAAGTTTTATTTCCCCTTAACTAATAAGAACTTAAATATTTTCAAGAAACAAGAATATTACAAATGTTTTTAGGAGAACACACAGGGTAAATCTCTGCTCTTTCCACCCTGTTCTTCTGAGAAAAGCTCAGATTTGTTATACATGGATAATTTCATCACCAAAAAGTAGAGTTTGTAAAATTAAAAATGTTGTTTCTTTTAGCACTCACAAGTCATTTTATTTAATTAACTAGAATTAAATTATTTTTTATTAAATGCTATCATTCTAAAAAAAATACATAAGGATATGGTTCTTTTGTCCTCTTGAATCTTAATCCTTCTCCCCCTCTTAAGGGTGATGCTTTCATTTTAACAATGTCCATTCCTTTATTTTAGTTCAGAACCAAACCCTGAGTACCACGTTAGGTGTACACCCATTTTCTGGGATCTATACTGATTTCAGGTAGGAATATAGTCACAGCCTTTACGTCTCAGATCATTTAGTATCAGTAAAAGAAAACGCATACAAATGGTATTACCCTAATTGCAATTCTGAGTGCTGAACAGTGATGGGTACTACCAGTGTTACGTGTCCACAAAGCAGAGGTAATGATATAAACTCAAATATTGGCAGAGAACTCATGGATAATTGTACTTTTTCAGTTGAACATTTTTGGAGTTTGTAACGTTTTGATAATTGTTTTTAAGATCTCACATCGTTCCCACAATAATCCAGTGATACAAAAGCAAAATATATTAGAGAGTATTGTTCATGTTGTATAGCATACTGAGTAAAATATTAGTTTTAATACCAATTAAAATAAATGAATGATAACGAGCAACTGTATAGATGACAATAATAGAGAACAATAAAACAATAATAATAGGCTATTATAAATGCCAGAACTTCTTCCAGATTTTTTACTTAAACGATTTAATTCACTTAACAACAATAAATGGTGATATAGTTGCTAGTCATTTTACAGTGGAGCAGAATGTGACATGGAAAGATTAATAAGCATACGTGGGGTCATCATACAGCTAGATGTTGGAACTATAATTCAGTTTCAGTCTATCTGGAAAATATTATTCTATAACAATGGCACTGAGCCCTGGTGACACAGTCCTTAAACACTTGGCTGATAATCAAAAGGTCAAGGGTTCAAACTCTCCAGCTGCTCAATGGAATAAAGACATGGCAATTGGCTTCCCTAAAGATTTACAGCCCTGAAAACCCTACGGGGCAGTTCTACTTTGCACTATAATGTAGCTACGAATTGGAATTGTCTCCTCAGCAGTATATATATATATATTTTTAACCATGGCATACCATACCTCTTCTCTACTTGGTGGGCAAGGTACAAACCCATTAGGATGGAGAGATGAGAAGCAGGGTGAGACAAGAGGAACCTTGCCTCTTGCAAAATTTAAGGAGGCACTCACTTTCAGAATTGTGCAAATGCAAGGAGGGCCCTGAGCCTTCTTAAATTTTGCACTTCAGGAGCTTCCCTAACTAGTCCTTGTCCTGACTATGATGAAAGTCAATGGTGAGAAAAACAGTCCCAACAAGGAACTCTAAATTACTTTATCAAATACATAACTAGGCAATATGTTAAATTCTAGGGCTACAGGCTTAAAGAACACATTATCATAGAACCATAACTAAAAAGTAATCAATTTAAAATTGGTAAATAGACAATATGTTTGGCCAATATTATCTCATTTAATTCTCACAAAGAAGTAAACCTTTGAAACTTTAAAAAAAAATGCTCAATATTGCAATTGAGTCAAACTCAAGTCCATTACAAAAAAAAAAATACTTATTTGCAGTCACAAAACTTATGTGCAGTTGGTCGAATTATCCATGTTTAGTGAGTCTGAATATCTTTAAATCTGAACAATAGTGAGTTTAGAAACAGTTACCTAAATTTGTCTGAGAAACAACAAAACATCATGTGGGGTGCACAGAGCACCCAATGGGTATAACTACAGCCAACATCATTCCTCCTACTGTCCCACATATAAACATTGATAACAAATACCCTCCATGCTACCCCTGTTTTCACAGGGTGAACAATTTTATTATTGGTATCTGAATCAATGTTCCCAGGACAATTTCCCTGAATAAAATCCTCTTATCTTGCCCACTTAATATCCTTCCAAAAGACATTTGTTTTATTCCCTACACAAAATGTAATACTCTCACACTTTTCTTTCTAAACTATCTAATGTGAACTGTATTATAGGAATCTATATGCTTAAAGGCGATCTGGTGGCACAGTAGTTAAGTGCTCAGCTGCTATCCAAAATGCTGGTAGTTCAAGTCTACCAGTGGCTCCTTGGAAACTCTATGTGGTAATTCTAATTGTCCCTATAGGGTCCCAGAGAGTCGGAATCGACTCAATGATGCTGGTATGGGTATATGCTTAAAATCATCAAGGGATGCGAGAAGGAAATGTTGAAATAGGCCATTGAAAATGTTTGTTAGAAGAGAGTTTATGATAAAGTGTTTGAGAAGCTTGATTCAGAAAATACATAGAGAACTATAATAGAATTGTCAAGAAGTGTAATTAATTTAAAGTGAGATTAGATGGCAAAGCTGAGGGTCCATCTCCAGCAGTTGCCATTTGCTCCAGTGCCTGTGCTGAGTCAGGTATAGCTTGATCTGTCCTGGGCTGTGTTCTAAAAGTATAAGGAAATGATCTTAAAATCACTGTGGATTTTGATTTAACAGGAGGATATGGGACATACATAACTAGTGTCATTCTTAACTTGCAAACCGTTGCAGTGATTATAAAATCCAACCCAGACACCTCAATACAATTTAGAGAAGAAAAAAGAGATACAGGAAGGTTAAGGAAATGCACACGTAAATTTCCCTTTTCAACAGATGAATCATCAAGAAAAACAAACCATCACAAGATAATCTAACCGAAATCATTGAATTTGTTCTCTTGGGCTTTGCTGACATGCCCCATCTCCAGTGGTTCCTTTTTGGATTGTTTTTAATCATCTATATCATTATCCTGATGAGCAATAGCACCATATTTCTAATAACAAAAATGGATCCTGCTCTCCAGAGCCCTATGTATTTTTTCCTGGCAAATTTTTCCTTCTTGGAAATCTGCTATGTATCAACTACTCTCACCAGAATGCTGATTAATATTGGGACCCAGAGAAGAAGAATTTCCTTAGTTGCCTGTGCTACACAGATGTGCTTTTTCCTTCTGTTCGGAGGCACAGAATGCTTGCTCCTGGCAGTGATGGCCTATGACCGCTATGTGGCCATTTGTGATCCTCTGGACTATCCTCTAGTCATGAACCCCAGGGTTTGCATTCAGCTGGTGACTGGGTCCTGGATCATTGGAATCCCAGTTGTGATAGGGCAGACATATCAGATTTTCTCTCTGCCTTTTTGTGGATCTAAACAAATTAACCACTATTTTTGTGATATCCCCCCAGTACTCAAGCTGGCTTGTGGGGACACCTTTGTAAATGAGATGTTGGTCTACACAGTTGCTGTGTTATTTGTCATGGTTCCATTTCTGTGGATACTGGGCTCCTACAGTAAAATCATCTCCATCATCCTGAAGTTGCCATCAGCCACAAGTCAAGCCAAAGCCTTCTCTACCTGCTCGTCTCATCTTACGGTTGTGGTGTTATTCTTTGGATCAGGTATTATTGCCTACTTAAGACCTAACACTAGACACTCAGAGGGAACTGAAAAAAATGCTTTCTCTTTTCTGCCCTATCCTGACTCCTATGTTTAATCCCATGATATATAGTCTAAGGAACAAGGATGTCATAATGGTACTGAGAAAACTGCTATGTAATTCACTTCATTAAAGAATGAGTTAAATGTATAAGAATTGCTTTCTTATGTATTTTTAATTAAATTTCAACAAATGTATACTTTTAACATATCTTGTGTTATGGATTGAGTTGTGTCACCTAAAAAATGTGTGTCAACTTAGCTAGGCTATGATTCTCAGTGTTGCGTGATAGACCACCACTTTGTTTTATGAGTCGGAAACTTCTAGAAGGCAATTTGTTTGTTTTGGTGATTTTCCTGTGTTGTAAATCCTACCTCTACGATGTTAACGAGGCAGGATTAGAGGCAGTAATGTTAATGAGGCAGGGCTCAATCTACAACATTAGGTTATACCTTGAGTCAATCTCTTTTGAAATAAGAGAAGCTAGCATAGAGACAGGGGACTTCCTACCATCAAGATTGAAGAACGAGGAAGGAAACATGTTCTTTGGACCTGGGGTCCCTGCACTGGGAAGTTCCTAGACCAGGGGAAAATTGATGACAAGGACTTTACCCCAGAGACAGCAGAGAGGGAAAGCTTCTCCTGGAGCTGCATCTCTGAATTTGGAGTTCTAGCCTCCTTGACTGTGAGAGAACAAATTTCTCTTTGTTAAGCTACATACTTGGGGTATTTCTGTTATAGCAGCACTAGATTGCTAAGACTCCTTGTCTTTCCAAACAATCGTTTCCAAGTTAAAAATCTCTTGTAATATTGTCAGAACTTTCTGCTCAAATTATATAAGTAGTATATATGTTAAAAAAAAATCATTATATTAGTAATTCTATAATTTCATTGTGCAGTGTCCTCCCTCAATGAGAATTTTTGCTCAGGCTGATTTATTTTAGTGAGTTGTAATGTATAATCCGTTATATCACTTAGCATAAAACTTATTCATTTCCATAAGTGTCCATACAGTTGTGACACCCATTTTAAAAACTAGGTTTGAAATATGCATTAATTAAAACTATAAAGTGTTCCTTAGGTATCCATGGGGGTTGGTTACAGGGCTCCCACAAATACAAAAATCCATGGATGCTCAAGCACATTATATAAAATGACACAATATTTGCATATAACCTATGCAGAAACTTCCATATACTTTAAATCATTTCTAGATTACTTATAATGCCTAATACAATGCAAATGCTATGTAAATATTTGTTATACAGTATTGTTTAGGGAATAGTGACAAGACACGAGGTGAACGATGCTCAAACAACAAGTGCTGAAGAGAGAGACTGGGGATCTGTGACATGGTGGAAGGCTACAGCTAGCTGAGTGTGCCTACACATCATTTCATTGGCATGGATTCAGTGTATTCCTGGCACATTAACAATAATAATGTAGTCTCTATGATAAACCTGGAAAAGCCTCTCTGAAGAAGTAACATTTGAACTGAGTCCTAAATAGTTAGAAGGAGTAACTAAAGAACATTTTAAGCAGATGTAAAAGCAAAGGACGAGTGTTAAGTTTTACATTCTTAGAGTCCTAAAGAACAAATTGTCTGGGGAAAAAAATGTGTTAGCAGATGAGCATAGAAATAAAGGTAGCAGCTGAGTTATATAGCAGTTTTCAACCCCTGGTAAGAAATCTGAATTATCCAAAGTACTATGGGAATCCATGAAAGTGGTTTACATTTTCTGTAGAGAACACTGGTAGATTCTACCAGCCACTACTTGAGATAGTTCTACTGTTGCCTATAGGGTTACTATGAGCAGGAATCGATTCAAAGACAAGGGGTTTGGTTTATTGTCTTTTGTTTGTTGGTTGGTTTATTTGTTTTACTAGAAAACAATTAAGGAATAATTAGAAATGCAAATACCATAGAAAAACAGCGTAGAGGTTGGTGGGTGTGCTAATGAATCTTTCAAGTCTTTAAATCATTTAAGATTGTAAACCCAGACTGGAAACAAGAACCAGATGAGATGGAAACATATTAAGTAGATGTCTACTGCATTCTGTGATGGTATTTGATATTTTATATATATATATATACACGTGTGTGTGTATATATATGTATATATGTATATATATATATAAACCAAACCCAGTGCTGTCGAGTCGATTCCGACTCATAGGGACCCTATGGGACAGAGTAGAACTGTTCCATAGGGTTTCCAAGGAGCGCCTGGCAGATTTGAACTGCATTTGTCCCTTGGTATCAGAGGTAGATTTTTTTCAGGACCCTTGCTAATACCAAAATCTGAAGATGCTCAAATCCATTTTGCAAAATGGCGTAGTTTTTCATACAACATATACATATCCTCCAATATACTTTAAGCCATCTCTAGATTACCTGTAATACCTAATACAATGTAACTTCAATGTAAATAGTTGGTATACAGTACTGTATTGTTTAGGGATTAATGCCAAGACAAGGGGCAAACAATGCTCAAACAATGAGTCCTGGAGAGAGAGACTGAGAATCTGAAATTCTGAGAGGCTATAATTTTTTTTTTTTTTTTTTTTTTATGTAAGGGAATGCCTACATATAAATTCATTTGCATGAATTTAGCATGGTGCTCTGAGTGTGGCAAGTTCAAATTTTGCTTTCTGGAACTTTCTTTTTTTTTTTCTCTCTCTTCTGAGTGCATTTAATCTCAGATGGTTGAATCCACGGATGCAGAATTCACAGATACAGAGGGTCGACTAGTATATATATACTTTGCGTTATTTATTAAAAATGATAATTATATATATTTATTACATATGTATGTTTGTGTACATATGTGTATCTATCTATGTATCTATCTGTCTATTTGCCCTGGTAGTACAGTGGTTAAAGGACTCTGCAGATAACAAAAAATAGTCAACAGTTCAAACCCACCAGCCACTCTGCAGGAGAATAATGTGGCAATCTGTAAAGATTTACAGCCTTGGAAACCCTATGGGGCAATTCTACTTTGTTCTATATGGTCTCTATGAGTTGGAACAGACTCATTGGCTATGGGTTTGGTTTTGGCATATATATATACACACACACACACACACACATATACATGTGTGTCTATATATGTTTATTATGTATATATGCATATATATATGTATACGTACTGTGACAGAAACCCTGGTGGCATAGTGGTTAAGTGCTACAGCTGCTAACCAAAGGGTTGGCAGTTCGAATCTGCCAGGTGTTCCTGGGAAACTCTATGGGGCAGTTCTACTCTGTCCTATGGTGTCGCTATGAGTTCGAATTGACTCGATGGCACTGGGTTTGGTTGTATGTACTGTGAAAAATGGGAATTCCAGAGTACTTAGTGGTGCTCATGAGAAAACTGTTTAGATACCACAATGCTGCTGTGGTTCAAAGACAGCAATGGGATACTGAAGGATTTAAAGTCAGAAAAGGTATATGTCAGGGTTGTATTATTTCACCATACTTATTCAATCTGTATACTGAGCAAACAATCTGAAAGCTGGACTATATGGAGAAGAATGGGGCATTGAGATTGGAGAAAGACTCATAAACAACCTGCATTATGCAGATGACACTACCTTGCTTCCTCAAAGTGAAGAGGACTTGAAGCACTCACTGATGAACATCAAAGATTGCATCTTTCAGTGTGGATTGCACATCAACATAAAGAAATCAAAATTCTCACAACTGGACCAATAAGCACCATCATGATAAGCAGAAAAGACTGAAGTTGTCAAGGATTTCATTTTACTTGGGCCCACAATCAACACACATAGAAGCAGCAGTAAATAAATCAAATGATATAGTGCAATGGGCAAATCTGCTGCAAAAGAACTCTTTAAGATGATGAGAAAGAAAGATGACACTTTGATGGCCCCAATATCAAGATACACATTTACTGTATATTTATACATATGTACATATGTCATATTTTGGCTCTTGTGGACTTGCTTTGATTTTCTTCAGTTTCAGCTTGAACTTGCATATGAGCAATTGATGGTCTGTTTCACAGTGGGCTCCTGGCCTTGTTCTGACTGATGATATTGAGCTTCTCCATCGTCTCTTTCCCCAAATGTAGTCAATTTGATTTCTGTGTGTTCTATCTGGTGAGATCCATGTGTATAGTCGCCGTTTATGTTGGTGAAAGAAAGTATTTCCAATGAAGAAGTCATTGGTCTTGCAAAATTCTATCATTCAATCTCCAGCATTGTTTCTATCACCAAGGCAGTATTTTCCAATGACTGATCCTTCTTCTTTGTTTCCAACTTTTGCATTCTAATCAGCAGTAATTATCAATGCATCCCGATTGTATGTTTGATCAATTTCAGACAGCAGAAGCTGTTAAAAATCTTCAATTTCTTTATCTTTGGCCTTAGTGTTTGGTGCATAAATTTGAATAATAGTCATATTAATTGGTCTTCCTTGTAGGCATATGGATATTATCCCATCACTGACAGCATTCTATTTCAGGATAGATCTTGAAATATTCTTTTTGCTCAGACTACAGATTGAATAGATATGATGAAAGGATGTGGTGATGTGGCATGGCTGAAAATGAGAAGTAACAGCTGCAAACATCCATTAATAACTAGAATGCAGAACGTGTGAAGTATGAATCTATGAAAATTGGAAATCATTATAAATGAAATGGAATGCATAAACAACAATATCCTAGGCATTAGTGAGCTGAAATGGAACTGCTACTGGCCACTTCGAATTGCACAATCATATGGTCTACTATGTTGGGAATGAAAATTTCAAGAGGAATGGCACTGCGTTTATCCTCCAAAAGAACATTTCAAGATCTATCCTGAAGTACAATAGGATAGGTATCCACACACAGTAAGATAATACCCACACACCTACAAAGACCAGTTAATAAAACCCTTCAAATTTATGCACCAAACACTAAGGCCAAAGATGAAGAAACTGAAGATTTTTAACAACTTCTGCTGTCTGAAATTGATCAAACATACAATCGGGATGCATTGATAATTACTGCTGATTAGAATGCAAAAGTTGGAAACAAAGAAGAGGGACTCACAGTTGTAAAAATATGGCCTCAGTGATAGAAACGATGCTGGAGATTGCATGGTAGAATTTTGCAAGAACAACTGCTTCTTCATTGCAAATACATTTTTCACCAACATAAATGGTGACTATACAGGAGGACCTTGCCAGATAGGACACACAGGAATCAGATTGACTACATCTGTGGAAAAAGACGATGGAAAAGCTCCACAACATTAGTCAAAACAAGGTCAGGGGCAGACTGTGGAACAGACCTTCAATTGCTTATATGATAGTTCAAGTTGAAACTGAAGAAAATTAGAACAAGTCCACAAGAGCCAAAGTATGATCTTGAGTATATCCCACCTGAATTTAGAAACCATCTCAAGAATAGATTTGATGTTTTGAACACTAATGATCAAAGACCAGATAAGCTGTGGAATGACATCAAAGACATCATACATGCAGAAAGCAAGAGGTAATTAAAAAGATAGAAGACAAAGAAAACACCAAAATGGATCTCAGAAGAGACTCTGAATCTTGCTCTTGAACATCAAGCAGCTAAAGCAAAAGGAAGAAAAGATGAAGTAAAAGAACTGAACAGAAGATTTCAAAGGACAGCTCGAGAAGACAAAGTATTATAATAACATGTGCAAAGAGCTGAAAATAGAAAACCAGAAGGGAAAAACACACTTGGCGTTTCTCAAGTTGCAAGAACTGAAGAAAAATTCAAGCCTCGAGTTGCAATAGTGTAGAATTCTATGGGGAAAATATTAAACGACGCAGGAAGCATTGAAAGAAGATGGAAGAAACACACGGAGTCATTATATCAAAAAGAATTGGTCAGCATTCAACCATTTCAAGAGATAGTGTATGATCAGGAACCAAGGGTACTAAAGGAAGTCCAAGCTACACTGAAGGCATTGGCAAAAATCAAGGCTCTAGGAACGGATGGAATATCAACTGAAATGTTTCAACAAATGGATGCAGCCCTGGAAGTTCTCGCTTGTCTCTGCCAAGACATTTAGAAGATAGCTATTGGCCAACCAACTGGAAATGATCCATATTTATGCTTATTCCCAAGAAAGGTGAACACACTGGTGGCGTAGTGGTTAAGTGCTACAACTGCTAATCTAAAGGTCGGCAGTTCGAATCTGCCAGGCACTCCTTGGAAACTGTATGGGGCAGTTCTACTCTTGTCCTGTAGGGTCGGTATGAGTCAGAATTGACTCAACAGCAATGGGTTTGGGTTTTTTTGGTCCAAGAAAGGTGATTTAGCCCAGTGTGGAATTTATTGACAGATATCATTAATATCACATGCAAGCAAAATTTTGGTGAAGCTCATTCAAAAGAGGCTGCAGCAATATATCAGGGGAACTCCCAGAAATTGAAGCTGGATATAGATATCCCTGTGGAACCAGGGATATCGTTGCTGATGTCAGATGGCTCCTGGCTGATAGCAGAGAATACCAGAAGGATATTTACCCGTGTTTTATTGACTATGCAAAGATGTTCGACTGTGTGGATCATAACAAATTTTGGATAACTTTGTGAAGAACGGGAATTCCAGAACGCTTAATTGTGCTCATGAGGTATCTGCACAAAGATCAAGAGGCAGTTGTTCCAGCAGAACAAGGGGATACTGCATGGTTTAAATTCAGGAAAGGTATGCATCAGGGATGTATCTTTTCGCCATATCTATTCAATCTGTATGCCAAGCAAATAATTTCTTGTAGTAACAGAGTTGTTATAGCCAAAAAGCAAACACAGAATCTTATCCTAAGAGTGGCTGAATTACAGTGCCAACTCAATTACCAACCTTGAGAGGTGTCTGAAGTTAAAGTGAAGGCATTGATTAGGCAGAAATGGAATCCTGAAACTTGGGATGGGGACGTATGGCTAGATCATCAGGAAGCTGGAGAAGCTGAGCCCCTAAATTTCATTGAATCACTCCTACCAATACAACAAGCCCTCTCACTCCTATCTGAAGAGATTACTCCCTGCTTGTCTGCTAAACCACCCTCCTCAGTAGAACCATTTCCCCCTCCACCCCCATCTAATGAGAATAACACAGCCTTGTCTAAAGAGCCTTTGTCTGAGTTATTGCCTGGGGCATCAAACAAGGCAGATGCTTTACAACACAATGCTGAATGTTCTCAAAACATTTCCCCACCACTGATTTGGGCTACTAGATCAATAACTAGACTTAAGGTGAAGTACAATGTGTGACTGAGGAGGAGACAAGCTAAGCTACACTCTAAAAGAACTGCTTTATGTTTTCTAATGGGTACAAATGGAAACCTGGGCAATATGTGTGGGAATGGCTACAAAGGTATGGGATAATTGTGAAAGGAACATAAAGATGGATCAGTCTGAGTGTATTGATATGGGCCCCCTAAGCAAAGGTTTTTCATTTGGCATTTCAGCTTGAGAAGTTAGGAAAAGAATCTAGCAGTTTAGTTGGTTGGGTTCCTGAAGCATGGATTACTCCGAGGCCTATGCTAAATCAAGTTGAAGTACCAGACTTGCCTTGGCATACTGTAGATGAAGGTATCCAAAGGTTTAGGGAAACTGGCACATTAGATGGATTTATCAGGTTCAACTCACAGACCCACACATGGAGTGCCCAGGGAAAATATCTTTTACTGCAGTGGTGAAGCACAAATTTATGAAGGAAGCCCCAGCATCCTTGAAGACTGCTGTGATTGCTATTTTATGGAAGTCAGATTTGCCAGTGGGAACTGCCTTAATGGACTTCAGACACCCAACTACAATGAGGTTGATTGGACCCTTTGGTGGTAAAGGCCAACTGTCAGCACTCAATCCACAAAGACAAAGTGGGTGTAACTACTGTAATGGACAGCAGAGTCAAAGCAGTAATCAGTAATCGAAATAGTCTGATCTGCATGAACTTACGTTTTGGTTACTTAGTTATGTTGTTCCTAGGGGTAAAATAGACGGAAAACCTACTAAATATTTACTTGATCTGTAAAAGCCGATGAATTCTAGATCAAGTGAACAGCAGTCTAACTTGAATCTCCAGAATAGAGAATCACGACCCCTCAATCAATTCCCAGACTTGAGTGAGTTTAAAGACCTACAACCCCTTGAATGAAAGGGAGGCCAGGTCCCCTTGAGGAAGGACTCCAATACACTGTCAAAAACTTATACTGTTAATTTTTCTCCCAGCCTTTCTCAAAGGGATCTATGGTCTTTTATGAGAGTGACTGTCCACTGGGGAAAAGGAAATAGAGTTTTGGGGGGGTTACTGGATACTGGCTCTGAACTGACACTAATTCCTGGAGACACAAAATGTCACTGTGGCCCACAAGTCAGAGTGGGGCATATGGAGGTCAGGTTATTAATGGAGTCTTAGCTCATGTCCATCATACAGTATGTCCAGTGACTCCCTGAACCCATTCTTTAGTGATTTCCGCAGTTCAGGAATGCATAATTCAAATAGATATACTCAGTAACTGGCAGAACCTCCACAATGGATCCCTGATAAATGGAGTTAGGGCTATTACAGTAGGATAAGCCAAGTGGAAACCATTAGAATTGCCCCTACCCGGGAAAATGGTAAACCAAAAGCAATACCTCATTCCTGGAGGGACTGCAGAGATTACTGCCACTATCAAGGACCTGAAGGATGCAAGGGGGTTATTCCCACCACATCACCATTCAACTTGCCTCTTTGGGTTGTGCAAAAACCAGATGTATCTTGGAGAATGGCAATGAATTACAGAAAACTTAACCAGGGAGTGACTCCAGTTGCAGCTGCTATTCCAGATGTGGTTTCATTGCTTGAGCAAATTAATACATCTCCTGGAACCTGGTATGCAGTTATTGATCTGACTAATGCCTTTTTCTCCATACCTGCTTTGAAGGACCACCAGATGCAGTTTGCCTTCAGCTGGCAAGGCCAGCAATACAACTTTAGTTGCCTACTCCAGGGCTACATCAATTCTCCAGCCCTGTGTCATAATTTAGTCCTCAGGGACCTTGATCACTTTCCCTTCCACAAGACTTCACATTGGTCCATTACATTGATGACATTATGTTTATTGGACCAATAAGGAAGAAATGCCAATGATTTATTGGTAAAACATTTGTGTGCTAGAGGGTGGGAAATTAACCCCACAAAAATTCAGGCACCTTCCACCTCAGTGAAATTTCTATGGGTCCAGTAGTGTGCGGCATGTCAAGATATTCCTCATAAAGTAAAGAATAAGTTATTGTGTCAGGCCTCTCCCACAACTAAAAAGTAAGCACAACACCTAGTGGGCCTCTTTGGATTTTAAAGGCAACATGTTCCTCATTTGGGTGTGCTATTGAAGCCTATTTATCTAGTGACTCGAACAGCTGCAAGTTTTCAGCAGGGCCCAGAACAAAAGTAGACTCTGAAACAGGTTCAGGCTGCTGTGTAAGCTGCTCTGCCACTTGGGCCACATGAACTGACTGATCCAATGAAGCCTGAAGTGTCTGTTGCAAATATAGATGCTGTTTGGAGACTTTGGCAGGCCCCTACTGGTGAATCACAACACAGACCATTAGGATTTTGGAGTAAAGCTCTACCATCCACTGTGGATAACTGCTGTCCTTTTGAGAAACAGCTTTTGGCTTCTTACCCAGCGTTAGTAGAGACTGAATGCTTAATCATGGGACACCAAGTCACCATGCAGCCTGAGATGCATATCATGAAGTAGGTGTCGTCTGACCCACAAAGTCATTAAGTTGGATGTGCATAGCAACACTCCATCATTAAATGGAAGTTGTACCTATGAGACTGGGCTCAAGCAGGACCTGAAGGCACAAGTTGCATGAGCAAGTGGCCCAATTGCCTATGGTCTCCAATCCGGCTGCATTACCTTCCATCTCCCAGTCTTCACCTATGGTCTTATGGAGAGTTCCTCGTGACCAATTGACTAAGGAAGAGTAATATCCTGTCTGGTTTACAGATGGTTCTGTGTGATATGCAGGCACCACTTGAAAGTGCACAGCCACAGTGCTACAGCCTCTTTCTGGGCCCTCATGCCACCAAGAATGAAAAGAGAAAGAGAGATAAAAAAGTATACAAGTTGGAAAGGAAGATATAAAACTGTATTTTCAGATGACATGATCTTATACATAGAAAACCGTAAAGACTACACAAGAAAACTACCAGAACTAATAAAAGAATTTAGCAACTTTGCAGGTTACAAGAGCAACACACAAAAATCAGTTGTGTTCCTCTACACTAAAAAAGATGGCTCCAAAAAAGAAATCAAGCAAACAATACCATTTACATTAGCCCCCAAATTGACAAAATACCTAGGAATTAATTTAACTAGGGAAATAAAAGAATTATAAAATGAAAATTATAAAACACTACTACAGGAGACTAAAATAAACTTACATAAATGGAAATACATCTAGTGCTCATGGATAGTTAGACTTAATATAGTCAAAATGTCGATTCTATCAAAGCGATCTTCAGATACAATGCAAACTCAATAAAAACCCAATGACATTCTTTACTAAAATGGAAAAACTGATGATCAGCTTCATATGGAAAAGAAAGAAAACCCTGATAGACAAAGCAATGTTGTAGAAAAAGAACAAAGCAGGAGGCCTCACACTCCTTAATATTAAAACACACTATGTAGCCGCTTTAATCAAAATAACCTAGTATATGTTCAATAATGACATATAAACCAGTGGACTAGAATTGAGAACTTAGAATTAAACCCAGGCATCTATGGAAAACTGGTTTTTGAAAATGAGTAAAAGTCCATTCAGTGGGGCAGAAACAGTCTCTTTAATAAATGGTGCTGGCGAAACTGAATATCGACCTGCAGGAAATTAAACAGGACTCATACTTCACACCACACACAAAAAGTAACTCAAAATGGGTCAAACACCTAAATGATAAAGCTAATACCATGAACTTTCATGGAAGAACACAAAGGGACAAACGTGGGACCTAAGCTTTTATATAAATAGAATAACAAGCATAACAAATACATGAATAGAAGATAAAAGAGATAAATGGGACTTCAGAAAAACTAGAAACTTATGGTCATCAAAAGAGTAAATAGACAGCTGAGAGACGGCAAAAAAATCTTGGGAAACGACTTACTGGATAAAGGTATAACCACTAAAATCTGTAAAAAGTTGCAACAAGTCAACAGTAAAAAAGACACACAACCCATTCACAAAAAGGGAAAAGGAAATAAGCAGAAAGCTCACCTGAGTTTATTCAAACATGCAAAAAATATATGAGAACATGTTCACTATCATTGGACATTAGAGATATGCACCCAAAACTGCAATGTGATACCATCTTACCCCAGCTAAAATGGCATTGATTAAAAAATAAATAAATAAAATGACAAAGACAAAACAGATAACAACAAATGTTGGCAAAATCATGGGGAAAGTGGAATCCATACCCATCGCTGGTGAGACTGCAAAAAGGTACACCCTCTATGAAAAATGGTGCGCCGCTTGCAAAAAAAAAAACTAGAAATAGAGCTAGCCCATGATTCAGGATTCAATGGGAAAAATATTAAATGACGTAGGAAGCATCAAAAGAAGATGGAAGAAATACACAGAGTCATTATACCAAAAAAAAAAAAGGCTGGTTGACCTTTCAGGGAGAAGTATATGCTCAGAAATCTATGGTACTGAAGGAAGAAGTCCAAGCTGCATTGTAGGTTTTAGGCACTGGGGAAAACAAGGCTCCAGGCATTGACAGAATACCAGTTGAGATGTTTCAAAATATGGATGAAATCCTGAAAGTATTCAAACGTCTATGCCAAGAAATTTGGAAGATAGCTACTTGACCAACCTACTGGAAGAGATCCATATTTATGCCTATTCCCAAAAAAGGCGATTCAACCTACTGTGAAAATTATCTAATGATATCATTAATATTACATGCAAGTAAAATTTTGCTGAAGATCATTCAAAAGCAGTCATAGCAGTAGTTTCAATTTGAATGTTAATTAATATGTTTATGGATGTTCACTTTTGTAAAGTACTTTCAGGTATCATTTGATCAATTCTATTTTGAATTATTTGTCTTTATTCTTATTTGACTTTTTTATATTAGCAATATAATCTCTTTGACCATTATATATCTTAAAATGAATTTCCCATTCATTACCTTTACTTTTCACACCATAAATGTCCTTTGATAAATAGCAATCTAAATTTTAATTAAGTCAAATAAACTAATTTTAAGAAACAAAAATGTTCATGAATGAACAGATATAGTTTCCAACATTTACAACAAAGAAAGGACTTCCATTTCTGGTTAAGTTTCAGTGGCTCACAGAAAGTCAAAGTTCCTGTTCAGGCACTAGAAAAATCTGGGTACATGTTTAAGGATCTTTAGAGACATCAAATAGCTGTGAAAAAAGAAAAGAATGATGAGAATTTTAAAGTGAGAGAACGACAGCCCACTTCATGATTCAAACTTAACTGGCTTACAATATTTTGCAATTACAAACAAGGCTGCAATATAGATTTATTGGATAATTTCATATGTGTGCATGTTTTATTGATTCAAAGACTAAATAAACAAAACACCCATTGCTGTCAAATTGATTCTGATTCATGGTGACTCCTTATGTTACAGAGTAGAACTGCTCTACAGAGTTTTCTTGACCGTGCCCTTAACAGAAGCAAACATTGGTCTTTACACTGCTGTGTTGCAGAATGGGTTCAAACTGCCGAACTTTAGATTAGTTGTTGTTGTTGTTAGGTGCCGTCAAGTCAGTTCCGACTCATAGCAAACCTATGCACAACAGAACGAAACACTGCCCAGTCCTGCGCCATCCTTACAATCGTTATGCTTGAGCTCATCGTTGCAGCCGCTGTGTCAATCCGCCTTGTCAAGGGTCTTCCTCTTTTCTGCTGACCCTGTACTCTGCCAAGCATGATGTCCTTCTCCAGGTACTGATCCCATCTGACAACATGTCCAAAGTATGTAAGATGCAGTCTCTCCATCCTTGCCTCTAAGGAGCATTCTGGCCGCACTTCTTCCAAGACAGATTTGTTCATTGTTTTGGCAGTCCATGCTATATTCAATATCCTTCGCCAACACCATAGTTCAAAGGTGTCAACTCTTCTTCCGTCCTCCTTATTCATTGTTCAGCTTTCACATGCATATGATGTGATTGAGAATACCATGGCTGGGGTCAGGCGCACCTTAGTCTTCAGGGTGACATCTTTGCTCTTCAACACTTTGAAGAGGTCCTTTGCAGCAGATTTGTCCAATGCAATGCATCTTTTGATTTCTTGACTGCTGCTTCCATGGCTGTTGATTGTGGATCCAAGTAAAATGAAATCCTTGATAACTTCAATCTTTTCTCTGTTTATCATGATGTTGCTCATTGGTCCAGTTGTGAGGATTTTTGTTTTCTTTATGTTGAGGTATAATCCATACTGAAGGCTGTGATCTTTGATCTTCGTCAGTAAGTGCTTGAAGTCCTCTTCACTTTCAGCAGGCAAGGTTGTGTCATCTGCATAATGCAAGTTGTTAATCAGTCTTCCTCCAATCCTGATGCCCCATTCTTCTTCATATAGTCCAGATTCTCGTATCATTTGCTCAGCATACAGATTAAATAGGTATGGCGAAAATACAACCCTGACACTCACCTTTCCTGACTTTAAACCAATCAGTATCCCCTTGTTCTGTCCGAACAACTGCCTCTTGATCTATGTAAAGGTTCCTCATGAGCACAATTAAGTGTTCTTGAATTCCCATTCTTCTCAGTGTTATCCATAGTTTGTTATGATCCACACAGTCGAATGTCTTTGCATAATCATAAAACACAGGTAAACATCCTTCTGGTATTCTCTGCTTTCAGCCAGGATCTGTCTGAAATCAGTAATGATATCCCTGGTTCCACTTCCTCTTCTGAAATTGGCCTGAATTTCTGGCAGTTCCCTGTTGATATACTGCTGCAGCCATTTTTGAATGATCTTCAGCAAAATTTTGCTTGCGTGTGATATTAATGATACTGTTCTATAATTTCCACATTCGGTTGGATCACCTTTCTTGGGAATAGGCATAAATATTAGTAGTGGAGCACAAATCCCTTATGCCACCAAAGACTAGATACAATTGTGGTATTAGTCAATGGCATCCGATTTCTCTCCACAGGACTTGAAGCATTTTGTACTTTTACAATCTGTATATAAAAAATGCATGTTCTCCCAAGATATCATATATTCTTTATAAAATGTATTCTGTGCTGTTTAAAATTTCACTTTTTTATGAGATTGGATATCTTTTCATATATTTAAGGGATGATTAAACCATTACATGTTTTCTCCATTTTTCTATTTATATTTTTCACTTCTCATTGATGTTTAAGAATACTTATAAGGGAAATTAGCACTTCATCTGAGGTATGACTTACAGGTGTTTTCCCCACTTTTTTATATTTTCGCATGACTTTTTGGTGCTTTTTTTTAATATGTGGAAATATTTACTTTTACATAGTTAATTATTTTTCAATGATTTTTGTCCTGAATTCTAAAATTTTAGTCATAACTTGACAAATCTTCCTTATCCTAAAATTGTATTTTAAAAAATCTTTGTCTTAGAATTATTTTTTAATTTTTAAGAATATTTGAACTAATGTACCATTTGGAGTGTTTCCTGCTGTAGTATGAAGTATTAATAAAAATGTATCTTTTTTTCTTCAAAGACAGTCCAAGTATCCCAATAATATTTCCTTTAAAATTCCACATTTCACCTATTTCATTTCCTATTCTTCTTATATGACATATTCTCATGTGTTTTTGGTTTCCATTTATGCCATAAGAAAATCTTGCTATTTATGCACAATACCCAAAAATAGCAAACCCGTTGCCATCAAGACAATGCTAACTCATATCGACCCTATAGAACAGAGTAGAACTCCCCTGTAGGGTTTCCAAAGAGTGACTGGTGGATTCAAATTTCCAAACTTTTAGATTAGCAGCTAAGCTCTTAACCACTGCACAATGAGTACTCCACATGCAATTGTGGAACTTTAGGATTTCCCTTTAGCTTAGTTACTTCAGGGCTGTGCACCAACTGTGGCTCGGGCCTGGCTGCCATGCCACCCCATTGTGCTCTGTCACACCTAATTCCCGTGGAAGGCCTTTCTCACCACCCACTCTTCATACATCTTCCATGTTTTCAAGGTTACACTTCCTGATACCTTTCAATTAACTTCCCTAATCACTGTTACATGATGTCCCTGGAGGAGGACATCATGCTTGGTAAAGTAGAGGGTTATCAAAAAAAAAAAAAAAAAAAAAACCCTCAGTGAGATGGACTGAAGCAACAGGCTCAAGCATAATAATACTAAGCATGGTACAGGACCAGGCAGTGTTTCCTTCTGTGCTACATAGTGTCACTATGAGTCAGAACTGACTCGATGGCACCTAACAACAACAATCACTCTCTGATATTATAATACTATCGGGTTTCCCTCTTGTGGAGATGATAGATAGATGATAGATAGATAATTTACACAACCTTTACTTTAGTAGTGAAATACATATATATATATATTCTACTAACCTCAAGGTTGTGGGTAATTATAAACCCTTAGAAATCACTGCTTAATAATAGGAAGTAACATCCTGTTTTTATAAGGGGAAATTTGACTTTAAGACAATATTCTTAAATTACCTGTCTTGGGCTAGGTTCACTTCAGAAATAAAACCAGGGGACCATATATATATAATATGTATATTTATGTGTATCTGTATATATATATATAGATAGATATACATATATATGTATATACACACATTATAGAGAGAAAAAGATTCATTTCAAAGAAATTACTCACCCGGTTGTAGAGCTGGCAGGTCCCTGGGTCAGGCATCAGGGGCTGATGAACCCAAGATCCACAGATCAGAGGTCAGTTTGCTGGCTCGCAGCAGGGAAGACTGAAAAATCCAAAGTCAGCTGATAAGGTGGGAGGCTGTTGGCCCAAATACCAAGAACTGGAAGTCAGGTACTGATAAGCCAAATGCAGGATCCAGGGCAGAGCAAAAGCCAGTGAACTTTGCCATAAAGTCTACATATTTTGGATGCAGGCCACAACCCCAGGGAAACCCACTTTAAACTGATTGGCTACCTACAGTAGCTCGCATCATGGAGGTGATCACATCATATCAGATCTCATCATGGAGGTGATTATATCATTATGTGACTGCCAAAATATTCCATAATTGCCAAGCCACTGAGAATCATATCTCAGCAAAGCTGACACACAATCTTAAAGATCATCCTACCTAAGCATCACTCAGATTTGAAGCCTTGATGGGGAAATATTTTATAACAATAAGCAGACTACTGACCTAGAGTCTTGCCTCTAATTTCAAATGGACTTATATCAGAATCTTATTTTCTCCTGTGAGTTTAATAAGAATCAGCTCTTAAAAGTGGATTCACAGAGGGAATGAAATTGAGGGTGGATGGTGGAATGCTGCAAGGAAAATAAAAATCCTCCCTATTGGGATTAATCTTGGGACAAAAAAAGAAAAAAAAAAAAAAAACTTTTGAACTAGATTTAATATATTCAACAGCTAGTTCTCAGTTTGCCCGGGTCCTCACGAAGAAATAAATTATATATTATATGATTAGTAGGTAAAAACAGTATTTGTTGTTAGAACATTTATTACAACTTTTACAAAAGCCAGCCCCAGAATTTGGATGAAGACATCCATTTCAGAGAAGAAAATAAGCAAAATAACTTGAGGAAAATGTGACTAGAGCTCAATCTAATAGGAACAGAGGGTCCATATGAAGAAGTCATAATAGATAAAGTGAGAATTGGATTTGGGTCAATTTGGGGTGGGAAGTATTGCTACTTAAGAGCAATCCAGGAGCTTATTTAAGTCTATGAAGTAAAACTTCCTTCATGCTCTATTCCAATGAGAGGCTGTAGAAGAAGAGTATTCTGGGTAAACTGAGAGCTATCTGGGAAAATAAATAAATAAACCAAATCAGAGAGTGCCAAAGAGGTTTGTTTAATTAGAAATTTAACTGTGTCAGGTGGAAGAGATCCCAGGGGATGGAGATAACTTTTTTTTTTTTTCAAAGAGCACTCCATGTTAAAAATGAACAGTGTTTTAGATTAGACACCTGTGATGAAAGAAGTAGTTTCAGCCAAAGTAATTTAAATACATAAATATGTAAACACTCTTCAGTGAGGAAGAAACAAGGTTATCACAAACAAACCAATATCCAAACCCACTGCAGTTAAGGAGATTACTGCTCACAGGGACACTTCAGGACAGAGCAGAATTGCCCCACCAAGTTTCCAAGGCTATAAATCTTTAAGGAAGCCAACTGCCCAAACTTTCTCACACAAAGCAGATGGTGAGTTCTAACTGCAGACCTTTTGGATAGCAGCTGAGCCCTTTAACACTGTGCCACCAAGCCTCCTATTACCCCAAAAAGAAAGGTAAGTATGAAATATTTTATATTAATTTTCAACTTCAGTTCATGATATTATTAAAGTTAATGTTTAATATGGAGTAGCAAAAATATCATTAAATATTAAAGCACCTTATTTATGTTTCTGACTCTATTAAATAAATTTACCTTAAGCTGATTTTAAATAGTGATATTAACAACTTTAAAACACTGGAAATTTGAAAAATTGCTGTTTTTGTAAGAATATTAAATAATACTATAGGAAAATTTTATTTCCAGCAAAGACTTTGTAGCAAATAAGATTATATTTATGCATTTTAGTTCTGATATTTTAATGACATTTAAAGTAAAACAATCCATGAAATAAATCTACAACCACTAAAGAATCCAAGAAATATTTTCTTAAAAGAAAATGATATTTTATGTTAAATAATTCATAAAATAATATAAAGTTTTAAGTTCATACTGTTTTCCAAGTTAATTTTAGGGTCTATGTTCTAATTTATGTTAAAAACACAAACACAGCTGAGGTTTAGGTAGGGTGGCGGTGCCGACAATGACTAATATTTAACCGAATCGGAATCTCGTTAACCAAGGCCAGATTTATTGCCTCCAAGTGGCTTCTGACTCATAACCACCCTATAGGATAGAGTAGAACTGCCTCACAGGATTTCCAAGGCTGTAAATCTTACAGATTTCCAAGGCTATAAATCTTTATAGATTTCCAAGGCTGTAAATCTTTACAGATCTCCAAGGCTGTAAATCTTTACAGAAGCAGACTGCCACATCTGCCTGCCAGAGAGTGGCTGGTGGGCTTGGACTAAGGAACTTTTGATTAGCAGCTGAGCACTTAACCACTACACAACCAGAACTCTTTCAATATTGTTATGCATTCCATAATCATTTGGATTTTTCCAGGGAATGGATACTTAGATTTCAAATAAAAACATGAAAACATTAAGTTTTATTTCCCCTTAACTAATAAGAACTTAAATATTTTCAAGAAACAAGAATATTACAAATGTTTTTAGGAGAACACACAGGGTAAATCTCTGCTCTTTCCACCCTGTTCTTCTGAGAAAAGCTCAGATTTGTTATACATGGATAATTTCATCACCAAAAAGTAGAGTTTGTAAAATTAAAAATGTTGTTTCTTTTAGCACTCACAAGTCATTTTATTTAATTAACTAGAATTAAATTATTTTTTATTAAATGCTATCATTCTAAAAAAAATACATAAGGATATGGTTCTTTTGTCCTCTTGAATCTTAATCCTTCTCCCCCTCTTAAGGGTGATGCTTTCATTTTAACAATGTCCATTCCTTTATTTTAGTTCAGAACCAAACCCTGAGTACCACGTTAGGTGTACACCCATTTTCTGGGATCTATACTGATTTCAGGTAGGAATATAGTCACAGCCTTTACGTCTCAGATCATTTAGTATCAGTAAAAGAAAACGCATACAAATGGTATTACCCTAATTGCAATTCTGAGTGCTGAACAGTGATGGGTACTACCAGTGTTACGTGTCCACAAAGCAGAGGTAATGATATAAACTCAAATATTGGCAGAGAACTCATGGATAATTGTACTTTTTCAGTTGAACATTTTTGGAGTTTGTAACGTTTTGATAATTGTTTTTAAGATCTCACATCGTTCCCACAATAATCCAGTGATACAAAAGCAAAATATATTAGAGAGTATTGTTCATGTTGTATAGCATACTGAGTAAAATATTAGTTTTAATACCAATTAAAATAAATGAATGATAACGAGCAACTGTATAGATGACAATAATAGAGAACAATAAAACAATAATAATAGGCTATTATAAATGCCAGAACTTCTTCCAGATTTTTTACTTAAACGATTTAATTCACTTAACAACAATAAATGGTGATATAGTTGCTAGTCATTTTACAGTGGAGCAGAATGTGACATGGAAAGATTAATAAGCATACGTGGGGTCATCATACAGCTAGATGTTGGAACTATAATTCAGTTTCAGTCTATCTGGAAAATATTATTCTATAACAATGGCACTGAGCCCTGGTGACACAGTCCTTAAACACTTGGCTGATAATCAAAAGGTCAAGGGTTCAAACTCTCCAGCTGCTCAATGGAATAAAGACATGGCAATTGGCTTCCCTAAAGATTTACAGCCCTGAAAACCCTACGGGGCAGTTCTACTTTGCACTATAATGTAGCTACGAATTGGAATTGTCTCCTCAGCAGTATATATATATATATTTTTAACCATGGCATACCATACCTCTTCTCTACTTGGTGGGCAAGGTACAAACCCATTAGGATGGAGAGATGAGAAGCAGGGTGAGACAAGAGGAACCTTGCCTCTTGCAAAATTTAAGGAGGCACTCACTTTCAGAATTGTGCAAATGCAAGGAGGGCCCTGAGCCTTCTTAAATTTTGCACTTCAGGAGCTTCCCTAACTAGTCCTTGTCCTGACTATGATGAAAGTCAATGGTGAGAAAAACAGTCCCAACAAGGAACTCTAAATTACTTTATCAAATACATAACTAGGCAATATGTTAAATTCTAGGGCTACAGGCTTAAAGAACACATTATCATAGAACCATAACTAAAAAGTAATCAATTTAAAATTGGTAAATAGACAATATGTTTGGCCAATATTATCTCATTTAATTCTCACAAAGAAGTAAACCTTTGAAACTTTAAAAAAAAATGCTCAATATTGCAATTGAGTCAAACTCAAGTCCATTACAAAAAAAAAAATACTTATTTGCAGTCACAAAACTTATGTGCAGTTGGTCGAATTATCCATGTTTAGTGAGTCTGAATATCTTTAAATCTGAACAATAGTGAGTTTAGAAACAGTTACCTAAATTTGTCTGAGAAACAACAAAACATCATGTGGGGTGCACAGAGCACCCAATGGGTATAACTACAGCCAACATCATTCCTCCTACTGTCCCACATATAAACATTGATAACAAATACCCTCCATGCTACCCCTGTTTTCACAGGGTGAACAATTTTATTATTGGTATCTGAATCAATGTTCCCAGGACAATTTCCCTGAATAAAATCCTCTTATCTTGCCCACTTAATATCCTTCCAAAAGACATTTGTTTTATTCCCTACACAAAATGTAATACTCTCACACTTTTCTTTCTAAACTATCTAATGTGAACTGTATTATAGGAATCTATATGCTTAAAGGCGATCTGGTGGCACAGTAGTTAAGTGCTCAGCTGCTATCCAAAATGCTGGTAGTTCAAGTCTACCAGTGGCTCCTTGGAAACTCTATGTGGTAATTCTAATTGTCCCTATAGGGTCCCAGAGAGTCGGAATCGACTCAATGATGCTGGTATGGGTATATGCTTAAAATCATCAAGGGATGCGAGAAGGAAATGTTGAAATAGGCCATTGAAAATGTTTGTTAGAAGAGAGTTTATGATAAAGTGTTTGAGAAGCTTGATTCAGAAAATACATAGAGAACTATAATAGAATTGTCAAGAAGTGTAATTAATTTAAAGTGAGATTAGATGGCAAAGCTGAGGGTCCATCTCCAGCAGTTGCCATTTGCTCCAGTGCCTGTGCTGAGTCAGGTATAGCTTGATCTGTCCTGGGCTGTGTTCTAAAAGTATAAGGAAATGATCTTAAAATCACTGTGGATTTTGATTTAACAGGAGGATATGGGACATACATAACTAGTGTCATTCTTAACTTGCAAACCGTTGCAGTGATTATAAAATCCAACCCAGACACCTCAATACAATTTAGAGAAGAAAAAAGAGATACAGGAAGGTTAAGGAAATGCACACGTAAATTTCCCTTTTCAACAGATGAATCATCAAGAAAAACAAACCATCACAAGATAATCTAACCGAAATCATTGAATTTGTTCTCTTGGGCTTTGCTGACATGCCCCATCTCCAGTGGTTCCTTTTTGGATTGTTTTTAATCATCTATATCATTATCCTGATGAGCAATAGCACCATATTTCTAATAACAAAAATGGATCCTGCTCTCCAGAGCCCTATGTATTTTTTCCTGGCAAATTTTTCCTTCTTGGAAATCTGCTATGTATCAACTACTCTCACCAGAATGCTGATTAATATTGGGACCCAGAGAAGAAGAATTTCCTTAGTTGCCTGTGCTACACAGATGTGCTTTTTCCTTCTGTTCGGAGGCACAGAATGCTTGCTCCTGGCAGTGATGGCCTATGACCGCTATGTGGCCATTTGTGATCCTCTGGACTATCCTCTAGTCATGAACCCCAGGGTTTGCATTCAGCTGGTGACTGGGTCCTGGATCATTGGAATCCCAGTTGTGATAGGGCAGACATATCAGATTTTCTCTCTGCCTTTTTGTGGATCTAAACAAATTAACCACTATTTTTGTGATATCCCCCCAGTACTCAAGCTGGCTTGTGGGGACACCTTTGTAAATGAGATGTTGGTCTACACAGTTGCTGTGTTATTTGTCATGGTTCCATTTCTGTGGATACTGGGCTCCTACAGTAAAATCATCTCCATCATCCTGAAGTTGCCATTAGCCACAAGTCAAGCCAAAGCCTTCTCCACCTGCTCATCTCATCTAATGGTTGTGGTGTTATTCTTTGGATCAGCCATTATTGCCTACTTAAGACCTAACACTAGACACTCAGAGGGAACTGACAAAATGCTTTCTCTTTTCTACACTATCCTAACTCCTATGTTTAATCCCATGATATATTGTGTAAGGAACAAGGATGTCATAATGGCACTGAGGAAATTGCTCTGTAAATAACTCACTCTATTAAAGAATCAGTTTAATGTATAAAAATTGTTTTCTTTCATATTTTTAATTAAATTTCAAAAGATGTACACCTTTGACCATACCTTGTAATATGGATCGAATTTTGTACCCCAAAAATGTGTGTCAACTTGACTAGGCTATTATCTTCAGTATTGTAGTGCTAGTCCACCATTTTGTTTTATGAGCCTGAGACTTCTAGAAGGCAATTGGTTTGGTGATTTCCCTATGTGTTGTAAATCCTACCTTATGATGTTAATGAGGCAGGATTAGAGGCAGTTATGTTAATGAGGCAGGAGTCAGTCTACAACAATAGGTTGTATCTTGTGTCAATCTCTTTAGGGATAAAAGAGAGAAACTATCATAGAGACAGGGAGACCTCCTATCACCAAGAATGAAGAATCAGGAGGCAAGAGTGTTTTTTAGACCTGGGGTCCCTGCTCCAAGAAGCTTCTAGACCAGGGGAAAATTGATGACAAGGACCTTACCATGGAGCCAACAAGAGAGAAAGCTTCCCCTGGAGCTGTCCCTCTGAATTTGGAATTCTAGCCTCCTTGACTGTAAGAGAATAAATTTCTTTTTGTTAAGCTATACACTTGGGGTATTTCTGTTATAGCAGCACTAAATTAGTAAGACACCTTGTCTTCCCAAACAATCATTTCCAAGTAAATAATCTCTTATAAAAAATCTCTACTCAAATTATGTAAGTAATATATGTCTTAAAAAAATATGTATTAGCATATAGCAAATCATTATATTAGTAATTCTATAATTTCATTGTGCAATGTCATCCCTCAATAAGAATTTTTGCTTGGGCTGATTTAAGTTAGTCAGTTGTAATGTATAATCTATCACTTAAGGTAAAACATTATTAATTTCCATGAGTGCCCATAGAGTTGTGATACCCATTTTAAAAACCAGGTTTTGAAATATGCATTAATTAAAACTATGCAGTGTTCCTTAGGTATCCATGGGGAATTGGTCACAGGACCCCCAAAAATACTAAAATCTGTGGATACTCAAGTCCTTTATATAAAATGGGACAATATTTGCATATAACCTACTCACAAACTTCCATACACTTTAAATCACCTCTAGATTATCTATAATACCTAATACAATGCAAATGCTGTGTAAATATTTGTTATGCAGTCTTGTTTTGGGAATAGTGACAAGACATCAGGTGAACAATGAACTAACAATGAGTGCTGAAGAGAGAGACTGAAGATCTGTGACATGGTAGGAGGCTACAGCTGGGTATGCCTACACATCATTTCATTTGCATGGAATCAGTGTAGTGCTTTGCACAAGAACAATAATACTATAATCTTTATGATAAACCTGGACAAGCCTCTGTGAAGAAGTAACATTCAAACCAAGTCCTAAACAATTAGAAGGAGTAACTATGTAAAGAACACTTTAGGCAGATAAGCATGGAGATAAAGGTAGTGGCCTAATTATATAGCAGTCTTCCATTCCTGGTAAGAAATTTGAATTATTCCAAGTGCAGTGGGAATCCATGAAAGTGCTTTAGATCTTCTGTAGAGAACATCTACCAACCACTCCTTCGAAACCCTATGGGACAGTTCTACTCTCTCCTATAGGGTCACCATGAGGTAGAACCAACTCAAAGGCAAGGGGTTTGATTTTTTTGGTTGTTGCTGTTTTTTTTTTTTAATGGAAAACAAAAAAAAAATTAAAAAATGCAAATGTCTTAGAAAAGCACTGTAGAGGTTGGTGAGTGCCGTAATGAAACTTTCAAGTGTTTAAATCACTTAAGGCTGTAAACCAAGCCTTGAACAAGAATCAGATGAGATGGGAACCATATTAAGTAGCAGTTACTGCATTCTAAGATGGTAGTTGATTATTTATATATATATATGTCACTTGGTATCCAAGGGGGATTGTTTTTCATTATGTCTGCTGATACCAAAATCGGAAGATGCTCAATTCTGTTTTATAAAATGGTGTAATATTTGCATATAATGTATGCACACCTTCCCATACACTTTAAGCCATTTCTAGACTACCTATAATCCCTAATACAATGTAAATTCAATGCAAATATTTGTTATACAGTACTGTATTGTTTAGGGAATAATGTCAAGACAAGAGTCAAACAATGCTCAAACAAACAGTGCTAGAGAGAGACTGAGGACATGTGAAATTCTGACAGGCTATGTCAGGGAAAGCCTACACATCAGTTTATTTGCATGAATTTAGCATGGTGCTCAGAGCTTGCTGAATCCAAATTTTGCTATTGGGAACTTTTTGTTGTTGTTGTTCTACTTTTCCAAATGTGTTGAATGTCAGATGATTGGATCTGTGGATGGAGAATTCACAGAAACACAGGGCCAACTGCATACACATATATATCATTTATGCTATTAATTATAAATGATAATTATATATGATATTTATTATACATGTATGTATGTATACATATGTGTGTGTGTATCTATGTATGTATGTATGTACCTTGGTAGTGCAGTGGTTAAAGGACTCTGCAGATAACAAAAAATGGTCAACAGTTCAAACCCACCAGCCACTCTGCAGGAGAATGATGTGGGAATCTGCAAAGATTTACAACCTTAGAAACCCATAAGGCAGTTGTACTTTGCTCCATATGTTCTCTTTGAGTTGGAATCGACTCAATGGCTGTGTGTTTGGCTTTTGTATATATACACACACACACATAAACACTGTGAAGAATGGGAATTCCAGAGCACTTAGTTATGCTCATGAAAAACCTGTTTACAGACAATGATGCTGTCGTTCAAAGAGAACAAGGGGATACTGGATGATTTAAAGTCAGGAAAGGTGTGCGTCAGGTTATATTATTTCATCATACTTATTCAATCTGTATACTGAGCAAACAATCCAAAACACTGTACTATATGAAGAAGAATGGGGCATCAGGATTGAAGAAAGACTCATAGACAACCTCCATTATGCAGGTGGCACAACCTTGCTTGCTGAAAGTGAAGAGGACTTGAAGCAATTACTGATGAAGATCAAAGACTATAACCTTCAGTGTGGATTGCACATCAGCATAAAGAAAACAAAAATCCTCACAACGGGACCAATAAGCCCCATCATGATAAACAGAGAGAAGACTGAAGTTGTCAAGGATTTCATTTTACTTGGATTCACTATCAAAACCATGGAAGCAGCAGTCAAGAAATCAAATGACATATTGCATCAGGCAAAACAGCTGCAAAGGATCTCCTTAAGATGATAAAAAACAAAAATGACACTTTAAGGGACCAATATCTATATGTACTTTTATCGTATCTTTATATATATATATGTATAAAGTGTTAACACTCTCACAATATTTTATAGAAAAAAAAAACCACACACAAAGAGTTTGCATAATTTTTCCTACTTCACACACATGTTCTGAAAACCCTGGTGGCTTAGTGGTTAAGTGCTACAGCTGCTAACCAAACTTTTTGGCAGTTTGAATCCACGAGGATCTACTTGGAAACTCTATGGGGCAGTTCTACTCTGTCCTATAGGGTCACTATGAGTCAGAATCGACTTGATGGGAATGGGTTTTTTTTTTTTTTTGTACCCATGTTCAGAACCCCTGCTAGAGCAGTGTTTAGGCGCTATGGGTACTAACCAAAAAGAGGGCAGTTCGAATTCACCAGCTGCTCCTTGAATAACCTATATGACAGTTTCTACTTTGTCCTGTAATGTTGCTATGAGTTGGACTGACTTGATGGAAACAGGTTTGGTTTTTAGGTTTTTACCCATAATCTGTTTATAGACTTGGGTTTGAGATAGGCCTTCACCACTTAAGTTTTGTTTGACTTGGGAAATTATTTCATCCTTCAATGTCACTTTTTATATTTGAAAAAAAAATATATGATCCTTGCAGTGTTTTTGTGAGAATTAACATGCTTTAAAAAAAAAAAAAAGTTGAGCACACCTAACATGGATTTAGTTTATCACGTGACATTGTTACAGTCTGAATTATGACCACATTTGTAATTAAGGAATTTCCTTAACATATTTCCTTATCTACAATGTTAAAAATAAAGATATCATGGAGACAAATAGAAAATTAATTAATCATCACCAAACTGGGTTCACACTCGGTATAATCCAAATAAGTTTTTGTTTATGCCTTATTTCCAACCACTTTTCATAGATATATTGTTCACTCTTTTTTTAATGTTATCTAAGTCAATTGTTGGTGTTAGCTAACATCAGGTCAGGGTCTGACTCATGGAAAATTCATGTGTTACAGAATAGAGCTGTGCTCCATAAGGCTTTATTAAAGATTGCCTATTCTATGATTTTCAATCCTTTGCATGCTTTACAGTCATCTCAGGGGTGATATAAAAGTGTTGAATTCTGATTCATTTGCTCTGAGGTAGTGTCAGAAAAAAACTTTCCTTGGAGACTATATCAATCAGGATGGAGAAGTACAGACCAATATTTAGGGACTCAATACTTATTGTTTGACTTTCAGTTGTTGCTTAATAATAAAAGAACTGCAAATGCATATCGTAACTACCTTTACTGTATCCTCACAATCAATTCTTTTGATTCAGGAATTGTATAGAGCACAATTTTCTATTTCGCCTTAACAACCTTATTTTATTTCAAATAATGGAAAAGTTGAGGTTTGCATTATTGAAAATATTATCAGATTCTTAAGGAGGAAAATGTTAAAAATATTAGTACCTCTTTATATGCATCCTCATTTTTTGAGGATAAACGTAAGATAGTTCAATTAAGTGTTGAAAATAATACTGTATGTCAAGAAACAGTTCAGTTTACTTCAAGTGTTATATCCAAAATGATTTTCCAAGAGGTAATCAGAGAGGATTTCCCAGACCTGCACAGAGAATCAAGCCTGCAACTATAGGAAGCTACACGAAACCCAATCAGAAGAGACACCAAATGATCAACTCCATGCCACAGCCAAATCAAATTCTTGAAATCCAAAGACAGGGATTGAATTCTGAAAGTGGCAAGAAAACAACACAATACAACATATTGACAAAGACTTTCACCCAGAGCTGACAGAAAGAGACAGTCTTCCTCTAGATCTGACACCCTGAATTTGGACTTCCAGCCTCCCAGACTGAGAGAATAAACTTCTATTGGTTAAAGCCATCCACTTGTGGTACTTCTGTTACAGAAACACTACATAACTAAGACAGAATCTGGTACCGGGAATTGTTCCAGAGAAATAAAATTATAAAGATGAGTTTTCTAAATGGGTTCTCAAGTCTGGTTAGTCTTAAAGATATTGATGACTCTGCTCCCAGTAGTAAAGAGTGAACTGCTAATCCATGGTGTGAGGTGGCCATGCAAATATGGAAAGTATCACCACCAACAGATGAGGTATTGGGGAAAGGTGAGGCTTGGGTGATTTTATGTGTGATAGCTTTCTAGAATTTTGTCAGAATGAGAAGTATAAAGAAGCTAGTTGGTTGGTCCTACTTTTGCTAGATAAACTTGTAAAAGAAAGAGATGAGCTCAGGGCTTCAGAGGCAAAGGTAAAGTGCTGCATAAACAACCATAAAGATTCCACTAGTACCTTGAAAGAAAGTCTTATTTCTTGAAGATGCTGTTGTTGTTAGGTGCCGTTGAGTTGATTCCAACTCATAGCCACCCTACATACCACAGAAGGAAACACTGCCAGGTCCTGCAACTTGCTCACAATCATTGTTATGCTTGAGCCCGTTGTTGTAGCCACTGTGTCAGTCCATCTCGTTGAGGTCTGGAAGTGCTGACTCATCTATGCCAAGAACTTTAGATGACAGCTACCTGGTCAACTGACTAGAAGAGATCCATACTTATGCCTATTCCCAAGTAAGGTGATCCAACCGAATTTGGAAATTATTGAACGATATCATCAATATCACATGCAAGCAAAATTTTGCTGAAGATCATTCAAAAGCAGCTGCAACAATATATACACAGGGAACTGCCAGAAATTCAAACTGGATACAGAAGAGGATGTGGAACCAGGGATATCATTGCTGATGTCAGATAGTTCCTGGCTGAAAGCAGAGAATTCCAGAAAGATGTCTACCTGTGTTTTATTGACTATGTAAAGGCATTTGATTGTGTGGATCATAACAAATTATGGATAGCATTGTGAAGAACGGGAATTCTGGAACACTAAATTATGCTCATGATGAATCTGTACATAGATCAAGAGGTAGTCGTTCGGACAAAAGAAGGGAATATTGTGTGGTTTAAATTCAGGAAAGGTGTGTGTCAGTGTTGTATCCTTCAGCTGTACCTATTCAATTTATATGCTGAACATATAATCTGAGAAACTGTCCTATAAGAAGAATAGGACATCAGGTTTGGAGGAAGATTCATTAACAAACTGCATTATGTAGATGACATAACCTTGCTTGCTGAAAGTGAAGAGGACTTGAAGCACTTACTGATGAAGATGAGAGGCCACAGCCTTCAGTATGGATTACATGTCAACATAAAGAAAACAAAAATCCTCGCACCTGGGCCAAGAACCAATATCATGATAAATAGAGAAAAGATTGAAGGCGTCAAGGATTTCATTTTACTTGAATCCACAATCAACACCCTCGGAAGCAGCAGTCAAGAAATCAAAAGACACATTTGTATCAGGCAAATCTGCCACAAAAGACCTTTAAAAAGTTTTGAAAAGCAAAGGTGTCACCTTGAAGAATAAGGTGTGCCTGACCCAGCCATGGTGTTTTCAATTGACTCACATGCATGTGAAAGCTGGAGGATGAATAAAGAAGACTGGATAAAAATTGATTCCTTTCGATCGTGATGCTGGCAAAGAATATTGAATATATCATAAACTGCCAAAAGTACAAGCAAATTTGACTTGGAAGGTGTACAACCAGAATGCTCCTTACAGGCAAGGACTTTGGACTTGTTATCAGGAGAGATCAGTCCATGGAGAAGGACATCATGCTTGGTAGGGTACAGGATCAGTGAAGGAGAGGAAGATGCTCGATGAGATGGATTGACACAGTAGCTGCAACAAAGAGCTCAAGGGTACGAAGAAATGTGAGGATAGGAAAGGACGTGGCTGTGTTTCTTTCTGTGGTACACAGGGTTGGTATGAGTCAAATTCAACTCCTTGGCCTCTAACAACAACAACAACAGAGAATCTTTTGATGCGTTAATTAAGGGAGTACTCCAAATGGAAAGGCAAGAGCATTAAATAAATACTTGTATCTATACACAGAACAAAATAACTAAATTAATAAAATATGAGACAGAGGTTTCCAAATATGCAACAACACGGACAATTATGAGGGTGAAGCATATGGCATTTTCAAGGAATAAATTCAGTAATTAAATACCACAAACAATACAACATGCATTTTATAAGAAATAAGCACAAAGAAAACTTATCAAGGTTGAATACTGATGTTAATGGAGACACACCAACATAAATGAGGGAGGGATGAGCATATCAGAAATAAGTTTGTTTTGTTAAGTTTATATATTAACAGTTGTTCATTGTTGCAATTATAAGTTGTGTAATGTAATATATGTGGTAAACACTAAGAAATAGTCAAGGAAAAACCTTCATGAGAAAAGAAGAAAAAATGCAAAGAGGTTCATCACAAGAAAGCAACCATGTACAAACAAAAACAGAAAAATCAGAGTATAAAATCAAAGAAGACACAAAACATTCAAAAACAAACAGCAAAATGAGTGAGGTAGACACTTCCTTTTCAGTAATGTACTTAAATGTAAATGTTCCTTTTCAGTAATGAATTTAAATGTAAATGGTCTAAATACCCCATGCAAAAAGAAAAGAGCAGCAGAATAGATTTAAAAAAAAATGATCCATCCTTCTGCTGTCTACACAAAACACACCGTAGTCATAGGACAGAAACAGACTGAAAATAAAAGGGTGGAGAAAAATATTCCATGCAATCAACAAAAAATTAACAGGGGGTTGGCCATACTAACATCAGATAAAATAGACTTTAAATCAAAACCTATTACAAGAGATAAAGAGGGACATTACATGATAATAAGAGGGTCAATTAGCACATACATATAACAATTCTAAATATATACGTACATAACTGCAATGCACCAAAGTACATGCAAAAAATACTGATTAATAGGAAACAGAAATAGTCAACTTCACAATACTATTAGGGGACTTCAACACACCACTTTAAGTTACAGACAGGATATCTAAAAAGAAGATCACTAAGGAGATCGAGAACTTAAGTAAAGCCATAAACCAATTGGACCTAACGGATAACACAGAATACTCCACTCAGCATCAGAACAATACCCATTCCTCTCCATTATACATGAATCATTTTCCAGAACGGACCATATGCTAGGATAAAATAAGTCTCAAAAATTTAAAAAAAGACTGAAATCATAGAAAGCATATTCTCTGTTCATAATGGTGTGAAGCTACGAATCGACAACAGACAAAGCAGTGAAGTAAAATCAAACAAACCAAACACAAAAAACAAACAAACAAAAAAATCGTGGAAATAAAATACTACTAAAACCTGAGTCATAGAAGAAATCATAAGCGAATTTACAAAATTCCCAGAATCAAATGAAAATGGAAACACAACATGTAAACCTTTGCTACACAGTAAAAGGAGTACTCAGAAATTCATAGCAATACAACACCTATATTAAAAAAAAAAAAGATCCAAAATCATTAACTTTAACTGACAGCTTGAACAAATAGAAAAGGAAGAGCAAAAGTAGCCAAAAGTTACCAGAAAAAAAGGAATAATAAAGATCAGGGCAGAAATAAACTGAATAGAAAATAGAAAAACAGTAGAAAGAATCAACAAAACCAGAAGTTGGTTCTTTGAAAGGATCAGTAAAATACACAAACCACTGGCTTGATTGATAAAGGGAAAAAACAAAACAAAAGAGGCAAAATGACCAAAATAAGAAATGAATTTGATGACATGAATCCTATCCAACAGAGGTACAGAAGATCATAACTGCTTACTATGAAAAGCTGTATTCCAATAAATTTGAAAACCTGAATGAAATGGACAAATTCCTAGAAACATACTACCTACCCAAACTAACACAAACAGAGGTAGAAAATTTACACAGATCCATTACAAAAGAAGAGGTTGAAGATATCATCAGAAAGCTGCCAACAGAAAAAAGCCCAGTACCAAATGGCTACAGTGGATAATTCTATCAGATTGACATCAATCCTGCTTGATCTGTTATTATAAAAGAGAAAGAAATACCAGCAATCCTTATCTATGAAGCCAGCCTAACCATGATACCTAAGCCAGGCAAAATATCACAGAATAAGAAAATTGCAGACAAATTTCCCTTAGATACATAGATGAAAAGATTTTCAACTAAATTCTAGAGCATAGACCTCAGCAACATATCAAAAAAATCATTTACCACGGTTAAGTGGATTCATATCAAGATTACAAGGGTGATTCAAACTTAGAAAATCAATTTAATACACTACATAAATAAAACAAAGAAAAGAACCATACGACCCTATCAATTGATGCAGAAAATGCATTCAATAAAATTCAACATCCTCTCCTGATAAAAACTCTCATTAAAATAGGTATAAAAGGGAAATTTCCCAAAATAATTAAGAGTATATATGCAAAGCCAATAGCCAACATTATACTCAAAGGAGAAAAGCAGAAATCCTTCACTTTGAGAAGAGGATTGAGACAAAGATGCCCATTATCACCACTCTTATTCAGCATCTTACTCAAAGTCCTAGCCATTGCAATAAGAAAAGAAAGAGAAATAAAAGGTAAACAAGTCAGACAGGAAGATGTAAAACCGTATTTGCAGATGACATGATCCTATACATGGAAAATCCTAGAGACTCCACAAGAAAACTATTAGAACTAATAGAAGAATTTAGCAACTTTGCAGGGTATAAGAAAAAAAAAAAAAAAGAGCAAGACAAAAAAATCAGTTGTGTTCCTCTACACTAACAAAGACTGCTCCAAGAAAGAAATCAAGCACAATACCATTTACAATAGCCTCTATATTGACAAAATACCTAGGAATTAACCTAACCAGGAACATAAAAGATTTCTAAAATGAAAATTATTAAACACCACTACAAGAGACTAAAAGAAACTTACATAAATGAAAATATGTCTAGTGCTCATGAATTGTTATACTTAGCATAGTGAAAATGTCAGTTCTATCAAAGCGATCTTCAGATACAATGCAATCCCAATAAAAAACCAACGACATTCTTTACTGAAATGGAAAAACTAATGATCAACATCATACGCAGCAGAAAGAAACCCCTGATAGACAAAGCAATTGTAGAAAAAGAACAAAGCAGGAGGCCTCATATCCCTCAATATTAAAACATACTATGCAGCTTTTTTTTCTACGTAGCCACTCTAATCAAAACAGCCTAGTATGTGTTCATTGATTTTCAAATAGAATAATAAACCTAAAAAAATAAAAGAATAGGAGAAGGAAAAAAGAGACAAATAGGACCCCATAAAAATTAGAAACTTGAGGCAGGGCCAAGATGGCTGACTAGGTAGAAGCTGCCTCAAATCCCTCTTGCAACAAAGACTTGGAAAAACAAGTGAATCAATCACATACATGACAATCGACAAACCCTGATCATCAAACACAGATCTAAAGAGTTGACCTAAGTGACGGAGACTGAGAATGAACAGCCATGGGGAAGCAGTGACTGTTTTCAGAGCCTGGAGCCAGCATCCCAGTCAGGAAACCTTGGCGCCGGGCTGGGCTTTGGATTGGGCGCAGAGGAGCTGAGCACGACATCCTGTGACGGCGCAAACACAGGGCGCAGCCCCAGCCCCCTGAACTGACCTAGAGGGAAGCCCATCCAGTGTATGCAGGCAGTGCAGCGACGCGGCAGACAGGAGGAGAAGTCACCGGGAGGCAGTGACTAGTTTTGGAGCCAGGATGCGGCATTCCAGCCGGGAAACCTTGGCGTTGGGCTTTGGATTGGGAGTGGAGGAACTAACCGTGGCTTCTGAGACAGCGCAAGCACAGGACACGGGCCTGACCCTCGAGGGCAATCTCTACTCAGCCAGCGCACACAGTCAATGCGCCCCTTGGGAAGCTCAGATAAAACAGTCATCCCAAGCAAGATAAGAAACTTTGTCTATATTCCGGGGTGCTACTCTCTCCTATTTATCTGAAGCCTCCCCTCCCTTCCCAGCCAGATTCATTAACATTGGAATTTCCTGAGCCAGAGAGAAAACTGCTCTGTGGTTTTTCTTTCCTTTTTTTTTTTTTTTGGTCTTTTCCTAACCCATTCTCTTGGCCTGAGAGAAGCAGCTACAAAAAACCCAGGGACCAAAAATCCTTCCCTAATTGGACTAAAAACACAGAACCAGCTCCAGGCAAGCATATGTGATCCACAGTCTTGGGCTTTCATCCCTACAGGGAACAAGGTGGCTATTATAATGCAAAGGCTTTTCTGATAGGGATCTGACTGTAATTGTTTTAGCGGATTACTGGAAAGAAAGTTTCCCAGGTCTGATACCTCTGCGTATTCAACAGAGCCCTCACTGACCCACAACAGGGAACTGAGGGCTGAGGCTCCCCCCAGACCACCTAGCCTCCTGCCTTAGGGGTCTAAGGAGGGTGACACCTACCAATCTGTAGGGGTACTTGCATTGGGGGCCTAAGGTACAGCTGCACAGCCCACCCACCAAAGTGCTTTAGGTATAGAGACACACCTACCTCACTGGCACTTGGGGGAAGCCTGTCAGCATCCTGTCCCCCCCTAGAGTGTGAACCCCTGCTGCTACTAGAATCTGGTGCACACAACTATCACCACTACTTCTCTAGGTGGATAGGTGACAGTCTGCACCACACACTTGATGACCCAAAATCAGATTCTACTCAAGAATAGTGAATGGACTCAGGCTTATATATCTGGTTACAGCCCAAACCAGCTGATAATAGGACATAAGTGACTCAAGGGCTACAACAATCAAGACAGCACAATCTAGTAGCTCATCTACATATATTGAAAGAAAAAAAACAAGATAAGACTCAGTGAGCAAATATAGAATAAATCACTGCAATATCTTAGTGATGGCTTGGAGACAGCAGTCGATATCAAACCACATAAAGAAGCAGACCATGATTGCTTCTACAACTCCTCAAACTAAAGAATCAAAATCTTTCCCAAATGAAGATACAATCCTGGAATTGCCAGACACAGAATATAAAAAACTAATTTACAGAATGCTTCAAGACATCAGGGATGACCTCAGAAATGAAATAAGGCAATCTACAGAAAAAGCCAAGGAACACACTGATAAAGCAGTTGAAGAACTCAAAAAGATTATTCAAGAACATAGTGGAAAAATTAATAAGTTGCAAGAATCCTTAGAGAGATAGCATTCAGAAATCCAAAAGATTAACAATAAAATTACAGAATTAGACAACTCAATAGGAAGTCAGAGGAGCAGGCTCAAGCAATTGGAATGCAGAGTGGGAAATCTGGAGGACCAGGGAATTAACACCAATATAGCTGAAAAAAAGTCAGATAAAAGAATAAAAAAAAATGAAGAAACCCTAAGAATCATGTGGGACTCTATCAAGAAGAATAAATTGCGTGTGATTGGAGTCCCAGAACAGGGAGGGATAACAGAAAACTCAGAGAGAATAGCTGAAGATCTGTTGGCAGAAAACTTCCCTGACATCATGAAAGACGAAAGGATATCTATCCAAGATGCTCATCGAACCCCATTTAAGATTCATCCAAAAAGAAAATCACCAAGACATATTATCATCAAACTTGCCAAAACCAAAGATAAAGACAAAATTTGAAAAGCAGCCAGGGATAAAAGAAAGGTCTCCTACAAAGGAGAATCAATAAGAATAAGTTCAGACTACTCAGCAGAAACCATGCAGTCAAGAAGGCAATGGGATGACATATATAGAGCACTGAAGGAGAAAAACTACCAGCCAAGGATCATATATCCAGCAAAACTCTCTCTGAAGGTGAAATTAAGACATTTACAGATAAACACAAGCTTAGAGAATTTGCAAAAACCAAACCAAAGCTACGAGAAATACTAAAGGAAATTGTTTGGTCAGAAAACCAATACTATCAGAAACCAGCACAACACAAGGTCACAGAACAGAACATCCTGATATCAACACAAATAGGGAAATCACAAAAACAAATTAAGATTAACTTTAAAAAAAAAAAAAAAAAAAAAACTCTCAAAACAGGGGATCATTGAAGTCAGTATGTAAAAGATCACAATAATCAAAAAGAGGGACTAAATACAGGTGGCATAGAACTGCCAGATGGAGAGGGATACAAGGCAATATAGGACAATACAAGTTAGGTTTTTACTTAGAAAAATAGGGGTAAATATTAAGGTAACCACAAAGAGGTATAACAACTCCATAACTCAAAATAAAAACCAAGAAAAAGATAACTCAGCAAATATGAAATCGACTACTATGAAAAAGAGGAACACAATTTACAAAGAAAAATGTCTCAGCACAAAAAAGTAAGTGGAAAAATGAAATTGTCAACAACACACATAAAAGGGCATCAAAATGACAGCACTAAACACATACTTATCTATAATTACGCTGAATGTAAATGGACTAAATGCACCAATAAAGACAGAGAGTCTCAGACTGGATAAAGATACATGATCCGTCTATATGCTGCCTACAAGAGACACATCTTAGACTTAGAGACACAAATAAACTAAAACTCAAAGGATGGAAAAAAATATATCAAGCAAACAATAAGCAAAAAAGAAGAGGAGTGGCAATATTAATTTCTGACAAAACAGACTTTAAAGTTAAATCTACCACAAAGAATAAAGAAAGAGACTACATAATGATTAAAGGGACAATTGACCAGGAAGATATAACCATATTAAATATTTATGCACCCAATGACAGGGCTGAAAGATACATAAAACAAACTTGAACAGAACTGAAAAGTGAGATAGACACCTCCACAATTATAGTAGGAGACTTCAACACACCACTTTCAGAGAAGGACAGGACATCCAGTAAGAAGCTCAATAGAGACACAGAAGACCTAATTACTACAATCAACCAACTTGACCTTATTGACTTATATAGAACACTCCACCCAACTGCTACAAAGTATACTTTTTTTTTTCTAGCGCATATGGAACATTCTCCAGAATAGACCACATATTAGGTCATAAAACAAACTTTTGCAGAATCCAAAACATTGAAATATTACAAAGCATCTTCTCAGACCACAAGGCCATAAAGGTGGAAATCAATAACAGAAAAATTAGGGAAAAGAAATCAAATACTTGGAAACTGAACAATACCCTCCTGAAAAAAGATTGGGTTATAGAAGACATTAAGGAGGGAATAAGGAAATTCATAGAATGCAACGAGAATGAAAAGACTTCCTATCAAAACCTCTGGGACACAGCAAAAGCAGTGCTCAGAGGCCAATTTGTATCAATAAATGCACACATACAAAAAGAAGAAAGAGCCAAAATCAGAGAACTGTCCCTAGAACTTGAACAAATAGAAAGTGACCAACAAAAGAATCCATCAGGCACCAGAAGAAAATAAATAATAAAAATTAGAGCTGAACTAAATGAATTAGAGAACAGAAAAACAATTGAAAGAATTAACAACGCCAAAAGTTGGTTCTTCGAAAAAATTAACAAAATTGATAAACCATTGGCCAGACTGACTAAAGAAATACAGGAAAGGAAACAAATAACCCGAATAAGAAACAAGATGGGCCACAACAGACCCAACTGAAATTAAAATAATCGTATCAGATTATTATGAAAAATTGTACTCTAACAAATTTGCAAACCTTGAAGAAATGGATAAATTCCTAGAAAAACACTACCTACCTAAACTAACACAATCAGAAGTAGAACAACTAAATAGACCCATAACAAAAAAAGAGATTGAAATGGTAATCAAAAAACTCCCAACCAAAAAAAAGCCCTGTCCTGGATGGCTTTACTGCAGAGTTCTACCAAACTTTCAGAGAAGAGTTAACAGCACTACTACTAAAGGTATTTCAAAGCATAGAAAATGATGGAATACTACCTAACTCATTCTATGAAGCCAACATAACCCTGATACCAAAACCAGTTAAAGACACCACAAAAAAAAAAAGAAAATTACAGACCTATATCTCTCACGAACATAGATGCAAAAATCCTCAACAAAATTCTAGCCAATAGAATTCAACAGCATATCCAAAAAATAATCCACCATGAGCAAGTGGGATTTATACCAGGTATGCAATATTTTTCAATATTAGAAAAATAATCAAGGTAATCCACCGTATATATATAAAACAAATGACAAAAACCACATGATCTTATCAATTGATGCAGAAAAGGCATTTGACAAAGTCCAACACCCATTCATGATAAAAACTCTCAGCAAAATGGAAATAGAAAGAGAAATCCTCAACATAATAAAGGGCGTCTATACAAAGCCAACAGCGAACATCATCCTTAATGGAGAGAGCCTGAAAGCATTTCCCTTAAGAATGGGAACCAGACAAGGATGCCCTTTATCACCGCTCTTATTCAACATTGTGCTGGAAAGTCCTAGCCAGAGCAGTCAGGTTAGACAAAGAAATAAAGGGCATCCAGATTGGCAAGGAAGAAGTAAAATTATCTCTATTTGCAGATGACATGATCTTATACACAGAAAACCCTAGGAATCCTCAAGAAAACTACTGAAACTAACGGAAGAGCTCAGCAGAGTTTCAGGTTACAAGATAAACATACAAAAATCAGTTGGATCAATGAGTCTCAATCCACCTGGATCAAAGGTGAATGAAGAACACCAAGGTCACAAGGTAATTATGAGCCCAAAAGACAGAAAAGGCTGCATGAACTGGAGACTACATCATCCTGCGACCAGAAGAACTAGGTGGTGCCCGGCCACAACTGATGATTGCCCTGACAGAGAGCACAACAGAGAACCCCTAAAGGAGCAGGAGAACAGTGGGATGCAGACCCCAAATTCTCATAAAAAAAACAGACAATGGCCTGAGACTAAAAGAATCCCAGTGGCCATGGTCCCCAAACCTTCTGTTGGCCCAAGACAGGGACCATTCCCAAAGCCAACTTATCAGACATGGATTGGACTGGACAATGGGTTGGAGAGAGATGCTGATGAGGAATGAGCTACTTGCATCAGGTGGACACTAGAGACTATGTTGGCATCTCCTGTCTGGATGGGAGATGGGAGGGTAGAGGGGGTTAGAAACTGTCAAAAGGGTCACGAAAGGAGAGACTGGAAGGAGGGAATGGGCTGAGTTATTATGGGGAGAGTAAGTGGGAGTATGTAGTAAGGTGTGTATAAGTTTATATGTGAGAGACTGACTTGATTTGTAAACTTTCACTTAAAGCGCAATAAAAATTATTTTTTAAAAAAGAATATTTATAGACAAAATTAGTACTTTATCTGAGATATGACTTATAGTTATTTTTCCCACTTTATTAGTTATATTTTGGCATGGCTTTTAGTTCTTTTTTTTAGCATGTGCAAATATTTACTTTTACATAGTTGATTATTTTTCAATATATTTTTGTCCTGCATTCTAAATTTTAGTCATAACTTTACAAGTCTTCCTTATTCTAAAATATTTTAAAAAATCTCTCTCTTAGAATTATTTTATTGTATAATTTTTTTTTAATTTCCTGCTATGGTAATAAGTATTAATAAAAAATGTATCTTTTTTTCTCAAATTCTGTTCAAGTATCCCAATAACATTTGCTTTAAAATTCCATATTTTGCCTATTTCATTTGCTATTCTTATAATATTATATATTCTTATGTATATTTGCATTTTGCATTTATCCCATGAGAAGATTTTGCTATTTATGCACAATATCCAAAAAAAAAAAAAAAAAAGCAAACTCATTGTCATCAAGAAAATTCCAACTCATACAGCCCTATAGAACAGAGTAGAACTGCCTTATAGGGTTTCCAAGGACTGACTGGTGGATTCGAATTTCTGAATTTTTAGATTAGCAGTTGAGCTCTTAACCACTGTAGCACCAGTACTCCACGTGCAATTTTGGGACTTTAGAATTCCCTTTTATCTTAGTTACTTCTGGAATATGCACCTACTGTAGCTCAGGTCTGGGGGGCATTTCACCCCATTGCTATGCTCTGCCACACCTGATTCCCATGGCAGGCCTTTCTCATCACCCACTCTTCATACACCTTCCATGTTTTCAAGGTCATACTTCCTGTTACCTTTCAATTAACTTCCCTAATCACTTTCACATGATGTTCCTGGAGAAAGATTGTAGGTAATTATAAACCTTAGAAATCACTGCTTAATAATAGGAAGTAACATTCTGTTTTCATAAAGGGAAATTTGGGTTGAGGCCAATATTCTTAAACTACCTTAGTCTATGTTCTCTAGAGAAATAAAATCAGTGAAGCATGTATATATACACATACATACATATATGTGTATATATATGTATGTATATATACACATATATATGTATATATACACATTATAGAGAGAAAAAGATTTATTTCAAGGAAATTACTCACCCAGTTGTAGAGCTGGCAAGTCCCTGGGTCAGGCATCAGGGGCTGATGAACCCAAGATCCACAGATCAGAGGGCAGGTTGATGGCTCACAGCACGAAGACTTGAGAAATCCAAGATCAGCCAGTAAGATGGGAGGCTGCTAGTCCAAATACCAAGAACTGGAAGACAGATGCTGATGATCCAAATGCAGGATCCAGGGCAAAGCAAAAGCCAGTGAACTTCGCCAGAAAATCCACATTTATTAGATACAGGCCACACCCCCAAGGAAACTCCTTTTTAACTGATTGGCTACCAACAGCAGATCCCATCATGGAGGTGAGCACATCATATCAGATCTCATCATGGAGGTGATTATATCATTATATGACTGCCAAAATACACCATAATTGCCAAGCCACTGAGATTCATGTCTCAGCAAGTTGATACACAATCTTAAGCATCACTCAGATTTGAAGCCTTGAAAGGTAAGTATTTTATAATAACAGACTACTGACCTAGAGTCTTGCCTCTAATTTCAGCCGGACTTATGTCAGAATCTTATTTTCTCCTAAGTGAATTTAACGGGAATCACCCCTTAAAAGTGGATTCACAGAGGCAATGAAATTGAGGATGGATGGTGGAATGCTGCAAGGAAAATAAAAGGTCTCCCTGTTGGGATTAATCTTGGGACAAAAAATAGTTTTGAACTGGATTTAATATATCCAACAGCCAGTTCTCAGTTTGCCCAGGTTGTCCTGAAGAAATAAATTATATATTATATGATTAATGGATACAAATATTCTTTGTTGTCAGAACATTTATTACAGTTTTTACAGAAGCCAGCCCCAGAATTTGGATGTCAGAGAAGAAAATAAGCAAGATAAGTAGAGGAAAATGTGACTGGAGCTCAATCTAACAGGAACAGAGAGTCCATATGAAGCAGTCATAGTAGATGAGGGGAGAATTGAATTTGGGTCAGTTTTGGGCGGGAGGTATTGCTCAGTTAAGGGCAATCCAGGACCCTATTCAAGTTTATGAAATAAAACTTCCTGCACACTCTATTCCATTGAGAGGCTGCAGAAGAACAGTATTCTGGATGGACTGAGAGCTATCTGGGAAAATGAATAAATAAACCAGAGAATGCCAATGAGATTTGTTTAATTAGAAACTTAACTGTATCAGGTGGAAGAGATCTCAGCAGGTAGAGATAACTATCTGGTATTTAAAGGGCATTCCACATTTGAACTGAGTACACTGTTTTAAAGGTGGGTTGAATACCATTGATTAAACAAGTTGTTTCAGCCAAAGAAACGCTCTTCAGGGAGGACAAAACAAGATTATCACAAACAAATCAAAACCCAAATCCACTGCTGTCAAGTCAATTACGACTCCCAGCGAACCTTCAGGACAGAGTATAACTGCTTCATCGGGGTTCCAAGGCTGTAAGTGGTGATGGACGCAGGCTACCATAACTTTGTCCTGCGACTGGATGGTGGGTTCTAACTAATAGCAGCCGAGCAAGTTAACCACGGAGCCACCAGGGCTCCTATTATCAAAAATAAGAATGGTAAATATGAAATGTTTTATATCAATATTGAGCTTTTTATATTAATATTGAACTTTAGGTCATGATATTATTAAAATCAATATTTAATATACAGTAGCAAATGTGCTGTCTTATTAAAACAGTGTCTTTATATTTCTGACTCTATTAAATATGATTTACCTTAAACAATGATTTTAGATAAACCAAACCAAACCAAACCCAGTGCCGTCGAGTCGATTCCGACTCATAGCGACCCTATAGGACAGAGTAGAACTGTCCCATAGAGTTTCCAAGAAGCACCTGGTGGATTCGAACTGCCAGCCCTTTGGTTAGCAGCCGTAGCACTTAACCACTACGCCTCCAGGGTTTTCATGTTTTTAAATTAAAAAAAAAAAAAGAAATAGTGATAGTTAATTACTTTGAGACACCGAAAATTAGAAAACCTGCTATGTTATTTTAAGAATACTAAATAACAATTTTTTTTTTTAAATAACATTATAGGAAAACTTCATTTCTATCAAAGGCTTTGTAGCAAATAAGTATCATATTTATGTATTTTAGTTCTGATGGCATTTTAAGAAGACATTTAAAGTAAAACAATCCATGAAATAAATTCACATTAGTTGAGGAATCCAAGAAATATTTATTAAAAAAAAAAATCATATTCTTACATTAAAGAATGTATACAATAATGTAAAGCTTTAAGTTTATATTGGTTTTCAGATTAATTTCAGGGTTTATGTTTCTAATTTATATTAAAAATACTAACAGCTGAGGTTTAGATAGAGTGGGGACATTGACAGTGACATATCCATCTGAATCATAAAAATTGTTAACCAGTGCAAACTCTTTGCCTCCCACTGGCAATACAGGATAGAGTAAAGGGAAGATAGGATAGCGTAGAACTTCCATATCTTCCTCCCATATAGTGGCTGTTGAGTTTGAACTATCGACCTTTCGGTTAGCAGCCGAAAACTTAACCACTGAGCAACCAGGACTCAGTCAGAATATGATTACACGTTCCTTAATCATTTAGAATTTTTCCGGGGGATGGGTGCTTAAATCTCAAATAAAAATATGATAACATTAAGTTTCATTTCCCTTAAAGTAATAAGACCTTAAACATTTCCAAGAAAGAAGAGTAATATAGATAGTTTTGGGAGAACACACAGGGTAAATCTCTGCTCTTTCTACCTTGTTCTCTTGAGAAAACCATAGACAAATCATATATTTAATGTTATATGTGGATAATTTCATCACCAAACACCTGAGTTTGTACAATTAGAAATGCTATCTCATTTAGCACTCAAAGTCATTGTATTCAATTAACAAATTATTTTTTATTAAATGCTATCATTTGTAAAGGAATACATAAAGATTTGGTTCTTTTGTCCTCTGGCGAGTCTTAATTCTTCTCTCCCTCTTAAGAGTGTTGCTTTCATTTTATTAATGTCTATTCCTTTATTCAGTTTAGAATCAAGCCTGAGTACCATATTAGGTAAACACCCATTTTCTAGGATCTATATTGCTTTCAAGCAGGAAAATAGTCAGTTTTTACATCTCAGATCACTTAGTATCAGTAAAAGAAAATGCAAAGGGTTTTACCCTAATTGCAATTCTAAGTGCTCACCAGTGATGAGTACAACAGATGTTACATGTCCACAAACTAGATATAAAGAATCATTAATAACAATAATAATAATAGATAACAATAATAATAGCCTTTCATAAATGTCAGAACTTCTTCAAGGTGTTTAGCTTATATTAAACAATTTAATTCAGATAACAACACTAAATGTTTGTATAGTTGCTGGCCATTTTACAGTTGAGCAAACTGTGACATGGGAAGATTAATTAATTTGCATGAAGTCATCACACGGCTAGATGATGTTGGAACTACAATTTAGTTCTGGCCTGTCTGAGAAACACTATTCTCTAACCAGGGGCACGGAGTCCTGGTTACGCAGTGGTTAAGCACTTGGCTGTTAACCAAATGGCCAGTGGTTCACACCAACCTGCTGCTCCTTGATATAAAGTTGTGGCAGTCATCTTTCCTAAGATTTATAGCCTCAGAAACCTTATGGGACAGTTCTACTATGTCCTATGAGTTGGAATTGATTCATAGACAACGGTTTTGGTTTCTATCTTTTGCCATGGCACCATACCTCTCCACTGCTTCATGGACAAAGTTCAAACCCATTAGAATGGAGAAATGAAAAGTAGGATGAGGCAAGAGGCACCATGACTCTTGCAAAATTTAAGGAGCCACTCCTTTTCAGGATCCATCAAGTTCAAGGATGGCCCTGAATGCCTTCTCAAATTTCATACCTTAGGAGATTCACTAACTATTCCTTGTCCTGACCCTGATGAAAGGAATGGCAAAAAAAATAATGGTCAACAAACGAACTCAAAACCACTTTGTCAAATACCTACTTAACTGGGCAATTTGTTAAATCCTAGGGCTACAGGCTTAAAGCACAAGTTACCATAATCATAATCATAGAGCAATAAATAATAAGTAAACAATTTAAAATTGGGAGGTAGCTGATAAATTTTACCAATTTTATTTCATTTAATTCTCACAAACAAGTAAATCCTAGAAACTTTAAATAATTGCTTAATATCACACAGGTAATAACCATGGGGATAGGAGTCAAACTCAAGACTATTGGGAAAAAAAAGATACTGACTAGCAGTCACAAAACCTATGTGCAATTGGTCAAATTATCCACACTTAGTAAGTCTCAATATCTATACCTAAAGAAAAGCGAGTTCCGAAAAAAATTATCCGAAGAGTTAACTTTTTGAGTAACAATGAAAATAATGGCGGGTGCACCCGGGACAGTGGGTATAACTTTTCATTAAAAAAAAAAAAAAAAAACTTTTCATTAGAGGCTAAAAAATTGAGACTCAAAGATTTCACATAAATTTCACAGTGGGGTCTGGCCCACTGGAGTCACGTTCAGATCCTCCGCTTCCAGCCCCACGCCCAGCGTCAAGGCTCCCCTACTGGGACGGTGCACTCTCGACTCCAAAATCAGTCGCTGCCTCCCGGGGACTTCTCGTCCCTCCAGCCGCGTGGCCGTGCTGCCTCCGAGAATCAGTTGGGCCTCCTCCCGGGGTTAGTTCAGATGGGTGGAGCAGGTCCCCGTGCTTGTGCCGTGACTGAGTGTCCCGGCTGGGACGCTGTTCTCCCCGCTCCAATACCAGTCGCTGCCTCCCAGGGACTTCTCCTACCGGCTGCGTCCCACGCTGCCCGCGCGACCCAGCTGGTCCCCTTCCTGGGGTTAGTTCAGGGGGGTGGAGCAACTCTCCGTGTTTATGCCGTACCTGCGTCCAGTCCAAATCCCTGCGGGACGGTTCCCCGGCTCGGACGCTGCTCTTTCTGCTCCAAGACCAGTCACTGCCTCCCGGGGACTTCTTCTACTGGCTGCATCCCACGCCGCCCGTGGAACCGGCTGGTCCCCCTCCCGGGGTTAGTTCAGGGGGGTGGAGCCGCTCTCTGTGCTTGTGCTGTACCTGACTGGTACGCTGGCTCCAGTCTCTGGAAACAATGGCTGCTTCCCCGTATTAGTTCGTTCTCTGTCTCCAAATCTGTGTTTGTTGTTCAGGGTTCGTAGATTGTTATGTATGTGATCGATTCACTTGTTCTTCCGTGTCTTTGTTGTAAGAGGGATCCGAGGTAGCGTCTGCCTAGTCCGCCATCTTGGCTCCGCCTCTCGAGAACTACTAGAATCTTAATGGAAACTTACAAAGTTTGCTTTTTGCATTCTCACCACAATTACCACCTTTAATCACCTTCTTCTACTTCATGGTGAATATATTTTCTAATATAAATTTCTTTTAATATAATTTATTGTCATATGCAGCATACCATGTTGGGGCATAACCTTGTGAAACATTCTTACTAAATCATAGGATGTAATGTCAAGGGAATAAAAGACATGCATATAGTCAAATAGCATATTTGAGGGCTCATCAGGGAAATAGTGTTAGAATTCATAGGCCAGAAATTATACAGTAAAATCCTTGAAAATCAGAACCTATGTAAAGCAGAACCCGTCAGAGAAGGAAAACTCACAGGGTGTTTAGGAGGTAGGGGTTCTTAATAGAGAGCAATAGAAAAATGGTAAGACTGTATCCTGCCCAAGGCAGAAAACTTGCCAGACCTGGAAAACAAGGCAGGCCAGTTGAATACCACCTCTCGCAGGTTTCATTGTGTTATGGACTAGATTGATTGCAAAAATATTCATGGACATTGATCAACCTAATAGTTAATTGAGGTTTTCAGCTAGCTGCAACTGCTATAGATGCATTTTGTCCTCACGGTAATCTATAAAGTACCTGTGTGCTTTACTCACATTCTTATGCACTTAGCCATTGTACATCATTCCACACGATGTGCATTGTTGTAAGTAAAATGGTATATCTTAGGTTTGTAAAATGGCTTATACTAGCTTAAAGCTCATGGACCTTTTTTCCAATCCCAGTGTTTATTTCGGGATGTGACCCCATTTCATTCCATTGGTTTACTAAGTAAATACAAAAGTCTTCGGTAAAATACATTAAATAAAGTACTAAGATGGAGTGGTTTAGGATATAATGTGAACAGCAGACAGAAAGAAGAAAATACTTCAGGTTTCAAAAAGTTGAAAAAAATCAATAATGTATTAATTAAAAATTATAAACCTTTCCGTTAGACACTACTCTGTTTTCAAGGTTATAGAACAAGAATCTTAAAAGAAGATATAATCAGATTGCAGTACATGGCATATAATTAACTGAATAAATGTTAACAAGCTTCGGAAAATTCATTATTTTTTCCATATCACAGCTAAGAATCTGGAAATAGCTTGGTAGTAGAGTTGAAATCCAGAACTCGTGAAAACCTGGAAAATTTATGTGAAATCTTTGAGTCTCAATTTTTTAGCCTCTAATGAAAAGTGGAGATATAAACACCCTATTTTAAAATAAAACAATAAGAATATGATACAGAAATAATTCACGCTGGCACTAATATAACTCAATGGTACTAATATAATCCTGGCTTTGCAATCAACACCCATGGAAGCAGCAGTCAAGAAATCAAATGATGCTTTGCATTGGGAAAATCTGCTGCAAAAGATGCCTTTCAAGTGTTAAAAAGCAAAGATGTCATTTTAAGGACTAAGGTGCACCTGACCCAAGTGATGGTGCTTTTAATCACGTTGTATGCATGTGAAAGCGCGACTATGAATAGAGAAGACTGAAGAAGAATTGACACCTTTGAATTATGGTGCTGAGGAAGAATATTGGATATACCATGGGCGGACAAAAGAAGGAAAAATCTGACTTGGAAGAAGTACAGCCTAAATGTTCCTTAGAAGCAAGGATGACGAGACATCATCTTACATACTTTGGACATGTTATCAGAAGGGACCAGTCCCGGGAGAAGGACATCATGTTCGGTAAAACAGAGGGTCAGTGAAAGAGAGGAAAACCCTCAATGAGATGGACTGACACAGTGGCTGGGACAATGATCTCAAGTATAACTACAGTTATGAGGATTTGTTTAGGACAGGGCAGTGTTTCTTTCTGTTGTACATAGGATTCCTATGGGTCAGAACTGACTTGGCAGCACCTAACAACAACAATGCAATCCTTAAGGAGCCATGGTGGCACAACAATTAAGTCCTTCATTGCTAACTGAAAGTTTAGCAGTTTAAATTCACTCAGCAGCTCTACTGGAGAAAGGACTTGACTATTTGTTCCATAAACATTACAGCCAGGAAAAACTTATGGGGCATTTACACTCTGTCACATGGGATTACTATGAGACACCTAACAGCAACAATACAATCTCTAGGATAATCCTGAGAAGACCTCTCTGAAGAAGTGACATTTGAGCTGAGTCCTAAATAGAAGAAGTAACTCTGTAAAGAACATTCTGGGCAGATGAAAGAGCGGAAGAAGACCCTTAAGGTTTACATTCTTAGAAACCTAAAGAACTGATTGCCCAGGGTGGGGAAGTGGGGGTGTTGTAGTCAATGAGATTGGAAATAAAGGCAGGGGCCAAGTTATATCTCAGTTTTCAATTCCTGGAAATAAATTTGGATTTTTCCAAGTACAATGGGAATCCATGAAAGTGCTTTTAGCATGGTAGTAAAATGAGGGAATTTACACCTTTTCAATGTCCACACTGGTTTTCCTGTACACACGGTATTGTAGTGGAACAAGGCTATTATTTTCATTCCAAAAATAAGAGGATAGTTTGAACTAAGGAGTTAGGCATAAAAAAATAGAGGTGAGGAAAATCAGCATATTTTGAAAGTTCAAGTGTTGTGAGTGATGTGCATACAGCTGCTAGTATGTCTGCTCCTGAGAGTGTGAAAATTGGTTCCAGAATTCAGCAAATAAACCCCTTCCCTCTCAGCCAATCTGGTCTCTCCCCTCCACGGAGCAGGATTGCCAGCAACCAGAAATCATGATTAGGGCAATGCTCTAGGGCTTGATCAGAAAAAGAAATAACTGGAGGGAATGCAGCGGAAGAGGGTTAGACATGGTTGTAGGGACTTATGGAGATAACGAGGCCTCAGTTGTAACCCTAATAAGAGAAACATGAATACCAGAGAACAAAAGATAAAATGTGTTGGATTAAATGAATTATGCGTCTTAAGGTTATATATTAATAAATATTAAATACAATTGGAGCCCTGGTGGGGTAGTTTGAATCCACCAGCTACCTGTTCCTTGGAAACTCTATGGTTTATTGGTATATAGGAGGTAGTGATAGAGAAAGTTGTGAAATACAGTACCTGGGCTCAATCGTTTACATATTCATTAAAAGAGATGAAACAGGCACATAAAAATGGAAAACAAACATGGAACCTTATTCCCTGAGTTACAAACAAAAAAAATGCAGAGTCCTGTTTGAGTATATGGTGTGCAGGGTTGGATATTATGTGTAAATGAAGATCAAAAACAAACAGAAAGCATTTAAGATATATGTGAAATTTAAAGACACACCAATTTTGGAAAGAGGGAAAACTTTGAAAGAAGCGAATTGGTTTGAGGAAGTTCTCAGTTAAAAGAAGGGTGGATCAGATTATGATTCCATATTTAACTGAATTAAAGATCTCAGTTGCATTCTCCCCTCTTGTATGGAAAGATTAATAAAAATGTATGGCTGTGGATCTTACTGGAATGATTAGAATGCAAATCTAGAATTATAAATCAATTGCATGCACATTTTATTGATTGAATTGATTTTCTCTGCAGGTGACTTAATTGCTCCTGGTTTCACATCAGATCACCCAGGATCAGAGAATGCAAGTGTCAGAAAGAAACTGAGAAATTATAAAGGCCAATGCCCATGTCACAATTCAATTACCAAAAGGGAAAATGCAGCCAAGAAGACCAAATCCACAGAGAGAAAACAAATTAAAAGTAACAGAAACCAATATCAGTACAATGATGGAATTTGTTTTCTTAGGATTTTCTGATATTCCCAAATTCCATTGGTTTCTTTTTGGAGCATTCTTAGTTGTTTATATGATTATTCTGATGGGCAGTGGCATCATAATTCTAATAACAAGAGTAGACCCTGCACTTCAGACTCCCATGTATTTTTTTCTCAGTAACTTTTCCTTCCTAGAAATCTGTTACGTGTCTATCACTCTTCCTAGAATGCTCATGGATTTTTGGACCCAGAAAGGAAACATTTCTTTTTTTGCTTGTGCTACGCAAATGTGCTTTGGCCTTATGCTTGGAGCCACAGAATGCCTTCTCCTGGCGGTGATGGCCTATGACCATTACGTGGCCATCTGTCACCCTCTGCATTATCCTATAGTCATGAACCACAAAACTTGCATCCAGCTAGTGGCTGGCTCCTGGATGAGTGGCATTCCCATTGAGATAGGGCAAACAGGACAGATTTTCTCTCTGCCCTTTTGTGGTTCTAACCAAATCAATCACTTCTTCTGTGACATTCCCCCAATTCTCAAGCTGGCCTGTGGTGACATCTTTGTCAATGAGATGGTGGGCTATATATTTGCTGTAGTATTTGTCACTGTTCCTTTTATGTTGACACTTGGGTCCTATATCAGAATTATGTCAACCATCCTCAAGTTGCCATCAAACACAGGACGGACCAAAGCCTTTTCAACCTGTTCTTCCCACCTCATAGTTGTAGTTTTATTCTATGGATCAGCTACTATTACCTATTTAAAACCTAAATCCAACCAATATAAAGAAACAGACAAACTTCTCTCTCTTTTCTACACCATTTTGACCCCATTGTTTAACCCTATGATATACAGTCTGAGGAACAAAGATGTTACAGAAGCATTGAGAAAATTTCTTCTCAAATCATTAGCGTTATGACACACTTGAACTAACAGAACTTTTACAATCCAAGAATAAAATCAGCAACTCAAAAAACAGTGGGCAAATCATTTGAATAAAGACTGTCATGGATTGAATTGTGTCCCCAGAAAATGTATGTATTGATTTGGCTGGGCCATGATTCCCAGTCTTGTGTGATTTTCTACCATTTTGCCATCTGATGTGATTTTCCTGTGTGTTGTAAATCCTACCTCTGACATTAATGAGACGGGATAGGCGGCAGTTATGTTAACGAAGCAGGGCTCATCCACAAGATAAGGGTGTAGTGTGAGTCAATGTCTTCTGATATAAAGGAGAGAAGTGAGCAGAGATGAGAGGGGACCTCATACCACCAGGAGAGCAGCCGCAGGGGCAGAGCACGTCCTTGGGACCGAGGGTTCCTGCACTGAAAGCCTAGTCCAGGGAAAGACTGATGACAAGAACCTTCATCCAGAGCCAGCAGAGAAAGCGTTCCCCTGTAGCTGACACCCTGAATTTGGACTTCTAGATTATGTGCAGGAATGAACTGTTTGTTAAACCCATTCACTTGTGGTATTTCTGTTACCAGCACTACATGACTAAGATAACAGTTTTTTAAAAAGACACACAAATATCCAATAATTATAGATAAATACGCTCAACATCTTTAGTTATTAAAAAAAAAAAATAGAGGAATGCAAATTAAAATCACAATGCGATACCACAAAACATCCATCAGAATAGGGAAAACTATTACAAATTCTAACAATGCCAAGTGCTGGCAAAGGGGTGGGGCTACTGACAGTCTCATACACCTGGACAGTTGGAGTGTAAAAGGATATAATCACTCTGAAAAACACTTTAACTCTTTCTCAAAAGGCTAAACATATACCTACAATATGACCCAACCATTCTACTCCTCAGTTTTTGTCCAAAAAGAAATGAAAACTTATTTCACATTAAAAATTGTACATGAATATACATAACAACTGTATTCATAATAACCAAAACTTCAAAATAACACAAATGTCTATCAACAGATGAATGAATAAACAAATCACGGTATATGTATCCAATGGAATTCCATTCTGCAATAAAGTGGAATTAACTACATTTATGTACAAAACAGCATAGATAAATATTAAAAATCATACTGAGTAAAGGATTCCAGACATAAAGTACATTCTTATTGTAAATGAACTCTTACAGAAATATGATCGGTGACCTTCTCTAGTGAAGAATATATGAAAGGAATAGATTGCAAAAGTGCACAAGGAAACTTTTGGGAATGATGTAAATGTTCTGTATCTTGACTGTGGAAATGGTTTTACAAGGGAGTACATGTATCAAATTTCATCAAATAGATTTTAAAAGATGTATTTTATTTTTTGTAAGTTATTCCTCAATAAATTTTCTAAAATAAGAATAAAGTCATACTGACATATGGCAATAACATGTTACCAGAAACAAATATATCTAATAAATCTATTAAAATGCATGAATATGTACTATGACTGGAAGTCCAGGTGGCATAGTGGTTAAGTGCTACAGATGCTAACCAAATGACGGGCAGTTTGAATCTACCAGGCACTCCCTGGAAACTCTATGGGGCAATTCTACTCTGTCCTATAGGGTCGCTGTGAGTCGGAATGGACTCATTGGCAGTAGGTTGGTACTAAGAATAATTACCCTATTTATGAAAATTTTCATGTTTAACTTTTATCTAAGTGTCATACAGATATATGTTATTTTTATTTCTTAGCACACTATTATGCTTTTGAAACTAGCTTCTAAGTATAATAATATAATAAAATATAACTAAAGTCTCAGAACTCTTTAGGTTAGAAGAATAGATTATATGATGCTCCTACTGATACTTTTCCACTACTCTCCTGTCACTTTGTTATAGTGTGATGCCTTGCATGTTGCTGTGATGCTGAAAATTATGCAACAGCTTTTTCAAATTCCAGCGGGGTCACCCAAGATGGGCAGGTTTCAGCAGACTTCCAAACTAAGACTAGGAAGAAGGTCCTGATGATCAACTTCTGAAAAAACAAAGGCCAGTGAAAAACCTTATGAACAGCAGCAGAATATTGTCTGATATAGTGCCAGAAGATAGGCCTCTCATGTTCGAAGAGACACAAAATACGACTGGGGAAGTGTTGCCTCTTCAAAGTGGGGTTGACTTTTTAATGGAGTAGAGCTTTTGGGGCCTTCATTTGCAGATGTGGCATGGCTCAAAATTAGAAGAAACAGCTGCAAACATCTACTAATTATCAGAGAGTTGAACATACAGGGCATGAATGTAGGAAAATTGGAAGCTGTCAAAAATGAAATGCAATGCATAAAGATTGATATCATAGGCATTAGTGAGCTGAAGTGAAACAGAATTGACCATTCTGAATCTGACAACCATATGGTCTACTATGTCAGGAATGACAAATTGAAGAGGAATGACATTATATTCACTGTTAGTGATAGGATAATATCCATACACCTAAAGGAAGTCCAGTGGATATAAAAATTATTCAAATTAAATCACCAAACACTAATGCCAAAGATGAAGATATTGAATATCTTTAACGACTTTTGCAGTCTGAAATTGATCAAACCTACAATCATGATGTGATTGGAATGTGAAACATGGAAAAAAAGAAAGAAGGATCAGTAGTTGGAAAATATGGCCTTTGTGATAGAGATAATGGCAGAGACTCCATGGTGGAATTTTTAAGACCAAAGAGTTATTCCTTGCAAATATTGTTTTTTTTTTCTACAAAACAAACAGTGACTATATACATGGGTCTAACCAGATGGAATAGGCAGGCATCAAATAGACTACATGTATAGAAAGAGAGGGTAGAGAAACTCAATATCATCAGCATAAGACCAGGAGCTGACTGTAGAACATGCTGTCAATTGCTTATATGCAAGTTCAAGTTGAAGCTGAAGAAAATTAAAACGAGTTCACGAGAACCAAAGTACAAACTTAAATATATCCCACCTGAATTTAGACACTACCCCAACAATTGGTTTGAAGCACTGAACACTAATGACCAAACAGCAGACAAGCGGTGTAATGACATGAAGGATATCATACATGAATAAGTCATTAAGAAGATAGGAAAGAAAAATGAATAAATAAAACAGACCAATGGATGTCAGAAAGATTCTGATATTTGTTCTTGAACTTAGAGTAGCAAAACAAACGGGAAAAAATAAATAAGTAATGAAGTAAAAGAGCTGAACAGAAGATTTCAGAGTGGCCCCAGAAGACAAAGTACTCTAATGAAATATGGCCATTCCAAAGAATAATGACCAAACAGAATGCAGAAATTGAATGATTTTGAGGACATCACATGTGAAGAAAGCAAGAGGTCATTAAAAAGACAGGAAAAAAAGAAAAGACCAAAATGGATGTCAGAAGGGACTCTGAAACTTGCTCTTGAACATCAAGTAGCTAAAGCAAGAAGAAATGATGAAGTAAAAGAGCTGAACAGAAGATTTCAAAGGATTGCTGGAGAAGACAAAAGTAAAATGTTATAATGACATGTGCAAAGACTAGGAGTTAGAAAAACAAAGGGGAAAAACATGATCGGCATTTTTCAATCTGAAAGAACTGAAGAAAAAATTCAATCGAGAATTTATCTCACATACTTTGGACATTGTATAAGGAGGAATCAATCCTTGGAAAAGGACATCAAAACAGAGGGTCATCAAAAAAAAGAAGACCCTCAACCAGATGGATTGATACCGTGACTGCAACAATGGGCTCAAGCATAACAACAATCATAAGGATGGTGCAGGACCAGGCAGTGTTTTGTTCTGTTGCACACAAGTTGCTATGAGTCGGAACTGAATCAAGACTCCTAACAACAACATTCAGATGAGACCAAGAAAAAAGACAAGATAGTGGAGCCAAGATCCCAAATGAAAAGTGACAAATTTCTCATTCCAGGCAAGTGGCCTTAAGAGTCTCCCCAGCTAATCGGTGACAGCTGTGGGTTTCTCAAGCCAAAGGGGAGGGTGCTTCAACATATTCTACCCTGGTTTCACCACAATATAGTGAGTTTGGAGTGGCATACAAATTACCTTATCTGATCATTGCTCTGTGGATCTGAAGGTGCCGATTCAGACCTAATGTAGAGACCTATGTGACAATGAATGATCATAGACTTTGCACAGAGTGAACCCTATAGGACTGGGGAACTAGCTTCAATATGTGAGAGAAAGGGTGAAACACCTAGTTAGTGACCAAAAGTGAAAATTTTGGCAGAGTCTGACCAGACATTCCCCAAACTTATTTCCTTTCCTTGAGCACCCAATTAAGTAATATTCCCTAGCTCCCTCCTATTTAAATTGTGCTGTGGAATTAGTTTCTACCCTGGCATGTGGGTAAATGTGATGCATCTTGCTTATACTATGTGTTTAATTATAGTTGACTGAAAGCTGAAGCTGAAGATCCAGCAGGGGCTACAAAGAACACCTCACCACCACCACCATTGTCTTTGGTAATTATGATTTATAAGGACACTATAGGACAGAGTAGAACTCTAAATTCAAGACTAAACTTTACGGGAGCTGACTGCCTCATCTTTCTCCCATGCAAAGAACACCTAGGGAACAAAAAGTGGAACTGTAGGAAGGAAAGAACTGAAGAAGAACTGACACCTTTCAACTGTGGTGTTGGTGAAGAATATTGAATAAGTTCATGGACTCCCAAAAGAACAAACAAACCTGTTTTGAAGAAATACAGCCAGAATGCCCCTTAGAAGCAAGAATGGGAGACTAAGTCTCAAATACTTTGGACATATCATCAGGAGGGATCAGTCCTGGAGAAGGACACCATGCTTGGTAAAGCAGAAGGTCAGCGAAAAAGAGGAAGACCCTCAACGGGATGAATTGTCACAGTAGCTGCCGCAATGGGCTCAAACATGAAAATGATTGTGAGAATGACACAGGACTGGGCAGTGTTTCATACTGTTGTACATGGGATTGCTATGAGTCAGAACTGACTCGACGGCACCCAACAACAACAACAACGATAAATAAACAAGACGAAAATATGAATTGAAAATTTATAACCGTACTGACTACTATGGTTTGTTAGTACTTGACAAACGAAGAAGATAAAAACTTTAAAAATAATGATATGATTTTCAGAGATCATGTAAGTTGTATACTTAGGAACAGGACATTGATCTCTTTTCCTGTACCAATAAAATATTTATAAAAATTGTTCATGCTCATTCTCTGACAAAGATAATATCAATAAATTCCAAAAATTAAAAATAAATTAGCAAAAGTTTAAATACTTAAAAAATATAACAATTTTGGAAAATGAACATTTAAATACCTTAAATAAAAGAACAATGTAGGTATATTCAAACTAGTGTGAATAAAATTGGTATGTTAAATTTTTAGGGATCTTGCCATATAAATCTAATGAAGAAAACACAAAGTTCAAATATTGTCCAAGCATTGATCAAATTTCCTACCCATAAAAGTTTTATTATTAAACATAAAAGAAAATGAACACAGTTGTATTGCTTCCTCCATTTTGATTATTGGAGAGTATTTACCAGAATCCATATGGTGTAACCACATAAGGCTTTTATTTAAAGGCAAAAGATACTGTGCAGTGAGGAAAAGAAAAGAAAGCATTGAAAGCCTGATACATAATTAGCAAAAGGAACTCACCAGGGCCCTTTCTTTGCATACACAAAGCTGCACTTTTGCTTGAGACTAAAATCTGTGCAAGGAATCTTTGTTTCATGTGAAGTTCAGACAGCAAAGCAAGTTGGGATCGGGGTTTAGTTTTCTCTTGGTCATGTAATCAAGTGAAGCTTGTCAAGCCAGCTGGCACAGTTGAAAATCATCTGTAAAGAAATCCCAGGATATTTTCAGACCTTACCAAAATACCAAACCCATTGCGTCAAGTCTATTCCAAATCTTAGTGAGCCCATAGGACAGAGTAGAACTGCACCACGGAGTTTCCAAGGAGCACCAAGTTGATTTCAACTGTTGACATTTTGGTTAGTAGCCAAGCTCTTAACCACTGTGCAACAATATAATAAAGTCCATTTATTTTATCTCAGCTAAGAGTTAAAAAAAAAAAAAAAAAAGCTAGACATCCAGAGATAAGGATAGAGCTTTCCCAGTACAGGTGTCTATCACCTCTATTTCCATAATGGTAATGACTATATTCAGTAACCTGTGAAACCATTGTATTAATTTCCCAATGCTGTGTAACAAACAGCCAACAAACTTTGCAGCTGAAAATGACATAAATTTACTATCTCACAGCTTCTGTAAGTCAGATGTTTGGTAAGGCATGGTTGGTTTCTCTGCTTACAGTCTTAAAGGTGAAATGAAAGTGTCCCATGGGCTGAGTTCTTGTCTGAAGAATTTTAGGAATAATACTTGATTCCAAGCTCCTTGAGGTTGTTGGCAGAATCCAATTTCTTGTAGATGTAGGACTGAAGTCCTGTTTCCTTAAGAGATGTCAGCTAGAGGTTACTATCAGCTCCTAGAAGCCATTCACAGTCCATGCCCTGTGACCCTTTCCATCTTTCTCACCTTGAATCTCTGATTTCCTCTGTCTTTGAACTCTGGGCCCAGATTTAAAGGAATCCTGTGATTAGGTCAGTTCAAGTGATTTGAGACTCTAATTATATCTGCAAAATCCTTTCACACAACATCTGGATTAATGTTTGAGTAACTGAAAGAAGGGATGTGTGCACTGTGGGGCAGAAGTGTTGGAGGCCGTCTTAGAATTTTACCTACCATAGTTACAAAATTAATACAAAAATTAGGGAAAAATGATTAAAAATATATGAAAGCAAAAATATAATAAAAAATGGAATCAGTAAAAGTTGATGGAGTAGTCCTTTGAAAACAGAGCTAAGTAACTATGCAAGTTGTACTGAGGAGCGGGGGGACAAAGCAAACATGGTCATTACTAGGAATAACAGAAAATGTGACCTCAGAAATTCAAGTGATTTTTTCACATTATAGAAAGTTGTTCGCATGAAACTTGGCTAAATCTGTAAATAACAGAACCGAAAGCACTGTATTCTAAGAAAATACCAATTTCACAAATACATAAACACATACATGTATACATACAGATATAATTTTAGTGGAAACAATTGTAACCATGACAAAAGTATTGCATTCCATTGCTCAATATTTTAAAATCTATTAACTCAAATTAGTTCAAGAATATGTTACTTGATGTTCACTATGAGTCAGATGCCATTTCAGAGGCACAATATATTTTGTCCCAAGAATAAATCAAAGAAAATAGCGAAGGTGATTTGAAAAAATCAGCTTATTTTCGTATAAAATATAGTAAACTCCCCAAATTAATCACAATCTCAAAATAACATAAAGGACTGCTCTCCAATGCTATTTTCCTCATCTTTTGACAGTAAAAGACATGCTAAGTCTGTGTTTTATAAGGATTTGTTTTTTACTTTCTGTTTCAATTTTATATTAAACACATCTTACGTTGTCTGTAAATGTTTTGGAAGCAAAGTGGGGTAGTGGCAGCTGTAATAAAATTGTAGCTTCTGAAGATAAGGGGGTCTAACTAGCTTAATGAATTTGTGATAGAAGCATTCTACTTTCAGTCAAGGTGGAGGAACATGACCTAATTTATGTCAAGATTAAAACAATGTAAAATCCAGAAACTTATATGAAACGACAGCTATCAATACATTAGAAAAAAACCAAAGAAGGACAACACTATCTACAGTTTCTAGGAAAATTTTGCCTAATCCCAGGCCACAACAATTTTCTCCTATGTTTTCTTCTAAAAATTTTAGAGTTTTAGTCTTTATATTTAGGTCAATGATTGCAATTTGTTACTTTTTATTATTTTTTCTCTAAAATTTTAAAAACAGAATTTATTATTCCAATTGACTTAGATGTACCCTGAAACCATGGCCCCTAAACCCCCACCTCTGCTACGCTGACTTTCGAAGCATTCAGTTTCTTCAGGAAACTTCTTTGCTTTTGGTTTAGTCCAGTTGTAATTTTTATTTTTATAATGGTATGAGGGATGGATCTAAGTTCATTTTTCAATAGAGAAATATAATCATTCCAGCACAAATTATTGAAGCTTATCCTTTCTCTAGTGAATTGCCTTTCCAATTTTGTTGAAAACCAATTGAGCATATTATGTTGACTTATTTCTGAATTTTATAATCGGTTCCATAGTAAATTGATGAATACTCTAAGAATATATAAATTACAATAAAATTGCAGGAAACATAGGAGGCATATTTCTATAGGCAGTCAAGGATAGAAGAGATAATCAAATCTGGGGAGTGGATCCTAGAAACAAAAAATAGAAAAAAATGGCTCAAATAACATTTGGTTCCAAATTAGAATATAAGAGTGAATACAGGAATCTCAGTGGTGTCTAATAAACTATTTTTATACTGACTATAAAACTTTGTTGGAAGAGAGTTGTACTCTGTAGTTATGATTGTTCCTTTCATATACAGTATTGCAGATTTAAATTGCTTCCATTTGACACAGTCTAGAGGTATACCTTGATATAGTTTATACCTATGCTGTTCATGACGAAACATAATTAATTAGTTCTTCAGCCAGGGTTTTGTTAGTTTATTTTTTAAGGTTGATCACAGTAAATAAAGCATGGACTTCTAATGGTGAGAGAAGCCTAGGTTTGCTATATTGCAAGGTACAAGTAGCAGAATTAAGAGAGAAATACTAAAAAATTGGAGCTAAGAAAGGGCCTCAAATACACAACTTTATTGGTGAACAGTCTCCAGTGAATAAGTGGTATTGCTCTGTCTAGGGCATTTTTGCTCTCTGCCAAGATCTGTTTGGGACTGGGACCTGAATTCCACAGAGGAGCAAGAGAAAGTATAGCTTTAGCCAGAGTTTCTAGAAAAACAAATTAGAATGGGTGGCAAGCAGAGGAATCAATTAAATATTGAAGCGACCTATCAGAAAAGAAATACAATTATAATAGAAAAGAAATACAATTATAATAGGAGGGATATTTTTATTTAAGGAGAACTGGTTGGTTTGAAAGCACACATATTCTGGAAGAGATGTTAGTTTCAGTTAGGAGGGGAAAAAATTTTATTAAAGCAAAAGTTTATTACAAAATATATATATGTATTTAAATCTTTGGACTTAAACAGTTCTACTGAGGAGAAAAAAAGCAACTATAATCAAATCTAGAGAGTAAGTATGACATTTTCTCTGTTGATATGATTTTTGTGTTGGTATTTTATATTTATTTTAAGATACTATAAAACTGAGAATCATAGTTCAACAAAAACATTAAAAACAATCTTAAGCTAAAAAATGGACACTCAGACCGCAAATTTGGGTTCCTCACTTTCCTAATTATAAAGTTAACTAAAAACAAAATTCATACTAAAACAATTTGAGTGTCATAAAACTCAACATCATGCAGCATGTTTAATGATAGAAATAAATCAGGTAAATTGCCAGAAGGTTTATTTGGAGTAAGTCACTTAGAAGCAAAATGCTAGTTTACCTTTATTTATGTATGCTTCTATGACTCACTACCCAATACCATGCTTACTATTTTAATGGAGAGTCAAATCTCTGATTTTTTTTCCTCAAACATTTAATTTTCCTAGAAATATGCCCCTATTTAGAATGGTAGAATTAAATAATAATAATAATAAAAATAATAATTCACAAGCATGGGACTTCTTTTAAAAAAAAATTCCACGTGGCATGGTTCTTTCTATCTTAAAAGAAATACTAAAAAGTTTTAAGTTAACACTTCAATTTTCTTGAGAAATTTGAGAAAGAAAACTTGTCTTAAAGGATTCAGGGGCGATGTCCAGTGTTTCTACTTACAGCTGCTATCAGACAGGGTAAAACCCTAACCAATGGACATTGGGCACATAAGGAAAAATGATAGCGACATAAAAGTGGGCTCTCTTGGTCAGACTCCTTTTTGTGTAATAACTAGCACTGGAAACCCTTTTCTTTACTTATATCTGAATAGATATTTTATTGTGTCTTATGAAATTATGAGTTTAGTCAGAACTTCTTAATGTTCTCTCTTAACATAAATAATGATTTCTTACAGTATACTACATTACATTCAGAATAATAGTTTAAAAATATTACGTGACTTACATTCTGTTAGTTTAATATAGGGTAACACTGTGGAATACGAAAAATTGGCCCTGTGTTATGGGAAGTTGTTGGATTAGGGGACGATAAGACACAAGCAAAAAGTCTCCTAAAACCAATAGCGAGTGTCAGTGAGTAACACACAGTTCCGAAGTCAAAGAGTAGAGACTGAGATCACATTGAAACTTAATCTCTAAGAGATTCATGGGAGTCATCTCACTTGGTGAGTAAAATAATTCTACTTTTATTTATTTTCCATAACTTGACTTTGATGATCAGGTAACATGTGTAATATTATATAAATACATAAGATACATAATTGAGACCCACACATGGAAACCACATTTGGTCTCATATCAGTCTCTCTCCGTATAGTTTTATTACATTACAATTACTTAGAAGGACATTTTATATAGACATGTGGAAGTAGAGAGAAAAATGTCTTTATGGCAAACAGAAAAACTTGGTAAATATCAGATGCAAAAATAACGCATACTCAAGTGTCAATGTCAAAAGTAGTAAGGATGGAAGAATGTTTCCTGTAAGAGAACAGTGAATAATTTGAATACGTAACAATCTTGCTCAACAATTATATGATACATGTCTTATTCTGGAGAGTCCTTAATTACAAATACGATCATAATTACAGAATATAACGATGCCATATAATAAACTAAATAAATTTTAAGTAAGCTCTTTATAACTTCTCCTTAGTTCTCACAACTCTATGGTAGATATTTAGGTCCACAGATTTTTTTTTTTTAATCTAAAGAATTATTTTAAATACTTAAATAATGGCCCAGGTCAACTAAACCTATAAGTGTTGGAAACCTAATTCAAACCTACGACTAGAAAAAGAACCTGAGGGGGGAGTTGAAATTCCAGCATGCGTGTGAAGTAGCAACACGTATGCAAACTCTTTCAGTTTGTGTTTCTTCATCTAAAAAATAGCATGAGAACATTAACACTTATTTGAGAAATAACTGAGAAAATGTTTTGGTAATCACTTGACCTACTCAGCAGTAACTCATCTAAAACGAGTCTCCTTTCTGTTTTCCCAGCTGCTACCTACTGCTATGATGGTATTATTTGCCTTCCTTCTTTAATTCCTGTGTTATTCACCTATCTCAATACCTGGAAAAGGTATTGAATCTCTGCATGTCTTCTAACTCACTATCAAAATATACTTGCTCACATGGTCTCTATTAAACTGAATATTCTCTGCTATCTGTCTTTTTGGAAATGATGTAACACTTGTATTTTATAATAGTTTACACTGTCAATTTTGATTTCCCTGTGCTTCATTTCAGACATATCATTGAAATGATAAATTTTATGAGAATATCTAATGATAGATAGCAAGGCATTTAAAAATAAACTAGGCAGAGTTCCTGAAATTATGTCATAAATGCATGGTAAATGAAATATCTTGAAATATAACACCCGATCGACTGATACCTGTTTTATGTTGGTAAATACCTGAAACTGGAATACAGTTTCAAACCCAAGTGCACACACAGAGAGTGAGAGCGACAGTTACACAAGGAAGAGAAGGCGCACACTGTACCTGCAAAAGACTTCATGGAACAGTTGAGGCGTTATGGAAAAATCCAATTCCAAATTTAATGGGAACAATCCCCCAGGGAAAGGTGTGACATGTAAAGGCTCTGTCACAGGATTTTGTTTGTTAATATGACGAGTAAAAGAGATTCACTTTGCTATGCCCGGAAACAGACAAAAAATGAAAATGCATAAATTGAGAGCCCATCACTTTCATGCAAACACAAGCCTAGTATTAAATAATGATGAGATATCATGAATTTGATGGGCTTGAGCACAGCAACAATTGTGAGCCGGGCTCAGGGCCAGGCAGTGTTTCGTTCTGTGGTACATGAGGTCACTATGGGTCAGAATCGACTTGACAGCACTTGACAACACCATCATGAATTTTGCATACATTCTTTACTGCTCTTCGATCTGGGAATTCTGCTGTAATTATCTTGTGGATAAAAAATTGTATATGCTAATACTACACACCTCGCTAGTCTGTAGAATTGGAAAACAGATCAAAATTTTCACAGGTGGAACACCAAAAACACCTACCAGACGTAAATCTCACTTCCTTGGTGGAATTTTTCTTTTAGGATTCTCTGATATTCCTCATCTTCAAATGTTTCTTTTTGGGATATTTTTCTTTGCTTATGTGATTATCTTGGTTTTTTATGTGATTATCTTGTTGGGAAATGGCATGATCATTCTCGTAACAAGGGTTGACAAGGCTCTCCAGACTCCCATGTATTTTTTTCCTGGTAAATTTTTCCTTCTTGGAAATTTGTTATGTGTCAATCACTATTCCCAAAATGCTCATGAACCTTTGGACTCAGAAAAGAAACATTTCTTTGTTTGAATGTGCTACACAAATGTGTTTTTTCCTTATACTGGGAGGTACGGAGTGTTTGCTCCTGGCAGTGATGGCCTATGATCACTATGTGGCCATTTGTAACCCTCTGCATTACCCTCTAGTCATGAATCACAGGGTGTGTATCCAGTTGGTGGCTGGCTCCTGGATCACTGGAATCCCAATTCACATAGGGCAAAAATATGAGACTTTCTCTTTGCCTTTTTGTGGATCTAACCAAATCAACCACTTCTTCTGTGACATCCCCCCAGTATTCAAGCTGGCCTGTGGGGACACCTTTGTGAATGAGATGTCACTCTACATACTTGTTGTGTTGTTTATCACAGTTCCATTTCTGTTGATACTTGGCTCCTACGGCAAAGTCATCTCCACCATCCTAAAGTTGCCATCAGCCACAAGTCGAGCCAAAGCCTTCTCCTCCTGCTCATCTCATCTTATGCTTGTGGCTTTATTTTTTGGGTCAGGAATCATTACATATTTTCAACCCAAATCCAAACACTCTTCTGGAAGAGACAGGTTTCTCTCTCTTTTCTATACCATTGTTGTTCCAATGTTTAACCCCATGATATACACTCTGAGGAATAAGGATGTTATGGTGGCATGGAGAAAAGTGCTACCTTAATGTGTAGTCACATTAGCCACTAATTTAAACTTATTACATCTTTTCTCATTTAATTCTGCTGCTTTATAATCAGAAATTAAGTTTTAATTGGATATCCTGCCTTAGCATAGATCGATTATCTTTACTCATTCCTGACCTTGTCATTTTATATTAGACTTTCTGATATCAGGGTTCTATCCACAATGGTTGCATTGCAGTTAAGAATTTAATTATTTTGACAAATTTCATATACAGAGAACTAATATATCACTCTAACAAATTAACCGTGGTTTCAGACTGTTTATTGAATAATGTTGTCTCTCATATCTAGTTATTAATTTCACAATACCTTTTTCCCTAAAAATCATTTGCCTTTACATAGCTTTTGTTTTTGTTGAATGTTTCCCTTATGTGATCGTTGTTCACTTTTTTTTTTTCATAGAGATATCTGCTGGTAAAGAGTATTGTATATAGTAACCTTTGGAAAATACTGTTGAAATTATGTTTTTAGACATTTTACTCACTCAACACATTGAAGTTATCTCTTTAAGATTGTCTATACAAAGCTAAACTAAAACCAAACACATTTCTGCTGTGTCAATTCTGACTCGTAGCAACCCTGTAAGAGGCTAGAGCTGCCCCATAGGGTTTCCAAGGAGAGGCTGGTGGATTCAAACCACCAACCTTTGGTTTAGCTGCCAAGCTTTTAACCACTGAACCACCAAGCCTCCTTTAGAAAACACATAAGAAATAATTCAAAATGTAAACTTCGCGGAACAATACTGTACTGTTTGGTGGATGTGGTAATTATTCTTTGAAGTGTTTAAATCACTTAAAATTGTAAACTCAGACTTGAAACAAGAATCAGATAAGATAGGAAGTATATTAAGCCATGACTTCCTCCATTATATGACTTTATTAGACTATATTTACAAACCCGAAACCTGTTGTTGTCGAGTTGATTTCAACTCATACCAACTCTATAGGACAGAGTAGAACTGTTCCATGGGGTTTCCAAGGAGTGGCTGGTGGATTCGAACTGCAGGCCTTCTGGTTAGCACCTTAGCTCTTAACCACTGTGCCTCCAGGGCTCCAATAATATATACATAAGTACATATATATACATATACATTTAATCAGAGCCCCAGTGGCACAGTGGTTAAGTATATGTGTGTGTGTGTATATATATATATAAAATCTGTATTCTATATTATTAATTATAAATGGTAATTATAAATGATATTTGACTATAAATGTCTGTATGTGTACATATGCCTGTATGCATATACATATGCATACATAAATATAAATATAATTGTAATTATAACTATAAATATAAATATAATTTTAATTATAACTATAAATGTAAATAGAAATATAAATGTGACTGTGACTGTAACTATAAAACTATAACTATAAAACCATAACTATAAAACTATAGTTATGGTTTTATAAAAAACAATTTTTTTTGTTTTTTTTATAAAACTATAACAATAACTATAACTTACTATAACTGTAACTAACTATAACAACTATAACTAACTATAACAACTATAACTATAACAACAATAACTACAACTACAACAACTCTAACTATAACCAGAACAACTATAACTAAACTATAACTATAAAACTATAAGTATAACTATAAGTATAAAAGTATAAATATAACTAACTATAACAATAACTGTAACTATAACAATAACTATAAAACTATAATTATAACTAACTATAAAACTAACTATAACTAACTATAAAACTCTAACTCTAACAACTATAAAAGTATAACTATAAAACTATAACAACTATACAGCTGTAATATATGAGGACGACTATGTCATGGATTGGAGGAAAAATCATTAATGGCCTGTGTTATGCAAATGACACAACCTTAAGGATGGCCCAGGACCAGCAATGTGTTGTTCTGTTGTACATAGTGTCGTTGAGAGTCAGAACTGACTCGATGGTTCAACAACAACAAAGAGCACACCTACCATTGATTTAGTTTATCATATGACATTGTTATATCTGTAATTATGATCACATTTGTGATTAAGGAATTTCCTTAACACCTTCCCCTAGCTACAGCCTTAGGAACAAAGATATCATGGAAACAATTAGTAAGTTAAATAATCATCATCAAACTGATTTTTGCATTCAATATAACCCAAATTAGTATTTGTTCATTTATGCCTTTTTCCCAAACACATTTCATATACATTGTTTACTTTTTTTTGAGTGTAGTCTGAGTCAATTGTTGGTATTGTTGGTGTTAGCTGTCATTGAATCAAAACACAACTCATGACAAATTCATGTGTCACAGCGTAGGACTGTGCACCACAAGGTTTTATTGGTGATAATCTTTACAGAAGCAGATATCCAGGCCTTTTTTCGGCAAAGGCACTGTATGAGTTTGATCTGCCAACCTTTCCACTAGCAGCTGATTGCAAAACACTTGTGCTATCCAGATTCCTTCTTAAATCAATTGAATACTGCCTATTCTATGATTTTCAGTCTTTTGCACACTTTACAATCATCTCTGACTTAATATAGAAATAATGCATTCTGATTGACTTGCTGTCAGGTAGGTCAGAAAAATAGATTTTAAAAACTTCCCATTGAACACTATATCAGTCAGGATGGAGAAGCAGAAGTTTATATTTAGGGACTCAATACCGACATCATTGTTTGACTTTAAGTTGTGCTTAATAATAAAAGAACTGCAAACACTTATCATAACTGTCTTTATTGTATCCTCACAACTAACTCTTCTGATTTGGAAATTGTATAGAGCACAATTTTCTACTTGCCCTGAACAACTTTGTTTTATTTCAAGTAATAGAAAAGTTGAGCTTTGCATTATGAAAATATCATCAGATTCTTAAGGAGAAAAATTTATAAAATATTAGCTACTGTCTTTTTTTTTATATGTATCATCATTTTTTGAATACCAATGTAATATAGTTCAATTAAGTGTTGAAAAATAATGCTTTTGTATATTGAGAAAAAGTTCGCTTTACTTCTTCAAGACTTATATTCAAAACACAGTGATATAAAAATCAAGATTAATACAATGTACTTTTAGATGGGAAACCCTGGTAGTGTAGTAGTTAAGTGCTGTGGCTGTTAACCAAGAGGTCAGCAGTTCAAATCCACCAGACCTGCTCTCACCTGTAAACCTATTCCTCCCATCTATCTTGTCCATATCAATAAATGACTTCCACATTTACTCAGTTGCGTAAATGAAGGTATAAAAGTTATTTGTTGTCATATCACCTCTCACAAATATCTGTAAATATCTACAAAATATAGCCAATTTTAATTTATTTTTCCTTTGTGCAATCATTGTCAATAAGTTGGTCTTAAGCAATTGTCACCAAAGGAAACTACTTGTCTCATTTTTAAACCTCCTATATAGGGTCACTGTGAGTTGGAAATGACTTGATGGCACTAGGTTTGGTTTTTGGTTTTTTGGTATAAGCTATTAGGAAACCCTGGTGGTGTAGTGGTTAAGAGTTTGGCTGCTTACTGAAAAGTTGGCAGTTTGAATCTACCAGGCCTCCTTGGAAACCTTATGGGGCAGTTCTACTCTGTCCTTTAGGGTTGCTATGAGTCAGAATCCACTCAATGGCAACAGGGTATAGAGATAGGCTATTAATCCAAGATTATATATAGGGATTTTTAAAACACAGAGAATTTATTTCACTTCTCTTTACAACTAGCCAATAGCTTTATACCACTTTAAGGACAAAAAAATCTAACTCTTTACAAAATTGAGAAAATGCCAAACTCTCTGGCTTCATCTTTTTTGAATTAAAATATAATGTAGGAGGGGCTGGAACAAGATGGGGAATGCTCCCATTTACTCCCCCAGCAACTAACGCACTGAATAATGAATAAAAACAATCACGGACTGAGCTCTCAGAACTCCAGAAGACAGATGAGGTATCGGAGAGTAGGGGTAGATCTACAAGCAGGAGAGAGGAGGAGCAGGGATGGAACAGGAGCTGGGATAACTTACCTGCTATCATCAGGAGCACTTGCTCATTGCAGCCATTTTATACAGGGCTGGGCAACACTCCAAACAGAGAACACAGAAAGGAAGCTAATCTTAGGAAGCTGTACCCCAATTTTTTTAAAGTGGCACAAATTGGCCATGAGAGTTCCTGGGAAAACCAATTGAGAGGCTTTGGAGGGAGGCTGTGATACTGCAAGAGGTTGTTGTTACATTTTGCTGAGGCCCATGACAGATGAACACTAGGGCCAGGAGGAACTGTATGGGCAGAAGGGTGAGGAGAATACTTTACATAACAGGCAATGAAGAGGGAAACTGCTGGCTCCCTGCCCACAGTGGGATGATACTGTGGGAGAGACTATGCAGGGGAACCCATCAGGAAAGACACAGAGAGCCTCCCAGCTTTGTCACACAAAAACTGAGTCCCACCTCTTATGTTGGCATCTATGACCAGTAATCACTCACTTTTCCATGCCTACATAATGAATTCCAAAGATCAAGCATTCAATACTCCTGTTTACATACTGGAAATAACCTAAGGATAAGAGTGTCCTTAGTGGTTATCAGGAAAAGACACCAAATTCTCTGCCACTGGGTTGATTATAACTCATAAGGAACCTATACATAGATCAAGAGGTAGTCATTCAAGCAGAACAATGGCATACTGCATGGTTTAAAGTCAAGAAAGGAGTGCATTAGGGTTGTATCCTTATACCATACTTATTCAATCTGTATGCTGAGCAAATAATCTGAGAAGCTGGACACTGTGAAGATGAATGGGGCTTCATGATTGGAAGAAGATTCATTAATAACCTACTATATGCGGATGGCACAATTTTGCTTGCTGAATGTGAAGAGGACTTGAAGCACTTAGTGATGAAGATCACAGACTCCAGCCTGCAGTATGGGTTACACCTCAACATAAAGAAAACAAAAATCCTCTCAACTGGACCAAAAAACAAATTATGATAAACTAAGAAAATATTGAAGTTGTCAAGGATTTCATTTTACTTGGATTCACAATCAACACTCATGGAAGCAGCAATAAAGAACATAAACAAAGCATTGCATTGAACAACTCTCTTTTTTCTTTAAAGTGAAAAAAGCAAATATGTCACTTTAAGGACTAAGGTGCACTGACCCAAGGTATGGTGTTTTCAATCACCTTATAGGCTTGTGAAAGCTGGGCAATGAATAAGGAAAATTGAAGAAGAGCCGATGTTTTTAAATTATGGCATTGGCAAAGAACGAAAAATCTGTCTTGGAAAAACTACAGCCAGAATGCTCCTTAGAAGTGAGGATGTCAAGAGTTTGTCTCACAAGCTTTGGACATGTTATCAGGAGGAACCAGTACCTGTAGAAGGACATCATGATTGGTAAAGTGGAGGGTCAGCAAAGGAGAAGAAGACCCTCAAAGGGATGGATTGGCAATTCTGCCAGAACCTGCATAAGGCAGAAGCCTGTCAATAAAGGAAAACTCACTGGGTGTTTATGAGGTAGGATTCTTAATAGAGAGCAATAGTAAAGTGGTAAACACTCTGTCAAAAGTGGAAAACTTTCGAGATCTGGAAAAGCATGTCTGACGCATTGAGATCTGGGTCTCAAAGGTTTCAGTGAATATAAAGCAAAGCAAGACCAAATAGCCAAGAGGTTTTTGAAAAATAAATCATGGTGAAAACTAAGATAAATTAAAATAAGCTATAATATTTTAAAACCATATTATTGATAATAATAAACAGGCAGAGATAAGAACTCCTTAGGGGAAAAATGTTTATTCAATGCCTGATGTATAAACACTTTACAAAGGCCAAAGAACAGTGGAACCCCTCTACATTCCTTAGACCTAAATTAGTTGCATGTAGATTAAATGTAAACAATAATTAAACAAGAATTATTAGAAAAAATATAGCTTTCTTAAAACCATTAAGATTTCTTATAATCTTGTAATTGTTAATATCTTTATGATCATGAAAGCACAGTTTGAATTTGCATTCTTGATATATTGATATCTACTATTTTGATTATATAACATATTTGATATTTATATAAAACTTTGTTTTTATATTTGCTGATATTTTATAACATATAAATGTCATTTATACTACTAAAACACAATATAAAACATTAAGAATCATTTTATAACCTGGGTGGTGGGTAGGGCGGGTGGACTACATATATTTTTATCATACACACGAAACAATGAGTTTCAACATTTAATGAACACAAGTTAACAAATATGACCACTAAATTCAGTAAAAGTCTGAACAACAAAGGAACAATAATAAATACAAAATAACTATTACTTGTCAGGCACTACTCTTATGTGCCCTTAGTGAAAAATCCATTCAATCCTTATGGAATTGGTACCCTTTTATTAACTACAATTTAAATAAGGAAACTGACGTTGAGATTTTAAGTCATTTGAGTTAGAACCCAGCTAGCGGGTGGTGAAATCTATGTAATCAGGTTCTGATTCCACACTCTTACCACTCAAGCACAACACTATCCCTGTGAGAGAAAGATAATGAACAATGAGCATTACGTACAAAGTTTACCCTCATTAGGAATGTGAACAATGCAGATTAAGAAATAAGTCAGACTCACCATGTTTTTAGGTTAGTTTTAAGGTTTCCATTGGCACCTGCTATCTAATAACTGTTGTCATTAGAGTGCCATCAAAAATGACACATAGTGTAGGTGAGCCAACATGGTGCTATAGACAGAAATACCATGCCAGCCCTCCACAGCAAAGATCTGAAAAACTAAGCAAAACAGATACAAACATCAATCTTAGAAACCTAAGTGTCAAATACAGGGATAAAGAACTCAACTAAGCGCTGAATGGAATATCAACCTAGGTAATGAATTCTCAGGGATAAAACAAACCTGAAAGATTAACAGCAGGGAATCAGAGAGGTTAATCTGTAAATGGTAACAACATCAGAATAACAAAAGAGGGAATAAATGGTGTAGGCATTGAACTTTCAAATGGAGAGGAAGTCAAGGCTATATTAAGTGATTACAGCCTCATCAAACTTGGGAATATAGGGATAGACTTAAAGGTAACAATAAAAAAAGTGAACAACCCTACTCATCAGAATAAAGAAGAAAAACAGTAAACACAAAATCTCCAAAAATGAAGGAAATGAAAAAAAAAAATCCAAAAACAAAAGGAATTCAGCACAGAGAGTAAGAGGAACAAAGGAAAAGTCAGCATCACAAAAAAAAAAAAAAGAAGCACTACAGAATGACAGCAATAAACAAACCTATCAGTAATCACACCGAAGAAAAATAACTTAAATTCACCCATAAAGAGATAGAGAGTGGCAGAATGGATAAAACAACAGGACCCATCAATATGCTGTCTACAAGAGACACACCTTAGAGACAAAGACATACATTTATTCCAATCAAAGGATGGGGGGAAAAAAAATCAAGCAAACAACTACCAAAACAGAGAAGGAGTGGTAAGACTAATCTCAGATAATATGGACTTTAAAAGAAAATCCACTAAGAAAGAAAAAGAAGAACATTATATAATGATTAAAGGGAGAAGTTATCATGAAGACACAACCATAATAAACATCGATGCACCCAATGACAGGGCTCAAGAATAAATAAAATGAATTCTAACAGCACTGAAAAGAGAAATTGACAATTCCATAATAATAGGAGACTTCAACATACCACTCACCGTAAAAGACAGAACATCTAGAAAGAAACTCTACAAAGATACAGAGTATATAAATGCCAAAATCAATCAACTGGACCTATTACACATATATAGAACACTTCACCCAGCAGCAGCAAAGCACACATTCATTTCTATCACACATGGAAAGTTATCCAGAATAGACCACATCTTAGGTCACAAAGCAACACTCAACAAAATCTAAAACATTGAGATAATACAAAGTACATTCTCTGGTCACAATGCCGTAAAGTAGACATTCATTACAGGAAGAGTAAGGGGGGAAAAAATAAATACATGGAAACTGAATAATGCCCTGCTTAAAAACTGCTGGGTAATAAAAGAAATCAAAGATAGAATAAAAAATTCCTAGAATCAGACAAGAATGAAAAAACATCACACCAAAACCTTTGGGGCACTGCAAAGGCAGGGCTCAGAGGTCAATTTATAGCAATAGATGCACACATCAAAAAAGAAGAAAGGGATAAAATCAAAACATTAGCTACAAAACTTGAGCAAATAGAAAACAGCAAAAGGAGACCACTACAGCCAGAAGAAAGGAAATAACAAAGATCAGAGCAGAAATAAATGAAATAGATAATAGAAAAACAATAGAAAGAATCAACAAAAGCAAAAATTGTGTTTTGAAAGGATCAACAAAATCAACAAACTATTGGCCAAATTGGCAAAAGGCAAACAGAAGAGGGCACAAATAACCCAAATAAGAAATGAAATGGAGGACAATACAATAGATCCAGCTGAAATAAAACAGATCGTAACAGAGTACTATGAAAAGCTATACTCCAACAACTTTAAAAACCTAAGAAATGAACAAATTTCTAGAAACATACTACATATGTTGAAGTTGAAAATAAGGACAGACTCCTTTACATTAGACACCATTCTATTTTCAAGGTTCTAAAACAAAAATCTTAAAACAAGATATAACCAGATCGAAGTACATTGCATATATTAACTTAATAAATGTTAACAAGTTTGTGAAAGCCCATTATTTTTCCATAGCAAACCTAGGGATCTGGAAATACCTTGCAATAGAGTTGAAATCCAGAACATGTAAAAACCTGGAAAATTTATGTGAAATCTTTGAGTCTGAGTTTTTTAGCCTCTAATGAAAAATGGGGATATAAACACACCTTGTTTTAAAACAAAAGAGTAACAGTATGATAAAGAAACAATTCACACCTGGCGCTAATATCATTAAATGGTTCCAATATAACCCTGATTCACAACCAGTGCCCATGGAAGTAGCAGTCTAAAAATCAAAGGACATATTGCATTGGGCAAATCCTATGCAAAAGACATCGTTATAGTGTTAAAAGCAAAGATGTCATTTTAAGGTCATTGCACCTGGTCCATGTCATGGTGTTTTGACTCACCCATAGGCATGCAAAAACCGGTCAATGAGTAAGGAAGACAGAAGAAGAATCGACACCTTTGAATTACAGTGTTGGTGAAGAAAATTGATATGCCACAGACTACAAAAAGAATGAACAAATCTACAGATCTGTCTTGGAAGAAGTGCAGCCAGAATGTTCCTTAGAAGCAAGGATGGTAACCCTTCATCTCACATACTTTGGACATGTTTCAGAAGGGATCAGTCCCTGGAGAAGGACATCATGCTTGCAAAGCAGAGGGTCAGTGAATGAGAGGAAGGCACTCGATGTGATGGACTGACACAGTTCCTGCAACAATGGGCTCAAGCATAGTCGCAATCATGAGGATGGTGCAGGACTGAGCATTGCTTCCTTCTGTTGTACATACGGTCACTATGAGTCAAAACCGACTTGATGGCACCTAAAACAACAACAATATAAGCCATAATGAGCCCTCTTGGCACAACAGTTAAGCCCTTTGTTGCTAACTGAAAGGTTGGTGGTTCAAATTTTCCCAGCAGCTCCACTGGAGAAAGACTTTACGCTCTGCTTCCATAAAGATTACAACCAAGAAAAACACGGGGGGCATTTCCACTCTATCACATGAGGTTGCTATGAGTCGGAATCAACTTGATGGCACTCAGTAACAACAATATAAGCCCAACGATGAACCTGAGAAGATCTCTTTGAAGAAATGACATTTGAGCTGAGTCCTAAATAGAAAGAATAACTATGTAAAGAACATTCTAGGCAGATGAAAAAGCAAAAGAAGACCCTTAAGGTTTACATTCTAAGAAATCTGAAGAACTGATTGCCTGGGAAGTGGGGGGGGGGGAGGGGGTTAGCAGATGACATTGGAAATAAAGGCAGGGACCAAGTTATACAGCAGTTTTCAATTACTGGAAATAATTTTGGATTATTCCAAGTACAGTGAGAATCCACGAAATTGCTTTTAGCAATGTACTAAAATGATGGCATTTATACCCTTAAAATACCCACACTGGTTTGTCTGTACACAATGTGTTTAGTGGAACTAGGCTTTTACAGTCATCCCAGAAATAAAAGGATAGGTCGAACTAAGGAGTTAGCCATAGTTGTTGTTAGGTGCCATTGAGTTGATTCTGACTCATTGTGGCCCTACATACAACAGAATGAAACACTGCCCAGTCCTGTGGCATCCACACAATCGTTATGTTTAAGCCCATTATTGCAGCCACTGTGTCAATCTATCTCATGGAGGGTCTTCCTGTTTTTCACTGAAGCTCTACTTTACAAACCTGATGTCCTTTTCCAGGGACTTATCTCTCCTGACAACATATCCAAAACATGTAAGACGTAGTCTCGCCATCCTCGCTTCTAAGGAGCACTCTGGTTGTACTTCCTCCAAGACAGATTTAGTCATTCTTTTGGAAGTCCATGGTATATTCAATATTCTTCTCCAACACTGTTAAAGAGTTAGCCATAGAGATGAGGAAAATTGGCATATTTTGAAAGTTCAGGCATAGTGAGTGATGTGTGGCTATCATATATCTGTTCATGAGGATGTGAAATTTAGATCCAGAAGCTGGCAAATAAACCCTTTACCTCTCCAAAGACATGATCTCTCACCTCCACAGAGCAGGATTTCCAGTGACCAGAAATCATGATTACAGCAATACTCTAGAGCATGATCAGAAAAAGAAATAACTGGAAGGAAAGCATTGTAAGAAGGTTAGAAAAGATTATAGGGACTTATTTTGACAATGATGCTTTAATTTAACTCTAATGAAAGAAATATAGGTATAAGAGAACAATAGAAAATAACATATGTTGGATTAAATGGATTATATATCTTGAGGTTGTATATTAATAAATAATAAATACAATTATTGCTATATAGGAGGCGGTGATAGAGAAAGTTGTGAAATAGAATGTCTGGCCTCAATGCTTACGCATTCTTTAAAAGAGATGAGACAAGAACATAAAAATGGAAAGCAAACATGCAGAACCTTATTCTCCAGGTTACAAACAAAAGGAAAAGGAGAGTATTATTTGAGTATATGGTGTGAGTGATTGGATTGTATGTGTAAATGAAGATTAAAAGCAAGCAAACAGAAAGCCTTCAAAGATACATGTAAAATTTAAAGAAAGAACGGTATTTACAAAGAGGGAAGACTTCCAAAGAAGGGAAGTGGTTTGAGGATTTCCCCCATTAAAAGAAAGGGGAGATAAGAATATGATTCTACATTTATCTGGATTAAAGAGCTCAGTTGTGTTCTCCCCTGTTGTACTGGAAGATGAATAAAAATGTATAGCTATGGGTCTTATTCCACTGCTATTCGTAAGGTTTTCACTGGCTAATTCTTTCCATAAGTAGAACGTCCGGTCCTTCTTCTTAGTCTGTCTTAGTCTGGATACTCAGCTGAAACCTGTCCACCATGGGTAAACCTGCTAGTGTTTGAATACTGGTGGCATAACTTCCAGCATCACAGCAACATGCAAACCCCACAGTATGACAAACTGACAGTCACATGGGGGTGTTTTCAATCAACCTCATATGCATGTGAAATCTAGATGATGAATAAGCAAGACTGAAGAATTGTTGCCTTTGAATTGCGGCGTTGGCAAAGAGTATTGAATATACCCTGGACTGCTAAAAGAATGAACAAATCTGTCTCCGAAGAAGTACAACCAGAATGCTCCCAAGAAGCAAAGATGGTGAGACTGTCTCACATACTTTGGACATGTTATCAGAAGTGATCAGTCTCTGCAAAAGAATATTATACTTGGTAAAATAAAGGGTCAGCAAAAAGGAGGGATACCCTCAATGAGATGGATTGACACAGTGGCTGCAAAAAAGGGCTCAAGCATAAGAATTGTGAGGGTGTCACAGGACTGGTCAATGTCTCATTCTGTTGTACATAGGGTGGCTATGAGTTGGAATTGACTGGACACCATTATCAACAACATGGATTTTACTGAAATGATTAGAATGGAAATCTAGAATTATGAATCAGTTATATACACATTTTACTGATTGAATTGATTTTCTCTGCAGGTGAGTTAATTGTTCCTGGTTTCACATCAGATCATCCAGGATCACAGAATGCAAGTGTCAGAAAGAAACAAGAAATGATAAAACCCAATGCCTGTGACACTTTTCAGTTATAAAAAAGGAAAATGCAACCAAGAAAAGCAAATCCACAGACAGAAAATAAATTAAAAATGACAGAAACCAGTATCACTACTAATGATGGAATTTGTTCTGTTAGAATTCTCTGATATTCCCAAATTTCCCTGGTTTCTTTTTGGAGCATCCTCAGTCATTTATATGATTATTCTAATGGGCAATGGCATCATAATTCTAATAACAAGAATAGACACCACACTTCAGATTTCTGTGTATTTTTTTCTCAACAATTTTTCCTTTCTAGAAATCTGGTATATGTCTGTCACTCTTCCTAGAATGCTTATGGATCATTGGACCCAGAAGGAAATATTTCTTTTTTCGCCTGTACTACACAAATGTGCTTTGTCCTCATGCTTGAAGTCACAGAGTGCCTTCTCCTGGTGGTGATGGCCTATGACTGTTATGTAGCCATTTGTAACTCTCTGCACTATCCTTTAGTCATGAACCAAGAGATGTGTGTCCAGTTAGTGGCTGGCTCCTGGATCAGTGGGTTTCCTGTTGAGATAGGGCAAACTGGATAGATTCTTTTCTCTGTCCTTTTGTGGTTCTAATCAAATGAATCACTTCTGTGACAATTTCCCAATCCTCAAACTGGCCTGCAGAGACATCTTTGTCAATGAGATGGTGGTCTAAATATTTGCTGTAGCATTTGTCATTGTTCCTTTTATGCTGATACTTGATTCCTATAGCAGAATTATCTCAACCATCCTCAAGTTGCCATCAAACACAGGATGGAGCAAAGCCTTTTCCACCTATTCTTCCCACCTCATAGTTGTAGTTTTAGTCTATGTGTCAGAATAAAACTCTTTAATTTCTAGGAAGGAAAAATTCCTGAGAAAAAAAATACATGGGAGCCTGAAGTGTGGGATCTATTCTTGTTGTTAGAATTATGATGACATTGCCCATTAGAATAATCATATAAATGACTGAGAATGCTCTAAAAAGAAACCAGTGAAATCTGGGAATATCAGACAATTTTAACAGAACAAGTATAAAACTGTTTAAAACCCAAATCCAACCAATGTGAAGAAACAGACAAACTTCCCTCTCTTTCCTAGACCATTTTGACCCCAGTGTCTAACTCCATGATACACAGTCTTCAGAGCAAAGATGTTACAAAGCATTGAGAAAATTTCTTCCCAAGTCATTAGCATTATGACATATTCGAACTAACAGAACATTTACAATCTATTGATAAAACCAACATCTACAAAAAAGAGTGGCAAATCATTTGAGTAAGCACTTTATCAAAAAAGATACACAAATATCACATAATAACAGATAAATATGCTCAACATCTTTAGTTATTAGAGGAATGCAAATTCAAACCACAATGAGACACCACAACACTTCCATTAGAATGGGAAAAACAATTAAAAATTCTAACAATGCCAAGTACTAACAAAGGGGTGGAGCTACTGCTAGTCTAATACACCTGGACAGCTGGAGTGTAAAATGGTATAATCACTTTGGAAAACACTTTGACTCTTTCTCAAAAAGCTAAACACATACCTACAATATGACCCAACAATTCTACTCCTAAGATTTGTTCAAAAAGAAATGAAAACATATTTCACATTAAAAATTGTACATGGTTATGCATAACAACTATACCCATAACAGCCAAAACTTTAAAACAGCACAAATGTCTATCAATAGATGAATGAATAAACAAATTAATGGTATATATACCCAATGGGGAAACCCTGGTGGAGTAGTGGTTAAGTGCTACAGCTGCTAACCAAAGGGTCGGCAGTTCAAATCTACCAGGCGCTCCTTGGAAACTCTATGGGGCAGTTCTACTCTGTCCTATAGGGTCACTATGAGTCGGAATCAACCCAATGCCACTGGGTTTGTTTGTTTGTTTTTTTTTGGTATCCAATAGAATTCCATACTGCAATAAAGTGGAGTTAACTTCATTTAAAGGTACAGCAGCATAGATGAATCTTAAAAATCATACTGAGTAGAGGATTCCAGACACAGAGTACATTCTGATTGTGAACGAACTACACTTACAGAAAACTGAAGAGCGTAGGAAAGGAATAGATTGCAAAGATGCACAAGGAAATTTTGGTGATGATATAAGTGTTCTGTGTTTGATTGTGGAAATAGTTTTACACTTGTCTGTCAAGTCTCATCAAACGGATTGCAAAGGATGCATTTTATTGTATGTAAATTATTCCTCAATAAAGTTGCTAAAATAAAAGTAAGATAATATTGAAAAATGACAATAACATAGTACAGAAACAAATATATCTGAAACCTATTAAAATACATGACTATGTACTAAGAATAATTATTCTATTTATGAAAATTTTCATGTTTAAACTTTAATGTAAATGTCATACATGATATATGTTATCTTTGTTTCTTAGTGCACTATTATGTTTTTGAAACTAGCTTTTAAGTGTAATAATATAATAAAATTTAAAAGTCTCAGGACTGTCTAGGTTAGAACAATAGATTATATTGATGCTTCTACTGATCTTTCCTTCACTCCTCTGTCGCTTTGTCGTATGTGGTGGCATGCATGTTGCTGTGATGCTGGAAGCTATGCCACAGCTTTTTCAAATTCTAGCATGCTCACCCATGGAGGACAAGTTTCAGTGGAGCTTCCAGACTAAGACAGACTAGGAAGAAGGTCCTGATAATCTACTTCTAAAAAATTGGCCAGTGAAAACCTTATGACTAGCAGCAGAACATTGTCTGACATAGTGCTGTAAAATGAGTCCCTCATGTTGAAAGGCACAAAAATACAACTGGAGAAGGGCTGTCTCCTCAAAGTAGAGCTGACCTTAATGACATTACTGGAGTAAAGCTTTCAGGACCTTCATTTGTGAATGTGGCATGATTCACAATGAGAAGAAACAGCTGCAAACATCCATTAATAATCAGAAAGTAGAGTGTAGCAAGTATGAATCCAGAAAATTGGAAGTTGTCAAAAATAAAATGGAACGCATAAAGATCTATATCTTAGGCATTAGCGAGCTGAAATGGAATGGAATTGGTCATTTTGAATATGAAAATCATATGGTCTAGGCCAAGAATGACAAATTCAAGAGAAATGGTGTCATATTCATTGTCAAAAAGAACATTTCAAGATCTGTCCTGAAGTTCAAGGCTGTTAGTGACACGACAATCTCCACACACTTACAAGGAGACCAGTTAATACAACTATTATTCAAATTAATGCACCAGCCACTTTTGTCAAAGATGAAGAAACTGAAGCTTTTTACCAACTTCTGCAGTCTGAAATTGATCAAAAATACAATCAAGATGCATTGATAATTGCTGGTGATTGAATTGCGAAAGCTTGAAACAAAGAAGAAGGATTTGTAATTGGAAAATATGTTGCTTGTGATAGAGATGATGCCGGAGATTGCATGGTAGAATTTTGAAAGACCAGAGATTTATACCTTGCAAGCACATTTTTTCAACAAAACAAATGGTGACTATACATGTGGATCTAACTAGATGGAATGCACAGGAATCAAATTGACTACATCTGTAGAAAGACATGATGGAAAGGCTCAATATTGTCAGCGCAAGGCCAGGGGTAGATTGTAGAACAGACTGTCAATTGCTTATATGCAAGTTAAAGCTTAGGCTTAAGAAAATTAAAACAAGTCCTCAAGAGCCAAAGTGTGAGGTTAAGTATATCCCACCTGAATTTAGAGACCATCGCAACAATGGATTTGAGGCATTGAACACTAATAACCCAAGACCAAAGAGCTGTGGAATGACATCGAGGACATTGTACATGAATAAAACAAAAGACCATTATTAAGACAGAAAAAAACCAAAATGGGTGTCAGAAAAGACTCTGAAACTTGCTCTTGAGCATCGAGTAGCTAAAGCAAATGGAAAAAGAGACAAAGTAAAAAAGCTGAACAGAACATTTCAAACCTTGGCTCCAGAAGACAAGATAAAGCATTATAATGAAATGTGCAAAGACCTGGAGTTAGAAAACCAAAAGGGAAGAAATCACTCAGCATTTCTCAAGCTGAAAAAACTGGAGGAAAATTTAAGCCTTGAGTTGCAATATTAAAAAATTCTATGGGCAAAATATTGAACTATACAGAAGACAGAAAGAATACAGAGAGTCACTGTACCAAAAAGAATTGGTCAAAGCTCAACAATTTCATGATGTAGCATATGATTTGATGGTATTGAAAGAAGAACTCCAAGCTTCACTGAAAGCACTGGCAAAAAACAAGGCTCCAGGATTTGACAGAACACCAATTGAGATGATTCAAAATTATGGAATGCTGGAGGTGCTCACTCCTCTACGCTACCTGGCCAATCTACTGCAAGAGATTCAAATCCGTGCCCATTCCAAAGAAAGGCGATCCAACAGAATGCAGAAATGATTGAATAATATCACAAGCTAGTAAATTTATGCTTTTGATAATTCAGAAACAGTTACAGCAGTACATCAGCAGGGAACTGCTCTAAATTCAAGACAGATTGAGAAGGGGACATGGAATGAGGGATGTCATTGCTGATGTCAGATGGATCTCATCTGAAAGCAGAGAACACCAGAAAGATGTTTATTTGTGTTTTATTGATTATGCAAAGGAATTCAACTGCATGGATCATAAACTATGGATAACATTGCAAAGAATGGGAATTCCAGAGCACTTATTTGTGCTCATGAGGAGCTATACATAAACCAAAGTAGTTATTTGAACAGAACAAGGGACTACGACATAGTTTAAAATCAGGAAAGGTGTGCGTTTCAGGGCTGTATCTTTTCATCTTATTTAATCAACCTGTATACTAATTAAATAATCCAAGAAGCTGGACTATATGAAGAAGAATCTGACATCAGGCTTGGAGGAAGACTCATTAACAACCTTTGACATGCGGATGACACAACCTTGCTTGCCCTCCAAAATCTGGGTGTTGGCCACACTCTCTGGATTCTGAGCAGAGGGCCCTTGGACCTGGGCTTCAGGTCTATCTTCCAGGCCCTTTGGAAGGGAAATTTTGCTCCCTTAGATTGGTGCAGCCCCATTCTGCTAGGCCATCTGAATGACTACCCTACCCTTCCTGGGACCTGCAAGCCCGTTCTTCTGCCCATTGGGCACGGTAGCTCTGCCCCCTCAGCTTTGGGCAATGGATCTGGCCCCATCCCCCTGGCACTTGTGAATGGCAGCCCCACACTCTGGAACTGGGTTGGTGAAGATCTGACTTTTTGAAACCCCAGAGGTCATGGTCCACACTTTGAGACCCCAGAGGTCATGAGCCTACCTTCGATACTGAGACGCTCTGCTTCCCATGTTCCTTGTCTTTCAAGTTTTTGTTTCCTTGGTCTCTCTGTCCCTGCAGGCTCACTGCCCGCATCTTTCCTGCTGGGGCAAGTGATCCAAAGCTCTGTAGCTCCACCAATAAGTGACTGGAGGTACCTCACTGTGCCAGTAAACTTTGGCCATAAGACACTCAGCTCTCTTCCCCCAGTTGTTGGTAAGCCTAGCTCCACCAATAAGTGCCTGGAGGCACCCCACTCCACCAGGAAGCCTCCTTTGCAAAGGCACTCAGCTTTCTGTCTCCGTGGATTAGCTCCAGTGCTGTCTCTTGCTCGTCTCCTGGTTCTGCTGCTGCTGCTTCTTGCTGTCTGCTCCATCTCCAGCACCATCTCCAGCATCACAGCTTTTCTTACTTCCTTTTGAGTCCTCCCTAGAATTGTCTGATGCCCATAATTCCACCCACCGTTCTTTAAGGCAATCTTGTCTTTTACTATTAGGTGCTTGAAAACTCTTCAAGCCTCTATCCATTTGCAGTTTCAAAACCACTTCCACATTTTAGGTATCTCTGTCACTCTCTTGGTAGCAAATTCTTAGTTATTTTGTGCTGCTATAACAGAAATACCACAAGTTGATGGCTTTAACAAACAAAGATGTATTCTCCTACAGACTAGGAGGCTAGAAGTTGACACTCAGAAGTCAGCTCTAGTGGAAGTCTTTCACTCTCTGTAGGCCCTGGGAGAAGGTCCTTATCATCAAACTTCCCCTAGCCTAGGAGCTTCTCAGTGCAGGAACCTCAGGTCCATAGGACATGCTTCCCACCTGGTTCTGCATTCTTGGTGGTAGGAGGCCCCCCTGTCTCTCTACTAGCTTGTCTCTTTTATATCTCAAAAGAAATTGACTCAAGACACCACCTAATCTTATAGATTGAGTCCCACTACGTTAACATAACTGTCTCTAATACTACCTCATTAATATCACAAAGGTAGGATTTACAACACATGGGAAAATCACATCATGTGACAAAATGGGGGACAATCACACTGAGGCAGCCTTTCTAAGAGACACCTGTTTTGACTTATCCTTCTTTAATTGACCTTGAAAAGATAACCACAGAATGGGCCACAGAATAGCTGGTCTTAACCAGTTGAGCAGGTTTTCAACACCATTCTGGCATTTCAAGTGACGTACTAGCTCATTCAGCAAAAAAGTACATATAAGCAGCCCTCTTCTGGGCAAAGACTTAACATGGTAATGAAGGAAAATTGACCTCTTCCTCCAACCCAGAGAATGGAACCCTTATCTAAAGAAAATGCGTAGTCATCCCCAGGCTCTGAACACCTGCTTGAAGGTCAATCCTGAATATTCATGATGAATTTGCATTTCTCTGTCTGCTCTCTGTAAAAGCCCACCTCCCCAAGATGCCTTTAGAGCAATCTTGGAGGCAGCAGCCACGGTTGCTCCTTTCCATGCACAACGAAATAAAGGTACCTTTCTTCTCTCCCACCTCAGCCTTTTGTTTATTGGTTGTAACAAGTCACTCCAAGCAGAACCTAGGATTTCCACCCAGCAACAACACAATACTGGAATCATGGCCTAGCCAAGCTGACTCATTTTTGGGGGACACAATTCAACCCACAACAGAAGCCCCACATGGGAATTTCAAATCAGCCATGAGAAAGACAGCATAAAATCAACATATAAAAGGAATCCTTTAGTAAAGAGAAAAACCTACCACTTGCCATGAGCCCATTTCAAATCATGGAGAACCCATGCATGTCTGAGTAGAACTGTGGTCCATGGGGTTTTCTTCTTCTTCTTTTTTTTTTTTAATCGTGCTTTAGGTGAAAGTTTACAGTTCTAGTTAATTTTCCATACAAAAACGTACACACATATTGTTTTGTGACATCGGTTGCAATTCCCACAATGTGACAGCACATTCCTCCTTTCCACCCCAGGTTCTCTATGCCCATTTGACCAATTTCTGGTCTTTCCTGCCTTCTTATCCTGCATTTGGATAGGAGCTTCCTATTTGGTCTCGTATATCTGAAGCACATTTCTCACGTGTATTAATTTTGTTTTATAGTCCTGTCTAATCTTTGTCTGAAGAGTGGGCTTTGGTAATGGTTTCAGCTCTGATTTAACAGTCCATCTGGGGGCCATGGTTTCAGAGGTTCCTCCAGTCTCTGCGAGAACACTAAGTCTGGCCTTTTTCTGTGAATTTGAATTCTTCACACTTTTTTCTGCTCAGTCTGGGATTCTCTGTCGTGTTCCTTTTCAGGACAGTCACTGGTGGTAGCCAGGCACTGTCTAGTTCTTTTGGTCTCTGGCTGGTGGAGTCTCTGGTTTATGCAGCCCTTTTGTCTCTTGGACTAATACTTTCCTTGTGTCTTTGGTGTTCTTCATTCTTGTTTGCTCCAAGTAGGATGGGACTAACTGATGCATCTTTGGTGGCCACTTGCAAACTTTTAAGACGCCAGGTGCCACTCACCAAAGTGCGATGCAAAACATTTTCTTACTAAACTTTTTTATGGCAATTGATGTGGATGTTCTCCAAAACTATGGTTCCCAGACCACAGCCCCAGGTACTCTGTCCTTCAAACTGTTTGTATATGTTCAGGGAAATTCTCAATTTTTGCAATGGTGCCATTGTGCTGATTCCTCCTGTATTGTGTGTTGTCCTTCCCTTCATTGAAGATGATCCTTGTCAACTATCTAGGGAATTCCTCTCGCTTTCCCTCTCCACTCTCATAATGATCAAAGAATGGTTTCTTCTGTGTTTAAAACTTTTCTTGAGTTCTTTCAACAGTGGTCTCATACAATATTTGCTTTGTTTTGTTTTGTTTTTTTGTGACTAACTAATTTCACTCAGCATAATGCCCTCAGGAATAATCCATATTGTGAGATGCTTTGCAGATCAATCATTGTTCTTTATCATTCCATAGTATTCTGTTCTGTGTATGTACCATAGTTTGTTTATCCATTTGTCTGTTGACAGGCACCTAGGTTATTTCTATCTTTTTGCTGTTGTGGACAATACTGCAGTAAATATGGGTGTGCATATACCTATTTGTGTGACAGCTCTTATTTCTCTAGGATATATTCCAAGGAGTGGAATTGCTGGATCATATGGTACTTCTATTTCTAGCTTTTTAAGGAAGCACCAGCTCATTTTTCAAAGTGGTTGTACAATTTTACACTCGCACCAGAAGTGCCTAAGCATTTCAGTCTCTCCACAACCTCGCCAACATTTATTATTTTGTGTTTTTTGGATTTGTCCCAGCCTTCTTGGTGTGAGATGGTATCTCATTGTAGTTTTGATTTGCATTTCTCTAATGGCTAATGATCGTAAGCATTTTCTCATGTATCTTTTAGCCACCTGAATATCTTCTTTGCTGAAGGGCCTGCTCATATCCTTTGCCCATTTTTTGTGTTATTTGTCTTTTTGTTGTTGAGGTGTTGCAGTATGGTGTAGTTTTTAAAGATTAGACTCTTACTGGATATTTCAAAGACAAAAAGATTTTCTTCCCAGTCTGTAGGTTCTCTTTTTACTCTTTTGGTGAAGTCTCTTGATGCGCATAAGAGTTTGATTTTTGGGAGCTACCAGTTATCTAGTTTCTTTTCTGGTGCTTGTGCATGTTAGTTATGGTTTGTATACTATTCATGCAATGCATTAGGGCTCCAAGTGTTCTCTCTAGTTTTTCTTCCATGATCTTTACCATTTGAGATTTTATATTTAAGTCTTTGATCCATTATGAATTAATTTTTGCACATGGAGTGAGTTATGGTTCTTGCTTCATTTTCTTGCAAATGGATATCCAGTTACACTAGCATCATTTGTTAAAGAGGCTGTCTTTTCCCTATGTAACGAACTTTGGGCCTTTATCAGATATCAGCTGCTCGTAGGTGGATGAATTTACCTCTCGGTTCTCAATTCTGTTCCTTTAGTCTATGTATCTGTTGTTGTACCAGTACCAGGCTGTTTTGACTGCCATGGCAGTATACTAGTTTCAAAAATCAGGTAGTATGAGGCCTCTTACTTTGTTCTTCTTCAGTAATGCTTTACTTTTCTAGGGTGTCTTAGTCATCAAGTGCTGCTATAACAGAAATACCACAAGTGGATGGTAGCAAAGAGAATTTCCTCACAGTAGAGTAGACTAAAAGTCCAAATTCAGGATGTCAGCTCCAGGGGAAAGCTTTCTTTCTCTGTTAGCTCTGGAGGAAGGTCCTTGTCCTCACTCTTCCCCGGTCAAGGAGCTTCTCAGGACCAGGGACCCAGGGTCCAAAGTATGCGCTCTGCTCCTGGTGCTGCTTTTTTGGTGGTATGAAGTCCCCCATCCTCTGCTGGCTTCTCTTTCCTTTTATCTTTTGAGAGACAAAAGGTGGTGTATGCCACAACCCAGGGAAACTCCCTATGCATTGGATCAGAGATGTGACCTGGTAAGGGTGTTACAATCCCACCCTAACCCTCTTTAACATAAAATTACAATCACAAAATGGGGGGGACATAATTCAATACATGACACAGGGCCTTGTCCCTTTCTATATGAAGTTGGTGATTTGATTCTCCATCTCACTAAAAATGCCATTGGGAACAGTGGGATGCAGACCCCAAATTCTCATAAAAAGACCAGACTTAATGGTCTGACTGAGACTAGAAGAATCCTGGTGCTCATGGTCCCCAAACCTTCTGTTGGCCCAGGACAGGAACCATTCCTGAAGACAACTCATCAGACATGGAAGGGACTGGACAATGGGTTGGAGAGAGATGTTGATGAGTGAGCTATTTGTATCAGGTGGACACTTGAGACTGTGTTGGCGTGTCCTGTCTGGAGGGGAGATGGGAGGGTAGAGGGAATTAGAAACTGACAAAATGGTCACTAAAGGAGAGACTGGAAGGAGGGAGTGGGCTGACTCATTGGGGGAGAGTGAGTGGGAGTATGTAGTAAGGTGTATATAAGTTTATATGTGAGAGACTGACGATTTGTAAACTTTCACTTAAAGCACAATAAAAATTATTTTAAAAAATGCCATTGGAATTTAGATCGAGATTGCATTGTGTCTGTAGATTCCTTTGGGTAGAACTGACATTTTCACAATGCTGAGTCTTCCTATCCATGAGCATGGCATGTTTTTCCACTTATGTAGGCGTCTTTTCGTTTCTTGCCATAGCGTCTTGTAGTTTTCCTTGTATAGGTCTTTTATGTGTCTGGTTAGGTTTATTGCTAAGTACTTTATCTTCTTGGGGGCTATTTTAAATGGTATTGATTTGGTGATTTCTTTTTCAAAGTTCTCTTTGTTGGTGTAGAGGAATCCAACTGATTTTTGAATGTTTGTCTTATACTCTGATACTTTACTGAAATCTCTTATTTCCAGCAGTTTTCTTGTGGATTCTTTGGGGTTTTCTGTGTATAATTTTATATCATCTGCAAATAGGGGTACTTTTACTTCTTCCCTACAAATTTGGATGTCCTATATTTATTTTTCTTTCCTTATTGCTCTGGCTAGAACCTCCGGCATGATATTGAACAAGAGTAATGATAAAGGGCATCCGTCTCTGGTTCCTGTTCTCCAGGGGAATGCTTTTAGACTCTCTCCATTTAGGGTGATGCTGGCTGATGGCTTTGTATAAATGCCCTTTATTTTGTCCAGAAGTTTCCCTTCTATTCCTGTTTTGCTGAAAGTTTTTTTTTTTTTTTAATCAGGAATGGGTGTTGGACGTTGTCAAACGTCTTTTGCCTTTTCTGCGTCAATCGATAAGATCATGTGGTTCTTATCTTTTGTTTTATTTATGGGAGGGATTATACTGATTATTTTTGTAATGTTGAACCATACCTGCATACCTGGTTTGAATCCCATTTGCTCATGGTGAATTATTTTTTCTGATATGTTGTTGAATTCTATTGGTTAGAATTTTGTTGAGGATTTTTGTGTCTATTACTGTTCTGTAATTTTCTTTTTTTGTAGTATGTTAACCTGGCTTTGGTATTAGGGTTATGCTGGCTTCAGAGAATGAATTCGGGAATTTTCCTTCCTTTTCTAACTCTGAAATACCTTTAATGGTAGTGCTGTTAACTCTTCTCTGAAAGTTTGGTAAATTCTCCAGTGAATCTGGCAGGGCCAGTGCCTTTTTTTTGGGGGGGGGGAGTTTTGGAGTTTTTTCATTCACCTTCAATCTCTTCTTTTGTTACAAGGTAGTTTTTCTACCTCGGTTTGTGTTAGTTTAGGCAGGTAGTGTGTTTCTAGAAATTTCTCCATTTCCTCTAGGTTTTCAAATTTGTTGGAGTGCAATTTTTCATAGTGTTCTGTTATGATTCTTTTAATTTCAGTTGGGTCTGTTGTGGTATCGCCCATGTTATTTCTTATTCAGGTTATTTGCTTCCTCACCTGTTCTTCTTTTGCCAGTTTGGCCAATGGTTCATTGATTTTGTTGATCTCTTCAAAGAACAAACTTTTGGTCTTCTTGACTCTTTCAATTGTTTTTCTATTCTATATTTCATTTATTTATGCTCTAATTTTTATTATTTCCTTTCTTCTGGTGCCCCAGGTCTTCTTTAGCTGCTCTCTTTTACATTTGTTTGAGTCGTGTAGCTGATGTTTTGATTTTGGCATTTATTGCTATAAATTGACCTTTAAACACTGCTTTTGCTGTGTACCAAAGATTCTGGTAAGATGTGTTTTCATTCTCATTTGATTCTATGAACGCCTTAATTTCATCCTTGATTTCTTCTATAACCCAATAATTTTTGAGTAAGGCATTGTTCAATTTCCATGTATTTGATTTTTTTTTTTTTCCATGGTGTTTCTCTTATTGATTTCTACTTTTGTTTATGGTCAGAAAAGATGCTTTGTAATATTTTGATATTTTGGATTCTGTGAAAGTGTGCTTTGTGGCCTAAAATATGGTCTGTTCTGGAAAATATTCCATGTGCATTGGAAAAGAATATATACTTGACTGCTGTTCTGTATGTGTCTATGAGGTCAAGTTCATTGATTGTGGCATTTAGAGCTTCCATGCCTTTATTGAGCTTTTTTCTAAATGTTCTGTCCTTCACTGAAAGTGGTGTATTGAAGTCTCCTACTATTATTGTGGAACTGTCTATGCCTCTTTTCAATCTTGTTAGAATTTGTTTTATGTGTTTTGGACCCCTGTCATTGGGTGTGTATATATTTATTATGGTTATGTCCTCCTGCTATATTGACCCTTTATTAATTATATAGTGTCCTTCTTTATCCTTTGGGGTGAATTTTGCTTTAAAGTATATTTTGTCAGAGATTAATATTGCCACTTCTGCTCTTGTTTTGTTGTTGTTTGCTTGATATATTTTCTGCATCCTTTGAGTTTTAATTTGTTTGTGTTTTTGAGTCTGAGGTGTGTCTCTTGTAGGTAGCATATAGACAGATCGTGTTTTTATATCCATTCTGTCACTCTCTGGCTCTTTATTTGTGCATTTAATCCATTGACATTCAGTGTAATTATTTACAGGTATGAGTTTATTGCTGTCATTTTCACGTATTTGCATATATGTGTGTGTTTGTGTGTGTTATTGACAGTTTTTTTGTTCCACTTAATTTTCTGTGCTGAGTGGTTTTTCTTTTCATCTTTCTCATTTTTTTTTTTTTTTTTTTGCTGAATCTTTATATTTTTCCTTTTTATTTAGGTGGGTAGATTTGTTAGTTTCCTTTGTGGTTACCTTAAAATTTACTTTTATTTTTCTAAGTTTAAACCAATCTTTTGTTTCTTGGTATCTCCTTAACTTCCCCTCCATATGGAAGTTCTGTGACTACACTATTTAATCCTTTTTTTGTTTTGTTTTAACATTGTCATCATTTGCATGTTGACATCTGTTTCCCTATTTTCAGTCTTATAGCTTTGACTTATTTTTGCAACTTTTGCATCTCAGTTGATATCTGGCTGTTCTGTCCTGTGTTCTAGGTTTGTGTTGTTGTCTGATACTGTTGCTTCTTTAGCTGGAGAACTCCCTTTAATATTTCTTGTAATTTTGGTTTGGTTTTTGCAAATTTCCTTAACTTCTGTTTATCAGGAAATGCCTTAATTTTGTCATCATATTTGAGAGACAGTTTTGCTGGATAGAAAACTCTTGGCTGTAAATTTTTTCTTTCCTTCAAGGCTTTATGTATGTCATGTCATTGCCTTCTTCTTGTCTGCACGGTTTCTGCTGAGTAGTCAGAGCTTCATCTTATTAACTCTTCTTTGTAGGTGACTTCTCTTTTATCCCTAGCTGCTCTCAAGATTCTCTCTTTAGCTTTGTTTTTGGCAATTTTGACTATATTATGTCTTGGTGACTTTCTTTTGAAATCTACCCTGTGTGGAGTTCATTGAAATTCTTGGATAGATATCTTTTCATCTTTCACAATATCAGGGAAATTTTCTGTCAGCAAATCTTCAACAATTCTCCCTGTATTTTCTGTTATCCCCTCCTCTTCTGGTACTCCAATCACTCACAGGTTTTTCCTCTTGATAGTGTTCCACATAATTCTTTGAGTTTCTTCAATTTTTTTAATTATTTTTTTCTGGTTTTTCCTCAAATAAGTCTGTGTTAAGAGATTTATCTTCAAACTCACTAATTCTTATTTCCATTGCCTCAATTCTGCTCCTATAACCTTCTACTGAGTTGTCTAATTCTGAAATTCTATAGTTAATCCTTTAGATTTCTAGTTGCTGTCTCTCTGTGGTTCCTAGTTGCTGTCTCTCTGTGGTTCCTAGCAGCCTTTAAATTTGTTGTTCTGCTCTTGTATTGGTTTCCTGAATTCCTCTATTGCTTTATCTGTTTGTTCCTTGGCCTGGTCTGAGTTTTGCCTGATTTCCTTCCTGATCTCTTGAAGATCCCTGTATATTAATCTTTTGAAGTCTAACACTGGTAATTCCAAGAATTTTTCTTCTTCCAGAAGGTTTCCTGTTCCATTATTTTGGTTGCTTGCTGGAGCCATCTTGACGAGCTTCTTTTTGATTTGATATTGACTGTTGTTGCCAAGATATCAATAATTTATTATATTTATCTATTGTATATATATATTTTACTGTCCTAGATTTTTGCTTTGTTTTATTTTGATATGTCCAAGTGGGCTGGGAATGTGACCTACTCTGGTTATTAGCATCTTTGAAGCTTTTACGTCCTGTCACCAGGCCGTTAGAGCAGCTACTAAGTGTGTGATCCCAGGAGTCTGTCCACTTTTCTGTGCGGATTCAGCTCAGGTGTCCAGGCCCATGGTCACTGAGTGTGGGGTGCAGACTCTCTCCCACAGTTCTAGATAGGCAGGGCTGAGTAGGACTGTTTGGAACAGGCACAGGTATCTGGCTCAGTAGGGGACTATGTGCTGAGCAAGGCAGGGGCCTGATGGTTGTCCTCGATGTGTTCCCATCTGCTAGAGTGCATAGGTGGGTGGTTTTGCAGCCAGGCTTTGGGGACCCAATACTGTGGGCTGTAGGGACTGGGAAGCACCACTTATTCTCAGACCTCTGTTGTGGGTGGCTAAATGGAGTGGCTGATACTACTAGCCCTCAGGCCCCTGATGTGGTTGGGTGAGGATCCTGTTTAATGACAGGGCAGTGTCAAATGTCATGAATCTGCAACTCCCTCTTGGCTGCTCCAGTTGAAAACAGGCTTCAGGTGTATGCCCTGTTATTCTATGCTAATAAGGGTCTGCAGTGTTGCACTGGCCCAAGTAGGTCTAGGCAGGGATGAAGAGCACTACAAGTCCATGGACCCCTTATGCCAGTGCCTAGGCAATGGGACAGTGAGTGCCCTGAGTTCCCAGTTTAGGGAGCATGGTGATTTTTTTAAAGCCATGTGACTTGTTTGGTAGTGGATAGTCCTGGGTTCCTGGCTTAGGGGGTTTCTTGTTAATGAGGGCTTTTGGTGTTGAATCAGCCAACATAGGTCTAGGCAGGGGTGAAGGGCACTTCAAGTCCATGGACCCCTTATGCCAGTGCCTAGGCAAAGGGGCAATGGCTGGCTGAGTTTCTGGAACGGGGGGTGTGACAATTTTTTAAAGCCAAGAGACTGTTGGGGCATAGATAGTCCTGAGTTCTAGCTTAGGGGGCGTGTCAGTTGTTGAACGTTGCTGGACTGACATCTGAGCAGAGTGGGGTGTGAGTGGGTAAGGGTGTTGTTTTGACTCCAGTGGTAGTTTAGACGGTTGAGCTCAACTTTCCAGATCTGGCCTTGCTTCCCCCCAGCTCCAGAATCTCGTGCAGACTCTCTGTTGCCCGGCCTCTCCTGACATGGTAAAATGCATCCCCAGTGCTACTGCTCACCTCAGCACACGTGCCGGCCGACCCAGCCCACAGGGTACTGGCACCACAGGACTAGCACTTTGCTGCTTCTGAACTGTCTCTCCTTCCCCCTGTCACTCAGTTTGACTCCGCTACTTTGACTTTTATGATCAGGATTCCTAAACTGTCATATACAATTGATTCACTTGTTTTTTCCTGTCTTTGTTGTTTCATTGGGTTTTCAGTGCTATTTTTTCAGTAGTAGAACACCAGGCTTTTCTTTCTAGATGCCTCTAGGTAGACTTGAACCTCCAATCTTTTGGTTAGCAGCTGAGCATGTTAACCATTTGCACCACCCAGAGACTACATAGTAAAGAGAAACAGTACTTGAATAATTAAAGTAATATAGTTCTAGAAACTGCTATTGAATAGTCATAGAATACCAAAACAGGAAGAAATAAATTTAATTAAAAATAGAAGTAGATATTGGGTCTGTGATTTCATGCCTAACAATTTTTTCTCCTTACTCACCTGGGGGAACCTGAAATAGGAAAAGGATTATGAGCGGAAACTTTTTAATTTTTTTTTTAATGTCTTAAGTAATCTTGTTGAAAATGTTTATTTTTGAGGTGGCATGGCACTTTGAATCAGCCAGTACCTCCCATAATGTCTGAACGGATATCCTAACATTGTTAAAACCATCTGTTTTTGTCAGCAGAAATGCTCTTATTTTCACAAAAGTTAACCTAGGAACACAGAGTTCCACTTCTAATGGGGCTCTCAGCACCCGTAACAGGGAAGAGACCAAGCAAAGCATGTTCATGTGACAAAATGTAGGACACAGTTTGCTAAGGATCCATCTAGATGAATTATGACGGTTAAGAGTAAAGAAGGCCAGTTCACATCAATAGTGAAGGGTCTGAAGTGCAATTGCTAGAAAGATTAACTTTGTCCATAAAATAATGCTAGAGAGTAAGTGGTATTATTTGTCCATGCACTCTCTGCAAATCTGGAAAAATATTCAGAGAAAATTGTTTTAAAAAATAAGCCAGATTCGTTTCCTTAAAAAATTAGAAATAGAACTACCATACAACCCAGAAATCCCACTCCTCGAAATATATCCTAGAGAAATAAGAGTCTTTACACAAATAGATATATGCAAACGCATGTTTATTGCAGCACTGTTTACAATAGCAAAAAGCTGGAAAGCAACCAAGGTGCCCATCAATGGATGAATGGATAAATAAATTATGGTATATTCACACAATGGAATACTACACGTGGATAAGGAACAGTGATGAATCTGTGAAACATTTCATAACATGGAGGAATCTGGAAGGCATTATGCTGAGTGAAATTAGTCAGATGCAAAAAGACAAATATTGTATAAGACCACTATTAAAAAAATCTTGAGAAATAGTTTAAATTGAGAAGAACACATTCTTTTGTGTGTACTAGAGGGGGGGAGGGAGGGAGGGTGGGAGAGGGTTATTTACTTATTAGTTAATAGATAAGAACTACTTTAGGTGAAGGGAAGGACAACACTCAATACAGGGAAGGTCAGCTGAACTGGACTGGATGAAAAGCAAAGAAGTTTCCTGAATAAACTGAATGGTTCAAAGGTCAGTGGACCAAGGGTGGGGGTTTGAGGACTATGACTTTAGGGGACATCTAAGTCAATTGGCAAAATAAATTCTATTAGGAAAACATTCTGCATCCCACTTTGAAGTGTGGCATCTGGGGTCTTAAATGCTAACAAGCGGCCATCTAAGATGCATCAATGGGTCTCAACCCACCTGGATCAAAGTAGAATGAAGAACACCAAAGTCACAAGGTAATTATAAGCCCAAGAGACAGAAAGAGCTACATGAACTAGAGACTTACATCATCCTGAGACCAGAAGAACTAGGTGGTGCCCGACCACAACCGATGACTGCCCTGACAGGGAGCACAACAGAGAACCCCTGAGGGAGGAGGAGAACAGTGGGATGCAGACCCCAAATTCTCATAAAAAGACCAGACTTAATGGTCTGACTGAGACTAGAAGAATCCCGGCGGTCATGGTCCCCAAACCTTCTGTTGGCCCAGGACAGGAACCATTCCAGAAGATAACTCATCAGACATGGATTGCACTGGACAATGGGTTGGAGAGAGATGCTGATGAGGAGTGAGCTACTTGTATCAGGTGGACACTTGAGGCTATATTGGCATCTCCTGGCTATAGGGGTGATGGGAGGGTAGAGGGGGTTAGAAACTGGCAAAACGGTCACTAAAGGAGAGACTGGAAGGAGGGAGCAGGCTGACTCATTGGGGGAGAGTAAGTGGGAGTGTGTAGTAAGGTGTATATAAGTTTATATGTGAGAGACTGACTTGATTTGTAAACTATCACTTAAAGCACAATAAAAATTATTAAAAAAAAAAAAAAGCCAGATTGATTGCAGAAGTATTTTGCTAGAAACTAAATAGATACACAAGAGAGATTTCCCCCAGAGAGGGCACGACTATTTCATATTTAAGAGCACTTTAGTGTTTGAAAGCAAGCAAAGGCTATTGTAGAAGTCGAGTGACTTCCTGAGATTAAAAAAAAAAAAAAAAGCATAAATTTCAAGAATATAGGTTACCAGGAGTCCTGGTAACATAGTGGTTAAGGACTCAGTTGTTAACCAGAAGGTTAGCAGTTCAAATCCACCAGCCATTTGTTGGAAACCCTATGAGACAGATCTACTCTGACCTATGAGTCAGAACGTACTTCATGGCACCTAACAACGATATATGTTAACAGTACACCTAGACTGTCCTCGACAGCTTTATGAAATCTTTAAAGGTAAGCTGTTATTTTATTGATACGCTACTTTATATAAATATATTTCTAAATTTGAATTTCAAGATACAACTAATAAAACAGAAAAAAAATGAGATTCTGCAAAAAACTGTATTTGAAAATGAGTTAACTATGTAAGATACACATGCAGCCCTCAAACTTCCCCAGTTATAAATTAAATAAAATTAGATGCATGGCAAATGATAATAATAATGGTATTTATTATTTATAATAAAATACACCTACTCTTCACTTATTGACTCTTAGTTTCCAAAGACTAAATTGTTATGTGAAAATTGGCATTATGCAAAAATGGAGGATTTTTTTTTCTGTTTTCAGACCATCCATTTTTCCAATATTTTTTGTTTGTTTAGAAAATATAATCATAGAAACAATAACACCTCAGATTTACTGATGTGCTCATTACTGTGATGGGTCCAGTTATGGGTCATTCCTATGTGGAGAAGTAAGCTTGGAGCAGACAAAGCTGGATAGAGTTGGGCTTTGTGACTGCAGGGCCGACAGCTTATCCACTTCACATTCCTCCTGTGCTGCCTCAGAGCTTCCATCATGGAGCCACTTCCAGTGCTCCACTCCCGGCCCTGCGAACGCTGAGTTCAGGATTAAAAGGCTGCTCTGCCCTCTGGGCCTGGCAAGTACCCGAAGTTCAGGGCTTCCTGCGAGGGTGCTGACAGCCTGGCCGCATACCTGGCCCCAGCAAGATGGCTGCTTCAGGCCCAGTTTGGCTCACTTGGGGATGCTATTAAACTCACACACATTTCTTCCGAAAAACCTCTCCGATGCCTCTTTCTTTTCTCACTTCCGAAACCACAGCAATTTTGATAGGAGCTGAGAACCCCGAACAGTGGCCTGCTAACTGGGTGCTGCCTGCCTATCTGCCCAGGTCAATGGCCATGAAGGCGGCCAGCTAGCCCGGAAGCTGGACGGGGTGCCCTGCTATCAGGAGGGAACAGAGAGCATGAGGAAGCTCGGCCCAGCTTCCTGGAGGCTACCAGGAGACCCTCCATGAGGAAGGAGACAGTTGTGTTTTTCCGAAGTCTCATTCACATGCTCTGTCATTATGCAGGACTAGAGTAAATACTGACTGGGTTTAATCAAAGTTACATTTTTATAAATCAAAGTTAACGTTTTTATGAAGCAACATTACTACAAGGAAATGATATGAAGATGGAACATAGAATTTTTCATGGGTAAGGAGGGAAACTCCTCAAGGAGGGAAAAATGAAAAATTATTCTGAGGAGTGGGTCATATTTCTTGATTACATTGAAGGTTAATTAATATTTGTGATAAACTGAATAAGAGTTTTAAAAAAACAACGTTATTGAACAGCATGCTGAGTTTAATTTTCTTATATTTTGTGTAAGTAATGGAAGGGATACAGAAAATAGGCCGCTGATAATGCGCACATTTATTCCTCAGTAACAAAGGAATAGTTTAAGAAAATTGAGTCTTGTAAAGGGAAAGTCTTAAAACTAATTTTTAATGAATAATTAGGTAAAAAAAAAAAGATTAAGGAAAATTTTGACTTGAGAAAATTTGGAGTGGGATATCAACACAGAAAAACTCATGAACAATAGAAAATGACCACTCTTAAAAATACTGGGGTAAAATAACCCAAACTCTTTCCTGCAAAATCAGCTCTAAATAACAGTGTACACTTCTCAATATCTCCAGTATCACTACAATCCAAGTTTAATAAGATACACCCAGATTTTCTTTGTTGAATTGATTTTAATAGCATGTCAGTTCATTGCTGAACTTTCAAATCACATTCCTAGAAATGGAGCACAGTGATGGTGGAATTGATTTAAGGGACATATTATTCATGCCCCTTTCTAATTAACAAAATGAAAATGCTTTTCAAAAAATGTGAATGGATTATCCATCTTGAATTTACCATATCCACAGATGGAAAGCCAATTAAAAGCAGAAGAATCTGATAATACTACAATTATGGAGTTTGTTCTTGTGGGGTTTTCTGATGTACCCAATTTACAGTGGATTCTCTTTGGGATATTTTTAGCCATATAGCTGATCATTTTGCTGGGCAATAGCATCATAATACTGATAACAAGAATTGACCCCACTCTCCAGAACCCCATGTATTTTTTCCTTGGCAATTTTTCCTTCTTGGAAATATGTTATATAACAACCACTGTCCCAAGAATGCTCAGGGATATTTGGACCCAGAAAGGAAATATTTCTTTTTTGGCCTGTGCTACTCAAATGTCTTTTGTTCTTATATTTGGAGGCACAGAGTGTTTGCTCCTGACAGTGGTGGCCTGTGACTGCTATGTGGCCATTTCTAACCCCCTGCACTATGCTGTAGTCATGAACCACAGGGTCTGTATCCAGCTGGTGGCTGGCTCCTGGATTAGTGGAATTCCAGTCGAAACTGGGCAAACATGCCAGATTTTCTCTCTGTCCTTTTGTGGGTCTAACACAATTAATCATTTCTTCTGTGACATCCCCCCAATACTTGAGCTTGCTTGTGGAAACACATTTGTGAATGACATGGCGGTCTATATAGTTGCTGTGGTGTTTTTCATGGTTCCATTTCTGTTGATTGTTACCTCCTATGGCAAAATTATCTCAAATATCCTGAAATTGTCCTCAACCAGAGGGAGGGCCAAAGCCTTCTCCACCTGCTCGTCTCACCTGACAGTTGTAGTGTTATTCTATGGAACAAAAAAAAGCTGCTATCAATTATTTACAGCCCAAGTCAAATCAATCTGAAGGCCTGGGGAAGCTGCTCTCTCTTTTCTATGCCATTTTGACACCAATGATGAATCCCATTATATATAGCCTGAGAAACAAAGATGTCATGTAGGCACTGAAGAAATTATACCTAAATTATTAACATGAGGCAATGACTTGAAATAATGGAAAAAAAATTGCTTATGTTTGTCATCTAGACACAACAGGAAAAATCATATAGTTTTATTTCTACATTCTACAGTCCTAAATAAAGATAATTAATAGTGTGTTAACAATCTCACATTATGTCAAGAGGCATTTGTTTCATAGAATTAACTGCTTCTGTGTAATTAAACCACAAGTAAACTGAATTGCAAACATCTAATCTTGAGGATCAAGATTTCCTGTCACTATTAACAGGTAAGGTAAGAGGTTGTTCGAATAAGACATTGAAAGATAATTGAGTGTTTTTTTATATTTAGGAATTAGGATCATACTTTGTCATAATTTTTTCTTATATTTCCCATTCGTTCAGATGTATTTGCTTCCTGTCTCTGCCCCTGTGGTTGGATTCAGCCAATGAGAAACACCAACAGTAGTTATGATGGTGGAAGCTTGGGAGAACTTGGGGTTTTCTTTGCAATTTTTCTCTGCTTTTATGCTTTGTTTCTGCTCATACCCTTAAAGACTACATAGGCTCCAGGGTGCACTGCATCTATGATCCCATCTCTCACCATTCTTTGGTAACATTACGTCCCCTCCTTTTAGATTCAGGCCTTGGTTTCATAATATCTAACTACAATTGAAAGATTCAGGTCTTTGGGTAATCTAACCATACCCATGTAAATAGACCTTTCATTAAAGTATTTTTATTGTAATCATCTGGAGTGAATTCTGTATCTTGCCAGGCCCCCACTAGTACATCATTCTTTCATTTTATTCTTGCATACCTCTTGGGCAGTGATTTTTTTTTTTCCTTTGGGAAAGAAAAACAAAATACTAACCCTTTGACACTGTAAAATGATTCAATGAAGACCAATCTTATAGAAATAAAAATACTTGTGCAAAAGAGACTATTACAAATGTGCATATGTTGAGGAATATTTAAAACAAAAATTATAGTAAAAAACAAAATTTAAAGCAGAGGGAACTGGAGATTATATTAAGACACTGGAGTACATCTATACCATAAAACTGTTTTTGTTGTTCAATGCCATCAAGTTGGTTCCAACTCATAGCTACCCTATGTACAAAAGAATGAAACACTGCCTGATCCTGTACCATCCTCACAATTATTATAATGCTTGAGCCCATTGTTACAGCTACTGTGTCAATCCATCTGGTTGAGGGTCTTGCTCATTTTTGCTGACCCTCTACTTTACCAAGCATGATGACCTTCTTCAAGGATTTGTCCCTTCTAATAATATGTCCCAAGTATGTGAGACATAATCTCACCATCAGTGCTTCTAAGGGGCATTCTGGCTGTACTTCTCCCAAGACAGATTTGTTCATTCTTATGACAGTCCATGGTATATTCGATATTCTTCGCCAACACCACAAATCCTGGGTGTCTATTCTTCTTCAGTCTTCTTATTCATTGTCCAGGTTTTGCATGCATATGAGGCAATTGAAAACGTCATGGCTTGGGTCAGGCATACCTTAGTCTTCAAGGTGAAATCTGTTCTTTTTAATACTTTAAAGAAGTCTTTTGCAGCAGATTTGCCCAATGCAATGTGTCTTTGATTTCTTGACTGCTGCTTCCATGACTGTTGATTGTGAATCTAATAAAATGAAACCCTCGACAACTTCATTCTTTTCTCCATTTATAATGATTTATTATAAGTCCAGTTCTGAGAATTTTTGTTTTCTTAATGTTGAGATGTAATCCATACTAAAGGCTATTATCTTTGATCTTCATCAGTAAGTGCTTCAAATTCTCTTCACTTTCAGTAAGCAAGGTTGTGTCATCTACATAATGCAGATTGTTAATGAGTCTTCCACGAATTCTGATGTCTCATTCTTTTTCATATAATCCAGCCTCTTGGATTATTTTTTCATAGAATGGATAAGTATGGTGAACGGATACAACTCTGAGGCACACCTTTCTTGACTTTGAACCATGCGCTATCCCCGTGTTATGTTTGAATGGCTGCCTCATGACATCTGTACAAAGTCCCCATGAACACAATTAAGTGTTTTTGAATTCCCATTCTTTGCATTGTTATCCATAATTTGTTATGATCCACACAGTCATATGTGTTTGCATAGTCAATAAAACACAGGTGAACATATTTCTCATATTCTTTGCTTTCATCCAGGATCCATGTGACATCAGCAACTATATCCCTTGTTCCACGTCCTTTTCTGAACCCAGCCTGTATTTCTGGCAGTTGCTTGTCCATGTACTGCTGTAACCACTTTTGAAAGATCTTCATCAAAATTTTACTTGTATGTGATACTGATGGTATTGTTCAACAATTTTTGCATTTGATTGGATCACCTTTCTTTGGAATAGGCATAAATATGGATTTCTTCCAGTCAGTTGGCCAGGTAACTGTCTTCCAAATGTGTTGGCATAGATGGGTGAGCACTTCCAGCACGACATCCATTTGTTGAAATGTCTCAGTTGATATTCTGTCAATTCCTGGAGCCTTATTTTTTGCCAATACCTACAGTGCAGCTTGGACCTCTTCCTTCAGTACCATCAGTTCCTGATCATATGCTACCTCCTGGCATGGCTGAATGTCAACCAACTCTTTTGGGTATAGTGACTCTGTATTCCTTCCACCTTCTTTTGATGCTTCCTGCATCGTTTAATATTTTCCCCATAAAATCCTTCAATACTGCAACTCAAGGCTTGAATATTTTCTTCAGTTCTTTCAGCTTCAGAAATGCTGAGTGTGTTCCCTTTTGGTTTTTTAACTCCAGGTTTTTACATATGTCATTATAATACTTTACTTGTCTTCTCAAGGCACCCTTTGAAACCTTCTCTTCAGCTCTTTTACTTCATGTTTTCTTCCATTTGCTTTAGCTATTCAACATTCAAGAGCAAGATTCAGACCCTTATCTGACATCTATTTTGATCTTTTCTTTCTTTCCTGTCGATTAATGGTTCTTGCTTTCTTCATGTATGAAATCCCTGATGTCATTCCACAACCTGTGTGGTCTTCAGTCATTAGTATTAAATGAATCAAATCTATTCTTGAGATGTTCACTAAATTTAGGTGTGATACAGTCAAGGTTTCACTTTGGTTCCCATGGACTTGCTGTAATTTTCTTCAGCTTCAACTTGAACTGGTGTATGAGCAATTGATGATCTGTTCCACAGTTGGCCCATGGCCCTGTTCTGACTGATGATATTGAGTTTTTCATCATCTCTTTCCACATGGGTAGTCAGTTTGATTCCTCCATATTCCGTCAAGCAAGGTACATGTCTATAGTCCCCGTTTATGTTGTTGAAAAAAATTATTTGCACTGAAGAAGTCATTGATCTTGCAAAATTTTATCATGCGATCTTCAGCATTGTTTCTATCATAAAGGCCATATTTTCCAACTACTATTTCTTCTTTGTTTCCAACTTTCACATTCCGATCACCAGTAATTATCAATGCTTCCTGATTACACATTTGATCAATTTCAAACTGCAGAAGTTGGTAAAAATCTTCATTTTCTTCGTCTTTAGCCTTAGGAGTTGGTGTGTAAATGTGAAATATAATTGTATTAACTGGTCTTTCTTTTAGGTGTATGGATATTATCGTATCACTGGCAGCGTTGTACTTCAAGATCTTGAAATGTTCTTTTTGACAATTAATGCAACAATATTCCTCTTCAATTTGTCATTTCTGGCATAGTAGTCCATGCGATTATCCAATTCAAAATGGCCAATACCAGCCCATTTCAGCTCACAAATGCCTAGGATATCAATGTTTATGCCTTTCATTTCTTTTTTGACAATTTCAAATTTTTCTAGATTTATACTTTGTATATTCTACATTCTTATTACTAGTGAATGTCTGCAGCTGTTTCTTCTCATTTAGAGTTGCCACATCAGCAAATGAAGGTCCCAAAAGCTTGACTCCAACCACATCATTAAGGTCGGTTCTACATGGAGGAAGCAGCTCTTCCCGAAGTGTCTTTTGAGAATCTTCCAAACCAAGTGGCTCATTTTCTGGCACTATATTGCACAATGTTCCATTGCTTTTCATAAAGTTTGCACTGTCTAGTTATTTTCAGCAGTAGACCATCAGGTCCTTCTTCCTAGTCTGTCTTAGTCTAGAAGCTCAGCTGAAACCTCTCTGCCATGTGTGACCCTGCTGGCATTTGGCATATCTTCCAGCATTACAGCAACCTACAAGCCCCCACAGTATGACAATCTAACAGACATATGGGGGATACCATAAAACTATATAACCCATTAAAGAAGATTTTAGAACATCCATGAAGAGGTTCCAATAATGTCCTGACATGTAGAAGAAATTAAAATCTATTTATAAAATATTACCCCATTTTAGTAAAATGATGAAAGATAAACCCATAAAAAACAAACCCTCTGACAATGAGTGAATTTTGACTCATAGTGACACTGTAGGACACAGTAGAACTGCCCCAAGAGTTTCTAAGGCTGTAATATATATGGAAGCAGACTGTCACATCTTTTTCCTGTGGAGCTGCTGCTGGGTTGTACCACTATCCTCTTGGATAGCAGCCTAATGTTTAACCACTGCACCATCAGGTCTCTCTATAATAAAAGTTGACACCCCAAATTTCCATTCAAGTATTCTCATGTGATGTCAGTAGTGGGTGTATATGAATACGTATATGAGCACTATTTGGGTGGGTGTATATTAGAAGGGATTTTTGCCTTCCTTACAGTGAATTTCCAAGGATTTCTGCTTTATTTTTTTATATTATTCTGTATAGACTGAATTTACTACAATGAGAAGGTAATTGATATATCACAGGAAGCAATATTCATTCTGAAAATAACATAAGAAAAAACAAAGAAAATATTTCAATTTCTTCATTTTCTTTTGCTACTAAATGCCTTAAGAATCTAGCATCTAGCAGAGAAAACGTCACTATCAGCCAGGGTATTTGCTTTGTGACACAGAAGTGCGTGTGTATGGATGTGTATGTGCATATGTGTGTGTGTGTGTATCTGTGTGTAGTGTGGGTGTGTTAATCACCTAAAAAGAACCAAAATACATAATATCTATGGTTAGTCTTTGAAAAATAACTAAAAGGCATATAACAATAGAACCAGAGATGGATAAATTTGAGATTAAAAGAATGAACATAGTTAAAAATAAATGACTATGAGTGAGCTTGAATGATGAAAAATAGACAATCTTTAAAGCAAAAAAGTATCAACAAATATTGAATTAATAAAGGATTTATCAGTATATGGCAAGTAAAAAGACAATAATATAAATTGAAAATTTATAAAATATGAATTGAAAATTTAAATAAAGTATTTATAAAAAAATTTTATACTAACTAATATGATTTGTCAGTACTTCAGAATTTGAGACGATAAAAACTTTAAAAATAATTTTATGATTTTCAGAGATCATGTAAGTGGTATACTTAGGAACTGGGCATATACCTCTTTTCTAGTACCAAAAAAAAATTATAAAATATTGTTCATGCACTGTCTGACAAAGAGATTTTCAATAAATTCCAAAAACAATGAAGTGAAAATAAATTAGCAAAAGTTTAAATACTTAAAAAAACACAAAATGTTGGAAAATAAGCATTTAATAAATCTTAAATAAAAGAATATAAGTATATTGTAACCAGTGACAATACAATTGCTATGTTAAATTTTTAGAGATCTTGCCATATAAATCTAATGAAGAAAATAGGAAGCTTTGAATATTGCCAAATCATCGATCATAATTTCCCATCCATAAAAATTTTATTATTAAACTTGTAAGAAAATGAACACAGTTGCATTGTTTCCTCCATTTTGATTATTAGAAAGTACTCACCAGACCCCACATAAAGCTTTTATTTAAAGGCAAAAGATAACGTGCAGTAAGAAAAAGAAAAGAAAGCATTGGAGGTCTGAGACATATTCAGCAAAGAGAACTCCCTAGGGTCCTTTCTTTGCATACACAAAGCTGCACTCTGGCTTGAGACTGTAAAATCTGTATATGGAATCTTTGTTTCTCTTGATGCTAAGAGAGCAACTCAAGTTGGGATTGGGGTTAGGACTTCTCTTGGTCATGCAATCAAGTGAAGTTTGTCAAACCAGTTAGCAAAGTTGAAAAACGTCAGTAAAGAAACCCCAGGGTATTTCAAACCTTAAACAACATATCCTAAAGCCCATTTGAAGCCTCCACCAAGGCTTCCCCCAGCTCCTCTGAGGTTTTCTCCTCCCCCCACCCCTTCTGTTAGCTCAGAGTCCACCAAGCTGTGGTCTCTAACCTCGGTTTGGCTCGACCACACTGCAGTTTGATTTTGGCACCAGAACCGTGCACATGCCCTAACCAGAATCTTTGTACACTTGCAGGACCTAAAGAACTGTGTCCTCAACCTGACCCTGAACCTGAGCCTCACAGGAAGGCAAGATATTCTCTGGCACACTGCAGCACGGGAGCCCTATTTCAGAAGAAATGTCCCAAAATGTGGACTTCCTTTGCAACATGACTCAGCACCTGGATTTCCAAATCTGAGCGTGGGAGGGCTCGGGGTTTGGGATTTAAGGAGCCTATCCCTGCCTCCTGGGGACTCTAGAACATTAAAATCCCAGCTCCCCTGAGGTGGGGCGCTTGTGGTCTTTAGGATGCTAGGCCCCATATTGCTCCTTGTTTGCACAAACAATAAATTCCTACTTTTTGCTTCCCTTGCAAATGGTGGCGTCCATCTTATTTCAGTTGGGCAGGATAAGAACCTGCTTTCAGTTACATATTGGCCTTATCTTAGCCAAGAGTGAAAAAACTAGGCACCCAGAGGTAAAGATAGAATTTTTCCAATACAGGTGTATATCAACTCTATTTTCACATTGGTAATTACTATATTCAATAACCTGTTAAGCCACTGCATTAATTTTCTAATGCTGTATGACAAACAGCCAATACACTTTGTGGCTTAAAACAGCATAAATTTACTATCTCAGAGCTCTGTAGGTCAGAAGTCTCGTTAAGTCATGAATGGTTTCTCTGCTTACAGTCTCAAAAGCTGAAATCAAGGTGTCTGCTGGGCCAATTTCTTGTCTGAGGACTTTTGGGGAGACTATCTGATTCCATGCTCCTTGAGGTTGTTGGCAGAATCTAAGACAGGGAGCATAGGCCCTGAGATCAGAGGGTGCCTGTGTGAAAAATAGCAAAGAGACTGGTGTGGTTAGAGGAGAAACAAGTAAAAGAGAAATGGACTATATTATAAGGGAGGTAATAGGGGGTTGAGTGTGGAACCTAGAGACTTAGTAAGGCAAGGAACAGAGGGGCCCCTAAATCTGCAAACAAAGTAACAAGAAATGGGCCAGGGCACAGAAAGGAAGCCATTCCCCAGAACAATGGGGCAGGGTATCTAAAAATAGCCCACAAACTTCTTTAAAGTTGCCTTTCAGAAGCAGCTGGAGAAAACCAGGCCCAGGAACATGCACAGAACATCCACCTGTGACAGCTATGTGACCTTCCATCAGGGGCAGTGAGGGGCTACAGCCCCAGCCAGGAGACTGCACAGGCACGACACCCCATAATAAGACCTGCTATGAATCTCAGAGGCCTCCAAGACAGGAGCCATCTTGGAAAGCTGTTGCACGCACATCTTAGTTAACATATCCCCACCTGTGCCTGTGAATAAACGATGAATCTTTTCCCATCCAAGAACCTTTAAAAACTCAGGCCTCTCTTTTGTTCTGTGAGATGAAAGTAAGCATTGCTCTAGGCCCTCCTTGTCTCCACTTGCAAGCCTCTTCAATAAAGCTTTGCTCATGTGGAAAACTACGTGCCTTACCTGCTCATTCTTGACCAGTGACAGACAAGAACCTTATTCTGGTAACAAATCCACTTTCTTGTAGCTGTAAGACTGAGATCCTACTTCCTTGAGAGATGTCAGTTAGAGGTTACTATCAGCTCCCAAAATCCATCCACAATCCATGCCATGTGAACCCTTCCATGTTTCTCACCTTGAATCTCTGATTTCCTCTATCTTTGAACTATGGACCCAGATTTAAAGGGATCATGTGATTAGGTCTGTACCACCTGGATGACTTCCCTAATTTAAAGTCGACTGTTTTGAGACCATAATTACATCTGAAAATTTCTTCATGCCACATCTGGATTAATGTTTAAATAACAGTGAGAAGGGCTGTGTACACTATGGAGCAGAAATCTTGGACACTATCTTAGAATTTTACCTCCCACAGTTATAAAATAAATCTGAAAATTAGGGAACAATGATAAAAAACATGAAAACAAAAATTGAATAAAATAATAAAAAATGGAATCATCAAATGTTGGTGGAGCAGTTATTTCAAAACAGAGCTAAGTAACCTATGACAAGTTGTACTGAGAGGGGACAAAGCAAACATGGTCATTACTAGGAAAAAGAGAGAAAATACGGCCCCAGGGATTGAGATGGTTTGTTTAAACTGTAAGGAAGTAGTTTGCCTGTAACTGCTAAATCAATAAATTACCGAATAAAATGCATAGCATTCCAAGAAAATATCAATTCCACAAATACATAAACATGTACATAGATACATACATATCTAATTCTAGGAGAAACCCTCAACAATTTTTAAACATGACCAAAAACTTTTGCATTGCTCAATATTTTGAAATCAAAGCATTTGAATTCAAGAAAATACTACTTGATGTTCACGAGTCAGGTGCAATTTCAGAGGCACAATATGATTTATCGCAATAATAAATCAATGCAAAACAGTGAAGGTGATTTGAAAAAAAAATTCTTACTTTCATATAAAAAATACTAAACCCTAAAAGAAATTGATCACATTCTCAAAATAATGTAAAGCACTGACCTCCTATGCTATTTTCCTTGTCATTTCACAATAAAGTGATATGCTTAAGTCTGTGTTTTTAAAGGTTTGTTTTTTATTTGCCATTTCAGTTTTATATAAAACACATCTCCTTATGCTGTCTGCAAATGTGTTGGAAGCAAAGTGGGGTAGCGGCAGCTATAATATAACTTCTGAAGATAACGGGATCTAACTAGCTTAATGAATTTGTGAAAACAAGGCTTCTACTTTCATCTAAATGGAGTAACATGACCTGATTTACATCAAGACTGAAATAATTTAAAGTCCAAAAAAAATGTATGAAACAATAGTAATCAAGACTTTAGATATCAACCAAAGAAGGACAATGCTATCTATTGTTTCTAAGAAAATTTTGCCTAACCCCAGGCCACAATGATTTTCTCCTATGCTTTATTCTAGAAATTTTGGAGTTTTAGGCTTTGTATTTAAGTCATTGGTCCCAATTTGTTAAACTTTATTTTTATAGTGGTATGAGGAATATATTTCTAAGTTCATTTTTCAATAGAGAAATGGAATTGCTTCAGCACAAATTTTTGAAGTTTATCCATTCTCTGTTGAATTGGCATTGCAATTTTGTTGAAAATCAATTAACCACATTATGTTGATTTATTTCTGGATTTTATAATCTGTTCCTTTGCAAATTGATGCATACTCTAAGAAAATATGAATTACAATAAAAATGAAGGAAATGTAGGAGGCATATTTCTATAGGCAGTCAAGGATAGAAGAAACAGCCAAATATGAGGAGTTAATCTTAGAAACAAATAGGGAGTAAAAAAAAAAATGGCTCAAATAACATTTGGTTCCAAATTAGAATATGATACAGGAGTGAGAACAGAAATCTCAGTTGTGTCTATAAATTATTTGTATACTGATTTTAAAAGTTGGTTGGAAATGAGTGTGTATTTTATAGTTATTTTTTTCCTTTGACATACATTATTCCAGATTTAAAATGCTTATATTTAATGCAGTCTAGATGTATACCTTGATATCTATGCTGTTTATGACAAAAATATTTAGTTCTCCAGCCAGGGTTTCGTTAGTTTTTCTTTTCTTTTTAAGGCAGATCACAATAAATAAATCATGGGTATGTAATAGTGAAAGAAAGCTAGTGTTGCTATAGTCCAAGATCCAAGTAGTGGAATCAAGACAGAAATATTTAAAAAAGTGGAGGTAAGAAAGAGCCTCAAATACACAACTTCGATGATGAATAGTCTCCAGTGGATAAGTGATATTGCTCTGTCTAGGGCATTCTTGTTCTCTGCCAAGGTCAGATTGGAATGAGGACCTGAATTCCATGGGGGGCGATAGGAAAGTACAGCTTTAGCCAGAGTTTCTGGAAAAACAACTTAGAATGGCTGGCAAGTAAAGACATCAAATAAATATTGAGGTGACATCTGAGAAAGGAGATACAACCATTATAATAGGAGGGATATTTTTATTTAAAGAGAACTTGTTGATTTGAAAGCATACATATTCTGAAAGAGATACTAGTTCCAGTTAGGAGGGAATAAAAATTCTTAATAGAGCAAAACTTTATTATAAACCTTTGTATATATACACGTATATTAACTATTGGACATAAACAGTTCTACTGCGGGAAAAAAAAAACAACTTTAGTCAAATCTAGCAGAGTAAGTATGAATTTTTTTTATGTTGGTATGGTTTTTGTGTTGTATTCAATATTTCTTTTAGAACACTATAAAACTCAGAATCACAGTTCAACAAATAACACATAAAAACAATTTTAAACTAAAAAATGGACACTCAAAGTCTGCATATATGGATTTCCCACTTTCCTAATTAGAAGTAAACTAAAAACAATATTGATACTAAAACACTTTGTAATCATAAAACCCGATACCAGTACAGCACATTTAATTAATGATAGAAAGAAGTCAGGTAAATTGCTGAAAGTTTTATTTGGAGTAAATCATTTCTAATAAGCAAAGCATTAGTTTGCCTTTATTTATACATGCTTCTATGACTCACTATACAATAAGATGCTTGCTATTTTAAAGAAGAGTCAATCTTTGATTTTTTTTTTCTCAAACATTTTAATTTCCTAGAAATACTTGCCTATTTAGAATGGTAGAATTAAAGAATAATAATATTAATAATACTTTACGAATATGGGAATTTGCATTTTAAAATTATTTTTCCCTCACAGCATGGTTCTTTATATCTTAAAAGAAGTACTAAAAAGTTTTAAGCCAACACTTCAGCTTTTTAAGAAGTACTGAGAAATTACTGAATTTGAGAGAGAAAGCTAGTGTTGAAGGATTCAGGGGTGATGTCCAGTCTTTCTACTTACAGCTATCATCAGATAGGATAATATCGTAACCAACAGATATCAGGCACATAATAAAAAATGGTAGTAACATAATGATGGGATCTCTTGGTCTGGCTCCTTTTTCTGTAATAAGTAGCACTTGAATTCATTTTCTTTATTTATATCTGAATAGATATTTTCTAGAGTCTTATAACATGAAATTATAAGTTTAGTCAGGACTACTTATTGTTCTCTCTCTTTTCAGCATAAAAAATGATTTCTTACAGTACATTACATTAAATTAAACTCAGAATAATAGTTTAAAAATATTATGTGTCCCACATTTCATAGTTAATATAGGGGAACACAGTTTAATATGAAAAAAAAAAAAAGTCCCTTTGTTATGGGAAGTTGTTGGGTTGGAGGAAGACAGGCGTAAATTCTCCTAAAAGCAATATCAAGTGATCAGTGAGTGACACACAGTTTAGAAGTAAAAGGATAAAGACTGAGATCACACTGAAATGTAATCACTAAGAGATTCATGGGAGTCATCCTATTTGGTGAATAAAATAATTTTAAATTTATTTGCTTTTGATTAAATTTTGACTGCATGTAACGTGTAATATCATATAAATACGTAAGATACATAATTGAGACCTATATATAGAAAACACATTTGGTCTCATATCAGTCAATATCTTCTCTGCGTAATTTTATTACATTGCATAAAATGACATTTTATATAGATATGTGGAAGTAGAGAGAAAACTGACTTTATGGTAAACAGAACAACTTGGTAAATATCAGATGCAAAAATAAAGAAAGCATGTTCAAGAGTCAACGTCAAAAGTAATGAGGAAGTGATGATTCGGTTAAGAGAACAATGGATAATTTAAATGCTTAACAATTATTTATTGACTCTTGTCTTAGGGGCTGTGTCCTGGAGATTCCTAAATCACAATTGTGATCATAATTATTGAATATAATAATGCCATATAATAAACTAAATAAATTTTAGGTAAGCTCTTTATACCTTCTCCTTAATTCTCACAACTCTAAGATAGATATTTAGTCCAATATTTTTTTTTAAATATAAAAAATGACTTCATTTAAATAATGGCTCAGGTCGCCTAAAACAGTAAGTATTGAAAACGTGATCCAAACCTATGTCTAGAAAAAGAACATGAGCAGGGAGTTGAAATTCCAGCATGTGTGTGAAGAAGCAACACATATGCAAATTCTTTCAGTCTGCTTCTTCATCTATGAAATAACGTGAGAGCAATAACCCTTAATCAAGAAAAATACTTAAGAAATAAATGAGAAAATATTATGGTAATCACTTGACCTACAGTTTCCATTCTCTTTTCCCGGATTCTATCTACAGCTATGATTCTCTTAATTGTTATTAATTCCCTTCTTCTTTCAATCCCTAACTTATCCACCTAGGTCTCCATACCTGTAAAATTCATTGAATCTCTGCATGTCTTATAACTCCCTATCAAAATATGCTTGCTCACATGGTCTCTAGTTAAAATGGATATTCTCTGCTATTGGCCTTTTTAGAAATGATGTAAAAATTATATTTTATAATAGTTTATACTGTCCAATTTTGATTTCCAGGTGCTTCAATTTCAGATGTGTTATTGAAGAGTTAAATTTTATGAGAATAACTAATGATAGGTAGCAGAACGTTTAAGGATAAATATACTAGACAGAGTTTCTGAAATAATGTCATAAATGCATGGTAAATGAAATATCTTAAAACATAATGCCTGATCAAATGATGTCTTTTTTATTTTGGTACATGGATGAAACAGGAATACAGATTTAAAACAAAGTACACACACAAAGAGTTAGAGCTATGGTATACAAGGAAGAGAAGGCACACACTGTACTTCAAAAGACTTCATGGAAGAGTTGAGGCATTATGGAAAAATTCAATTGAAAATTTAATGGTGAACAATCCACCAGGAAAAGGTGTGAGATATAAAGGTTTCTGTCTCAGGATTTTGGTTGTTAATGTGATGGGAAAAATATTTTCATTTTGCTTCTATTCAAATGCAAGCCTAGTATTAAATCTTAATTATGTTGCAATGTCAAGAATTTAGCATGCATTCTCTATTGAATCTCAGTTGTGCTGTTTGACCTGGAACTCCTGCTGGAATTTTCATGGGGATTAGAAATTGTATATGCTACTTCTACACACCTCTGTAGTCTGCAGAATTGGAAAACAGGTCAAACAAGATAATTAATTTCACTATTTTCACAGATGGAACACCAAGAAAACCTACTGGAAGTAAATCACACTTCGGTGACAGAATTTTTTCTTTTGGGATTCTCTGATATTCCTAATCTCCAAATGTTACTTTTTGGGATATTTTTTCTGGCTTATGTGATTATCTTGATGCGAAATGGCATCATTATTCTCCTAACCAGGGTTGACAAGGCTCTTCAGACATCCATGTATTTTTTTCTCAGTAATTTTTCCTTCTTGGAAATCTGTTACGTGTCTATCACTATTCCTAATATGCTCATGAACATTTGGACTCAGAATAGAAATATTTCTTTGTTTGAATGTGCTACACAAATGTGTTTTTTCCTTATACTTGGAGGGACAGAGTGTTTGCTCCTGGCAGTAATGGCCTACGATCGCTATGTGGCCATTTGTAACCCTCTGCACTATCCCCTAGTCATGAATCGCAGGGTCTGTATCCAGTTAGTGACTGGCTCCTGGACCACTGGAATCCCAGTTCAGATAGGGCAGACGTGTCAGATTTTCTCTCTGCCATTTTGTGGATCTAACCGAATCAACCACTTCTTCTGTGATATCCCCCCAATATTCAAGCTGGCCTGCGGGGACACTTTTTTGAATGAGATGTCGGTCTACATAATTGTTGTGTTGTTTATCACAGTTCCATTTCTGTTGATAGTTGGCCACGGCAAAATCATCTCCACCATCCTGAAGCTGTCATCAGCCACAAGTAGAGCCAGAGCCTTCTCCACCTGCTCATCTCATCTTATGGTTGTGGCTTTATTCTTTGGATCAGGAATCATTACGTATTTTCAACCCAAATCCAAACACTCTTCTGGAAGAGACAGATTTCTCTCTCTTTTCTCTACCATTGTTGTCCCAGTGTTTAACCCTATGATATATACTCTGAGGAATAAGGACGTCATGGTGGCATTGAGAAAATTGCTACCTTAATGCTTAGTCACATTAGCCAGTAATTTGAACTCATTACCTCTTTTCTCATCTAATTCTGCTGTTGTATAATCAGAAATTAACTTTTGATTTCCTGCCTTAGTATGTATTTTACTCATTCCTGAGCTTGTCATTTTATGCCAGGCTTTCTGATATCAGTGTTCTATCCACAATTGTTGTATTGCAAAAAAGAAATTAATTATTTTGACAAATCTCATGTACAGGTCACTAGTTTATTGCCCCCAGAAATTAGCTGGTGATTTGAGACTGTTTACTGAATAATATAGTCTCTTTTATCTAGTAGTCGATGTCACAATACTTTTTCTCTTAAAAATCATTCCCTTTTACAGAGTTTTTTTTTTTTCTGTTGAATGTTTTCTTTACTTAACTGTCACTTACTTTTTTCTTTTCATACAGATATCTGCTAATAAAAAGTATTGAATATAGGAGAACTACAGAGAACACTTTTTGAAACTATGTTCTTATATTTTTAGACATTTTACTCAGACATTTACATGCTGAAATCACCTCTTTAAGGTTTCTTATAAAAAACAAATAATGAAAATATAAACTCCATAGAACAATACTGTAGTGGTTGGTGGATGCGGTAACAAATTTTTCAAATGTTTAAACCACTTAAAATTGTAAACCCAGACTTGAAACAAGAATTAGATGAGATTGGAAGTATATCAAGCAGCAATCTACTGCATCCTATGATGGTATTTGATTACATACATATATATAATATACATAATCTATAACAAAAGGTTGGAAGTTCAAAGCCACCAGCCACTCCCATGGAAACCCTATGGGGCAGTTCTACTCTGTCCTGTGGGGTAGCTAGAAGCCCGAATCGATTCAATGGCCATGGGTTTGGTTTTGGTTCTATGCTTTATATTATTAATTATAAATGATAATTGATTATGTGTGTATGTATGTGCACATATGTGTGTATACTTATATATACATGCCCTGATCATGCAGTGGTTAAAGCTTTCTGCTGCTGCTAACCAATAAAAGTTGGTGTTTCAAACCCAGCAGCTGCTCCCTGGGAGAAAGATGTGGCAGTCTACTTCTTTAAAAATTTACAGCCTTGGAAATTATGGGACAGTTATGATTTGGACTTGACATCGGTGCGTTTGATTTTGGTACATATATGTGTGTATTTATATATACATATACGTATTTTTTATATATAGTGTTAATATCCTCACATTATTTTATAGATTAAAAAAACAGAGGCTCAAGTTGTTTGCATAATTTTTCCTATTTCACATACATGCAAAGATTTTAACTCACCATTCATGTTCTATTTCTAGACCTGGGCTTGAGTTAATCCTTCATCACTAAAATTTTACCTTGACTTGGATGATTATTTAATCCTTCAATGTCACTTTTTATATTTGAAAAATAAATATGAAACTTACTGATTTTTTGTGTGAATTAAGACATTGCAAAGACTTTTTTTTTTAAACAGCACACTTGCTGTTGATTTAGCTTATCATATGACATTGTTATATTCTGTAATTATAATCATAATTATAATTAAGAAATTTCCTTAACGTCTTCCCTTACCTACAGCCTTAGGAACAAAGATATCATGGAAACAATTAGGAAATTAATTAATCATCACCAAACTGATTTCTCACTCAATATTATCTAAATAACTATTCATTTACGCCTTATTTCCACCACTCCTCCTCTATATTGTAGATGGAAGTTCCTTCTGTTTTGAGTGTGGTCTAAGTCAATTGTTGCTGTTGCAGTTGTTCCCTGCCATCTAGTCAGAGCCTGACTCGCGGTGAGCCCATGTGTTACAGAGTGGAACTGTGATCCACAGGGTTTTCTTGGAAGTAATCTTTATGGAGCAGACCACCAGGCCTTTCTTCTGCAGAGCCACTGGGCAGGTTCATTCTGCCAAATTTTCTGTTAGCAGCTGATTGCAAACCGCTTATGTCAATTTCTTTCTTAAATCAATTAAATATTGCACATTCTATGATTTTCAATCTTTTGCATGTTTTACAATCATGGCTGGGTTAGTTCAGAAATGATGTATTATGGTTCACTTTTTTGACACTGGCAGTATCAGCAAAATATATTTTAAAATCTCCCCATTGGACACTATTTCAGTAAGGATGGAGAAGTAGAGGTTTATGTTTAGGGACTCAAGTTTATATTATTGTTTGACTTTAAGTTGTTCTTAATAAAAGAACTACAAACATGTAACTTCTTTTACTGTATCCTCACAGCAAGCTCTTTTGACTCAGGAATTGTATAAACCACAATTTTCTCCTTCCCCTTAAAAAATGTATTTTATTTCAAGTAATAGAAAAGTTGAGATTTGCATTATGAAAATGTTTTCAGATTCTTAAGGAGGAAAATGTTGAAAATATTAGCTACTGTCTATATGCATACTCATTTTTTGAATATCAATGTAATATAGTTCAATTAGATGTGTTGGAAATAATACTGAATGTCATGAAAAAGTTCAGTTTACTTCTCCAATTACTCCCACTACAGTGATATAAAAATCAAGATCAACATAATGTACTTTCTGATGACCTTTTCTCTCCACCAAACCTATTCCTCCCATCAGTCTTCTCCACGTGATTAAATGACTTCCATATTTATTCATTTGTTTAAATAAAGCTGTAATTATTATTCTATCACCTCTGATACGTATCTGTCAGTATCTCCTAAATGTAGCCACTTTTTAATTTTTTTTTTCTCTGAGCCATCATTGTCATTAAGTTGGTTTCTCTAGCAATTATCACCGAAGGAATCCACTTGTCTCATTTCTTAACCTCCTATGAGCCACAAATCCCAGATTACCTATAAACCCCAAAGCAAACCCACTGCTGTTGAGTCGATTCTGACTCTTAGTGAGATTACCTATACAAATTAAAAAAAAAGGAAAAGGAAAAATAGTTTATTTCACCCCCCAACTTAGAAATCTCCAATAGGTATATACTACATTTAGAAGAAAAATCTCTTTGCAAAATTTAGCACATGCCAAACTCTCTGGCTTCATCTTTTTTGCATTAAGATATATTGTGGGGGAGGGAGGAGGAGCAAGATAGCAAAGTGAGTGGATGTTCCTATTTACTCCCCCAGCAACTAACCCATTGAACAGTGAATAAAAACAAGCACAGACTGTGATCCCACAATTCTGGACAGCAGCTGAGGTGTTGGAGGGTTGGTGTAGCTCCAGAAGAAGGAGACAGGAGAAGCAGGAACAGCACAGAACCCAGGAGAACCTACTCATTATCGTCGGCACCACTTACTTACTGCAGCCCTTTTTAGATGAGACAGGGCAACACACCAAACAGGAAATGCAGAAAGGGAGCTAGCCTGAAGAAACTGTAGCCCCAATTTTTAAGATGATACAAATTGGCCATGGAAGTTCATGGGTCATACAATTGGGAAGGGGTGAAGGGAAACAGTGATACTGATAATGATGTTGAATCTCTCTGAAGTCTGATAGGGACGGGCACTAGGAACAGGCAGAACTGCACAGACATCAGGGCAAAGGGAATAGTTCAGAATGACTGGAGAGATAAAGGGGAATGGTTGGCTCCTGGCCCATAGTGGGAAGCCATGGGAGAGCCTGTGCAGGGGTGGCCATGTAAGAAAGACATAGAAAACTCCTCAGCTTCACCACAGGAAAGTTGAGCCCCACCACTTACTTCAGCATCCGTGACCAGCTAAATGCCCCTACTCCCACACATGAATATTGACTTCCAGAGATGGAGCATCCAGAACTCCTGAGAAAATACAGAAAAAAAAAAAAAAAAAGATAAGAGTGTACTCTAGTGGTTCTCAGCAGAAGATACCAAGCCCACTGACTCTGGGTTGCTTCTGAGACATAGCAACGCTGTGGAGCGGAGTGGAGGTACCCTGTGGGGTTCCCAGTAGTGTGAGCTTTTGTGGAGGCAGGATGCCAAAACTTTCTCCTACAGAATGGCTGATGGGTTGAGTCATCAGTGTTTTGGTTGTCAGCTGAACACTTGTCCGCTATGTCACCAGGGCACCCAATCAGAATATTTTAGTACAGTTATAGACAGAACATCTAAAAGGAAGATGATCTACAACACTGAGAACTTAAATAAAACAATTAGCCTACTGAACCTAACACACATATCGAACACTCCACCCAGCATCAGAACAATACACATTCTTCTCCAGGGCACATGGATCATTTTCCTGAATACACTATATGGCAGGGCACAAAACAAGTCTTAGCAAATTTAAAAACATTAAAATCATATGAAGCATCTTCTCTGACTATAACAGTATGAAGTTAGAAATCAGCAACTGGAAGAATAAGGAAAAAAATACAAGGGAACTAAATAACACACTACTAAAAATGATTGGTTCACAGAAGAAATCAAAGAGGAAATCACAAAATTTCTAGAATCAAATGAAAATCCAAACAATGTATCAAAACCTTTGAGACACAGCAAAAGCAGTACTCAGAGGGAATTTTATAGCAATAAAGGCCTACATTAAAAAAGAAGAAATATCCAAAATCATTAACTTGAACTGACAAGTTGAACAAATAGAAAAGGAAGGGCAAAAGAAGCCAAAATCTACCAGAAAAAAGGAAATAATAAAGATCAGGACAGAAATAAACTAAATAGAAAAACATCAGAAAGAAATAACAAAAGCAGAGTTGATTCTTTGAAAGGATGAATAAAACAGAAAAAACACTTGATAAATTGATTAAAAAAAAAAAAAAAAACAGAAGAGGCAAAAAGCCAAATTAAAAAATGAAATTGGTGACATTATGACCTATGCTACAGAGATAAAGAAGGCCATAACTGATTACTATGAAAAATTGTACTCCAATAAATTTGGAAACCTAAAAGAAATGAACAAATTCTTAGAAACACACTACCTACCCAACTAACACAAATAGAGGTAGAAAATTTCCAGAGACTCATTACAAAAGAAGAGTTTGAAAATTTCATAAATAAACTGCCAATAAAAAAGTAGCCTAGGACCAGATGGCTACACTGGAGAATTCTTCCAAACTTTCAGAGAAAGATTAACTCCAATACTACTCAATCTCTTCAAAAACATATAACAGAAAGGAACACTACTGAGTTCTTTCAAAAAAACCAGCTTATCTCTGATAACTTAACCAAAGACATCACAAAATAAATAAAATTATAGACCAATATTCCATATGAACATAGATGCAAATAATTTTAAAAAATTCTGGTCAACAGACTTTAGCAACACATCAAATAAATCACACACCATGATCAAGTCAGGTACATACGAGGCTAATAAGTATGATTCAACATCAGAAAGTCAATCATTGTAATCCACCAGGAAAATAAACAAAGAGCCATATGATCACATCAATTGATGCAGAAAAGGCATTTGATAAAAATGCAACAGTTTTTCAGATAAAAATTCTTAGTAAAAGAGGAATAGAAGGAAAATTTCTCAACATAGTTAAGAGATTATGTGAAAAATAAACAGCCAACATTACAATCAAGGGAGAAAGGATGAAAGCCTTCTCATGGAGAATGGGAACTAGAAAAGGTTCCCTATTATCACCTTTCTTATTCAGCATTGTACTTGATGACCTAGCCAGAGCAATAAGACATGAAAAATAAATAGTATCCAAATTGGAAGGGAAGAAGTAAAACCACCTCTGTTTGCAAATGATGTGATCCTATATGTAAAAGACCCTAGAGATTGATTCCACAAGAAAACTGCTGGAACTAAGAGAACTTAGCCACATTGCAGAGTACAAAATCAACACACAAAAATCAGTTGGGTTCCTCTACACTAACAAAGACTACTCTGACAAAGAAATCAAGAAAACAATACCATGTGTAATAGCCCCACATAGATAAAATAACTAGTAATTAACCTAACCAGGGGCAGAAAAGACTTACATAACGGAAATTATAAAACATTACTACAAGAAACTAAAGGAGACATAAAAAATGAATATACATCCTGTGTTCATGGATTGGAAAACTTAATATATTGAAAATATTGATTCTACCAAAAGCTATCTTCACATACAATGCAAACCCAATACAAATTTCAACCACATTCTTTACTGAAATGGAAAAATTAATGACCAACTTCATATGGAAATGAAAGAAACCCCAAGTAGACAAAGCAAATTGAAGAAAGAAAAAATCAGGAGACCTCACACTTCCTGATATTAAAATGTACTATACAGCCACTGTAAACAAAACAGCCTAGTATTGGATAAATGATAGACACAGACCAGTGGAAGAGAAACGAAACTTCACAATTAAATCCAGCCATCTATGGATAACTGATTTTCAACAAGGGATCAAATCCATTTAGTGGGGGCAAAAACAGTCTCTTTAATAAATGGTGCTAGCAAAACTGAATATCCACCTGCAGAAAAATGAAACAAGACCCATAACTCACAACACACACAAAAAACTAACTTAAAATGGATCAAAGACCTAAATGTTAAACCTAAAACCATGAAATTCCCTGAAGAAAAACATTGGGAGAAAATGATGGAATCTAATCTTTTGCAAAAATAGGATCACAAACATAACAACAAATGCACAAATAGAAGACAAAATAGATAAATTGGGGCCTCACAAAAGTTTAAAACATGCTCATCAAAGACTTTCTAAAAGAGTAAAAAGACAACCTACAGACAGGGAAAAAAATCTTCAGAATTGATGTATCTCATTAGCGTCTAAACTTGAAAGTCTACAGAAAACTGCAATTCAAAAACAAAAAGTTAAAAAACCCAATTATAAAATGGAAAAAGGACAGGAACAGAATCTTCAACAAAGAGGACATTCAAGTGGATGTGAAACACATGAAAGAGTGTTCAAAATCGTTGGCCATAGAACCAAAAACCAAACCAAACCCATTGTCGTACAATTGATTCCAAACCATAGCAACTTTACAGGACAGAGTAGAACTGCCCCATAGGGTTTCCAAGGAGAGGCTGGTGGGTTGGAACTACTGACGTTTTGGCTAGCAGCTGAGGTCTTAACCACTGCACCGCCAGGGTTTCAGAACATTAACAACAGTGTAGAAGTCAATTACCAACCCTCTCCTGATCACAGCTCCCTCCTGTCCCAGCAATAACCACAAGTGTGGCTTTTATTACACTCATGCATTTACTTTTCTATCTATTTTCACTGTGTAACCGTGCCTGCCAAAAAATACAAATTAATATCTCCTCTTTGCAAACTTTATGTAAGTCAGGCAGTATGTATTCTATGTTTTAATTTCATCAATAAATATTTTATTTTTATAAATATTTCATATTGTAGCACATATGTACATTTCTTCAATTTTGTTTGTATTTGTGATTTTACAGTATAAATACTGAGTTTTTAAAAATACATTCTCCTATGGTGGACATTTGGGATGTTTTTATTCCGGGACATGCATGCTGTCGCACTGCACATAGGAACTCATTGGAGTGGGGTGTACTCCCCAAAATACTGGGCATTTGTTTAGCTCTCAAATAATTTTTCAAAGTGGATATACCAATTTATACTTGTAATAGCAATATTTGAAAGCTCCAGTGTGATGTTCCACTTCCTGCCCAGCACCCAGTATTCTCATCCTTTATGATTTTTACCCATTAGCTAGATGTAGAATATGTTACTGTAGTTTGAATCTGAATGTTTATGATTATTGAGGTAAGGCACATTTTAATATGTTTATGGATTTTCTCTGTTGTAAAGTGCTTTCAGGTGTTGTTTGATCAATTTTATTTTGAATTATTTGTCTTTAATCTTATTTATTAGACATTTTCTTTTATATTAGGCAAATAACCTCTTTGTCAGTTATATATCTTGAACCTATCTTCCCATTCATTGGCTTTAATTTTCACTCCCTGAATGTCTTTTGATAAGTAGCAACCTAAATTTTAATTTTGACAAACAAATCAATTTGAAGAAATAAACCAAAATGTTTATGAATGAACTGACTTAATACCAAATTGTAGATCGTTTCCAACATTTAAAACAAAGCACTTCATTTCAAGTTATGGTTCAGTGGGTTACAGCAAACCAATGTCCCTGCTTCAACCATTGGAAAAAAAATCTGGATACGTTTAAAAAAAAAATCATTTTTTTCAGAGGCATCAAATAGCCTGAAAGAGGAAGGAAGAAAATATTAAAACAAATATTAATTAAGTAAGAGAAAGACAACCTATCTAGCAATCCGAACTTTATTTACATAATTGCAAACAATGCTACAACGTAAATTTATTGAATAATTTCATATGTGTGCATGTTTTATTGATTCGAAGACTATATAACCTGAAAATCCATTTCTGTCAAGTTGATGCGGACTGATGGAAACTCCTCGTGTTACAGAGTAGAACCACTCTATGGGGTGTTTTTCATGTACTGTTAAGAGAAGCAGGTCATCAGACCTTTCTTTAGCTGTGTTGCAGAGTGGGTTCAAACTGCCAACGTTTAGGTCAGTAGTGGAGCACAAATCATTTGTGCCACCAAAGACTAGATGCGACTGTAATATTAATCAGTGGTGCCCAATTCCTCTTCACAGGACTTGAACCATTTTTGCACTCTTCCAAGAAGTATGTAAAGCATGCATGTTTCCCCAAGAAAATGCCTATTTTTATAAACTAAATTATGTGCAGTTTAAATGTTACTCTTTTTTATGATGTTGAACATATTTTCATATGTTTAAGGGATGATTTTACTCCCTTTTTATGTGAAGTGTTATCTTATATGTTTGGTCCATTTTTTTATTTGTATTTTTCACTTCTCCTTGATACTTAAGAATATTTTATTTATAAGGGAAGTTAATATTTTATCTGAGATATAATTTAGAATTATTTTTCTCCATTTTATTAATTATATTTTTGGATTACTTTTGGTGCTTGTTTATTTTTAACGTGCATGTTGTTAGGTGCCGTTGAGTTGGTTCCGACTCATAGCGACCCTATGCACAACAGAAGGAAACACTGCCCGGTCCTGAGCCGTCCTTAAAATCTTTGTTATGTTTGAGCTCATTGTGGCAGCCACTGTGTCAATCCACCTCATTGAGGGTCTTCCTCTTTTCCACTGAGCCTGTACTCTGCCAAGCATGATGTCCTTCTCCAGGGACTGATCCCTCCTGACAACATGTCCAAAGTATGTAAGATGTAGTCTCGTCATCCTTGTTTCTAAGGAGCATTCTGGTTGTACTTCCTCCAAGACAGATTGGTTTGTTCTTTTGGCAGTCTGTGGTATGTTCAATATTCTTCCCCAACACCACAGTTCAAAGACGTCAATTCTTCTTCAGTCTTCTTTATTTATTGTTCAGCTTTGATATGCATATGATGCAACTGAAAATACCATGGCTTAGATCAGCTGCACCTTAGTCTTCAAGGTGACATCTTTGCTCTTCAATACTTTAGAGAGGTCTTTTGCAGCAGACTTACCAAATGCAATGTGTCTTTTGATTTCTTGACTGCTGCTTCCATGGCCGTTGATTGTAGATCTAAGTAAAATGAAATCCTTGACAACTTCAATCTTTTCTCCATTTATCATGATGTTGCTCATTGGTCCAGTTGTGAGGATTTTTGTTTTCTTTATGTTGAGTTGCAATCCATACTGAAGGCTGTAGTCTTTGATCTTCATTAGTAAGTGCTTCAAGTGCTTCAGCAAGCAAGGTTGTGTCATCTGCATAATGCAGGTTGTTAATGAGTCTCTATCCAATCCTGATGCCCTATCCTTCATATAGTCCAGCTTTTCGTATTACTTGCGCAGCATACAGATTGAGTAGGCGTGGTGAAAGAATACAACCCTGGTGCACACCTTTCCTGATTTAAACCATTCAGTATCCCCTTGTTCTATCCGAACAACTGCCTCTTGATCTCTGTAAAGGTTTCTCATGAGCACAATTAAGTGTTCTGGAATTCCCATTCTTCACAATGTTATCCATAATTTGTTATGATCCACACAGTTGAATGCCTTTGCGTAGTCAATAAAACACAGGTAAACATCCTTCTGGTATTCTCTGCTTTCAGCCAGGATCCATCTGACATCAGCAATGATATTCCTGGCTCCACGTCCTCTTCTGACACTGGCCTGAATTTCTGGCAGTTCCTGTGGATATACTGCTGGAGCCGTTTTTGAATGATCTTCAGCAAAATTTTGCTTGCTTGTGATATTAATGATACTGTTCTATAATTTCCACATTCGGTTGGATCACCTGTCTTGGGAATAGGCATAAATATGGATCTTTTCCAGTCAGTTGGCCAGGAAGCTGTCTTAATATTTCTTGGCTTAGAGAAGTGAGCACCTCCAGCCCTGCATCTGTTTGTTGAAACATCTCAATTGATATTCCATCAATTCCTGGAGCTTTGTTTTTCACCAATGCCTTCAGAGCAGCTTGGACTTCTTCCTTCAGTACTATCAGTTACTGATCACATGCTCCCTCTTGAAATGGTTGAACATCGAGTAGTTCTTTTTGGTATAATAACTTTGTGTATTCCTTCCATCTTCTTTTGATGCTCCCAGCGTTGTTTAGTATTTTCCCCATAGAATCCTTCACTATTGCAACTCGAGGCTTGATTTTTTTCTTCAGTTCTTTCAGCTTGAGAAACTCTGAGCGTGTTCTTGCTTTTTGGTTTTCTGTCTCCAGCTCTTTGCACATGTTGTTATAATACTTTACTTTGTCTTCTCGAGATTCCCTTTGAAATCTTCTGTTCAGTTCTTTTACTTCATCAATTCTTCCCTTTGCTTTAGCTACTCGACTTTCAAGGGTAAGTTTCAGAGTCTCCTCTGACATCTATCATGGTCTTTTCTTTCTTTCCTGTCTTTTCAATGACCTCTTGCTTTCCTCATGTATGATGTCCTTGATGTCATTCCACAACTTGTCTGGTCTTCCATCACTAGCGCTCAATGTGTCAAATCTATTCTTCAGGTGGTCTCTAAATTCAGGTGGGATGTACTCAAGGTCATATTTTGGCTCTTATGGACTTGCTCTGATTTTCTTAAGTTTCAGCTTGAACTTGCATATGAGCAATTGATGGTCTATTGCACAGTCAGCTTCTGGCCTTGTTCTGACTGAGAATATTGAGCTTTTCCATCGTCTCTTTCCACAGGTGTAGTCAATTTGATTTCTGTGCGTTCCATCTGATGAGATCCATGTGTATAAAAAAATATCTATATAGTCACTGTTTATGTTGGTGAAAGAAGGTATTTGCAATGAAGAAGTCATTGGTCTTGCAAAATTCTATCATTCGATCTCTGGCATTGTTTCTATCACCAAGGCCATATTTTCCAACTACTGATCCTTCTTCATTTTGAACTTTTGCATTCCAGTGGCCAGTAATTATCAATGCATCTTGATTGCATGTTTGCTCAATTTCAGACGGCAGCAGCTGATAAAAATCCTCTATTTCTTCATCTTTAGCATAGGTATTTAATTTTACATAGTTGATTTTTATCAGTTATTTGTGTCTTGCGTTAAAAATTTTTAGTCATAACTAGAAAAATCTTTATTACTCCAAAATTATATTTCAAAAATCTTTCTCTTATGATTATTTTATTGTTTAATTTTCTAAAATATTTAAACTAGTGTGCCTCTTGGAGTCTTTCCTGCTGTAGCATAAAGTATGAACAAAAATTTATCTATTTTGCTAAAAGATTGCCCAAATATCCAAATAACATTTATTTTAAAAGTCCATATTTTACCTATTTCGTTTGATGTCTTTATTCTACAGTCAGTTCTTGTTTGTATTTGAGTCTTCCTTTTATGGCATCAAAAGATACACAATATAATCCAGATGAGATTATGGGAGTTTAGAATTACCTTTTAGCTTAGTTACTTGGGATGTGCACCTACTGTAGATCAGGCCTGGCTGACATTTCACCCCATTGCTATGCTCTGCCACATCTGATTCCCGTGGGAGGCCTTGTTCACCACGCACCCTTCACTCACCTTCCATGTGTTCAAGGTCATAGTTCCAAATATCTTTCAAATAACTTCCCTAATCACTCTCTATTATTATAATATTATAGGGTTTCCTTCTCCTGGAGATGATAGATGAATGATAGATAGATAGATGATAGATAGAGAGAGAGATAGATGATAGATAGATAGGTATAGATATAGATAGATAGATAGATAGATGATAGATAGATAGATAGATAGATAGATAGATAGATAGATAGATAGATAGATAGATAGATAGATAGATGATAGGTAGAGATAGATACATAGATGTTAGATTAGATAAAGAAGGATGGATGGATGGATGGACGGATGGATGGGTGGGTGGGTGGATGATTGATGGTTGGATTGACAGATGGACGGAAGGACAGATAGATGGATAGACAGACAAATAGATACTTAATACAACCTTTAGTTTAGTAGTAGAAATATATGTAATCTACTACTAATCTCAAGGTTGATGGTAAATATAAACCCTTAGAAATTCCTATTTACTAAATAACAGGAAGTTATCTCTTATTTTCACGAGGGAAATTTTGCTTCAAGCCAATGTTCTTAAACTACTAAATGTCACACAGATTTAAAGTCTTGAAGTGGAAGTATTTTAGAACAATAGACAGACTATTGTCCTGAAATCTTGCCACTCATCTCAGCTGAAATTATATCAGAATATTTTCATCTCCTAAGTGAAGTTTAATAGGATTCACATCTTGAAAGTGGGTTGATAGAGGGAATGAAACTGGGGAAGAATGGTGGAATCCTGCAAAGAAAAAAAAAAAATCCCCCTGTGGGAATTAATCTTGGGCTAAATAAAGAAAAAATGCACTAGATTTAATATATCCAACAACCACTTCTCAGTTTCTCCAGGTAATCTTGAAGAAATAAATCATACGTTATATGTTTTGTAGGTAAAATTATTTTTTGTTGTCAGAATATTTATTACAACTCTTACATGTAGGCCAGACCCTGAATGTGGATCAAGGCTCCCATTTCAGAGGAGAAAATAAGCAAAATAACTTGAGGAAAATGTGACAGGAGCTCAGTCTAATAGGAACAGAGGGCCCATATAAAGCAGTCATAATAGGTAACGGGAGAATTGTTTTTGTGTCAAGTTTGGATGGCCTCCAATGGTGTTGCTCAGTTAAGGGTAACTCAGTACCCTATTCAAGTCTAAGAAATAAGATTTTCTGCACACTCTATTCCATTGAGAGGCTGCAGAGGAAGAGTTTTCTGGGTAGAGTGAGAGCTCTATAGGAAAATAAATAAACTAAATCAGAGAGTACCAAAGGGATTTGTTTAGTTAGAAATTTAACTGTGTCAGGTGGAAGACAACCCAGGAGTGGAGATAACTATTTGGTATATAAAGAGCACTCCATGTCCTAAATGAACTGAGTGTTTTAAAGTTAGGTTGAGTACCATTGATGAGACAAGTTGTTTCAGCCAGAGTAATTTAAACACTTAAATATGTAAACCCTCTTCATTGAGGAAGAATCTAGATTATTACAAACAAACTAAAACACAAGCCCACGGAAGTCAAATAGATTCTGACCCACAGCAACCCTTCAGGACAGAGTAGAACTACCCCACCAGGTTCCCAAGGCTATACATCTTTAAGGAGGCTGACCACCACAGCTTTCTCCCACGGATGAGATGGTGGGTTCTAACTGAAGACCTTTTGGGCAGACAGCCAAGCACTTTAACCACTGTGCGACCAGGTCTCCTATTTTTGAAATTAAGAAAGGTAAATATGAAATGTTTTATATTAATGTTCAACTTCAGTTCACGGTATTACTAAAATTAATATTTAATGTAGAACAGCAAAGATGCTATTTTATTAAAGTAGCTCCTTTAGATTTCTGACTCTGTTAGATACCTTAAACAATGAATTTACGTAGGGATATTAAATTACTTTGAAACACTGAAACTTTGAAAAACTGCTAGGTTTTTGTAAAAATACTAAACAATATTGTAGAGAAACTTCAATTTAAGCAAAGACTTTGTGGCAAATAAGCATTATATTTATGTATTTTAGTCCTGATGATATTTTAATAAGGTAATTAAAGTAAAACAATCCATGAAATAAATTTACAAACATTGAGGAATCCAAAAAACATTTGTTTGAAAGAAAATAATATTTTTATGTTAAAGAATTTATGAAACAAATTAAAGGGTTACATTAATATTGTTTTTCAAATTAATTTCAGGGTTTATGTTTCTAATTTATATCAAAAATACAAATAAACAGATTTAGGGTAGATTGGGGATGTTGAAAGTGATAAAGATCTATCTAAATCAGGATATTCTTAACCAAAGTCAAATATGTTGACTTCAAGTGGAATCAGACTCATAATGACCATATAGGTTAGAATAGAACTGCCTCATATGGTCTCCAAAGCTGTAAATCTTTATGGAAGCAGACTGCCACATCTTCCTCCCACAGAGTGGCTGGTGGATTTGAAATACCAGCCTTTTGGTTAGCAGCCAAGCATAAGACCACTGTGCCACCAGGAGTCTGTCAGAATTTTGTTACACATTCCTTAATTACTTGGATTTTTTCCAGTGAATGGATGCTTAGATTGGAAAAAAAAAAGTGATAAAACTGAGTTTTATTTTCCTTATAATAAAAAGAACTTAAAACATTTCAAAAATGAAGAGCAATATAGAAGGATTTGGGAGAACACACAGGGTAAATCTCTGCTCTTGCTATCCTGCCTTCTTGAGAAAAACATAGACAAATCTTACATATTTAATGTTATACATGGATAATTTCATCACCAAGGAGTGAAGTTTGTACAATTAGAAGTATTATTTCATTGAGCACTCAAAGTAATTTTATTCAACTAACAAAAATTGAACTGTTTTTATTAAATACTGGCATTCATGAAGTATAGGTATTATAGTGAACTGTATTCGTGGACTATAGGTATGCAGTCCACAAAGTAGAGATAATGATATAAACCTAAATATTAGCAGAGAATTAATGGAGAAATTGCAACTTGAGAGTTGAATGTTTTTTGGGTTTTGGTACAAGTTGATAATTGCTTTAAAGATCTCACTTCATTTCTGCAATAATCCTGTGGTACAAAAGGAAAATAAATTAGAGGCATTATTCACGTTATATAGCATACTGAGTAACTTTCAGAAGAATAAATTAAAATTAGTGTTAATAATAATAATAAATGGATGCTAATAATAAAAAAAATTTAATAATAAGTAACTGTTGACAGCAATAATAATAATAGGTAACAAAAATAATGGCCTTTTATAAATGCCTGGACTTCTTCAAGGTTTTTAACTTATACTAAATGATTTAGTTCACATAACAACACTAAATGTTGGTATAGTTACTAATGATTTAACAGCTGAGCAAACTGTGAAGTGGGAAGATTAACTTGCGTAAAGTCATCAGCACTGAGTTTTTGTTTTTTAAGTCATCACACAGCTAAATGTTGCTGGAGCTATAATTCAGCTACAGTCCATCTGGGAAATACTATTCTCTAATGATGGGTATGGAGACCTGGTAGCTCCATGGTTAAACATCCGGCTACTAACCAAAAGGCCAGTGGTTCAAACTGCTGCCCCTTGGAATAGAGATGTGGTAGTCTACTACACTAAAGATTTATGTACTGAAAACCCTATGGGGCAGTTCTACTCTGTTGTATAGGGTCTTTGTAACTCAAAATTGACTCTTTGGCAATGGGTTTGGTTTTTTTTTTTTTTTTTTTTTTAACCATGGCACCATATTCTTCTTTTCTTAGTGGACAAGGTGCAAACGCATTAGGATAAAGAGATGAAAAGCAGGGTGAGACAAGAGGCACCTTGACTCTGGAAAAATTTAATGAGGCACTCACTGTCAGGATTGTGCAAGTGCAAGGATGGCCCTGAATGCCTCCTTACATTTTGTACCTTAGGAGCTTCACTGACTAGTTCTTGTCCTGACTCTGATGAAAGGGGATGGTGGGAAAAACAATTGCCAACAAAGGAACTGAAAACCACTTTATCAAATATCTAATTAACTAGGCAATCTGTTAAATCCTAGGGCTACATGCTTAAAGAACATACTGTCATAATCATAATTATAGAACCATAACTAAAAAGTAAACACTTTAAATTGGTAGGTAGAGGATAGGTTTTACCAACATTATCTCATTTACTTCTCACAAAGAAGTAAAACTTAGAAAATATAAATAAATGCCTAATATCACACAGATAATAAATCACAGGGATAGGAGTCAAATTCAAGTCCATTAAAAAAAAAAATGATACTGACTTGCAATCATAAAACCTGTGCGCAATTCGTCGGATTGTCCACACTTATTGAGTCTCAATAACTTTGTATCTAAAGAAGAGTCAGTTTAGAAATAGTTAAGTGAAATGTTATTTTTTGAGTAACAGCAAAAATAATGACAGGGGCACACAGCACATTGGGTACAAATGATATAACAGCCAATATCTTCCCTCCTCTTGACTCACACACATAATCGCAGGTAACAAATACCCTTCATACTACCCCGCTTGTCCAGGGTGACTACATATATTGTTGTATCTGAATCAATATACCCAGGCTAATTTCCCTGGGGAAAAAAAAAAAAACCTCTTATCTACTTAATATCCTGTTAAAAGATATTTGTTTTATTCCCCTATTCAAAATGAAATATTCTGTCAATTTTCTTTCTAGACTACCTAATATGAACTGTGTAATAGTTTTTTTTTTTTTTTAATAGGAACCTATATATGCTTAAAGTCGTCAAGAGATGAGAAAATGAAGCATTGAAACAGGCATTTAAAAATGTATGTGAGAAGACAGTTTATGATATAGTGTTTGAGAAGCTTGATGAGAAAATACATAGAGAAATAAAATAGGATTGTCAAGGTACGTAATTAATTTAAAGTGAGATTAGATGGCAAAGCTGAGGGTCCATTTCCAGCAGTTGTCAGTTGCTCCAGTGCCTGTGCTGAGTCAGTGTAACTTGATCCATACTGGGCTGTGCTCCAAAAGTTTAAGGAAATGATCTTAAAAAAAATTTTTTTGAGGGGATTGTTAACTGTGATTTAACAGGAGGACATGGGGCATACATAATTAGTATCATTCTCAAAGTGCAAACAACTGCAATGATCATAAAATCCAACTCAGATACCTCAATACAGTTTAGAGAAGAGATACAGGAAGGTAAAAGAAATGCACATGTAAATTTACCTTTTCCACAGATGAATCATCAGGAAAAACCACCAGAAGAAAATCTAACTGAAATGATGGAATTTGCCCTCTTAGGCTTTGCTGACATGCCCCATCTCCAGTGGTTCCTCTTTGGATTGTTTTTAGTCATCTATATCATTATCCTGATGAGCAATGGCACCATATTTCTAATAACAAAAATGGATCCTGCTCTCCAGAGTCCTATGTATTTTTTCCTGGAAAATTTTTCCTTCTTGGAAACCTGCTATGTATCAGCTACTCTCCCCAGAATGCTGATGAATCTAGGGACCCAGAGAAGAAGAATTTCTTTAGTTGCCTGTGCTACACAGATGTGCTTTGTTCTTCTGTTCGGAGGTACAGAGTCTTTGCTCCTGGCAGTAATGGCCTATGATTGCTATGTGGCCATTTGTAACCCTCTGCACTACCCTCTAGTCATGAACCACAGGGTCTGTATCCAGTTGGTGACTGGGTCCTGGACCACTGGAATCCCAGTTATGATAGGACATACGTATCAGATTTTCTTTCTGCCTTTTTGTAGATCTAAACAAATTAACCATTTCTTCTGTGACATTCCCCCAATACTCAAGCTAGCTTGTGGGGACACCTTTGTAAATGAGATGTTGGTCTAGATAGTTACTGTGTTATTTGTCATGGTTCCATTTCTGTTGATTCTTTGCTCCTATAGTAAAATCATCTTCATCATCCTGAAGTTGCCATCAGCCACAAGTCAAGCTAAAGCCTTCTCCACTTGCTCATCTCATCTTATGGTTGTGGTGTTATTCTTTGGATCACGTATTATTACATACTTAAGACCCAACACCAGACATTCAGAGGGAACTGACAAAATGCTTTCTCTTTTCTACACTATCCTAACACCTTTGTTTAATCCCGTGATATATAGTCTAAGGAACAAGGATGACATAATAGTACTGAAAAAATTGATGTGTAAATAATTCTTTTCATTAACGAATGAGTTAAATGTATAAGAATTGCTTTGTTACATATTTTTTGTCTGATTTCAATAGATGTATACCTTTATCTATACCTTGTCTTTCATACTGATGCAATTATTTTCAAACTAAAAATTACTTGTAATATTGTTAGATCTTTCTGCTCAAGTTATGTAAGTAATATATGTGCCATCTGATAGAAAATCATTCCATTAGTAAACCTAAAACTTCATTGCATGATGTTTTTCCTCAATAAAAACTTTTGCAGGGATTGATTTAATCCAGTCGCTTGTAATATATAACTTATTATATCACTTATTGGAAAACATTCATTTCATTTCCATGAGTGTCCATACAGTTGTGACACAGATTTTAAAAGCCAGGTTGGTGATATGCATTAATCAAAATATACAGTGGTCCCTAGTGGCAGTGGATGCAGGATCCCCATGAATACCAAAATCTGTTGGTGCTTAAGTCTCTTATATAAAGTCGCTAAATGTTTTCATATAGCCCACACACCACCTTCTGTATACTTTAAACCACCTCTATCTTACTTATAACGCCCTTGAGTATATTGCACCTGAATTTAGAGACCATCTCAAGAATAGATTTGACGCACTGAACACTAGTGACTGAAGACCAGATGAGTTGTGGAATGACATCAAGGACATCATCCATAAAGAAAGCAAGAGGTCACCAAAAAGACAGGAAAGAAAGAAAACACCAAGATGGATGTCAGAGGAGACTCTGAAACTTGCTCTTGAGCGTCAAGCAGCTAAAGGAAAAGGAAGAATTGATGAGGTAAAAGAACTGAACGGAACATTTCAAAAGGTTTCTCAAGAAGACAAAGTAAAGTATTATAATGACATGTGCAAAGAGCTGGAGATAGAAAACCAAAAGGCAAGAACAAGCTCGGCATTTCTCGAACTGAAAGACCTGAAGAAAAAATTCAAGCCTCGAGTTGCAATAGTGAAGGATTCCATGGGGAAAATATTAAACGATGCTGGAAGCATCAAAAGAAGATGGAAGGAGTACACAGAGTCATCATACCAAAAAGAATTAGTCGATATTCAACCATTTCAAGAGGGAGCATATGATCAGGAACTGATAGTACTGAAGGAAGAAGTCCAAGCTGCTCTGAAGGCATTGGCGAAAAACAAGGCTCCAGGAATTAATGGAATATCAATTGAGATGTTTCAACAAACAGATGCAGTGCTGGAGGTCTATGCCAAGAAATCTGGAAGACAGTTTCCTGGCCAACTGACTGGAAGAGATCCATATTTATGCCTATTCCCAAGAAAGGTGATCCAACCGAATGTGGAAATTATAGAACAATGTCATTAATATCACACACAAACAAAATATTGCTGAAGATCATTCAAAAAAGGCTGCAAAAGTATATCGACAGGGAACTGCCAGAAATCAGGCTGGTTTCAGAAGAGGATGTGGAACCAGGGATATCATTGCTGATGTCAGATGGATCCTGGCTGAAGGCAGAGAATACCAGAAGGATGTTTACTTGTGTTTTATTGACTATGCAAAGGCATTCGACTGTGTGGATTATAACAAACTATGGATAACACTGGGAAGAATGGAAATTCCAGAACACTTAATTGTGCTCATGAAGAACCTTTACATAGGCCAAGAGGCAGTTGTTCGGACAGAACAAGGGGATACTGATTGGTTTAAAGTCAGGAAAGGTGTGCGTCAGGGCCGTATTCTTTCACCATACCTATTTAATGTGTATGCTGAACAAATAATACAAGAAGCTGAACTATATGAAGAAGAACATGGCATCAGGATTGGAGGAAGACTCATTAACAACCTGCGTTATGCAGAGCACACAACCTTGCTTGCTGAAAGTGAAGAGGACTTGAAGCACTTACAGATGAAGATCAAAGACCACAGCCTTCAGTATGGACTGAACATCATCATAAAGAAAACAAAAATCCTCACAACTGGACCAATGAGCAACATCATGATAAATGGAGAAAAAATCGAAGTTGTCAAGGATTTCATTTTACTTGGATCCACATTCAACAGCCATGGAAGCAGCAGTCGAGAAATCAAAAGACACATTGCATTGGGTAAGTCTGCTGCAAAGGACCTCTTCAAAGTGTTGAAGAGCAAAGATGTCACCCTGAAGACTAAGGTGTGCCTGACCCAAGCCATGATATTTTCAATCACATCATATGCATGTGAAAGCTGGACAATGAATAAGGAAGACCGAAGAAGAGTTGACGCCTTTGAATTGTTGTGTTGGCGAAGAATATTGAATATACCATGGACTGCCAAAAGAACGAACAAATCTGTCTTGGAGGAAGTGCAGCCAGAATGCTCCTTAGAGGCAAGGATGGCAAGACTGCGTCTCACATACATTGGACATGTTGTCAGGAGGGATCAGTCCCTGTAGATGGACATCGTGCTTGGCAGGGTACAGGATCAGCAGAAAAGAGGAAGGCCCTCAATGAGATGGATTGACACAGTGACTGCAACAATGGGCTCAAGCATAACAACGATTGTAAGGATGGTGCAGGACTTGGCAGTGTTTCGTTCTGTTGTGCATAGGGTCGCTATGAGTCGGAACCGGCTCGATGGCAACTAACAACAACAACAACCTAAAACAATGTAAATACTGTGTAAATGGTTCTTACACAGTGTAGGTTAGGAGAAATGACAATATTCAAGGCAAAAAAATGTGCCGACAAGTGCTAGAGAGACTGAAGATCCGTGAAATGGCAGGAGGCTACAGCAGGGTATACCTGCACATCACTTCATTCACATGGATTCAGTGGCACAATAACAGCAATAATACAATCTCTGTGATAAACCTGGAAAGGTCTCTTTGAAGAAGTAACATTTGAGCTGAGTCCTAAATTGTTAGAAGGAACTATGCAAAGAACATTCTAGGCAGATGAAAAAGCAAAGGAAGACCCTTTATATTCTTGGAAGCCTGAAGAACTGATTGCTTAGGGAAAAATGTCTCTGCAGATAAGATTGGAAATAAAGGCAGCGGCCAAGTTATATAGCAGTTTTCAATTCCCTAGAAAGAAATGTGAATTACTCCAAATATAATGGTAATCCATGAAAATGCTTAAGATTTTCTTTAGAGAACACTTACAGTGCTTCAAATCCACCAGCCATTCCTACTCTGTCCTACAGAGTAGTTATGAGCTTGAATGAAATCAACAGCAAGGAGTTCATTGTTTATTTGTTTTTATAGAGAATACTTAAGAAATAATGAAAAATTCAAGCTCCTAGAACAATAGTGTAGAAGGTGATGGGTGCGGTAATGAATCTTTCATGTGTTTAAATAACTTAAAAATCCAAACCCAGCCTTGAAACAGAATCATATGGAATGGGAAGCATATTAAGCAGCAATCTACTGCATTCTATGGTGGTATTTGATTTGATGTATAGATAGATGACGGATAAATGATAGATAGATAGATAGACAGATAGATAGATAGATAGATAGATAGATAGATAGATAGATAGATAGATAGATAGATAGATAGATAGATAGATAGATAGATAGATAGATAGATAGATAGATAGATAGATAGATAGATAGATAGATATTAAATTGTCCCTTGGTGTCTGTAGGGGAGTGGTTCTAGGATACACGTGGCTATAAAATGGCATAGTATTTGAATATAATGTATATGCATTCTCCCATATACTTTAAATCATTGTAATACCTAATGCAATGTAAAAGCTATGTAAATAGTCGTTATACAGTAGTGTATTTTTTAGAGAATAATGACAAGATGCAAGGTGAACAGTGCTCAGATGAGTACAGGAGAGAGACTGAGAATCTGTGAAACGGTGGGAGGCTACATCAAGGTATGCTTACACATCATTATTTTAGCATGGATTCAGCATAGCACTCGGCTCCAGGCAAATTCAAGCTTTGCTCTTTAGAACTTCCTTTTTTTTCCTCCTCAAATATTTTCAATCCACAGTTGGTTGAATCTGTGAATGTGGAATGCACAGATGTGGAGGACCAGTTGTATATACCCAGATACACACTCACATACACACACACATATATATGAATAAATAATGTATGATATATGATATATAATATAGTACATAATACACATACTTTATATTATTAATTATAAATGGTAGTGATAAATGATATTTGATTATATATGCATGTATATGTACTTGTGTGTGTGTGTATGGTCTCTATAAGTCAGAATTGGCTTGAAGACTGTGGCTTTGGTATTCGAATACATACATTTACATGTATTTATATATAAAGTGTTAATGTTCTCACATTAGTTTATAGATAATAAAATGGAGACTCAAAGAGTCTTATTTCTTAACCTCTTATAAGCCATTAATCCCAGATTATCTATACGGATTTTAAAGAAAACTAGAGAAATAATTTATTTCACTTCTCTAGTTACAAATACTCAATAGTTTTATAATGCATTGAGGGCAAAAACCTCTTTGCAAAATTGAGAAAATGTCCAACTATCAGGAGGGGTGGAGCAAGATGATGAAATGAGGGGATGTTCCCATTTACTCCCCCAGTAACTAACACACTGACCAATGAATAAAAACAAGCACATACTGAGAATTCAGAACTCAGGACAGCAGCTGATGTGTTGTAGAGTCAGGGTGAGCCCACAAGCAAGAGAGAAGATCATGGCTGGCACAGAAGCTGGAAGAACATACCTATTACCATTGGGGGTACTTGCTCATTGCAGTCAGTTTGGGAAAGGACTGGGCAACACTCCAAACAGGGAACACAGAAAGGGAGCTAATCTTAGGAAGCTGTAACTAGATTTATTAAGGCAGCACAACCTGGCTATGGAAGTTCTTGGGCCACTCAAATTGGGAGGCTGTGAAAGGAGACTGTGGCACTGCAAGAGAGAGCTGTTGAATCTCACTGAAGTCTGAGACAGATGGTCACTAGGACCAGGAGGAACTGAATGGGCAGCATGGCAAGGGAAATACTTTAGCCTGACAGGCAACACAGAGGGAAACAGTTGGTTCCCTGCCCACAGTGGGACACTGTGGGAGAGTCTGTACAGGGACACCCATGATGGAAAGACATAGAGAGCCCCCAACTTTGCCACAGGGAAGTTGAGGCCCACTATTTACGTCAGTGTCTGCGACCAGCTAACCCTCCCTCTCCCATGTATGCGTAATGACTTCCAAAAACAATCATCCAGAACTGAATAAGCACTGAAAAAAACGTAAGGATGAGTACCTTCCAGTGGTTTTGAGGAGAAGACACCAAGTTCACTGCTGCTGGATTGAATCTAACTCACGGTGACACTGTGGGGCGGAGTGGAGCTGCCCTAAGTAGTTTTCAGTGCTGTGAGTCTTTGTGGAGGTAGAATTCTCCATGTTTCTCCCACAAAGTGGCTTGTGGATGGAGGTGCCAACCTTTCGATTGTCAGCCTGGCTACTGCACCACCAGGGCACACAATCAGAAAACTTTATCACAAAAACCAGAATACCAAATTTAGCATAAAAAATAATAACAAAAGGCTCAAGTTAAACAGAAAATAGTAAAGCACACAAAAATCACAATATAAGGAAAACCAATCCAAAGCGAAACATGAAGAAGAGGAAATTTCCCCTATGGAGGATAGCCTAATGCAAAGAATTAATAATTTTCAGACGATGGTGCTAAATATGTTTAAAGAAAGATAAAAGCATACAGAATACAAACTAGCAACGATCCAGAAACAAATGGAGGAACAAAGTAAGATTCAACGATGAAATCAAAACATCCAAAAAATAAAACGAAGAGAACCATTGGAACTGGAGAATAAAGCAACTGATTTAGAAAAAGCAAGAGAAACACTCAACAATAGAATTGAACAGACAGAAGCTGGAATAAAAGAGAAGACAAAATAACTGAACTTATCAAGTCTGAAGGGAAACAAAAGAAAAGCGAAAAAAAAACCCAAAAAGGAATATGGCATTCAATGAAGAAATCTAACATTAGAATTATTGGGATCCCAGAACTCCACGAAAAAAATAGAAACATAGAAATGATTTTCCAAGATATAATCAGAGAGAGTTTCCCAAATCCAAACAGAGAATCAAGTCTGAAACTATAGGAAGCTACACAAATCCCAATCAGAAGAGACACAAAAAGATTAACTCCAAGCATAACGTAATCACACTCAGTTGTTTTGGGTACTAACCTACAGGTTGGTGGTTTGAGCCCACTGTCAACACAGCAGAAGAAAGGTCTGGCGATCTGCTTCTGTTAAGAGTACAAGCAAGAAAGCCCTATAGAGAAGTTCTGTTCTTTAACACATGGGGTGTCCATGATTTGGAATCTATTTGACATAAGTGTTTTTTTTTTTTTTTATTTAGTCTTTGAACCAATAGAACTTGCACACATATGAAATTATCCCATTAATCTGTATTGCAACATTGTTTGTAATTGCAAAAGATTGTAAGCCAATTAAACTAGAATCGTTAAATGGTTTGTCTTTCTCCGACTTTATGAGTTTTCATTATAATATTCTCATAAGCCTTTTTTTCTTTCACATCTATAGGATGCCTCTTAAAATAATTAAAAAAAAATGTATCCAGGTTTTTCTAGTGGCTGAAGCAGAAATACTGGCTTTCTGTGAGCCGCTGAAACTTAATCAGAAATGGAAATGTTTTCTTTGTTTTAAATGTTGGAAACTATATGTGATTTGGTTTTAAGTCTACTCATTCATAAACATTTTGGTTTGTTTCTTCAAATTGATTCATATGCCTAAACTTAAATTTAGATAGCTATTTATTAAAGTACATTTAGGGAGTTAAAAGTAAAGCTAATGAATGTGAAAATAGTTTTAGGATATATAACTGACAAAGAGATTATGTCCCCAATATAAAAGAAAAGGTCAAATAGATAATAATAAAGACAAATAATTCAAAAGAAAATTGATGAATTGACACTTGCATGCCCTTTAAAAGAGAAAAATCCATAAACATATTAAAATACGTCCTACCTCAACATCAATAACCGTTCAAATTGAAACTACAATGACATCCTATATCAAGCTAATGGGTAAAAATTATAAAGGATGATAATAGTGAGTTCTGGTCATGAAGTGGAATATCACATTGGTACTTACAAATGTTGCTATTACAAGTATAAACTGATATATCTGCTCTGAAAAATTATTTGAGAGCTAAATAAATGCCTGATACTTTTAGGTAAAAACCCCATTCTAATGAGTTCTTATGTGCAAAGCAAAAGTACGCATGTCCCAAAATGGAAACATCCCAAATGTTCACCATAGTAGAAGGAATTTTTCAAAACTCCGAATATTTATACCTGAAATGATAGAAACAAAACTGAACAAACTGTAAGCATGTGCAATAATATGAATGATTTATAAAATACAATGTTCATTGATGAAATTAAAATGCACAGAACACAAACCACACGACTTGTTTTACATAAAGTGCAGAGGGAATATTGATTTGTATTTTTTCATAGACATAGTTACATAGTGGAATATATGTAGAAAAATAAGTGCATGATTATAATAAATGTCAAACTCGGGATTGCTGTTGGGTTGGGGTTAGTGTGACCAGGACATGGTTGGTAATTGATGGGTGGTGATGTTCTATGAATCCATTTGCTTTAGAATTACATGAGTATTTTTTTTAAAGATTTTTTTCAATTAATTTGCAATACACATTTTTTAAAATAATATTTTATTAAGTTTTTGATGAAAGTTTACATAGCAAGTTAGGTTCCAGTTTGACAATTTCCACACAAATTGTTAGTGACATTAGGTACATTTATCACAATAATATGTCAACATTCCCTTTAATTATGTTGTTTATTCCATTTCCAGTACTCTAATTTCCCTGCCAACACGTGTCTGCCAGTTTGTCATACTGTGTGGGGTTGTGTGTTGCTGTGATGCTGGAAGCTATGCCACCAGCATTGAAATACCAGCAAGGTCATGCATGGTGGATGGGTTTCAGCTGAGCTTCCAGACTAAGACAGACTAGGAAGAAGGACAGGGAAGTCTACTTCTGAAAATATTTAGCCAGTGAAAACCTTACTAATAACAGCAGGACATTGTTTGTTATAATGCCAGAAGACAAGCCCCACAGGTTGGAAGGCACTCAAAGTATGACTGCCTCCTCAAAGTAGAGTTGTCCTTAATGATGTGAATGGAGTCAAGCTTTTGGGACTTCCATTTACAGCTGTGGCACGAATAAAAATGAGAAGAAACAGCTGCAAGAATCCATTAATAATTGGAATGTGGAATGTACAAAGTATGAATCTAGGAAAATTAGAAGTCATCAAAAATGAAATGGGATGCATAAACATTGATATCTTCAGCATTAGTGAGCTGAAATGGACTGATATTGGCCATTTTGACTTGGAAAATTATATGGTCTACTATTCCGGGAATGACAAGTTGAAGAGGAATGGTGTTGCATTCGTCTTCAAAAAGAACATTTCAAGAGCTATCCTGAAGTACAATGCTGTCAGTGATAGGAAAATATCCACAGGCCTTCAAGGAAAACCAGTTAATACGACTTCTTATTCAAACTTATACACCAACCACTAAGGCCAGAGAAGAAGAAATTGAAGGTTTTTACCACCTTCTGCAGTCTGAAATTGATGGAACAAAGAAATTATAGAATTACTAATGAATTGATTTGCTATCTGCTAATACATATATTACTTATATAATTTGAGCAGAAAGTTTTGACAACATTAGAAGTGATTTTAAATTTGGAAATAATTTCACTGCATGGAAAGACAAGGTACCTTAGTAATTTCTTGCTTCTATAAAAGAAATACCCCAAGTGTATCGCTTAACAAAGAAAAACCTATTCTCATAGCCCAGGAGGCTAGAAGTCCAGATTCAGGGGGATAGCTCCAGGGGAAGCTTTCTTTCTCTGTTGGCTCTGGGGGAAGGTCCTTGTCATCAATCCTCCTCTGGTTTAGGAGTTTCTCAATGCAGGGACTCCAGGACCAAGGATGCACTCTCCTCCTTGTTCTTTATTCTTGGTGGTAGGAATTTCCCCAGTCACTTCTCTCTTTTATTCCAAAACAGACTGACTAAAGATACAACCTAATGTTGTAGATTGAGTCCTACCTCATTAACATAACTGCCTCTAATTCTTTATCTTTAACAACATAGACTTGAGATTTACAACACTAAGGAAAATCACCACATCAAACCCTTTGCCTTCTAGAGTATTCAGACTCATAGGACAAAATGGTGGACAATCACACAATTCTAGGAATCATGGCCTAGCCAAGTTAAAACACATTTTTGTGGGCATAATTCAATCCATAACACAAGGTATAGATAAATGTATATATAGCTATTGAAATTTGATTTAAAATATATAAGAAAACAATTCTTATACATTTAGCTCATTATTTAATGAAGTGAATTATTTACATAGCAATTTTCTGAGTGCAATTATGACATCCTTGTTCCTTAGGCTATATATCATGGGATTAAACATAGGAGTTAAGATAGTGTAGAAAAGAGATAGAACTTTGCCAGTTCCCTCTGAGTGTCTAGTGTTGGGCCTTAAGTATGTGATAAAGGCTGATCCAAAGAATAATATCACAACCATAAGATGAGATGAGCAGGTAGAGAAGGCTTTGGCTTGACTTGTGGCTGATGGCAACTTCAGGATGATGGAGATGAGTTTACTGTAGGAGCCAAGTATCAACAGAAATGGAACCATGCCAAATAGCACAGCAACCGTATAGGCCAACATCTCATTTACAAATGTCTCCCCACAAGCCAGCTTGAGTATTGGGAAAACATCACAGAAGAAGTGGTTGATTTGGTTAGATCCACAAAAAGACAGAGAGAAAATCTGATACGTGTACTCTATAAGAAATGGGATTCCAATGGTCCAGGAGCCAGTCACCAACTGGATGCAGACTCTGTGGTTCATGACTAGAGGATAGTGCAGAGGGTTACAAATGGCCACATAGCGGTCATAGGCCATCACTGCCAGGAGCAAACACTCTGTGACTCCGAACATAAGGCAAAAGTACATCTGTGTAGCACAGGCAACTAAAGAAATTCTTCTTCTCTGGGTCCCAAGATTCATCAGCATTCTGGGGAGAGTGGTTGATGTATAGCAGATTTCCAAGAAGGAAAAATTTGCCAAGAAAAAATACATAGGGCTCTGAAGAGTGGGATCCATTTTTGTTATTAGAAATATGGTGCCATTGCTCAACAGGATAATGATATAGATGATTAAAAATAATCCAAAAAGAAACCACTGGACATGGGACATGTTAGTAAGGCCCAAGAGAACAAAATCCATCAGCTCAGTTAGATTATCTTCTGGAGGTTTTCCTTGATGATTCATCTGCGGAAAAGGTAAATTTACATGAGCGTTTCCTTCACCTTCCTGTATCTCTTTGTCTCTTCTCTAAATTGTATTGAGGTGTCCAGGTTGGAAATTATGATCACTGCAACTGTTGGTACTTTAAGAATGATACAGTTTATGTATATCCCACGTCTCCCTATTAAATCACAGTAAACAGTCCCCTCACATTTATTTTAAGATCTTTCACTATACTTTCGGAGAACAGCCCAGGATAGATCAAGCTATACCTGACTCAGCGCAAACACTGGAGCAATTGATGACGGCTGGAGATGGACCCTCAACTTTGCCATCTAATCTCACTTTAAATTAATTATACTCCTTGACTATCCAATTGTACCTGTCTGCATTTTCTCAGTTAATCTTCCCAACCACTATATTATAAACTGTCTTTTAACACACATTTTCAACTGCCTTTCATCGCTTCATTCTCCCATCACTTGATGATTTTAAGCATATAAGTTCCTATTATACAATTCATATTAGATAGTTTAGAAAGAAAATTGTGAGACTATTTCATTTTACATAGGGGAATAAGACAAATATCTTTTCGTAGGATATTAAGTGGATAAGACAGAGGATTTTATTCAGGGAAACTAGCCTGGGAACATTGATTCAGACATGAATGATAAATGTAGTCTCCCTGGAAAAACTGGGATAGCACGGAGGGTATTTGTTACCAGCAGGCATGTGTGTCGGACAGGAGGAGGAAAGATATTAGCTGTTATGTTATTCCCATTGTGCTGTGTGCACCTGCCTTTGTTTTTGTTGTTCCTCAAAACACAGCACTTCAGATAACTGTTTCTAAACTCCATTTTCTGTACTGTAAAGATATTGAGATTAACTCAGTGTGAATAATTTGACCAATTGCACATAGGTTTTGTGAGTACAAGTCAGTATATGTTTTTCTTTTTCAGTGGACTTGGGTTTGACTCCAGTCTCCATGATTTACAGGTGTACCTAGTTTTATTATACTTTGCTTTATTGCACCTTGCATATTTTGCATTTTTTTTTAATTGAAAGGTTCTGACAGCCCTGCATGGAACAACTCTATCTGCACCATTTTTCCAACAACATGTGTTCACTTTGTTTCTCTGTGTCACATTTGGGTAATTCTTACAATATTGCAAGGTTTTTCATTATTATTTTATCTGTTATGGTGATCTGTAATCAGTGATCTCTGATGTTACCATTGCAATTGTTTTGGGGTGCCACCGACTGCACTCATGCAAGACAATGAACTTAATCCTGTGTTCTGTTTCAGCGACCTTGCATTCTCCCTTCTCTGTCCCTCTCCTGGAGCCTCACTATTCCGTGAAACACGACAATATTGAAATGAGACCAATTAATATCCCTACGATGGCCTCTAAGTGTTAAAGTGAAACGAAGACTCTCATGTCTCTCACTTTAAATCAAAAGTTAGAAATGATTAAGCTTAGTGAGGAAGGTATGTCGAAAGCTGAGGCAGACCTAAAGCTAAGCCTCTAGCACCAGTTAGCCAAGTTCTGAATGCCAAGGAAAAGTTCTGGAAGGAAATTAAAACTGCTAGTCCAGTGAACACATAAATGATAAGAAAATGAAACATCCTTATTGCCGATATGGAGGACGTTTTAGAGGTCTGGATGGAAGATCAAACCAGCCACAACATTCCCTTAAGCCAAAGCCTAATCCAGAGCAAGTCTCTAACCTAAATTCTCTGAAGCCTGAGAGAGTGAGGAAGCTGCAGAAGATAAGTTCGAATCCAGCAGAGATTGGTTCATGAGGTTTAAGGAGAGAAGCCAGCTCCACAACATGAAAACACCAGGTGGAGCAGCAGGCGCCGACGTAGGAGCTGCAGCCAGTTACCCGGAAGGCCTGCCTGAGGTCATCGGGAAGGAGGCCGCGGCATCTCCCACATGTGCCTCTGTTCTCTGTTTGATGTGAATTATGTAAAGTTTCTAAGGTTGGCTTCTTTATGAGAATTAAATGAGATAATATTGGTAAAATTTATCACCTGTCCACCAATTTTAAACTGTTCCCTTCCTTGGCTCTATCATTACAATTACAATAATATGTTCTTTAAGCCTGTAGTTTAACAAATTGCCTAGTAAAATAGGTTGATAAAGCTCGTTAAAGTTCATTTATTGGCGATTAGTTTTCCCACCGTTCCCTTTCATCAGGGCCAGGACAAAGACTAGTCAGTTAGGCTCCTAAGGGCAAAATATAAGGAGGAGTTCAGGGCCTTCCTCGCACTTGCACAATCCCAAAAGTGGGTGCCTCCTTAAATTTTGCATCCCTTGCATCTCTTGCCTCACCTTCCTTTTCATCTCTCCATTCTAATGGCTTTGCACTTTGTCCACTAAGCGGAGGAGAAGTATGGTGCCATGATTTCAAAAAAAAAAAAAAAAAACTCTTTTCCGGGGAGTTGATTCCAACCCCTAGGGACCGTATAAGACAGAGGAGAACTGTCCCAAACTGTTCCCAAGGCTGTGAGTCTTTACAGAAGCAGACCACCACATCCTTCTCCCTTGGAGTAGCTGGTGGGTTTAAACCCTGAATTTCTGGGTGGCAGACAAGCACTTAGCCACTACACCACCAGGGATTTGGGCCATGGTTAAAGAACAGTCTTTCCTTGATGGATAGGAATTTTGAATTAGAGCTCCAACATCATCTACCTGTGTGAGGACTTCATGTAAATTAATTAATCTTCCTGGGTCACAGTTTGCTCAGCTGTAAAATGGTTAACAACTATACCAACATTTAGTGTTGTTACGTGAATTAAATCATTTAATATAAGTAAAGCATCTTGAAGAAGTCCTGGCATTTATAGACTGTTATCATTATTGTCTATATTATGATTAACAGTTGCTTTTTTTATTATTATTATCTGTTTACTATTAGTATTATTAAAAACAATTTTAATTTATTCTGATTTTACTCAGTATTCTATACAACATGAATAATACTCTTTAATTTTCTTTTGTGTTACATGATTATTGAGGGAACAAAGAGATTTTAAAAGCAGTTACCAAATTGTTACAAAACTCTACAAAAAAAAAAAATTTGAAATCTCTAGTTGCAATTTCTCCATGAATTCTCTGCTAATGTTTGGGTTTATATCATTATCTCTACTTCGGGTACTGTAACACCTATAGGACCCATTACTGCTCAGCATGTAGAATTGTAATTAGGGTAACACTCCTTGTGTGCATTTTCTTTATACTGATACACAATGATATGACAGGTAAAGGCTGTGACTATTTTCCTAATTGAAATCATTACAGATTCTAGAAAACGGATGTTCTCACAACATGGTACTCAGGATTTGATTCTGAACTGAAGTAAAGGAATAGACATTGTTCAAATGAAAGCATCACTCTTAAAAGGAAGAGAAGAATTAAGACTCACAAAAGGACAAAAACACCAAATCTTTATATAGTGTTCTCTGAATGACAGCATTTAATAAATAAATAAATAAATAAATAATTTAATTCTTGTTAATTGAATACAATGACTCTGAGTGCTAAATGAAACAGCGTTTCTAATTATACCAACAACTTTTTGGTGATGAAATTATCCACGTATAACATCAAATATTTAAGATTTATCTGTTTTTTCCAGAGAACAGAGTACCAACAGCAGAGAACTTACCCTGCGTGTTCTCCCAAAACTATATTACTCTTCTTTCTTGAAAATGTGTAAGTTCTTTTTACTTAAGGGAAATAAAACTTAATGCTATCATATTTATTTTTAATCTAAGCATCCTTTCCCTGGAAGAAATCCAAGTAACTAAGGAATGCATAACGATATTCTGACGGAGGCTTGGTGGCACAGTGGTTGAGCGTTTGGCTGCTAATCAAAAGGTCAGTGGTTCAAATTCACCAGCCACTCTGTGGCAGGAAGATGTGGCAGTCTGCTTCTGTAAAGATTTATAGCTTTGGAAACATCTTGAGGCAGTTCTACACTATCCTATAGGGTCATTTTGAGTTGGAATCCACTCGAAGGCAACGGGTTTGGCTTTGGTTAACAATATTCTGATTCAGTTAGATATTACTAACCCAACCCATTGCCTTTGAGTTGATTCTGATTCATAGCGACCTTATAGGAAAAAGCAGAACTGCCCCACAGAGTTTCCAAGGAGCGCCTAGTGGATTTGAACTGCTGACCTTTTGGTTAGCAGCCGAACTCTTAATCACTGCACCACCAGAGTTTACAGTTACATATTAGTCCCTGTCAATGTCCCCAATATACCTAAATCTCAGCTACGTTTGTATTTTTTATATACATTAGAAACAAACCCTGAAATTATTTTGAAAAACAATATGAACATAAATCTTTATTGTTTTATGAATTCTTTAAATTAAAATGTATTATTTTCTTTAAAACAAATCTTCCTTGGAATTTGCAATGATTGTAAATTTATTCCATGGATTGTTTTACTTTAAATACCTTGTTAAAATGTCATCAGAACTAAAATACATAAATATAATGTTTATTTGCTAAAAAGTCTTTGCTAGAATTGCAGATTTCCTATAATATTATTTAGTATTCTTACAAAAATATAGCAATTTTTCGAATTTCCAGTGTTTCAAAGTAATTAAACATTACTATTTAAAAGTTTTTTTTAAAATCATTGTTTAAGGTAAATTGTATTTAATAGAGTCAGAAATATAAAGAAGCTGCATTAATAAAACATCGCATTGGATATTCTATATTAAATATTAATTTTAACATCATGAACTAAAGTTGAATATTAACATGAAAAATTTCGTATTTACCTTTCTTGTTGGGGATTCTAGGAGCCCTGAAGGTGTAGTTGCTAAAGTTCTCGACTGCTAACCAAAAATTGGCAATTTGAACCGACCAGGCAATCCATGGGAAAAAGATGTGGCAGTCTGCTTCCATAAACATTCACAACATTGAAAACCCTGTAGGGCAGTCCTACTCTGCCCTGTAGGGTCACAATGAGTTGGAATTAACTCAGTATTAGTGGGTTTGGGTTTTGGCTTAATTGGGATAATCTTGTTTTTTCCTCACTGAACAGGGTATATATATTTAAGTATTTAAATTATTTTAGCTGAAATAATTTGTTTCATCAAAGGTATTCAACCAACCTTTAAAACAGCCTGTTCATTTCAAACATGGAGTGCTCTTTAAATACAAAATAGTTATCTCTGCCCCTAGGATCTCTTCTACCTGACAGAACTAAATTTCTAATTAAACAAATCTCTTTGGGATTTTCTGATTTGGTTTATTTATATATTTTCCCAGAGAGCTCTCACTATACCCGGAAGACTCTTCCTCTGCAACCTCTCAATGGAATAGAGTGTGAAGAAAGTTTTATTTCTTAGATTCAAACAGGGTCCTGGATTGCCCTTCACTGAGCAGTACCATTGGCGGCCATCCAAAATTAACACAAACCAGTTCTCCCCTTATCTATTATGACTGCTTCATATCGACCCTCTTTTCCTACTAGGCTGAACTCCTGTCACATTTTTCTCAAGTTATTTTGCTTATTTTCTCCTCTGAAATGAGTGTTTTGATCCACATTCAGGGGCTGGCTTATGAAAGAGTTGTAATAAATATTCTGACAACAAAAACAAAATTCTTTTTTGACCTGCAAAACATGTATAATTTATTTCTCCAAGACTACCCAAGCTAACTGATAACTAACTATTGGATATATTAAATATATATATGTATATATATATATTCCTTTTTTTTTTTTTTGTCCCGAGATTAATCCCCACAGGGGACTTTTTATTTTCCTTGCATTCCACTACCATTCCCCAACTTCATTCCCTCTCTGAACCCATTTTTTTGAATAATTTTTATTGTGCTTTAAGTGAAAGTTTACAAATCAAGTCAGTCTCTCATACAAAAACCCCTATACACCAAGCTACACACTCCCAATTACTCTCCCCTAATGAGACAGCCTGCTCTCTCCCCCCACTCTCTCTTTTCGTGTCCTTTTCACAAGCTTCTAACCCCCTCCACCCTCTCATCTCCCATCCAGGCAGGAGATGCCAACACGGTCTCAAGTGTCCACCTAATCCAAGAAGCTCACTCCTCACCAGCATCCCTCTCCAACCCATTGTCCAGTCCAATCCATGTCTGAAGAATTGGCTTCGGGAATGGTTCCTGTCCTGGGCCAACAGAAGGTCTGGGGGCCATGACCACCCGGGTCCTTCCAGTCTCAGTCAGACCATTAAATCTGGTCTTATGAGAATTTGGGGTCTGCATCCCACTGCTCTCCTTCTCCCTCAGGGTTTCTCTGTTGTGTTCCCTGTCAGCGCAGTCATCGGTTGTAGCCGGGCACCATCTAGTTCTTCTGGTCTCAGGATGATGTAGTCGCTGGTTCATGTGGCTCTTTCTGTCTCTTGGGCTCATAATTGCCTTGTGTCCTTGGTATTCTTCATTCTCCTTTGATCCAGGTGGGTTGAGACCAATTGATGCATCTTAGATGGCTGCTTGTAACGTTTAAGACCCCAGATGCTGCTCTTCAAAGTGGGATGCAGAATGTTTTCTTAAAAGATTTTATTATGCCAATTGAGTTAGATATTCCCTGAAACCATGGTCCCCAGATCCATGCCCCTGCTACGCTGGTCTTTGAAGCATTCAATTTATTCAGGAAACGTCTTTGCTTTTGGTTTAGTCCAATTGTGCTGACCTCCCCTGTATTGTGTGTTGTCTTTCCCTTCACCTAAAGTAGTTCTTATCTACTATCTAATTAGTGAATATCCCCTCCCACCCTCCCTTCCTCCCCCCTCTCGTAACCACAACAGAATATTTTCTTTTCTGTTTAAACTATTTCTTGAATTCTCGTAATACTGGTCTTATACAATATTTGTCCTTTTGCAACTGACTAATTTCACTCAGCATAATGCCTTCCAGGTTCCTCCATGTTATGAAATGTTTCACAGATTCATCACTGTTCTTTATCGATGTGTAGTATTCCATTGTGTGAATATACCAAAATTTATCCATTCATCTGTTGATGGGCACCTTGGTTGCTTCCATCTTTTTGCTATTGTAAACAGTGCTGCAATAAACATGGGTGTGCATATATCTGTTCTTGTAAAGGCTCTTATTTCTCTAGGATATATTCCAAGGAGTGGGATTGCTGGATCCTATGGTAGTTCTATTTCTAAATTTTTAAGGAAGCACCAAATCAATTTCCGAAGTGGTTGTACCATTTGACATTCCCATCAGCAATGTAGAAGTATTCCAATCTCTCCACAGCCTCTCCAACATTTATTATTTTGTGTATTTTGGATTAATGCCAGCCTTGTTGGAGTGAGATGAAATTGCATTGTAGCTTTGATCTGCATTTCTCTAATGGCCAATGATCGTGAACATTTCCTCATATATATTAGCTACCTGAATGTCTTCTTTAATGAAGTATCTATTCATATCTTTTGCCCATTTTTTAATTGGGTTATTTGTCTTTTTGCAGTTGAGTTTTTGCAGTATCATGTAGATTTTAGAGATCAGGCACTGATCAGAAATGTCATAGCTGTAAACTTTTTCTCAGTCTGTAGGTAGTCTTTTTTTATGTAGTCTTTTTACTCTTTTGGTGAAGTCTTTGGATGAGCCTAAGTGTTTGACTTTTAGGAGCTTCCAGTCATCTAGTTTTTCTTCTACATTCTTTATTTTTTTTTTATAATGTTTTGTATACTCTTTATGCCATGTATTAGGGCTCATAACATTGTCCCTATTTTTTCTTCCATGATCTTTTTCATTTTAGATTTTATATTTAGGTCTTTGATCCATTTTGAGTTAGTTGTTGTACATGGAGTTAGGTATGGGTCTTGTTTCATTTTTTTTGCAGATGGATATCCAGTTATTCTACCACCATTTGTTAAAAAGACAGTCTTTTCCCCAGTTCACTGTTTTGGGGCCTTTTTCAAATATCAACTGCTCATATGTGGATGGATTTATGTCTGGATTCTCAATTCTGTTCCATTGGTCCATGTATCTGTTGTTGTACCAGTACCAGGCTGTTTTCACTACTGTGGCAGTATAATAGGTTCTTAAATCAGGTAAAGTAAGGCCTCCCACTTTGTTTTTTTTTCAGTAATGCCTTATTTATCCGGGGCCTCTTGCCCTTCCATATGAAGTGGACGATTTGTTTCTCCATCTCATTAAAGAATGTCCTTGAGATTTGGATTGGAATTGCATTAAATGTATAGATTGCTTTTGGTGGAATAGACATTTTTATAATGTTAAGTCTTCCTATCCACGAGCAAAGTATGTTCTTCCACTTATGTAAGTCTCTTTTGGTTTCTTGCAGAAGGGTACTGTAGTTTTCTTTGTATAAGTCTTTTACATCTCTGGTAAGATTTATTCCTAAGTATTTTATCTTCTTGGGGGCTACTGTAAATGGCATTGGTTTGGTGATTTCCTCTTCGATGTTCCTTTTGTTGGTGTAGAGGAATCCAACTGATTTTTGTATGTTTATCTTGTATCTGGATACTCTGCTGAACTCTTCTACTAGTTTCAGTAGTTTTCTGGAGGATTCCTTAGGGTTTTCTGAGTATAAGATCATGTCATCTCCAAATAGAGATACTTTGACTTCTTCCTTTGCAATCTGGATACACTTTATTTTTTATCTAGCCTAATTGCTCTGGCTAGGACTTCCAGCACAATGTTGAATAAGAGTGGTGATAAAGGGCATCCTTGTCTGTTTCCTGATCTAAAGAGGAATGCTTTCAGGCTCTCCCCACTTAGAATGATGTTGGCTGTTGGCTTCGTATAAAAGCCCTTTATTATGTTGAGGAATTTTCCTTCTTTTCCTATTTTGCTGAGAGTTTTTATCATGAATGAGTGTTGAACTTTGTCAAATGCCTTTTCTGCATCAATTGATTAAATCATGTGATTCTTGTCTTTTGTTTTATTTATGTGGTGGATTACATTAATTGTTTTCCTAATGTTGAACCATTCCTACATACATGATATGAATACACTTGGTCATGGTGAATTATTTTTTTTTTTTGATATGTTGTTGAATTTTAGAGATTAGACCGTTCTCTGATTTGTAATAGCCAAATTTTTTACCCTAGTCTGTAGGTTCTTTTTACTTTTTTGGTAAAGTCTTTTGATGAGCAAAACTGTTTAATTTTTAGAAGATCTCAGTTATCTAGCTTATATTCTAGAGTTTGTGTGTTGTTGGTTGTTGTTTGTATCTTGTTAATGCCATGTATTAGGGCTTCTAGCATTGATCCTATTTTTTCTTCTATGAACTTTTTAGTTTTTGGCTTTATATCTAGGCCTTTGATACATTTTGAGTTAGTTTTTGTATACCGTTTGAGGTATGGGCCCTATTTCATTTTTTTGCAGATGGACATCCAGTTTTTCCAGAACCGTTTGTTAAAAAGACTGTCTTTTCCCCATTTGATGGACGTTAGGCCCTTGTTGAAGATCAGGTGACCATAGGTGGATGGGTTTACATCTGGGTTCTCATTTCTGCTCCACTGGTCATGTATCTGTTGTTGTACCAGTACCACGATGTTTTGACTACCATAGCTGTACAGTAGATTCTGAGGTCAAGTAGTGTGAGTCTTCCTACTTCATTTTTCTTCTTCCAGTAGTGTTTTACTTATCTGGGGTTTCTTTCCTTTCCATATAAAGTTAATGATAAATTTTTCCATCTTTTAAAGAATGCTTTTGGTATTTGGATAGGAATTGCATTTTATTTGTAAATTGTTTTGGGCGGAATTATCATTTTCACAGTGTTGAGTCTACCTATCCAAGGGGATGGTATGGTTTTCCATTTATATAGAGCTCTTTTGGTTTTGTAGTAGTGTTTCACAGTAGTGTTTTGTAGTTTTCTTTGTATAGGTCCTTTGCATCCCTGGTTAGATTTATCCCTAAGTATTTTATTTTTTAGGGTCCATTATAAATGGTATTGTTTGTTTGATTTCCTTTTCCTTGTTTTCTTTAGCAGCGTATAGGAATCCAACTGATTTTTTTTATGTTTATCTTGTATCCTGCTACTCTGATGATTCTATCAGTTCTAGTATTTCTCTCGTGGAGTCTTATGGGTTTTCTAGGTACAGTATCATATCATCAGCAAATAGGGACAGTTTAACTTCTTCATTACTAATTTGGATGCCCTTTATTACTTTTTCTTGCCTTATTGCTCTAGGTAGAACTTCCAGCACTATGTTAAATAGGAGTGGTGATAAAGGACATGTTTGTCTTCCTGTTCTCAAGGGAAATGTTTTCAGCCTTTCTCCATCAAGAATGATGTTGTTTGTTGGCTTTTCTAGATGCCCTTTATCATGTTGAGAAATTTCCCTTCTATACCTATTTTATTGAGAGTTTTTATCAGGAATGGGTGCTGGACTTTGTCAAATGCCTTTTCTGTGCCAATAGAGATGATCATGTGATTCTTTCCTTTCCTTTTATTTATGTGGTGGATTCTGTCGATTGATTTTCTAATGTTGAACCATCCTTGCATAGCTGGTATGTATCCTACTTGATCATGGTGTGCGTGTGTGTGTGTATATATATATATATATATACACATATATATATATACATATGATGCTGAATTCTAACAGCTTGAATTTTGTTGAGAATTTTTGCATCTATATTCATGAGAGATATTGGCCTGCAATTTTTTTCCTTTTTTTTTTTTTTTTTTGTGGTGTCTTTGCCTGGGTTTGGTTCCAGGGTTATGCTGGCTTCATAGCATTAATTTGGAGTTATCACCTCATTTCAATGTTCTGAAATAGTTTGAGTAGCACTGGCATAAGCTCTTCTCTGAATATTTGGGAGAATTCTCCAATAAAAGCCATCTGGGCTAGGGCTTTTTTTTTGGAGAGTGAGTTATTTATTTATTTATTTATTTATTTATTTATTACCTTTTCAATATCTTCTCTTGTTATGAGTCTGTTCAGATTTTCAACATCACTTTGTGTTAGTTTGGGTAGGTAGTGTGTTTCCAGAAATTTCTTCATTTCCCGTAGGTTTTCAAATTTTTTGGAGTATAGTTTTTCGTAATACTCTGTTATGATATTTTTTATTTCAGTTGGCTCTGTTATAATGTCTCCCATTTCACTTCTTATTTGGGTTATTTGTGTCTTCTCATGTTTTTCTTTTGTCAGTTTGGCCCATGGTTTGTCAATTTTGTTGATCCTTTCAAAAAAACAACTTTTGGTTTTGTTGATTCTTTCTATTGTTTCTCTGTTCATTTCTGCTCCTTTCTTCTGGTGGCTGTGGGCTTCTTCTGTTGTTCTTTTTTATTTCTTCAAGTTGTGTAGCTAATATTTTGATTTTGTCCTTTTCTTCTTTTTTGATGTGTGTATCTATTGCTATAAATTGACCTCTGAGCACTGCCTTTGCTATGCCCCAAAGGTTTTGGTATGATGTGTTTTCATTCTCATTTGATTCTAGGAATTTGTTATTCCAGCTCTGATTTCTTCTATTACCCAGTGGTTTTTAAGCAGGGTATTATTCAGTTTCCATGTAGTTGATTTTTTTTCCTTCCTCTTCCTGTTGCTTATTTCAACTTTGATGGTGTTGTAGTCAGAGATGATACTTGGTATTATCTCAGTGTTTTGGATTTTGTTGAGGGTTGCTCTGTGGCCTAAGATGTGGTCTATTCTGGAGAACGTTCCATGTGCATTGGAAAAGAACATGTACTTTGCAGTTGTTGGGTGGAGCGTTTTATGTACGTATATATGGTCAAGTTGGCTGATTGTGCCCTTTAGCTCTTCTGTATCTTTGTTAAGTTTCTTTCTAGAAGTCTGTCCTTTACTGAAAGTGGAATATCAAATCCACAAATACATAAACATATACATACGTACATATATAATTCTAGTAGAAACCTCAACAATTATAATCATGACCAAAGTTTTGCATAACTGAATATTTTAAAATCTATTAATGCATTTGAATTCAAGAAAATGTTACTTGATGTTGATGATGAGTCAGGTGCCATTTCAAGGGCACAATATAATTTATCACAATAATAAATCAAAGCAAAATAGTGAAGGTGAATTGAAAAAAAAAATTCTTACTTTCACATAAAAAATAGTAACCCCCCCAAAATTGATTACATTCTCAAAATAATATAAAACACTGCTCTTCTGTGTTATTTTCCCCATCCTTTCACAATAAAGTGACATGCTTAATTCTGTGTTTTATAAAGATTTGTTATTTATTTTCCATTTCAGTTTTATATGAAACACATCCCCTTATGTTGTCTGAAAATATGTTGAAAGCAAAGTGGGGTAGCTGCAGTTGTAATAATAATGTAACTTCTGAAGATAAGGGAATATAACTAGCTTAATGAGTTTGCGATAGCGAGACTTCTACTTTCAGCAAAGATGGAGTAACATGACCTGATTTATGTCAAGACTTAAATATTTTAAAGTCCAGAAAAAAATTTATGAAACACCAGCAATCAAGATATTAGATATCAACCAAAGAAGGACAGTGCTATCTACTGTTTCTAAGAAAATTTTGCCTCACCCGAGGCAACAATGATTTTCTCCTATGTTTTCTTCTAGAAATTTTAGGGTTTTAGGCTTTGTTTTTAAGTCATTGGTCCCAATTTGTTAATTTTTACTTTTGTAGTGGTATGAGGAATGGCTCTAAGTTCATTTTTTAATAGAAAAATGTAATTATTCCACCACAAATTATTGAAGTTTATCCTTTTTCCATTGAATTGCCATTGCAATTTGTTGAAAATTGATTAACCATGTAATGTTAATTTATTTTTGAATTTTATAATCTGTTCCATTGTAAACTGATGAATGCACTAAGAAATAATATATTACAATGGAAATGTAGGAGGCATATTTCTAAACACAATCAAGGATAGAAGAGACAGTCAAATATGAGAAGTTAGTCTTAAAAACAAATAGAGAGAGAGAGAGAATGGATCAAATAACATTTGGTCCCAAATTAGAATATAGTATAGGTGGAAGTACAGAAACCTCAGTTGTGTCTACTAAGTTATTTTTATACTGATCATAAAAGTTGGTTAGAAATGAGTGTGTACTCTACAGTTATTTTTTTCCTTTGATATACAATATTCCAGATTTAAAATACTTATATTTAACAAAGTTTAAAGGTATACTTTGATGTAGTACCTATACTGTCCATGACAAAAAAAAAAAAATAACTTATTGGTTCTCCAGCCAGGGTATTGTTAGTTTTTTTTTTTTTTTTTTTTTTTTTTAAGGTAGACCACAGTAAATAAATCGTGGACATGTAATTGTGAGAGAAACCTAGAGTGCTATATTCCAAGGTCCAAGTAGTGGAGTCAAGAGAGAAATATTAAGAAAGTGGAGGTAAGAAAGGGCCTAAAACATACAACTTTGATGGTGAATAGCCTCCTGTGGATAAGTGGTATTGCTCTGTCTGGGGCATTCTTACACTCTGCCAAGGTCTAGTTGGAATGAGGACCTGAATTCCATGGGGAGCAATAAGAAAGTCAGATTTAGCCAGAGTTTCTAGAAAAACGAATCAGAATGAATGGCAAGCAGAGGCATCTATTAAATACTGAGGTGACATATGACAAAGGAGATAAACTATTATAATAGGGTGGATATTTTTATTTGAAGAGAACTTGTTGATTTGATTGCACATGTATTCTGAGATATCAGTTCCAGTTAGGAAGAAAATAAATTCTTAATAAAGCAAAAATTTATTAAAACCTATACGCATATACATTTAAAATCATTTGACTTACTAAGTTCTACTTGGGGAAAAAATAAAGCAACTATAGTCAAATCTAACAGAGTAAGTATGAAACTTTCTATGTTGGTATGATTTTTGTGTTGGTATTCTGTGTTTATTTTAGAACACTATAAAACTGAGAATCAGAGTTCAACAAATAACATAGAAAATAATTTTAAGCTAAAAAATGGGCACTCAGAGCAAATTAGAATTTCTGACTTTTCTAATTATGAAGTAAAATAAAAACAACGTTGGTACTCAAACGTCATATTTAATGATAAAATAGATCAAATAAATTACTGAAAGTTTTATTTGGAGTAAATCACTTCTAATAAGCAAGACATTAGTTCACCTTTATTTATATATGCTTGTATGACCATTACACAATTATGCTTGCTATTTTAATAGAAAGTCCATCATTGATTTTTGTCAAACATATTACTTTCTAGAAATGACAGAATTAAGGAATAATAATAATTTATAAACATAGCAGTTCTCGTTTATTTATTTATTTTTTTCTCACAGCATGGTACTTTATATCTTAAAAGAGGTACTAAAAAGTTTTAAGCCAACACTTCAGTTTTCTTGGGAAGTATTAACAAATTATGGAATTACAGAAAGCTAGAGTTGACGGAATTGGGGCAATGTCCAGTGTTTCCAGTTACAGCTGCCATCAGATAGGATAAAACCCTAACCAACTGACATCAGGCACATAATGAAAAATGATAGTGACATAAAAGTGGGTTCTCTTGGTCTGGCTCCTTTTTCTGTAATAACTAGCACTGGAAACCATTTTCTTTATTCATATCTGGATAGATATTTTCTTGAGTCTTATATGAAATTATAAGTTTAGTCAGGACTTCTTATTCTCTCTCTTTTTAGCATAGATAATGAATCTTACAGTATATTACATTAAATTAAAATCAGTATGACAGTTTAAAATTATTACATGTCCCACATTCTGTTAGTTTAATATAGGGGAACATTGTGGAATAGGAAAAACACTCCTGTGTTATGGGATGTTGTTGGGATAGGGGAAGATAAGACACAGGCATAAATTCTCCTAAAATCAAGTGTCAGTGAGTGACACACAGTTTAGAAGTAAAAAGATAGAGACTGTAATCACACCGAAACTTAAGAAATTGATGGAAGTCATCCCAGTTGGGGAGTAAAATAATTTTACATTTATTTACTTCTGATTACTTAATTTTGAGTATTATGTAACATGAGTAATACTATTTAAATACATAAGGTATATAATTGAGACCCACATATATAAACCACATCTGGTCTCATATTAGTCAATATCTTCGGTGTGTAGTTTTATTACATGTCTTAGAATGACATTTTATATAGATATATGGAAGTAAAGAGAAAACTGACTTTATGGCAAACAGAACAACTTGGTAAATATTAGATGCAAAACTGAAGAAGACATGCGTGAGAAAGAGTCAATGTAAAAAGTAGTAAGGAAGGAAGTGATGTATCAGGTAAGACAACAGTGGATAATTTGAATACTTGACAATTTTGTTCAACAATTTTTTTATTGACACTTGTCTTATGCTGCTATGACCTGGATTTTTCAGAATCTCAAATGTAGTAGTAATTACAGAATATAACATGTCATTTAATAAACTAAATAAATTTTAGATAAAATATTTATAACTTCTCCTTAAATCTCACAATTCTAAGAGTTATTTAGGTCCTTTTTTTTAATATAAAAAAAATGACTTAAAATATTTAAATAATGGCCCAGGTCAACTAAAACTATAAGCACTGGAAACCAGGTCTAGAAAAAGAACTTGAGTGGGGAGTTGAAATTCTAGCATGTGTGTGACGTAGCAACACATATGCAAACTCTTTCAGTCTATGTTTCTTCATCTAAAAAATAACATGAGAACATTAACACTTAACTAAAGAAAAACATTTGAGAAATAAATGATAAAATATTATGGTAATCACTTGACCTACACACCAGCTTCTCTTCTCTTTTCCCAGATGCTATCCACTGCTATGTTGTTATTAATTGCCTTCCTCCTTTAACTCCTGTATTATCCACCTAGATCTCAATACCCGAAAAGTTATTGAAGCTCTGCATGTCTTATAACTCCCTATCAAAATATACTTGCTCACATGGTCCCTGGTTAAAATGGGTATTCTCTGCTATTGGCCTTTTTGAAAATGATGTTAAAATTATATTTTATAATAGTTTATACTGTACGATGTTGATTTCCAGGTGTTTCATTTCAGACATATTATTGAAATGATACATTTTATGAGAATAAATGGCAGATAGCAAGACATTAAGGATAGATAAACTGGGCAGAGTTCCTGAAATAATATCATAAATGGATGGTAAATTAAATATCTTGCCTGTGCCTGGTGGAAGAGATCCCAAAGGGGAAGAGATAACTATTATTTATTTATTTAAAGAACATTGCTTGTTCAAAATGAACTGACTGTTTTAAAGGTGGATTGAATATCTTTGAGGAAACAAATTATTTTTGCTAAAGTAATTTAAATACTTACATAAACCCTCTTCAGTGAGGAAAAAACAAGATTATCTCAAATAAATCAAAACCCAAACCAACTACCATTGAGTTGATCCTGACTCAGAGTGACCCTACAGGACAGAGGAGAACGGTCCTATATTGTTTTCAAGGCTGTGAATCTTTATGGAAGCAGACTGCCATATCTTTCTCCCACAGGTCGGCTGGTGGGTTGGAATTCTCAAACTTTTGACTACCAGCTGAACGCTTTAGTAACTGCACTACCAGGGCTCCTAGTATCCCAAATAAGAAGGTAAATATGGAATGTTATATATTAATATTCAACTTTAGTTCATGGTACAATTAATATTTACCACACAGTAGTGAATGTGTTATTTTGCTAAAGCAGCTCCTTTGTATTTCTGAATCTATTAAATACAATTTACCTTAAACAGTGACTTTAAATAGTGATACTAAATTACTTTGAAACACTGGCAATTTGAAAAATTGCTATGTTTTGGTAAGAATGCTAAATAATACTATAGGAAAACTTCATTTCCAGCAGACTTTCTAGCAAATAAGCATTATATTTATGTATTTTAGTTCTGATGATATTTCAGTAAGATATGAAAGTAAAACAATCCATGAAATAAATTTAAAACCATTGAGAAAACCAAGAAACATTTATTTTAGAGAAAATAAATGTTTTTAAAGTAAGAATTTATAAAATAATAAAGTTTTAAATTCATAATATTTTTCCAATTAATTTCAGAGTTTCTGTTTCTAATATATATATAAATACAAACATAACTGAGGCTTAGCTAGATTGGGGACTTTGACAGTGACTTATATCTAACTGGAAGCCCTGATGGCACAGTGGATAAGAGCTCAGGCTGCTAACCAAAAAAAAAAAAAAAAAAAGGTTAGCAGTTGAACTCTACCAGCCACTCCATAGAAACTCTATGGGGCAGTTCTACTCTGCCCTAGCTGAATCAGAATATTGTTAACCAAATCCAAACCCATGGTCTTCAAGTGGATTCTGACTCCTAAAGACCCTACAGTTAGGGTAGAACTGTCTCTTAGGGTTTCCAAGGCTTTAAATCTTTATGGAAGCTGACTGCCAACATCTTCCTTCCTCAGAGTGGCTGGTGGGTTTAAAACACTGACCTTTTGGTTAGCAACCGAGCGCTTAAGCACTGTGCAACCAGGACTCAGTCAGAATATTGCTCAGCATTCCTTAATCATTTGGACTTTTTCCAGGGAATGGATGTTTAGGTTTTAAATTAAAATATGATAGCCTTAGGCTTTATTTCCCTTAGTAAAAAGAACTCAAACATCTTCAAGAATGCAGAGTAACATAGATAGACTTGGGAGAACACACAGGGTTAATTTCTGCACTTTCTACCCTGTCTTCTTGATCAAAACATAGGCAAATCTTACATATTTGAGGTTATACATGGATAATTCCATCACTAAAAACTTAAGTTTGTATAATTAGAAATGCTATTTTATTTAGCACTCAAAGATATTTTATTCAAACAATAATTAAATTATTTTTTATTAAATGCTGTCATTCATTATGTATGTCATTTATACGTAAAGATTTGGCACTTTTGTCCTCTTGTGAGTCTTAATTCTTCTCTCCCTCTTAAGAGTAATGCTTTCATTTTAAAAACATCTGTTCCTTTGTTTTAGTTCAGAAACAAATCTTTTCTAGGATCTGTATTGATTTAAAGTAGGAAAATAGTCACAGCCTTTACTTCTCAGATCATTTAGTATCAGAAAAAGAAAACGCGTACAAAGGCTATTACCCTAATTGCAATTCTAAGTGTTGAGCACTGATGGGTGTTCTGCTTTCCCCAAAATTTACAGCCTTCGAAACCGTATGGGGCAGTTCAGTTTGCCCTATAGCGTTGCTATGACTTGGAATCTACTCCTCGGCAGGTTTTTTTTTTTTTTATTTTTTTAACCATGGCTCCATACTTCTCCTCTTCTTAGTGGATATGGTGCAAACATTAGGATGGGTTACAGTCTATAAAGTAGAAGTAATGATATAAACCCAAATATTGACAGAATTCATGGAGAAATAACTTGAGTTGAATTTTTTTGGAGTTTTGTTACATTATGATAATTACTTTTAAGTCCCACTTCATTTCCACAATATTCCTGTGACACAAAAGAAAAATAAATTAGAGAGAGGGTATTGTTCATGTAGTAGAGCACAGTGAGTAAAATTCAGAAGAATAAATTAAAATTAGTTTTAATAGTAATAATTATAAATGGATGATAATAAATAACTATTCATAACAATAATAATAGTTTTTTAATAAATGCCAAGACTTCTTCAGGTGTTTTACTTATATTAAATAATTTAATTCATATAACGTCACTGTATGTCAATATAGTTGCTAGCCATTTAAGAGCTAACCAAACTGTGACACAAGAATATTAATTAACTTGCATGAAGCCATCACATAGCTAGATGTTGCTGGAGCTATAATTCGAGTACATGTGGGAAATACTGTTCTTTAACATGGGCATGGAGCCCTGGTGGATCTTCAGTGAACCACTTCACTGCTAACAAAAGAGCCAGTGGTTCAAACCAACTGACTGCTCATTGTAATAAAGACTTGGTGTTCTGCTTTCCCCAAAATTTACAGCCTTCGAAACCGTATGGGGCAGTTCAGTTTGCCCTATAGCATTGCTATGACTTGGAATCTACTCCTTGGCAAGTTTTTTTTTTTTTTTTTTTTAACCATGGCTCCATACTTCTCCTCTTCTTAGTGGATATGGTGCAAACATTAGGATGGAGAAGTTAAAATCAAGTGAGACGAGAGGTACCTTGCCTCTTTCAAAATTTAAGGCAGCACTCATTTTCACGATTCTGCAAGTGCAATGACGGCCCTGAATGCCTCCTTAAATTTTGCACCTCAGGAGCTTCAATGACTAGTCCTTGTGCTGACACTGACGAAGGGAATGGTGAGAAAAATAATTATCAATAAATGAACTCAAAACCACTTTATCAAATACCTACTTAACTAGCCAATCTGTTAAGTCCTAGGGCTACAGGCTTAAAGAACATGCTATCATAATCATAGCTATAGAACCATAACTGAAAAATAAACGGTTTAAAATTGGTAGGTAGCCGATACATTTTACCAATATTAACTCATTCAACTCTCAAAAACACAGATGTAAACCTTAAAAACTTTAAATAATTGCTTTAAATCACACAGATAATAAATCATAGACTGAAGTCAAACTCAAGTCCATTAAAAAGAAAAAGAAAAAACACATGCAGTCACAAAATGTATATGCAATTGCTGGAATTGCCCACACTTAGTTAATCTAAATATCCTTATATCTAAGGAAAAGTGAGTTCAGAAACAGTTATCTGAAGCGTTATTTTTTGAGTAACAACAAAAATAATAGCAAGTGTACACAGCACAATAGGTATAACATAACGGTCCATATCTTTCCTTCTCCTGTCCCACACACATACACACAGGTAACAAATACCCTCCATGTTATCCCTGTTGACTACATTTATTCTTTATATCTGAATCAATGTACCCAGGCTAAGTACCCTGAACGGAATCCTCTTATCTTACCCAGTTCATATCCTACCAAAAGATATTTGTTTTATTCCTCTATGCAGAATGAAATATTCTTTCAGTTTTCTTTTAAACTACCTAATATGGGGAACCTATATGCTTGTTTGTTGTATATGCTTAAAATGGTCAAATATGGAAGAATGAAGCATTGATTTAGGCAATTGAAGATGTATGTGAGAAGACACTTTATGATACAGTGTTTGAGAAGCGTGAGGAGAAAATGCATAGAGAAGTACAATAGGATTGTCAAGACATGTTATTAATTTAAAGTGAGATTAGATGGCAAAGCTCATCTCCAGTGGTTGACAATTGCTCTAATCCCTCTGCTGAGTCAGGTATGGCTTAATTTATTCTGGTCTGTGCTCCAAAAGTACAGTGAAATGACCTTAAAATAAATTTGATGGGACTGTTTACTGTGATTTAACAGGGGGACCTGGAACATATATAAATAGTATCTTTCTTAAAGTGCAAACAATAGCAATGATCATAAAATCCAATTCAGACACTTCAATACAGTTTAGAGAAGAGGCAAAGAGATACAGGAAGATAAAGAAAATGCACATGTAAATTTACCTTTTCCACAGATGAATCATCAAGGAAAACCACCAGAAGAAAATCTAACTGAACTGATGGAATTTGTTCTCTTGGACTTTGCTGACATGCCCCATCTCCAGTGGTTTCTTTTTGGATTATTTTTTATCATCTATATCATTATCCTGATGAGCAATGGCACCATATTTCTAATAACAAAAATGGATCCTGCTCTCCAGACCCCTATGTATTTTTTCCTGGCAAATTTTTCCTTCTTGGAAATCTGCTATGTATCAGCTACTCTCCCCAGAATGCTAATGAATCTAGGAACCCAGAGGAGAAGAATTTCCTTAGTTGCCTGTGCTACACAGATGTGTTTTTTCCTTATGTTTGGAGGTACAGAGTGTTTGCTCCTGGCAGTGATGGCCTATGACTGTTATGTGGCCATTTGTAACCCTCTGCACTATCCTCTAGTCTTGAACCACAGAGTCTGCATTCAGTTGGTGACTGGGTCCTGGACCGTTGGAATCCCAGTTACGGTAGGGCATACATATCAAATTTTCTCCCTGACTTTTTGTGGATCAAACCAAATTAATCACTTCTTCTGTGACATTCCCCCAATACTCAAGCTGGCTTGTGGGGACATCTTTGCAAATGAGATGTTGGTCTACATAGTTGCTGTGTTATTTGTCATGGTTCCATTTCTGTTGATACTTGGCTCTTACAGTACAATCATATCAGTCATCCTGAAGTTGCCATCAGCCACAAGTCGAGCCAAAGCCTTTTCCACCTGCTCCTCTCATCTTACGGTTGTTGTGTTATTCTTTGGGTCAGTCATTATTACATACTTAACTTCCAACATCAGACTCTCGGAGGGAACTGACAAAGTGCTATCTCTTTTATATACTATCCTAACTCCTATGTTTAACCCCATGATATATAGTCTAAGGAATAAGGATGTCATAAAGGCACTGAGAAAATTGTTATGTAAATAATTCACTTCATTTAAAAATCAATTAAATTGTAATAAAATTGATATCTTACATAGTTTTAATCAAATTTCAACAAATGTATACCCTTAACTATACCTTTTTTTATGGAATGAACTGTGTCCCCAAAAAATGTGTGTCAACTTGGGTAGGCCATAATTCCCAGTCTACTATGATTGCCCACCATTTTGTCTTATAAGTCAGAATTGACTAGAAGGCAAAAGGTTTGTTTTGATGTTATTCCTATACATTGCAAATCTTACATCTGTAATGATAATAAGGCAGGATTATAGGCAGTTATGTTACTGAGGCAGGACTCAATCTAAAACATTAGTTTGTATCTTGAGTCAATCACTTTTGAGATATAAAAGAGAGATGTGAGCAGAGAGAAGGAGTCCTCCTACCCAAGAATGAAGAAACCAGATGGAAGCCTGTCCTTTGTAACCTGGTCCCTGCACTAAGATTCTTCTACGCCAAGGGAAGATTGGTGACAAAGACCTTCCCCCAAAGGCTACAGAGAGAGGAAGTTTCCCCTGGAACTGTCACACTAAGTTTGGAATTCTGCCTCCTAGGTTGTGAGTGAATAAATTTCTCTTTCTTAAGCTATATTATACTTTTGGTGTTTCTGTTACAGCAGCACCTGATAAAAAAGACACCTTTTCTTTTCATGCGGTGAAAATTATTTCCAAGTTAAAAATTACTTGCAATGCTGTCAGAACTTTCTGCTCAAATTATTTAAGTAATATACATGTTAGCAGACAGCAAATCATTCCATTAGTAACTCTATAATTTCATTGTGCAATGCTCTCCCTCCTTAAGAACTTTTGTTTGGGCTGATTTAATTTAGTTGGTTATAATGTATAATCTGTTATATCACTTAGTGTAAATGATATCATTCATTTCCGTGAGTATCCGTACAGTTGTGACACCCATTTTAAAAACCAGGTTTACAATATGCATTAATTAAAACTATACAGCATTCCCATGGTATCTACTGGTGATAGGTTTCTGGACTCCCAAGAATACTAAAATATGTGGATGCTCAAGTGCTTTATATAAAATAGCACAATATTTGCATATAACCTATGCACAACCTTCCCTATAAATCATCTCCAGGTTACTCATAATATCTAATATGAAGTAAATGCTATGTAAATAGTTGCTATACACTATTGTTTAGGGACTAGTGACAAGACACGAGGTAAACAATAAGTGCTCCTAAACAAAATGTTGGCCATTTGAATCTACCAGCTGCCCCTTGGAAAACCTATGGGGCGGTTCTACTCTGCCCTTTAGGGTCACTAAGAGTCGGAATTGACTTGGTGGCAATAGGTTTGGACTTTAGGTTTTCACCTGTGTTCTATTTCTAGACTTGGGTTTGAGTTAGGTCCTCATCACTTTAGTTTTTGTTTGACATGGAAAATTATTTAATATTTCAAAGTCAATTTTTATATTTGACTCTCTTTTTCTCTCTATATAAAAGATATATACATAAGTATATGAATTTATGTAGGGTTGCTATGAGTTGGAGTCAGCAATGGGTATATATATATTCTTATTTCTTTTGTGTGTGAAAATTAATACATTGTGTAGAGCACACCTACCTCTGATTGAGTTTACCATATGACATTTTTATATCTGTAATTATGATCACATTTGCGATTAAGGAATTTCCTTAACATCTCTTATCTACAGCCTTAGGAACAAAGATATCATGGAGACAATTAGGAAGTTAATTAATCATCACCAAACTACTTTCACACTGAATATGATCAAAATAAGTACTTGTTCATTTATGCTCTATTGCAAAAAAAAAAAAAAAATCATATATATTGTTCTCTCTTTTGAGAGTGATTTAAGTCAGTTGTTATTGTTGGCGTTAGCTGTCATGGAATCATAGCCTGACTCATGGTGAATCAATGTGTTACAGAGTAGAACTATTCTCTATAAGGCCTTATTGGCGATGATCTATACAGAAGTAGATAGGCAGGCCTTTTCTGCGGAGCCGCCGAGTGCCAACTTTTCCACTAGCAGCTGATTGTAAACTGCTTATGTTATCCAGGTTCCTCCTTAAATCAATTTAACATTGCCTATTCTATGATTTTCAGTCTTTTGTGTGCTTTACAATCGTCTCTGGCTTAATACAGAAATGATGCATCTGATTCACTTGCTCTCAGGTGGTGTCAGAAAAAACACATTTTAAAAAATTCCCATTGGAAACTATCTCACTCAGGATGGAGAAGTAGAAGTCTATATTTATGGGCTCAATACCTATTATTGTTTGACTTTAAGTTATGGTTAATAATAAAAGAACTGAATATGTTGTAACTGCCTTTACTGTATCCTTACAACAAACACTTTTGATTCAGGAATTGTATAGACATAATTTCTTACTTCCCCTTTATTTTATTCCAAGTACTGGAAAAGTTGAGGTTTGCATTATGAAAATGTTATCATGTTCTTAATGAGGAAAATGTTAAAAATATTAGCTACTATCTATATGTGTCCTCATTTTTTGAGTATAAATATAATATAGTTCAATTAAGTATTGAAAATAATACTGTATATCTAGAAAAATTCAGTTTACTTCTTCAAATCTTATGTCCAAAACTCAGAGATATCAAAATCAAGATTAATACAATATACCTTTTGAAGATTCATTCTCACCCATAAACTGATTCCTCCCATCAGTCTTCTTCATATCAATAAATGATTTCCATATGTGCTAGTTTGCATAAACAAAGGTATAAAAGTTACTTGTTATTCTATTACCTGTCACACGTACCTCTAGATATCTCCAAAACACAGCCACTTTTACATGTGTTTTCTCTTTAAGTAATCATTGTCATTAAATTGGTCTTGAGCATTTATCACCAAAGGAATTTACTTGTCTCATCCTAGAAACCATTAATCCCAGATTATTTACAGGATTTTTTTTTTAAATAAAGAAATGGTTTATTTCATTTTTATATTTACAAATATCCAGTAATTTTATATTACATTAAAGACAAAAATCTAACTCTTTGAAAATTTTAGAAAATGCCAAACTTTCTGGCTTCATCTTTTTTTTAAAATAAAATATATTGTGGGAGTGGGCTGAGCAAGGTGACAAAGTGAGTGTATGCTCTCATTCACTCCCCCAGCAACTAGCACACCGAACAATGAATAAAAACAATCACAGACTGAAATCTGAGAACTAGATGGCAGTCGAGGTGTTGGAGAGTCTGGGTGAGTCCAGAAGCGGGAGAGAGTAGGAGCAGGGATGGCACTGAAGTGGAAGAACTTACTCTCTATCATCAGGAACACTTTCTCGTGTCAGCCATATTGGGACAGTGTTGAGCAACACCCCAAACAGTGAACACAGAAAGAGAACTAATCTTAGAAAGCTGTAGCCCAAATTTTAAGGCAACATAATTTGGCCATGGGAGTTTGAAAGGGCTTGAAGGGAGACTGGGCATTGCAAGGGAGTGCTGTTGAATTTCGATGAGGCCCAAGATAGATGGGCACTAGGACCAGGAGGAACTGTACTAGCAGCAGGGTGAGGGGAATAGTTCAGATTACAGGTGACACAGAGGTAAAGGAATGTCTCCCTGCCCAAAGGGGGACACTGTAGGAGAGTCTGTGCTGGGGTGCCCATGAGGGAAAGGCATAGAGAGCCCTCAGCTTTTCCTCAGGAAAATTGAGCCCCACAGCTTAGTTTCATGGGCAACCAGCTAATCACCCTCTCTCTCGTGCATGCATAATGATTTCCAAAGATCAATCCTCCAGAACTCATGATTAAACATTGAAGAAAACTTAACGATAAGAGTGCCCTCTAGTGGTTCTCAGGAGAAGATACCAAGTTCATTGCTGCAGGGTCAATTATGACTCAGAGATCCTGTGGGGCAAAGTGTACTGCCCCAAAGGGTTCCCAGGTATGTCAGTCTTTGTGGAGATGGCATGCCAATATTTTCTCCGCTGAAGTGGCTGGTCAGTGAAGGCACTAGCCTTTTGGTTGTCAGCCGGGAGCTTGGCTAAAGTGCAAAAGGGTTGCCAAATCAGAAAATTTTGCCACAAAAACCAGAAAACCAAATTTATAGTTAAAAAATAACAAAAAGGCCCAAGTTCAACAAAAATAGTAAAGTGTGCAAAATCACAAGATAAGAAGAGCTTATCAATTGCAGAACCTGAAGAAGAGGAGATTTCTCCTGTGGAAGTCAGAATCATGCAAAGAGTTGATAATTTTTAGACTCTGATGCTAAATATGTTTAAAGAAAGATAAAGAACACAGAATACAAATTAGTGGAGATCAGAAAACAAATGGAGGGAGGAAATAAGATTCCACAATGAAACTGTAAACATAAAAAAAGAACTATTAGAACTGAAGAAGAAAGCAACTCATTTACAAAAAGCAAGAGAAACACTCAACAGTAAAATCAAACAGACAGAAGATAGAATAAATAAACTAGAAGACAAAATAATTAAACTCATCAAGTCTCAAGAGAAACAAAAGAGAAGAACAAAGAAAGCAAACGTAAGGACGCGGACTGAAAATGAAAGTACGGAAAAATATTCCCTGCAATAAATAAATAAAAAAGTTCAGGGTTTGCCATACCAATATCAGATAAATACATTTTAAATCAAATTCTATGACAATAGATAAAAAAGGATATTACATAATAATAAATCTGTCAATTCAATAAGAAGACACTACAATTATAAAGATATATGTACCTAACAGCAATGCACATGAAACAAATACTGACAAACAGGAAAGATGAAAAAGACAAGTCTACAATAATGGTAAAAAAAAAAAAAAAATGGTAGGGGGCTTCAAAACACCGCTTTTAATTATAGACCAAACATCTAAAAAGAAGATCACTAAGGACATTAAGAACAAAAATAAAACCATAGTCCAAAGGACCTAATGGACATGTATTGAACATGCCACGCAGTATCAGAACAATACGTATTCTCCAGTGCACATGTATCGTTTTCTGGAATAAACCATATGCCAGGATAAAATAATTCTCAACAAATTTAAAAAATTCGGAGTCAACAAAGCATATTCTCTGACCATAACAGAATGAAGCTGGAAATCAACAACAGAAAAAAAGCAAGGAAAAAATAAATAACACATGGGAGCTAAATTATACCCTATTAAAAAATATTGGGTTATAAAAAGATATCATAAGTGAAATTACAAAATTGGAAGAATGAAAACTCAGCATATAAAAAGCTTTGTTACACAGCAGTACTCAGAGAGAAATTCATAGCAAAATGTGCCTACATTAAAAAACGAAGAAAGATCCAAAACTGCTTAACTTTAACCAACAACTTGAACAAGTAGGAAAGAGAGAGCAAAAGAAGCCCAAAGCAACCAGAATAAAGGAATAATAAAGATCAGGCCTAAAATAAACTAAATAAAAAATAGAAAACCAACAGAAAGAATCAACAAAACAAGGAGCTGATTCTTTGAAATGACCAATAAAATAGAGAAACCACTGGCTAGATTGGAAAATGAAAAAAAAAAAAAAAAAAAAAAACCCAGAAGAGGCAAATAACCAAATTAAGGAATGAATTGCTGACATAACAACCTATCCAAAAGAGATAAAGAAGATCATAATTGATTATTATGAAAAAATTGTATTCCTACAAATCTGAAAACCCAGAAGAAACAGACATATTCCTAGAAACACACCACCTACCTAAATTAACACAAAAAGAGGTATAAAATTTTCACAGACCCATTATAAAAGTAGAGGTTGAAGTTGTCTTCAAGACAGTGACAACAACAAAAAGAAAAAACTCAGGACCAGATGGCTACACTGGATAATTCTATCAAACATTCAGAGAAGAGTTGACACAAATCCTACTCAATCTCTTCAAAAACAGAAGAGGAAGGAACACTACCAAAGCCTTCCTATGAAGCCGTCATAACCCTGATAACTAAAACAGGCAAAAACATCACAAAAAATGAAATTACGGACCAATGTTTTCATCCCTTATAAAAATAGATGCAAATTTTTCAACTAAATTCTGGCCAACAGACTTCAGCCACATATCAAAAAACCATACACCATAATCAAGTGGGACTCATGATCAAGGGTGATTCACCTTTAGAAAAACAATTTAATTCACTAAATAAAAATAACAAAGAAAAAAAACATATGCTCCTATTAATAGATGCAGAAAATGCATTCAATCAAATTCAACACCCTGTCCTGATAAAACCCTCATAAAAATAGGTATAGAAGGAAAATCTCTCAACATAATTGAGAGCATATGTGCAAAACCAACAGCCAACACTATACCCAAGAGAGAAAGGCTAAGAACCTGCTCTTTGAGAACTGGAAGGAGACAAGGGTGTCAAATCTTATTTAGCATTAAACTGAAAACCTAGCAATAGCAATAAGAAAAGAATTAGAAAAAATAGGAAAAGAAAGTGCAAAACTACCTATATTTGTGGACGACATGATTCTATACATAGAAAATCCTACAGATTACTTAAGAAAAGTGCTAGAACTAATAGAATAAAAGAATTCAGCAATGTTGCAGGGTGCCAGATCAACACACAAAAATCAGTTGTATTCCTCTACACTAACAAATATTACTACCCTTCCCCCCAAAATGAAGAAAATAGTACAATTTTCAATAGCCCCCAAACTGAAAAAATACTTAGGAATTAACCTAGTCAGGCACATAAAATTCTGATGTAATGAAAATTATAAAACATAACTTCAAGAGACTAAAAAAGACTTACAAAAATGAAAATACATCTAGTGCCCATGGATTGTTTGTTGTTGTTGTTAGGTGTCATCGAGCCCATTCCAACTCATAGAGACCCTATGTACCACAGAAGGAAACACTGCCTGGTCCTGTGCCATGCTAACAATCATTGTTATGTTCGAGTCCATTGTTGCAGCCACTGGGTCAATGCATCTCATTGAAGGTCGTCTTTTTTTTTACTGACCCTGCACTCTAACAAGCATGATGTCCTTCTCCAGGGACTGATCTCTCCTGACAAAATGTCCAAAGTATGCAAGATTAAGTCTCACCATCCTTGCTTCTAAGAGGCATTCTGATTTTACTTCTTCCAAGACAGAATTGTTGGTTCTTTTGGCAGTCCATGGTACATTTAATATTCTTCTCCAACACCACAATTCAAAGGCAACAATTCTTCTTCAGTTTTCCTTATTTGCTGTCCAACTTTTGCCTGCATAAGATGTGACTGAAAACACCATGACTTGGGTCAGGTGCACCTTAGTCTTCAAGGTGACATCTTTGTTTTTCAACACCTTAAAGAAGTCTTTCACAGCAGATTTGCCGAACATAATGCATCTCTTGACTTATTGAGTGTTGCTTCCATGGGTGTTGATTGTGGATCCAAGTAAAATGAAATCCTTGACAACTTCAATATTTTCTCTGTTTATCATGATGTTGCTTACTGGTCTGATTGTGAGAATTCTGGTCTTCTTAATGTTGAGGAATAATCCATACTGAAGGCTGTGGTCTTTGATCTTCATTGGTGGTGCTTCAAGTCCTCCTCACTTTCAACAAACAAGGTTGTGTCATCTGCATAAAGCAGGTTGTTGAGGGAAAGGCGGAGCCAAGATGGCGGACTAGGCAGACGCTACCTTGGATCCCTCTTACAACAAAGACACGGAAAAACAAGTGAATCGATCACATACATAACAATCTACGAACCCTGAACAACAAACACAGATTTAGAGACGGAGAACGAACTAATATGGGGAAGCAGCCATTGTTTCCAGAGCCTGGAGCCAGCGTACCAGTCAAGTACGGCACAAGCACAGAGAGCGCCTCCACCCCCCTGAACTAACCCCGGGAGGGGGACCAGCCGGTTCCACAGGCGGCGTGGGACGCAGCCGGTAGGAGAAGTCCCCGGGAGGCAGTGAATGGTCTTGGAGCAGAAAGAGCAGCGTCCGAGCCGGGGAACCGTCCCGCAGGGATTTGGACTGGACGCAGGTACGGCATAAACACGGAGAGTTGCTCCACCCCCCTGAACTAACCCCGGGAAGGGGACCAGCCGGGTCGCGCGGGCGGCATGGAATGCAGCCGGTAGGAGAAGTCCCTGGGAGGCAGTGACTGGTATTGGAGCGGGGACACTCGGTCACGGAACAAACACGGGGACCTGCTCCACCCATCTGAACTAACCCCGGGAGGAGGCCCAACCAGTTTTCGCGGGTGGCACGGCCACGCGGCTGGAGGGACGAGAAGTCCCTGGGAGGCAGCGACTGATTTTGGAGTCGAGAGTGCACCATCCCAGTAGGGGAGCCTTGACGCTGGGCGTGGGGCTGGAAGCAGAGGATCTGACCGTGACTCCAGCGGGCAAGACCCCCCGGGGGCAATCTCCACACAGCCAGCACACATAGGCGACGTGCCCCGTGGGAGTCTCAGATATAATAGTCATTCCAAGCAAGACAAGCAACTCTGGCTATATTCTGAGGTGCTACTCTCCTATCTCTCTGTTCCCTCCCCCACCCTCCCAGGCGGCTTCATTAACATCTGAATAGCCTGAGCCAGAGGGAGAACTCTGATAGGGATCTGACTGCATTTTTTTTTTTAGCGGATTTTCTGGAAAAACTAGTTTCCCAGTGATGGCTCGGAGACAACAATCCATATCAAACCACTTAAAGAAGCAGACCATGACAGCTTCTCCAACCCCCCAAACAAAAGAATCAAAATCTTTCCCAAATGAAGATACAATCTTGGAATTATCAGATACAGAATATAAAAAACTAATTTACAGAATGCTTAAAGTTATCACAAATGAAATTAGGATAACTGCAGAAAAAGCCAAGGAACACACTGATAAAACTGTTGAAGAACTCAAAAAGATTATTCAAGAACATACTGGAAAAATTAATAAGTTGCAAGAATCCATAGAGAGACAACATGTAGAAATCCAAAAGATTAACAATAAAATAGCAGAATTAGACAACGCACTAGGAACTCAGAGGAGCAGACTCGAGCAATTAGAATGCAGACTGGGACATCTGGAGGACCAGGGAATCGACACCAACATAGCTGAAAAAAAATCAGGTAAAAGAATTTAAAAAAATGAAGAAACCCTAAGAATTATGTGGGACTCAATCAAGAAGGATAACCTGTGGGTGATTGGAGTCCCAGAACAGGGAGGGGGGACAGAAAACACAGAGAAAATAGTTGAAGAACTCCTGACACAAAACTTCCCTGACATCATGAAAGACGAAAGGATATCTATCCAAGATGCTCATCGAACCCCATTTAAGATTGATCCAAAAAGAAAAACACCAAGACATATTATCATCAAACTCACCAAAACCAAAGATAAACAGAAACTTTTAAAAGCAGCCAGGGAGAAAAGAAAGGTTTCCTTCAAGGGAGAATCAGTAAGAATATGTGTTCTGACTACTCAGCAGAAACCATGCAGGCAAGAAGGGAATGGGACGACATATACAGAACACTGAAGGAGAAAAACTGCCAGCCAAGGATCATATATCCAGCAAAACTCTCTCTGAAATATGAAGGCGAAATTAAGATATTTACACACAAACACAAGTTTAGAGAATTTGCAAAAACCAAACCAAAGCTACAAGAAATACTAAAGGATATTGTTTGGTCAGAGAACCAATAATATCAGATATCAGCACAACACAAGGTCACAAAACAGAACGTCCTGATATCAACTCAAATAGGGAAATCACAAAAACAAATTAAGATTAATTAAAAAAAAATACACATAACAGGGAATCATGGAAGTCAATAGGTAAAAGATCACGATAATCAAAAAGAGGGACTAAATACAGGAGGCATTAAACTGCCATATGGAGAGTGATACAAGGCGATATAGAACAATACAAGTTAGGTTTTTACTTAGAAAAATAGGGGTAAATAATAAGGTAACCACAAAAAGGTATAACAACTCTATAACTCAAGATAAAAACCAAGAAAAACGTAACGACTCAACTAACATAAAGTCAAGCACTATGAAAATGAGGATCTCACAATTTACTAAGAAAAACGCCTCAGCACAAAAAAGTATGTGGAAAAATGAAATTGTCAACAACACACATAAAAAGGCATCAAACTGACAGCACTAAAAACTTATTTATCTATAATTACGCTGAATGTAAATGGACTAAATGCACCAATAAAGAGACAGAGAGTCACAGACTGGATAAAGAAACACGATCCATCTATATGCTGCCTACAAGAGACACACCTTAGACTTAGAGACACAAACAAACTAAAACTCAAAGGATGGAAAAAAGTATATCAAGCAAACAATAAGCAAAAAAGAAGAGGAGTAGCAATATTAATTTCTGACAAAATAGACTTTAGACTTAAATCCACCACAAAGGATAAAGAAGGACACTATATAATGATAAAAGGGACAATTGATCAGGAAGACATAACCATATTAAATATTTATGCACCCAATGACAGGGCTGCAAGATACATAAATCAAATTTTAACAGAATTGAAAAGTGAGATAGACACCTCCACAATTATAGTAGGAGACTTCAACACACCACTTTTGGAGAAGGACAGGACATCCAGTAAGAAGCTCAACAGAGACACGGAAGATCTAATTACAACAATCAACCAACTTGACCTCATTGACTTATACAGAACTCTCCACCCAACTGCTGCAAAATATACTTTTTTTTCTAGCGCACATGGAACATTCTCTAGAATAGACCACGTATTAGGTCATAAAACAAACCTTTGAAGAGTCCAAAACATCGAAATATTACAAAGCATCTTCTCAGACCACAAGGCAATAAAACTAGAGATCAATAACAGAAAAACTAGGGAAAAGAAATCAAATACTTGGAAAATGAACAATACCCTCCTGAAAAAAGACTGGGTTATAGAAGACATCAAGGAGGGAATAAGGAAATTCATAGAAAGCAACGAGAATGAAAACACTTCCTATCAAAACCTCTGGGACACAGCAGAAGCAGTGCTCAGAGGCCAATTTATATCAATAAATGCACACATACAAAAAGAAGAAAGAGCCAAAATCAGAGAACTGTCCCTACAACTTGAACAAATAGAAAGTGAGCAACAAAAGAATCCATCAGGCACCAGAAGAAAACAAGTAATAAAAATTAGAGCTGAACTAAATGAATTAGAGAACAGAAAAACAATTGAAAGAATTAACAAAGCCAAAAGCTGGTTCTTTGAAAAAATTAACAAAATTGATAAACCATTGGCTAGACTGACTAAAGAAATACAGGAAAGGAAACAAATAACCCGAATAAGAAATGAGAAGGACCACATCACAACAGAACCAAATGAAATTAAAAGAATCATTTCAGATTATTATGAAAAATTGTACTCTAACAAATTTGAAAACCTAGAAGAAATGGATGAATTCCTGGAAAAACACTACCTACCTAAACTAACACATTCAGAAGTAGAACAACTAAATAGACCCATAACAAAAAAAGAGATTGAAACGGTAATCAAAAAACTCCCAACAAAAAAAAGCCCTGGCCCGGACGGCTTCACTGCAGAGTTCTACCAAACTTTCAGAGAAGAGTTAACACCACTACTACTAAAGGTATTCCAAAGCATAGAAAATGACGGAATACTACCCAACTCATTCTATGAAGCCACCATCTCCCTGATACCAAAACCAGGTAAAGACATTACAAAAAAAGAAAATTATAGACCTATATCCCTCATGAACATTGATGCAAAAATCCTCAACAAAATTCTAGCCAATAGAATCCAACAACACATCAAAAAAATAATTCACCCTGATCAAGTGGGATTTATACCAGGTATGCAAGGCTGGTTTAATATCAGAAAAACCATTAATGTAATCCATCACATAAATAAAACAAAAGACAAAAACCACATGATCTTATCAATTGATGCAGAAAAGGCATTTGACAAAGTCCAACACCCATTTATGATAAAAACTCTTACCAAAATAGGAATTGAAGGAAAATTCCTCAACATAATAAAGGGCATCTATGCAAAGCCAACAGCCAATATCACTCTAAATGGAGAGAAGCTGAAAGCATTTCCCCTGAGAACGGGAACCAGACAAGGATGCCCTTTATCACCGCTCTTATTCAACATCGTGCTAGAAGTCCTAGCCAGAGCAATTAGGCTAGACAAAGAAATAAAAGGTATCCGGATTAGCAAGGAAGAAGTAAAGTTATCAGTATTTGCAGATGACATGATTATATACACAGAAAACCCTAAGGAATCCTCCAGAAAACTACTGAAACTAATAGAAGAGTTTGGCAGAGTCTCAGGTTATAAAATAAACATACAAAAATCACTTGGATTCCTCTACATCAACAAAAAGAACACTGAAGAGGAATAACCAAATCAATACCATTCACAGTGGCCCCCAAGAAGATAAGATACTTAGGAATAAATCTTACCAAGGATGTAAAAGACCTATACAAAGAAAACTACAAAGCTCTACTACAAGAAATTCAAAAGGACATACTTAAGTGGAAAAACATACCCTGCTCATGGATAGGAAGACTTAACATAGTAAAAATGTCTATTCTACCAAAAGCCATCTATACATTTAACGCACTTCCGATCCAAATTCCAATGTCATATTTTAAGGGGCTAGAGAAACAAATCACCAATTTCATATGGAAGGGAAAGAAGCCCCGGATAAGCAAAGCACTACTGAAAAAGAAGAAGAAAGTGGGAGGCCTCACCTTACCTGACTTCAGAACCTATTATACAGCCACAGTAGTCAAAACAGCCTGGTATTGGTAAAACAACAGACACATAGACCAATGGAACAGAATTGAGAACCCAGACATAGATCCATCCACGTATGAGCAGCTAATATTTGACAAAGGACCAGTGTCAATTAATTGGGGAAAAGATAGCCTTTTTAACAAATGGTGCTGGCATAACTGGATATCCATTTGCAAAAAAATGAAATAGGACCCATACCTCACACCATGCACAAAAACTAACTCCAAGTGGATCAAAGACCTAAACATAAAGACTAAAACGATAAAGATCATGGAAGAAAAAATTGGGACAACCCTAGGAGCCCTAATACAAGGTATAAACAGAATACAAATCATTACCAAAAATGATGAAGAGAAACCCGATAACTGGGAGCTCCTAAAAATCAAACACCTATGCTCATCTAAAGACTTCTCCAAAAGAGTAAAAAGACCACCTACAGACTGGGAAAGAATTTTCAGCTATGACATCTCCGACCAGCACCTGATCTCTAAAATCTACATGATTCTGTCAAAACTCAACCACAAAAAGACAAACAACCCAATCAAGAAGTGGGCAAAGGATATGAACACACATTTCACTAAAGAAGATATTCAGGCAGCCAACAGATACATGAGAAAATGCTCTCGATCATTAGCCATTAGAGAAATGCAAATTAAAACTACGATGAGATTGCATCTCACTCCAACAAGGCTGGCATTAATCCAAAAAACACAAAATAATAAATGTTGGAGAGGCTGCGGAGAGATTGGAACTCTCATACACTGCTGGTGGGATTGTAAAATGGTACAACCACTTTGGAAATCTATCTGGCGTTATCTTAAACAGTTAGAAATAGAACTACCATACAACCCAGAAATCCCACTCCTAGGAATATACCCTAGAGATACAAGAGCCTTCATACAAACAGATACATGCACACCCATGTTTATTGCAGCTCTGTTTACAATAGCAAAAAGTTGGAAGCAACCAAGGTGTCCATCAACGGATGAATGGGTAAATAAATTGTGGTATATTCACACAATGGAATACTACGCATCGATAAAGAACAGTGACGAATCTCTGAAACATTTCATAACATGGAGGAACCTGGAAGGCATTATGCTGAGCGAAATGAGTCAGAGGCAAAAGGACAAATATTGTATAAGACCACTATTAGAAGATCTGGCGAAATAGTAAACCTGAGAAGAACACATACTTTTGTGGTTACGAGGGGGGGAGGGAGGGAGGGTGGGAGAGGGTTTTTTATTGATTAATCAGTAGATAAGAACTGCTTTAGGTGAAGGGAAAGACAACACTCAATACATGGAAGATCAGCTCAATTGGACTGGACCAAAAGCAAAGAAGTTTCCGGGATAAAATGAATGCTTCAAAGGTCAGAGGAGCAAGTGCGGGGGTCTGGGGAACAAGGTTTGCGGGGACTTCTAAGTCAATTGGCAAAATAATTCTATTATGAAAACATTCTGCATTCCACTTTGAAATGTGGCGTCTGGGGTCTTAAATGCTAACAAGCGGCCATCTAAGATGCAGCAATTGGTCTCAGCCCACCTGGAGCAAAGGAAAATGAAGAACACCAAGGCCACACGACAACTAAGAGCCCAAGAGACAGAAAGGGCCACATGAACCAGAGACCTACATCATCCTGAGACCAGAAGAACTAGTTGGTGCCCGGCCACAATCGATGACTGCCCTGACAGGGAGCACAGCAGAGGACCCCTGAGGGAGCAGGAGATCAGTGGGATGCAGACCCCAAATTCTCATAAAAAGACCAAACTTAATGGTCTGACTGAGACTGGAGGAATCCCGGCGGCCATGCTCCCCAGACCTTCAGTTGACACAGGACAGGAACCATCCCCGAAGACAACTCATCAGAAATGAAAGGGACTGGTCAGCGGGTGGGAGAGAGACGCTGATGAAGAGTGAGCTAATTATATCAGGTGGACACTTGAGATTGTGTTGGCAACTCTTGTCTGGAGGGGGGATGGGAGGATAGAGAGAGAGGGAAGCCGGCAAAATTGTCAAGAAAGGAGAGACTGAAAGGGCTGACTCAAGAGGGGGAGAGCAAGTGGGAGTAGGGAGTGAGATGTATGTAAACTTATATGTGACAGACTGATTGGATTTGTAAACGTTCGCTTGAAGCTTAATAAAAGTTATTAAAAAAAAAAAAAGCAGGTTGTTAATGAATTTTTCTCCAAGCCTGATGCCCTGTTCTTCTTCATACAGGTCAGCCTTTTGGATTATCTGCTTAGCATTCAGGTTGAATAGGTATGGCAAAAGGATACAACCCTGAGGCACAGCTTTCCTGACTTTAAACCATGAAGTATCCCCATGTTCTGTTTGAACAACTGCCTCTTGATCTGTGTACAGATTCCTCACGAGCACACGTAAGTATTCCAGAATTCCTATTCTTTGTAATGTTATCCAGAATTTCTTATGATCCACACAATCAAATGCCTTTGCAGAGCCAACAAAACACAGGGAGATATCTTTCTGGTATCCTCTGCTTTCATCTAGAATTTATCTGACATCAGCAATGAGATCCCTGGTTCCACATTATCTCCTAAATCTGGCCTGAATTTCTGGCAGCTGCCTGTTTATATACTGTTGCAGCTACCTTTGAATGATCTTCAGCAAAATTTTGCTTGCATGTGATATTAATGATATTTTTCGATAATTTCCACATTCATTTGATTCACCATTCTTGGGAAGAATTATGGATCTCTTCCAGTCAGTTGGCCAGGTAGCCATCTTCCAAAACTCCTGGCATAGAGGAGTGAGTACTTCCAGTGCTGCATCCATTTGTTGAAACATCTCAGCTGATTCCTGGGGCCTTGTTTTCATAATGACTTCAGTGCAACTTGGACTTCTTCCTTCAGTACTATTGGTTCCTTATCACATGCTACCTTTTGAAATGGTTGAATGTCATCCAATTCTTTTTGGTATAATGACTCTGTGTATTCTTTCCATCTTCTTTTGATGCTTCCATTGTTCTTTAATATTTTCCCCATGGAATCCTTCACTATTGCAAATTGAGGCTTGAATTTTTTTCTCCAGTTCTTGCAACTTAAGAAATGCTGAGCGTGTTCTTCCATTTTGGTTTTCTATCTCTAGGTCTTTGCACATGTCGTTATAATACTTTGTTTTCTCGAGCTGCCCTTTGAACTCTTGTGTTCAGTTCTTTTACTTCATCATTTCTTCCTTTTGCTTTAGCTGCTCAATGTTCAAGAGCAAGTTTCAGAGTCTATTCTGACATCGCTTTTGGTCTTTGTTTCTTTTCTTTTTAACGATCTTTTGTTTTCCTCATAGATGATGTCCTTGATGTCATTCCACAACTTGTCTGACCCTCAGTCATCAGTGTTCAAGGCATCAAATCTATTCTTGAGACAGCCTCTAAATTCAGGTGGGATATACTGAAAGTTGTACTTTGGCTCTCGTTGACTTTTTCTGATTTCTTCAGCTCAGCTTGAAATTCCATATGGCCAACTGATGGTCTGTTCTGCAGTTGGTCCCTGGCCTGGTTCTGACTGATAATATTGAGCTTTTTCCTTGTCTCTTTCCACAGATGTAGTTGATTGGATTCCTCTGTATTACATCTGGCAAGGTCCACATGTATAAAACCCCCCCCCCAAAAAAAAAAAAAACCCAGTGCCCTGGAGTCAATTCCGACTCGTAGCATACATGTATAGTCACCATTTATGTTCATGCAGAATGGTATTTGCAATGAAGAAGTCTGTGGTCTTGCAAAAATTCTATCATGCTGTCTCTGGCATTGCGTCTTTCACCAATGCCATATTTTCCAACTACCATCCCTTCTTCTTTGTTTCCATCTTTCACATTCCAATCACCAGTAATTATCAATGCATCCTGATTGCATGTTCAATCAATTTTAGACTGCAGAAGCTGGTAAATATCTTGAATTTTCAGTGGCTTTAGTGATTGGTGTGTAAATTTGGCTAATAGTCATATTAACTTGTCTTCCTTGTATACGTATGAATACTATACTGTCAACTACAGTGCTGTACTTCAGGATAGATCTTGAAATATTCTTTTTGACAATGAATGCAAGGCCATTCATTTTTAAGGTGTCCTTGTTGGCATAGTAGACCATATGATTGTCTGATTCAAAATGACCAATACCAGTCCATTTCAGCTCACTAATGCCTAGAATATTGATGGATTGGTAGACTTATTATAGTGAAAATATCAATTCTCCCAAAAAATTACCTTCAGATACAATGCAAACCCAAAACAAATCCCAACAACCTTCTTTAGTGAAGTGGAAAAACTAATGAGCAACCTTATATGGAAAGAAAAGAAACCACTGATAGACAAAGCAATATTGAAGAAGTAGAACAAAGAAGGAGGCCTCATAGTCCCCGATATTAAAACATGCTATGCAGCCACTGTAATCAAAATATCCTATTATATGTTCAGTGCTAGATACATAAACCAGTGGAATAGAATTGAGACTTTAGAATTAAACCCAGTTGTCTATGGACAACTGGTTTTCTACAAGGAGTCATAGTCCATTCAGTGGGGCAGAAACAATCTCTTTAATAAATGGTGCCAGCAAAACTGAATATCCACCTGCAGCAAAAAGAAGTGGGACCCATACTTCACACCATAGAAAAAAAACTAACTCAAAATGGGTCAAAGACCTAAATGATAAATCTAAAACCATTAAAATTTGTAAAAGAACACATAGGGAGAAAACTGTGGGACCTAAGCTTTTGTAGAAATAGAATAACAAACATAACCACAAAAACACAAATAAAAGAATGCAAAATACAGAAATGGGACCTCATAAAAATTAAAAAAAAAAAAAACTATTGATCCTCAAGAGATTTTATTAAAAGAGCAAATAGGCAGATAACAGATTATGTAAATATCTTCAGAAATGACTTACCTGATAAATGTCTAATCCCTAACATCTGTAGAAAGTTGCGATAAGTCAACAAAAAAATTGCAAATGACACATTCACAAATTAGGCAAAGGAAATGAGCAGACAGTTCACCAGAGTTCATCTAAGCAGACAATAAACATATGAGAACATACTCACAAATATTACACATTAAAGGCATGCAACTCAGAACTACAATGAGATACAATCTTATCCCAGCTAAAATAGCACTGATGAAAAAAAAAAATAGATAACAACAAACCTTGTGGTGAACTTGCAGGGAAATTGGAACTTATATCCACTGCTGGTGGGACTGTAAAACAGTGCACCTTCTGTGAAAAATAGTATGGCACTTTCTCAAAAAACTAGAAATAGAACTAACCTATGATCCAGCAATCCCACTCCTAGGTATGTATACCCATTGCAGTCTAATTAATTCTGACTCATAGCCAGCCAGTGGGATAGAGTAGAACTGCCCCACACGGTTTTCAAGGAGTGGCTGGCTGGTGAATTCGAACTGCAGAGCTTTTTATTAGCAGCTGAGCTCTTAACCACTATACCACCAAGTCTGCTGGTATATACCCTAGAGACCTCAAAATAATGACATGAACAGACGTACAGACAACAATTTTCATTGCTGCTTTATTCACAATAGCAAATAAATAGAAACAACCATACTGCCCATCAACAGATGAATGGATAAACAAATTGTGGTACATATATAAAATGGAATACTCTATGACCATAAAGAACAAAGATGAGCCTGTGAAATATATTATAACATGTACGGGCCTGTAGGGCATAATGCTAAGTGAGGTAAGTCAAGCATATATAGGCAAATATTATGTGTTCCCTGTTTTATAAGAACACAAGACAGATACATACAGAGAGAGCAATGTTCTTTGGAGGTAACCAGAGAGAGGGGAAAGTACACATTTGATCAAAGAGACTTGTAGTTATTTTTTGGTGACGGGAAAAGTGGCACCTAATATGGATGTAGTGAGCACAGCACAAACAAAGTAAAAACGAGTGTTTAAGGACATATGGAGGGGTATAGGCATATTGCTATATGGGTAGGTACAAGTGTGTGCATAAGTGAGAGCAGATAGATGTATCTGTAAAAACAAAAAACAAAAATACCGGTTGCCATCCAGTCTTTTTTGACTCAGAGTGACCCTATAGGACAGAGTAGAACAGCCGCATAAGGTTTCCAAAGAGTGGCTGGTAGATTAGAACTGCCAACCTTTTGGTTAGCAGTCTGACCTCTTAACCATTGCTCAACAGGGCTCCAGCAGTATGTGTAAATACAAATATGTGGGTGTGGGCACATATACTCATACAGATACTCCACAGGTATAACCAAACTCCTTTTAAGACTGGTTTTCTGGGTTTGAAAACTTAGGACCATAGTCTTATAAGACAACTGAGTCAATAGGCATAACATAGTCCACAAAAGTCATGATCTGCATCCTAGTGAAATGAGCAGTATCTGGGGTCCTAAACTTGCAAACAGCTATCTACGGTACAATTACAAGTCTCTAATCCCTAGAAACAAAACAGTAAGAAAATAAGCAAAAGTTCAGAGATCAAACAAGTCTACACGGGCCACAAACTCATCTACCCTACTACCAGAAGTATTAAATGGTGCCCAGGTCACAACAGGTGGTCCCAAATAGAAAGGGAGAAAAATGTGGAGCAGAACTCAAATTCCTACTAAAAAAAAAGAGAACCGGAAGAGTGGAGAACAGAGGATTCCCTGAGACTATCACCCTGAGACACTCTTTCAGCCTATCACTGACCTTATCCCCTGAGATTAGCATTTAGCAAAAAAAGCAGTGTGGCACGCAAAATAAAGGAAATTATGTATAAGATTGGTGCTTTGCTTAAAAACCATCAGCTTGAGACCAAAAAGTTAGCAATTACTTAAAAGCAATGTGAGAAGATAAGGGGGCAAGGAAAGTAGAGTATTAGAAATGGAAAAACAGAACACAAAGAGAATGTTGACATATTTTGATAAATGTAACTAATGTCAATGAACAATTTGTATGGAAATTGTCAATGGGAACCTCACTTGCAGTGTAAACTTTCACCAAAAATTAAAAAAAAAAAAAACATTTTATATATATATAGCAAATTAATTAAAAAAAAATTAAATACCCATGTAACTCCCAAGTAGATTGATTCATAGAACATCACCATCACTATAGAAGTCAATTACCAAGACTTTCCTGATCACACCGCCATTCCGTCCCAGCAATAAGCACAAGTTTGACTTTTATTATAACAACGTACTTGCTTTTCTTGGCAAGTCCAAAATACCTAGGTCAGCATCAGGGCATGATGAACCCAAGATCCATAGGTCGGTCCACAGCATGCTGGCTCACAGCTGCAAAGGCCTACAATCCAAGACCAGCAGGTGAGGTGGCAGGCTGCTGCAGGCCCAAATCCCAAGAATTGGAGGTCACACGATGATGAGCCAAATACTGGATCCAGGGCAGAGTAAAAGCCAGTAAGCTTTGCCAGAAAGCCCAAATATACTGTATACATGTAACAACCTAAGAAAACTCCCTTTTAATTGATTGGCTACTTACAGCAGATCCCATCATGGAAGTGATCACAATATATCAGATCTCATCATGGTGGTGATTACATCATTATACGACTGCCAAACTACTCTATAATTGCCAAGACACTGAGAATCATGTCCCAGCCAAGTTGGTGCATAATCTTAAAGATCACACTACCTAATTGTCATTCAGATATGAAGTCTTGAAGAAGTATTTTGTAACAATAGACCGACTATTGTCCTAGAACCTCGCCTCTTGTCTCAGCTGCAGTTATACCAGATTCTTATTTTCTGCTAAATGAAGCTTAATAGGATTCACACCTTAAAAGAGGGTTCACAGAAGGGATGATGTTGGACAAATATGGTAGAATGCTGCAGGGAAAAGAAAAAGTCACTTTGTTGGGATTAATCTTCGGCCAAAAAAAAAAAGCTTTTGTACTAGTTAGTATACCCAAAAGCCAGTTCTCAGTTTGCCCAGGTAGTCTTGAAGAAATAAATTATATATTACACAATTTGTAGGTAAAGCTATTCTTTGTTTCCAGAACATTTATTACAAATCTTACAGAGGACAGCTACGGAATTTGGACCAAGGCACACATTTCAGAGGACAAAATATACAAAAACTTCAGGAAAATGTGACAGGAGCTTAGTCTAAAAGGAATAGAGGACCATACGAAGCAGTCATAATAGATAAGGGGAGAACTGGATTTGAGTCAATTTTGGATGGCCTCCTGTGGTATCATTCAGTTAAAGGTAATCCAGGACCCTATTCAAATCTAAGAAGTAAAACTTTCTGCACACTCTATTCCATTGAGAGGCTGCAGAGGAAAAGTATTCTGGGTAGAGTGAGAGATATCTGGGAAAACAAATAAATAAACCAAATCAGAGAGTGCCAAAGAGATTTGTTTAATTAGAAATTTAACTGTGTCATGTGGAAGAGATCCCAGGGGTAGAGAGAACTGTTTTGTATATGAAGAGCACTCCATGTTCAAAATGAACAAAGTGTTTTAAAGGTAAGTTAAATATCATTGATGAAACAAGTTATTTCAGCCAAAGAATTTAAATACTTAAATATGTAAACCCTCTTCAGTGAGGAAGAAACAAGATTATCACAAACAAACCAAAACACTAACCCACAGAGGCCAAGTAGATTCTGCCCCACAACAACCCTTCAGGACAGAGTAGAACTGCCTCATCAGGTTTCCAAGCCTATAAATCTTTACGGAAGCCGACAGCCACAACTTTCTCCCATGGATCAGATGGTGGGTTCTAATGGCTGACCTCCTGGATAGAGAGCCGAGCCCTTTAACCATTCTTATTTTTGAAATTAAGGAAGGTAAATATGAAATGTTTTATTAATATTCAACTTCAGTTCATGATATTGTTAAAATTAATATTTAATATAGAGTAGCAAATATGCTACTTTATTAAAGTAGCTCCTTTATATCTCTGACTCTGGTATATACAACTTACTTTAAACAATGAATTTAAATAGTGATGTTAGATTACTTTGAAACACTGAAACTTTGAAAAACTGCTATGTTTTTGTAAGAATACTAAATGATATTATAGGGAAACTTCAATTCCAGAAAAGACTGCAGTGAATAAGCATTATATTAATGTATTTTAGTTCTGATGATACTTTAATAAGATATTTAAAGTAAACATTCCAGGAAATAAATTTGCAACAATTGAGGAATCCAAAAAAACATTTTTTTGAAGAAAATAATATATTTATGTTAAAAAAATTATTAAGCAATGTAAATTTTTAAGTTTATATTGTTTTTAAAATTAGTTTCAGGGTATGTTTCTAATTTGTATTAAAACTACAAACATAACTTAGGTTTAGGGTAGATTGGGGATGCTGACAGTGATAAATATCTGTCTAAATTAGGGTATTATTAACCAAAGCCAAACCCATTGACTTCAAGTGGAATCAAACTCCTAATGACCGTATAGGTTAGAGTAGAACTGCCTCAGTGGTTTCCAAGGCAGTAAAGCTTTATGGAGACCAAGTGGCTGGTGAATTTGAACCACTGACATTTTGGTTACCAGCCAAGCACTTAAGCACCGTGCCACCAGGTCTCCGTCAGAGTACTGTTATGCATTCCTTAATCACTTCTATTTTTTCTGGGGAATGGATGCTTAGATTTCGAATAAAAATATGATAACATTGAGTTTTATTTCCCTTAAATGAGGACTTAAATATTCCCAAGAAAGAAGAGTAATATAGTTTTGGGAGAACACACAGGGTAAATCACTGCTCTCTCTACCCTGTCCTCTTAAGAAAAACACAGACAAATCTTATGTATTTGGTGTTATACATGGGTAATTTCATCACCAAAGAGCTGAGTTTGTACAATTAGAAATGCTATTTCATTTAGCACTCAAAGTCATTTTATTCGATTAACAAGAATTAAATTACTTTGTATTAAATGCTGTCATTCATAAAATAATACATACATATTTGACTCTTGCCATCTTGTGAGTCTTAATTCTTCTCTCCCTCTTAGGAGTGATGCTTTCCTTTTAATAATGCCTATTCTTTATTTCAGTTCGTAAACAAATCCTGAGTAATGTATTAGATGTACGCCCATTTTCTAGGATCATTTAAAGTGGGAAAATAGTCACAGCCTTTACCTGTCAGATCGTTGAGTATCAGTAAAAGAAACTGCATACAAAGGCTGTTACCATAACTGCAATTCTAAGTGCTGAGCAGTGATGGCTACTATAGGTGTTACTGTCCACAAACTAGAGATAGTGCTATAAACCCAAATATTAGCAGAGAAATCATGGAAAAACTGCAACTTGAGAGTTGAGTGTTTTTTGAAGTTTTGTTACACTTTCATAATTGATTTAAGATCTCACTTCATTCCCACAACAATCCTGTGATACAAAAAGAAAATAGAGTATTGTTTACATTGTATAGCATAATAAGTAACATTCAGAAGAATAAATTACAATTAGTTTTAATAATAATAATAACAAATAGATGATATAACTGTTGATAACAATAAATAAACAATAAAAAAATATAGATAACAATAATAATAGCCTTTTATTAATGTCAGGACTTCTTCAAGGTATTTTGCTTATATTAAATGATTTAGTTTATGTAACAACACTAAATGTGGGTATAGTTGCTGGCCATTTAACAGCTGAGCAAACTGTGAAGCAGCAAGATTAATTAACTTGTATAAAGTCATCACACAGCTAGATGTTGTTGGAGCTATAATTCAATTCCAGTCCATCTGGGAAACACTGTTCTTTAATCATGGGCATGGAGACCTGGTAGCTCGGCAGTTAAGTGCTCGGCTGCTAATCAAAATGCCAGTGGTTCAAACCAAACTGCTCCCCTTGGAAGAAAGTTGTGGCAGTCTGCTTCCCTAAAGATTTATGTCCTGGCTATGACTCGGAATTGACTCCTTGGCAATGGGTTTGCATTTTTTTTTTTTTTTTTTTAAACCATGGCACCATATTCTGCTTTATTTAGGAGACAAGGTGCAAACCCATCAGGATGCAGACATGAAAATCAGGGTGAGCCAAAAGGCATCTTGACTCTTGCAAAATCTAAGGGGGAAGTCACTGTCAGGATTGTGCAAGTGCAAAGATGGCCCTGAAAGCCTCTTTACATTTTGCACCTTAGGAGCTTCACTGACCAGTCTTTATCCTGACTCTGATGCAAGGGGATGGTGGGAAAAACAATTGCCAACAATGGCTCAAAACCACTCTATCAAATACCTTCTTAACTAGGCAATCTGTTAAATCCTAGGGCTACAGGCTTAAATAACATACTATCATAATCATAATTATACAAATGTAACTGAAAAAGTAAATAGTTTAAAATTGGTAGGTAGGGAATAGATTTTACCAATGTTATCTCATTTAATTCTCACAAACAAAGAAGTAAACCTTAGAAAATTTAAATAATTGCCTAATATCACATGGATAATAAATCATGGAGATAGGAGTCAAACTCAAGTCCATTAAAAAAATTAAAAAAAGATACTGACTTGCAGTCATAAAACCTGTGTGCCTCACTTAGTGGACCTCAATATTTTTATATCTAAAGATAAATGAGTTTAGAAACAGTTAACTAAAGTGTTATTTTTTGAGTAACAACAAAAATAATGGCGGGTGTACACAGCATAACGGGTATAAATAGCATAACAGCCAATGTCTTTCCTCCTCCTGTCCCACACACATAAACACAGGGAAAAAATACTCTCCATGTTACCCCTGTTTTTCCAGAGTGACTACATTCATTGTTTTTATCTGAATCAGTGTACCCAGGCTACTTTCCCTGAAAAAACAATCCTCTTACCTACTTAATATACTACCAAAGGATATTTGTTTTATTCCCGTATGCAAAATGAAATATTCTCTCAATTTTTTTTTCAAAACAATTTAATATGAACTGTCTATGCTTAAAGTCATCGAGTGATGGGAGAGTGAAGCATTCATTGACATAGTCAGTTGAAAATGTATGTGAGAAGACAGTTTATGGTATAGCCTTTGAGAAGCTTGACTGAGAGAATGCATACGGAAGTACAATAGGATTGTTAAGACATGTAATTAAAGTGAGATTAGATGGCAAAGCTGAGAGTTCATCTCCAGCAGTTGTCAATTGCTCCAGTGCCTCTGCTGAGTCAGGTATAGCTGGGTCTATCCTGGGCTGTGCTTGGAAAGTATAGTAAAATGATCTTAAAATAAATCTGAGGGGACTGTTTACTGTGATTTAACAGGAGGACCTGGGATATACATAAATAATATCATTCTTAAAGGGTTAACAATAGCAGTGATCATACAATCCAACCCAGACACCTCAAAACAGTTTAGAGAAGAGGCAAAGAGATACAGGAAGATAAAGGAAATGCACATATAAATTTACATTTTCCACAGATGAATCATCAAGTAAAACCACCAGAAGACAACCTAACAGAACTGATGGCATTTGTTCTCTTGGGCTTTGCTGATATGCCCCATCTCTGGTGGTTTCTTTTCGGATTATTTTTAATCATCTATAACATTATATCATTATCCTGATGAGCAATGGCACCATATTTCTAATAACAAAAATGGATCCTGCTCTCCAGAGCCCTATGTATTTTTTCCTGGCAAATTTTTCCTTCTTGGAAATCTGCTACGTATCAACTACTCTCCCCAGAATGCTGATGAATCTAGGAACCCAGAAAAGAAGAATTTCCTTAGTTGCCTGTGCTACACAGATGTGCTTTGTCCTCATGTTTGGAGGTTCAGAGTGTTTGCTCCTGGCAGTGATGGCCTATGACCGCTATGTGGCCATTTGTAATTCTCTGCACTATCCTCTAGTCATGAACCACAGGGTCTGCATCCAGTTGGTGACTGGGTCCTGGACCATTGGAATCCCAGTTATGATAGGGCAGACATATCAGGTTTTCTCTCTGCCTTTTTGTGGATCTAACCAAATCAAGCACTTCTTCTGTGATATTCCCCCAATACTCAAGCTGGCTTGTGGGGACACCTTTGTAAATGAGATATTGGTCTACATAGTTTCTGTGTTATTTGTCATGGTTCCCTTCCTGTTGATTCTTTGCTCCTACAGTAAAATCATCTCCACCATCCTGAAGTTACCATCAGCCACAAGTCAAGCCAAAGCCTTCTCTACTTGCTCATCCCATCTTATGGTTGTGGTGTTATTCTTTGGATCAGGCATTATTACATACTTAAGACCCAACACTAGACACTCAGAAGGAACTGACAAAGTTCTATCTCTTTTCTACACTATCCTAACTCCTATGTTTAATCCCATGATATATAGTCTAAGGAACAAGGATGTCATAATGGCACTGAGAAAATTACTAAGTAAATAATTCATTTTATTAAAGAATGAGTTAAATGTATAAGAATTGCTTTCTTACATATTTTTAATCAAATTTCAGCAGATGTATACTTTTAATTATAACTTGTATTATGGATGGATTGAGTCCCCCCAAAATGTCTGTCAACTTGGCTAGGCCATGATTCCCAGCATTGTGTGACTGCCCATCATTTTGTAATATGAGTCAGAATGGTCTAGAAGGCGATGGGTTTGGTTTGGTGATTTTCCTATGTGTTGTAAATCCTACATCTATGATGTCAATGAGACAGGGTTAGAGGCAGTTATGTTAGTGAGGCAGGACTCAATCTACAACATTAGGTTTTATCTTGAGTCAATTTCTTTTGAGATTTAAAAGAGAGAAACCAACAGGGAGACAGGGGACTTCCTACCACCAAGAATGATGAACCAGAATGGGAGCGTGTTCTTTGGACCCAGCTTTCCTGAGCTGAGAAGCTCCTAGACCAGGGGAAGATTGATGAAAAGGACCTTCCTCCCGAGCCAAGAAAAAGAAAAGCTTCCCCTAGAGCCGTCACCTTGAATTTGGAATTCTAACCTCCTAGACTCTAAGAATAAATTTCTCTTTATTAACCAATATACTTGTGGTATTTCTGTTAGAGCAGCACCAGATTCCTAAGGCACCTTGTCTCTTCATACAATTATTTCCAAATTTAAAATCACTTTTAATATTGTCAGAACTTTCTGCTCAAATTACGTAAGTGATATATATATATATCAGCAGATAGTAAATCATTCCTGTAGTTTTTTTTTTCTTTTTAGTAAATCATTCCTGTAGTAATTACATAATTTTGTTGTGCAATGTGTTCGATAGAACTTTTATTTGGGCTGATTTAATTTAGTCAATTTATATCATTTAGTTTAAACCACGTCATTCACTTCTAGTGTGTCCTTGCAGCTGTGATGCCCATTTTAAAAACCGAGTTTGCAATATGCATTAATTAAATATTCACAAGGGATTGGTTCCAGTACCTCCATGAATATCAAAATCCATGGATGCCCAACTCCCTTTTATAAAGTGGTAGAATATTTGTGTAAAACCTGTGTACAACCTTCTGTATACTTTAAATCATCTCTAGATTACTTGTAATACCTAATACAATACAAATGCTATGTAAATAGGCATTATACAGTACTGTATTGTTTAGAGAATAATGACAAGAGGTAAACAATGCCCAAACAATGAGTGCAGGAGGGAGACTGAGCATCTTTGAAATGGAGGGAGGCTACATCAGAGAATGTCTACAAATAATTTCATTCTAGTTTTGCTTTTTGGAACTTTTTTTTTATGAATACTTTCAATCTCAGTTGAATTTCTCAACTTGGAACCTGAGAAACTGACCCAACTGTACCTATCTATCTATCTGTCTACACACACACATATATATATATATTTTTTTTTTTTTTACTTGGATCCACAATTAACACACGTGGAAGCAGCACTAAAGAAATCAAATGGCATATTGCATTGGCCAAATCTACTGCAAAAGAGCTCTTTTTAAGGTGTTGGGAAGGAAAGATGACACTTTGAGGGCCCCAATTTATATATTGTATGTATTTATATATGTGTGTGTATATACATGCTTATATATAAAAACTGTTAATGCTGTCACATTATTTTATACATTAAAAAAAAAGAGATACAAAGAGTTAGCATAACTTTTCCTACTTCAAACACATGCAAGGATCGTAACTGACTATGCACATTCTGGAACGCCGGTAGCACAGTGATTAGGAGTTATGGCTGCTAAACCAATGGTCAACAGTTCAAATCCACCAGCTGCTCCTTGATAAACCTATGTGGCAGTTCTACTTAGTCCCAAACGGTCACTATGAGTTGGAATTGAATGGACATAAGGAGTTGGGTTTTTTTTGTTTTTACAAATGTTCTTTCTAGGCCTGGGTTTGAGTTAGCCCTTGATCACTTAGGTTTTTGACTTGGAAAATTATTTAATAATTTAATGTCATTTTTTTATATTTCATATATATATACATGAACCTTACAGAGTTTTGTGAAAACAAATATCTTGTAAAGAGCACACATACCACTGATTTAGTTTATAATTGTGATCACATTTGTAGTTAAGGAATTTCCTTAACATCTTCCCTTATTTGGAGGCTTAGGAACAAAGATATCATGGAGACAATTAGAAAGGTAATTAATCATGACAAACTCCTTTGGCACCCAATATAATCCAAATAGGTATTTCTTCATTTATGCCCTACTTTCAAAAACTTTTCATAAATTTTGTTCACTCTTTTTTGATTGTGGTCTAAGTCAACTGTTGCTATTTTTGGTATTAGCTGTCATCAAGTCAGAGCAGGACTCACGGCAAAGCCATGTGTTATAGAGTAGGACTGTGCTCTATAAGGTTTATTCGGTGGTGATCTTTACAGAAGCAGATAGCCAGGCCTTTCTTCTGCAGAGCCCCTGGGTGAGTTCAATCTGCCAACCTTTACATTAGCAGCTGATTGCAAACTGCTTGTGTTATCCATGTTCCCTCTTAAATCAATTAAACTTTACCTGTTCTATGATTTTCAATCTTTTGCATGCTTTACAATCATCTCTGAGTTAATATAGAAACGATGCATTCTGATTCATTCACTCTCAGGTGGTGTCAGAAAAATTAATATTAAAAACTTCCTATTGGGCACTATCTCAGTCTGAATGGAGCAGTAGAAGTCTATATTTAGGGACTCAATACTGATATCATTGCTTGACTTTAACTTGCACTTAATAATAAAAGAACTGAAGACACTTATCATAACTGCCTTTATTGTGTCCTCACAACTAACTCTTTGTGTGTGAGTGCGTTTTTTAGGTGACATTTACAGCTCAAGTTAATTTCTCATACAAAAATATATACCCATAGTGTTTTGTGACATTAGTTGAAATCCCCATAATATGACAGCACACTCCTCCCTTCCAACCCAGGTTCCCTGTGTCCATCCAATCAGTTCCTGTCCCTTCCTGCTTTCTCATCCTACTTTTGGAGAGAAGCTGCCCACTTGGTCTAGTCTACCTGATTGAACTAAGAACCACATTCCTCACTTGTATACTCTTTGTTTTATACTCCTGTCTAATCTTTGTCTGAAGAGTGGGTTTTCGTAATGGTTTCAGTTCTGGTTTAACAGAGCATCTGGAGACCATAGTTTCAGGGTTCCTCCAGTCTCAGTCAGCACCTTAAGCCCGGTCTTTTTACGTGGATTTGGGTTCTGTTCTACGTTTTTCTCCTGCTCTGTCTGGGACTCTCTGTTGTGTTCCCTGTCAGGGCAGTCATCCATGGTAGCCGGGCACCATCTAGTTCTTCTGGTCTCAGGCTGGTGAAATTTGGGTTTATGTGCTCCTGTAGTCCTTTGGGATAATATTTTCCTCCTGTCTTTGGTGTCCTTCATTTTCCTTTGCTCCAAGTGGAATGGGACCATTTGATGTATCTCACAAGTTTTAAGTTCCCAGATGGCACTCATCAAAGTGGTATGTACAATATTTTCTTAATAAACTCTGTTATGCCAATTGACCTATGTGTCCCCCAAAACTATGGTCCCCAAGCTCCAGCCCCAGCTACTCTGTTCCTCAAAGTATTTGGATGTGTCCAGGAAACTTTTTAGCTTTTGTTTCAGTCCTGTTGTGTTGACTTCCCCTGCATTGTGTATTATCCATCCCTTCACCAAAATTGATCCTTTTCTACTGTCTAGTTAGTGAGTTTCCCTCCACTTCCCTTCCCACCCTGATAACCACCAAAGAATGCTTTTTTCTGTGTTTAAACTTTTTCTTGAGTCCTTATTATAGTGGTCTCATACAGTATTTGTCATTTTCTGACTGACTGATTTCATTTAGCATAATGCCTTCCAGTTTCATCCAGGGTGTGAGATGTTTCACAGATTCATCATTGTCCTTTATCATTGCATAGTATTCCTTTGTGTGTATGTACCCTAATTTGTTCAACTATTCAGTTATTGATGGGCATTTACGTTGTTTCCCTTTTTTTTTGTTATTGGGAATAGTGCTATAGTGAATATAGTTGTGCATATGTCTATTCATGCAACAGCTCTTATTTCTCTTAGGTATATTCCTAAGAGTGGAATTGCTGGACCATATGGCACTTCTATTTCTAGCTTTTAAACGAAGCACCAAATTGTTTTCCAAAGTGGTTGTATCATCTTATATTCCCACCACCAGTGTATAAGGTTTCCAATCTCTCCACAACATCTCCAACACTTGTTATTTTGTGCTTTTTGCATTAGTGCCAGCCTTGGTTTGGTATTATAGTATCACACTCTAGCTTTGATTTGCATTTCTCTAATGATTTTTTTTTTTTTAATGATTACCCTAGTGGCATACTGGTCAAGAGCTACAACTGCTAAAATAACGGTTGGCAGTTCGAATCCACCAAGTACTTCTGGGAAACCCTGTAGGGCAGCTTTACTCTGTTCTACATGGTCGCTATGAGCTGGAATTAACTCTACAGCAATAGATTTGGAGTGACCAATGATTGTAAGCATTTCCTCATGTGTCTGTTACCCCCCTGAATGTTTTCTTTGATAAAGTGTCTGTTCATATCTTTTGCCCAGTTTTTAATTGGATTATTTATCTTTTTGTTGTTGAGAGTTTATAGTATCTTATAGGCTTTACAGATTAGACCCTGATCGAATATGTCATAGCCAAAATTTTTTTCCTAGTCTTTGGTTCTCTTTCTACTCTTTTGGTGAAGTCTTTTGATGAGCATAAGTGTTTGATTTTTAGGAGCTCCTGGTTACCTAATTTCTCTTTTAGTGTTTGTGCATCTTAGCTATGGTGTGTATACTATTTATGCCATTTATTAGGGCTTCTGTGTTGTCTCTATTTTTTCTGCCATCATCTTTATCATTTTAGATTTTATAGTTAGATCTTTGATCCATTTTGAGTTAGTTTTTGTGTATGGATTGAGGAATGGGTCCTGCTTCATTATTTTTATTTATTTTTTAATTTAATTTTATAGATGGATATCCGATTGCACCACCATTTGTTAAAGAGATTGTCTTTTCCATATTTAATGACCCTGGGCCTTTATTGAACATCAGCAGCTCATAAGTGGACGGATTTTTGCCTACATTCTCGACTCTGTTCCATTGTCTAGTGTCTGTTGTTGTACCAGTACCAGGCAGTTTTGACTACTGTGGCAGTATAATAGGTTCTAAAATTAGTTAGTACAAGGCCTCTCACTTTGTTTCTTCTTCTTCAGTAATGCTTTACTTGTTCCGTATGAAGATGGTGATTTGTTTATCCATCTCATTAAAAAATGCTGTTGCAATTTGGATCAGAATTGCATGGTATCTGTAGATCCTTTCTGGTAAAATTGACATTTTCATTATGTTGAGTCTTCCTATCCATGTGCATGGTATGCCTTTCCATTTTTGTGGGTGTCTTATGGTACAAGTAACTCTTTGGATTCTAGAACTGTATAAAGTACAATTTTCTACTTCCCCTGAACAACTTTATTTTATTTCAAGTATTGAAAAAATTGCAGTTTGTGTTATAAAAATGTTATCACATTCTTAAGGAAGAGAACTTTCAAAATATTAGCTACTGTCTATATACAGCCTCATTTTTTGAGTATCAATGTAATGTAATTCAATGACATTTTGAAAAAATACTGTGCATGAAGAAAATGTTCAGTGTACTCCTTCAAGTTTTATATGCAAAACTAATGTGATATCAAAATCAAAATTTATACAATGTACTTTTTGATGATCCATTCTCACTCCTAAACCTATTCTTCCTACCAGTGTCCTCCGTGTCGATAAATTACTTCTGTATTTACTGAGTCACTTAAACAAAGGTGTAAAAGTTATTTGTTATTCTATCACCTCGCACTCATGACTGTAAAATTTCCAAAATATAGCCATTTTTACATGTGTTTTCTCTTTGACCAATTATTGTCATTAACTTGATCTTTAGCAATTATTACCATAAGAATCTACTTGCCTCATATCATAATCTCCTATTAGCCATTAACCTAAAGTTACCTCTAGGATTTTTAAGAAATAGATAAATAGTTTATTTCACTTTTCTATTTACAAACATCCAGTAGTTTTATATTACATTGAGGACAAAAATTGAACACTTTACAAAATTTAGAAAATACCAAACTCTCTGGCTTCCTCCTTTTTGAACTAAAATATATTGTAGGATTGGTTGGAGCAAGATGGAGAAGTGAGTAGATACTCCCATTTACTCCCCCAGCAAGTTACACACAGAATAATGAATAAAAGAACTGCAAACTGAAATCTCAGAACTCCAGGGGCAGCTGAGGCTTTGGAGATTCTTTCTGAGTATAGAAGCAAGACAGAGCAGGAGCAGGGATGGCACAGAAGCTGGGAGAACCTAAATGCTATTATCGGGAGCGCTTGCTCATTGCTGCCATTTTGCAACACCCTAAACAGGGAACACAGAAACGGAGCTCATTTCAGGAAGCTGTAGCCCACTTTTTTTTTTTTTTTTTTAAGGCAGCACAAATTGGCTCTGGGAGTTCATGGGCTATCCAACTGAGAGAGTCTGATGGGAGTTTGTGGTCCTGTGAGAGCTGTTGGATCTCACCGAGATCCAGAAAAATGGGTAACAGGGCCAGGAAGATTTGGATGGGAAGCAGTGTGAGGGGAATACTTTAAATTAGTGGATGAAAAAGAGGGAAACACTTGGCTCCTACTTACAATGTGACACCATGGGAGAACTGTGCAGGGGTGCCCATGAAAGAAAGGCATAAAGAGCCCCCCATTTTTGTCACAGGAAAATCAAGCTCCACCCATTATGTCAGCATCTTTAACCAGCTAAACATCCCCTCACCCATGCGTGCATTATGAATTCCAAAGATCAAGCATCCTAAAATCCTGATTAACTGTTAAAAAAAAAACAAAAACCTATGAATAAGAGTGCACTCTAGTGGTTCTTAAGTGAAGAAACAAAGCTCACTAATGTTGAGTTGGTTCTGACTCATACCAACCCTGTGGAGTGGAGTGTACTGCTCCAAGGGGTTCCTAGGTCCCTGAGTCTTTGTGGATGTCAGGTGCCACACCTTTCTCCCACAAAGTGGCTGGTGGGACAAGTGCCAGCCTTTTGGTTGACAGCTGAGCACTTGACCACTGCACCATCAGAGTGCCTAATCAAAAATTTTCCCACACAAACCAGAATACCAAATTTAAGGGGAAAAAATTAACAAAAAGGCTCAAGTTCTACAAAAAATAGTAAAACATGCAAAAATCACAAGATAAGAAGAACCAGTTAAAAGAAAACATGAAGAAGAGAAAATTCCTCCTATGGACATCAGAATAAAGCAAAAAATTGATAATTTTCAGAATCTGGTGCCACATATGTTTAAAGAAAGCTAAAAGCACACAGAATACAAACCACCAGATATCAGAAAAAAAAGGAAGAAGAAAATAATATTCCATGAAGAATTTGAAAACATCAAAAAAAAAAAAGAGAGAGAACAATTGGAACTGAAGAATAAAGCAACTGTTTTAGAAAAAGAGAAACACTCAACAATAGAACAAACAGACAGAAGATAGAAGAAATAAACTATAAGACAAAATAACTGAACTTATCAACTCTCAAGAGGAAAAGAGACTAAAAGCAAACAAAGCAAAAAGAAATATGGAATTCAATTAAGAAGTCTAACATTAGAATTATTGAAACCCCAGAATGCTATGACAATAAGAAAAGCATAGAAACAATTTTCTAAGAGATAATCAGAGAGAATTTCTCAGACCTGAACAGAAAATTAATTCTGCAACTATAGAAAGCTACAAGAACCCCAATTAGAAGAGACAAAAAATTCCAACTCTACGTCACAGCCAAATCAAATTCTTGAAAACAGAAGACAAGGAAGGAATTCTGAAAGGAGCAAGAGAACAACACAATACATTATACCAAGGATATTTTGCAAGAATCAGTGCAGGTTTCCTCAAAGACTCTAGAGGCCAGAAGACAATGGAGAGACATATATAAAATACTGAATGAAAAGAATTACCAACCAAGAATTCTTTACCTAATGTCTTAGGCTCGGTTCTCTAGAGAAGCAAAACCAGTAAAGTGTAAAAATACATATACAGAAATTTATATTAAGGAAATGGCTCATGTGATTGTAGAGGGTGGAGTATTCCAAGTGCAAGGGTCAGGAAAAAGGCTTCTCTTCATTCACATAACGACAGGGGCTGGTAAGCCCAAGATTGGTAGGTCAGAGAGCCAGGCTCTTGCTCAAAGGCAGTGAAGATCGAAGAAACCCAAGATTAGCAGGCAAGACCATAGGTAAGCTGCTAGCTCAAGTCCCAGGAACCAGACTTCAGATGAACAGGAGCCAGGTACAGGATCCAGCATGAGCAAAAAGCCCCAAAACCTTGCCAGAATGTCAGCTTATATTCGAAGCAGGTGGCACACCCAAGGAAGCTCCCATTCAACTGATTGGCTACTCAGAGTAGATCCTATAATAACCAAAACCAAAAACCAAACCTAGTGCCGGTGAGTCGATTCCGACTCATAGTGACCCTACAGGACAGAGTAGAACTACCCCATAGAGTTTCCAATGAGCGCCTGGTGGATTTGAACTGCCGACCCTTTGGTTAGCAGCTGTTGCACTTAACCAATACACCACCAGTGTTTCTGATCCTATCATAAAAAAAAGGGGTGAATCAAATATCAAATCTCAACAGGAAGTGATCTCAACATTATACAACTGCCAAAACACTGAAAATCATGGTCCAGCCAAGGTGACACACAATCTTAACCATCACAGTCCATCCCTTGTCTGCTTGGCACCTGTACACATCTTTTTAAGTCACATGTAATCTCTGAATAAAGACAGTGTTAAAGTCATGCTTGCACCTAACATGATACAACAAACACACATACAACTGAAAATGCACTAGCTCTGTTTACATCTTATACTTTATAAGCGAAGAAAACAAATATATTTGATGTGTACATACAAAGCTGAAATTCTCATAACAATTAAGGTCCTCATTTCTGCAACTGCTCATGTGGATATTACTCGTAGTCAGAACTACCTTCTTTCACCATCCATGCCGTATTCCCTTTGCCCTCAGCAAGCACCTCAGCTGGCCATGGTTCTGTGTCTGGTGAGGTGACCCAAACCTTCATTCCCAAAAGGTCTACTCCATTAGTAGTCATGCTGGAATGTGGTTGCTGTAGGTTTCTCCTGACTTTAATCACACGGCATTGTAGAACTAAGAGAAACCCTAAGGGATCTCCTGCATTCCAGACATACTCCTCTTTATTTCCATTATGTAATGTCAATTTGATTTTCTCTTGGTAATCAGGTTTAATTATACCAGCCAGTATGGAAATTCCCTTTTTTGCCTGTTGATCCAGAGGCATAAGGAACCTAAAGTGGCCATATGGTATTCTTAGCTTCCAGTTCAATGGAATCAGTGATGTGTCTCCAGGCAGGAGCACAGATCATGGGGACAGGCAGCAAAAATCTTGTGAGTGGGTCACTGGGGGTAATAGTGAGTGGTGCCATGCCCATTTCAACTCTTTGATTCCCGAGTTCATGAATTCTGGCTATGGGAGAAAGAGCACAATACATTGGAAACTGGTTAGACCATTTACAGCCTTCTGGTGAACATTGCCCAACTGTGCAAAGTATTGTCACATAGCCAGTGCTGTAATTGTATTTTTAGAAGGCCATTCATTCCATCATTCTCTCAAGCCAGTGAAATCCCTGAGCATGCACCCACTGCCAGATTTCATTTGCTATGAAGTTAGTCCCTTGATCTGAGGTAATGCTGTGTGGGGTACCATGATGGTGAATAAGGCATTCTGTAAGTCCATGGATGGCAGTTGTGGCAGAAACATGGTGTGCAGCGAAAGCAAATCCATATCCAGAGTGTCTAATCCAGTAAGGACAAAACACCTTTCCATGATGGAAGGGGTCCAGTGGAATCAACTTGCTACCAGGTTGTTGGCTGATCACCTTGAGGGAAGGTGCCATATCAGGGACTCAGTGCTGGTTTCTGCTGCTGGTGGATTGGGTATTCAGCAGTGGCTGTAGCCAAACCAGCCTTGGTGAGCAGAAGTCCATGTTGCTGGCCCAGTGCATAATCTCCATCTCTGCCAACATGGCCACTTTGTTCATGAGCACATTGAGCTATGAGAGGAGCAGCTGGGAAAGAGGATGAGTGGTTTCCACAGAACGAATGATCCTATTCACTTGATTATTAAAATCATCCTCTGCTGAGGTCATCCTTTGGTGAGCATTCACATGAGACACAAATATCTTTGCTTCTTTGGCCCATTCTGAGAGGCCTATCCACATGCCTCTTCCCCATCAATCCCTGTCTCCAAATTTCTAGTCATGTTCCTTCCACGTCCCTGACCACCCAGCCAAACCATTGCCTGTGAATAAGTATACAATCATACAACCGGCCATTTCTCCTTCCAAACAAAGTGAACAACCAGGTGCATTGCTCAAAGTTCTGCCCATTGTGAGAATTTCTCTCCACCACTGTCTTTCAGGGAGGTCTCAGAAAGGGGCTGTAGGGCTGCCACTGTCCACTTTTGAGTGGTGCCTGTAAATCATGCAGAAACATCTGTAAACCAGACATGAGTGTTCTCTTAGTCAACCAATCACAAGGAACTCCCCATGAGACCATAGGTGCAGGCTAGGAGATATAAGGTAATGTGACAGGAGTGGAGACCATGGGCATTTGGGCCACTTTCTCAGGTAACTTTCTTGTGCCTTCTGGTCCTGCTTGAGCCAAGTCTTGTATATACCAACTGCATTTAACGAAGGAGTGCTGCTGTGCACTTCCAACTCTATGATTCTGTGGTTCAGACAACACCGAGTTCATGATAGGTGCCTCAGACCACGTGGTGATTTGCTGTCCCATGGTTAAACTTTCAGTATCTACTAAGGCCCAGTAACAAGTCAAAAGCTATTTCTCAAAAGGACAGTAGTTATCTGCAGAGAATGGAAAGGCTTTACTCACAAATCCTAACTGTCTGCGTGTCGTTCACAGTTGGTGAGAAGCAGCAGCAGAGAACTGGCAGCCACAGAAAACCAGAAGAATCAGAGCCAAGAGACCAGCATGAGACAGCACTGGAGCTCATTCACAGGGCGAGATAACAGAATGCCCGTGTGCAGGAGGTGTTCTGGTGGAGTGGGTTGTCTATGGGCACTTATTATTAGAGCTAGACTTGTTGACCCACAGAGCAAGAGAGATGACTGCTTTCCAGTTGAAGTGTACTGGCAGAGTGGGGTGCCTACAGAAACCTATTGGTGGAGCTACAGAGTTGCCCCAGTGGGGCAGATGTGTGCTGAGTGGTCTGAAGTGCTGAGGGGCCAAGGGAGCAGGAAGCAGAAGCTTTTGGTTAGATAACCAACAATAGCAGACAACAATCCAGCTAGAGTACAGGACAGGTCAACCAATTATCAATCCAGACAGGGAACTCGTAAAAACAAGTCAAAGCTAAAGGACTGATAATAGGGAACCAGAGATGTCAATACGTAAATTATGACAACATCAAAATGAAAAAAGATGGAATAAACAGTGTACTCATAGAAATTCCATATGGAGAGGAAGTTAAGACAACATCAAGAAATACAAGATTGTTTTGAACTTAGAAAAACAAAGGTAAATTTTGAGGTAACCACAAAGTAAGATAACAAACCTACCCATGAAAATAAAAAAGAAGAAAAACATAAAGACTCAGCAAACACGAAATCAACTGTAATGAAAAAGATGAAAAGAAAATACATAAAGAAAAATGTCTCAGCACAGAAAATTAAATGGAACAAGGAAACTGCCAACGCCACACACACACACACAAATACATCAAATAACAGCCGTAAACTCATATCTATCAATAATTATATTGAATGTAAATGGACTAAATGCACCAATAAAGTGACAGAAAGTGGTAGAATGGATTAAATTTAAAAAAAGGTCCATCTGAGTGCTGCCTACAAGAGACACACTTTAGACTCAATGACAAGAACAAACTAAAACTCAAAAGCAGCGGAAAAATATATCAAGCAAACAATATCCAAAGAAGAAAAAGATTGGCAATATTAATTTCTGACAAAATAGACTTTAAAGCAGAATCCCCCACAAAGGAGAAGGAAGAGCAGTACATAATTATTAAAGGGTCAGTACACCAGGAGGATATGACCAAAAGAGGTGTATACACACCAAATGACAGGGCTCCAAAATACATAAAACAAAGCCTAAGAGCATTGAAAAGAGAAATAAGTAGCTCCAAAATAATAGTAGGAGTCTTCTAACACATCACTTTCAGTGAAGGTCAGAACATTTAGAAAGAAACTCAATAAACACATTGGAGATCTAAATGCCACAATCAATCAACTTGAGTTTATAGAAAAATATAGAACACTCCAGCCAAGAGCAGCCAAGTGTACATTCTTTTCTATTGCACATGGAACACTCTTCAGAACAGACCACAATTTAGGCTGCAAAGCAAGCCTTAGAGAATCCAAAACATCAAAATATTACAAAGCATCTTTTCCGAGCATAATACCATATAGGTAGAAATCAATAACAAAAACAGTAAGGAAAAGAAATCAAACATATGAAAACTTAAAAACACCTTGCTTAAAAACTACTGGGCTATAGAAGAATTCAAGAACTGAATAAAGAAATTTATAGAATCAAATTAGAAAGAAAACATATTACCAGAACCTTTGGGACACAGCGAAGTCAGTGCTCAGAGGTCAATTTATAGCAATAAACGCACACAGCCAAAATGAAGAAAGGAACAACATTAACTGTACAACTCAAATAAACAGAAAGAGAGCAGCAAAAGAAGCCCTCAGTCACCAGAAGAAAGAAAAGACTAAAGATCAGAGCAAAAATAAATGATATAGAGAATACAAAAACAATTGAAAGAGTGAAAAAGACCAAGAGTTTGTTCTTCGAAAAGATCAACAAAATTGACAAACCATTGATCAAACTGACAATAGAAGAACAGGAGAGAAAGCAAATAACTGAAATAAGAAAAAAGATGGGTGCCATCACAATGGACCCAACTAAAAAATAATCATAATAGAATACTATGAAAAATTATACTCCAACAAATTTGAAAACCGAGAGGAAATGGACAAATTTTTAGAAATACACTACCTACTTAAACTAACACAAACTGAGGTAGAAACAAAGGAAAAAAAAACCCATAACAAAAGAAGAGATTGAAGAGGTTAAAAACAAAACACAACAAAAAAACCCCAACAACAACAACAACAAAATTTCCTGGACCTGACGGCTTCACTGGAGAATTCTACCAAACTTTCAGAGAAGAATTAACACTAGTACTACAAAATGTATTTCAGAGCATTAGAAGAAAAGAATACTCCCAAATTCATTCTATGAAGCCACCATAATAACCCTGATACCAAAATCAGGCAAAGATACCACAAAAAGAGAAAATTACAGACAAATATCCCTCAGGAACATAGAGGCAAAAATCCTCAACAAAATTCTAGCTGACAGAATTCAACAGTATATCAAAAAAAATAATTCATCATGACCAAGTGGGATTTAACCTGGGACCTTATAAAAATTAAAAACATGATCACCAAAAGTCTTATTCAAAGAGTAGACAAATAAGACATGGCAAAAAAAGTCTTTGGAAATGACTTATCTGATAAGGGTCTAATTTCTAAAATCTGTAGTAAGTTGCAACAAGTCAACTTGCAAGAGAAAACTCATTCACAATATAGGCAAAGGCAGAAAGTTCACCAAAGAGTTCATACAAGCAGACAACTAACATATGAGAAGATATTCACGATCATTAGACATTAGAGACCAGCAACACAAAATTACAATGAGATACTATCTTACCCAGCTAAAATTGCACTAACAAAAAAGAACAAAAACAAAACAGATAACAACAAATGTTGGCAAATTTGTGGGGAAATTGGAGCCCATATCTATTGCTGGTGAGACTGTAAAATGTAACACTCACTATCGAAAATGGTATGGCATTTTCTCCAAAAACTAGAAACAGAGCTACCATATGATCCAGCAATCCTCCTCCTAGGTATAGACCTTACAGCCATTGTAGTCTTGTCGATTCCTACTCATAGAGACCCTATGGGACAAAGTAGAACTGTCCCACAGCATTTTTAAGGAGCGGCCTGTGAATACATTTTTTTTATTTGAATTTGTCAAGCTTTTGATTAGCAGCTGAGGTCTTAACCACTACACCAACAGGGCTCCAGGCATATACCCTGTTGTTGTTGTTAGGTGCCTTAGAGTCGATTCTGACTCATAGCTACCCTATGTACAACACAAGGAAACACTACTTGGTCTTGTGCCATCTTCACAGTCAATTGCTATGCTTGAGCTCATTGTTGTAACCACTGTGTCAATCCACCTTGTTGAAGGTCCTCCCCTTTTTCACTGACCCTCTGCTCTACCAACCATGATGTCCCTCTCCAGGGACTGGACCCTCCCGGAACATGTCCAAAGTTAGTGAGATGAAGCCTCTCCATCCTTGCTCCTAATAAGCATCCTGCCTATATTTCTTCCCAAGCAGATTTGTTCATTTTTCATTATTTTATCCATTATTGGATAATTTCATGTGTGTGATTTATCAATGCAAACACTAAATATCCCCCAAAAAACATTGCTATCAAATTGATTCCGCCTCACGGAGACCCCGTGTGTTACAGAGCAGATCTTCTCTATAGGGTTCTCTTGACTGTACTCTTAACAGAAGCAGACCCCAGACCTTTCTTTTGCTGTGTTTCAGGGTGAGTTCGAACCACCAACCTCTAGGTTAATATCAAAAACAACACCAAGCCTGTTGCCACTGAGCCGATTCCAACTCATAGCTCCCCTATAGGACAGAGTAGAACTGCCCTATAGGGTTTCCAAGTAGTGGCTGGTGGATTTGAACTGTGACCTTCTGGTTAGCATCCTGAGCACTTAACCACCACTCCACCAGGGCTCTTTTTAGGTTAATAGTGGAGCACAAACCATTTGTGCCACCAAAGACTAGACACATTTGTGATATTAATCAATGGTATCGAATTTCTCTCCACAAGACTTGAACGGTTTTGCACTTTTCCAAGCAGTATATATTTAAAAAAAAAAAAGCTTTCCCCAAGATATTGTGTATTCTTTATAAACTCAATTATCTGCAGTTTAAAATTTCACTCTTTTTCATGAAGTTGGATATGTTTTTATATATTTAAGTGATGATTTTTCTCCCTTTTTATGTGAAGTGTTATATATTTGGTCCATTTTTCTATTTATATATTTTTACTTTTCCTTGACACTTAAGAATATTTTATTTGTAAGAGAAATGAGCACTTTATCTGAGATATGATTTATTATTATTTTCCCCACTTTATTCTTTATAATTTGGTATGACTTTTGGTGCTTTTTTATTTTTAATATATGCAACTATTTACTTTTACATAGTTGATTATTTTTCAATAATTTTTGTCCTGCATTCTAAAATTTTAATCATAGTTAGACAAATCTTCCTTACTCCAAAATTATATTTTAAAAGATCTTTCTCTTAGAATTATTTTATTGTTAAACTTTTTAAAAATATTTAAACTAGGGTATCATTTGGATTCTTTCCTGCTGTAATATGGAGTATTGAAAAAAATTATATTTTTTTCCTAAATGACTGTCCAAGTATCCCAGTAATATTAATTCTAAAAGTACATATTTAAACTATTTCATTTGCTGTATTTATTATGGAAACCTTGATAACGTAGTGGTTGAGTACTACACTGCTGAGCAAAACGTCGGCAGTTCAAATCCACCAGGCACTCCTTGGAAACTCTGTGGGACAGTTCTACTCTGTCCTATAGGGTCGCTATAATTCTGAATTGACTAGGTGGCAATTTTTTTTTAATGTTTATTATATGATATATTCTCATGTGTATTTGTATCTTCCATTTATGCCATCAGATCTCACTATGCACAATATCAAAAACAAACAAACAAAAAAACGAAACAAATCCTTGAAACTCATAGCGACCCTACAGGAAAAAGTGGAACTGCCCCATAGGGTTTCCAAGGAGCAGCTGGTAAATTTGAACTGCTGAACTTTGTGACTAACAGCTGCAGTCTTGACCATTGGCCACCAAGGTTCCACATGCACAATAAAACCCTGTGCAAATTATGAGACTTTAGAATTCCCTTTTAGTTTAGTTACTTCTGGGAAGGGCACCTACTGTAGCTCAGGTCTGGCCAGCATTTCACCCCACTGCTGTGCTCTGTCACACCTTATTCCCATGGGAGGCCTTGCTCACCACTCACTCTTCCCACTCTCCATGTTTTCAAGGTTGTAATTCCTAACACTTTCCAATTAACTTCCCCAATCACTATTTGTGATTATAATATCATATGGTTTCCCTCTCTTGGATACAGAGAGATAGATAGGTGATAGATAGATGATTAGATAGATAGACAGATAGATAGGTAGATGATAGATAGATGATAGATGATAGGTAGATGATAGATACATAGATTAGATGATAGATGATGGATGGATGGATGGATGGATGGATGGATGGATGGATGGATGGATGGATGGATGGATGGGTGGGTGGGTGGGTGGGTGGGTGGGTGGGTGGGTGGATGGATGGATGGATGGATGGATGGATGCTAAATTCTATATACAACTTTTAGGTTAGTAGTACCCAGACCCAGAATTAAGTTAGTAGTGGGAACATATATATATTTCATTACTAATCTCAAGTTCTTGCTGTAGGTTTAGAGGACTTCAAGTTTTTATTAATGAAGATCGGAGACTAAAGTCTCCAGTATGGATTATACCTCAACATTAAAAAAAAAAAAAATCCTCACAACTGGACAAATAAGCAACATCAAAATAAATGGAGAAAAGAATGAATTTGTCAAAGGTTTCATTTTACATGGATCTAAAATCAAACAGAAACGCTGGTGGCGTAGTGGTAAGTGCTATGGCTGCTAACCAAATCTACCAGGCACTCCTTGGAAGCTCTGTTGGGCAGTTCTACTCTGCCCTATAGGGTTGCTATAAGTCAGAATTAACTCAACGGCAAAGGGTGTGTGTGTGTGTGAAAATCAACGCCCATAAAAGCAGCAGTCCAGAAATGAAAAAACGTATTCCATTGAGCAAACCTGCTGTGAAAGACTTCTTCCAGTTAAAAAAGCAAAGACGTCACTTTGAAGACTAATATGCGCCTGACCCAAGCCATGGCGTTTTTAGTCACCTCACATGCATGCGAAAGCTGGACAATGAATAAGGAAGACCAAAGAAGAACTGACACTTTTGAATTATGGTATTGATGGAGAATATTGAATATACTATGGACTGCTAAAGAACGAACAAATCTGTCTTGGAAGATGTACAAACAGAATGCTCCTTAGAAGCTAGAATGGCAAGAATATGTCTCACAGAATTTGGACATATTATCAGGAGGGATCAGTCTCTGGAGAAGGACATCATGCTTGGTAGAGGGTCAGTGAAAAATAGGAAGACAATCAACAAGTTTGATTCAGTGACTGCAACAATGGGCTCAAGTATAACTATTGTGAGAATGGCACAGGGCAGGGCAGTGTTTTGTTTTGTTGTACACAGTGTCGCTATGAGTTGGAACTGACTCGATGGCACTTAACAACAACAAAAACAACTAACCTCAAGGTTGGAGGCAATTATAATCCCTTAGAAATAACTACTTACGATGGAACTGGGTTTTTTTTTTTTTTTTTAATAATAGTAGGAATCTCTGGTGGAATGGTGGTTAAGTGCTGTGGCTGCTAACCGAAAGGCCGGCAGTTGGAACCCACCAGGTTGTTGTTAGGTGCTGTTGAGTTGGTTTCGACTAATAGTAACCCCATGCACAACAGAATGAAACACTGCCCGGTCCTGAGCCATCCTTAAAATCGTTGTTATGCTTGAACTCATTGTTGCAGCCACTGTGTCAATCCATCTCATTGAGGGTCTTCCTCTTTTCCACTGACCCTGTACTTTGCCAAGCATGATGTCCTTCTCCAGGGATTGATCCCTTCTGACAACATGTCCAATATATGTAAGACGCAGTCTCCCCATCCTTCCTTCTAAGGAGCATTCTGGTTGTTCTTCTTCCAAGACAGGTTTGTTCATTATTTTGGCAGTCCATAGTATATTCAATATTCTTTGCCAACACCACAATTCAAAGGCATCAATTCTTCTTTGGTCTTCCTTATTCATTGTTCACCTTTCTTTCATGTGCATATAATGCAATTGAAAATTCCATGGGTTGGGTCAGGTTCACCTTAGTCTTCAAGGTGACATCTTTGTTCTTCAACACTTTAAAGAGGTCTTTTGCAGCAGACTTACCCAATGTAATGGATCTTTTGATTTCTTGACTACTGCTTCTACAGCTGTTGATTGTGGATCCAAGTAAAATGAAATTCTTGACAACTTCAAACTTTTCTCCATTTATCATGATGTTGCTCATTGGTCCAGTTGTGAGGGTTTTTGTTTTCTTTATGTTGAGGTGCAATCTGTACTGAAGGCTGTGGTCCTTGATCTTAATTAGCAAGTGCTTCAAGTCCTTTTCACTTTCAGCAAGGAAGGTTGTGTCATCTGCATAACGCAGGCTGTTAATGAGCCTTCCTCCAATCCTGATCCCCCATCCTTCTTCATATAGTCCAGCTTCTCAGAGTATTTGCTCAGCGTACAGATTGAATAAAAAAAAAAGGTATGGTGAAAGAGTACAACCCTGACACACATCTTTCTTGAATTTAAACCAATCAATATTCCCTTGTTCTAGCCGAACAACTGCCTCTCACTCTTTGTAAAGGTTCACATGAGCACAATTTAGTGTTCTGGAATTCCTATTCTTGGCTATATTATCCATAATTTGTTATGATCCACACAGTCGAATGCCTTTGCATAGTCAATAAAAAACAGGTAAACATCCTTCTGGTATTCTCTGCTTTCAGCTAGGATCCATCTGACATCAGCAATGATATCCCTGGTTCCACGTCCTCTTCTGAAATAGGCCTGAATTTGTGGCAGTTCCTGTGGATATACCGCTGGAGCCATTTTTGAATGACCTTCAGTAGAATTTTGCTTGTGTGTGATATTAATGATATTGTTCTATAATGTCTACATTCAGTTGGATCACCTGTCTTGGGAATAGGCATAAATTATGGATCTCTTCCAGTCAGTTGTCTAGGAAGCTGTCTTCCATATTTCTTGGTGTAAACGAGTTAGTACCTCCAGAGCTTCATCTGTTTGTTTAAACATCTCAATTGATATTCCATCAGTTCCTTGAGCCTTGTTTTTCACCAGTGACTTCGGAGCAGCTTGGACTTCTTCCTTCAGTACCATCAGGTCCTGATCATATGCTACCTGTTGAAATGGTTGAACATTAACTAATTCTCTTTGGTGTAATGGCTCCGTGTATTCCTTCCATCTTCTTTTGATGCTTCCAGTGTTTTTTAATATTTTCTCCAAAGAATCCTTCACTATTGCAACTCAAGGCTTGAATTTTTTCTTTAGTTCTTTCAGTTTGAGAAAAGCCGCCCGTGTTCTTCCCTTTTGGGTTTCTATCTCCAGCTCTTTGCAAATGTTGTTATAATACTTTGTCTTCTCGAGCCGCCCTTTGAAATCTTCTGCTCAGTTCTTTTACTTCATCAATTCTTCCTTTTGCTTTAGCTGCTCGATGTTCGAGAGCAAGTTTCAGAGTCTCCTCCGACATCCATTGTGGTCTTTTCTTTCTTTACTGTCTTTTCAATGACCTCTTCTTGCTTTCTTCATGTATGATGTCCTTGATGACACTCCAAAATTCGTCTGGACTTCGGTCAACAGTGTTCATTGTGTCAAATGTATTCTTCAGATGGTCTCTAAAATTAGGTAAAGTGTACTCAAGGTCATATATTGGTTCCCGTGGAATTGCTTTGATTTTCTTCAGTTTCAGCTTGAACTTGCACATGAGCAATTTATGGTCTGTTCCACAGTCTGCTCCTGGCCTTGTACTGACTGATGATATTGAGCTTTTCATTGTCTCTTTCCACAGATGTAGTCAATTTGATTTCTGTGTGTTCGATCTGGCGAGGTCCATGTGTCTAGTCACCGTTTATGTTGGTGAAAGAAGATATTTGCAATGAAGAAGTTGTTGGTCTTGCAAAAATCTATCATTCAGTCTCTGGCATTGTTTCTATCACCAAGGACATATTATCCAACTACTTATTCTTCTTCTTTGTTTCCAACTTTCACAGTCCAATCACCAGTAATTATCAGTGCATCTTGATTGCATGTTCAATCAATTTCAGACTCCAGCAGCTGATAAAAATCTATTTTTTCATCTTTGGCCATAGTGGATTGTGCTTAAATTTGAGTAATAGCCGTATTAACTGGTCTTCCTTATAGGCGTATGGATATTATCCTATCACTGACAGCATTGTACTTCAGGCTAGATCTTGAAATATTCTTTTTGACGATAAATGCAACACCAACCCTCTTCAAGTTGTCATTCCCAGAGCAGTAAACTATATGATTGTCCAATTCAAAATGGCCAATACCAGTCCATTTCGGCTCACTAATACCTAAGATATCAATGTTTATGCATTCCATTTCATTTTTGACGATTTCCAATTTTCCTAGTTTCATACTTCGTACATTCCAGGTTCTGATTATTAATGGATGTTTGCAGCTGTTTCTTCTCATTTGGAGTCAAGCCACATCAGAAAATGAAGATCCTGAAAGCTTTACTCCATCCACATCATTAATGTTGACTCTACTTTGAGGAGACAGCTCTTCCCCAGTCATCCTTTGAGTGCCTTCCAACCTGGGGACTCATCTTCCAGTACTATATCAGACAATGTTCCGCTTCTATTCATAAGGTGTGTGTCAGTTTGTCGTATTGTGGGGGCTTGCGTGTTGCTGTGATTCAGGAAGCTTTGCCACTGGTATTCAGATACCAACAGGGTCACCCATGGAGGTCAGGTTTCAGGTGTGCTTCCAGACTAAGACAGGCTAGGAAGAAGGACCCAGCAGTCTACTTCTGAAGAGCATTATCCAGTGAAACATCCACCAAGAGCTCCTTGGAAACCAAATGGGGCATTTCTACTCTGTCCTATAGGGTCGTCATGAATCAGAATTGACTTGACGGCAATGGGCTTGGTTCTGGTTTTAAATAATAGTAAGCAACATCCCATTTTCACAAAGGAAAATTTAGCTTCAAGCCAAGATTCTTAAAGTACCTGCCTTAGGCTGAATTCTCTAGAAAAGCAAAGACAGAGAAGCATTTTGTCTTAGCCATCTATTACTGCTATAAAATAAATACCAGAAGTGGATGGCTTTAACAAAGAGAAATTTATTCTCTCATTGTCTAGTAGGTTACAAGTCGAAATTCAGGGTCTCAGCTCCAAGGGAAGTCTTCCTCTCTTTGTCAGCTCTGGAGGAAGGTCCTTGTCATCAATCTTCCCCTGGTTGAGGACCCTCTCAGGCACAGGAACCCCAGGTCCAAAGGACTTGCTCTGCTCCTGGTCCTGCTTTCTTGGTGGTATGACGTCCCCAACTCTGCTTGCTTCCCTTTCCTTTTATCTTTTGAGAGACAAAAGGTGGTGCAGGCCACACCTCAGGCAAAATCCTGGGGTGTGGCCTGAGCAAGGGTGTTATATCCCACCCTAATCCTATTTAACCACAGGCAGAGATTATGATTTTTAATACACAGGAAAATCACACAATGGAGGACAACCATATGTGGCCTAACCAAGTTGACACATATTTTTGGAGGACACAATTCAATCCATTATACGTTTATTTTCTTTCTATCTATCTATCTATCTATCTATCTATCTATCTATCTATCTATCTATCTATCTATCTATCTATCTATCTATCTATCTATCTATCTATCTATCTATCTATCTATCTATCTATCTATCATCTATAGAGAAAGAGGGATTTATCTCAAGAAAATGGTACAGGAAGTTGTAGAGGCTAGCAAGTCCCAAGTTCGTGGGTCAGACTTTAGGGGCTGATGAACACAAAATATGCAGTCAGATGGCAGGCTGCTAGCTCACAGCTGTGAAGGCTGATGAATCTAAGATCAGCCGGTGAAACGGCAGACTGCTGGCTCAAGTCCCAAGGGGAGAAGGTCAGGTGCTGATGAGCTGAATGTAGGATGAGGGCAGAGTAAAAGCCAGACACCTTTGCCAGGAAGTCTACATATGTTGGATCCAGGCCACAACTAAACAAAACTCCCTTTTACCTGATTGTCTACTTACAGCAGATCCCACCATGGCGGTAATCACATTATATCAGATCTCATTATTATACCATCATACACCACTGCCAAAATAGAGTATAACTGCCAAACCACTGAAAATTATGATCCAGCCAAGCTGACATGCGATCTTAATGATCACACTTCCTAGATCTGTTGCTCAGATTTGAGGTCTTCAAGAGGAAATATTTTGTAACAGTAGACTGACTAGTGTCCTGGAATCTTGCTTCTCTTCTCAGCTGGAATTATATCAGAATCATACTTTCTTTAAATGAAGTTCAATAGGATTCACACCTTAAAACTAGGCTCACAGATGGAATGAAGTTGAGGAAAGATGGTAGAATGCTGCAAGGAATAGAAAAAGTCCTCCTGTTGGGATTAATCTTGGGACACAAAACAAAACAAACCCTTTTGAACTAGACTTAATATACCCAAAAGTCAGTTTTCCAAAGTAGTCTTGAGGAAATAAATGATATACTTTATGATTTTTAAGGAAAAAATATTCTTAGTTATAAGAACATTTATTACAACTCTTATAGAGGCCAGCCCCAGAATTTGGATTAAGGCACGCATTTCAGAGGAGAAAATATGCAAAAAACTTCAGGGAAATGTGACATGGGCTCAGTCTAATAGGAACAGTTGGTCCATGTGAAGCACTCATGATAGATAAGCTGAGAATTGGATTTGTGTCAGTTTTGGATGGCATCCAATGACATTGCTCAGTTAAGGGCAATTCAGGACCCTGTTCAAGTCCAAGAATTAAAACCTTCTGTTCATTCTATTCCATTGAGAGGCTGCAGGGGAAGAGTATTCTGGGTAGAGTGAGGGCTATCTGGGAAAATTAGTAAATAAACCAAATCAGAGAGTGCCAAAGAGATTTAATTACAATTTTAACTGTGTTAGGTGGAAGAAGTCCCGGGGGAAGAGATAACTCTTTTGTATTTAAAGAGCCTTCTATGTTCAAAATGAACATGCTGTTTTAAAGGTGGATTGACTAGCACTGATGCAACAAGTTGTTTCAGCTGAAGTAAATTAAATACTTAAATATGTAAGGCCTCTGCAGTGAGGAAGAAACAAGATTATTACAAACAAACCAAAACTCAAACCCACTGCTGTCATGTTGATTCACACCAACAATGACCCTGCAGGACAGGCTAGAGCTGTCCCTTTGGGTTTCCAAGGCAATAAACCTGTAAGGAAGCTGACTGCCACAACTTTCTCACACGAAGCAGATGGTAGGTTCTAACTGCAGACCTTTTTGGATAGCAGCCGAGCACTTTAACCACTGAACCACCAGGGGTCCTATTTTCCAAAATAACAAAGGTAAATATGAAATGTTTTATATTAATACTCAGTACATATTATTAAACTTAACATTTCATAGGGAGTAGCAAGTATGCTGTTTATTAAAGCAGCTCCTTTATATTTCTGACTCTATTAAATATACTTTGCCTTAAACAATGAATTTCAATAGTGATATTAAATTACTTTGAAACAATGCGAATTTGAAAACTTGTTTTTTAAGAATGCTAAATAATATTATAGGAAAACGTCATTTCTAGCAAAGGTTTTGTAACAAAAAAGCATTATATTTATTTTATTTCTGATATTTTAAAAAGATATTTAAAGTAAAATTGTTCATGAAATAAGTTTATAATCACTGAGGAATCCAAGAGGCATTTACATAAAAAAGTACTTTCACTTCAAAGAATTTACAAGCTAATATAAAATTTTAAGTTCATATTGTTTCTCAAGTTAATTTCAGAGATTATGTTTTCAATTTTTATCAAAAATACAAGCATAGCTGAGGTTTAGCTAGATTGGGGACATTGACGATGACTAATATCTATCTGAATCAGAATATTGTTGACCAAAAGCAAACTCATTGCCCTCCAGTGGATTCCAACTCATAACTACCGTACAGGATAGAGTAGAACTGCCTCAAAGGGTTTCCAAGTCTGTAAGTCCTTATCAAAGCCACCTGTCATGTCTTCCTCCCACAGAGTGGCTGATGGGTTTGATCCACTGACCTTTTGGTTAGCATCTATGCACTCAACCACTGTACCCACCAAGACTCCTTCAGAATATTATTGCACATCCTTTAATCATTTGGATTTTTTCCAGGGAATGGATGCTTAGATTTGAAATAAAAGTGTGATAACATTAAGTTTTATATATCTAAAGGTAATAAGAACTTAGACATTTTAAAGAAAGAAGAATAATATAGTTTTGGGAGAACACACAGGGTAAATCTCTGCTCTTTCTACCCTGTTCTCTGGAGAAAAACATAGACAAAACTTTCGTATTTAGTGTTATACCTAGATAATTTTTATCATCAAAAAGATTGTTTATATAATTAGAAATGCTATTTCACTTAGCATTTGAAGTCATTTTATTCAATTAAAACAATTTACCTTTTTTTTATTAAATGCTGTAATTCCTAAAATCGCACATAAAGATTTAGCTCTTTTGTCCTCTTGTGGGTCTTAATTCTTCTCACCCTCTTAAAAGTGATGTTTTCATTTTAATAATGTCTATTCCTTTAATTTTTTTTTTATTTTTTTATTGCTTTATTTCAGTTCAGAACCAAATCCTGAGTACCACATTAGGTGAACACCCATTTTCTGGGATCTATATTGAATTCAAGTAGGAATATAGTCACTGCCTTTACCTCTCAGATTATTTAGTATCAATAAAAGAAAATGCATACAAGGAATATCACCCTAAGTGCAATTCCAAGTGCTTAGCAATGATGGGTAATATAGGTGTTACAGCCCACAAAGTAGAGACAATCATAGAAACACAAACGTTAGCAGAAAATTCATGGAGAAATTGCAACTTGAGATTTGAATATTTTTTGGAGTTTTGTTACACTTTGGTAATTGAATTTAAGATCTTACTTCATTCCCATGATAATCCTGTGATGCAAAGAAAAATAAATAATTTTTCGTTTCGAATAGCATACTGTGCAAAATTCAGAAGAGTAATTTAAAATAATAGATGGGTGATAATAAAGTAGCTGTTAATAACGATATAATAATAATAAATAACAAAAATGATAGTCTTATAAATACCAGAACTGCTTCAAGTCATTTTATTTATATTAAATTATTTAATTCATATAGCAAAACTATATGTTGGTATAGTTGCTAAAAATGTTACAGCTGAGCAAATTGTGTAAGTGGAAAGATTAATTAACCTGGGTGAAGTTCTCACACAGCTAGATGTTGTTGAGCTTAATTCAATTCTAGTTCATCTGGGAAATACTGTTCTTTAACCATGATCACGGGGCACTAGTGACACAATGGTTAAGCCCTCAGCTGTTAACCAAAAGGCCAGTGGTTCAAACCAACCAGGTGCTCCTTGGAAAGAAGATCTGTCTGTTGACTTCCCTAAAGATATAGAGTCGAGGAAACCCTGTGGGGCAGTTCTACTCTGCCCTATAGGGTCGCTGTGACTTGGAATTGACTCCTCGGCAACATTTTTTTTTGTTTGTTTGTTTTGTTTTTTTTAACTGTGGCACCATACTTCTGCTCTGCTTGGTAGGCAAGGTACAAATCAATTAGGTTGGAAAGATGAATAGCAGGGTGAGGCAAGAGGCACCTTGTGTCTTTCAAAATTTAAGAAGGCACTCACTTTCAGGATTGTGCAAGTGCAAGGATGGCCCTGGACCTATCCTTAAATTTTACACATTATTAGTTTCAGTGATTAGTCCTTTTCCTGACCCTGATAAAAGGGAATGGTTAGAAAAATAATTCCAGCAAAGGATCTCAGAACCACTTCATCAAATACCTATTTTACTGGGCAATCTGTTAAATCCTAGGGCTACAGGCTTAATGAACATAAAATCATAATCATAGCTATAGAACCATAACTAAAGTGTAAACAGCTTAAAATCAGTAGGTAAATGATAGATTTTACCAATATTATCTCATTTATATCTCACAAACAAATACATGCTAGAAACCTTAAATAATTGCTTAATATCACAAAGATAATAAATCATGGAGATAAGAGTCAAACTCAAGTCCATTAAAGAAAAAAAAAAAAGACACTGATGTGCAGTCACAAAACCTGTGTGCAATTGGCCGAATTGTCCACATGTAGTGAGTCTCAATGTCCTCAATCTAAAGAAAGGTCAGTCTAGAAACAGTTATCTGAAGTGGTAACTTTTGAGTAACAACAAAAATAATGGTGGGTGAACACAATACAATGAGTACAACATAAAAGCCAGTATTTTTCCTCCTCCTTTCCCACACACATACACACAGGTAACGAATACCTTCCATTCTACCCGTTTTTCCAGAATGACTACGTTTATTGTTTGTATCTGAATCAACGTTCCCAGGCTAATTTCACTGAATAAAATCCTCCTTTTCTACAAACTTAATATCCTACAAAAAGATATTTGTTTTATTCCTCTATGCAAAATGAAATAGTCCCTCAATTTTCTTTTTAATCTAATATGACCTGTGTAATAGAAAGCTATATGCTTAAAATTCTCAAGTGATGGGAGAACGAAGCATTGAAATACGCAGTTGAAAAAATATGTTAGAAGAGAGTTTATGATTTAGTGTTTGGGAAGCTTGACTGAGAAAACGCACAGAGAAATACAATAGATTGTCAAGACGTGTAATTAATGTAAAGTGAGATTAGATGGCAAAGCTCAGGGTCATCTCCAGAAGTTGTCAGCTGCTCCAGTGCCTGTGCTGAGTGAGATATAGCTTGATCTATCCTGGGCTGTGCTCTGAAAGTATAAGGAAATGATCTTAATTTTTTCTTTTTTTTTTTTGAGGAGACTGTTCATTGTGATTTAATAGGAAGGGAAGGGGCATACGTAACTAGTATCATTCTTAAATGATCATAAAATCCAATCCAATACAATTTGGAGAAGAGGCAAAGAGATACAGGAAGGTAAAGGAAATTTACATATAAATTTTCCTTTTCTATTTTTGATAGATGAATCGTCAAGAAAAATCTCCAGTAGATAATCTAACTGAACTGATGGAATTTGTTCTCTTGGGCTTTGCTGACATGCCCCATCTCCAGTGGTTTCTTTTTGGATTGTTTTTAATCATCTATATTATTATCCTGATGAGCAATGGCACCATATTTTTAATAACAAAAATGGATCCTGCTCTCCAGAACCCTATGTATTTTTTCCTGGCAAATTTTTCCTTCTTGGAAATCTGCTATGTATCAGCTACTCTCCCCAGAATGCTGATGAATCTAGGGACACAGAGAAGAAGAATTTCCCTAGTTGCCTGTGCTACGCAGATGTGCTTTGTCCTTATATTTGCAGGCACAGAGTGTTTGCTCCTGGCAGTGATGGCCTATGACCGTTATGTGGCCATTTGTAACCCTCTGCACTATCCTCTAGTCATGAGCAACAGGGTCTGTATCCTGTTGGTGACTGGGTCCTGGACCTTTGGAATCCCAGTTATGATAGGGCATACCTATCAAATTTTCTCTCTTTCTTTTTGTAGATCTAAACAAATTAACCACTTCTTCTGTGACATTCCCCCAATACTCAAGCTGGCTTGTGGGGACACTTTTGTAAATGAGGCTTTTTCTACATAGTTGCTGTTTTATTTGTAATGGTTCCATTTCTGTTGATACTTGGCTCCTACAGTAAAATTGTCTCTATCATCCTTAAGTTGCCATCAGCCACAAATCGAGCCAAAGCCTTCTCCACCTGCTCATCTCATCTTATGGTTGTTACGTTATTCTTTGGATCAGGCATTATTGCATACTTAAGACCCAACAGCAGACACTCAGAGGAAACTGACAAAGTTCTATCTCTTTTCTACGCTATTCTGACTCCTATGCTTAATCCCATGATATATAGTCTAAGGAACAAGGATGTCATAATGGCACTGAGAAAATTGCTATGTAAATAAGTCACCAGTAAAGAATGAATTAAATGTATAAGAAAGGCTTTCTCACACATTTTTGGTCCAATTTTAATAGATGTAAAGCTTTATCTATACCTTGTCTTTCCTATAGGGTCACTATGAGTTGGAAGGGTTGTTGGTTTTGGTGGGTTGTCTTTCATACTGTGGCAATTATTTCCAAATTAAAAATCACTTGTAATGTTGTCAGGACTTTCTGCTCAAGCTATATAAGTAATATATGTGTCATCTGACAGAAAATTATTCCATCAGTAATTCTAAAATTTCATTGTACGATGTTTTCCCTCAGTAAGAACTTTTGCAGCGGCTGATTTAATCTAGTTATTTGTAATGTATAATCTATTATATCACTTATTGGAAAACAATTAATTCATATCCATGATTGTCCATACAGTTGTGACACACATTTTAAAAACCAGGTTCGTGATATGCATTAATCAAAACTATACAGTGGTCCCTCCACAGCCACTGGGAATTGGTTCCAGGATGCCAATGAATACCAAAATCTGTGGGTGCTCAAGTCTCTCATATAAAGTGCTTAATATTTTCATATAACCTATGCACGACCTCCCGTATGCTTTAAATCACCTCTATATCACTTATAATACCTAATACAATGTGAAGACTGTGTAAATGGTTCTTATACAGTATAGTTTAGGGAATAGTGACAAGATGCAAGGCAAAAAACGTTCAAATAACAAGTGCTAGAGAGACTGAGGATCTGTGAAATGGTGAGAGGCTACAGCAGGGTATGCCTACAAATCACTTCATTTGCTTGGATTCAGTGTGATGCTTGGCACAACAATAAAAATAATATAATCTCTGTGATAAACCTGGAAAGACTTATCTGAAGAAGTAATATTTGAGCTGAGTCCTAAATAGTTAGAAGGAGTAACTGAAGAACATTCTAAGCAGATGAAAAAGCAAAGGACGGCCCTTAAGGTTTACCGATTTTGAAGCCTAAAGAACTGATTGCCTACGGAAGAATGTCTGAACGGATGAGGTCAGAAATATACAGCAGTTTTCATTTTCTGGAAGGAAATTTGAATTACTCCAAGTACAACGGGAATCCATGAAAGTGTTTAAGATTTTTGAAGGAGAACACTTTAGCAGTTCAAATCCACCAGCTACTCCTTGGAAACTCTATGGGGCAGTTCTACTCTGTCCTATAGGGTAGTTATGAATTTGAATCAAAAGAGCAAGGAGTTTGTTTTTTGTTTGTGTATTTTTTATGGAGAGCACTTAAATAATTTAAAATTCAAACACCTCAGAAAAATATTGCAGAGGGTGATGGATGTGGTAATGAATTTTTCAAGTATTTAAATCACTTAAAATTGTAATCCCAGCCTTAAAACATGAATCATATGAGATGAGAAGCATATTAAGCAGCAATCTACCGCATTGTATGATGGTATTTGATTATATATATAGAGAGAGAGAGAGCCGTCCCTTGGTATCTACAGTAGATTGGTTCCAGGACACACCCAGAGACAAAATGACATAGTATTTGAATATAATATACACACATTCTCCCATATACTTTAAATCATCTGTAGATAATACCTAATACAAAGTAAAAGCTATGTAAATAGTTATTATACACTAGTGTATTGTTTAGGGAATAATGGCAAGATGCAGTGTGAAAAATGCTCAAACAACAAGTAGGGGAGAGAGACTGAGGATCTGTGAAATAGTGGGAGGCTACATAAAAGTATGCTTACAAATTGTTTCATTTAGCATGGATTCAGCATGGTGCTACACTTGTGGCAAATTCAAGTTTTCTTTTTCAGAAATCTCTTTTTTTCCTCTAAATATTTTCAATCTGCAGCTGGTTGAATCTGTGAATTCAGAACCCACAGCTATGGAAGGCCAAATGTATATACACACACATGCACAGACACACACTCATATATGTATAAATAATTTATGATATATGATACGTAATATACATACTATATATTATTAATTATAAATGATATTTGATTATATATCTATGTGTACGTGTGTGTGTGTGTGGTCTCTATGAGTCAGAATTGGCATGATGACTGTTGCTTTGGTATTAGAATATAATATATATATTTATTTATATATATATAAAGTGTTAATGTTCTCACATTATTTTATAGATGAAAAATCAGATACTCAAAGAATCTTATTTCATAATCTCCTGTAAGCCATTAATCCCATATTATATACAAGGATTTTAAAGAAAATTAGAGAAATAATTTATTTCACTTCTAATTTAAAAATACCCAATTGTTTTATAACACATTAAGGACAAAAATCTAACTCCTCACAAAATGTAGAAAGTGTCCAACTCTCAGGCTTCATGTTTTTGTATTAAAATATATATAACAGGAGGGGTGGAACAAGATGGTGAAGTGAGAGGATGCTCCCATTTACTTCTCCAGCAACTAAAACACTGAGCAATGAATAAATACAAGCACATACTGAGAACTCAGAACCCAGGACAGCAGCTGATGTGTTGGAGAGTTGAGGTGAGTCCATGAGCAAAAGAGAGAGAGAGATCAGGGATGGCACAGAAGCTGGGAGAACATACTTGCTACCATAGGGGGCACCTAATCATTGCAGTCATTTTGAGAAAGGACTGGGCAACACCCCAAACAGGGAACACAGAAAGGGAGCTAATCTTAGGAAGATGTAGCTAGATTTTCTAAGGCAACACAAACTGGCTATAGGAGTTCTTGGGCCATGCAATTGGGAGGCTGTGAAAGGAGACTGTGGCACTGCAAGAGAGTGCTGTTAAATCTCACTGAGGTCTGAGACAAATGGGCACTGGTACCAGGAGGAACTGAACGAGCAGCAGGACAAGGGAAACACTTCCGACTGACAGGCAACGCAGAGGGAAACAGTTGGTTCCCTGCCCACAGTGGGACATTGTGGGAGCATCTGTGCAGAACATCCATGAGAGAAAGACATAAACAGCCCTCAACTTTGTCACTGGAAAGTCGAGGCCCACTATTTACATCAGGGTCTGCAAACAGATGGCACTTCCTCTCCCATGCATGCCTAATGAATACCAAAAACAATGATTCAGAATTCCTGAATAGGCACTGAAAAAAATGTAAGGATGAGTACCCTGTAGTGGCTTTGAGGAGAAGACTCTAAGTTCACTGCTGCTGGATTGATTTGGACTCATAGTGACTCTGTGGGGTGAAGTGAAGCAGCCCTAAGTTGTTTCCAGTGCTGTGAGTCCTTATGGAGGCAGAATTCTTCATCTTTCTTCCCTGAAGCCACTTGTGGGTGGAGATGCCAGACTTTTGACTGTCAGCTGTGTGCATGGCCACTGCAACAACAGGGTGCCCAATCAGAAAACTTTATTACAAAAACCAGAATTTAACTTAAAAATAATAATAATAATAAAAGCCTCAAGTTAAACAGAAATAGTAAAACACAAAAATTCACATGATAAGAAGAACCATTCAAGCAAAACATGAAGAAGAGGAAATTCCTCCTGTGGAGGTCAAACTAAAGCAAAAAATTAGTAATGTTCAGACTGTGGTGCTAAATATGCTTAAAGAGATAAAAGCACACAGAATACAAACTAGCAGAGTTCAGAAAAAAATAGAGGAACAAAATAAGATTCAACAATGAAATTGAAAATATAGAAAAATGAAACAAAACAAATAGAACTATTCAAATCAAAAAATAAAGCAAGAGAAACACTTAACAATGGAATTGAACAGACAGACGATAGAATAAAGTAGAAGACAAAATAACTGAACTTACCAAGCCGGAAGAGAAACAAAAGAAAAGAATGAAGAAAAGCAAACAAATCCCAAAAAGAAATATGGGATTCAATTAAGAAATCTGAAACTAGAATTATTGGTATCCCAGAGCTCCACAAAAACAATAAAAACTTAGAAATGATTTTACAAGATATAATCAGAGTTTCTGAAACCTGAACAGAGAATCAAGCCTGATACTATAGGAAGCTACACAAATCCTAATCAGAAGAGACACAAAAAGATCAAGTCCAAGCCATAACCTAATCAAATTCAGGTTCAATGTTGTTTTGGGTACAAACCTACAGGTTGGTTGTTTAAACCCACCTCGCAACACAGAAGAAATATGTGGGATATACTTCTGTTAAGAGAATAGTCAAGAAAACCCTATAAAGAAATTCTACTCTGTGACGGATGGGGTGTCCATGATTCAGAATCGATTTCACATCAATGTTTTTTTGTTTTATTTAGTCTTCTAATCAATAAAACATGCACGCATATGAAATTATCCAATAAATCTATATGCAACATTGTTTGTAATTGTAAAAGATTGCAAGCCAATTAAATGTGATTCATTAGGTTGTTTGTCTTTCTTGATGTTATGAGTTCTCATTATAATATTCTCATCAGAAATTTTTATCTTCCACAGCTACAGGATGTGTCTTAATATAATTTTTGAAAAATGTATCCAGAGGTGGGACCAAGACGGTGGAGTAGTCAGATGCTTCTGGTGTTCCCTCTTACGATAAAGACCCGAAAAAAAAAAAAAAAAAAGTGAATCCATTACATATACAATAAGCTAGGAACCCTGAACCTCAAACGCAAAGTTAGGAAATTTGACTGAGCAGCTGGGAGAGGGAGAGACAGTTCAGAAGCAATGAGGAGTTGCCGGTCCTGACTTGGCAGGAACCAGCGCCCCTCAGCCCCGATCCCCAATGTGACCACAGCGGGGCTGGCAGTAGCATTAGGAAGATGCAGTTACTTCAGTGAAGGAAGACTAGTGTATGGCTCAGGCTCAATCCCCTGGTGCAAAGACATGGGGGAAGGTGGTAGCATTTGGGGTGCAGCTTCCATAATCACAGAGAGCCAGCGGCACAGAATCTACTCATGTCTCCAGAATCATCAAGAAATAGTGCTCTCGGCATAAGTGATTGTCTCTAACTTACTGTGCAGATCTAAGAGTTCCCCTTGTGAAAGAGTTCTCTCTCATTTAACTGACCCCTCTGCCCCCTCCCCCAAGCAGGCTTCAGTGACAGTCGATTTCCTTGGGCCTGAGATAGGTTCTGCTGCACACACTCAGACATTCTCCCAGGCTTGAAGAAGGAACAAATTAACGAATGGGGAAAAAAAGCATCTGCTGGCTCCCCTAAACTGGGAACTTAGGGCAGAAGTGGCTCCTGTCCAGGCACAAGCGGTCCACAGATTTTGAATGCCTTTCACCCCTGCATGTACCCGTGTGGCCCCATTAAAGAGCTAGGCCCTTGTTGTTACATCATAAGGGCATATGTGCCCCAGGTCTGGCTTTAACTGTTTCGGATCTGTGGTGGAGAGGCAGGTTTTTGACGTTTGGCACTGCTCTGCCTATTAAGCAGGTTCCTCACCTACTCAAATCAGGGACCTGAGAACTGGTGGCTCCACCCAGGCCCTTTAGCCACCCTTGACAGCACTCCAAGGATAAGTAGTGCCTCCAAGTCCATACAGTTAAAAGCATTAGGTGCCTATGGTACGGCTGCTGAGTCCACCCACCTGTGCACTCTACAGAATAGGGATATGCCTTCCTCCCAGACACTGGGGAGAAGGTTGTCAGCCCACTGCCTGATCAGGGTGTGACCCCCTGCAGCAACCAGAAACCTGTGCCTATACCAATCACCACTCCTACTCTAAGACAGTAGGTGAGAGCCTGCACCACACACTTAGTGACTGACTACCTGGATACCTGAGTTGAATCCATACAAGAAAAGTGAAGGGAGTCCTAAGCTCATATACCTGGTAACAGCTCTACTCAACTGGTGACAGGACATTAGAGCTTCAAAGGCTTCAATAATAATAAAGTTAACCCACTTGAGCAGCCTATTTGGGTATATCAAAACAAAACAAAGCAAGAAGCTAGGACACAGTAAGCAAACATAAAATAAATAAATACAATGATATATAGATGGCTCAGAGACAACAGTTGATATCAAATTCCATTAAGAAGAACACCAAGATCGCTTCAACAAACTCCCAAAACAAAGGATCAGGGAACCTTTCGGATGAAGATATATTCCTGGAATTACCAGAGGTAGGATACAAAAGATTAATATACAGATCTCTTCAAGAGATCCGGAAGGAGATCAGACAAAATGCAGAACAAGCCAAAGAACACACAGATAAAGCAGTTAAGGAAATTAAGAAGGATTAATTCACTAAGAGATTATAATCAAACTTGCCAAAACCAAAAATAAAGAGATTACTTTAAGAGCAGCTAAGGATAAATAAAAAGTCACCTACAAAGGAGAGTCACTAAGACAAAGCTCAGGCTACTCAGCAGAAACCATGAAGGCAAGAAGAAAATGGGATGACATATATAAAGCCATGGAGGAAAAAAAAAAAATTGCCAGCCAAGAATCTTATATCCAGGAAAACTGTCTCTCAAATATGAAGGCAAAATTAGGACATTTCCACATAAACAAAGTTTAAGGTAATTTGCAAAAACCAAACAAAAACTACAAGAAATAATAAAGGTTTTTTCTGGTTAGAAAATCAATAACATCAGATAAGAACCCAAAACTAGAACACAGGACCAGGAAACCAGATATCAACCCAGATAGAGAAACCACACACAAAAAAATCAAGATTAAAAACAAAACAAAAACACTCAAAATGGGGAACAGAGATATCATTCTGTAAAAGATGACAACATTAAATCAGTGGGAGACTAAAAGATATATTCATAGATCCTTCATAAGGAGAGGAAGCCAAGTTTATATAGAGAGATACAAGTTTGATTTAAACTTAGGAAAAAAAAAAAAAAGATAGGAGGAAATAAGAAGGTAACCACAAAGGAGACTAACAAACCAATACATCAAAAAAAAAAAAAAACTAGAAAAACATAAAGGCTCAGGAAAAACAAAATCAAGAATGGAAAAGAGGAAAATATGATTTATAAAGAAAAAGTACTCAGCACAAAAAAATTAATTGGAAAAAAGAGACTGTCAACAACACACCAAAAAAAGACACCAAAATGACAGCACAAAACTCATATCTATCCATAATTATGCTGAATGTAAATGGACTAAATGCACCAATAAATAGACAGAGAGTTATAGAATGGATAAAAAATCATAATCCTTCAATATATGCTGCCTACAAAAGACAAACCTTAGACTAAAAAACACAACATAAAACTTAAAGGATGGAAAAAATATATCAAGCAAACAACAATCAAAAAAGAGCAGGAGTAGAAATACTAATTTCTGACAAAATAGATTTTAAAGTGGAATTCACCACAAAAGATAAGGAAGGACACAATGTAATGATTAGAGGGGCAATATATCAAGAGGATATTAACATATTAAATATTTACACACTCAATGACAGGGCTCCAAGATATATAAAACAAACACTAACAGCATTGAAAAGTGAGATAGTTGGCTCCCTCCACAATAATGGTAGGAGAATTCAATACACCAATTTCAGTGATGGACAGAACATCCAGAAAGAAGCTGAATAAAGACAAGGAAGATCTAAATGCCACAGTCAATGAACTTGATCTCATAGACATATAGAAAACACTTCACCCAACAGCCACCAAGTGTATTTTCTTTTCCAGTGCATATAGAGCATTCTCTAGAATAGACCCCATGAAGAAAGCCTTAACAGAACCCTAAGTGTTGAAATCTTACAAATCATTTTCTCTGAACATAAAGACATAAAACGAACAATCAATGACAGAAAAAAAAAACAAGGAGAAAAATCAAACACATGGAAACTGACCAATAACTTGCTCAGAAATAACTGGATTATAGAAGAAATTAAGGACAGAATAATGACATTCATAGAATCACATGAGAATGGAAACACTTCTTACCAGAATCTTGGAGACACAGCTAAAGCTGTGCTCAGAGGTCAATTTATAGAAATAAATAAATGTACACATCCAAAAAGAAGAAAGGACCAAAATCAAAGAATTATCCCTACAACCTGAAGAAATAGAAAGACAGTAAAAAGAGAAACCCTCAGGCACCAGAAGAAAGCAAATAATAAAAATTGGACCAGAATTAAATGAAATAGAGGACAGAAAAACCATTCAAAGAGTTTAAAAGACCAAAAGCTGGTTCTTTGAAAAAATTAACAAAATCAATACATCATTTGCCAGACTGATAAAAGAAAAACAAGAAAGGAGGAAAATAATATGATTAAGAAATGAGACTGGTGATATTACAACATAACCAACTGAAATTAAAAGAATTACATCAGATTACTATGAAAAATTGTACTCTAACAAATTTGAAAACCTGGAAGAAATAGACAAATTTCTAGAAACACATGACCTACCTAAATTAAAAAATACAGAGGTAGAACAACTAATTAAACCCATAACAAAAGAATAGATTGAAAGGTAATTAGCAAACTCCCAACGAAAAAAGCCCTGACCCTGACAGCTTCACTGGAGATTCTACCAAACTTTCAGAAAAGAGTTAACACCACTAATATCAAAGGTATTTCAGAGTATAGAAAAAGATGGAATACTCCCAAACTCATTCTATGAAGCCAGCATTTTCATGATACCAAAACCAGGAAAACAGCACAAAAAAAAGAAATTTACACACCTCATGAACTGAGATGTGAAAATCCTCAACAAAATTCTAGCTAATAGAATTCAACAACATATCAAAAAATAATTCACCATGACCAAGTGGGATTCATACCAGTTATGCAGGGATGGTTCAATATTAGGAAAACAATTAACGTAATCCATCATGTAAATAAAACAAAAGACAAGAATCACATGATTTTATCAATTGATGCGGAAAAGGCATTTGACCAATTTTCCACACCCATTCATGGTAAAAATTCAGCAAAATAGGAATAAGAGAAAAATTCCTCAACATAATAAAGGGCATTTATACAAAGCCAACAGCCAACATCATCCTAAGTGGAGAGAGCCTGAAAGCATTCCCCTTTAGATCAGGAACCAGACAAGGATGCCCTTTATCACCACTCTTATTCAACATTGTGCTGGAGGTCCTAGCCAGAGCAATTAGGTTAGATAAAGAAATAAAGGGCATCCAGATTGGCGAAGAAGAAGTCAAAGTATCTCTATTTGTAGATGACATAATCTTACACACAGAAGGAATCCTCAAGTAAACTACTAAAACTAATAGAAGAGTTCAGCAGAGCATCGGCATACAGGATAAACATAAAAAATCATTTGGATTTGTCAACGCCAACAAAAAGAACATCAAAGAGGAACTCAAATCACACCATTTACAGTAGCCTCCAAGAAGATAAAATACTTAGGAATAAATCTTACCAGAGATGTAAAAGACTTATACAAAGAAAACTACAATACACTTCTGCAAGAATCCAAAAGAGACCTACATAAGTAGAAAAACATACCTTGCTCATGGATAAGAAGACTTAACATTATAAAAATGTCTATTCTACCAAAAGCGATCTATACATTTAATGCAATTCCAATCCAAATTCCAACAACATTCTTTAATGAGATGGAGAAACCAATCAGCAACTTCATATGGAAGGGAAAGAGGCCCTGGATAAGTAAAGCATTACTGAAAATGAAGAACAAAGTAGGAGGCTTCACACTACCTGATCTTAGAGCATATTATGCCACCACAGTAGTCAAAACAGCCTGGTACTGGTACAACAACAGATACACAGACCAACAGAACAGAATTGAGAATCCAGACATGAATCAATCCACATATGAGCAGCTGATAATTGACAAAGTCCCAAAATCAGTTAAATGGGGGAAAAGACACTTTCTTTAATAAATGGCACTGGAATAACTGGATAACCGTGTGCAAAAAAATGAAACAAGGCCCATACCTCATACCATGCACAAAAACTAACTCAAAATGGATCAAAGACCTAAGTATAAAATTTAAAACAATAAAGATCATGGAAGAAAAAATAGGGACAATACCAGGAGCCCTAATACATGGCATAAACAGTGTATAAAACATAACTATGCAGAAGAGAAATTAGATAACTGGGAGCTCCTGAAAATCAAACACCTATGCTCATCCAAAGACTTCACCAAAAGAGTTAAAAGGTTACCTACAGACTGGGAAAAAGGTTTTAGCTATGATATTTCTGATGAGCATCTGATCTCTAAAATCTACATGATACTGCAAAAACTCAACTACAAAAAGACAAACAACCAATTAAAAAATGGACAAAGGATATGAATAGGCACTTCACTAAAGGAAACATTTGGGTAGCTGTCAGATTCGTGAGGAAATGCTCACAGTCATTAGCCATTAGAAAAATGCAAATAAAAACTACAATGAGATACCATCTCATCCCAACAAGGCTGGCATTAATTCAAAAAATATAAAATAATAAATTTTGGAGAGGTTGTGGAGAGATTGGAACACTCATACACTGCTTATGGGAATGTCAAATTGTACAACCACTTTGGAAATTGATTTGACATTTCCTTAAAAAGCTAGAAATAGAACTACCATATGATCCAGCAATTCCACTCTTTGGAATGTATCCTAGAGTAATAAGAGCCTTGACACAATCGGATATATGCACACCCATGTTCATTGCAGCACTGTTTACAACAGAAAAAAAGACGTAAGCAACCAAGGTGCCCATCAATGGATGGATGGACAAAGAAATTATGATATATTCACATAATGAAATACTATACAACAATTAAGAACAATGATGAATCCATGAAACATTTCATAACATGGAGGAATTTGGAAGGCATTAGTCTGAGTGAAATGAGTCAGTTGCAAAAGGACAAATATTGTATGTCACCACTATTATATTTTAGGAAAAGTTTAAACAGAGAAGAAAATATTCTTTGATGGTTATGAGAGTGGGGCGGGAGGGAGAGGGGTATCCGCTAATTAGATAGTAGACATGAACCGTTTTAGGTGAAGGGAAAGACAATACACAGTACAGGAGAGGTCAGCACAACTGGACAAAACCAAAAGCAAAGAAGTTTCCTGAATAAAATGAGTGCTTCAAAGGCCAGAGTAGCAGGGGTGGGGGTTTGGGGACCATGGTTTCTGGAGACATCTAGGTCAACTGGCATAATAAAATGTATTAAGAAAACCTTCTGCATCCCACATTGGAGAGAGGCATCTGGGATTTAAATGCTAAAAGTGGCCATCTAAGATGCATCAATTGGTCTCAACCCAACTGGAGGAAAGGAAAATGAAAAACACCAAAGGCATATGGTAAAGATGAGCCCAAGAGGCAGTAAGGAACACACACCAGAGACTACATTAGCCTGAGATCAGAAGAACTAGATGGTACCCAGCTACCACTGATGACTGCCCTGACAGGGAACACAACAGAGGCTTCCGATGGAGCAGGAGAACAGTGGGATGCTGATCTTAAATTCTCGTAAAAAAGACCAGACTTAATGGTCTGACTGGACCCTTTGGTAGCCCAAGATTGGAACCATTCCTAAAACCAACTCTTTCGACAGGAATTGGACTGGACTATATATAAGAAAGAAAATGATACTGGTGAGGAGTGAGCGTCTTGGCTCGAGGAGACACATGAGACTATGTGGCTAACTCCTGTCTGGAGGTGACACAAGAAGACGGCGGGGGACAGGGGCTGGTTGAATGGACACGGGGAATATAAGGTAGACAGGAGAAACGGGCTGTCTCATTAGGGAGAGAGTAGCTAGGAGTACATAGCAAGGTGTGTATAACTTTTTGTATGAGAAACTGACTTGATTTGTAATCTTTTACTTAAAGCACAATAAATTAGAAAAGAAAATGTTCTATGTCTTACGTTCGTGAGTGGTGCCTGGGGTCTTAAAAGCTTGTGAGTGGCTGTCTAATATACATTATCGATCCCAACCCTTTTGAAGCAAAGGATAATGAAGAAAACTTTGTTTTAAACGTTGGAAACTATGTGATCTGGTTTTAAGTCTACTCACTCATAAACATTTTGGTTTATTTCTTCAAATTGTTTTTTTATGACTAAATTAAGATTTAGAATGCTATTTATCAAAGGAAATTTAAGAGTGAAATGTAAAGCTAATGAATGGAACAACAGTTTTAGGATATATAACTGTCAAAGAGATTATATCCCGAATATAAAAGAAAATGTCAATAAATAATCATAAAGACAAATAATTCAAAAGAAAATTGATCAATTGATACCTGAAGACAAAAGAGAAAAAACCATAAACATATTAAAATGTGACCTACTTCAATCATAATAAGTATTCATATTGAAACTACAATGACATATTTAATGAAGATGCAATGACATTTTACCAAGCTACTGGGTAAAAATCAAAAAGAATGATAATATTGAGTGCTGGTCAGGAAGTAAAACATCACATTGGTACTTTCAAACGCTGCTATCACAAGTATAAAATGATACATCCAATCCGAAAGCTTATTTGAGAGTGAAATAAATTATTGCTACTTCTAGGTAGAAGCCCCCTTCTAATGAGTTCTTATGTGCAAAAGCAACAGTGCCCATGTCCCAAAATGGGAACATCCCAAATGTCCACCATAGTAGAATGAATTTTTAAAAACCCTGAATGTTTATAGCTGAAATAATAGGAACAAAATTGAACAAACTCTAAGTATATGCAATAAGAAATGATTTTTAAAATACAGTGTTCACTGACAAAATTAAAATATATAGAACACACTCTGCATGACTTGTTTTACATAAAGCTTGCAAAGAGAGAATATTAATTTGTATTTTTTCATACGCATAGTTACATAGAGAAAATACATAGGAGAGGAAGTGAATGATTATAATGGAAGTCAAATTTGTGGTTATTGCTGGAATGGGGGGTGCTGTTACCAGGACATGGTTGGTAATTGACTTCTACAGTGCTGGTGATGTTCTATGAACAAATTTACTCTGAAATTGCCTGAGTGCCTTTTAAAAATTAATTTGCAATATTCATTTTTTTAGTAATATTTTATCAAGTTTTTATGAAAATTTTACCCAGCAAGTTACGTTCCTATTTGAGAATTTCTGCAAAAATCATTCAGTGACATTAGTTACATTTATCACAATAACATGTCAACATTCCCTTTAATTGTGTTCTGTTTATTCCATTTCCAGTACTCTAATTTCTCCGCCACCACATGTCTACCAGTTTGTCACACTGGGGGGCTTGCGTGTTGCTGCGATGCTGGAAACTATGTCACTAGTATTCAAATACCAGCAGGGTCAGCCATGGCAGACAGGTTTCAGCTGAACTTCCAGACTAAGACAGACTTGGAAGGACAGGGCTGTTAACTTCTAAAAAGATTTACCCAGTGAAAACCTTATGAATAGGAGCAGAGCATTGTTTGATGTAGTGCCAGGAGATGAGCTCCTCAGGTTGGAAGGCACTCAAAAGAGCTGCCTCTTCAAAATACAATAGACCTTAATGAAGTGAATGGAGTCAAGCTTTCAGAACCTTCATTTGCTGCTGTGGCATGACTCAAATTGAGAAGAAAGAGCTGCAAACATCCATTAATAATCAGAACATGAGAATGTATGAAGTATGAATCTAGAAAAAAATGGAAGTCATTAAAAATGAAAGAGAACAAATACACATTGATATCCTAGGCATTAGTGAGCTGAAATGGACTGGTATTAGCCATTTTGAATCACACAATCATTTGGCCTACTATGCCGGGAATCATAGCTAGAAGAGGAATGACATTGCATTCATCATCAAAAAGAACATTTCAAGATCTATCCTGAAGTACAATGCTGTCAGTGATAGGTTAATATCCATACACCTACAAGGAAGACCAGTTAATACGGCTCTTATTCATACTTACGCACCAGCCACTAAGGCCAAAGATGAAGAAATTGAAGATTTTCACCAACTTCTACAGTCTGAAATTGATTGAACATACAATCAGGATACATTGATAATTACTGGAGATTGGAATGCAAAAGTTGGAAACAAAGAAAAGAATAGATAGTTTAAAATATGGCCTTGGTGATAGAATTGATGCCAGAGATCACATGATAGAATTTTGGAAGACCAACAACTTCTTTGAAAATAACTTTCTTTGCCAACATAAATGGCGATTACATACATGGACCCTACCAGATGGAATACACAAGAATCAAATCCACTACAACTGTGGGAAGAGACAAGGGAAAAGCTCAATATCTTCAGTCAGAACAAGGCCAGGGGCTGACTGTCAAACAGATCATCAATTGCTCATATACAAGTTCAAGTTGAAACAGAAGAAAATTAGAACAAGTCCACGAGAGCCAGGTACGACCTTGAGTATACCCCACCCGAATTTAGAGACCATCTCAAAAATAGATTTGACATGCTGAATACTAATGACGAAAGACCAGATGAGTTGTGGAGTGACATCAAGGACACCATACATGAAGAAAGCAAGAGGTCATTAGAAAGACAGGAAAGAAAGAAAAGACCAGAATGGATGTCCAAAGAGACTGAAACTTGCTCTTGAACATGGAGAAGCTAAAGTGAAAGGAAAAAAATGATGAAGTAAAAGAGTAGAACAGAAGATTTTGAAGAGCAGCTGAAGAAGACAAAGTAAAGTATTATAATGACATGTGCCAAGACCTGGAGCTGGAAAACCAAAAGGGAAGAACATGCTCAGCATTTCTCAAGCTGAAAGAACTGAAGAAAAAATTCAAGCCTCAATTTTTGATATTGAAGGATTCTATGGGTAAAATATTAAACAATTCAGGAAGCATCAAAAGAAGATGGAAGGAATACACAGATTCACTATACCAAAAAGGATTGGTCAACATCCAAACATTTCAGGAGGTACCATATGAGCAGGAACCAATGGTACTGAAGGAAGAAGTCCAAACTGCACTGAAGGCATTGTCTACAAACAATTGATGGAATACACATTGAGATGTTTCAACAAAAGGATGCAACACTGGAAGTACTCATTAATCTATACCATGGAAGTTGGAAGACAGCTACCTGGCCAACCAAGTGGGAGAGATCTATATTTATGCCTATTCCCCAGAAAAGTGATCCCACCTAATGCAGAAATTATCAAACAATACATTAATATCACACACAAGTAAGATTTTGCTGAAGATCATTCAAAAGCTGCTGCAGCAGTATATTGACAAGGAACTGCCAGAAATTCAGGCTGGATTCAGAAGAGCACATGGAACCAGGTATATCATTATTGATATCAGATGCATCCTGGCTGAAAGCAGAGAATACCATGGATACTGTATGATTTAAAGTCAGAGGGGTATGTGTCAGGGTTGTATCCTTTCACCATATTACTCAATCTGTACGCTGAGCAAATAATCTGAGAAGATGGACTTTATGAAGAGAAAGGGGCATAGGATTGGAGGAAGACTCATTAACAACTTACATTATGCAGATGACACAACCTTGCTTGCTGAAAGTGAACAGGACTTGAAGAGCTTAATGATGAAGGTAAAAGTCCACAGTCTTCAGTGTGGATTACACCTGAACATAAAGAAAAGGAAAAATCCTCACAACTTGACCAAGAAATGACATCATAATAAACATAGAAAAGATCGAAGTTGTCAAGGATTTCATTTTACTTGGATCTACAATCAACACCCATGGAAGCAACAGTCAAGAACCAAAGAACTCATTGCATTGGGCAAATTTGTTGAGAAAGACCTCTTTAAAGTGTTAAAAAGCAAAGATGTCACCTTGAAGACTTAGGTGTGCCTGACCCAGGCCATAGTGTTTTCAATCACCTCATATGCCTGCGAAAGCTGGACAATAAATAAGGAAGACCAAAGAAGAATTAATTCCTTTGAATTGTGTTGTCGGTGAAGTATATTGAATATACCATGGACCACCAAATGAATCAAAACTCTGTCTTGGAAGACATACAACCAGAATGTTCCTTAGAGGCAGGGATGGCAAGACTTCCTCTCACATACTTTGGACACGTTATCAGGAGGGATCAGTCCCTGGAGAAAGACAGCATGCTTGGTAAAGTAGAGGGTCAGCAAAAGAGAGGAAGGCCCTCAAAGAGATGGATTGACACAGTGCTTGCAACAATGGGCTCAATCATAACAACGATTGTGATGATTGTGCAGGACTGTGCAGTTTTCATTTTGTTGTACTTAGGTTTTCTATGAGTCGGAACTGACCTGACAGCACCTAAGGACAACAACAACTATGGACAACTGATTTTACATGTAATATATGTAAAAGCCAGAGAGACTGGCAGTAGTGGACAGAGGATTCCCTGAGACTATAACCCAGAGACACTCTTTAAAGGTAGAACTAAGCCTTTCCCCTGAGATCACCTTTAAGTGAAAAAGCAGAGTGGCCCACAAAATATATCGTATTACCTGTATGATCTGTGCTCTACTTAAAAACCATCAGTATGAAACCAAAATGTCAACAATTACTCAAAAGAAAAGAAGATAAGGAGGCAGGGAAACTAGAGTACTAGAAATGGAACAAACAAAACATTAATAAAGAGAATGTTGACACATTGTGATAAATGTAAATGTCACTGAAAAATTTGTGTGGAAATTGTAAAATGGGAACCGAAATTTCTTTGTAAAATTTCACTAGAAAGTCAATAAAATATTAATTAAATACATTGCTAATTACTTTCTAAAAAACTATAGAAACACTCATGTAACTACCAACTGAATTAATAGATGGAACAATACCAAAAATAAATAAATAATAAATAAAAGCAACACTTTGCTGCCTAGTCAATTCCGACTCATAGTGCCCTCTAAGACAGAGCAGAACTGCCCCATAGGATTTACAAGGGGTGGCTGGTGGGTTCAAAATGCTGACATTTTGATTAGTAGCCAAGCTCTGAACCACTCTATCACCAGGGCTCCAGAACGTTACCAGCACTGTACAAGTCAATTACCAACTTTTCCTAATCTCACTGCCTTCGAGTCCCAGCGATAACCACAAGGGTGTCATTTATTATGATCATACACTTACTTTTCTATATATTTTACTATGTAACTATGCCTATAAAAATATAAATTAATATTTACTTTTTGCAAACTTCTTATAAAAGAAGTCATGCAGTGTGTATTCTGTTTTAATTTTGATGAATATTTTATGTTTATGAATTATTCGTATTGTATATATTTACAGTTTGTTCAATTTTATTTCTATTTATTACTACATGGTACAAATATTCAGAGTTTTTAAAAATGCATTCTACTATGTTGGATATTCGGAATGTTTCCATTTTGGGACATGCACACTGTTATTCTGCACATGGGAACTCAATAGAGTGGCGTCTACTCCTAAAACTATCAGGCATTTATTTAGGTCTCAAATTTTTTTTTTTTTTTAACGGGCATATCAATGTATACTTGTAGTAAGAATGTTTGAAATTTCCAATGTGATGGTCTGCTTCCTGACCAGCACTCCTCAGTATTATCATTCTTTATGATATTCACTATTAGCTTGTTGTAGAATATATCACAGTAGTATCAATTTCAGTGTTTATGATTATAGAGGTAAGGCATGTTTTAATATGTTTATGGATTTTCTCTTTTGTAAAGTGCCTTCAGGTGTCATTTCATCAATTTTATTTTGAATTGTCTTTAGTCTTATTTATTGGACATTTTCTTTTACATTAGGGTTATAATCTCTTTGTCAGTTACATATCTTGAAACTATCTTCCCATTCATTGGCTTTACTTTTAACTCCCTAAATGTCCTTTGGTAAATAGCATCCTAAATTTTATTTATTTTTATTAATTTTTAAATTGTACTTTAAATGAAGATTTATAGAACAAACTAGCCCCTCATTAAACAGTTGGTATACAAACTCTTCTATGATATTGGTTAACAACCCTACAACATGGCAACACTCTCCCTTTTTAATTTTGGTTTTATTTTTTTATTACCTAGCTTTCCTGTTCCCTCCTGCCCCTTTTTCCTATTCCTTGTCCCTGGGCTGGTGTGCTCTTTTGGTCTTGTTTTGTTTTATGGGCCCGTCCAATCTTTGGATGCAGATCAAACATCAGGAGTAGCTTCTTTACTGTGCTAAAAGGGTGTCCAGGGGCCATACTCTCCAGTCTATGTCAGGCCAGTAAGTCTGAGTTAGAGTTTTACTGTGAGTTAGAATTTTGTCGTAGATTTTTCTCTAGCTCTGTTGTGATTCCTGACAGAGCAGTGAGTGGTGGTAGCCGGGCACCATCTAGTTGTACTGGACTCAGTCTGGTGGAGGCCCTAGTAGATGTGGCCCATTAGTCCTCTAGACTAATCTTTCCCTTGTATCTTCAGTTTTCATCCTCCCTTGCTAACAAAGGAGTGAGACCAGGGGAGTATCTTAGATGGCCACTCACAGGATATTAAGATCCCAGACACTACTCACCAAAGTAGAATGTAGACATTTTCTTTATAAACTATGTTATGCCAATTGAGCTAGATGTTCCCCAAGACCATGGTCCCCACAGCCCTCAGTCCAACAATTCCATCTCTCAGGGAGTTTGGATGTGTCTGTGGAGCTTCCATGATGATGCCTTGTAGAAGTTGTGCTGGCCTCCCCAGAATTGTGTACTGTATTACCCTTCACCACAGTTACCATTTATCTATTATCTATTTAGTGTCTTTCCATCCTCACCCTTCTCCTCCCTGGTAACCATCAAAGATTGTTTTTTTTTGTGTGTGTAAACCTTTTCATGAGTTATTACAGCACTGGTCTCATACAACATTTGTCCTTCTGTGATTGACTTATTTCACTCAGCATAATGCCCTCCAGCTTCATCCATGTTGTGAGATTCTTCACAGATTCATCATTGTTCTTTATTATTACTTAGTGCTCCATTGTGTGTATGTACCAAAGTTTGTTTATCCACTCACCTGATGATGAGCATCTAGTTTATTTCCATCCTTTTGCTATTGTGAACAATGCTGGAATAAACATGGGTGTTCATATGTCTATTGATGTGACTGATGACTCTTGTTTCTCTAGGATATATTCCCGGGAGTGGGATTGCTGGATCAAATGGTATTTCTATTTCAAGCTTTCTAAGGAAGAGCCATATGGTTGCATCATTTTGCATTTGCATCAGCAGTGCATCAGAGTTGTGATCTCCCTGCAGCCTCTCCAACATATATTATTTTCTGTTTTTTTGATTCCTGCCGGTAATGCCGGGGTAAGATGGTATTTCATTGTGGGGTTTTGATTTGCATTTCTCTAATGGCTAGTGATTGCGAGCATTTCCTCAATTGTCGTTAAGCAGCTTGAATGTCTTATTTGGTGAAGTGTCTGTTCATTTCTTTTGCCCATTTTGTAATTGTATTATTCATCTTTTTATTGTAGAGGTGTTGGATTTTCCTGTAGAATTTAGAAATTAGACCTTTGTTGGATTTGTCATAGGCAAATTTTTTTTCCTAGTATGTAATTCCTCTTTTTTTTTTTAAGTCCTCTTTTTACTCTTTTGTTGAAGTATTTTGATGAACATAAGTGATTTTTAGAAAATACCAGTTATCTAGCTTATCTTCTGCAGCTTGTGGGCTGTTAGTTATGGTTTGTATCCTGTTAACGCAGTGTATTAGCGTTTGATCCTATTTTTGTTTCTATGATCCTTAGAGTTTTGGGCTTTATATTTAGATCTTTGATCCATTTTGAATTAGTTTTTATATGGTGTGAGGTATGGATCTTGTTTCATTTTTTGGAGGTAGACATCCAGTCTTGCCAGTGTCATTTGTTAAAAAGACTGTCTTTTCCCCATTTGATGGACTTTGGGCCCTTGTCGAAGATCAGGTGACCATAGGCGATGGATTTACCTCTGGGTTCTCAATTCTGTTCCATTGTTCAATGTATCTGTCATTGCACCAGTATCAGACTGTCTTGACTACTGTAGCTGTATAGTAGGTTCTGAAGTCTGGTAGTGTGAGTCTTCCTACTTTATTCTCTTCTTCAATAGTGCTTTACTTATCCAAGGCTTCTTCCCTTTCCATATAAAATTAATGATTAGTTTTTCCATCTCTTTGAAGAATGTTGTTGGTATTTGAATCAGGATTGCACTATATTTGTAAATCGTTTTGGGTAGAATTGTCATTTTCACAAAGTTGAGTCTACCTGTGTGTGAGCATGTTATGTTTTTCCATTTATTTAGATCTCTTTTGCTTTCTTGCAATAGTGTTTTGTAGTTTTCTTTGTATAGGTCTTTTTACATTCCTGGTTAGATTCGTTCCTAAGTATTTTATTTTTTTTAGGGACTATTATAAATGGTATTGTTTTCCTGATATCTTTTTCATCGTTCTCTTTATTGGTGTTTAGGAATTCAACTGATTTTTGTGTGTTTATCTCGTATCCTGCTTCTCTCCTGACACTTTCTGTCAGTTCCAGCAGTTTTCTTGTGGAGTCTTCTGTATTTTCTAAGTACAGTATCATATCGTCCCCAAATAGGGACAGTTTTACTTCTTCACTACCAATTTGGATGCCCTTTCTTTCCTTCTTGCTTTGTTGCTGCAGGTAGGACTTCCAGCACAATGTTAAATAGTAATGGTGATAAAGGACATCCTTGTCTTGTTCCTGTTCTCAAGGGGAATGTTTTCAGCCTCTCTCCATCAAGAATGATGTTGGTTGTTAGTTTTATATTGATGCCTTTTATTATGTTGAAGAATTTCCCTTCTATACATATTTTATTGAGGGTTTTTATCAGGAATGGGTATTGGACTTTGCTGAATGCCTTTTCTAAGTCGACTGAGAGGATCATGTGATTCTTTTCTTTTACGTATGTGGTGGATTACGTCCATTGATTTTCTAATGAACCACCATTGCATACCCGGTATGAATCCTACTTGGTTGTGGTGTATTTTTTTTTTTTTTGATATGATGCTGAATTCTATTGACTTGAATTTTTTTGAGGATTTTTGCATCTATGTTCATGAGAGATATTGGTCTGTATTTTTCACTTTTTTAATGGTATCTTTGCCTCATTTTGGTGTCAGGTTTATGCAGACTTCATAGAATAAATTTGGAAGTATCCCTTCCTTTTTTAAGTTCGGAAATAGTTTGAGTAGTACTGGAGTAAGCTTTTCTGTGAATGTCTGGTAGAATTCTCCAGTGAAGCCATCTGGGTCAGGTTCCCCCCGACCTTGGTTTTTTTTTTTTTTTTTTTACCTTTTCAATCTCTTGTTATAGTTCTGTTCAGTTTTTCAACATCATTTTGTGTTAGTTTGGGTAGGTAGTGTGTTTCTAAAAATTTGTCTATTTCCATGAGGTTTTCATAATACTCTGTTATGATTATTTTTATTTCACTTGAGTCAGTTGTATTGTCCTCCATTTCATTTCTTCTGTTTTTCTCTTGTCAGTTTGACCAGTGCTTTGTCGATTTTGTTGATCCTTTCAAAGGACCAACTTTTGGTTTTAATGATTCTTTCTATTGTTTTTCAATTCTCTATTTCATTTGTTTCTGTTCTGATATTTATTATTTCCCTTCTTCTCTTGGCTGTGGGTTTCTTTTGCTGTTCTCTTTCTATTTGCTGGAGTTGTGTAGCTAATGTTTTGATTTTGTCCCTTTCTTCTTTTTTGATGTGTGCATCTATTGCTGTAAATTGACCTCTGAGGACTACCTTTGTTGTGTCCCAAACGTTTTGGTATGAAGAGTTTTCATTCTCGTTTGATTCTAGGAATATTTCTGTTCCAACTTTGATTCCGTCTATTGTCCAGTGGTTTTTAAGCAGGATGTTATGCAGTTTCCATGTAATTGATTTTTTCCCTTGCTTTTCCTGTTGTTAATTTCTACTCTGATGGTGTTGTGATCAGAGAAGTTACTTTGTATTATTCCAATGTTTTGAATTTTGTTGATGGTTGTTTTGTGTCCTAAGATGTGGTCTATTCTGGAGAATGTTCCATGTGCATTGGAAAAGAATGTGTGCTTTGCAGCTATTGAATGGACTTTGTATATATGTCTATGAGGACAAGTTGTTTGATTGTGTTCTTTATATTTCCTGTATCTTTGTTGAGTTGCTTTCTAGAAGGTCTGTCCTTTACCAAGAATGGTGTGTTGAAGTCTCCTACTATTATTGTGGAACTGCCAATTTCTCTTTCCAGTGCTGTTAGAGTTTGTTTTGTGTATTTTGGAGCCTTGTCATGGGGGCAGAAATGTTTATTATGATTATGTCTTCATGATGGATCATCTCTTTAATCATTATACAGTGACCTTCTTTGTCTTTTATAGAGGATTTTGTTTTAAAATCTGTGGTATCTGAGAGTACTATTGCCACTTCTGCTTTTTTTTGGTTGGTGTTTGCTTAATGTATTTTTTCCAACCTTTGATTTATAATAAATTTATGTCTTTATTTCTAAGGTGTGTCTCTTATAGACAGCAGAATAATGGATCCTCTTTTCTTATCCATTCTGTCACTCTGTGTTTCTTTATGGGTGCATTTAGGCCTTATTCAGTCAGTGTAATTATTGAGTTCATTGCTGTCATTTTATCGTTTTTATTTATTTATTTTTGTGGTGCAGACATTTTCTTTGTTCCTCTTACTCTCATATGCTGAATTTCTTTTGTTTGTGTTTTTTTTTTTCATTTCTTTTGTTTTCATAGATTTTGTTTTTACTGAGGCTTTATGTTTTTCTTCATTTTGATGAGTAGATCTGTAAACTTTCTTTGTAATTTTCTTCAAATTTACCCTTGTCTTCCTAAGTTTGAATAAATCTGTTATTACTTGGTATCACCTTCCCTTTCTCTCCATTAAGAAGTTCTATACCTGCACAATTTATTCTGTATTTTATTGTTCTGACATTGTTGCAATTTACAGATTAACCTCTCTGGTTCCCTGTTGTATATCTGTTGGTTTTGAATAGTCCTTGAGAGTTCATTCCTAGCTTGGTATCTGGCTGGTATGATCTTGCATCCCAGATTCAGGCTGATCTCTCCTTGCTCTCTGTTCTTCCTCAGTTTCTTATTTCATTCGGTGCTTGGTTGAGTTCTTTATCTCTTCATTTGTTGCTCAGGGTCCCAGGATTGATACGTGTCTCTATTTTACTTTGTTTTTCCAGTCTTTGTTGTGGAGGGATGTTGTGGTGCCATGTCAACTCCACCCTCTGGAGCCTAAATTTTAATTTAGTCAAATAAACCAATTTGAAGAAACAAACCAAAATGTTATGAATGAACAGACTTAAAATCAAATCACGTAAAGTCACCAACATTTAAAGCAAAGAAAGAACTTCTATTTCTCGTTAAAATTCAGTGTGTCACAGCAAGCCAATGTTCCTGCTTCAACCATTAGAAAAATCTGGATACCTTTTTTAAAAAGTATTTTTAGAGGCATCAAATAGCTGTGAAAAAAAGAATGATGAGAATATAAAAATGAAAACTCATTAAGTCAGAGAAAGACAATCCACTTAATGACTAACACTTAATTGACTTACAATCTTTTGCAATTACAAACTATACTGGAATATAGTTTATTGTATAAATTCGTATGTGTGCATGTTTTATTCATTCAAAGACTAAACATCCCCCAAAAACATTGCTGTCAAATCGATTCCAACTCAAGGAGACCCCATGCGTTATAGAGTTGAACTTCTCTATAGGGTTTTCTTGACTGTATTCTTAACAGAAGCGTATCACAAGTTCTCTGTTGTGCTGTGTTGCAGGTGGCTTTGAACTGCCAGTCTTTAAGTTAGTACCCCAAACAGCACCAAAACCTTCACCAATCAGTCAATTTCAACATATAGTGACCATACAGGACACAGTAGAACTATCCTGAGCTCTTATCCACCGCGCCACCAGGGATCTTTATGTTAGGAGTGGAGCACAAATAATTTGTGCCACCAAAGACTAGATACAATTGTGATATCAGTCAATGGTATCCAATTCCTTTCCACAGAACTTGAACCATTTTACAGTTTTCTAAGCTGTATATACAAAACATATTTTCCCAGTTTAAAATTTCATTCTTTTTTATAATGTTGAATGTATTTTCATATGTTTTAGGGATGATTTTACTCCCTTTTTATGGGAAGTGTTACTTACATATTCGGTCCATTTTTCTATTTGCATTTTTCACTTCTTCATACTTAAGAATAATGTATTTATAAGGGAAATTAGCACTTTCTCTGAGATATGATTTATAATTATTTTCCCACACTTTATTAATTACTTTTTGACAGTTGTTTGGTGCCTATTTATTTTTAACATGCACAATTATTTATTTTTACACAGTTGAATTTTATCAGTCATTTGTGTCCTGCATTCTAAATTTTTAGTTGTAAGTAGAAATCTTTATTACTCCAAAATCATATTCTAAAAAATATTAATCTTATAATTATCCTATTGTTTAATTTTCTAAAATATCTGAACTAGTGTACCATTTGGAGTCTTTCCTGCTGTAGAATGAAATACTCATAAAAAATTATCTTTTTTTCCTCAAAGACTTCTCAAGTATCCAAATAACAATTATCTTAAAAGTCCAGTTTTCATCTATTCATTTGCTATCTTTATTCTATGGTCAATTCTAATTTGTATTTGAGTCTTCCATTTATGGCATTAGAGATCCTGCTATTTATGCACAATATAATCCTGATTATGTTGTGAGACTTTAGAATTTCCTTTTATCTTAATTACTCCTGGGATATGCACCTACTGTAGCTCAGTCCTGGCTGGCATTGCACCCCCTGCTGTGCTCTGCCACACCTGATTCCCACGAGAGGTCTTGCTCACCACATACTCCTAACTAAACTTCCATGTTTTCAAGGTCATAGTTCCAGATACCCTTCAATTAACTTCCCTAATAATATTATACTGTTTTTTTCTCTCCTGGAGATCGATAGATACTTTATACGACCGTTAGATTAGTAATGGAAATATATATAATCCACTGCTAATCTCAAGATTGGTGGTAATTATAAACCCTTAGAAATCACTGTTTACAAATAATAGGAAGTAACGTCCTATTTTCACACGTGGAAATTTAGCTTCAAGCCAATGTTCTTAAACTACTGTCACACGGATTTAAAGTCTTGAAGTGGAAGTATTTTATAACTATAGACAGACTAGTGTCCTGGAATTTTGCCTCTCACCTCCACTGGAATTATATCAGAATCTTATCTTCTCCTAAGTGAAGTTTAATAGGATTCACATCTTAAAAATGGGTTCACAGAAGGAATGAAGTTGGGGAGAGGAGAGAATGCTGCAAGGAAAAGAAAAAGTCCCCATTTTGGGATTAATCTAGAGGAAAAAAAAATATTTTTGACATAGATTTAGTATATCCAAAAATCAGCTCTGAGTTTTCCCAGGTAGTCTTGAAGAAACAAATTATATGTTATGTACTTTATAGGTATATATTTTGCCTATAAAGTACATAACATATATATATACACATACATACGTATATATATTAGTTTGTTTTCAGGATGTTTATTACAACTTTTACACAAAAGCCAGCTCCTGAATGGGGATCAAGGAACCCATTTCAGAGGAGAAAATAAGCAAGATAACTTCAGGAAAATGTGAAAGGAATTCAGTCAAGTAGCAACAGAGGGTCCATATGAAGCAGCCGTAATAGGTAAGGGGAAAATTGGATTTGTGTCAATTTTGCATGGCCTCCAATGGTATTGCTCAGTTAGGGGTAATCCAGGACCCTATTCAAGTGTAAGAAATAAAGCTTTCTGCTCACTCTCTTCCATTGAGAGGCTGCACAGGAAAAGTATTCTGTGTAGAGTGAGAGCTTTCTGGGAAAATAAATGAATAAACGAAATCAGAGAGTGCCAAAGAGATTTGTTTAGTTAGAAATTTAACTGCATCAGGTGGAAGAGATCCCAGGAGGTAGAGATTACTATTTTTTATTTAAAGAGCATTCCCTGCTCCAAAAGAACTAACTGCTTTAAGGGTGGATAGAATATCTATGATGAAATAATGAAATAAATTATTTCAGTGAAGGTAATTTAAATACTTAAGCATTAAAAACTCTCTTCAGTGAGGGAAAAACAAGATTATATCAAAAAAAACAAAACTCAAACCCACTACCACTGGGTTAATTTAAACTCATATCGACCCTACACGACAGAGTAGAAAAGGCTGCAAATCTTCATGGAAGCTGACTGCCTCATCTTTTCCCTGCAGCTTGGCTGGTGGATTCGAACTGCCAACCGTTTGGTTAGCAGTGGAGCACTTTAACAACTTCACCACCAGGGCTGTTATAATCCAAATGAGAAAGGTAAATTTGAAGTGTTTTATGTTAATATTCAACTTTAGATCATGATATTATTAGAATTAATATTTAATATAGAGTAGCTGGAAACCCTGGTGGCGTACTGGTTAAGTGCTACGGCTGCTAACCAAAGGGTTGGCAGTTCAAATCCGCCAGGTGCTCCTTGGAAACTCTACAGGGCGGTTCTACTCTGTCCAATAGGGTTGCTATGAGTCAGAATCTACTTGACAGCACAGGGTTTGGTTTTTTGGTTGGTATAGGGTTTTTTTTTTTTATAGGGTAGCAAATGTGATGTTTTATTAAAGCACCTCCTTAATATTTTCGACTGTATTAATTTACGGTAAACAATGATTTTAAATAATGATGTTACTGTTTTCGTAAAATACTAAATATTATAGGAAAACTGCATTTCTAGTAAAGACATTGTAGCAAATAAGTATTATATTTATGTATTATAGTGCCAATATTTTAATAAGATATTAAAAGTAAAACAATCCATTAAACAAATTTACAAGCACTGAGAAATCCAGCAAATATTTATTTCAAAGAAAATAATATTTTTTAAGTTAAAGAATTTATAAAATAATAAAGTTTGAGGTTCATATTGTTTTTCAATTTAATTTCAGGGTTTAAGTTTCTAATTTATGCCAAAGATACAAGCATAGTGAGAGGTTTGGTAGATTGGGGGCATTGATAATGACTAACATCTAAGTGAAACAAAGCGTTGCTAATCAAAACCAAACCCATTCCCTTCAAGGGGCTTCTGACTCCTAAGGACCCTGTAGGATAGAGCAGGACTGCTTCACCATGTTCCCAAGGCTGTAAATCTTTACAGAAGCAGACTGCCACATCTTCCTCCCACAGAGTGGCTCCTGTGTTTGAACTACTGACCTTTTGGTTAGAAACCGAGTGCTTAACCACTGTGCCACCAGGACTCTGTCAGAATACTGTTAAGCATTCCTTAACCATTCAGATTTCTTCCAGGAAATTCATGATTAGATTTCGAATAAAAATATGATAACTTTAAGTTTTATTTTCCTCAAATAAAAAGAACAAATATTTTCAAGAAAGGAGAGTTACTATAGATAGTTTTGGGAGAATACACAGGGTAAATCTCTGCTCTTTCTATCCTGTTGTCTTGAGAAAAAATAAAGACACATCTTAAATATTTGATGTGACAAATATTTAAGATGTGTCTTTATTTTTTCTCAAGGAATGTGGATAATTTCAAAACCAAAAAGGTTGAGTTTGTATAATTGTATTCAATTAATAAAAATTTAATTATTTTTTAATTAAATGCTGTCATTTGTAAAACAATACCTAAAGATGTGTCTTTTTTGTCCTTTCATGAGTCTTAATTCTTCTCTTGTAAGCGTTCACTTCTTTTAAGAGTGATGCTTTCATTTTAAAAATATGTATTCCTCCATTTGTCTATTTCAACTTGTCTACTAACCAAAAGGTCAGCAGTTCCAATCCACCAGCCGCTCCTTGGAAACCCTATGGAGTAGGTCTCCTCTGTCCTATAGAGTTCTTATGAGTTAGAATTGACTTGATGACAACAGTTCCTGTATGTTTGTTTTATTCCTTTATTTCAGTCCAGAATCAAATCCTGAGTACAGTATTAGATGTACACCCAGTTTTTAGAATCTATATTGATTTTTAGTGACAGCGTTTTCCTCTCAGACCATTTAGTATCAGTAAATACCACACAGATAATACAGGCATACCTTGGACATATCGTAGGTTGAGTTCCAGACTACCACAATAGAGCAAATAATGCAATAGAGCAAGTCACACAAATTTTTTGGTTCCCCAGTGCATATAAAAATTAGGATAACACTATGCTGTAGTCTATTAAGTGTGCAATAGCATTATGTTTAAAAAAAATAAGTGCATACCTTAATTAAAAAATACTTTATTGATAACAAATGCTAGCCATCACTAAGCCTTTGGCAAGTTGTAATCTTTTTATGGGTGGAGGGTCTTGCCTCATTGCTGATGGCTGCCGACTGATCAGGGTGGTGGTTGCTGAAGGCTGAGGTGGCCGTGGCAACTTCTGAAAATAAGACAACAGTGAAGCTCGCCACATCAACTGACTCTTCCTTTCACAATGGAATTTTTCTGTAGCATGCAATGCTGTTTGATAACCTTTTACCCACCGTAGAAATTCTTTCAGAATTGGAATCAATCCTCTCAAATCCTGGCGCTGCTTTATCAACTAAGTTTATGTAATATTCTAAATCTCTTGTGGTCGTTTCAACAACGTTCACAGCATCTTCACCAAGAGTAGATTCCATCTCAAGAAACCACATTCTTAATTCACCCCAAGAAGTGACTCCTCATCCGTTAAAGTTTTATCAAGAGATTGCAGCAGTACAGTCACATCTTCAAGGCCCACTTCTAATTCTAGTTTTATTGCAATTTCCACCACATCTGCAGTTACTTGCTCCACTGAAGTCTTGAAACACTCAAAGCCATCCATGAGGGTTGGAATTGACTTCTTCCAAATGTTAATATTTTGACCTCCTTCCATGAATCACCAATGTTTCTAATGTCTTCTAGAATGGTGAATCCTTTCTGAAAGATTTTCAATTTACTTTGCCTAGATTCATCAGAGGAATCACTGTCTATGACAGCTTTGGCCTTACAAAATCTATTTCTTAAATACTAAGACTTTAAAGTTGAAATTACTCCTTGATCCATGGGCTGCAGAATGGATGTTGTGCTAGCTAGCACGAAAACATTACCCCTTGTACATCTCCATTAGAGCTCTTGGGTGACCAGATGTGTTGTCAAAGAGCAGTACAATTTTGAAAGGAATCTTTTTTCTGAGCAACAGGTCTATAACTGTAGTCTTAAAATAATCAGTGAGCCATGTTGTAAACAGATGTGCTGTCATCAGGCTTTGTTGTTCCATTTATAGAGCACAGGCAAGTAGATTTAGCATAATTTTGAAGGGCTCTAGGATTTTTGGAATGGCAAATGAGCCCTGGATTCAACTTAAAGTCACCAGCTGCGTTATAACCTCCCAAGAATCTCGGCCTGTCCTTTGAAGCTTCGAAGCCAGGCATTGATTTCTCTCTAGCTATGAAAGCCTGACTGGCGTCTTCTTCCAACATAAGGCTGTTTTGTCTCCATGGAAGATCTGTTGTTTCGTGTAGCCGCCTTCATCAGTTATCTTCCGGATAACTTGCTGCCGTTTCTACATCAGCATTTGCTGTTTCACCTTGTATTTTTATGTTACAGAGATGGCTTCTTTCCTTAAATCTCGTTAGCCAACCTTTGCTAGCTTGAAAATTTTCTTCGGCAGCTTTCTCACCTCTCTCAGCCTTCACAGAATTTAAAGAATTAGGGCCTGTCTCTGGATTAGGCTTTGGCTTAAGGTAATGTTGTGGGTGGTTTGATCTTCTATTCAGGCCACTAAAATATCCCCCTTATCAGCGATATATGTCTATTTGACTTTCTCATTGTTCATGAGTACACTGGAGTAGAAATTTTTAATTTCCTTCTGCAACTTTTCCTTAGCATTCACAACATGGCTAACTGGTGCTAGACGCCTAGCTTTAGTTCTTTCTCAGATTTCAACGTACCTTCCTTATTAACTTAATAATTTCTAACTTTTGATTTAAAGTGAGAGACCTGTGAGTCTTCCTTTCACTTGAACACTTAGAGGCCATTGTAACATTATTAATAGGCTTAATTACAATACTGTCGTGTCTCAGAGAATAGGGAGGCCTGAGGAGAGGGAGACAGATGGGAGAATGGAGGGTTGGCAGAACAGTCAGAACACATGATTAAGTTCACTGTCTTGTATGGGTGCAGTTTGTTACCCCAAAACTATTACCATAGTAACATCAAAGATCACTGCTAAACATAACAGATCTAAAATCATAAAAAATTTTGAAATAATGTGAGAATTACCCAGATATGACACAGAGGCGTAAAGTGAGCACATGCCATTGGAAAAATTACACAGCTAGAATTGCTCGATGCAGGGTCGCCACACACTTACGATTTGTAAAAAAATGCAGTATCTGCAAAGTATGATAAAGCAAAGTACAATAAAACGAGGTATGCCTGCAAATCATGGAGATAGGAGTCAAACTCAAGTCCATTAAAACATGAAAATAGATACTGACTTGCAGTCACAAATCCTATGTGCAATTGGTCAAGTTATTCACACTTAATGAGTCTCAATACCGTTATAGCTAAGGAAAAGTGAGTTTAGAATCATTTATCTGAAGTGTTGCTTTTTGAGGAACAACAAAAATAAAGATGGGCATATGCACCCCAATGAGTGTAACATAACTGCTAATATTTATCCTTCTTCTGACCCATACACACACTCATTGGTAAAAATACCCCACACGCTATCCCAGTTTTTCCAAGATGACTACAATTTATTGTTTGTATCTGAATCAATGTACATAGGCTAATTACCCTGAATTAAATCCTCTTATCTTACCCACTTCATATCCTACCAAAAGATATTTGTTTTATTCTTCCATGTAAAATGAGATATTCCTTCAATTTTCTTTCTAAACTCCCTACTATGAACTGTGTAATATGAACCTATATGCTTAAAATCATCAAGTGATAGGAGAATAAAGTGTTGGAATAGACAGTTGAAAAAGTGTGTCAGAAGACAGTTTATGATATAGTGTTTGAGAAAACTTGACTGAAAAAAATGCATAGGGAAGTACAATAGGATTGTCAAGATGTGAAATTAATTTAAAGTGAGACTGGATGTAAAAGCTGAGTTTCAACCTCCACCAGTTCCCAATTGTCCCACTGCCTTTGCTGAGTCAGGTATAACTTGATCTATCCTGGGCTGTGCTCTGAAAGTGGAGTGAAATGATCTTAAAATAAATGTGAAGGAACTATTTACTCTGATTTAACAGGAAGATGTGGGACATAAATAAATAGTATCATTCTTAAAGTGCAAACAATTGTAGTAGTCATAAAATCCAACCTGGAGGGCACCTCAATAAAATTAACAGAAGAGACAAAGAGATATAAGAAGGTAAAGAAAAATGCACATGTAAATTTCCCTTGTCCACAGATGAATCATCAAGAAAAACCACCAGGAGAAAATCTAACTGAATTGATTGAATTTGTTCTTTTGGGCTTTGCTGACATGCCCCATCTCCAGTGGTTTCTTTTTGGATTATTTTTAATCATCTATATCATTATTCTGATGAGCAACGGCACCATATTTGTAATAACGAAAATGGATCCTGCTCTCCAGAGCCCTATGTATTTTTTCCTGGCAAATTTTTCCTTCTTGGAAATCTGCTATGTATCAGCTACTCTCCCCAGATTGCTGATGAATCTAGGGACCCAGAGAAAAAGAATTTCCTTAGCTGCCTGTGCTACACAGATGTGCTTTGTCTTTGTGTTTGCAGTCACAGAGTGTTTGCTTCTGGCAGTGATGGCCTATGACCGTTATGTAGCCATTTGCAACCCTCTTCAGTATCCTCTAGCCATGAACCGCAGGGTCTGTAACCAGTTGGTGACTTGCGCCTGGACCATTGGAATCCCAGTTCAGATAGGGCAGACATGTCAGATTTTCTCTCTGCCTTTTTGTGGATCTAACATAATCAACCATTTCTTCTGTGATATTTTCCCAATGCTCAAGCTGACTTGTGGGGACATATTTGTAAATGAGATGTTGGTCTACACAGTTGTTGTGTTATTTGGCATGGTTCCATTCCTGCTGATACTTGGCTCCTACAGTAAAATCATCTCCATCATCCTGAAGTTGCCATCAGCCACAAGTCGAGCCAAAGCCTTCTCTACCTGCTTGTCTCATCTTATGGTTGTGGTTTTATTCTTTGGATCAGCCATTATTACATACTTAAGACCCAACACCAGACATTCAGAGGGAACTGACAAAGTGCTTTCTCTTTTCTACACTATCCTAACTCCTATGTTTGATCCCATAATATATAGTCTAAGGAACAAAGATGTCATAATGGCACTAAGAAAATTGCTATGTAAATAATTCACTTCTTTAAAGAAACAATTAAATGTATAAGAATTGCTTTCTTACATATTTTTAATCCAATTTCAATAGACGTATAATTTTAACTATTCCTTGTGATATGGATTGGATTGTGTTCCCAAACATATGAGCCACCTTGGCTAGGCCATTATTCCCAGTGTTGTGTGATTGTTCATTCAATCTCTTTTGAAATGAAAGAGACAAGTGAGCAGAGAGACTGGGGGAACTCCTATCACCAAGAATAAAGAATCAGGAGGGGAGTGCCACCTTTGGACCTGGGTCCCTGTACTGAGAAACTCTTAGACCAGTGGAAGATTGATGACAAGGACTTTCTCCAGAGACAACAGAAAGAGAAAGCTTCCCTGAGCTGTCAACCTGAATTTGAAATTATACCTCTTAGACTGTGAGAATAAGTTTCACTTTGTTAAGCTATACACTTGTGGTATTTTTGGTATAGTGGCGCTGTATTACTAAGACATCTTGTGTTTCCATACAGTGACAGTTATTTTCAAGTTAAAAATCACTTGTAATGTTGTCAGAGCTTTCTGTTCAAATTATATAAGTAACGTATGTATCAGCATACATACACGTGTCTGTCAGTTTGTCATACTGTGGGGGCTTCTGTGTTGCTGTGATGCTGGAAGCTATGCCACTGGTATTCAGATACCAGCAGGGTCACCCATGGAGGACAGGTTTCAGCTGAGCTTCCAGACTAAGACAGACTAGGAAGAAGGACCCGGCAGTCTACTTCTGAAAATCATTAGCTGGTGAAAACCTTATGAATAGCAGCAGAACATTGTCTGATATAGTGCTGGAAGATGAGCCAACTGGTTGGAAGGCACTGAATAGAAGACTGGGGAAGAGCTGCCTCCTCAAAGTAGAGTCAACTTAATGAGGTGGATGGAGTAAAGCTTTCAGGACCTTCATTTGCTGATGTGGCACAACTCAAAATGAGAAGAAACAGCTGCAAACATCCATTAATAATCAGAACCTGGAATGTATGCAATATGAGTCTAGGAAAATTAGAAATCGTCAAAAATGAAATGGAACACATAAACATCAATATTCTAGGCATTAGTGAGCTGAAATGGAGTGGTATTGGCCATTTTGAATTGGACAATCATATAGTCTACTAAGCTGGGAATGACAACTCGAAGAGGAATGGTGTTGCATTCATCATCAAAAAGAACGTTTCAAGATCTATCCTGAAGTACAACGCTGTCAGTGATAGGATAATATCCATACAGGTACAAGGCAGACCAGTTAATACAACTATTAATCAAATTTACACACCAACCACTAGGGCCGAAGATGAAGAAATAGAAGATTTTTATCAGCTGCTGAAGCCTGAAATTGATCAAACATGCAATCAAGATGCATTGATAATTACTGGCCATTGGAATGTGAAAATTGGAAACAAAGAAGAAGGATCAGTCATTGGAAAATATGGCCTTGGTGATAGAAACAATGCCGGAGATCGAATGATAGAATTTCGCAAGACCAGCAACTTCTTCATTGCAAATAGCTTCTTTCACCAACATAAACGGTGACTATACACATGGACCTCACCAGATGGAACACACGGAAATCAAATTGACTACATCTGTGGAAAGAGACGATGGAAAAGCTCAATATCATCAGTCAGAACAAGGCCAGGGGCCAACTGTGGAACAGACCATCAATTGCTCATATGCAAGTTCAAGCTGAAACTGCAGAAAATCAGAGCAAGTCCACAAAAGCCAAAACATGACCTTGAATATATCCCACCTGAATTTAGAGACCGTCTCAAAAATAGATTTGATGCACTGAACACTAGTGACCAAAGACCAAACGAGTTGTGGAATGACATCAAGGACGTCATACATGAAAACAGCAAGAGGTCACTGAAAAGACAGGAAAGAAAGAAAAGACCAAGGTGGATGTCAGAGGAGACTCTGAAACTTGCTCTTGAGAGTCAAACAGCTAAAACAAAAGGAAGAATTCATGAAGTAAAACAATGAACAGAAGATTTCAAAGGGCCTCTCAAGAAGACAAAGTAAAGTATTATAATGACATGTGCAAAGAGCTGGAGATGGAAAACCCAAAGGAATGCATATGCTCAGCGTTTCTCAAGCTGAAAGAACTGAAGAAAAAATTCAAGCCTCGAGTTGCAATAGTGAAGGACTCCGTGGGAAAAATATTAAATAATGCAGGAAGCATCAAAAGAAGATGGAAGGAATACACAGAGTCATTACACCAAAAAGAATTAGTCGATGTTCACCCATTTCAAGAGGTGGCATATGATGATACTGAAGGAAGAAGTTCAAGCTGCTCTGAAGGCATTGGTGAAAAACAAGGCTCCAGGAATTGATGGAATATTATTTGAGATGTTTCAACAAACAGATGCAGTGCTGGAGGTGCTCACTCGTCTATGCCACGAAATACGGGACAGCTTCCTGGACAACTGATTGGAAGAGATTCCTATTTATGCCTATTCCCAAGAAAGGTGATCCAACCGAATGTAGAAATTATAGAACAATATCATTAATATTACACACAAGCATAATTCTGCTGAAGATCATTCAAAACGGCTGCAGCAGTATATCGACAGGGAACTGCCAGAAATTCAGGCTGGTTTCAGAATAGGGTGTGGAACCAGGGATATCATTGCTTATGTCAGATGGATCCTTGCTGAAAACAAAGAATACGAGAAGGATGTTTACCTGTGTTTTATTGATTATGCAAAGGCATTTGACTGTGTGGATCATAACAAACTATGGATAACACTGCGAAGAATGGGAATTCCAGAACACTTAATTGTGCTCATGAGGAACTTTTACATAGATCAAGAGGCAGTTGTTCAGACAGAACAAGGGGATACTGATTGGTTTAAAGTCAGGAAAGGTGTGCATTAGGGTTGTAATTTTCACCATACCTATTTAATCTGTATGCTGAACAAACAATCTGAGAAGCTGGACTATATGAAGAAGAACAGGTCATCAGGATTGGAGGAAGACTCATTAACAGCCCGCGTTACGCAGATGACACAACCTTGCTTGCTGAAAGTGAAGAGGACTTGAAGCACTTACTAATGAATATCAAAGACCACAGCCTTCAGTATGGATTACACCTCAACATAAAGAAAACAAAAATCCTCACAACTGGACCAATGAGCAACATCATGATAAACGGCGAAAAGATTGAAGTTGTCAAGGATTTCATTTTACTTGGATCCACAATCAACAGCCATGGAAGCAGCAGTCAAGAAATCAAAAGATGCATTGCACTGGGCAAATCTGCTGCAAAGGACCTCTTCAAAGTGTTGAAGAGCAAAGATTTCACCCTAAAGACTAAGCTGCGCCTGACCCAAGCCATGGTATTTTCAATCACATCATATGTATGTGAAAGCTGGGCAATGAATAAGGAAGACCGAAGAAGAATTGATGCCTTTGAATTGTGGTGTTGGCAAAGAATATTGACTATACCAGGGACCGCCAAAAGAACGAACAAATCTGCCTTGGAGGAAGTACAACCAGAATGCTCCTTAGAAGCAAGGATGGCGATACTGCGTCTTACATACTTTGGACATGTTGTCAGGAGGGATCAATCTCTGGAGAAGAACATCATGCTTGGCAGAGTACAGGGTCAGCAGAAAAGAGGAAGACCCTCAAAAAGGTAGATTGACACAGTGGCTGCAACAATGAGCTCAAACGTAACAACGATTGTAAGGATGGCTCAGGACCGGGCAATGTTTCGTTCTGTCGTGCATATGGTCGCTATGAGTCAAAACCTACTCTAAGACAACTAATAACAACAACAAAATGTATCAGCAGATAGCAAATTATTCCATTAGCAATTCTATCAGTTCATTTTTCAATGTCCTCCCTCAATAAGAGCTTTTGCTTGGGCTGATTTAATTTAGTCAGTTGTAATGTATAATCTGTCACTTATCCTAAACCATATCAGCCATTTCCATGAGTGTCCACACAGTTGTGACACTCATTTTAAAATACCAGGTTTGCAATATACATGAATTAAAACTATGCATTTTCCCTCAATATCCATGGGGGATTGGTTCCAGGACCCCCAAAATACCAAAACATGTTCCTTATATAAAATAGCACAATATTGGTATATAATCTATACACAAACTCCTGTACAATTTTTAATCATCTGTAGATTACTTATAATACCTAATACAATGTAAATGCTATGTAAATAGTTGTTATAAAGTACTGTTTAGGGAATAGTAGCAAGACATGAAGCAATCAATGCTCAAACAAGTGCTGGAGTGAGAGACTGAGGATCTGTGAAATGGCAGGAGGCTACTGCAGGGTACGCCTACACATCATTTCATTTGTGAAGATTCTCGGTAGTGCTTGGCACAATATCAACAATAATAAGCTCAATGATAAACCTAGAGAGGCCTCTCTGAAGAAGTAACATTTGTACTGAGTCCTAAATAATTCGAAGTAGTAACTACGTAAAGAACATTCTAGGAAGATGAAAAAGCAATGGCAGACCCTTAAGGTTTACATTCTTAGAAGTCTAGAGAACTGATTGCCTGGGGAAAATATGTGTTAGGAGATGAGTTTGGAAATAAAGGTAGAGGCCAAGTTATGTATCACTTTTCAGTTCCTGGGAAGACATTTGAATTATTTCAACTACAATGGAAATCCATAAAAGTGCTTAAGATTTTTTGTGGAGAACACTTTGAGTTTGAATCCACCAGCCCCTCCTTGGAGACCCTATGGGGCAGTTCTATTCCACCCTATAGCTTCGCTATGAGCCAGAGTCAACTCAATGGCAAGGAATTTGTTTTTACTTATTAATTTATTTTTAATAGAGAACACTTAAGAAATAATTAAAAATGAAAATTCCATAGAAAAATACTGTAGAGCCTGGTGGAAGCAGTAATGAATCTTTCAAGTGTTTACATCACTTAAAATTTTAAGCTGAGCCTTGAAACAAGAATCAGATGAGACAGGAAACCTATTAAGTAGCAATCTACTGCATTCAATGACGGTGTCGGATTTTATGTCTATATACATATGTACAAACTCATAACGTTGCTGTCGAGTTGATTCTGACTCATAGTTGCCTTACAGAACAGACTAGAACTGCTCCAGAGAGTTCCCAAGGAGCACCTGGTGCATTCAAACTGCTGAACAGTTTGTGCATTCAAACAGCCATAGCACTTAACCACTACGCCCCTGGGGCCACTAGGGTTTCCATATATCTATATGTATAAAAAAAAAAAAAAAAAAAAATTTTTTTTTTTTTTATATGTATAGTGGTCTGTTGGTATCTGCAGGGGTTTCCAGGACCCTGTTTGACAGAAAAACCTGAGGATATTCAAGCCCATTAAATAAATTGGCAGAGTATTTTGGTTTATTTGTATATCACATAGGTACATCTTCCCATATACTTTAATTCAATTCTAGATTACTTACAATTACTTACGATGCCTAATACAATGTAAATAATTGTTACGCATTACTGTATCGTTTAGGGAATACTGTCGGAACAAGATGTGAACAACGCTCAAACCTCATGTGCTAGAGCGGGGCTGAGGACCTGTGAAACTGTGGGAGGCTACATCGAGGAATGCCTACACATCAATTCATTTGTTTGGATTCAGCGTGACGCTCGGAGTGCGCCAATTTCAAGTTTTGCTTTTGAAACTTTCTTATTTTTTTCTTTTCCTAATACTGCTGATCTTGGTTAAAACTGTGGATGTGAAACGTGCAGATACAGCGGGCCAACTGTATATGCATATATATATGTACATTAACTTCACATGGTAATTATATATGATGTTTGATTCTATATGTACCTATGTGCAATCTCTGTGTATATATATGTCTGTGTGTGTATATATGAGCCCTATTAGTGCAGTGGTTAAAGCACTCTGGGGCTAACAAATAAAGTTCAGCAGTTCAAACCCACCAGCCATTCTGCAGGAATATGACGTAGCAATCTGCTTTTGTAAAAATTTATAGCCTTAGAAATCATATGGGCAAGTTCTACTTAGTCCTACAGAGTTTCTATGAGTTGGAATTGACTAGATGGCTGTCCTTTTGATTTTGGTGATTTCCTGGGAAAAAAGGAAATTCCAGAGGAATTAATTGTGCTCATGAGGAACCTACTGACAGCCAAAGAGGCTATGGTTCAAAGAGAACTAGGGGATACTGTGTGACTCAAAGTCAGTGAAGTTGTATGTCACCATGCTTATTCAATCTGTATAATGAGCAAGTTACTTGAAAAGCTGGACTATATGAAGAAGAATGTGGGAACAGGCTTGAAAGTACTCATTAACAAACTGCAATATGCAGGTTACACGACCCGGCTTCTGAAAGTGAAGAGGACCTGAAGCACTTACTGGTGAAGATCAAACACTACAGTCTTTAGTATGGATGGCACAACAACATAAAACAAAAATCCTTAAACTGGACTAATAAGCAGCAATGTGATAAACAGAGAAAAGTTGAAAGCTGTCAAGGATTTCATTTTACTTGGATCCACAGTCAATATCCGTGTAAGCAGCAGTAAAGAAATCAAACCTCATACTGCATTGGGCTAATCTGCCGAGAAAGGCCTCTTTACGGCGATGAGAAGCAAAGATGACACTTTGAGGGCACCTGCATATGTGGAAACCCTGGTGGCATAGTGATTAAACATTCAGCTGCTAAACAAAAGGCTGGCTTTTGGAATCCACCAGGCATTCCTTAGAAACCCTATGGGGCAGTTCTAATGCTCTCAAATAATTTTATAGATTAAAACAAAACAAAACAGAAACACAGAGTTTCATAATTTTTCCTACTTCATATACGTGCAAGGATTTTAACTCACTACCCGTGTTCTGGATCCCAGGTGAAGCAGTGGTTGGGAGCTATGGCTGCTAATGAAAAGGTCAGCAGTTTGAATCCGCCAGCCACTACTGGGAAAACCTACAGGGCGGTTCTACTCTGTCCTGTAGGGTCATTATGAGTCAGAATTGGCTTGACTGCAACACATTTTCAGGGGAGGGGGTTACCCATGTTCTATTTGTTGACCTGAGTTTGATCTAGGCTTTCACCACTTAAGTTTTTGTTTGACTTGGAAAATTATTTAAACCTTCAATGTAACTTTTTTATATTTGACTGAAAATCAATATGAACTTTACAGTTTATTTGAGAATTAATCTATTTTAAAGAGTAGGAGTTCTTTGGATTTAGTTTATCATATGACATTCTTATACTCTGTAATTGTGATGACATTTGTGGCTAAGGAATTTCCTTAATATTTTCCCTTATCTACAGCCTTAGGAACAAAGATATTGTGGAGACAATTAGGAAATTAATTAATCTTCAACAAACTGCTTTCACACTAAATGAAATCCAAATAAGTTTTTCTTCATTTATGCCTATTTCCAAACACTTTTCACATAACTTTTCGCTCTTTCTTGAGTGTGGTCTAAGTCAATTGTTGTTATCGTTGGCGTTAGCTGCCATTGAGTCACAGCCCAAGTAAAGGCAAATCCATGCGTTACAGAGTGGAGCTGGGCTCCATAGGGTTTTATCAGCCATAATCTTTACAGAAGCAGATAGCCAGGCCTTATCTGCAGAGCCACTGGATGGGGTCAATCTGCCAACCTTTCCTCTAGCAGCTGATCACAAACCACTTAAGCTCTCTAGGTTTCTTCTTAAATCAATTAAACACTGCCTATCCAATTATTTTGAATCTTTTGCATGCTTTACAATCATTTATGGCTTAATGTAGAAATGATGCATTCAGATACACTTGCTGTCAGGTGGTGTCAGAAAAATATTTTTAAAAACCTCCCTTGGACAATATCTCATTCAGGATGGAGAAGTAAAGGTCTATATTTAGGGACTCAATACTTTTATTATTGTTTGACTTTAAGTTGTGGTAATAATAAAAGAACTGCAAACACATAACACAACTGCCTTTACTGTATACTCACAACTATTGCTTTTGATTCAGAAAATTTATAAAGCAAAATTTTTTACTTCCCTTCAACAACTTTATTTTGTTTCAAGTAATGGAAAATTTGAGGTTCGAATTATGAAAATGTTATCAGATTCTTAAGGAGGAAAATGTTAAAAAAGATTAGCTACTGTCTATATATACATCCTCAACTAAGTGTTGAAAACAACACTGTATTTCAAGAAAAGTTCAGTTTACTTCAAGTCTTGTATCCAAAATAATTTTCCAAGAGGTAATCAGAGAGAATTTTCCACACCTGAACACAGAATCAAGCTATAGGAAGCTTCACCAACCCCATTCAGGAAAGACTTGCACTACTTGACCTCAGAACCTACTATACAGCTACAATAGTCAAAATGGCCTTGTACTGGTACAATCACAGACACATTGACCAATGGAACAGAATTGAGAACCCAGATGTAAATCCATCCACCTATGGTCACCTGATCTTTGACAAGGGCCCAAAGTCCATCTAATGGGGAAAAGACAGTCTTTTTAATAAATGGTGCTGGCAAAACTGGATGTCCATGTGCAAAAAAATGAAACAGGACCCATATCTCACACCATATCCAAAAACTATCTCAAAATGAGTCAAAGACTTAAATAGAAAGCTGTAAACCATGAAGTTCATAGAAGGAAAAATAGGATCAAGGCTAAAGGCCCTAGTACATGGCGTTAAGAGTATACAAACCACAACCAACAACACACAAGCTCCAGAGAATAAGCTAGATAATTGAGATCTTCTAAAAATTAAACAGTTAAACACTCATCAAAAGACTTCACCAAAAGAGGAAAAAAGAGAACCTACAGACTGGGAAATAATTTTTGCCTATTACAAATCAGACAAAAGTCTAATCCCTAAAATCTACAAGAAAATCCAACACCTCTACAACAAAAAGACAAATCAGTTAAAAAAATGGGCAAAGGAAATGAACAGACACTTCATCAAAGAACACATTCAAGAAGCCAACAGACACATGAGGGAATGGTCATTATCTGTACCCATTAGGGAAATGCAAATCAAAATCACAATGAGATACCATCTCACCCCAGCTTTACTAGCACAGATCAATTAAGCAGGAAATAACAAATGTTGGAGAGGCTACAGGGAGATTGGAACTATTATGCACTGCTGGTAGGAATACAAAATGATACAACCATTTTGGAAAATGATGACACTTCCTTAGAAAGCTAGGAATAGAAATACCATATGACCTAGTAATCCCACTCCTAGGAATATATCCTAGAGAAATAAGGGTCCTCACATGAATAGATATATGTACACCCATGTTCATTGCAGCATTATTCACAATAGCAAACAGACGGATTCAAACTAGATGTCCAACAACAGATACATGGATAAACTGTGCTACATACACACAATGGAGTATTATGCAATGTTAAACGACAATGATGAATCTATGAAGCCTCTCATAACATGGATGAACCTGGAGGGCATTATGCTGAGTGAAATAAGTCAATCACAAAAGGACAAACATTGTTTGAGACCACTGCTGTAAATACTTATGAAAAGGTTTACATACAAAAAGAAAGCATCTTTGATAGTTACGAGGGAGAGGAGAGGTGGGGATGGAAAAACACTTAATAGACAATAGATAAGTGGTAACCTTTGTGAAGTGTAAGACAGTACACAATACTGAGGAAGCTAGAACACCCTGTACAAGGCAAGGTCATGGTAGCTCCATAGACATATCCAATCTCCCTGAGGGACCTAATTTCTGGACTGAGGGCTGCGGGAACCATGATCTCAGAGAATATCTAGCTCAACTGGCATAACATGGTTTATAAGGAATATGTTCTACATTTTACTTTGGTGAGTAGGGTCTGGGGTCTTAAAATCCTGTGAGTGGCCATCTAGGATATGCCACTGGTCTCACCCCTTTGGGAGCAAGGAAGAATGAAGAAAACTAAAGACATAAGGGAAAGATTAGTCCAAAAGACTAAGGGACCACAATTACCACAGCTTCCACCAGACTGAGTCTAGAACAATGAGATGGTGCCTGACTACCACCACTGACTGCCACGACAGGGATCACAAAAGAGGGTTCCAGACAGAGATGGAGAAAAATGTGGAACAATGTTTTAACTCAAAAAGAAAGACCAGACTTGGTGGCCTGACAGATACTGGAGAAACCCTGAGAATATGGCTCGGGGACACACTTTCAGCTCAGTAATGCGGTCACCCTTGAGGTTCACTCTTCAGCCAAAGATTGCCCAGGCCCATGGAACAAAAGAAGAATAAAGGGTGCACCAGCCCTGGGGCAGGGACTGGAAGGCAGGAAGGAACAGGAAAGCTGGTAATAGGGAACCCAGGGTTGAGTAGGGAGAGTGATGACATGTCTTGGGGTTGTTATCAATGTCATAGCACAATGTGTGTACTAATTGTTTGATGAGAAACTCGTTTGTTCTGTAAACCTTCATCTAAAGTACAATTAAAATAAAAGTGAGGGGGAAATCAATGCATTATGAAAGTAACAGAAGCTTTGGGAATTTGCCACATCCAGAGAAGCTTCCCAAGTTTTAATCAAGTGAGAACTCCAAATGGAAAGGCAAGAGCGTTAAATAAATATGTTTATCTATACAAGAGACAAAATAAATAATAAGACAGAGGAAGAAAGATCTCCAAAAATGCAATAATGGGGCATTTACAAGGACCAAGTATGTGATATTTTCAAGGAATAAATACAATAATTAAATAACTCAAAAAATACTACATTAAGTTTCAAAGAAATAAGCACAAAGTAACCTTATCAAATATAGGTTGAATATTGATGTTAATGAAGATATACCAACAGAAACGAGGGAGGGAGGAGCATATTAGGAATAGGTTTATTTTGTTAAGGCTGTATGTTAACTGTTGCTCATATTTTAAACATTGCTGCAATTGTAAGTGGTTTAATGCTGAAGATTATTCAAAAGTGGCTGTAGCAGAATAACGACAGGGAACTGCCAGACATTCAGGCCAGTTTCAGAAGAGGGTGTGGAGCCAGGGTATCATTGCTGATGATAGATGGATCCTGGCCGAAAGCAGAGAATGCCAGAAGGATGTTTACCTGAATTTTATTGACTATGCAAAGGCATTCGACTGTGTGGACCATAACAAATTATGGATAACATTGCAAAGAATGGGAATTCCAGAACACTTAATTGTATTTATGAGGAACCTTTACATAGATCAAGATGCAGTTGTTCAGATGGAACAAGGGGATACTGATTGGTTTAAAGTCAGAAAAGTTGTCCGTCGGGGTTGTATCGTTTCACCATACCCATTCAATCTACATGCAGAGCAAATAATCCAAGAAGCTGGACTGTACAAACACGGGGGTATAGGATTGGAGGAAGACTCATTAACAACCTGCATTATGCAGCTGATACAATCTTGTTTGCTGAAAGTGAAAAGGACTTGAAGGGCTTACTAATGAAGATCAAAGACCACAGCCTTCGGTATGGATTGAACCTCAACATAAAGAAAAGAAAAAAATCCTCACAAGTGTACCAAAGAGTAACATCATGATAAATGGAGAAAAGATTGATGCTGTCAAGGATTTCATTTTACTTGGATCCGCAATCAACAGCCATGGAAGCAGCAGTCACAAAATCAAACAATGCATTGCATTGGGTAAATCTACTGCAAAGGACCTCTTTAAAGTGTTGAAAAGCAAAGATATTACCTTGAAGGATAAGGTGCACCTGACCCAAGCTACGTGTTTTTCTTTGCATCATATGCATGTGAAAGCTGGACAGTGAATAAGGAAGACTGAAGAAGAATTGATGCCTTTGAATTGTGGTGTTGGTGAAAAATATTGAATAAACCATGGACTGCCATAAGAACAAACAAATCTGTCTTGGAAGAAGTACAGCCAGAATGATCCTTAGAAGCAAGGATGGTGAGACTGAGTTTTACATACTTTAGACATGTTGTCAGGAGGGATCAGTCCCCGGAGAAGGATATCATGCTCGGCAAAGCACAGGGTCAGCGGAAAAGAGGAAGACCCTCAACGAGGTGGATTGACACAGTGGGTGCAGCAACAAGCTCAAGCATAACAACAATTGTGAGGGTGGTGCAGGACCGGGCAGTGTTTTGTTCTGTTGTGCATGGGGTTGCAATGATTCGGAACCTACTCAATTGCACCTAACAACAACAACATGGTCTATTCTGGAAAATAATCCATATGCGCTGGAAAAGAATGTGCATTGTTCCGATCCTGGGTGGAGTGTTCTATATATGCCTGTTAGGTCCAATTGGTTTACTGTTTTATTTAAGTTCTTAGTGTCCTTAATGATCTTCTTTCAGATGTTCTGTCTATAATCAACCCTACTATTATTGTGGAGTGGCCTATTTTCCTTTTCCAATCAGTCAGTATTTGTTTCATGTGTACTGGTGTATTGCTATTAACTCTATATATATTTATAATTGTTATGTCTTCTTGTTGAACTGACCCTTTCATTATTTTGTAATATAATTTTGTCCACATGCTAGGACAAAATAAGTCTCAACAAATTTTAGCAAAAAATTGAAATCATACAAAGCATCTCCTCTGACTATAACAATATGAAGCTAGAAAACAACAACAGAAAAAGGGAGAGTGAAAAAAAAAGTGAAAACTAAATAATACAGTACTAAAAATTATTGGGCCATAGAAGAAATCATAAATGAAATTACAAAATTCCTAGAATCAAATGAAAATAAAAACACAATATATCAAAATTTTTGTTATGCAACAAAAACCGTACTTCGCAGGAAATTCATACCAATAAATTCCTATACTTAAATAAAAAGAAAGGTCCAAAATCATTAACTTAAATGGACAACTTTAACAAATGGAAAAGAGAAAGCAAATGAAGCCTAAAGCTAAGAGGAAAAAAAAAAAAAAAAAAACACCAGGAATAATAAAGATCACAGCAGAAATAAATAGAAAGAATAATAATAATAATAAAAAAAAACAGAAATCGTTTCTTGAAAGGATCAATAAAATAGAAAAAAACACTAGCTAGGTTGAAAAGGGGGTAAAACAACAAACAAACGGAAGAGAGAAGGTAGAAAAACCAAATTCAAAAATGAAATTGATACATAGCAATCTATCCCACAGAGATGAAGATGATCCTAAGTGGTTACTATGAGAAATTGTAGCCCAACAAATCTGAAAACCTAGATGATACGGACAAATTCCTAGAAACACACTACCAACACAAACTAACACAAACAGAAGTAGAATATTTACAGAATCTGATTACAAAGGAAGAGGTTGAAGACATCATCAAAACACTACCAACAACAGCAAAAAGAGGAGGAGCAGATGGCTACACTGGATAATTCTATCAAATATTCAGAGAAGAGTTAACACCAATCCTACGCAATCACTTCGAAAACACAAAAGAGAGGGATACATCAAGCCCTTTCTATGAAGCCAGCATAATGCTGATGCCTAAACCAGGCAAAGACATTATGACAAAAAGAAAATTACAAACCAATATCCCTTATGAACATAGATGCCAACATTTTCAATTAAATGCTAACCAACAGACTTCAGCCACATATAAAACAATCATATACCATAATCAAGTGGATTCATACCAAGATTACAAGGGTGATTCAAATTTAGAAAATCGTTTAATCCATTACATAAATAAAAGAATGACATGATCCTATCAGTTGATGCAGAAAATGCATTCAATAAAATTCAGCACCGTCTCCGGATAAAAACCCTCAGTAAAATAGATATAGAAGGGAAATTTCTCAATATAATTAAGAGCATTTATGCAAAACCAATAGTCGACATTACACTCAACTGAGAAAGGCTGAGAGCCTTCTCTTTCAGAACAGGACCAAGACAAAGACGCCCATTATCACTGCTCATATTCAACAATGAACTGGAAGTACCAGCCATAGAAAAAGAATAGAAAGAGAAATAAAAGGTATCCAGGTCAGAAAGGAAGATTGAAAGCTATCTATATTTGCAGATGATATCCACGAGAAAACTGCCGCAACTAATGGGAGAATTTAGCAACTTCTCAGGATACAAGATCAACACATAAAAATCAGTTGCTTTCCTCTACACTAACAAAGATGGCTCCAGAAAAGAAATCGAGCAAACAATTCCATTTGCAATAAACCCCAAGATGACAAAATACCTAGGAATTAACCTAACCAGGGACATATAAGACTTATACAATGAAAATTATAAAACACTACTACAAGAGACTAAAAGAAACTTAACAAAAATGGAAATACATCCAGTGCTAATGTATTGTTAGATTTAATATAGTGGAAATGTCAATTCTATTAAAAGCAATCTTCAGATATGTTGCAAACCCAATTTAAACCCCAACAACATTTTTTTTACTGAATTAGGAAAACTAATGACCAGCATCATATGGAAAGGAAAGAAACCCCTGATGGACAAAGCAATATCGAAAAGAAAGAACAAAGCAGGAGGCCTCACACTTCTCAATATTAAAACACACTTTGCGGCCACTATAATCAAAACAGCGTAGTATGTGTTCAATGATAGAAACATAGAGCAGTGGAATAGAACTGAGAACTTAGAATTAAACTCAGCCATCTACGGAAAACTGACTTTCAACAAGGGGAGAAAATCAATTCAGTGGGGCAGAAACAGTCTCCTTAATAAATGGTGCTGACAAGCCTGCATATTCACCTGCAGAAAATTGAAAATGAATGCATACTTCACACCATACACAAAAAACTAGCTCAGAATGGGTCAAAGACCTAAATGATAACCTTATAATTATGAAATTTTGTGGAAGAATGCATAGGTGGAAAACTGTGGGACCTAAGCGTTTGTAAAAACAGAATAACAAACATAACAACAAATGCACACACACACACAATGAACAAAATAGATAAATGGTACCTCATAAAAATTAAAAACATGTACTTTATTAAAAGAGTGAATAGTAAGCTGACAGATGGCAAAAAAAAAAAAAAAAAAAACTTCAGAAATGACTTTTCTGATAAGGGTCTAACCTCTAAAATCTGTAGAAAGTTTCAACAAGTCATCCACAGAAAGACAAGCAACACATTCACAAATTAGGCAAAGGAAATGAGCAGAAGGTTCACCAAAGAGTTCAACCAAGCAGGTAAAAAACATGAGAGAAGATATTCACATTAGATGTTAGAGACATGCAACTCAAAAGTGCAACAAGATAAGATTTTCTCTAACTAAAATGGTGCTGATTGAAAAAAAAAAAAAAAAGGAAACAAAAAAATGGATAACAAGCAACGAATATTGGAACTCATAGGGAAATTGGAACCCATATCCATAGCTGATGAGAATGTAAACTGGTACACCCACTATGGAAAATGGTATGGCACTTTCTCAAAAATGTAGAAATAGAGCTACTCTATGATCCAGCAATCCCACTCCTAGGGACATACCCTACACCCTTTGCAGTGTAGTCCATTCCAACACAAAGCTATGCAATAAGACAGAGTAGAACTGCCCCATAAGGTTCCTAAGGAAAGGCTGGTGAATTCCAACTGCTAGCTTTTCATTAGCAGCTGAGCTCTTAACTACCACACTACCAGGGCTCCAGGTATATACCCTAGAGACCTAAAATAATGACGTGAACAGATATATGCACACCTATGTAAATTGCTGCTTTATTTGCAATAGCAAATAAATGGAAACAACTGAAGTGCCCATGAACAGATGAATGGATAAGCAAATTTTAGTATATACAAACAATGGAATACTGTACAACCATAGAGAAAAAAAGATGAGACCGGAAAACATTATATAACATGGATGGACCTAGAAGGCATAATGCTAAGTGAGCATAGTCAAGCATATAAGGACAAATATTGTGTGATTTTTTTGGGTTTTTGTACCTCTTTTATAAGAACACAAGAATAAATATATTCTCATTGATGTTCATTGGTGGTAACCAGGGGTGGATGGTAAGTATTTCTTAGATCAAAAAGAATTGCAAATTATTTTTGGTGATGGGAAAATTGACACTGAATGTTGGTGTAGTGAGCACAACACAACCAAATTAGAAACAAATGTTTGAGCACATATGGAGGGGAATAGTCATATTGGTATACGGGTAGGTACAAGTGTGCACGTAGGTGAGAGAAGACAGAAGAATCTATTAAAAAAAAAAAAAGTTGTTTTCAAGTCAATTCTGACACAGAGTGACCCGATAGGACAGAGTAGAACTGTCCTATAAGGTTTCCAAGGAATGGCTAATGCATTATAGCTGCCAACCTTTTGGTTAGCAGTCTGAGCTTTTAACCGTTGCTCCACCAGGGCTCTGGAGGTATGCATAAGTCCAAATATGTGAGTATAGGCACATATATTCATTGGAGAATACAAATGCAGATACTCCATAGCTATAACCAAACTCCTTCCCAGACTGGTTTTCTGGATTTTAAAAGCTTAGGACCATAGTCTCACGGGACAACTCAGTAAACTGGTATAACATAGTTCACAACAATCATGATTTGCATCCTAGTGAAGGGAGTAGTATCTGCAGTCTTAACAAAAACTTGCAAGCAATATTTTAAGGCACGATTAAGAGTCTGTACACACTAGGAGTAAGAAAGTAACCAAAACCTCAGAGAAGAAACAATTCTATATGGGCCACAACCTCATCTACCCCGATACCAGAAGTATTAACTGGTTCTTGGGTCACAATCGATGGTTTTGGATAGAATGAGATTAAAATGTGGAACAGAACTCAAATTCTTATTTAGAAAAAAAAAAAAGAAAAAGTCAGGCAAACTGAAACAGTAGAGAATGGAGGATTCCCTGAGACTGTCACCCTAAGACACCCTTTCAACCTAGAGCCGAGCCTATCCCCTGAGATTAGCTTTTAGCAAAATAAGTAGAGTGGCACACACAATAAAAGATATTACTTGTAAGAGTGGTGTTCTGTTTAAAAACCACCAGTATGAGACCACAAGTTTAACTCAGAAGCAAAGAAGTAAAGATAAAGGGGCAGGGAAAGTAGACTACTGGAAATGGAACTAACAGAGCACAAAAAGAATGTTGACAGAGTATTGTGATAAATGTAACTAATGTCACTGAACAATTTGTGTGGAAATTGTCAAATAGAAACCTAACTTGCTGTGTAAAATTTCGCCAACAACTCAATAAAATATCATTTAAAATATATATATTGCAAATCAATTAAAAATAATTAAACACCCATGTAACTCCCAAGTAGATTGATTCGTAGAACATAACCAGCACTGTAGAAGTCAATTACCAGTCCTTTTCATATCTCTCAACCCTCATATCCCAGCAATAACTACAAGTTTGACTTTTATTATAACCAAATCCCTGGGTCAGGCATCGAGGCACGAAGAACCCAAGATCCACATGTCAGATGGCAGGCTGCTCACTCACAGCTGTGATCAGTAAGTGAGATGTCAGACTGCTGGCCCCAGTCCCAAGAACTGGAGATCAGATGATGATAAGCCAAATACAGAATCTAGGGTGGAGCTAAAGCCAGTGAGCTTTGCCGAAAGTCTACATATATTGGATACAGGTCACAACCCAAGAAAACTCACTTTTAAATGATTGGCTACTCACAGCAGATCCCATCATGGAGATGATCACATTGTATCAGATCTCATCATGGTGGTGATTACATCTTTCTGTGACTGCCAAAGTACATCGTACCTGCCAAGCCACGGACAATCGTGGCACAGCCACACTGACATACAATCTTAGAGATAATACTACCTAAGTGTTACTAAGATTTGAAGTCTTGAAGGGGAAGTATTTTATCACAATAGTCCAACAATTGACAATTGTTCTGGAATCTTGCCTCTAACCTAAGCTGGAATTCTATCAGAATCTTATTTTCTGCTAAGTGAAATTTAATAGGATTCTTAACTGAAAAGTGGGTTTGCAGGGGGAATCAAGTAGGGAAAAGAAGAGAGAATGCTGTAAGGAAAAGTGAAAGTTCCACTGTTGGGATTAACCTTGTAGTGGCGGGCCGGAGGGGGGAACTTTTGAACTAAATTCAGTATATTCAACAGCCAATCCTCAGTTTGCCCAGGTAGTCTTGAAGAAATCACTTGTATATTATATAATTTGTAGGTAAAAATATTCTTTGTTGTCAGAACATTTATTATAACCCTTACGGTGGCCAGCCCCAGAACTTGGATCAAGGCACCCATTTCAGAGGAGAAAATAAGCAAAAAAAACTTCAAGAAAATATGACAGGAGCTCAGCCTAATAGGAACAGAGGGTCCATACGAAGCAGTCATAATAGATAAGGGGAGAATTGGTTTGTGTCACTTCTGGATGGCCTCCAATGGCATTGCTCAGTTAAGGGCAATCAGGACCCTACTGAAGTCTAAGAAAGAAGAATTTCTGCACACTCTATTCCATTGAGAGGCTGCAGAGGAAGAGTATTCTGGGTGGAGTGAGAGCTACCTGGGCAAATAAATAAATAAACCAAATCAGAGAGTGCCAAAGAGATTTGTTTAATTAGAAATTTAACTGTGTTAGATGGAAGACATCTCAGGGGAAGGGATAACTATTTTGTACGTAGAGACCATTCCAAGTTCAAAGTGAACAGATTGTTTTAAAGGTATATTGAGTACCATTGATGAAAGAAGTTGTTTCAGCCAAAGCAATTCGAACACTTAAATATATAAACCCTCTTCAGTGAGGAAGAAATAAGATTACCACAGACAAACCCAAACCCAAACCAACTACTGTCAAGTGGATTCTGACCAACAGTGACCCCTCAGGACACAGTAGAACTGCCCCATCCAGTTTCCGAGGCTGTCAATCTTGAAGGAAGCTGACGGCTACGACTTTCTCCCATGGAGCAGATGGTGGATCCTAACTACAGACCTTTTGGATAGCAGCCGAGCACTTTAACCACTGAGCCACCAAGCCTATTTTTCAAACTAAGAAAGGTAAATATGAAATGTTTTATATTAATATTTGACTTCAGGTCATATTATTAGAATCAATAATTAATATAAAGTATCAAAAGTGTTATTTTATTAAAGCATCTCCTATTTCTGACTATTAAATATAACTTTGAGAGTTTAAATAGCAACATTAAATTACATTGCAACACTGAAAATTTGGAAAGTGCTCTTTTTTAAGAATACTAAATATTCTAGGCAAACATTTTTAGCAAAGACTTTGTGGCAAATTAGAATTATATTTGTGTATTTTGGCTCTGATGATATTTCAAAATTTTAAAGTAAAATAATCCATGAAATAAATTTACAAACATTAAGGAATCCAAGGAACATTTATTTTTAAAGAAAATATTTTTATGTTACATAATTCATAAAATAGTTTTAAGTTCATATTATTATTAAAATTAATTTCAGGGTTTATGCTTCTAACTTCTATCAAAAATACAAATGTAGCTGAGCTTTAGGTAGGTGGGGGATATTGGCAGTGATAAATATGTATCTGAATCAGAATATTTCAACCAAAGTCAAACAGATTCCCTGCGAGTATAATCTGACTCATAAGGACCACATAGGATAGTGTAGAACTGTCTCACAGGGTTTCCACGGCTATATATCTTTATGGAGACAGACTGCCACATCTTCCTCGCACACAGTGGCTGTGTGGGTTTGAAGCAACTACGTTTTGATTAGCAGCCCAGCATTTAACCCCTGTGCCACCAGGACCCCTTCAGAATATGATTACACATCCCTTAATCATTTGGATTTTTTCCAGGGAACAGATACTTAGATTTGAAGTTTATATATATATATATGTATATACATACGATAACATTAAGTTATATTTTACTTGAAGCAATAAGAAATTAATCATTTTCAAGAAAGAAGAGTAATATAGATAGTTTCAGGAGAACACACGGTAAATCTCTGCACTTTTTACCCTATTCTTTTGAGGAAAACATAGACAAACCTTACCTATTTAATGTTATACATGGATAATTTCTTCACGAAAAAAGTTGAGTGTGTAAAATTAGAAATTCTATTTCATCTAGTGCTCAAAGTCATTTTATTCAATTAACAAGAATTAAATTATTTTTTGATTAAATGCTGTCATTCATAAAGTAATGCATAAAGCTTTGGCTCTTTTGCTCTCTTGTGAGTCTGAATTCTTTTCTCCCTCTTAAGAGTGATGCTTTCATTTTAACAATATCTAATCCTTTGTTTCAGTTCAGAAACAAATCCTGAGTAACATATTAGATGTACACCCATTTTCTAGGGTCTATACTGATTTAAAGTAGGAAAATAGTCACAGCCTTTAGCTCTCAGATCCTTTAGTACCAGTAAAAAAAAAAATGCATACAAAAGCTATTACCCTAACTGCAATTCTAAGGACTGAGCAGTGATGGGTACTATAGGTGTTACAGTCCATAAAGTAGAAGTAAGGATATAAACCCAAATATTGACAGAATTCATGGTAAAATAGCAACTTGAGAGTTGAATGTTTTTTTGAGTTTTGTAACACTTTGATAATTGCTTTTAAGATCTCACTACACTCCCACAAAAATCCAGTGATACAAAGAAAAATAGGGAGTATTCCTCATGTGCTATAGTATACTGAGTAAAATTCAGAAGAATAAATTAGAATTAGTTTTAATAATAATAAATGGGTGATGATAATAAGTAACTTTGATAGCAATAACAAAAGATAACAATAATAATAACATTTTATAAATGTCAGGGTTTCTTCAAGGTGTTTTACTTATATTCAGTGATTAACTCACATAACAACACTAAATGTTGCTATAGTTGCTAGCCATTTAACAGCTGAGCAAACCGTGACACTGGAAGATTAATTAACTTTCACAAAGTCATCATACAGGTAGCTGTTGTTGGAGCTATAATTCAACTACACTCCATCTGGAAGTACTGTTTTTAACCACGGGCATATTGCCCTAGTGCACAGTGGTTAAGCACTCGACTGCTAACCAAAAGGCCAGTGATTCAAACCAAACTGTGTTTTCTTGGAATGCAAACATGATAGTCTGCTTCCCTAAAAATTTACAGCCTTGGAAACAGTAGCGGGCAGTTCTAGTCTGTCCTATTCGGTCACTACGACTCGGGATTGACTCCTCAGTAATGGGTTTGGGAATTTTTAACCTTGGCACAATACTCTTGCTTTGCTTAGTGGACATTAGGATGGAGAGATGAAAAGCAGGGTGAGGCAAGAGGCACTTTGACTTTTACAATATTTAAGGAAGCCCTCACTTTCAGGATTGTGCAACTGCAAGGATGGCCCTGAATGCCTCCTTAAATTTTGTACCTCGGGAGCTTCACTGACTAGTCCTTGTCCTAATCCTGATGAAGGGAATGGTTGGAAAAATAATTGCCAATAAAGACACTGACTACCACTTCATCAAATACCTATTTTACTAGGCAATTTTTTAAATTCTAGGGTTACAGGCCTAAAGAACTACAGTTCTAATTATAGAACTGTAACTAATAAGTAAATAATTTAAAATTGGTAAGTAAGTGGAAAATTAAATTATCACATTTAAGTCTCACAAAGAAGTACACCTTAGACTTTAAATAATTGCTTAATATCACAAAGATAATAAATCATGAAGAGTCAAACTCAAGACTATTAAAAAAAATATTGACTTGCAGTCACAGAAGCTATGTACAATTGGTCAAATTACTCATACTAAGTCTCAATATCTTTATATAAAAGAAAAGTCAGTGCAGAAAGTTGTCTAAAGTGCTATTTTTTAAATAACAACAAAAAGTATAACGGGTGCACACAGCACAGTGGGTATAGCAGCCAAAACCTTTCCTCCTCCTAACCCACGCATATATACACCGGTAACAGAAACCCTCTGTGCTACCGCTGTTTTTCCAGGGTGACTACGTTTATTGTTTATGTCTGAATCAGTGTTCCCAGGCTAATTTCCCTGAATAAAATCCTCTTATCTTACCCATTTAATAACCTACCAAAGATATTTGTTTTATTCCCCTATGTAAAATGAAATATAGAGAGAATTTTCATTTTTCTTTCTAAAGCACCTAATATGAACTATATAATAAGAACCTCTATTTGTAAAATGTCAAGTCATGGAAGAATGAAGCCGTGAAACAGGGAGTTAAAAATATACGTGAAAACACAGTTTATAATAGAGTGTTTGAGAAGTTTGACTGAGAAAATGCATAGAGAAGTACAACAGGATTGCCAAGACCTGTAATTAACTTGAAGTGAGATTAGACTGCAAAGCTGAGTGTCCATCTCTAGTAGTTGCCAGTTGCTCCAGTGCCTGTGCTGAGTCAGGTATTGCTTGATTTATTCTGGATTGTGCTTGGAAAGTATAGTAAAATGATATTAAATTTGAGGGGACTGTTTACTGTGATTTAATAGGTGGTCATGGGACATATGTAAACAGTGTCATTCTTAAAGTGTAAACAATAGCAGTGGTCATAAAATCCAATGCAGACACCTCAATACAGTTTAGGGAAGAGGCAGAGACAGAGGAAGGTACAGGAAGTGCAAATGTTAATTTACCTTTTCCACAGATGAGTCATCAAGAAAAACCACCAGAAGACAACCTAACAGAACTGATGGCATTTGTTCTCTTGGGCTTTGCTGACATGCCCCAACTCCAGTGGTTTCTTTTTGGATTGTTTTTAATCATCTATATTATTATCCTAATGGGCAATGGCACCATATTTCTAATAACAAAAATGGATCCTGCTCTCCAGAGCCCTGTGCATTTTTTCCTAGCAAATTTTTCCTTCTTGGAAATCTGCTATGTATCGGCTACTCTTCCCAGAATGCTGATGCATCTAGGAACCCAGAGACGAAGAATTTCCTTAGTTGCCTGTGCTGCACAGATGTGCTTTGTCCTCATGTTTGGAGTCACAGAATGTCTGCTCCTGGCAGTGATGGCCTATGACCGCTATGTGGCCATTTGTAATCCTCTGCACTATCTTGTAGTCATGAACCACAGGGTCTGTCCAGTTGGTGACTGGGTCCTGGACCATTGGAATCCCAGTTCAGATAGGGCAGACATATCAGATTTTCTCTCTGCCTTTTTGTGGATCTAACCATATCAACCACTTCTTCTGTGACATTCCCCCAATACTCAAGCTGGCTTGTGGGGACACCTTTGTAAACGAGATGTTGGTCTACATAGTTGCTGTGTTACTTGTCATGGTTCCCTTTCTGATGATACTGGGCTCCTACGGTAAAATCATCTCCATCATCCTGAAGTTACAGTCAGCCAAAAGTCGAGCCAAAGCCTTCTCTACTTGCTCATTTCATCTTACGGTTGTGGTGTTATTCTTTGGATCAGGCATTACTACATACTTAAGACCCAACACCAGACACTCAGAAATAGCTGACAAAGTTCTATCTCTTTTCTACACTATCCTAATTCCTATGTTTAATTCCATAATATATAGTCTAAGGAACAAGGATGTCATAATGGCACTGAGAAAACTAGAATGTAAATAATTCATTTTATTAAATGTATAAGAATTGCTTTCTTACATATTTTTAACCAAATTTAAACAGATGTATACTTTTAATTATGACTTATGTTATGTATTGATTAAGTCCCTTAAAAATGTGTGTCAACTTGTCTAGGCCATGATTCCCAGCATTGTGTGACTGCCCACCATTTTGTAATATGATTTGGAAGGGTCTACAAGGCAATGGGTTTGGTTTGGTGATTTTCCTATGTGTTGTAAATCCTACATCGATGATGTTAATGAGGCAGGGTTAGAGGTAGTTATGTTAATGATGCAGGACTCAATCTACAACATTAGGTTTTATTTTGAGTCAATTCTTCTGAGATATAAAAGAGAGAAACCAACAGAGAGACAGGGGGCTTCCTACCACCAAGAATAATGAACCAGAATGGGAGTGTGTTCTTTGGCCCAGTTTTCCTGAGCTGAGAAGCTTCTAGACCAGGGGAAGATTGATGAAAAGGACCTTCCTCCCAAGCCAACAAAAAGAAAAGCTTCCCCTAGAGCCGTCACCTTGAATTTGGAATTCTAGTCCCCTAGACTGTGAGAATAAATTTACCTCTGTTAACCAATATACTTGTGGTATTTCTATTAGAGCAGCACCAGATTACTAAGACACTTTGTCTCTCCATACAATTATTTCCAAATTTAAAATCACTTTTAATATTGTCAGAACTTTCTGCTCAAATTATATAAGTGATATATATATCAGCAGATGGTAAATCATTCCTGTAGTAATTATATAATTTTGTTGTGCAGTGTGCAATGTCTTCAATAGAACTTTTACTTGGGCTGATTTAACTTAGTCAATTTATGTCACTTAGTTTAAACCACGTCATTCACTTCTAGAGTGTCCTTGCAGTTGTGATGCCCATTTTAAAAACCAAGTTTGCAATATGTATTAATTAAATATTCACAGGGGATTGGTTCCAGTACCCCCATGAATATCAAAATCCATGAATGCTCAACTTCCTTTTATAAAGTGGTACAATATTTGTATTAAACCAATGTACAACCTTCTGTATACTTTAAATCATCTCTATATTACTTGTAATACCTAATACAATGTAAATGCTATGTGAATAGGCATTATACAGTACTGTATTGCTTAGGGAATAATGACAAGAGGCAAACAATGCTCAAACATACGTGCTGGAGGGAGACTGAGCATCTCTGAAATGGAGGGAGGCTACATCAGGGAATGTCTACAAATAATTTCATTCTAGTTTTGCTTTTCAGAACTTTCTTTTTTTGGTTTTTATGAATACTTTCAATCTCAGTTAGTTGAATCTCTCAAGGTGGGACCTGAGAAACAGAATGCCAACTGTATCTATCTATCTATTGATCTATCTGTCTGTCTGTCTATCTCTATCTATTTATCTATCATCTATCTGTCTATCTATCTATCATCTGTTTATCTATCATCTATCTATCTGTCTGTCTATCTATCTATCATCTTCATCATTGTCATCTATCTATCTAGCATCTATCTATCTAGCGTCTGTCTATCTATCTATCATCTGTTTATCTATCATCTATCTATCTATCTATCTGTCTGTCTATCTATCATCTTCATCATTGTCATCTATCTATCTAGCATCTATCTATCTAGCGTCTATCTATCTAGCATCTATCTATCTATCTAGCATCTATCTATCTATATATACACACACACACAAGCATATATATATACATATATATATATATATTTTTTTTTTTTTACTTGGATCCACAATTAGCACATGTGGAAGCAGCACTAAAGAAATCAAACGGCATATTGCGTTGGCCAAATCTACTGCAAAAGAGCTCTTTTTAAGGTGTTGGGAAGGAAAGATGACACATTGAGGGCCCCAATTTATGTATTGTGTGTATTTATATATGTATGTGTGTGTATACATATATATATGCTTATATATAAAAACTGTTAATGCTGTCACATTATTTTATACATTAAAAAAAAGAAAACCAAGATACAAAGAGTTAGCATAACTTTTCCTCCTTCACACACATGCAAGGATCGTAACTGACTATGCATATTCTGGATCCCTGGTGGCACAGTGATTAGGAGTTATGGCTGCTAAACAAATGGTCAACAGTTCAAATCCACCAACTGCTCCTTGATAAACCTATGTGGCAATTTTACTTAGTCCCATACGGTCACTACGAGTTGGAAATTAATGGATAGAAGGAGTTTGGTTTTTTGGTTTTTACACATGTTCTGTTTCTAGGCCTGGGTTTGAGTTAGGTCTTGACCACTTCAGTTTTTGTTTGACTTGGAAAATTATTTAATCATTTAAAGTCACTTTTTATATTTGATATATATGTATGTGAACCTTGCAGAGTTGTGTGAAAATGAATATCTTGTGAAGAGCACACATACCACTGATTTAGTTTATAATTGTGATCACATTTGTAATTGAGGCATTTCCTTAATATCTTCCCTTATTTTCAGGCTTAGGAACAAAGATATCATGGAGACAATTAGAAAGTTAATTAAACATGACAAACTGCTTTGGCACCCAATATAATCCAAATAGGTATTTCTTCATTTATGCCCTACTTTCAAACACTTTTCATAAATTTTGTTCACTCTTTTTTGATTGTGGTCTAAGTCAGCTGCTGCTGTTTTGGTGTCAGCTGTCATCAAGTCAGAGCAGGACTCATGGCAAAGCCATGTGTTGTAGAGCAGGACTGTGCTCTGTAAGGTTTATTCGGTGGTGATATTTACAGAAGCAGATAGCCAGGCCTTTCTTCTGCAGAGCCACTGGGTGGGTTCAATCTGCCAACCTTTCCATTAGCAGCTGATTGCAAACTGCTTGTGCTATCCATGGTCCCTCTTAAATCAATTCAACTTTGCCTGTTCTGTGATTTTCAATCTTTTGCAGGCTTTACAATCATCTCTGAGTTAATATAGAAATGATGCGTTCTGATTCATTTGCTCTCAGGTGGTGTCAGAAAAATGCATATTAAAAACTTCCTATCAGGCACTATCTCAATCAGAATGGAGCAGTAGAAGTCTATATTTAGGGACTCAATACTGATATCATTGCTTGACTTTAACTTGTGCTTAATAATAAAAGAACTGCAAACACTTATCATAACTGCCTTTTTTGTGTCCTCACAACTAACTCTTTGTGTGTGAGTGTGTTTTTTAGGTGACATTTACAGCTCAAGTTAATTTCTCATACAAAAATGTATACCCATAGTGTTTTGTGACATTAGTTGAAATCCCCATAATAAGACAGCACACTCCTCCCTTCCAACCCAGGTTCCCTGTGTCCCTCGAATCAGTTCCTGTCCCTTCCTGCTTTCTCATCCTACTTTTGGACAGAAGCTGCCCATTTGGTCTAGTCTATCTGATTGAACTAAGAAGCACATTCCTCACTTGTATACTTTTTGTTTTATACTCCTGTCTAATCTTTGTCTGAAGAGTGGGATTTGGTAATGGTTTCAGTTCTGGTTTAAGAGAGCATCTGGAGACCATAGTTTCAGGGTTCCTCCAGTCTCAGTCAGCATCTAGAGCCTGGTCTTTTTACATGAATTTGAGTTCTGTTCTACGTTTTTCTCCTGCTCTGTCTGGGACTCTCTGTTGCGTTCCCTGTCAGGGCAGTCATCCGTGGTAACCGGGCACCATCTAGTTCTTCTGGTCTCAGGCTGGTGAAATTTGGGTTTATGTGGTCCTTTAGTCCTTTAGGATAATATTTTCCCTGTGTCTTTGGTATTCTTCATTCTCCTTTGCTCCAAGTGGAATGGGACCATTTGATGTATCTCACAAGTTTTAAGTTCCCAGATGGCACTCATCAAAGTGGGATGTAGAACATTTTCTTAATAAACTCTGTTATGCCAATTGACCTACGTGTCCCCCAAAACTATGGTCCCCAAGCTCCAGCCCTAGCTACTCTGTTCCTCAAAGTATTTGGATGTGTCCAGGAAACTTTTTAGCCTTTTTTAAGTCCTGTTGTGCTGACTTCCCCTGCATTGTGTGTTATCTTTCCCTTCACCAAAATTGATCCTTTTCTACTGTCTAGTTAGTGAGTTTCCCTCCACTTCCCTTCCCACCCTGGTAACCACCAAAGAATGTTTTTTTCTGTGTTTAAACTTTTTCTTGAGTCCTTATTATAGTGGTCTCATACAATATTTGTCATTTTCTGACTGACTGATTTCATTTAGCATAATGCCTTCCAGTTTCATCCAGGGAGTGAGATGTTTCACAGATTCATCATTGTCCTTTATCATTGCCTACTATTCCTTTGTGTGTATGTATCATAATTTGTTCATCTATTCAGTTATTGATGGGCATTTATGTTGTTTCTATTTTTTTTTTTATTGTGAATAGTGTTATAATGAATATAGCTATGCGTTTGTCTATTCACGCAATGGCTTTTATTTCTCTTGGGTATATTCCTAGGAGTGGAATTGCTGGACCGTATGGCACTTCTATTTCTAGCTTTTAAAAGAAGCACCAAATTTTTTTCCAAAATGGTTGTATCATTTTACATTCCCACCAGCGGTGTATAAGGTTTCCAATCTCTCCACAACATCTCCAACATTTGTTATTTTGTGTTTTTTGCATTAGTGCCAGCCTTGTTGGTGTAATATAGTATCATACTCTAGCTTTGATTTGCATTTCTGTAATGACTACCCTAGTGGCATAGTGGTCAAGAGCTACATCTGCTTGGCAGTTTGAATCCACCACGTACTTCTTGGAAACCCTGTGGGGCAGCTCTACTCTGTTCTACAGGGTCGCTATGAGTTGGAATTAACTCTACGCCAATGGATTGGGAGTGACCAATGATCATAAGCACTTCCTCATGTGTCTGTTACCCCCCTGAATGTTTTCTTTGACAAAGTGTCTGTTCATATCCTTCACCCATTTTTTTAATTGGATTATTTATCTTTTTGTTGTTGAGAGTTTGTAGTATTTTATAGACTTTACAGATCAGACTCTGATCGAATATGTCATAGCCAAAATTTTTTTCCTTGTCTTTGGTTCTCTTTTTACTCTTTTGGTGAAGTCTTTTGATGAGCATAAGTGTTTGATTTTTAAGAGCTCCTAGTTATCTAGTTTCTCTTTTAGTGTTTGCACATGTTAGTTATGGTGTGTATACTGTTTATGCCATGTATTAGGGCTTCTAGTGTTGTCCCTATTTTTCCTTCCATCATCTTTATCATTTTAGATTTTATAGTTAGATCTTTGATCCATTTTGAGTTAGTTTTTGTGTATGGTTTGAGGAATGGGTCCTGCTTCATTACTTTTAATTTTTTTTTTTTAATTTTATTTTATAGATGGATATCCGGTTACACCACCATTTGTTAAAGAGACTGTCTTTTCCCTATTTAATGACCCTGAGCCTTTGTTGAATATCAGCAGCTCATAAGTGGATGGATTTACGTCTAGGTTCTTGACTCTGTTCCATTGTTTTGTGTCTGTTATTGTACCAGTACCAGGCAGTTTTGACTACTGTGGCAGTATAATAGGTTTTAAAATTAGTTAGTAGAAGGCCTCTCACTTTGTTCTTCATCTTCAGTAATGCTTTAGTTATTCCATACGAAGTTGGTGATTTATTTCGCCATCTCATTAAAAAATGCTGTTGCAATTTGGATCAGAATTGCTTGGTATCTGTAGATACTTTCTGGTAAAATTGACATTTTTGTTATGTTGAGTCTTCCCATCCATTCGCACGGTGTGCTTTTCCCCTCATGTAGGTCTCTTATGGTAAAAGTAACTCTTTTGATTCTGGAGTTGCATAAAGCACAATTTTCTACTTCCCCTGAGCAACTTTATTTTATTTCAAGTATTAGAAAAATGGCAGTTTGCTTTATGAAAATGTTATCACTTTCTTAAGGAAGAGAATATTAAAAATATTAGCTACTATCTATATACAGCCTCATTTTTTGAGTATCAAAGTAATATAATTTAATGACATTTTGAAAATAATACTGTACATGAAGAAAATGTTCAGTTTACTTCAAGTTTTATATGCAAAACTAATGTGATACCAAAATCAAAATTTATAAATGTACTTTTTGATGATCCATTCTCACTACTAAACCTATTCTCCCTATCAGTGTCCTCTGTATCAATAAATTACTTCTGTATTTACTGAGTTGCTTAAACAAAGGTGTAAAAGTTATTTGTTATTCTATCACCTCGCACTCATATCTGTAAAATTTCCAAAATAGAGCCATTTTTACATGTGTTTTCTCTTTGATCAATTATCGTCATTAACTTGATCTTTAGCAGTTGTTACCAAAAGAATCTGCTTGCCTCATATCATAATCTCCTATTAGCCATTAATCTAAGGTTACCTCTAGGATTTTTAAGAAATAGATAAATAGTTTATTTCACTCCTCTATTTACAAACATCCAATAGTTTTATATTACATTGAGGACAAAAATCGAACACTTTACAAAATTTAGAAAATACCAAACTCTCTGGCTTCATCCTTTTTGAAATAAAATATATTGTAGGATTGGGTGGAGCAAGATGGAGAAGTGAGTAGATACTCCCATTTACTCCCCCAGCAACTTACACACTGAACAATGAATAAAAAGAACCACAGACTGAAATCTCAGAACTCCAGGGGCAGCTGAGGCTTTGGAGATTCTTTTTGACTATAGAAGCAAGACAGAGCAGGAACAGGGATGGCACAGAAGCTGGGAGAACCTAAATGCTATTATCGGGAGCACTTGCTCATTGCCGCCATTTTGCAACACCCTAAACAGGTAACACAGAAACGGAGCTCATTTCAGGAAGCTGTAGCCCACTTTTTTTTTTTTTTTTTTTAAGGCAGCACCAATTGGCCCTGGGAGTTCATGTGCTATCCAACTGAGAGAGTTTGAAGGGAGATTGTGGCACTATGAGAGCTGTTGGATCTCACTAAGGTCCAGAAAGATGGGTAATAGAGCCAGGAGTATTTGCATGTGCAGCAGTATGAGGGGAATACTTTAAAGTAGTGAATGACAAAAAGGGAAATAGTTGGCTCCTAGCTACAGTGTGACACCATGGGAGACCTGTGCAGGGGTGCCCATGAAAGAAAGGCTTAAAGAGCCCACCATTTTTGCCACAGGAAAATCAAGCTCCACCCATTATGTCAGCATCTTTAACCAGCTAAACATCCCCTCACCCATGCATGCATTATGCATTCCGAAGATCAAGCATCCTAAACTCCTGACTAACTGTTGAAAAAAAACCTATCAATAAGAGTGCCCTCTAGTGGTTCTTAAGTGAGGAAACAAAGATCACTAATGTTGAGTTGATTCTGACTCGTAGCAACCCTGTGGAGCGGAGCGCGCTGCCCCAAGGGGTTCCTAGGTCCCTGAGCCTTTGTGGACATCAGATGCCACACCTTTCTCCCACAATGTGGCTGGTGAGACAAGTGCCAGCCTTTCGGTTGACAGCTGAGCACTTGACCACTGCACCATCAGAGTGCCTAATCAGAAAATTTCCCCACAGAAATCAGAAGACAAAATTTAAGGGAAAAAAAAATTAACAAAAGGCTCAAGCTCTACAAAAAATAGTAGAACATGCAAAATCACAAGATAAGAAGAACCAGTTAAAAGAAAACATGACGAAAAGAAAATTTCTCCTATGGACATCAGATTAAAGCAAAAAATTGATAATTTTCAGACTCTGGTGCCAGGTATGTTTAAAGAAAGCTAAAAGCACACAGAATACAAACCACTGGATATCAGGAAAAAAAAAAAATGGAAGAACAAAATAATATTCCATGAAGAGTTTGAAAGCATCAAAAAAAAAAGCACAATCGGAACAGAAGAATAAAGCAACTGATTTAGAAGAAGTAAGAGAAACACTCAACAATAGAACAGACTGAAGATAGAAGAAATAAACTAAAAGACAAAATAACTGAACTTATCAAGTCTCAAGAGAAAAAAAAAAGACTAAAAGCAAACAGACCAAAAAGAAATATGGAATTCAATTAAGAAGTCTAACTTTAGAATTATTGAAATCCCAGAATGCTATGACAATAAGAAAACCATAGAAACAATTTTCCATGAGATAATCAGAGATAATTTCTCAGACTTGAACAGAAAATCAATTCTGCAACTATAGGAAGCCACAGGAAACCCAACGAGAACAGACAAAAAATTCCAACTCCACGCCACAGCCAAATTAAATTCTTGAAAACAGAAGACAAGGAAGGAATTCTGAAAGGAGCAAGAGAACAACACAATATATTATAACAAGGATCTTTCACAAGAATCAGTGCAGGTTTCCTCAAAGACTCTAGAGCCCAGAAGACAATGGAGAGACATATATAAAATACTGAATGAAAAGAATTAGAAAAGAATTACCAACCAAGAATTCTTTACCTGATGTCTTAGACTGGGTTCTCTAGAGAAGCAAAACAAGTAAAGTGCATAAATATATATACAGAAATTTATATTAAGGAAGTGGCTCACGTGGTTGTAGAGGGTGGAGTATTCCAAGTGCAAGGGTCAAGATAGAGGCTTCTCTTGATTCACATAACCACAGGGGCTGGTGAGCCCAAGATTGGCAAATCAGAGAGCCAGGCTCTTGCTCACATGCAGTGAAGATCGATGAATCCCAAGATTGGCAGGCAAGACCATAGGTAAGCTGCTAGCTCAAGTCCCAAGTACCAGAGGTCAGATGAACAGGAGCCAGATACAGGATCCAGCTTGAGCAAAAAGCCCCAAAACCTTGTCAGAATGTCAGTTTATATTCGAAGCAGGTGGCACACCCCAGGAAGCTCCCATTCAACTGATTGGCTACTCAGAGCAGATCCCATCATAGGGGTGATCACATATCAAATCTCAACAGGAAGTGATCTCAGCATTATACAACTGCCAAAACAGTGAAAATCATGGTCCAGCCGAGGTGACACACAATCTTAACCATGACGGTCCATCGCTTATCTTCTTGGCACCTGTACACATCTTTTTAAATCATACACAATCTCTGAATAAAGACAATGAAAAGTCATGCTTGCACCTAACATGATAAACAAACACACATACCACTGAAAATGCACTAGCCCTGTTTACATCTTATACTTTATAAGTGAAGAAAACAAATATATTTGATGAGTGCATACAAAGCTGAAATTCTCATAACTAAGGACCTCATTTCTGCAACTGGTCGTGTGGACATTACTTGTATTCAGAACTACCTTCTTCCACCATCCATGCTGTATTCCCTTTGCCCTCAGCAAGCACCTCAGCTGGTCATGATTCTGTATCTGGTGAGGTGACCCAAAACTTCATTCCCAAAGGGTCTAGGCCATTAGTAGTCATGCTGGAATGGGGTTGCTGTAGGTTTCTCCTGACTTTAATCACAGGGCATAGTAGAACTAAGAGAAACCCTAAGGGATCTCCTGCATTCCAGGCATACTCCTCTTTATTTCCATTATGTAATGTTAATCTGAATTCCTCTTTAATCAGGTTCAATTATACCAGCCAGTATGGCAACTCCCTTCTTTGCCTGTTGATCCAGAGGCATAAGGAGCCTAAAGTGGCCATATGGTATTCTTAGCTTCCAGTTCAATGGAATCAGTGATGTGTCTCCAGGCAGGAGCATAGATCATGGGGACAGGCAGCAAAATTCTTGTGAGTGGGTCACTGGGGGTAATACTGAGTGGTGCCATGCCCGTTTCAACACTTTGATTCCCGAGTGCATGAATTCTGGCTATGGGAGAAAGAGCACATAGATCATTTACAACATTCTGGTGAACATTGCCCAACCCTGCAAAGTATTGTCACATAGCTGGTGCTGTAATTGTGACCGTAGAAGACCATTCCATCATTCTATCAAGCCAGTAAAATCCATGAGCATGCACCCACTGCCAGATTTCATTTGGTATGAAGTTAGTCCTTTGATCTGAGGCAATGCTGTGTAGGGTACCATGATGGTGGACAGGCATTCTGTAAGTCCACGGATGGCAGTTTTGGCAGAAACATGGTGTGCAGGGAAAGCAAATCCATATCCAGAGTGTCTATTCCAGTAAGGACAAAACATCTTTCCACGATGGAAGGGGTCCGATGGAATCAACTTGCCACCAGGTTGTTGGCTGATCACCTTGAGGGATGATGCCATACCGGGGACTCAGTGTTGGTTTCTGCTGCTGGTGGATTGGGTATTCAGCAGCGGCTGTAGCCAAGCTAGCCTTGGTGAGCAGAAGTCCATGTTGCTGGGCTGGTGCATGATCTCCATCTCTGCCACCATGGCCACTTTGTTCATGAGCACGTTGAGCTATGACAGGAGTAGCTGGAAAAGAGGATGAGTGGTTTCCAGAGAACAAATGACCCTATTCACTTGATTATTAAAATCATTCTCTGCTGAGGTCACCCTTTTGTGAGTATTTACATGAGACACAAATATCTTCCTTCTTTGGCCCATTCTGAGAGGTCTATCCACATGCCTCTTCTCCATCAATCCCTGTCTCCAATTTTCTAATCATGTTCCTTCCAAGCCCCTGACCACCCAACCAAACCATTGCCCATGAATAAGTATACAGTCACACAACTGGCCATTTCTCCTTCCAAAGTGAACAACCAGGTGCACTGCTCAAAGTTCAGCCCATTGTGAGAATTTCTCTCCACCACTTTCTTTCAGGGAGGTCTCAGAAAGGGGCTCTAGGGCTACTACTGTCGACTTTTGAGTGGTGCCTGAATATCATGCAGAACCATCTGTAAATCAGACATGAGTGTTCTCTTCCTCAGTCAACCAATGACAAGGAACTCCCCATGAGACCATAGGTGCAGGCTAGGAGATATAAGGTAATGTGACAGGAGTGGAGACCATGGGCGTTTGGGCCACTTTCTCAAGTAACTTTCTTTTGCCTTCTGGTCCTGCTTGAGCCCAAACTCGAATATACCAATTCCATGTAACGAAGGAGTGCTGCTGTGCACTTCCAACTTTATGGTTCTGTGGGTCAGACAACACCCAGTTCATGATGGGCACCTCAGGCCACATGGTGATTTGGTGTCCCATGGTCAAGCTCTCATTATCTAATAAGGCCCAGTAACAAGTTAAAAACTATTTCTCAAAAGGACAGTAGTTCTCTGCAGAGAATGGAAAGTCTTTGCTCACAAATCCTAACCGTCTGTGTGTGATTCACCTAGAAGGGCCTGCCAAAGGCTCCAGGCAGCATCTGTATTTGCCACTGTCACTTCAGACACAATTGGGTCAACTGGATCATACAGCCCAAGGGGCAGAGCAGCGTGCACAACAGCCTGAACCTGTTACAGAGCCTTCTCTTGTTTTGGGCTCCACTCAAAACTATCAGCTTTTTTGAGTCACTTGATAAATAGGCCAGAGTAGCACACCCAAATGAGGTATATGTTGCCTTCAAAATCCAAAGAGGTCCACTAGGCATTGTGATTCATTTTTAGTTGTGGGATCAGCCAGATGCAATAGCTCATCCTTCACTTTAGAAGGAATATCTAGACATGCCCCACACCAATGGATCTCTAAAAACTTCACTGAGGTGGAAGGTATCTGAATTTTGTTTGGGGTTAATTTCCCACTCTCTAGCACACAAATGTTTTACCAGTAAGTCCAGAGTCATTGACACTTCTTCCTAACTAGGTCCAATTAGCATAATGTCATCAATGTAATGGACCAGTGTGATATCTTGTAGGAAGAATGATGATCAAGGTCCCTGGGGACTAAATTATGACGTAGGGCTGGAGGGTTAATGTAGCTCTAAGGTAGGCAACTGAAGGTGTATTGCTGGCCTTGTCAGCTGAAGGCAAACTACTTCTGGTGGTCCTTCAAAACAGGTAGGGAGAAAGTCATTAACCAGATCAATAGTTGCATACCAGGTACCAGGAGATATATTAATTTGCTCAAGCAATGGAACTACATCTGGAACAGCAGCTTCAATTGGAGTTATCACCTGGTTAAGTTTTCAATAATCTGTCTACAAAACTATAACTAGACTTAAGTCCTAGCAAGCCCAAAAGGTGAAGTATAAAGTATGACCCAGGAAGACATACACTACACTCCAAAAAAACTGCTTGACTTTTCCAATATGTACAAGCAGATATCTGGGGAATATGTGTGGGCATGGCTATTAAGGGTGTAAGATAATTGTTTAAGGAACATAAAGATGGATCAGTCTGAGTTGATTGATATGGGTCCACTAAGCACAGTTTCTTCATTCAATGTTTCACCATGAAAAATTTGGAAAGAACCTAATACTTTTTTGGCTAGATAGCTGAAGCATGGATTATGCAGTGGCCTACAATAAATCAAGTTGAAGTACCTGATGTGCCTTGGTATACTGTAGAAGAAGGCAGCCAAAGGCTTAAGGAAATTGGCTTGCTAGAGTGGATTTATCAGGTTAGACCCACAAACCCACGCATATTACCCAGAGGACACACCTTTTACCACAACTGCAAGGAACAAATTCATGAAGGAAGCCCCAGAATCCTTCAAGGATTCTGTGATTTCTGTTTTGTGTAAATCAGGTTTGACAGTGCAACTGTCCTAACTGAATTAAGATACCTAATTACGATGGGTCTGATTGGACCTCGTGGTAGTAGGGGCCAAATGGCTGCCCTCAGCTGATAAAAACAAAGTGGTCACGGTTACAGTGATGGATAGCAGAATCAGAGCAGTAATCAGAATAGTCTGACTCATATGGACTTATGGCATTCGCTACTTAGACATGGTGTCCCTAGGGGTTAAATAGATAGGAAATCTGCTAAATATTTTCTTGATCTGTACAAACAGATGAAAATTCCTGGTTAGGTGCACGGTAGTCTAACTTGAATCACCAGAATAGAGAGTCGATACCCTTAATCAATTACCAGACTTGAGTGAGTTTAAAGACTAACAACCCCTGAATGAAGGGGAGGCCAGGCACCCTTGAATAAGGACTCCATTACACTGCCAAAATTTTGTACAAGAAGTGGGGTGCTACTCTAACAGATACCTAAAATGTGTAAGTGTTATTGAAACTGTGAATGGATAGAGCCTAGAAGAGTTTTAAAATGCCTAGCACTAAAAGCCTAGATTGCCTTGAAGAGACTTTTGGTGGAATTACGGACATCCAAGACAATTCTGGCAACTCTATTGGTATAGTGCTTAAGCGCTACAGCTGCTAACCAAAAGTTTGACTGTTTGAATCCACCAGGCGCTCCTTTGAAACTCTATGGAGCAGTTCTACTCTGTCTTCTTATGTCACTGTGAGTCAGAATTGACTTGACAGCAACACTTTTGGTTTTCTGGGTAAGGCAATTCTGGTGAGGACTGAGAAAGAAATGAGGAAAACTGTTACACTGGAGATGGTGCGATTGGTGAGAAGCAGCAGCAGAGAACTGGCAGCCGCAGAGAACCAGAAGGAACAGAGCCAGGAGACCAGAATGAGACAGCACTGGAGCTGACCCACAGGGCGAGACAGCAGAATGCCTGTGTGCAAGAGGTGTTCTGGTGGAGTGCCTTGTCCATGGACACTTATTAGTGGAGCTAGACTTGATGACCCACAAAGCAAGAAAGATGACTGCTTTCCAGCTGAAGTTTATTGGCAGAGTGGGGTGCCTACAGAAACCTACTGGTGGAGCTACAGAGTTGCCCCAGCAGGGCAGATGTGTGCTGAGTGGTCTGAAGTGCTGAGAGGCCAAGGGAGCAGGAAGCAGAAGCTTTTCGTTAAAGAACCAACAGTACCAGAGAACAATCCAACTAGAATACAGGACAGGCCAACCAGTTATCAATCCATAAAAACAAGTCAAAGCTAAAGGACTGAAAATAGGGAACCAGAGATATCAATATGTAAATGATGACAACATCAAAACAAAAATAAAGAAGGAATAAACAGTGTAGTCATAGAACTTTCGTATGGAGAGGAAGTTAAGGCAACATCAAGAAATAAAAGATTGTTTTGAACTTAGAAAAATAAAGGTAAGTTTTAAGGTAACCACAAAGTAAGATAACAAACCTACCCATCACAATAAAAAAGAAGAAAACATAAAGACTCAGAAAACACAAAATCAACTGTAGTGAAAATACATAAAAATGTCTCAGCACAGAAAATTAAATGGACAAGGAAACTGCCAACAGCACACACACAAAAATACATCAAATGACAGCCGTTAACTCATCTCTATCAATAATTACATTAAATGTAAATGCACTAATGCACCAATAAAGTGACAGAAAGTGGTAGAATGGATTAAAAAAAAGGTCCTTCTGTGTGCTGCCTACAAGAGAAACAGTTTATACTCAATGACACAAACAAACTAAAACTCAAAAGCAGAAGAAAATATATCAAACAAACAATATCCAAAGAAGAAAAAGATTGGCAATATTAATTTCTGACAAAATAGACTTTAAAGCAGAATCCCTCACAAAGGAGAAGGAAGAACAGTACATAATTATTAAAAGGTCAGTACGCCACAAGGATATGACCAAAATAGGTATAAACACACCAAATGACAGGGCTCCAAAATACATAAAACAAAGTCTAAGAGTATTGAAAAGAGAAACAGGTAGCTCCAAAATAATAGTAGGAGTCTTTCACACATCACTTTCAGTGAAGGTCAGAACATTTAGAAAGAAACTCAATAAACACTTTGGAGATCTAAATGCCACAATCAATCAACTTGACTTCATAGATACATATAGAACACTCCACCAAAGAGCAGCCAAGTGTACATTCTTTTCTATTGCACATGGAACACTCTTCAGAATAGACCACAATTTAGGCCACAAAGCAAGCCTCAGAGAATCCAAAACATCAAAATATTACAAAGCCTCTTTTCCAAGCATAATGCCATAAAAGTAGAAATAAATAACAGAAACAGCAAGGAAAAGAAATCAAACATAAGAAAACTGAAAAACACCTTGCTTAAAACTACTGGGTTATAGAAGAAATCAAGAACTGAATAAAGAAATTTATAGAATCAAACGAGAAAGAAAACATATTACCAGAACCTTTGGGACACAGCGAAGTCAGTGCTAAGAGGTCAGTTTATAGCAATAAATGCACACAGCCAAAATGAAGAAAGAGACAAAACCAAAATGTTAACCCTACAACTCAAATAAACAGAAAGAGAGCAGCAAAAAAAGCCCTCAGTCACCAGAAGAAAGAAAAGACTAAAGATCAGAGCAGAAATAAATGATATAGAGAATACAAAAACAATTGAAAGAGTGAAAAAGACCAAGAGTTAGTTCTTTGAAAAGATCGACGAACCATTGGTCAAACTGACAAAAGAAAAGGAGAGAAAGCAAATAACTTGAATAAGAAAAAAGATGGGTGCTATCACAATGGACCCAACTAAAATAAAAATAATCATAATAGAATACTATGAAAAATTGTACTCCAACAAATTTGAAAACCGAGAGGAAATGGACAAATTTCTAGAAATACACTACCTACTTAAACTAACACAAACTGAGATAGAAAAAAAAAATACCCATAACAAAAGAAGAGATTGAAGAGGTAAAAAACAAAACAAAAAACTCCCAGCACCAACAAGAAAAGCCCCGGACCTGACGGCTTCACTGGAGAATTCTACCAAACTTTCAGAGAAGAAGTAACATCACTACTACTAAAGGTATTTCAGAGCATTGAAAAGGAAAGAACACTCCCAAATTCATTCTATGAAGCCATCATAACCCTGATACCAAAATCAGGCAAAGACACCACAAAAAGAGAAAATTACAGACAAATATCCCTCAGGAACATAGAGGCAAAAATCCTCAACAAAATTCTAGCCGATAGAATTTGACAGTATATCAAAAAAAATAATTCACCATGACCAAGTGGGATTCATAGTGGGACCTCATAAAAATTAAAAAACCTGATCACCAGAAGTGTTATGAAAGAGAAAATAGACAACTGAGAGATGGCAAAAAGTCTTTGGAAATGACTTATCTGATAAGGGTCTAATTTCTAAAATCTGTAAAAAGTTGCAACAAGTCAACCCGCAAAAGAAAACTCATTCACAATATAGGCAAAGGCAGAAAGTTTACCAAAGAGTTTGTACAAGCAGACAACTAACATAGGAGAAGATAGTCACGATCATTAAACATTACAGACATGCAACTCAAAATTACAATGAGATATCTTACCCAGCTAAAATTGCACTGACAAAAAAACAAGAACAAAAACAAAACAGATAACAACAAGTGTTGGCAAATTTGTGGAGAAATTGGAGCCCATATCTATTGCTGGTGATACTGTAAAATGTAACACTATCGAAAATGGTATGGCATTTTCTCAGAAAACTAGAAATAGAGCTACCATATGATCCAGCAATCCTCCTCCTAGGTATAGACCTTACAGCCATTGTAGTCTTGTTGATTCCAACTCAGAGAGACCCTATGGGACAAAGTAGAACTGTCCCATAACGTTTTTAAGGAGCAGCCTGCAAATATGAATTTTTGGTTTGAATTCATCAAGCTTTTGATTAGCAGCTGAGGTCTTAACCATTACACCAACAGGGCTCCAGGCATATACCCTGTTGTTGTTAGGTGCCTTAGAGTCGATTCTGACTCATAGCTACCCTGTGTACAACACAAGGAAACACTACTTGGTCCTGTGTCATCCTCACAATCAGTTGCAATGCTTGAGCTCATTGTTGTAACCACTGTGTCAATCCACCTTGTTGAAGGTCCTCCTCTTTTTCACTGACCCTCTGCTCTACCAACCATGATGTCCCTCTCCAGGGACTGGACCCTCCTGGTAACACGCCCAAAGTTAGTGAGATGAAGTCTCTCCCTCCTTGCTCCTAATAAGCATTCTGCCTATATTTCTTCCCAGGTTTGTTCATTTTTCGTGATTTTATCCATTATTGGATAATTTCACTTGTGTGTGACTAATCGATGCAAAGACTAACTATCCCCCAAAAAACATTGCTATCAAATTGATTCCATCTCATGGAGACCCCATGTGTTACAGAGCAGATCTTCTCTATAGGGTTCTCTTGACTGTACTCTTAGCAGAAGCAGACCCCAGACCTTTCTTCTGCTGTGTTTCAGGGTGAGTTCAAACCACCAACCTCTAGGTTAGTTTCAAAAACAACACCAAGCCTGTTGCCACTGAGCCAATTCCAACTCATAGCTACCCTATAGGACAGAGTAGAACTGCCCTATATGGTTTCCAAGTAGTGGTTAGTGGATTCGAACTGTGGTCTTCTGGTTAGCATCCTGAGCACTTAATCACCACTCCACCAGGGCTCTTTTTAGGTTAATAGTGGAGCACAAACCATTTGTGCCACCAAAGAGTAGATACTCATTGAGGGTCTTCCTCTTTTCCGCTAACCCTGTACTTTGCCAAGCATGATGTCCTTCTCCAGGGATTGAACCATTCTGACAACATGCCCAAAATATGTAAGACACAGTCTCGCCATCCTTGCTTTTAAGGAGCATACTGGTTGTACTGCTTCCAAGACAGATTTTTTCATTCTTTTGGCAGTCCATGGTATATTCAATATTCTTTGCCAACACCACAATTCAAAGGCATCAATTCTTCTTTGGTCTTCCTTATTCACTGTCCAGCTTTCACACGCATATAATGCAATTGAAAATACCATGGGTTGGGTCAGGTTCACCTTAGTCTTCAAGGTGACATCTTTGCTCTTCAACACTTTAAAGAGGCCCTTTGCAGCAGACTTACCCAATGCAATGGATCTTTTGATTTCTCGACTGCTGCTTCCATAGCTGTTGATTGTGGATCCAGGTAAAATTAAATCCTTGACAACTTCAGCCTTTACTCTACAACTTACCTTGGACAATATTTCAGTCAGGATGGAGAAGTAGAGGTCTATATTCTGGGACTCAAATCTTATATTATTGTTTGGCTTTAAATTGTGCTTAATTAAAAAAAAAAAACTGCAAACACATTATAACTGCCTCTATTGTCTCCTCACAACAATCTCTTCTGATTCAGAAGTTGTATAAAGCAAAATTTTCTACTTCCCTCCAAAAACTTTATTTTATTTCAAGTAATGGAAAAGTTGAGGTTTGAATCATGAAAAATGTTATCAGATTCTTAAGGAGAAAAATGTTAAAAATATTAGCTACTGTCTATATACCTCCTCATTTTTTTGAGTATTAATGTAATATAGCTCAATCAAGTGTTGAAAATAATACTGTGTGTCAAGAAAAAATTCAGTTTACTTCAAGTCTTATATTCAAAACGATTTTCCAAGAGACAATCAGAGAGAATTTCCCACACCTGAACAGAGTATCAAGCCTGCAACTATAGGAAGCTACACAACCCCATTCAGGAGAGATACAAAAAGATCAACTCCATGCCATATCAAAATCATATTCTTGAAATTCAAAGACAGGGAGAGAATTCTGAAAGCAGAAAGAGAACAACACAATGTAATATAAAAAAAGTCTTTCACAAGAATAAGTGCAGATTTCTTGTCAAAAACTCTAGAGCCCAGAAGACAATGGAGTGACATATATGAAATACTGAAGGAAAACATTTGTCAACGAGGAATTCTTTACCCAACAAAAGTGTCATTCAAAAACAAAGGGGAAATCAAGACATTACCAAACAAGCACAAGCTCTGGGAATTTGACACTACCAGGGAAACTTTGCAAGTTTTAATCAAGGGAGAACTCCAGATGGAATTGCAAGAACTTTAAATAAATACTTGCATCTATACAAGGGACAGAATAAATAAATTAATAAAAAATAAGAAAGGGGGAGAAGATCTCCAAAAATGCAACAACATGGGCTATTAAAAGGACCATGTATATGATATTTTCAAGGAATAAGTACAATAATTAAATACCAAAAAAAATACTACATCGAGTTTAAAAGAAATAAGCACAAAGTAAACTCATCAAATATAGGTTGAACATTAATGTTAATGGAGACACACCAACAGAAATGGGGGAAGGAAGAGCATATTGGGAATATACTTATTTTGTGAAGGGTGTATGTGAACTATTGCTCATATTTTAAACATTGTTGCAATTGTAAGTTGTTTAATGTAGTGTTTGTAGTAACCACTAAGAAATCTCCAAGAAAAAAGCTTCAGAAGAAAAGAAGGAAGAAAGCAAAGGGGCTCATCAAAGGAAGCAACAACAACCAAAAACAAAAAGAAAAATCAGAATAAAAAACAAAGAAGTCACCTAACACTCAAAAGTCAAAGTGCAAAATGAGTGAGTGAGACACTAACTTTCAGTAATAACCTTAAATGTGAGTAGCCTAAATGCATCACGCAAAAAGGAGGGAGTGGCAGAATGGATTAAAAAAAAAAAATATGTTCCAAACTTTTACTGTCTACGAGAAACACAACTTAGATATAAGGATAAAAACAGACTGAAAGTAAAAGGATGGAAAAAATATTCCAGGCAACCAATAAAAAAAAAAAGTGCAAAATTGGCCAAACTGATTGCAGATGAAATGAACTTTAAATGAAAATGTGTTATAAGAAATAAAGAAGGGCATTACAAAATAATAAAGGGGCAATTCAGCAAGAAGATATAACAATTGTAAAGATATACTTGTACTTAACAGCAATGCACCAAAATACATGCAACAAATATTGAACTGATTGGAAAAGAGAAATAGGCAACTTCACAATAATGGTGGGAGACTTCCACACACCACTTTCAATTATAGACAGAACATCTGAAAAGAAGATCACTAAGGACATTGAAAGCTTAAATAAAACCATAAACCAACTGGACCTAACAGACATATACGTACAGCACTCCACACAGCATCAGAACAATACACATTCTTCTCCAGCGCACATGGATCATTTTCCAGAATAGACCATATGCTAGGACAAAATAAATCTCAACAAATTTAAAAAGATTGAAATCATACAAAGAATCTTTTCTGGCCGTAACAGTATGAAGATAGAAAAGAATAATGGAAAAGCAAGGGGGGGAAAAATGGAAACTAAATAATACACTACTAAAAATTATTGGGTCATATAGAAGAAATCATAAATGAAATTAAAAAAAAAATCCTAGAATCAAATGAATATAAAAACACAATATATCAAGATTTTTGTTATGCAACAAAAGCAATACTTTGAGGGAAATTCATTGCAATAAATGCCTACATTAAAATAAAAAGAAACTCCCAGATCATCAACTTAAACTGAAAACTTGAAAAAATAGAAAAGGAAGAGCAAATGAAGTCTAAAGCTAACAGAAAAAAAAAAAAAAAAACAGGAATAATAAAGATCACAGCAGAAATAAACTAAACAGAAAATAGAAAGAATGGACAAAACCGGAAGTTGTGTTTTTGAAAGGATCAGTAAAATAGAAAAACCAATGGCTAGGTTGAAAAAGGAGGGGGGAACGAAAGAGGGGAATAACCATATTAAGAAATGAAATTGATGACATAATAACATACCTAACAGAGATTTAAAAAAAAGAAAAAAGAAGTCATAACTGATTAGTATGAAAAGTAGTCCAAAAAATTTGAAAACCGAGATGATATGGACAAATTCCTAGAAACACACTACCCACACAAACTAACACAGAAGTAGAAAATTTTCACAGACCCATTACAAAAGAAGAGATTGAAGATGTCTTTAAAACACTACCAATAACAACAACAACAAAAAGGCGAGGACCAGATGGCTATGCTGAATAATTCTATCAAACATTCAGAGAAGCGTTGACGCCTCCAACTCAATCACTTCAGAAACACAGAAGAGATGGAAACATTAACAACCAAGCCCCTTCTATGAAGACAGCATAACCCCAATACCTAAGCCAGGCAAATTACATTACAAAAAAAAAAAAAAAGTAGAAACCAATATCCCTTATAAACATAGATGTAAACGTTTTCAATGAAATACTAGCCAACAGACTCCAGCCACATATAAAACAATCATACACCACAATCAAGTGTATTCATACCAAGATTATACGGATGATTCAAATTTAGAAAACCAGTTTAATCCATTACATAAATAAAACAAAGAAAGATATGATCCTGTCAATTGATGCAGAAAATGCATTCAATAAAATTCAAACCCTCTCCTGATAAAAATGGTCAGTAAAATAAGTGTAGAAGGGAAATGTCTCATCATAATTAAGAGCATTTATGCAAAACCAACAGTCAACATTACACTCAACAGAGAAAGGCTGAGAGCTTTTCTTTCAGAACAGGACCAAGGCAAGTATTCCATTATCACCACTCTTATTCAACATTGTATTGGCAATAGTAGCCATAGAAGAAAAAAGAGAAATCAAAGGTATCCAAGTCAGAAAGGAAGATTTAAAACTATCTATATTTTGCACGTGACGTGATCCTACACATAGAAAACTTTAAAGATTCCAAAGAAAACTGCTGAAACTAATGGGAGAATTCAGCAATTTTGCAGGACACAAGATCAACACACAAAAATCAATTGCTTTCTTCTGTGCTAACAGAGATGGCTCCAAAAAAGAAATCAAGCAAAGAATTCCATTTACAATAGCTCCCAAAATGACAAAATACCTAGGAATTAACCTAACCAGGGACATAAAAGACTTATGCAATGAAAATTATAAAACACTACTACAAGAGACTAAAATAAATTTATAAAAATTGAAATATTATCCAGTGCTCATGGATTGTTAGACTTAATATAGTAAAAATGTCAATTCTATCAAAAGCAATCTTCAGATACGTTGCAAATCCAATAAAACCCCAACAACATTTTTTTACTGAAATGGGAAAACTAATGACCAACATCATATGGAAAGGAAAGAAACTCCTGATGGACAAAGCAGTATTGAAGAGAAAGAACAAAGCAGGAGGCCTCACACTTTCCAATATTAAAACATACTATGAAGCCACTGTAATCAAAACACCCTACTATAGATTCAATGATGAGAACATAGACCAGTGGAATAGAATTGAGAACTTAGAATTAAATCCAGCCATCTACGGACAACCAATTTTTAACAATGAGTATAAGTTCATTCAGTGGGACAGAAAAAGTCTCTTTAATAACTGGTGCTGGCAAAACTTGATGTTTACCTGCAGAAAATGAAACAGGACCCACACATCACACCATACACAAAAACTAACTCAAAATGTGTCAAAGACCTAAATGGTAAACCTAAAATCATGAAATTGTGTGGAAGAAGAAATAGGGAGATAACTGTGTGATCTAAGCTTTTGGAAAAATGGAGTAACAAACTTAACAAAAAAAGCATGAACAGAAGAAGACAAAATGGATAAATCATGCCTCATAAAAAATTAGAAACATATGATCATCAAAAGACTTTATTAAAAGAGTAAATAAACAAAGCACAGATGGCAAAAAAGTCTTTGGAAATGACTTATCTGCTAAGGGTCTGTTCCCTAAAATCTGCAGAAGTTGAAACAAGTCAGCAACAAAAGACAAAGCATTCACAAAATGGGCAAAGGACATGAAAAGAGCCTTCACCAGTGTTCCTCCAAGAAGGCATCAAACATATGAGAAGGTAATCACTGTCATTAGATGTTAGAGACACGTAACTCAAAACTACAATGAAATACCCTCTTATCCCGGCTAAAATGGCACAGATTAAAAACACCCATAAAAAATAGATAACAACGAACTGTGGTGAGCTTGAGGGGAAACTGGAATGCATAGCCATTTCTCACGGGGCTGTAAAATGGTATACCCACTATGGAAAATGGTGTGGCCTTTTCTCAGAAATCTAGGCTATGGTCCCCCAATCCCATTCCTAGGTATATACCACCAACCCATTGCGGTCCATTTGATTCTGACTTACAGCAACTCTATGGGACAGAGTAAAACTGCCCCATATGCTTTTGAAGGATTTGTTGCTGAATTTGAACTGCAAAGCTTTTGATTAGCAGCCAAGCTCTTTACTACCGTGCAATCAGGGCTCTGGGTGTATACCCTAAAAAAAAAAATAATGATGACGCAAAGAGACCTAAGTGCACCTATGTTCATTGCTGCTTTATTCACAATACCAAATAAATGGAAACAACCAAAGTGCCCATCAACAGATGAACGGATGAGCAAATTTTGGTACACACATACGATGGACCACTACAAAACCATAAACAACAAAGGTGAGTCTGTGAAACATATGACATGGATGGACCTGGAGGCTATAATGCTAAGTGAACTAAGTCAAGCATATAAGGACAAATATTGTATTAAAAAAAAAAAAAAAAAACTGCCCTTGAGTTGATTCCAACTCATAGTGACCCTATAGGACAGAGTAGAATTGCCCCATAGGATTTCCAAGGGTGGACTGGTGGATTTGAACTGCCGATCTTTTGGTTAGCAGTTGAGCTCTTAACCATTGTCCCACCAGGGCTCAAATATTTTACGGTCGCTACTTTATAAGAACACAAGAATTGATATATAGAGACCAATATTCCTTGGTGGTAACCAGGGAGAGGAGGGAGGAGAGGGGAAATTACACCTTAGATCATTGGCAGAGAAATAGAGGCTTAGAAATTATTATTATTTTTTTTAGTGATGTGAAAAGTGGCACCTAATGTGGATGCAGTGAGCTCAGCACAACCAAAGTGAAACAAGTGTTTTGGCATGAAGGGAGGGCTATAGGCATGTTGCATACTGGCAGGTAAAGTAGGTATGTAGGTGAGAATAAATGGAAGTACCTATTAAAAAACAAAACAGTTTCCATCAAATCGATTATGACTCATAGTGGCCCTATAGAACAGAGTAGAACTGCCCCGTAAAGTTTCCAAAGAGTAGCTGGTGGATTTGAATTGCCAACTTTTTGGTTAGCAGCCTGATTTCTTAACCATTGTGCCACCACGGATCCAGAGGTATATGGAAATCCAAAAAATGTGGGTGGAGACCACATATATTCATTAGAGACAGGTACAGAGGTACAGATACTCCACAGACATAACCAAACACTTTCCAAGATTGGTTGTCTGGATTTGAAAGCTTAAGGCCATAGTCTTAGGAGGCAACTCAGTAACCTGCATAACATGTTGCTGTTGGTAGGTGCCACGGAGTCAATTCCCACTCATAGTGACACTATGTACAGCAGAAGGAAACACTGCCCAGTCCTGTGCCATCTTCACAATCGTTGTCATGCTTGAGCCCACTGTTACAGCTACTGTGTTAATCCATCTTGTTGAGGGTCTTTCTCTTTTTCCCTGTTTCTCTGCTTTACCGAGCATGATGTCCTTCTCCAGGGAATTATCCCTCCAAAGTATGTGAGGTGTAGTCTTGTCATCCTTGCTTCTAAGAAGCATTCTGATTGTACATAGTTCACAAAAGTCATTATCTGTATGCTAGTGAAGTAAGCAGCAACTGGAGTCTTAAAAACTTGCAAGCAGCCATCTGAGGTATAATTACAAGTGTCTACTCACCAGGAGCAAAACAGTAAGAAAGTAACAAGAAGTTCATATAACAAACAAGTCTACACAGACCATAACCTCATCTATCCTGACACCAGAAGTAATAAATTGTGCCCGGCTACCACCACTGACCATTCTGACCAGGATCACAATAGATAATCCCGAATACAATGGGAGAAAAATGTGGAGCAGAGCTCGAATTCTTATTTAAAATAAATAAATAAATAAAGCCAGACAAACTGGAACAGTAGAGAACAGAGGGCTCCCTGAGACTTTCACCCTGAAACACTCAACTTAGAACAGAGCTGATCCCCTGAGATCACCTTTTTAGCAAAGAAACAGAGTGGCACACAAAATGAAAGATGTTGCCAGTAAGATCGATCAGCGTTCTACTTAAAAACCATCACTATGAGAACAAATGATTAACAATTACTTAAAAGCGAAGATGAGAAAAGGAAGCAGAGAAAGTAGAGTGCTGGGAATGGAACAAGCAGAACAGTCAAAGAGAACAATGACTTATTGTGATAAATGTAACTAATGTCAGTGGACAGTTTGTATGGAAATTGTCAAGTTGGACCCTAACTAGCTGTGTAAACTGTCAACAAACTTAATAAATTATTTAAAAATACATCTATAGCAAATTAATTAAAAAAAATTAAACAAATGCACATGTAAATCCAAAGTAGATTGGTTCACAGAACATCACCAGCACTGTAGAAGTCAATTACCAACCATTTCCTGGTCATAGCACCCTCCTACTCCAGCAATAACCACACGTTTGACTTTTATTATAATCATGCACTTGCTTTTTCAATATATTTTCACTACGTAACTATGCCTACAAAAAAATACACATTAAAACTGCCTCATTGCAGACTTCATGTAAAACAAGTCATGCAATGTGTATTCTATGCATTTTAATTTCATTTATAAATCATTCTTGTTGCATATACTTACAGTTTGTTCAATTTTATTCCTATTTATTATTTCAGGTATAAATATTCAGAGTTTTTCAAAATGCATTCTACTATGATGGACGTTTGGGATGTTTCCACTTTGGGACGTGCACACTATTGCATCATATATAAGAACTCATTAGAGTGAGGTTTCTACCTAAAACTATCAAGCAATTATTTAGTTCTCAAATAATGTTTCAGAGTAGATGTATCAATTTATATTTGTAATAGCAACGTTTGAAGGTGCCAATGTGATATTTCACTTCCTGACCAGCATTTAGCATCATCATCCTTTATGATTTTTACCCATTAACCTGAAGTAGAATATGTCACAGTAGTTTCAATTTCAATAATTATTATTATTATTAAGATAGGGCACATTTTAATATGTTTATGGATTTTCTCTTTTGTATTGTATCTTCAGGTGTCAATTGATCAATTTGCTTTCGAATTATTTGTCTTCATTCTTATTTATTTGACATTTTCTTTGATATTAGGGATATAATCTCTTTGTGACTTACATATATTAAAACTATTTTCCTATTTATTAGCTTTATTTTCACTCCATAAATGCCCTTTGATAAATAGCAATCCAAATTTTAATTTAGTCATATAAACTAATCTGAAGAAACAAACCAAAATGTTTATGAATGAACAGACTTAAAAACAAATCACATAAAGTTCCCAACATTGAAAACAAACAAAGCACTTCCATTTCTGATTAAGTTTCAGTAGCTCACAGAAAGACAATGTTCCTGCTTCAGCAACTAGGAAAACCTAGATACATTTTTAAAAATTATTTTTAGAGGGACTAAATAGCTGTGAAAGGAAAAAAAAAGAATGATGAGAATATTTAAATGAAAACTCATTAAATTAGAGAAAGACAACCCTCTTAATGATTCATACTTTATTGGCTTATAATCTTTTGCAATTACAGAAAATGTTGCAATATAGATTTCTTGGATAATTTCATATGTGTGTATGTTTTATTGACTCAAAGACTAAATAATCCAAAAAACCATGGCTGTCAAATTGATTCTGACTCAAGGAAACCCAGTGTGGTACAGAGTAGAATTTCTCTACAAGGTTTTCTAGGCTGTATACTCAACAGAAACAGTGCATCCTACCTTTCTTCTGTTGTGTGCAGGGTGGGTTGGAAGCAACAACATGTAGGTTAATACCAAAAAACACACCAAACCCATTGCCATCGATTCCAACTCATAAAGAACCTACATGACTGAGTAGAACTACTCCACAGGGTTTCCAAGGAGTGCCTAGTGGATTTAACTGCCAAATTTTGGTTAGCAGCCTGAGCTCTTAAACTTTTCTATGCCAAGAGGGCTTCTTTAGTTTAGTAGTACAGCAAAAACCATTTGTGCAACCAAAGGCTAGATGTCGTTGTTGTTGTTAGGTACCAGAGAGTCAGTTCCACCACACAGTGACCCTATGTACAAACAGAAAGAAACACTGCCCAGTCCTGCACCATCCTCACAATTGTTGCTATCTTAAACCCATCCTTGCAGCCACTGTGTCAATCCGTCTCATTGAGGGTCTTGCTCTTTTTCCCTGACCCTTTAACTCTAACAAGGATGATATCCTTCTTCAGGGAATGATCCCTTCTGATAATACATCCAAAGTATGTGAAATGTAATCTTGCCATCCTTGCTTCTAAGGAGCATTTTGTCTGTTATTTCTTTCAGGATCAATTTGTTTGTTCTTTTGGCAGTCCACGGTATAGTCAATATTCTTCACCAGCACCACAGTTCAAAGGCGTCAACTCTTCTTAGGTCTTCTTTATTCATTGTCCAGCTTTCACATGCATATGAGGAGATTGAAAACACCATTTATTGAGTCAGGTGCAACTTAGGCTTCAACGGAAAATCATTGGTCTTTAATACTTAAAAGGGGTCTTTTACAGCAGATTTGCCCAATGCAATGCGTCTTCTGATTTCTTGACTGCTGCTTCCATGGGTGTTGTGGATTCAAGTAAAATGAAATCCTTGACAACTTCAATCTTTTCTCGATTTTTCATAATATTTCTTATTGATCCAGATGTGATTTTTTTTTTTTTATGTTCAACTGTTATCCATACTGAAGGCTGTGATCTTTGATCTTCATCAGTAATTGCTTCAAGTCCTCTTCACTTTCAGCAAGCAAAGTTGTGTCACCTATATAACATGGGTTGTTAATGAGTCTTCCTCCAGTACTTGTGTCCCATTCTTCTTTATATACTCCAGCTTCTAGGATTATTTGCTCAGCATACAAATACAACTGCCTCTTGGTCTAAGTAACAGGTTCCTCATAGGCATAATTTTAAGTGTGCTGAAATTCCCATTCTTTGCAATGTTATCAATAATTTGTTATCCACATAGTTTAATGCCTTTGTATAGTCAATAAAACAGGGGTAAACATCTTTATGGTATTTTCACCTTTCAGCCAGGATCCATCTGACATCAGCCATGATAACCCTGGTTCCAAGCCCTCTTTTGAATCCAGCTTGAATTTCTGGCATTTCCCTGTCAATGTACTGCTGCAGTCGCTTTTGAATGATCTTCAGCAAAATTTTACTTGAGTATCATTTTTGTGATCATCTAGTGCTGCTATAACAGAAATACCACAAATGGATGCCTTTAACAAAGAGAAATGCATTTCCTCACAGTAAAGTAGGCTAAAAGTACAAATTCAGGGCATCAATTCCAGGGGAAGGCTTTTTCTCTCTGTTGGCTCTGGAGGAAGGTTCTTGTCCTCAATCTTCCCCTGGTCGAGGAGCTTCTCAGGCACAGGGACCCTGGGACCAAAGGACACACTCTGCTCCTGGTGCTGCTTTCATGGTAGTATGAGTCCCCCTCCCTGATAGCTTCCCTTTTTTTATTCGTTCTTGAGAAATAAAAGATGATGCAGACCACATCTGAGGGAAACCCCCTTGACATTGGATCAGGGATGTGACCCGGGTAAGGGTATTACAATCCCACCTTATTCCTTTTTAATATAAAATTTCATCACAAAATGGAGGACAACCATACAATACTGGGAATCATGGCCTAATGAAGTTGATACACACATTCTTTGAGGGGCATAACTCAATCCATGACAGTCATATTAACAATATTCTTTGGTAATTTCCACATTTGGCTGGATCATCTTTCTTGGGAATAGTCATAAATATAGAACTCTTCCAGTTGGTTGGCCAGGTAGCTGTCCTTCAAATTTCTTCCAGTGCTGCATCTGTTTGTTGAAATATCTCAGTTGGTGTTCTATCAACTCCTAGAGGCTTGCATTCAGTGCAGCTTGGACTTCTTCCTTCAGTGCCATCCATTCCTGATCATATGCTACTTCCTCAAATGGTCAAATGTCTTACCAACTCTTTTTGACCTTGTCACCTTGTGTATTCCTTCTAACTTCTTTTGATGCTTCCTGGGTCATTTACTATTTTTCCCATAGAATTCTTCGATATTGCAACAGGAGACTTGGATTTTTTCATTAGTCTTTTCAGCTTTAGATATGCCAAGCATGTTCTTTCTTTTTGGTTTTCTATCTCCAGGTCTTTACACTTGTCATTATAATACACTGTCTTCTCAAGCTGCCTTTGAAATCTTCTGTTCAATTTCTTTCTTCATCATTTTTTCCTTTTGCTTTAGCTACTGGACTTTCAACAGCAAGTTTCAGAGTCTCTCCTGACATTCATTTTGGTCTTTTCTTTCTTTCCTGTCTTTTTAATGGCCTTCTGTTTTTTTTTTTTTTTGCTTTCTTCATGTATGATAGCCTTGATGCTATTCCACAACTTGTCTAGTCTTCAGTCATTAGTGCTCAGCACATTAAATCTATTCTTGAGATGGTCTCTAAATTCAGGTAGGATATACTCAAGACTCTTGTTGGCTTATTCTAATTTTCTTCAGCTTCAACTTGAACTTGCATGGGAGCAATTGATGGTCTGTTCCACAGGAGGCCCCTGGCTTTGCTCTGACTGATGATATTGAGCTTTTACATCATCTTTTTTCCACAGGTGTAGTTGATTTTATTCCTGTATATCCCTTCTGGTGAGGTTCACATGTATAGTCACCTTTTATGTTGGTGAAAAATGGTATTTGCAATGCAAAATTCTCACAAAATTCTATCATGCAATCTCTGGCATCATTTCTATAACCAAGGCCATATTTTCCAACTACGGATTCTTCTTCTTTGTTTCCAACTTTTGCGTTTCAATAACCAGTAATTATCAATGCATTTTGATTGCGTGTTCAATCAATTTCAGACTGAAAAAGTTGGTAAACCCTTCAATTTCTTTATCTTTAGCCTTAGTGGTTGGTGTGTAAATTTGAAAATAATCATATTACTAGTTTTCCTCGTAGGAGTAGGGATATTATCCTATCAATGACAGCATTGCACTTCAGGATAGATCTTGAAATGTTCTTTTTGATGAGAAATGTAACATCATTCCAACATATTAAATCATATGATTCTCTGATGCAAAATAGCCAATACCAGATCATTTCAGCTGTCTAATGTCTCAGATATCGATGTTTATGTGGGCCATTTCGTTTTTGATGACTTCCAATTTTCCTAGATTCATAATTTGTACATTCCAGGTTCTGATTATTAATGGATGTTTGCAGGTTTGCAGCTGTTTCCTTGGCTTTTATGTCACACCACATAAACAAATGAAAGCTTGACTCCATCCATGTCATTAAGGTTGACTCTACTCTGAGGAGGTAGCTTTTCACCAGTTATCTTTTGAGTGCCTTCAAACCTGAGGAGCTCATCTTCCAGCACTATATCAGGCAATGTTCCAATGTTATTCATAAGGTTTTCACCAACTAATTCTTTTCAGAAGTAGACCACATGTCCTTCTTCCTTGTCTGTGTTAGCCTGGAAGCTCAGCTGAAATCTGTCTGCCATGGGCGACCCTGATGGTATTTGAATAATGGTGCCATAGCTTCCAGTATCACAGCAACAGGCAAACCCCCACAGTATGACAAACTGACAGTCATGTCAGAGTGTATATATATATAGAGAGAGAGAGAGATTTCAAGGAAATTGTTCTCATGGTTGTAGATACTGGCAATCCCAAGTCCCTGGGTCAAGCATCAGTAGCTGATGAACCCATGATCCACAGGTCAGAGCGCTGGCTGATGGCTCATGGCTGGGAAGACTGATGAATCCAAGATCAGCAGGTATGCAGGCAGGCTGCTGGCCCAAGTCAAAAGAATAGGAGGTCAGATGCTGATGAGCTGAAAGCTGGATCCAGGACAGAACAAATGCCAGCTAGCTTTGGCGGAAAGTCCACAGATAGTGGATGCAGGCCACTACCCTAAGAAAAGTCCTTTTTAACTGACTGGCTACTCACAGCAGATATCATCATGGAGGTGATAGCATTATATCAGATCTCTCCATGAAAGTGATTACATCATTGTACAACTGCCAGGCTACAGTATAACTGCCAATCCACTGACAATCATGACCCAGTCAAGCTGACATGCAATCTTAAAGGTCATACTACTTAAGTATCACTCAGAGTTTAAGTCTTGAAGGGGAAGATTTTATAACAATAGACTGACTATTGTCCTGGAATATTGCCTCTCATCTCAGCTGGAATTATATCAGAATCTTATTTTCTCCTAAATGAAATTTATTGTGATTCACACCTTAAAAGTGAGTCCACAGAAGGAATAAAAGTTGGGGAAAGACGGTAGAATGTTGCAAGGAAAAGTAAAAGTCTCCTTGTTGAGTTAATCTTGAGGGAAAAAAAAATACTTTTGAACTTGATTTAATATATCCAACAGCCAATTCTCAGTTTGCCCAGGTAGGCTTGAAGATATGAATTATATAGTACGTGATATGTAGGTAAAAATATTCTTTATTGTCAGAACATTTATTACAACTCTTACAGAGGCCAGCCACTGAATTTGGATGAAGTCACCCATTTCAGAGGAGAAAATTAGCAAAACAACATCAGGACAATGTCCTAGGAGCTCAGTCTATTAAGAGCAGAGTGTTCATAATAGATAAGGTGAGAATTGGAATTGTGTCAGTTTTTCACGGGCTCCAATGTACTGCTCAGTTAAGGGCAATTCAGGACCCTATTCAAGCCTAAGAAATAAAACCTTCTACACACTCTGTTCCACTGACAGGCTGCAGAGGAAGAGTATTCCGGGTAAAGGGAGAGCTCTCTGGGAAAATAAATAAATAAACCAAATCGGAGAGTGCCAAAGAGATTTGTTTAATTAGAAAAATAACTGTCAGGTGGAAGAGATCCCAGGGGGGTAGAGACAGCTATTTTGTGTTTAAAGAGCATTCCAGTATCAAACTGAATAGACTGTTTTAATGGCAGATTGAATACCATTGTTGAAACAAGCTATTTCAGCCAAAGTAATTTAAATACTTAAGTGTGTAAACCCTCTTCAGTGAGGAAGAAACAAGATTATCTCAAACAAACCAAAACCCACACCCACTCCAGTCTAGTTGATTCTGACTCAGCAACACAACAGGACAGAGTAGACCTGCCCTGTCGGGTTTCCAAGGCTATAAATGTTTAAGGAAGCAAACTGCCACAGCTTTCTCCAGTGGAACAGCTGGTGGGTTCTAACTGTAGGCCTTCTGGATAGCAGCCTAACACTTTAACCACTGTGCCACCAGGGCTCCTGTGATCCAAATTAAGAAAGGTAACTATGAAATGTTTTATATTAATATCCTACTTTATGTTATTATTAAAATTAATATTTAACAAGAGTAGCAAATATGCTATTTTATTAAAGCAGTACTTTTACATTTTTGACTCTATTGAATATAATTTATCTTAAACAATGATTTTAAGTAGTGATATTAAGTTACTTTGACACTAAAAATTTGAAAAACTCCTATGTTTTTGTAAGAATACCAAAGAATATTCTAGGAAAACTTCATTTCCAACAAAGACTTTGTAGCAAACAAGCGTCATATTTATGTATTTTAGTTCTGATGATATGTTAGTAAGATATTCGAAGTAACACTATCCATGAAATAAATTTACAACCATTGAGGGTTCCAAGAAACATTTATTAGAAAGAAAAACAAAATGAAACAATTTATAAAATAATAAAGTTTTAAGTTCATATTGTTTTTCAAATTAATTTCAGGGTTTATGCTTCCAATTTATGTTAAAAACACAAACATGGCTGGGATTTAGGTAGATTGAGAACATTAACAGTGACTACAGCAACTAATAACCATCTGAATTAGAATATTGTTAACCGAATCCAAACCCTTTGTCTCTCAGTGGATTCCAGCTCATAATGACCATATAGGACAGAGTAGAAATTCCTCACAGGTTTTCCAAGCTGTAAATCTTTATGGAAGCAGAATACCTCATCTTCCTCCCACAGACCTTTTGGTTAGCAGCCTACATTTAACCCTTGTGCCACCAGGACTCAGTCAGAATATTATTATGTATTCCTTAATCTTTGGGATTTTTTTCCCAGGGAATGAATGCTTAGATTTCAAATAAAAACATGATAACATTAAGTTTATTTCCCTTAAGTAATAAGAAGAGTAATATAGCTTTGGGAGAACACACAGGACAAATCTCTACTCTTTCTATCCTGTTCTCTTGAGAAAAACATAGGCAAATCTTACATAGTTCATGTTATACGTGGATAATTTCATAACCAAAAAGTTGAGTTTGTATAATTAGAAATGCTATTTCAATTAGTCCTCAAAGTCATAGTATTCAATTAACATAATTATTTTTTATTAAGTGTCATCATTCCTAGAGCATTACATAAAGAAGTGTTTCTTTTGTCCTCTTGTGAGTCTTAATTCTTCTTTCCCTTTTAAGAGTGACACTTTCATTTTAACAATGAGTATTTAACCACTGTATAACCAGTGATCTGTGCCAAGGTTAAAGAATAGTATTTCCCTAAAGAACTGGAATTGAATTATAGCTCCAACAACATCTAGCTATGTGATGACTTCCAGTTCAGAATCAAATCTTGAGTACCATAATTGGTGTACACCCATTTGTTAAGATCTATATTGATTTCAAGTAGGAAAATTGTCAACCTTTACCTCTCAGATCATTTAGCATCCATAAAGGAAATGCATACAACTGGTATTAATTGCAATCCTAAGTGCTGAGCAGTGATGGGTAATATAGATGTTACAGTCCACAAAGTAGAGTTGATGATATAAACCCAAATATCAGCAGAGAATTTCTGGAGAAAGTGCAACTTGATAGTTGAATGGTTTTTGAAGTTTGGTAACACTCTCATAATTTTTTTTAAGATCTTACTTTATTCCTTCCTTAGATACAAAAGAAAAATAAATTAGAGAATATTATTCATGTTGTAGAGAATGCTGAGTAAAACCAGAAGAATTATTTAAATTTAGCTATAATAATAATAATAAATGGATGATAGTAATAATAAGTAACTGTTAATAATAGTCTTTCGTAAATACGAGAACTTCTTCTTGGTGTTTTACTTCTATTAAATGATTTAATTCACATAACAACACTCAATGTTGGTATAGTTGCTAGGCATTTTGCAGGTGAGCAAAAAGAGATAAGGTCAGATTAATCAACTTGCATGAAGTCATCACATAGCTAGATGTTGTTGGAGCTATAATTCAATTCCAGTTCTTTAGGGAAATACTATTCTTTAACCTTGGCACAGATCACTGGTTATACAGTGGTTAAATACTCAGCTGCCAACCCAAAGTTCAGAGGTTTAAACCCACCAGCTGTTCCATGGGAGAAAGATGTGGCAGTCTGCTTCTGTAAAGATACACGGCCTTGGAAACCCTATAGGGCAATTCTACTCTGTCCTATAGGGTTGCTATGAGTCGGAATTGACTCTTCTGTGAAGGATTTTTTTTTTTTTTTTAATCATGGCACCATACTTGTGGCTCTGCTTAGAGGACAAGGTGCGAATCTGTTAGGATGGAGAAATGAAGAGCAGGGTGAAGTAAGAGGCACCCGGGATACGAAGTATATGTAGGTACTCACTTTCAGGATTGTGGAAGTACAAGGATGGCCCTGAATGCCTCCTTAAATTTTGCAGCTTAGGTACCTCATTGACAAGTCTTTGCCCCGGCCCTGATGAAAGGAATGGTGAGAAAAATAATTGCCAACAAAGGAAATTAAAAGTGCTTTATCAAATACTTATTTTACTAGGCAATATGTTAAATCCTGGAGCTATAGGCTTAAACAACATATTATCATTATCATTATCATAATTATAATTATAGAGCAATAACTAATAAGGAAACTGTTTAAAATTGTAAGGTAAGTGATAAATTTTATCAATATTATCTCATTTAATTCTCACAAAGAAGCAAACATTAGAAACTTTAAATAATTCTTTAACATCACACAGATAATACAGGCATACCTTGGACCTATCGTGGGTTCAGTTCCAGACCACCACAGTAATGTAAATATCACAATAAATTAAGTCACATAAATTTTTTGGTTTCCCAGTACATAGAAAAGTTATGTTTACACTACACCGTGGTCTGTTAAGTGTTCAATAGCATTATGTCTAAAAATTAATGTACATACCTTTATTAAAAGGTACTTTATAGCCAGCAAATGCCAATCATCATCTGAGCCTTCAGTGAGTTGTAATCTTTTTGCTGGTTGAGGGTCTTGCTCTGACATTGATGACTGCTGACTGATCAGGGTGGTTGATGCTGAATGTTGGGGTGGCTGTGGAAATTTCTTAAAATAAGACAACAGTGAAGTTTCCCTTATCAATTGACTCTTCCTTTCATGAAAGATTTGTCTGTAGCGTGCAATGTTGTTTGATAGCATTTTACTCACAGTAGAACATCTTCCAAAATTGGAGTCAATCCTCTCAAACCCTGATGCTGCTTTATCATCTAAGTTTATGTAATATTCTAAATCTTTTGTTGTCATTTCAACAATGTTCACATCATCTTCCCAAGAAATAGATTCCATTTCAGAAACCACTTCCTTTGCTCATCCCCAGGAAGTAACTCCTCATCTGTTAAGTTTTTATCATGAGATTGCAGCAATTCAGTCTCATCTTCAGGTTCCACTTCTATTTCTAGTTCTTTTGCTATTTCCACCACATCTGCAATTGCTTGCTCCACTGAGGCTTGAAACCCTCAAAGTCATCCGTAAGTGTTGGAATTGACTTCCTCCAAATGCCTCTTAATATTGATATTTTGGCCTCCTCCCATGAATGAGTTGGACTCTACTGGGAGGCAAAGGGTTTGGAAACCCTGGTGGCATAGTGGTTAATTGCTACTGCTGCTTATTACAAAGGTTGGCAGTTGAAATCCACCAATTTCTCCTTGGCAACTCTGTGAGGAAGTTTCTACCCTGCCCTCTAGGGTCACTATAGGAATCCACTAAACGGCAATGTTTTTTTTTTTTTTTTTGGTTCCATGAATCACCAATGTTTCTAATGGCTTCTAGAATTATGAATTCTTTCCAGAAGATTTTCAGTTTACTTTGCCTAGATCCATCAGAAGAATCACTGGCTATGGCAGCTATAGCCTTGTGAGACGTATCTCTTAAAAACTAAGACTTGAAATTTGAAATTACTCCTTGATCCATGGGCTGCAGGATGGGTGTTGTGTTAGCAGGCATGAAAACATTAATCTCCTTCTACGTCTCCAGCAGAGCTCTTGGGTGACCAGGTGCATTGTCAAATAGCAGTAATATTTTGAAAGGAATCGTTTTTTTTCTAAGCAATAAGTCAATAACAGTGGTCTTAAAATATTCAGCAAACCATGTTGTAAACAGATGTGCTGTCAGCTAGGTCTTGTTGTTCCATTTATAGAGCACAGGCAAAGGAGATTTAGCATAATTCTTAAGGGTTTTTGGAATTGTAAATGAGCACTGGATTCAACTTACAGTCACCAGCTTCATTATCCCCTAACAGGAGACTCAGCCTGCCATTTGAAGCTTTGAAGCCGGGCATTGACTTCTCCTCTCTCCCATCTAGCTATGCAAGTCCTAGGTGGCATCTTCTTCCAACATAAAGCTGCTTTATCTGCATTAAACCTCTGTTGTTTACTGTAGCCCCCTCGTCAGTTACCTTAGCTAGGTCTTCTGGATCGTTTCCTGCAGCTTCTACATCAGCACTTTCTGCTCCACTTCGCATTCGTTTATGTTATGGAGAGAGCTTCTTCCTTCAGCCTCGTGAATGGACCCCTTCTAGCTTCAAACTTTCCTTCTGCAGCTTCCTCACCTTTCTCAGCCTTCATAGAGTTGAAGAAAGCTAGGGCCTTGATCAGAAATAGGCATTGGCTTAACAGAATATTGTAGCTGGTTTTATCTTCTATCCAGACCACTAAAATATTGTCCTTATCAGCAATAAGTCTGTTTTGCTTTCTTATTGTTCATGAGTTCACTGGAGGAGACATTTTAATTTCCTTCGAAAACTTGTCCAGCACTCACAAGTTGGCTAACTGTTTGGTGCTGGAGACCTAGCTTTTGGCCTATCTTAGCTTCCAACATACCTTCCTTACTAAGTTTATGCATTTCTAGCTTTTGATTTGAAGTGAGAGGTGTGCAACTCTTCCTTCCACTTGAACACTTTTAATAACGTACAGTTATTAATTGGCCAAATTTCAATATTGTCATTGTTAACAAACCCTGGAGTGTATGTCTTTGTCCAGTGTGTTCAGACTTGCCAATTATCTGGTCACTGATCTTTCAGAAAGAGAAAGTAACTTTATGGAAATGCACAGAGCAAGGAGCCCAGAGGAATTTTCTCAGATCTGAACCCCCGAGTTGCAGGGAAGCAGGGTTTTTAAGTAATTTGCACAGCAAGATGATGGCTGCTCAGGCATACTGAGGAGAGAAAATTCTAGAAGGCAGCCAGGAAACAGGAGGTGATATTGTTCTTGTCAGACCTCTTGATTCTGAGTAGGTCTGGGTGGTGATTTTCCTTCTGATTCATTCCTCCTGTTGCTGTGTCCTCTGTTGAGGACAATTATGGTCACAGCTGGCCCTTAGCCAGATGTGGGGCAGACCAAATCTGGCTTAGGCAAGTTTAAGGACAAATGAAAATTTACTGGCATTTGTAGTGTCAGGTTACATTGTGTCTCAGGGAATAGGACAGCTCCAGGAGAAGGAGATAGACAGGGTAATGGCCTGTCAGTGGAGAAGCCAGAACACATACAACATTTATCGATTAAGGTTGCCATCTTGCACGGGTGCAGTTTGTGGCACCCCAAAACAATTACAATAGTAACATCAAATATCACTGACTACAGATTACCATAACAGAGCTAATAATAATTAAAAGGTTTGAAATATTGCAAGAATTACTCAAACGTGACACAGAGACAGGAAGTGAGCACATGCTGTTACAAAACTGGCTCTGATAGAGTTGCTGGATGCACGGTTTCCACAAACCTTCAATTTGTAGAAAAAAATGCAATATCTGTGAAGCACAATAAAGTAAAGGACAATAAAATGTTGTATGCCTGTAAATCATGGAGGTAGGAGTCACACTCAAGTCTATAAAAAAAATAAAAATAGATACTGAACTGCAGTCACAAAACCTATATGTAATTAGTTGAATTATCCATACTCAGTCTCAATATTCTTATATCTAAAGAAAAGTGAGTTTAGAAACAGTTATCTGAAGTTTAATTTTTGAGGAACAGTGAAAATAAAAGCAGGTGCACACAGCACAATGGGTGTAATGTAATAGCTAATATATATCCTCCTCCTGACCCCTTCACATACACACAGGTAACAATACCCTCCATGCCATCCCAGTTATCCCAAGGTGACTACCTTCATTGTTCGTGTCTGAATCAATGTTCCTAGGCTGACTTCTCTTAATAAAATCCTATTATTTACCCGCTAAATATCCTACAAAAAGATATTTAATTTCCCTATGCAAAATGAAATACTCCCACAGTTTTCTTTCTAAACTGTCTTATATGAACTGTATAATAGGAACCTATATGGAAGTGTCAAAAGAGGCAGTTGAAAATATATGTAGAAAACAGTTTCTGATAAAGTGATTAAGAAGCTTGACTGAGAAAATGCATAGAGAATTGCAATAGAATTCTCAAGAAGTGTAATTAATTTAAAGTGAAATTAGATGGCAAAGCTGAGGGTCCATCTCTAGCAGTTGCCAGTTACTCCAGTGCCTGTGCTGAGTCAGGTATAGCTTAATCTATCCTGGGCTGTGGTCCAAAACTATAGTGAAATGATCTTAAAATAAATTTGAGGGGACTGTTTACTGTGATTAAAAAGGAGGATGTGGGACATACATAAACAGCATCATTCTTAAAGTGCAAACAATTGAAGTGATCATAAAATCCAATCCTGACAGCTCGATACAATTTAGAGAAGAGGCAAAGAGATACAGGAAGGTAAAGGAAATGGTCTTGTAAATTTACATTTTCCACAGATGAATCATCAACAAATTCTACCAGTAGATAATCTAACTGAACTGATGGAATTTGTTCTCTTGGGCTTTGTTGCTATGCCCCATTTCCAGTGATTCCTTTTTGGATTATTTTTAATCATCTATACCATCATCCTGATGAGCAATGGTACCATATTTCTAATAACAAAAATGGATTCTGCTCTCCAGAGCCCTATGTATTTTTTCCTGGCAAGTTTTTCCTTTTTGGAAATCTGCTATGTATCAACTACTCTCCCCAGAATGCTGATGAATCTTGGGAACCAGAGAAGAACAATCTCCTTAGGTGCCTGTGCTGCACAGATGTGCTTTGTCCTTATATTTGGAAGCACAGAGTGTTTACTCCTGGCATTGATGGCCTATGACTGTCACGTGACCATTTGCAACCCTCTGCACTATCCTCTAGTCATGAACCACAGGGTCTGTATACAGCTGGTAACTGGCTCCTGGACCACTGGAATTCAAGTTATGATTGTGCAGACGTATCAGATTTTCTCTCTGCCTTTTTGTGGATCTAACCAAATCAACCACTTCTTCTGTGACATTTTCCCAATACTCAAGTTGGCTTGTGGGGACACTTTTGTAAATGAGATGTTGGTCTACACAGTTGCTATGTTATTTGTCATGGTTCCATTTCTGTTAATACTTGGCTCCTACAGTAAAATCATCTCCAACATCCTGAAGTTGCCTTCAGCCACAAGTCGAGCCAAAGCTTTCTCTACCTGCTCATCTCATCTTATGGTTGTGGTGTTATTCTTTGGATCAGCCATTATTACATATTTAAGGCCCAACACCAGGCATTCAGAGGGAACTGACAAAGTACTTTCTCTTTTCTACACTGTCCTAACTCCTATGTTTAATCCCATGATACATAGTCTAAGGAACAAGGATGTCATAATAGCACTGAGAAAATTGCTATGTAAATAATTCACTTCATTAAAGAATGTGTTAAATGTATAAGAATTTCTTTCTTACATATTTTGTATCAAATTTCAACCAATGTATAAGTGCGTTATGGATTGAACTGTGTCCCCCAAAAAGTGTGTCAACTTGGCTAGCGCATCATTCCCAATATTGTATGATTGTCCACCATTTTATTATATGAGTTCGAATCCTCTAAAAGGCAACTGGTTTGGTGTGACTATTTTCCTATGTGTTGTAAAACCTACCTCTGTGATGTCAATGATGCAGGATTAGAGGCAGTTACACAATGAGTTCTCCATGCATCTGTCAATTTGTTGTACTGTGGGGGATTGTGTGTTGTTATGATGCTGGCAGCTATGTCACCGGTATTCAAATACCAGCAAGATCATCCATGGGGAACAGGTTTCAGATGAGCTTCCAGACTAAGAAAGACTAGGAAGAAGGACTCAGCAGTCTACTTCTGAAAAGAATTAGCCGGCAAAATCCTCGTGAATAGCATTAGAACATTGTCTGATATAGTGCTGGAAGATGAGCCATTTTTTGAGCTGAAAGAACTGAAGAAAACATTCAACCCTCAAGTTTCAATACTGAAGAATTCTATGGGGAAAATATTAAACGGTGCAGGAAGCATCAAAGGAAGATGGAAGGAATACAGAGAGACACTATACCAAAAAGAATTTGTTGACTTTCAACCATTTCAGGAGGTAACATATAATCAGGAACCTATGGTACTGAAGGAAGAAATCCAAGCTGCACTGAAGGTATTGGGGAAAAACAAAGCTCCAGGAATTGATGGAATACCAATTGAGTTGTTTCAACAAACAGATGCAACACTGGAAGTGCTCATTCATCTATGCCAAGAAATTTGGAAGACAGCTACACGGCCAACCAACTGGAAGAGATCCATATTTATACCTATTTCCAAGAAAGATGATCCAACCGAATGCAGAAATTATGGAACAATATAATTAATATCACGTGCAAGCAACGTTTTGCTGAACACATCCTTCAAAAATGGCTGCAGCAGTACATAGACAGGGAACTGACAGAAATTCAAGCTGGATTCAGGAGAGGACTTGGTACCAGGGATATTATTGCTTCTCTCAGATGGATCCAGGCTGAAAGCAGAAAATACCAGAAACATGTTTACTAGCTCTTTATTGCCTATGCTAAGACATTGACTGTGTGGATCGTAGCAAATTATTAATAACATTGCGGAGAATGGGAATTCCGGAACACTTAGTTGTGCTCATGAGGAATCTATACATGGATCAAGAGGCAGTCATTCAAACAAGACAAGGTGATACTGCAGGGTTTAAAGTCAGGAAAGATGTGTATCAGGGTTTTGTCTTTCACCATGCCTATTCAGTTTGTAAGCTGAACAAATAATCTGAAAAACTAGACTACATGAAGAGGAAAAGGGCATCAGGTTTGGAGGAAGACTCATTAACAACCTGCGTTAAGCAGATGACACAACCTCACTTGCTGAAAGTGAAGAGGACTTGAAGCACTTACTGATGAAGATCAAAGACCACAGCCTTCAGTATGGATTAAAACTCAATATAAAGAAAACAAAAATCCTCACAACTGGCCAATAGGAAACATCATGATAAATGGAGAAAAGATTGAGATTGTCAAGGATGTCATTTAACTTGGATCCACAATCAACACCCATGCAATAGCAGTCAAAAAATCAAAAGATGCATTGCCTTGGGCAAATCTGCTGCAAGAGATCTCTTTGAAGTGTTAAAAACCAAAGATTTCAACTTGAGGACTAAGGTGTCTCTGGTCCAAGCCATGGTGTTTTCAATCACCTCTTGCATGTGAAAGCTGGACAGTGAATAAGGAAGACCTAAGAATAATTTATGCCTGCTGGTGCTGGCGAAAAATATTGACTATACATACCATGGACTGCGAAAAGAACAAAGAAATCTGTCTTGGAAGAAGTACAACCAGTATGCTCCTTGGAAGCAAGGATGGCAAGCCTGCATCTCACATAACTTGAACTTGCTGTCAGGAGGGATCAGTCCCAGAAGAAGGGTATCATGACTGGTAAAGTAGAGGGTCAGTGAAAAAGAGGAAGACCCTCAGTGAGATGAATTGACACAGTGGCTGCAAGAACAGTCTCAAGCATAGCAACAACTGTGAGAATGATGCAGGACTGGGCACTGCTTTGTTCTTTTGTTCATAGGGTCACTATGAGTAGGAACCAACTTGATATTACCTAACAACAGCAACATGTAATGAGGCAAGACTCACTCTACAACATTAGGTTGTTTCTTGAGTGAATCTGATTTCAGATAAAATAGAGAAGTGAGCAGAAAGGCTGGGGTAACTCCTATCACCGAGAATGAAGACTAGGAGGGGAGCGTGTCCTTTGGGCATGGATCCCTGTGCTGAGAAGCTCCTAGACCAGGGGAAGATTGATGACAACAACCTTCCCCTAGAGCAACAGAAGGAGAAAGCTTCTCCTGGAGCTGTCACCCTGAATTTGGACTTGCAACCTGCTGAACTGTGAGAATAAATTTCTCTTTGTTAAGCTACACACTTGTGGTATTTCTGTTATAGCAGCTCTAGTTTACTAAATCACTTTGTCTTTCCATACAGTGACAATTATTTACAAGTTAAAAATCACTTGTAATGTCAGAACTTTCTGCTCAAATTGTATAAGTAAAATATGTATCAGCAGATAGCAAATCATTCCATTAGTAATTCTATAACGTCATTGTGCAATGTACTCCCTCACTAAGAACTTTTGCTTGGGCTTATTTAATTTATTCAGTTGTAATGTATAATGTTATATCACTTATCCTGAACCATACAATTCATATCCATGAGTGTCCATACAGATGTGACACTGATTTTAAAAACCAGGTGTGCAATATGCATTAATTAAAACTAGTATCCTCAGTATCCACGGGGGATTCCAGGACTCCCACAAATACTAAAATCTGTGGATGCTGAAGTCCCTTATATAAAATGGCACAATATTTGCATACAAGCTATACACAAACTCCTGTACACTTTTAGTCATCTCTTGTTGTTGTTAGGTGCCATTGAGAGGGTTCCAACTCATACCAACCCCAGGCACAACAGAATGAAACACTTCCTGGTCCTGTGCCATCATCACAATGGTTGCTATGATTGAGCCCATTGTCGCAGCCACTGTCTCAGTCCATCTCGTTGAAGGCCTTCCTCTTTGTTGCTGACCTTCTACTTTACCAAGCATGATATGCCTCTCCGGGGACTGTTCCCATCTGACATGTCCAAAGTACATAAGATGCAATCTCGCCATCATTGCTTCTAAGTAACATTCTGGTGGTACTTCTTCCAAAACAGATTTACCCATTCTTTTGGCAGTCCATAGTATATTCAGTATTCTTCACCAACACCACAGTTCAAGGAGTCAATCCTTCTTATTTCTTCTTTATTCATTGTCCAGCTTTCACATGCATATAAGGTGATTGAAAAGACCATGGCACACCTTAGTCCTCAAGGTGACATCTTTGTTTTTAACACTTTAAAGAGATTTTTTGCAGCAGATTTGCCCAATGCAATGCATCTTTTGATTTCTTGACTGCTGCTTCCATGGATGCTGATTGTGTATCCAAGTAAAATGAAATCCTCGAGAGCCTCAATCTTTTCTCTATTTATCATGATGCTGCTTATTGGCTCAGTTGTGAGGATTTTTGTTTTTCTTTATGTTGAGGTTTAATTCATACTGAAGGCTGTGGTCTTTGATCTTCATCAGTAAGTGCTTCAAGTCCTCTTCACTTTCAGCAAGGAAGATTGTGTCATCTGCGTATCAAAGTTGTGAAATAGTCTTCCACCAATTCTATACCCCATCCTTCACATAGTCCAGCTACTCGAACTATTTTCATTAATTATCTCTAGAATACTACGTAAATAGTTGTTATAAAGTATTGTTAAAGAATAGTGACAAGACATGAGGCAAACAATGCTCACACACAGAGAGCTGGAGAAAGAGACCACTGCTGAGCATGCCTACACATCATTTCCTTTGTGAGGATTCCAGGTAGTGCATTGCATAATAACAACAATGATATGACCTCCATGATAAACCTGGAAAGACCTCTCTGAAGAACTAACATATGAGCTGAGTCATAAACAATTAGAAGTAGCAATTATGTGTAAAGAACATTCTAGGCAGATGAAAAAGCAACAGAAGACCCTTAAAGTTTACATTCTTAAAAAAAAAAAATTCTTTTTTTTTTTAGAAGCCTAAAAAACTGATTGCCTGGGGAAAGTATGTGTTAGCAGATGAGTTTGGATATAAAGATAGGGGCCAAGCTATATGGCAATTTTCAATTCCTGGGAAGAAATCTGAATTATTTCAACTACAGTGTGAATCCATGAAAGTGCTTAAGATTTTCTATAGAGAACACTTTGGTAATTTGAATCCACCATCGCCTCCTTGGGAACACTATGGGGCAGTTCTATTCCGTCCTGTAGGGTTGCTATGAACCAGAATCAACTCAATAGCAAGGGATTTGTTTTTATTTATTCATTTATTTTCAATAGGGGACACTTAAGAAATAATTAAAACACAAATGCCACAGAAAAATACTGTAGAGGTTTGTGGGTGCGGTAATGCATCCTTCAAGTGTTTAAATCACTTAAAATTCTAAACCCAGCCCTGAAACAAGAGTCAGATGAGACAGGAAGCATATTATGTAGCAATCTACTGCATTCTATGATGGTATTGGATTATATATGTAAATATATAGGCGCCCATCATTATCTGCAAGAGTTTGGTTCCAAGACCCTATCTGACACCAAATTCCAAGGTGCTCGAGTTCATTCTATAAAATGGCATAGTATTTGTGTATCATATGAGCACATCCTCCCAAGCACTTTAAAGTATCTGTAGATTACTTCTAATGCCTAATACTATGTAAATGCAATGTAAATACTTGTTACACATTACTGTATTCTTTAGGGAATAATGTCAAAACAAGAGACGAACAATGCTCAAATAAGTGCTGGTAAGAGAAAGGATCTGTGAAATCGTGGGGGGGCTGCGTCAGGGAATGCCTACACATCAGTGCATTGGCATGGATTCAGCATGGTGCTTGGAGTGCAGCAAATTCAAGTTTTTCTTTTAGGAACTTCCTTTTTTTTTTTTTTTTTTTTTAACTTTTCCAAATACTTTTCAATCCTGGTTGATAGAATCTGTGGATACAGAATCCACAGACATGGAGGCATGGAGAGCCAACTGTATATACATGTATGTACATATATGTGTATATATAATACATAATAAATATATAATTATGTTATTAGCTATAAATGATAATTATATTTGATTATGTATGTATGTGCGTGTGTGTATATGTATCTATATGTATATGTGTGTGCATGTGTGTGTTGTATATATGTGTGTGTATATATATATATATGAAACCCTGGTGGCGTAGTGGCTAAGTGCTAGGGCTGCTAACCAAAGGGTTGACAGTTCAAATCCAACAGGTGCTCCTTGGAAACTCTATGGAGCAGTTCTACTCTGTCCTATAGGGTCGCTTTGAGTCGGAATCGACTCGAAGGCACTGGGGGGGTGGGGGTATATATATGTATGGAAACCCTGGTGGCATAGTGGTTAAGAGTTTGGCTGCTAACCAAAAGGTCTGCAGCTCGAACCCACCAGGTCCTCTCTCTAGTCTCTCTGTGAGTTGGAATCGACTCAATGGCTGTGGGTTTGATTTTGGTATACATATATATATACATATATAAACACCGGGAAGGATGAGGATTCCAGAGCACTTAATTGTGCTCATGAGGAACCTAATGGCAGACAAAGAGGCTGTTGATAAAAGAGAACAAGGGGAGAATGCATGATGTAAAGTTGTGTGTCAGGGTTATATTCTTTCACCATATGTATTCAATTTGTATACAGAGGAAACAACCCAAAAAGCTGGGCTATATGAAGAAGAATGTGAGAAGAGTTTCGGAAGAATACTCATTAACAACCTGCAATATGCAAATTATACAACCTTGTTTCCTGAAAGTGAATAGAACTTGAAGCACTTACTGATGAAGATTAAAGACTACAGCCTTCTGTTTGATTCAAAATGGCCAGTACAAGTCCGTTTCAGTTCACTGATACTTAGGTTATCTATGTTATGTGTTCCATTTCCTTTTTGATGATTTCCAATTTCCTAATTTCATACTTCATACATTCCACATTCTGATTATTAACAGACGTTTGCAGCTGTTTCTTCTCATTTTGAGTCACACCACATCAGCAAATGAAGGTCCTGAAAGGTTGACTCCATCCATATCATTAAGGTCCACTCTACCTTGAGGAAGCACCTCTTCCCTAGTAGTATTTTGACTGCCTTCCAAACTGAGGGGCTCATCTTCAGACACTATATCAGACAATGTTTAACTGCTATTCATAAGGGTTTCACTGACTAATTCTTTTCAAAAGTAGACCTCATGTCCTTCTTCCTACCCTGTCTTAGTCTGGAAGCTCAGATGAAACCTGTTTGCATGGTATTTGAATACCAGTGACACACCTTCCAGCACCACAGCAACAAGCAAGCCCCCAAGGTACAATAAACTGACAGTCACATGGCAACATATATATGGAGAGAGATTTATGTCAAGGAAATTGTTCTCATGGTTGTAGAGGCTGGCAAGTACCAAGTCCCTGTGTCAAGCATCAGGAGCTGATGAACCCAAGATCCACAGGTCAGAGGGCAGGTTGATGGCTTTTGTCTGGGAAGACTGATGAATCCAAGATAAGCAGGTATGTAGGCAGGCTACTAGCCCAAGTCAAAAGAACTGGAGGTCAGATGTCGATGAGCCAGATGCTGGATACGGGACATAGCAAAAGGAGCTAACTTTGGCAGAAAGTCCACAGATACGGGATGGATGCATGCAAAACTCCCTTTTAACTGATTGGCTACTCACAGCAAATTCCATCATGGAGGTAATCACATTATATGGGTCTCATCATGAAAGGATTACATCATTATACAACTCCCAAACTACACTTTAACTGCCAAACCCCTGACAATCATGGCCCAGCAAAATTGTCACCCAATCTTAAAGATCATACTATCTAATTGTCATTGAGATTCGAAGCCTTGAAGAGGAATTATTTTATGACAATAGACATGCTACTGTCCTGGAATTTTGCCTCTCATCTCAGCTGGAATTATTTCAAAATCTTATTTTCTCTTAAGCAAAGTTTAATAGGATTAACATGTTAAAAGTTGGCTCATGGAGGAACCAAGATGGCTGAATAGGGAGAAGCTTTCGCTGATTGCTCTTGCAACAAAGACTCGAAAAAACATGTGAATCGATTACATATATGAAAATCTGCTAACCCTGACCATCAAACACAGAACTAAGGAGTTGACCTGAGTGACAGGGGAGCAAAAGATGTGCACTGAGGCAGCAACTGCTTCTGGAGGTGGCGTGCCACACCTCAGCCTTGAGCCCTCAAGGTTCCCTGGATCCAGAGTGGTGGGCTGATCGCGGCTCAATGAGACAGGGCAAGAACGGGATGCAGCCCTAACATCCTGGAGTGACCTTAGCAGGGACCCAGCCAGTGCACACAGACTACACACCGATGCGGCTGACAGGAGCATGAGAAACCATGGGGAAGCAGCGACTGGTTTCAGAGCCTGGAGTGCAGCTTCTCAGCCAGAAAACCTTGGTGCTGGGTTTTGGACTAAGTGCGGAGGAGCTGATCACAGCTTCCTGAGACGGCACAAGCATGGGAAGCAGCCCTAACCTTCGGGGGAAATCTGGACCCAGCCAGCTCACACAGGCTACATGCCCCTCTGGAGTCTCAGATAAAACAGTCCTCACCAAACAAGATAAGTAACTTTATCTTGCCACACTACTCTCTCCTATCTATCTGATCTGTCCCCTTGCTGCCTCAGTTGGCTTCATTAACATTGGAATTCCCTGGGCCAGGCAGTGAAGTACTCTGCAGTTTCTGTTTTGTTTTTGTTTTTTCTAACCCATTCTCCTGGCCTGAGAGAGGCAGCAATTAACAATCAGGGGAAATAATCCTTCCCTGATTTCCCTAAACTGGAATAATAATACAGAAAAAGATCCAGCCAAGCACAACAGATCCACAGCCTTTGACTTTCATCCCTACGGGGAAACAGGAGGCTATTATAATGCAAAAGCAATTCTGATAGAGATCTGTCTTTAATCGTTTTAGCTAAGCAGTGGAAAGGCAGTTTTTGGATGTCTAATACCTCTCTACCTATTAAACAGAGACCTCACTGATCCACGGCAGGGAACTGAGGGCTGAAGCTCCAACCACACCACCAAGCCACTTGCTAAAGGGATCTGAGGATAGTGATGCCTACCAATCTTTAAAGGTAAAAGCATTGGGTGCCTAAGGTAAAGCTGCAGAACCCACCCATCAGAGTGGTCTAGAGAATAGAGACACTCCTACCTCACTGGCATGTAGGGGAAGGCTGTCAGTATCCTGCCCTCCTCAGAGTGTGACCCCCTGCTGCTACTAGAATCTGGAGCATACAACTATCACCACTAATCCTCTAAGTTAATAGGCGGCAGCCTACACCACACACTAGGTAACCACTATCAGGAACACCTAAGCTGATTCTATTCAAGAATAGTGAATGGACTCATAGGCTTATATAACTGGTAACAGCTCAAAGCAGCTGGTAACAGGACATAAGTAATTCAAAGGCTACAACAATCAAGACAGCACAATCTAGTAGCCCAAGTGGGTGTGTTGAAACAAAACAAAACAAGAAGATAAGAATCAGTGAGCAAATTTAAAATAAATCTTTACAATATCTTATAGATGGCTTGGAGGAAGCAGTCGATATCAAATCACATAAAGAAGCAGACCATGATGGCTTCTACAAAACCCAAAATCAAAGAATCAAAATCTTTCCCGAATGAAGATACAATCCTGGAATTGTCAGATGTAGAATATAAAAAACTAATATACAGAATGCTTCAAAACGTCAGGAATGACTTCAGAAATGAAATAAGGCAATCTACAGAAAAAGCCAAGGAACGCACTGATAAAGCAGTTGAAGAAATTAAAAAGATTATTAAGAACATAGTCAAAAATTTAATAAGCTGCAAGAATCCATAGAGAGACAGCATTCAGAAACCCAAAAGATTAAAAATAAAATTACAGAATTAGACAACTCAATAGGAAGTCAGAGGAGCAGAAGCGAGGAATTAGCAGAGTGGGGGAGATGGAGGACAAGGCAATTGACACCAATATAGTTGAAGAAAAATCAGACAAAAGAATTAAAAAAATGAAGAAACCCTAAGAATCATGTGGGACTCTATCAAGGAGAATAACTTGCATGTGATTGGAGTTCCAGAACAGGGAGAGATAACAGAAAATAGGGAGGGAATTGCTGAAGATCTGTTGGCAGAAAACTTCCCTGGGATCATGAAAGATGAAAGGATATCTATCCAAGATGCTCATCAAACCCCATACAAGATAGATCCCAAAATAAAATCACCAAGACATATTATCATCAAACATGCCAAAAAAAAAAGATAAAGAGAAAATTTTAAAAGCAGCCAGGGATAAACAAAAAGTCTCCTACAAAGGAGAATCAATAAGAATAAGTTCAGACTACTTGGCAGAAACCGTGCAGGCAAGAAGGCAATGGGATGACATGTATAGAGCATTGAAGGAGAAAAACTGCCAGCCAAAAATCATATATCCAGCAAAACTCTCTCTCAAATATGAAGGAGATGTGAAGACATTTACACATAAACACAAGCTTAGAGAATTTGCAAAAACCAAACCAAAGCTACAAGAGTAACTAAAGAATATTGTTTGCCCAGAAAATCAATAATATCAGATACCACCACAACACAAAGTCACAGAACAGAACATCCTGATATCAACTCAGATAGGGAAATCACAAAAACAAAATAGCATTAATTAAAAAAAAAAAATGTGCAAAACAGGGAATCAATGAAGTCATTATGTAAAAGACTACAATAATCAAAAAAGAGGGACTAAATACAGGAGGCATAGATCTTCATATGGAAAGGAAACCAAGGCAAAATAAGGCAATAAGAGTTACGTTTTTACTTGGAAAAAAAGGGGTAAATGTTAAGGTTACTACAAAGAGGTCTAACAATTCCATACTTCAAAATAAAAACCAAGATAAACATAAAAACTCAACAAAAATAAATTCAAACACTATGAAAATGAGAAACACAATTCACAAAGAAGATCTTCCCATCACAAAAAAGTAAGTGGAAAAATGAAATTGTCAACAACACACAAAAAAAGGCATCAAAATGACAGCACGAAACTCATACTTATCTATAATTACGCTGAATGTAAATGGACTAAATGCACCAATAAAGAGACAGAGAGTCTCAGACTAGATTAAAAAAAAACATGATCTGTCTATCTGCTGGCTACAAGAGGCACACCTTAGACTTAGAGACACAAACAAACTAAAACTCAAAGGATGGAAAAAAATATATCAAGCAAACAACAATCAAAAAAGAACACGAGTGGCAATATTAATTTCTCACAAAATAGACTTTAAAGTTAAATCCACCACAAAGGATAAAGAAGGACACTACATAATGATTATAGGGACAATTGACCAGGAAGATATAACCATATCAATTATTTATGCACCCAATGACAGGGCTGCAAGATACATAAAATAAACTTTAACGGAACTGAAAAGTGAGATAGACACCTCCACAATTATAGTAGGAGACTTCAACACACCACTCGGTGAAGGATAGAATATCCAGTAAGAAGCTCAATAGAGACATGGAAGATCTAATTGCTACAATCAACCAACTTGACCTCATAGACTTATACGGAACACTCCACCGAACAGCTGCAAAATATACTTTTTTTTTCTAGTGCACATGGAACTTTCTCTAGAATAGATCACATATTAGGTCATAAAACAAACCGTTGCAGAATCCAAAACATCAGAATATTACAAAGGATCTTCTCAGACCATAAGGCCATAAAAAAAAAAAAAAAAAAGAGTAGAAATCAATAACAGAAAAACCAAGGGAAAGAAATCAAATAATTGGAAACTAAACAATACCTGGGTTATAGAAGATATTAAGGAGGGAATAAATAAATTCATAGAATGCAATGAGACTGAAAACACTTCCTATCAAAACCTTTGGGACACAGCAAAAGCAGTGCTCAGAGGTCAGTTTATATCAATAAATGCACACATACATAAAGAAGAAAGAGCCAAAATCAGAGAACTGTCCCTACAACTTGAGCAAATAGAAAGCGAGCAACAAAAGAATCCATCAGGCACCAGAAGAAAACAAATAATAAAAATTAAACGAATTAGAGAACAGAAAAACAACTGAAAGAACAAAGTCAAAAGCTGGTTCTTTGAAAAAATTAACAAAATTGATAAACCATTGGCCAGACTGACTAAAGAAATACAGAAAAGGAAACAAATAACCCAAATAAGAGATGAGATGGACCATATCACAACAGACCCAAATGAAATGAAAAGAATCATATCCGATATGAGTCGGTATTGACTCAACAGCAGTGGGTTATTTTTTTTTTTAATCAGATTACTATGGAAAATTGAACTCTAACAAATATGAAAACCTAGAAGAAATGGATGAATTCCTAGAAACACACTACCTACATAAACTAAAACAGAAGTAGAACAACTAAATAGACCAATAACAAAAAAAAGTGATTGAAAAGGTAATAAAAAAAAACTCCCAACAAAAAAAAAGCCCTGGCCTGGATGGCTTCACTGCAGAGTTCTACCAAACTTTCAGAGAAGAGTTAACACCACTACTATTAAAGGTATTTCAAAGCATAGAAAAGGATGGAACACTACCTAACTCATTCTATGAAACCAGCATATCCCTGATACCAAAACCAGGTAAGGACACCACAAAAAAAGAAAATTACAGGCCTATATGCCTCATGAACATAGATGCAAAAATCCTCAACAAAATTCTAGCCAATAGAATTCTACAACATATCAAAAAAATAATCCACCATGACCAAGTGGGATTTATACCAGGTATGCAAGGTTGCTTCAATATGAGAAAAACAATTAATGTAATCCACCACATAAATAAAACAAAAGACAAAAACCACATGATCTTATCAATTGATGCAGAAAAGGCATTTGACAAAGTCCAAAACCCATTCATGATAAAAACACTCAGCAAAATAGGAATGGAAGGAAAATTCCTGAACATAATAAAGGGCATTTATACAAAGGCAACAGCCAACATTATCCTAAATGGAGAGAGCCTGAAATCATTCCCCTTGAGAATGGGAACCAGACAAGGATGCCCTTTATCACTGCTCTTATTCAACATTGTGCTGGAGGTCCTACCCAGAGCAATTAGGCTAGACAAAGAAATAAAGGGCATCTGGATTGGCAAGGAAGGAGTAAAATGATCTCTATTTGCAGATGACATGATCTTATACACAGAAAACCCTAAGGAATCCTCCAGAAAACTACTGAAACTAATAGACAAGTTCAGCCTGATCTCTAAAATCTACATGATTTTGCTAAAACTCAACCACAAAAAGACAAACAACCCAATTGAAAAATAGGCAAAGTATATGAACAGGCACTTCACTAAAGAAGACATTCAGGCAGCTAACAGATAAATGAGGAAATGCTCTCGATCATTAGCCATTACAGAAATGCAAATCAAAAGTACAATGAGATTCCATCTTACTCCAACAAGGCTTGCATTAATCTAAAGAACACAAAATAATAAATGCTGGCGAGGTTGAGGAGAGACTGGAACACTTATACACTGCTGGTGGGAATGTAAAATGGTACAACCACTTTGGAAATCAATTTGGCGGATCTTTAAAAAACTAGAAATAGAATTACCATACGATCCAGTAATCCCACTCTTTGGAAGACATCCTAGAGAAATAAGAGCCTTTACACGAACATATATATTCACACCCACGTTCATTGCAGCACTGTTTAAAATAGCAAAAAGATGGAAGCAACCAAGGTGCCCATCAATGGATGAATGAATAAATAAATGATGGCATATTCACACAGTGGAATACTATGCATCCATAAAGAACAGTGATGAATCTGTGAAACATTTCATAACATGGAGGAACCTGGAAGGCATTATGCTGAGTAAAATTAGTCAGTTGCAAAAGGACAAATATTGTGTAAGAACACTATTGCAAGATCTTGAGAAATACTTTAAGAAGAACACATTCTTTTGTGGTTACGGGAGGGGAGAGGGAGGGAGGGTAGGAGAGAGGTATTTAGTAATTAGATAGTAGGTAAGAACTACTTTAGGTGAATGGAAGGACAACAGTCAATACAGAGGAGGTCAGCACAAATGGACTAAACAAAAAGCAAAGAAATTTCCTCAATAAACTGAATGCTATGAAGGTCAGCAAAGCAGGGGCAGGGGTTTGGGGATGATGGTTTCAGGGGACATCTAAGTCAATTGGCAAAATAAAATCTATTAAGAAAACATTCGCATCCCACTTTGAAGAGTGGTATCTGGGTTCTTAAAGGCTAGCAAGCAGCCATCTAAGAAGAATCAATGAGTCTCAACCCACCTGAATCAAAGGAGAATGAAGAACACCAAGGACACAAGGTAATTATGAGCCCAAGAGACAGAAAGCATTACATGAACTAGAGACTACATCATCCTTACACAAGAAGTACTTGATGGTGCCTGGCTACAATCGATGACTTCCCTGACAGGGAACACAACAGAGAATCCCTGAGGGAACAGGAGAACAGTGGGGTGCAGACCTTAAATTCTCATTAAAAAGACTTAAGGGTCTGACTGAGACTAGAAGGATCCTGGCAGTCATGGTCCCCAAACTTTCTGTTGGCCTAGGACAGGAACCATTCCCAAAGCCAACTCATCAGACATGAATTGGACTGGACAATAGGTTGGAGAGAGGTGCTGATGAGGAGTGAGCTACTTGCATTAGGTGGACACTTGAGGCTATGTTGGCATCTCCTGTCTGGAGGGGAGATGAAGGGTTAGAGGGGGTTAGAAGCTGGCAAAATAGTCATGAAAAGAGAGACTTGAAGGAGGGAGTGGGCTGTATATTGGGGGGAGAGTAATTGGGAGTATGTAGTAAGGTGTATATAAGTTTTTATGTGATAGACTGACTTGATTTGTAAACTTTCACTTAAAGCACAATAAAAATTATTAAAAAAAAATTGTACCTCACAATTACATAAAAAAAAAAAAAAGTTCATTCACCAAAGGAATAAAGTTGGGGAAAGATGGTAGAATGCTGCAAGGAAAAGAACAAGTTTCTGTGATGGATTAATATTGGGGAAAAAACATATTTTTGAACTAGATTTACTATACCCAACAGCCAGTTCCTAGTTTGCCCAGGTAATCTTGAAGAAATAAGGTATATATTACATGATACGTAGGTAAAAATATTCTTTGTTGTCAGAACATTCATTACAACTCTTGTAGAGATTAGTCTCTGAATTTGGATCAAGGTATCCATTTATGCCTATTCCCATAAAGGTGATCCAACCAAATGTGGAAATTTTAGAACAATATTATTGATATCACACGCAAGCAAAATTTTGCTGAAGATCATTCAGAAACGACTGCAGCAGTATATCAACAGGGAACTGCCAAAAATTCAGGCCAGTTTCAGAAGAGGATGTGGAACCAGGGATATCATTGCTTATGTCAGATGGATCCTGGCTGAAAGCAGAGAATACCAGAAGGATGTTTACCTGTGTTTTATTGACTACGCAAAGGCATTCAACTCTGTGGGTCATAACAAATTATGGATAACATTGCAAAGAATGGGAATTCCAGAACACTTAATTGTGCTCATGAGGAACATTTACATAAACCAAGAGGCAGTTATTTAGACAGAACGAGGGGATAATGATTGGTTTAAAGTCATAAAAGTTGTGCTTCAGAGCTGCATTCTTTCACCATACCCATTCAATCTGTATGCTGAACAAATAATACAAGAACTTGCGCTAGATGAAGAAGAATGGGGCATCTGGATTGGAGGAAGACTCATTAACAACCTGCGTTATGTAGATGACACAGCCTTGCTTGCTGAAAGTGAAAAGGACTTGAAGCACTTACTAATGAAGGTCAAAGACCACAGACTTCAATATGGATTGCACCTCAACATAAAGGAAATAAAAATCCTCACAACTGGACCAATGAGCAACATCATGATAAACAGAGAGAAGATTGAAGTTGTTAAGGATTTCGTTTTACTTGGATCCACAATCAACAGCCATGGAAGCAGTAGCCAAGAAATCAAAAGACACATTGCATTGGGTAAGTCTGCTGCAAAGGATCTCTTTAAAGTGTTGGAGAGCAAAGATGTCACCTTGAAGACTAAGGTGCGCCTGACCCAAGCCATGGTATTTTTCAGTCACATCATATGCATGTGAAAGCTGGACAATGAATAAGGAAGACCGAAGAAGAATTGACACCTTTGAATTATGGTGTGGGCAAAGAATATTGAATATACCATGGACTGTCAAAAAAACAAAGAAATCTGTCTTAGAAGAAGTACAACAAGAATGCTCCTTAGAAGCAAGGATGGGGAGGCTGCATCTTACATACTTTGGACATGTTGTCAGGAGGGATCAGTCCCTGGAGAAGGACATCATGCTTGGCAAATACAGGGTCAGCGGAAAAGAGGAAGACCCTCAACGAGGTGGATTGACACAGTGGCTGCAACAATGAGCTCAAGCATAACAACGATTGTAAGGATGGCTCAGGAGCAGGCAGTGTTTCGTTCTGTTGTGCAGAGGATAGTTATGAGTTGGAACCAACTCAACGGCACCTAACAACAACAACAACAACCCATTTAAGAGGAGATAATAAGGAAAATAACTAGAGGAAAATGTGACGGGAGCTCAGTCTAACAGGAACAGAGAGCCTGTATGAAATAGAATAGATGAGGTCAGAATTGGATTTATGTCAGTTTTGCATAGCCTTCAATGCATTGCTCAGTTAAGTCAATTCAGGACCCTATTCAAGTCTAAAAAATAAGACTTCCTGCGTATACTATTCCATTGAGAGGCTGCAGAGGAAGAGTATTCTGAGTAGAGCGAGAGCTTTCTGGGAAAATAAATAAAGCAAATCAGAGACAGCCAAAGTGATTTGTTTAATTAGAAATTTAACTGTCAGGCGTAAGAGATCCCCGAGGGTAGAGATAAGTATTTTGTATTTAAAGAGCATTCCACAATCAAACCGAACAGACTTTTTTAAAGATGGATTGAATACCATTGATGAAACAAGTTGTTTCAGTCAAAGCAATTTAAATACTTAAGTGTGTAACCCCTCTTCAGTGTGAAAGAAACAAGATTATCACAAACAAACCAAAACCCAAACCCACTCTAGTCTAGTTGATTCTGACTCAGTGGTACTGCAGGACAGAGTAGAACCGCCTCATCAGGTTTCCAAGGCTATAAATGTTTAAGGAAGCCGACTGCCACCACTTTTTCCAGTGGAACAACTGGTAGGTTTCAACTGCAGACCATCTGGACAGCAGCCAAGCCCTTTAACCACTGTGCCACTAGGGCTCCTATTATCCGAAATAAGAAAGGTAAATATGAAATGTTTTCTATTACTATCCCACTTTAGTTTGTATTATTATTAAAATTAATATTTAACATAGAGTGGCAAATGTGCTATTTTATTAAAGCAATATCTTTATATTTCTGGCTGTACTAATATAATTTACCTTAAACAATGATTTTAAGTAGTGATATTAAATTACTTTGCAACACTGAACATTTGAAAAACTATAGTTTTGTAAGAATACTAAATAATATTCTAGTAAACTTTATTTTCAGCAGTCTTTGTAGCAAATAAGCATTATCTTTTAGTTCTGATGATACTTTAATAAGATATTCAAAGTAAAATAATTTATTAAATAAATTTACAATCACTGAGGAACCCAAGAAACATTTATTATAAAGAAAAAAAATAAGTTAAAGGATTTATAAAATAATAAAGTTTAAAGTTCATATTGTTTTTCAAATTAATTTCAGGGTTTATTTTTCTAATTTATATCAAAAACACAAACAAAGCAGAGGCTTAGGTAGTTTGGGGACATTGCCAGTGACTAATATCTAACTGAATCAGAATATTGTTCACCAAATTGAAATCCATTGTCTTTGAGTGGATTCCAAATCACAAGGATCATATAGGACAGAGTAGAAGTTCCTCACAGGCTTTCGACGCTGTAAATCTTTATGGAAGCAGAATACCACATCTTCCTCCCACAGACCTTTTGGTTAGCAGCTGAGCACTTAACCACTGCACCGCCAGAACTCAGACAGAATATCGTTATGCATTCCTTAATCATTTGGAGTTTTTCCGGGGGATGAATGCTTAGATTTGAAATAAAAATATGATAACATTAAGTTTCTTTTCCCTTAAGTAATAAGAACTTAAACATTTCCAGAAAAAAAAAGAAAGAGTAATATAGATAGTTTTGTAAGAACACACAGGGTAAACCTCTGCTCTTGAGAGTAACATAAATCTTACATATTTCAAATTGTACATGGATAATTTCATTACCAAAAGTTGAGTTTGTATAATTAGAAATGCTATTTCAGTTAGTACTCAAAGTCATGTTATTCAACTGACAAGAATTAAATTATTTTTTAATTAAATGCTGTCATTCCTAAAGCAATACATGAAGGTATGATTCTTCTGTTCTCTTGTGAGTCTTAGTTCTTCTCTCCCGTTTAAGAGTGATGGTTTCATTTTAACAATGTCGATTGCTTTATTTCAGTTCACAATCTAATCCCGAGTACCATATTGGGTATACACCCATTTTCTAGTATCCATGTTGATTTCAGGAAACCTTGGTGGCGTAGTGGTTAAATGCTATGGCTGCTAACCAAAGGGTCAGCAGTTCGAATCCACCAGGCGCTCCTTGGGAACTCTATGGGGCAGTTCTACTCTGTCCTGTAGGGTCACTATGAGTCGGAATCGACTCAAAGGCACTGGGTTTGGTTTTGATGTTGATTTCAAGTAGGACTATAGTCACAGCATTTACTTCTCAGATCATTCAGTATCAGTAAATAGCAGACAGATAATACTGGCATATCTTGGACATATTGTGGGTTCAGTTCCAGACCAATGCAATAAAGCAAATAATGGAATAAAGCAAGTCATATACATTTTTTGGTTTTCCAGTGCATCTAAAAGTTTTTTTTTTTTTTATAAAAGTTAGGTTTATACTATACTGTAGTCTATTAAGTGTGCAATAGCATTATGTCTGAAACACAAGGTAACCAATTAAAATCCAATGCCATTGAGTCGATTCTGACTCATAGCGACCCTATAGGACAGAGTAGAACTGCCCCATAGAGTTTCCAAGGAGCATCTGGCAGATTCGAACTGCTGACCTCTTGGTTAGCAGCTGTAGCACTTAACCACTATGCCACCAGGGTTTGTACATACCTTTATTAAAAAATACTTTATTGCTAACAAATGCTAACTATTATCTAAGCCTTCAGCAAGTTGTAATCTTTTTGCTGGTCTAGGGTCTTGCCCCGATATTGATGGCTGTTGACTGATCAGAGTGGTGGTTGCTGAAGGCTGGGGTGACTGGGGCAATTTCTTAAAATAAGACAACAGTGAATTTTACCACATAAATTGACTATTCCTTTCATGAAAGATTTCTCTGTAGCACGCAATATTGTTTGATAGTATTTTATCCCCAGTAGAACTTCTTCAAAATTGGAGTGAATTCTTTCACACCCTGGCACTGCTTTATTAACTGCTTACTTAATATTCTAAATCAACAGTATTCACAGCAACTTCACCTGGAGTAGATTCCAACTCAGGAAACCACCTTCTTTGCTCATCCCTAAGAAGTAGCTTCTCATCCATAAAAGTTTTATCATGAAATTGCTCCAATTCAACCTCATCTTCAGGCCCCACTTCTAATTTTAGTTCTCTTGCTATTTCCACCACATGTGCAGTTACTTCCTCCCCTGAAGGCTTGAATCCCTTGAAATCATCCACGAGAGTTGGAATTAACTTCTTCCAAACTACTGTTAATGTTGATATTTTGACCTCCTCCCATGAATCACCAATGTTTCTAATGGCTTCTAGAATGCTAAATTCTTTCCAAAAGATTTTCACTTTACTTTGCCTAGAGACATCAGAGGAATCACTGTCCATGGCAGCTATAGCCTTATGATGTATCTCTTAAAAACTAAGACTTGAAATTACCCCTTGACCCATGGGCTGCAGAACAGATGTTGTGTTAGCAGGCGTGAAAACAATCTCCTTGTATATCTCCATCAGAGCTCTTGGGTGACCAGGTGCATTGTCAAAGAGCAGTACAATTCTGAAAGGAATCATTTTTTCTGAGCAAAGATCTATATCAGTGGTCTTAAAATATTCAGTCAACCATGCTGTAAACAGATATGCTGTTATCTAGGCCTTGTTGCTCCACTTATAGAGCACAGGCAGAGTAGATTTAGCATAATTCTTAAGTGCTCCAGGATTTTTTAAATGGCAAATGAGTCTTGGCTTCAACTTAAAGTCACCAGCTTCATTATCCCCTAACAAGAGACTCAGCCTGTTCTTTGAAGCTTTGAAGCCAGGTGTTGACTTCTCCCTTCTAGCTGTGAGAGTTATAGTTGGCATCTTCATCCAATATAAAGTTGTTTTGTCTACACGGAAATAGTTTTCAGTGTACCACCGTCATCAGTTACCTTAGGCCTTCTGCCTAAATTGCTGCATCTTCTCCGTCAGCACTTGCTGGTTCACCTTGCATTTTTAAGTCATGGAGATGGCTTCTTTCCTTAAACCTCATGAACCAAGCTCTGTTAGCTTCAAACTTTTCTTTTTCTCAAAGCTTCCTTACCTCTCTCATCCTGCGTGTAACTGAAGAGAATTAGGGCCTTGCTCTGGATTAGGCTTTGGTTTAAGGGAATGTTGTAACTGGTTTGACCTTCTATCCACACCACTAAAACACCTTCTTTATCAACAAAAAGGCTGTTTTGCTTTCTTATTATTTATGTGTACAGTGGAGTAGCCATTTTAATTTCCTTCAAGAACTTTTCCTTAGCATTCACAACTTGGTTAACCATTTGGTGTTAGAGGCCTAGCTTTCAGCCTATCTCAGCTTTTAACATTCCTTCCTCATTAAGTTTAATCTTTTCTAGCTTTTGATTTAAAATGAGAGATGTGCAACTCTTCCTTTCACTTGAGCACTTAAAGGCAATTGTAGGGTTATTAGTTGCCCTAATTTCAATATTGTCATGTCTCAGGGAATAAGGGGCCCTAAGGACAGGGACAGATATGGGGGAATGAGCAGTAGGTGGACCAGTCAGAATACACAGATAATCATAACAGATATAATAATAATGAAAAATTCTGAAATATTGCGAGAATTACCCAAATGAGACACAAAGACGAGAAGTGAGCACATGCTGTTGGAAAAATGGCACCAATAGAGTTGCTGGATTCACGGTTGCCACAAATACGATATTTGTAAAAAAATCTAATATCTGCTTAGCAAAATAAAGTGAAGCACAATGAAATGAAGTATGCCTGTAAATCATGGAAATGGGAGTCAATCTCAAGTCCATTTAAAAAAAAAATAGATAATGACTTGCAGTCACAAAACCTATGTGTAATTGACCAAATTATACACACTTAGTGAGTCTCAGTATTCTTTGTTCTAAAGAAAAGTGGGTTTAGAAACAATTATACTTGTAGTTTTTTTTTTTTTTTTTGAGGAATGACAAAAATAAAGTCAGGTACACGCAACCCAATGGGTACAACATAACAGCTTATACCTTTCCTCCTCCTGTTCCATACACATACACACAGGTAATAAATACTGTCCATGCTACCCCTGTTTTTCCAGAGTAACTACATTTACTGGTCATGTCTGAATCAATGTTTCCAAAATAACTTCCTTGAATAAATCCTCTTGTCTTAGCCGGTTGATATCCTACAAAAATATGTTTTATTCCTCATGCAAAATAAAATACACATTTTCTTTCTAAACTATCTAATATGAACTCCATAATAGGAACCTATAGGCTTAAAGTCATCAACTCATAGGAGAATGAAATGTTGAAATAGGCAGTTGAAAATGTATGTTAGAAGATAATTTATGACAGTGTTTGAGAGGTTTGACTAGAAAATGCATAGAGAAGTGCAATAGGGTTGTCGAGACGTATAATTAATTTGAAGTGAGATTAGATGGCAAAGCTGAGGGTCCATCTCCAGCAGTTGCCAATTGCTCCACTGCCTTTGCTGAGTCAGGTACAGCTTGACCTAGCCTGGGCTGTGCTCCGAAAACATAGTGAAATGATCTTAAAGGAAATGTGAGGAGACAGTTTACTGTGGTTTAACAGGAAAATGTGGGACATACATAAATAGCATCATTCTTAAAGTGCAAATAATTGCAGTGATCATAAAATCCAACCCAGACATCTAAATGCAATTTAGAGAAGAGGCAAAGAAATACAGAAAGGAAAAGGAAATGCACATTTAAATGTACTTTTCCTACAGATGAATCATCAAGAAAAACCTCCAGAAGATAATCTAACTGAACTGGTGGAATTTGTTCTCTTGGGCTTTGCTGACACGCCACATCTCCAGTGGTTTCTTTTTGGGTTATTTTTAATCATCTATATCATTATCCTGATGAGCAATGGCACCATATTTCTAATAACAAAAATGGATCCCTCTCTCCAGACCCCTATGTATTTTTTCCTGGCAAATTTTTCCTTCTTGGAAGTCTGCTATGTGTCAGCTACTCTCCCCAGAATGCTGATGAATCTTGGGACCCAGAGAAGAAGAATTTCCTTAGTTGCCTGTGCACAGATGTGCTTTGCTCTTATATTTGGAGGCACAGAGTGTTTGCTCCTGGCAGTGATGGCCTATGACCGCTATGTGGCCATTTGTAACCCTCTGCACTATCCTCTAGTCATGAACCACAAGGTCTGTATCCAGTTGGTGACTGGGTCCTGGACCACTGGAATCCCAGTTATGATAGGGCATACGTATCAGATTTTCTCTCTGCCTTTTTGTAGATCTAAACAAATTAACCATTTCTTCTGTGACATTCCCCCAATACTCAAGCTGGCTTGTGGGGACACCTTTGTTAATGAGATGTTGGTCTACACAGTTGCTGTGTTATTTGTCATGGTTCCATTTCTGTTGATACTGGGCTCCTACAGTAAAATCATCTCCATCATCCTGAAGTTGCCATCAGCCACAAGTCGAGCCAAAGCCTTCTCCACTTGCTCGTCTCACCTTATGGTTGTGGTGGTGTTCTTTGGATCAGGCATTATCACATACTTAAGACCTAACACTAGACACTCAGAGGGAATTGACAAAATGCTTTCTCTTTTCTACACTATCCTAACTCCCATGTTTAATCCCATGATATATAGTTCAAGGAACAAAGATGTCATGATTGCACTGAAAAAATTGCTATGTAAATAATTCACTTCAGTAAAGAATGAGTTAAACATATAAGAATTGCTTTCTCACATGTTTTTAATCAAATGTCAACAAATGTATACCTTTAACTATACCTTGTCTTTCCATAGAGAGCAATTATTTCCAAATTAAAAATTATATGTAATCTTGTCAGAGCTTTATATAGGTAATATATTAAATTGGATAAGCAAATGCTTATACCTTTAACTATACCTTGTCTTTCCATAGAGAGCAATTATTTCCAAATTAAAAATTATATGTAATCTTGTCAGAGCTTTATATAGGTAATATATTAAATTGGATAAGCAAATATGTGTAAGCTGATAGCAAATCATTCCATTAGTAATTCTGTAATTTCATCGTGCGATTTTCTCCTTCAATAAGAAATTTTTTAGGGTTTGATTTAATTAATTCAAATGCAATTTATAATCTCTTATTTTACTTATTGGAAAGCATTTAATTAATTTTCATGAGTGTCCATGTAGTTTTGAGACTCATTTGAAAAACCAGGTTGTTAATATGCTTTAATTAAAGCTACAGAGTGGTCCCTTGGTACAAGCTGGGGATTGGTTCCAGGACCCCCTGGAATGCAAAAACTTTCTGACACTTACGTCCCTTTTATCAAATGGCTTAGTATTTGCATGTAACCTATGCACAACCTTCCGTGTACTTTAAATAACCTCCAGATTATTTTTAATACCTAATACAATGTAAATGCTGTGTAAAAAGATATTATACAGTATAGTGTTGTTTAGGGAGTAATCACAAGACATGAGACCTCAGACGAGGAGAGCTGGAGAGAGACTGAGGATCCTTGAGATGGTGGAAGGCTACAGCAGGGTATAACTACACATTGTTTCATTCATGTGGATTCAGCATAGTACTGGGTGTGCAGCAATTTCAAGTTTTGTTTTTTGGAACTTCCTCCGCCCCTCTTATCCACTGAATATTTTCATTCTGTGGTTGGTTGAATTGGTGGATGCAGAACCTGTGTGTCATGGATTGAATTATGTCCCTCAAAAATGTCTGTCAACTTGGCTAGGTCATGATTCCCTTGTATGACTGTCTACCATTTTATCATCTGAGTGATTTACCTATGTGTTGTAAATCCTATTCCTATGATGTAATAAAATGGATTAGCAGCAGTTATATTGATGAGATCTGCAAGATTAGGTAGTGTCTTCAGTCAATCTCTCTTGAGATATAAAAAAGAGAAGTGAGCAGAGAAACTGGGGACCTCATACCACCAAGAAAACAGTGCTGGGAGCAGAGCACGTCCTTTTGAACTGAGGCTCCTATGCTGAGATGCTCCCAGACCAAGGAAAGGCTGATGGATCACAAGGACCTTCCTCCAGAGCTGACACAGAGAGAAAGCCTTCCCCTGCAGCTGATACCCTGAATTTGGACTTGTAGCCTACTAGACTGTGAAAGAATAAGTCTCTTTTTGTTAAAGCAGTCCACTTGTGGTAATTCTGTTATAGCAGCACTAGGTGACTAAGACACTGTGGATATAGAGGGTTGATTGTACATACATTTTGGCCTTATAGTGACTTTCCAGAGAAAACATTCCTTAGAGGGAACAGAACACCTTTCAGTGAGAATGTATTTTATAAATTATGATGGTATATTAGTGTCATTGAACGTTAGGCATGATTTATGTGTACATCAAATTAAAGATTTCTGTATAGTAAAATCCTATGGGTTGTTAAAATAGATAGTTATTAAAATATGTACAATATTTGGAAAAACATGAAGTTATCCACGAATTTTTGTTTTTGCTTTCGTTTTTTAGTTCTCTGAAGATGACAGGAGGGATGAGAAAATTACAAGAGAGAGAATTCATTAAAAAAAATAGGTATCTGTTATAAAAATAATATATATTACACGCACACCTTGTACACAGCATACACACACAGACACACATTGAACATGATGAATGGAAATATGTCATAAAATGTTAATTATGAATATTCCAGAGTAAATGTTCTACTACTTTTATTTGGTTTTTCTGAATTTTTGGTGCTTATTACAATGAACTTGTGTTTTCCATTAAATAAAAAAAAAATGAAGCAATAAGTCTGTATTCTTGTGGATAATAAAATGATAGCAGTTAGTTGTTTGTGCCATTTCCCTACTTCTGTTTTGTAATTGACCTTATTCCATTTCAGTATTTTAGGCTTATCTAATGAATCTTTCATATATGAAGCCAACAGATCCCCCCCTCAAAAAAAAAAAACCAAAAAACACATCCAATCACCAGGCTTACAGTTTAAAAAGAATGTGTTGAAGCTTTTATCTGCTTTGAAAGTTTTTGCTCAGAAGTAAGTCAGTTATGTCCACATTTACATGGGCATACCTAGCTCAATTGGGGAGGAAGGTGCAGGACTACTCCCTACTCAGAACAAAATGGAGAGAATTATAGAACTCCTAAAACTCAGTAATAAGAACAACAACAAAATTAATATCGGCAAAAGTTTGAACAGACTCTTCTCAAAGAAAACATACAGATGGAAAAAAAGGCCATGAATGATGATCACATCAATTTTGATTAAGAAAAAGAAAATGAAAAATAAAATAACAACACTAGACGCTAAGGTTCCTAGGTTGTACAAATGGTTTGCGCTTGACTACTAACTTAAAGGTTGGTGGTTCAACCTGGCACCATGTGACATTTCTGCCCCTTCTTGACAAGCTGTGCAGTGCCACTCAGATGGGGACCCGCATATGATGGGCTCCCTTGGGGCATTTTTTTTCTTTCTTTTTTTCTCAGTTTCTTGTCTCTCTCTACCTTCCTTCCTTACCCTTCTCATAAACATCTGATACTATGTGTTATTGCTGCTCCTTCTTGACCGGCTGTGCAGTGTGGCTCAGCTGGGGACCTGCTTCCAGTGGGCTCCCTTGGGGCATTTCTTTTTTTCTTATTATTTTTCTTGGTTTCTTATCTTGGTTTCTTGGTCTCTAGCTTCCTCCTTTTCCTTTCTCCCAACAACCTGGCATCTTTTTTTTTTTTTCCCCCTCCTCAGTTTCTTATTTCTGTCTACATTCCTTCCATTCTTTTCCCCCAACCACCTGACCACGAGTGACTTTCTCTCTCTTTTTTGAATCTAGAATATTATAGATAGTACAATAAGTGATTATTTGACTTTACTCAGCTACAGAAAATCCATAGGATGTTCCAGTATTGCATGAATTGTTATTTCTGCCACAATTGTGTCACCTTTAGGATACTGTCCATAAAAAAAAAACCCTTAGAATATGATTTAAAGTAAGTCTCTAATTTTTTGAGTTAACATTTGTTGACTTTAAAATTGTTGTTGTTGTTAGATGTCTTTCAGTCGATTCTTCCTCTTAGTGACCCAATGCACAACAGAATGAAACACAGTCCAGTCCTGCACAATTCTCACTATTGTTGCTATGTTTGAGCCCATTATTGCAGTCATTGTATGCCAATCCCTCTAGTTGTTGTTCTTCCTCTTTTTCCCTGTCCCTCTCCTTTATCAGGCATGGTGTCCTTCTCCAGGGACTGGTATTTCCTGATAACATGTTCAAAGTACATGAGACAAAGTCTCAAGATTCTCACTTCTAAGAGCATTCTGGCTATACTTTTTCTAAGACAGATTTCTCACTCTTCTGGTATATTTATGGAAAATTCAATATCCTTTGCCAAGTCTGTAATTCAAAGGCTTCAATTCTATTTTGATCTTCCTTATTCTTTGCCCAGCTTTTTCATGTATGAGTTGATTGAAAATACCATGACTTGAGTCAGATGCACCTTAGTCCTCAAAATGACATCTTTGCTTTTTAATACTTTAACAAGGTCTTTTGCAGCAGATTTGCCCAATGTAATATGTTGTTCAATTTCTATACTGCTGCATCCATGGCATTGATTGTGGATGTAAGTAAAATGAAACCCTTGACAACTTCAATATATTCCCTATTTATCATGATGTTGCTTATTGGTCCAGTTGTGAGTATTTTTTTCTTCTCTATGTTGAGGTGTATCCCATTCTGAAAGCAATAATCTTCGATCTTTACCAGCAAGTGCTTCGAGTCCTCTTCTCTTTTTGTACAAAATTGTGTCATCTGCATGTCCCAGGTTGTTAATGAATCTTCCTCCAATCCTGATGCTGTTTTCTTCACATAGTTCAGTTTTTCAGATTATTTTTTCATCTTACAGATTGAATAAGTACAGTGAAATGATACAACACTGACACACACATTTCCTGATTTTAAACCACAGAGTACGCCCTTGTTCTGTTTGAATGACTGTCTCTTGATCATACAGGTTCTGCATGAGTGTAATTAAGTGTTCTGGAATTCCCATTCATTGCAATGTTATCCATAATTTGTTATAATCTACACAGTCCGATGCCGTTGCATAGTCAATAAAACACAGGTAAACATCTTTCTGATATTGTCTGCTTTCAACCACAATCCATCTGATATCAGCAATGATATCCCTCATTTCAATTCCTCTTCTGAATCCTGCTGGCAGTTCCCTATCAATGTACTGCTACAACTGCTTTTGAATTATCTTTAGCAAAATTTTACTTGCATATGATATTAATGATACTATTTGATAATTTCTGTATTCTCTTGGATCACTTTTCATTGGAATGGGCACAAATATAGATATCTTCCAATCAGCTGGCCTGGTAGTTATCTTCCATATTCCTCAGCATGGACCAGTGAGTGATTCCAAAGTTGAATCTACTTGTTGAAACATCTCAGTTGGCATCTGTGAATTCCTACAGGCCTGTTTGTTGCCAATATCTTCAGGACAGCTGGACTTTTTCCTTTAACACCATTGGTTCTTGATCATTTGCTACCTCCTGAAATGGCTGAACATTGACCATTTATTTTTGATACATTGATTCTGTGTGTTCATTCCAGCTTCTTTTGATGTTTACTGAGTTGTTCAATATTTTGTCCATAGAATTCTTCAATATTGCAACTTGAGGTTTGAATTTTTTCTTCAGTTCCTTCACCTCGAGAAACACCAAATGTGTTCTTCTCTTTTTCTTTTCTAACTCTAGGTTTTTGCACATTTCTTTACATTATTTTGTCTTCTCAAGCCACCATCTGAAATCTTTCTTTAGCTCTTTTAATTCCTCATTTCTTCCATTAACTTTAACTACTCTATGATCAAAAAAAAGTCTTAGAATCTCTCCTGACATCCACTTTGGTATTTATTTTCTTTCCTGTCTTTTTAATGATCTTTTGCTTTTATCACATACGATATCCTTGATGTCATTCCACAACTCATCTGGTCTTTGGTCACTAGTGTTCAATGCATCAAATCTACTCTCGAGATGGTCTCTAAATTCAGGTGGGATATACTCAAGGTCATAGTTTTGCTCTCATGGACTTGTTCTATTTTTTTCAGCTTCAACTTGAATTTGATTATGAACAATTGATGGTTTGTTCCACAGCCAGCCCCTGGTCTTGTTGTGACTGATGATACTGAGCTTCTGCATCATCTCTTCCCGCAGATGTAGTCAATTTGATTCCTGTGTATTCCATTCAATGAGAACCACGTGTAAGGTTGCCATTTAAGGTGTTGAAAAAAGGTATTTCCAGTGAATAGGTCATTGGTCTTACAAAATTCCATTACACAATCTCCAGCAACATTTCTATCACCAAGGCCATAATTTCCAATGACCAATCCTTCTTCTTCGTTTCCAACTTTCGCATTCCAGTCACCGGTAATTATCAATGCACTTTGATCCTATGTATGATCAGTTTCAGACTGCAGAAGTTTGTAAAGTCTTGAATTTCTTCATCTTTGGCCTTACTGGTTGATGGGTAAACTTGAATAATAGTCATATTAACTGGTCTTCCTTATAGGCATATTGATATTATGGTATCACTGACAACCTTGTACTGCAGGAGAGATCTTGAAATGTTCATTTTGAAGATGAAAGTGATCCCATAGCTCTTCAGTTTGTCATTCTTGGCATAATAGATCAAATGATCGGCCTTTTCAAAATAGCCACCACCAGTTCATTTCAGCTCAATAATGTCTAGGATATCAATTTTTATGCATCTCATTTCATTTTTTGTCGACTTACCATTTTCCCAGATTCATACTGCATACATTCCACATTCTGATTTCAAAGGATGTTTGCAGTTGTTTCTTTTCAGTTTGAATAGTGCTACATCAGCAAATGAAGGTCCCAAGAGCTTTATTCCATCCATGCCATTAAGGTCAACTCTACTATGAGCAGATGTCTCTTCCCAGTCATATTTTTGAGTGTCTTCTAACCTGAAGGACTCATCTTCTGGCTCTATATGAGACGATGATTAACTGCTATTCATAAGGTTTTCAGTGGCCAATTTTTTAGAAGTAGATCACCAGATCCTTCTTAATCAGTCTTAGTCTGGAAGCTATGCTGAAACCTGTCCACCAAGGGTGACCCTGTTTGTACTTGAAATACCAGTGACATAGCTTCCAGTGCCACAACACAAATTCACCACATTATGACAAACTGACAGAGGAGTGATGACAGAAACTGGCCAATAGTAGATACAATGTGTGTTTGTTGAATAAGTGGTTAAAGGAGAGAATGGATAAATGCATATCACTATGCCTCTCTTCAAATGCTTTGAAAAATCCAGAAATTTTAGAGCCTTAATGAGCACATATTTATTTAATCTACCATGCATCCATGTGGAATTACTCCAACCTTATTCCCAAAAGAATATGTACATCCATTAACTCTCTCCCTGGTAAAGTCCTGCCAGAGCACATGTTGCAACATAAAAATCCTATCTGTCTCAACCAGTTTCCTTTGCAGAGGTCTCTGCATTCTTGTTTAGCAATATAGTCTATAATTGTTTACACCTATTTCATCTCTTTCATGACTGCATTCTAAACAGCAACTCCTATACCGTTTCAGATTTTAAAAGAAAAGATCAATGAGATAAAAAGGAGAAAAAAAGGTTGGATATTATTTCATGATTCCTCTAAGTCCTCACCATTGTGTTTGCACTATTGTGCCTAATCTTTGCCACCTTTTGCCCTTTTTAAAGTGTTTGAAATTAACCCTTTGAACTAACATTATCAAGAAAAGTAAGCTTCTGTAAACACAGGCATTAATGTTCAACTCCCCCAATTCCAGATTCTCAAATCAACAGCTCACATAAAGAGATTATTTAGGTCATTTCTCCCTAAAATCTTCTCTTGGCAGTTCTTTTGATAATTATGTTATTGTGCAATTTTAGTTATGATCGTACCCATGTGTAAAAAATACAATTTTAGTTCTTCTTTTGTGTTTATATTTCTACATCTTAAAAACCAAAACAAAAAGCCATTTGCTTTTTTATCATCTGACATGATGTTCTTCCTTCATGCATTTACTTTTTTGTTTATGCTAGTAAATATGTGTATATCTCTTTGTAATTAATATTTTATATGTTACAAGAATTTGATACATATTTATAAAGATCATGATAATGATGATAAAGATGAAGATTTTGATAGTGATGATGGTGGTATTTTTCTTTTTTGAAATTTAACAAAGCAGGAACCACAATGTCATGGGACAGTGAGGTCTCAAAAGTTCAGATGACTGATTTTTATTCTTTCCTTTAACAAAACCTTGAGCAAGTCTGTCCACTATCTTTCCCATCATATTCACAATTAGTAAAATGGTAATAATGATAATATATCCTAATAACTCACAGGATTGTAATATGGCTCAAATATCTGCCTAGGATGGAAAAGCATTTGGAAAAATTTAAAGCCTCACAAAATTGAGATGTTGGGTTTATTTTCATAAAATTTATGGTGAATTCACTAGTTTTCTTATATTTTGTATTCAACTTCTTGAGAGTAATCGTTCCAATTTTTTTTTTTTTTTTTTGAGGGATGGAACATTCCACAATATTATCTAGAAAAGAAAACCTGTTTCTTGAACACTGGAATTATTTCCCCTTCAAAAATGCACTATTTTTCTAAAAAGTGTTGCTCATATATTAGCCCACTGAACAGATATTATAAAAGACAGTGAAACCTTATTTAATATTCAAAGAAGATATTAAATAATCATTATATTGTTTACTCAGGACCAATCAGCAATTACAGGACTATGGCTTCTTTTACACTTCTACAAAATTTGTTCAGAGCTTTGCATTTATTTTTTTCTTCTATGTCTCTACTCCCTATCTCCTCCAATGTGTTAATTACTGCTGAGGTAACTTCTAGAACTTATGTTCTTGACACAATTATTTACCTGGTATCTACTACCAGCTAACACAATTGTAGTTGACTAGAAAATAAAATCTGATCACATACTTTATAACAATAGGCATTTGATTTTGCATATAATTTGTTGATCTGTACTTGAATTCCAGAAAGAGCTCCATACTTTTCTTGAGCAAAGACCAATTATTTATTCTATTTTTTTTCTTGTTTTTTATATTGTCTCCATTTTCTAAGAGGTGGCATTTACTAACCTCTGGCCACTGAATATAAGAGGTATCTGATACAAGATTTGATGGAACATTTGCTGAAGATTTATACTGTCTTTTTATCATAATAATGGTTTTAATTCATACAACCCCAAGAATATTTAATAATAAACACGTGTGCATTCCTATCTAGACCCATTTTGAGTGATTATGTGTATATATATATGTATATATGCACACACACATTGTATATATATGTACATGTATATGTATATGTGTGTGTGTGTATACACACACACACACACACACACACATGATTGACAGGAAACTGCCAGAAATACACGATAGATTCAGAAGAGGACTTGAAATGAGGGGTAACATTGCCAATCTCAGATGGATCTCAGCTGAAAGCAGAGACTACCAGAAAGATGTTTACCTGTGTTTTATTGACTATGCAAAGGCATTCGACTCTGTGGATCAAATTATGGATAATATTGGGAAGAATGGGGATTCCAGAACACTTGATTATACTCACAAGGAACCAGTGCATAAATCAAGAAGCAGTCCTTCAAACAGAACCAGGGGGTACTGTGTGGTTTAAAGTCAGGGAAGGTGTGCATGTGGGTTGTATCTTTCACCATACTTAATCTTTATGCTGAGCAAAAATCTGAGAAGCTGGACTATATGAAGGAGAATGGGGCATTAGGATTTGAGGAAGACTTGTTAACATCCTATGATATACAGATGACACAATCTTCCTTGCTGAAAGTGAAGGGGAGTTGAAACACTTACTAATAACGAGTAAAGATTATAGCCTTCAGTATGGTTTTCTCTTTGACATAAAGAAGACAAAAATCCTCACAACTGGGCAAATAAGCAACATTATGATAAAGGGATAGATGATTGAAGTTGTCAAGGGTATCATTTTACTTGGATCCATAATCAACACCCATGGAAGCAGCAGTTAAGAAATCAAATGACACATTGCATTGGGCAAATCTGCTTCAAAAGACCTCTTTAAAGTCTTCAAAAGCAAAGATGTCAATTTAAGGACTAAGGTGTGCCTTACCCAAGCCATGGTGTTTTCAATCATCTCATATGCATTCGAAAGCTGGGCAATGAATAAGGAAGACTAAAGAACTGATGCCTTTGAATTATGTTGTTGGCAAATAATAATGAATATACCACGGACTGCCAAAAGAAGGAACAAATCTGTCTTGGAGGAAGTACAACCAGAATGCTCCTTAGAAGCAAGGATGGTGAGACTCTATTTCACATACTTTGGGCATATTTTCAGGAGGGATCTGTCCCTGGAAAAGGACATCATGCTTGGTAAGTAGAGGGTCAACGAAAAGGGGAAGACCCTCAACAAAATGGATTGACACAGTAGCTGCAACAATGGGATCAAGCATAACAATAATCATGAGGATGGCACAGGATGAGGCAGTGTTTTATTCTGTTGTACATGGGGTCACTATGAGTAGAAAATAACTCAACAACACCGAACAACAATGATTGTCTGTATACACACACACACACAGACACACACACACAAGTGTGATTATCTATTCTGTCTCCTGAACAAAGACCATTTATGCATTATCCTATTAATAATAGTAACATTTTAAGCACAATGTCTCTCTGAAAAAATACATGTGGAAACTAAGCATGATTATCTATAAGATTGTGATAGTCATTAGGTTGTACTAAAATTCATTTTACCAAAGAGCTTTATGAGTTAAGGGAAGTATGAGTTCTTGGAGCATGTATCAAGAATCAACTCGACAGCACCTAACAACAACAACAAAGAGAAATGAAGTCCTGATACAAGTTACAACATAGATGAATCTTTAAAACATTATACTGAGTGAAATAAGTAAGTTACAAAAGGAAGGATATTGTATGATCCTACTTACATAAAATATTTAGAATGGTCATGTGTATAGAGACCAATGTTTGTTAGAGGTTTCCAGGGTCGGGCAAAAGGGAGGGGGGAGGGGGGAGTTCATTCCTTATGGGACATTAAGCTTCAGTTAAGGGTGATAGAAATACTTGGAAATCGCTTATGGTGATGGTTGAATAACAGAATAAACATAATCGATGTCACTGAGTGTTGCATGTGAAGAATATTGAAATGGACCATTCTAATACCTTTCTTGTTAGTACCCCCATTGTTACTTTACGTATATTAAATTCTTGTAAAAGACTAATGAGATATGTCGAGCTGTCCATATCCACAGAATTTAAACATCGTATGAGAGCATGTTAAATATTTGCCATACCATACTCATTAAGGTACCAAAACCTACATTCCTGAGAACACATTTCATATCACAGTAGGAATTCTAGGCTAATCTCTCCGTCTCAAGATTCATAACTATTCACATCTGCTAAGTCCCCTTTAAGTAACACAGTCACAGTTCCCAGGGATTAAGATGTGGCTATTTCTCGGGGACCATTATTCTGTCTATCACTGTAACCCAACAAAAAAAACTAGTAGATTTTCTTTGAGTACAGAACACCATAAAATATAAGTATTTAAATATTAAACCAGCAGTTATATGCCAAATACTACTGCTAAACAGAATGGCCCTTATCACACATGGCTGGGAAACATGACATATATGTTCACATAGGAGAGAAGTGATGTTTTCTTCCTCTTGTAATACAATCAGTAGCAGTAGAAGAATAAATAAAATGATGAGAAAAAGTGGCACATATACTAAGACTCAAACTATTGAGATGGCCAAGTAGAGCATTCAGATGCTTAGAAAATATGGGAAGTAAGATCATAGGACATTTTTTCTTTTATGGTAAGAAATTAGGATTATATTCATATAAAACTGATATGTGTTAAAATGCTTTTTGGATTTTAAAACATAATTTATACAAAGACATATCTTAAAATGAAGCAATAGACATTGTGCAAAGAAATATTGAGAACAGTATTAGAATTTAATTGGAAGCAGAAGATATAAATCTAAATACTAAACTAGAATCAGAAAATACACTAAATCAAAATCACGGAGATAATTGAACAAATTAATTAATTATTAACTAAATATTTCAGTCTATAATCAAGTTTGGGCCAGACAAAATAGGAAGAGAGAAAGTTTTACATTAGCATTATACCACTTTTCCCAATGCTTTTGATGCTTATGGGAGTCAACCTATAAAACATTACTGGGAACAAAGGAAAGTTATTAAAACTGTATTTTCCCATTTGTTGCTAAAAAGTTATAATTGCTACACTATAATTATCAGTGCTCTCATAGAGTGGTGGAAGAAAGTTTTCGTTATGTAGTATTTTTTTTTTTTAACTTTCTACCTTTCCAAAAAAAAAAAAAAATACTTGGAATACTAGTAAGTTGTAGGGGTTATTTTCAGATATATGGCTCCCAATAATTTTCTCCCAATCTATAGGTTGCCTCTTCACTTTGTTGGTAAAATCCTTACACAAAAATCACTTGGGTTTTTGTACATCAGCAACGAGCAATCTAAAAAGAAAATTAAGGAAACATTTATATTTGCAATGGTATTTAAAAGAATAAAATACCTCAGGATAAATTCAACCAAGGGAATAAAAGACGTGTATAGACTTGGATATCCATTAAAGAAGACCTAAAAAAAACGGAAGGATATCCTGTGCTCATGGATCGAAGACCTAATGTTGTTAAGATGTTAATACTACCCAATCTGTCCATTCAATAGAATTCTCAACAAAATTTCAACGCATAAGTTTTTGATTCATGTAGCAAACTCCTTGAGTGGCAGGCAAAATGGCTTAGTTCAATTAGAAAGTAACCTGGGAAAGGAGTTGTTCCCCAGGGCAGAGACAATTTCCTATTTAAAGAGGACTAGTTGTTCTGAAAGTAGAATATGTTTTAGAAGGTGGTCAACCTGTTCTAATAAAAGTGAATTATTCAACTGTTACAAAAACCTTATTTGTCGTTTTCTGACTTTGAACTCAATCACTAAAGGTAAGCATGAAATTTTCCTTAATCAAACAGGTAAGCATAAACTATTTCTGTCCAATATCAAATTTATTTTTATGTGTATCTTTGCCTTTTAAGCATCAGCAGAAAGCATTCAAGGTTATAAAACTGAAAAAAAAAATTTTTTTTCTTTTCTTTGACTTCAGACACTGCTCAGATAGTCATTTTACTTTTCTTATTTTCATGATTATAGGATGAAATGAGAATAAAATGAGAAGAGTTTGGTGATACAATGGGCCAGTCTATCAAAACTTACAGTCTTCATCATTATCCTAAGCACTAACATTTACTGATTGATTACTCTGTGGTAAGCATGGGTTTAAATATTTTACAAGTATTAAATCTACAGATCATATCTCAAATATATATATGTATAAAGAAAAAGATAGTGAATGGATATAATTGAAATGTGTTTGTGTCCTGCTATCTAAGGAATTATGTGTTTACTGAGAGTTAAGTTCTATGATAAATCTGAAAATACTAAAGGTATATTGTTTTCTTTTTATCATTAGAGACTTCTGCTAGAGGAAAAATTCCTCAAAATTGCATTCACCAATTTCTAACATTTATTTCCTATCTTCTATTTTTTAAATCCTGGTGACATACTGGTTAAGAACTATGGCTACAAAAGAAAAGATCAGCAGTTGGAATCCACCAGGCACTCCTTGGAAACCCTACGGAGCAGTATTGTCTGTCCTATAGGGTCACTATGAGTCAGAATTGACTCGATGGCAATGGGTTTGGTTTGTTTTTTATTTAATTTTAAACTTGTTCTTAATTTAACCTCTATGCAGGTATGTGTGTGTATATATATATATATATAGTACTCTGGTGAATATGTATATCTGGTGAATACGTATATATACCATGATGAAGTTTGCAAATCCCAGTGGTTAGGAGCTCCAGCTGCTATCCAAAAGTTAGGCAGTTTGAATTCACCAGACACTCCTTGGACACTGTATGGGGCAGTTCTATTCTGTTCAGTACGGTCACTTTGGGTCAGAATCGGCTCAATGGCAATGGGTTTAGGTTTGGTGATGATATTTCAGTTGATAACAAAATCTCTACCCCAAACAAAGTATGGAGATCACAAAAATAAAGTGTTTGAATAAAAGTAGAAATGCCAACATGTGTATCTAGTTATTTTCTTTCTGAGTTGTATAAATAATAGCTTCTAAAGATTTGCAAAAGCCAGATAGAATGTGAATGATTATATTTCTCACTTTGAAAGTGGCTTTACATTGAGAATCATTTTCGGTGTTCATAATACTTTTCTCCTTTTTGTAGAATAAAGATTTCAGTGGCTGTAGGAGATGTAGAACACTAGATTCCTGTTTCCAAGCTTAGCCGTTCTTTTCTTGTTATTTGTTTCTTCACGCCTTAATTCCAGGTTTCTTTTCAGGTGTACTGCGTGCTTGATCAGTGGCAATAATGCAGAGTGAGAACCTAAGATTGAGGAACAGTTTACGAAAAAATCAGACAAAATAATGAGGATACAGTTCCTGAGGGCAATGGTCAGATCAAGTGGGGTTGGGGGATGCATGGTGGTGACAAAAATTCAAAAAAATGTTTGATCATTTGGACTCTAGATTTAATAACAAAGGTGACTGAAACATGATTATAGTTTTGTATAACCGTGAAGTGAAAGAAAGTGTGGGCTGTGTAATCTAAAAAATTAAATCATATCATATTAGCATTATGTGTTAGACACTAGTTTCTGACCGTCCGGAAGATTCACAGGATCTTTAACATCCCCTACAATCCGATTTCTATTGGGAGAACTGTGTTAGATAATGATTGTGAAAATACCTTTAATGCTCTACTATTTAGTCTAGAATATTGTAGATGCTAAAATAAGCAGTTATTTGTTTTTCCTTTACTTAGTCACAGAAAATCCATAGAATGTCCAAATTTTCCTACTGTCCCAATTGTGTCTCCTGTAGGACATGATACAGGCCAACTCACAGCAACCCGATGGGACAGAATAGAACCGTCCCAGAGGGTTTCCAAGGGGTCTCAGGTGGATTCGAAATGCCAACCTCTTGTTAGCAGCCGTAGTTCTTATCCACTACGCCACCAGGGTTTTTAAGAACTTTAGTATGTAGACGTAACTGAGTCTCCCTTTTGTAAACGGTTAATCTCTATTGACAGGTCCCAGGGAGGTTCAGACAGTTAAGTGCTAGAATACTAGCAAATGGTTGGCAGTTTGAATTCACCCTGAGGTGCCTTGAAAGATAGGCCTGGAAATTTGCTCCCAAAAGGTCACAGGCTTAAAAATCCTGTGGAACAGTTATACTCTGAACACATGGGGTCGTCGTGAGTTAGAATGGACTCAACGCAACTAACCACTAAAAACAACCATCTGTATTTACTTGCAAATTAATTTATACATAATATGGAAGTTATCTAGCATTACTGAAAACAATGTGGTAATGTGCTGATTTTTTAAAAGTGAATAAAATGAGTATTATTCTTTAACACACACGAAGCAAAAAAAATTACATCCTTTAATCTAGTAATGGTGGGAGTCAGGTCACCTTTAGGTAGGAGGCCAAACTTAAACTTACTACCTAGAAATTATTCTAAAGACTCAATCAAGTTGATTCATTTATATAATCTAGCAAGTAAGTTATTAAATCAAGCTATACGACTGCTAACTGAAAGGTCAGCCGTTCGAACCCACTAACAGTCTGCTTCTGTATAAATTTCAGCCTTAGAAACCCTATGGGGCAGCTCTACTCTGTCCTATAGGGTCTCTAAGAGTTGGAATCAACCTGACGGCAATGAGTTTGGTTTTTTGGTTATACGGATATTAATAAATCATGTTTTGTTGAACAAAATACTAAGCATTGCATAGAAAAAAATATTGAATTCTATAAGAAATAAAGTAGGAATGGGGTAAGAAAAGTATATAATAAAAATTGGCAGTCACAGCTTAACACACTCATGTGTGTGCAACATGCACTGTGTGCAAGAGAGAAGACTGAATGGCACAATTGAGGTCAGCAGGAAGACAGCAAGTAGTAAGGATGGAATGATTTAGGAAAATATTATGGATGAGTTGTGGTTAATGTTTCCCTTATGTAGCAGGTGTATATAAATAAAGTGAGCATTCTAGTTAAAATTGCTTTCTTAAGCATAAATGCTAGGTGAACTTGTTTCTAACTTATGACTGACTACATAATGTGAATAAAAATGATGACTTCTGACTTCACAGACCTTACATTGAAATATAAACAGATATTTAAAGTTTAAATATCAGTTCATAACATTTGGTGTTAACTCATCATCACGTTTTATAATAAAATAGCCTCAATTTACAGTATGTTAAAGCAAAACAAGACTTTTGAGATCCCATAGGAAAATCACCATTTTCTATTAACTACATTTAAATGGTTCAATACTGTGATAGATGACTTACGGAGTATTTCTTTGGGTAATAACAATTAATTGTCAATTGATAACATTGGAAAGCAGAGTTGAGAGGGAAGCATGCCAATAAAAGAATGAAATAATAATTGCTATCCTTGAACATAATTTGAAATTTAGAGATTTTGAATGTTTATGTGAATAACAAAGTTTAAAATCACATATGCCATCAACAGAAACAAGGAAATGTAAGGAAACTCTTAGCAGGGAGAAAAAAAAAAAACACAAAGAAAATGCTTGTTGGGGATTTATTGAGCAATACTTTAAAAATACACTTGACCATCTTTTTAGAGTAACTGTCATTTACAGGATTTGTTCTTATAGGGAACTGGAAAAATTGTAAGACACACTATCCCCGGTTTGCAGGTGAGAGTACAAAAGCCAAGAAAAGCAAAGTAACTTGTATTTCTGATTTAATCTTTCCTACAGATGAAACACAAAGTGAAAAAAGCTGAAGGCAACGTGTCTACAGTGAAGCAATTTGTACTGCTGGGATTTTCTGATCTTTCAAATCTCCAAGAGTTTCTATTTGGAGTGTTCGCCATCATTTACATAATTATTATAATTGGAAATAGCCTCATAATAATACTAACCAGACTTGATCCCACATTACAGAAACCCATGTATTTTTTCCTGGCAAATTTTTCCTTATTGGAAATGTCTTATGTAACTGTCATTCTTCCCAGGATGCTAGTGAATCTTTGGACTCAGGATAGAAGCGTTTCTGTGCTGGGATGTGCCACCCAAATGTGCTTCTTTCTTATGCTGGCAGCCACTGAATGTTTCCTCCTGGCAGTGATGGCTTATGACCGCTATGTGGCCATTTGTAACCCTCTGCACTATCCTCTAGTCATGAACCAAAAGATGTGTGTCCAGCGAGCAGTCAGCTCCTGGATCATTGGCATCCCAGTCCAGATAGGGAAAACAGCTACAGTTTTCTCTCTGCATTTTTGTGATTCTAACAAAATTAACCACTTCTTCTGTGACGTCCCTCCTATTATCAAGTTGGCCTGTGGGGACACTTTAGTTCATGAGATGTCTGTCTATGCTGTAGCTATGTTTTTTGTTGTTCTTCCTTTTATGTTGATACTTGCCTCCTACAGTAAAATCATTTGCACCATTTTAAAGTTGCCAGCAGCCTCAGGACAGGCTAAAGCCTTCTCCACATGTTCTTCCCACCTGCTGGTTGTGGTTTTATTCTTTGGATCTGCTACCATCACCTATTTAAGACCCAAGTCCTATCATTCTGCAGGAGTGGACAAGCTGCTTTCACTTTTCTACACCATAGTGACTCCCATGTTTAATCCCATGATATATAGCCTTAGAAACAAGGACGTTATTGCTGCACTGAGAAAATTCTTTCTTAAAAAGTAGCATGATGAGTTAGCCAAAACAAAACCGAACCCAGTGCCGTCGAGTCGATTCTGACTCATAGCGACCACATAGGACAGAGTAGAACTGACCCATAGAGTTTCCAAGGAGTGCCTGGTGGATTCAAACTGCCGACCCTTTGGTTAGCAGTCGTAGCTCTTAACCACTACGCCACCAGAGTTTCCATGATGAGGTAGAGACAACCTAAATATCCATCAGTAGATGAATGTGGCGCATACGATATTATTCAGTCAGAAAGAGAAATAAAGTCCTGATACACACAACACGTGGATGAAACTTGAAAACTTTATGCTGAGTGAAATAAGTCAGTCGCCCAAGGACAAAGACTTCATGATCTCACCTATAAAATATGGAAATATATAGCAGCCAAAGGTTAGTAGTAATTAAGGAGGTGAGGAATAGGATAATTTTTGCCTAGGAGGCATTGAATTTATGTTAATGGTGGTGGAATAATTTGTAAAAGGGTAATGATAGCAGCTGCCCAACATGAAGAATGTATTTAATGTCACTGAATTATGAATGTAGAAATTGTTGAATTGACAAATTCTTTTGTGTTTATTTTACTACATTTTAAAGTAGTATGATGAGCTTAATTATTAATGTTTTAAGTGTGTGTCACACAGTTATGAAACATTTCAAGTCTCTACATTTCCCCATTGACAAGTCAATCACTTCAGCTTATGATGTACTTTGAGATACCTAGCTTCAAGTTTACTACGCTTGAGTATATACTTCTAAATTGGTCTAATTTCCCGTTCCATGTCTAAACAATAATCCTGTTGTATAAATAAAAGTGTGATCTGTTCCACACTTTCTTTATAAAAAATAAGAATAGAACTCAAGCTATTAAAATTTTTGGTTTAAATATTCTTGCAAGTATACAAGATTAGTTGCCTTAATGAATTAGTCATCTAAATTTTCATATCTGTATTTACCAACATCCTTTTATGATTCTACATCACAAGTACTGAACAATAAATTAATTAATTAAAAATAAAAACACTGTTGAGTCAATTTCTACTGGACAATAGTAAATCAAAAATGAGTGTTTATTGAGTGAGTGATTCAATGAGAGCATGGATAAATGTATACTATTTTAGAGCATCAATGAACATTGAGAGTATGTTTATTAAACCTACTATGTACCTATGTGGGACTGTTGTTGTTAGCTGCTGTACAGTTAGCCCCACTCATGGTGACCCCATAAAGAAAGGAAGGGAACTCTGCCTCTTCCTGTGCCATCTGCAGGAATGGTTGTGTGGGTCAGTCCATTCTGATCCATAGGGTTTGCATTAGCTGATTTTTCAGAAGTAGAGAGCCAAGCCTTTCTTTCTAGTCCATCTTAGTCTAGAGGCTCCGCTGAAACCTATTCAGCATCATAGTGACATTCAAGTCTACGCTGACAGATGACTGGTGGCTATGCTTGAGGTGCATTGGCCAAGAACTGAACCCAGCTCTCCTGCATGGAAGACAAGAATTCTAACACTGAACCACCAATGACCCCCTTGTAAAAAAAAGAATTAAATCATATTCCCAAAAGAAAGCTTACATACACTTAGTTCTCTCCCTAGTAACTTCCTGCCAGAGCACAGGATGTAAGAGAAAACTCCTACTCACCTCAGTTTAATTTGCAGGTATTTCTATGTCCTTTTTAGCAATTATGGCCTAATGCTCTGGCATATTTCATCTCTTTCACGACTGCACTCCAAACAGCAACTCCTAAACCACTTCAGATTTTAAAAGAAAAAAAAATCTATGAGATAAAAGGGGAAGAAAAAGCTGTAAATTATTTCTTGATTATCCAAAGTCCACACCATTGTGACTATATTAGTTTGGCTAATGTTCACAAGTTTTAGTCCTTTCTAACGTGTTTGAAATGATTAAACCTTTCAGCTGGCTTTATCAAGAAAAGTGACCATCTATCAACAGAGCCATTAATGCCCATCCTGCCAAATCCAGGTACTCAAGCCAACAATTCTCATGAAGGGATTATTTAGTGCATCTGTCCCTAAGAACTTCTACTAGCAGCTCTCTTGACATGGTGACATTCTGTAAATCAGTTATGATTGTACAAATATATACAAGGCAATTTTAGTTAATGTTTTATAGTTATATTTCTACATCATACAGCTGTTTACATCTTCTGTCATCTGACATGATGTCCTACAGTTATGCACTTATTTTTTTCTTTATGAGTAAAATGCAAGTATCAAACACCTTATATGTGTATACGAAACACCTCAGAGGATTTGGTTCCTTAGTTTGGAGGTATAGGCTCATGGTTTTATGGGATATCCTAATTACTTGGCCTAATAACATGTTTACTGTGTCTGTTCTACGTCACAGTTCATTGTGTAGTGCCTTGTGTCTTAAAGCTTGCAAGCAGCCACCCAACACACAGCAATTGGTCTTTATTTACTTGGAACAACAGGGGAAAAAGGAGAGTCGTGAATAGAGGGAGGGTATGGAACGTGTGGCTACTTGCCTCCATAAACAATTGCTTCCTTTGGCTTGAGACCAGAAGAACTACCTGATGCCTGGCTACCATTTCTGAACATTTTGACCAAAGATGCCATAGAGGAGTCCTGAACAAAATGGGGAAAATGTAGAATAGAATTTCAAATCCTCATGGACTCCAGACTATCTGGAGCCATGAAGGTTGGATGAACCCCTGAAACTATTACCCTGAAGATAACCTTTAAACCTTAAACCAATAATGTCCCCTGAAGTCATCTTGAGCCAGAACAATAGTTTAGCTTACTTGCTAAAAAGGTCTGTCTCGAGCATTATGCTCTTTTAAGAACTATCTATGTGGGATCAAATTGACACTAGCAACTCAAAGGTTAGATAAGAACCTTAGGGGGCAGTGAGATTATGTTGACGCGGGAGAAACAATTTAGAAAAGTAGGGTGAGAATGGTTGCACAAGTTGAAGAACGTAATCAATGTTACTAATTGTACATGTAGAAACTTATTGAATTGGTGTATGTTTTGCTGTGTATATTCTCAAAAACAATAAAAAATAAAATTTAGAAAAATGCCTATACCCTTCTCAATTAATATTTTATATGTTACAAGAATTTGATACATAGTCCATGATGATGATGATGATAGTGATGATAGGAATGATGATTATGGTATTGACTGTGGTGGTAACTTTTTTTTTTTTTTAATTGAGTAAAGGAGAATCACAATTTAAATGGGACTATGCTATCTCAGCAGTTCAGATAACTGATCTTTAATCTTTTTATTATTAATATCTCAAACAAGTAATCTTACTAATTTTTTTCATCTTATTCACAATTGGTAAAATGATAATAATAATAAGCTATCCTATTAACTCTGGGTTGTAATAAGTTTTCAAATATCTACTTAAGATGGAAAAGTATTTGGAAAAGTTCAAAGCACCACAAAATCGAGATGTTAGCTGTATTTAGATGAAATTATTGGTGGAATCAGTAGCTTTATTGTACTCAGATCTTATGAAGGTAGTTATTCCAGTGGTATTTTTGAGGAAATGAACACCACACAATTTCTATTACCTGGAAAAGAAAACTTACTTGATTAAACATTGGGATTGTTTTCCTTTCACAAATGTACTATGTTTAGTTTTTCTAAAACTTATGGCTCATATTCTTGTCCAATGAACCAGTACTATGGAAGAGAGTTAAATATTTCTTAATATTCAAAGACTCAATTAACCTTTATAATTTTGTAAACTCAAGGTCAATTAACAAGTGTAAGATTATGGATTCCATTATACTTTTGCAAAATACCTTCAGACCTTTGCAATTTTTCCTTCTATGTCTCTACTTCTTGTCATCCCAACCTACTAATTTTCAGGGAATTAGCCTCTAGTAACTCTCTGGACACAATTATTTATCTGCTATTCATTATCAACTAATATAATTGAGACTGACTGAAAAGAAACTGATGACATAGTTTATGAACCTAGGCATCTGACTAGAGAGTCTAAGTTTTTTGTTTTTTTGGCCACCCAATATGTGAGAAACCTAATATATGATTTGGTGGACCTTTTTCTGGAGATTCAGGTTCTCTCATTATAATAGGGGATTTAATATATCCATCTACTGAAATATGCACTTAATAAAGAAGAAAACATACATATACTCCTGCCTATATCCAATATGGATGATCATTCACACCTGCGTGCACACACACACACATACACTCACACACACATGATTTCTTCTTCTATTGCCTTAATTATTGTTGTTATTGCTCTTCCTTGCTGTCGAGTCAGTTTGAACTCATAGCGACCATATGCACAACAGAACAAAACACTGCCCAATCCTGTGCCACCCTTACAATAGTTGTTAGGCTTGAGCTCACTGATGCAGCCACTGTGTCAATCCACCTCGTTGACTGTCTTCCTCTTTTCCGCTGACCCTGTAGTCTGCCAAGCATGATGTCCTTCTCCAGGGACTGACATCTCCCAAAAACATGTCCAAAGTATGTAAGACCCAGTATCGCCATCCTTGCTTCTTGGGAGCATTCTGGTTGCACTTCTTCCAAGACAGATTTGCTCGTTCTTCTGGCAGCCAATGGTATATTCAATATTCTTTGCCAACATCACAATGCAAAGCTGTCAATTCTTCTTCAGTCTTCTTATTCATTGTCCAGCTTTCACGTGTATATGATGCAATTGAAAATACCATGACTTCGGTCAGACGCACCTTAGTCTTCAAGGTGACATCTTTGCTTTTTAATGCTTTAAAGAGGTCCTTTGCAGCAGATTTACCCAATGAAATGCGTCATTTGATTTTTTCACTACTGCTTCCATAGGCTTTGATTGTGGATCCAAGTAAAAAGAAATCCTTAACAACTTCAATCTTTTCTCCATTTATTATGATGTTGCTCATTGGTCCAGTTGTGAGGATTTTTGTTTTCTTTATGTTGAGGTGTAATCCATACCGAAGGCTGTGGTCTTTGATCTTTATCAGTAAGTGCTTCAAGTCCTCTTCACTTTCAGCAGGCAAGGTTGTGTCATCTGCATAACGCAGGTTGTTAATGAGTCTTCCTCCAATCCTGATGCCCCGTTCTTCTTCATATAGTCCAGCTTCTCGGATTATTTGCTCAGCATACAGATTGAATACATATGGTGAAAGGATACAACACTGATGCACACCTTTTCTGACTTTAAACCAAGCAGTATCCCCTTGCTCTGTCTGAACAGCTGCCTCTTGATCTATGTAAAGATTCCTCATGAGCACAATTAAGTGTTCTGGAATTCCCATTCTTTGCAGTGTTATCCATAGTTTGTTATGATCCACACAGTCAAATGCCTTTGCATAATCAATAAAACACAGGTAAACATCCTTCTGGTATTCTCTGCTTTCAGCCAGGATCCATCTGACATCAGCAATGATATCCCTGGTTCCACGTCCTCTTCCGAAACCAGCCTGAATTTCTGGCAGTTTCCTGTCTGTATACTGCTGCAGCCGTTCTTGAATGATCTTCAGAAATATTTTGCTTGTGTGTGATATTAATGATATTGTTATATAATTTCCACACTCAGTTGGATCACCTTTCTTTGGAATAGGCAGAAATATGGATCTCTTCCAGTCAGTTATCCCGGAAGCTGTCTTCCATATTTCTTGGCATAGATGAGTGAGCTCCTCCAGCACTGCATCCATTTGTTGAAAGATCTCAGTTGGTATTTGGTCAATTCCTGGAGCTTTGTTTTTCACCAATGTCTTCAGAGCAGCTTAGACTTCTTTCTTTTGTACCTTCGGTCCCTGATCATATGCTACCTGTTGAAATGGTTGAACATCGACTAATTCTTTTTGGTATAATGACTGTGTGTTCCTTCCATCTTCTTTTGATGCTTACTGTGTTTTTTAATATTTTCCCCATAGAATCCTTCACTACTGCAACTCAAGGCTTGAAGTTTTTCCTGAATTCTTTTAGCTTGAGAAACGCTGAGCAAATGCTTTCTTTCACCAACATAAAATGGTGGCTATACACATGGACCTCACCAGATGGAACACACAGAAATCAAATTGACTACATCTGTGGAAAAAGATGATGAAAAGCTCAAAATCATCAGTCAGAACAAGGCCAGGGGCCGACTGTGGAACAGACCAACAATTACTTATATGTAAGTTCAAGCTGAAACTGAAGAAAATCAGAGCAAGTCCATGAGAGCCAAAATATGGCCTTGAGTATATCTCACCTGAATTTAGAGATCATCTCAAGAACAGATTTGATGTATTGAACACTAGTGACTGAAGACCAGACGAGTTGTGGAATGACATTAAGGACATCGTGCATGAAGATTGCAAGGGGTCATTGAAAAGACAGGAAAGAAAGAAAAGACCAAGATGGATGTCAGAGGAGACTGTGAAACTTGCTCACGAATGTCAAGCAGCTAAAACAAAAGGAAGAGTTGATGAAGTAAAAGGACTGAACAGAATATTTCAAAGGCAGCTCAAGAAGACAAAGTATTATAATGACATGTGTAAAGACCTGGAGATAGAAAACCAAAAGGGAAGAACACGCTCAGCGTTTCTCAAGCTGAAAGAACTAAGGAAAAAATTCAAGCCTCTAGTTCCAATAGTGAAGGGTTCTTTGGGAAAAATATTAAAAGATGCAGGAAGCATCAAAAGAAGATGGAAGGAATACACAGAGTGAATAAAAAAAATTGCCTTAATAAGGACCATTTATGTATTTATAATTTATTTATTAAAATTATAGTAAATTTGTTCACATTTCTTTACTCTATAATGCCATTACTTTCCTTCCACTACAATCTCATTATCCTTTGCCTTTGAAGTAAGCTTATACAAAATTCATATGGCTAAAATTTATATTTTGGAGTTAATGGGATTTTAATAGCATCCCTGTTTTCTGAGGCACCTCTGAGTGGATTTGAACTGTCTATCTTTTGGCTATTATTCGAGAAGTGAATCTTCTAGAACTTCTATATATACATGTACATGTACAAATAAAATATCATAGATACAGAGCAAAAATAGTATAATTATATGGGTTGTGTTGTTTCATTTTCTTGCTGGCTGTATATGAATCGCCATGTTTCTGAAATGGTAAAAGAGCTAGATATTTTCTGTTAGGGCAGGGTCTCTCACATTCCAAAAAGAGATGCTTCACAGACAAATGTGCCAATTCCGTAGCACTGTTAATAAAGTACCCAGGCAGTACAAACATGTAAGCGTTCAACTACTAGCCAAGAAGTTGGTGGTTTGAGCCCATCCAGCGGTGCCTCAGAAAACTTGTGTGGCAATCTGCTTCTGAAAAATCACAGCTTGAAAACTCTATGTGCAGTTCTATTCTGCACACATGGGGTCACCATGAGTCAGAATCTACTTGATGGCAATGTTTTTTTGTTTTTTGTATGTTCCTTTTTTGTTTTTCTTGAAAGTTCACTTTTATTTTGGTGTTGTACAAGTAAGTATTTTACATATCTCTATTCTCTGAAGAATTTTGCATAATTTGACATTGTTCCTTGCTAAAAATTTTATAATTCACCCGTGAAGTCCTTTGTGCCTGGTGGCTTTTTTTATTACAAAGTTTTGGAGTTTTTTTTTTTTTTTTTTCTGGATACAAGGTAATGTTAGTTGCCATTGAGTCAGTTCCGACTCATAGAGACAATGTGTACAACAATATAACACTGCCTGGTCCTGCACCATCCTCACAATTGTTGTTATATTTGAGCCCATTGCTGTCGCCACTGTGTCAATCCAACTCATTGAAGATCTTCTTTTTCACTGACCCTCTATTTTACCAAGCAAGATTGATGCCCTTTTCAGGGACTGGTCCCTCCTGATAACACGTCCAAAGTATTTGAGTCAAAGTCTCACCCTCCTTGAGCATTCTGGTTGTACTTCCAAGACAGATTTGTGTTGACCTTGGTCTGGGTTTTGTTGCAATGTTAATTAGAGTCATTTTAACTACTGGCTCCAAATATTTGTATTATTTACACATTGTAAAATGATAAGAATATTTTCTTCTATGATTCTTGCTCTAACAGTAACTAAATATCTTGTCAGTTTTTGATGCTTTTGAATAGATTTAAAATACATTTATACATTATTTTATTTGTTTCCCATAAGAGAGTTGGTCTAAATATTTTAACTGGCTATATACTCAAAAAAAGAGCCTCCCCTCTTAACAAATTTTTTGCTAGTTCCTGAAAATGTCATTTTTCTCTTGCTTTTACAGTTTCTCTGATCTTTATTTATCAGGAAATTATCATTAGCCTTTGCCAGTATGATACTTGTCAGAAACGTGATTTCAATATTAATTCAACTTTATTTTAAGTAATTAGCCAGAAAACCAATCCAACCTATTGGGGTATTGACATCAAGGGTAGGGAAATTCAGAAGTCAGGGCATTTTATTTGATGATGGTTTACTTGGATTTGAAGGACAAAGTATCATGTACATAGAGAGGTATGGTATCAGCCTACCAAAGTAATAAAATGTGGCTTACAAGAAAATAAGCAAATTTGAAAAAGGTGTTTACAGAGTGAGAAACAGAACATTGTCTAGCCTAACAAAAGACCTGGGTTGTACCGAAGATCTCTAAAAACACTGAAAGATTAGGGAATTTTTGATGAAGAAACTTGCTTACTAATTTTGTGTTTGGGTAATTTTCCCTGGTACCATCTAGTGTGTGAAAGATGTAAAACTCTACAGGTTCTGTGATAAAAAGAAACCATTTCGAAATCATTCAGCTAAGCAGCTTCATAGTGAAAGAGTAGTGACTGGGAAAGTCTAATTTTTTAAGGCTCAAGATGGATATTCTAGATATTTTGGAAATAGCAGGATATATTTTTTCTGGTGATTTCCTATGTCACATTAGTTGCAAACTCCAAGACAAAACCTTAATATAGACTCTTCTGACACCCCTTTTCAACCCAACCTCCTGATCTCTGATATTCAATCTGATGTTAAAACCCATTCCATAAGTTGCAAAATACAAATATTGTATTTTTCATTTTTAGAATGCTCATTTGATTCTTTTCAATGAATTCCAATTTGAATTCGATGAAAAAAATTATACTCTTTTTATTAATATCTAACATTTTATTATTTTATTTAATACAATGTTAGTTATTTTAAGGCTTTTGCTTCCCAAATTTAAAAGGCTTTCATCACATTTTTAAATATTTCAACTATTTTCAAAGAACCTCTTAAAGTAGGCCTTTCATAGAATTCTAAGTACCATTAAAAGTAATGCCAAAATTAGTAAGAATGAAAATTAGCGATTTAAACCAAGGGTAACAGTGTTTTTCTAAAGATTAATTATTATTATTTTAAAAGTGTTTTTCTAATAATTAATTATGCAACTAATTAAAAAAGAAATTAACACAATGTCAACACTCCTGCAAATTATTCCCTAGGTGTCCCTTTAAAATGAGCATATTTGGAACCCTTCAATTATTAGGTCCCCGATGCCATGAGAATATATTTAAAAGCCCTTGGATCTCTTGACGAAAGTATTCATCTAGGTTCTTTGAAAACAGTTCTTTCCTTGGTAAGTAACTTCTGTGATTATTAGACTGGTTTTTAGTGGTGCATAAATTAACTTTTGTGAATCTAAGAGAGAGAACCATTGATTTATGTCCCAAAAAGTAGGAAAGCACCTTTATCAGTCAGTACTGTACCCACACAGGTAATCCATCCTACATCACCCTTTCTGATATAGCTTCTCTGTAAATGTAAAGTATCATTTGTTTAAGTAAGCTTTTATATATGTATTACAGATAAGAGAACTGAAGCATGACTGGTTAGCTCATATTTTGAATTAATTTAAATTTATTTTCTATCATAAGATTGTGTTGCTATATCTTTGGAACAAAAATAGTGAATCATAGCATTTTGATTGGATCTTTTCATTGATTACTATTTGAAGCAAGGATCTCAGGGCTGCCGTCTTCTCCTACCAAGACACTTATGCCTCTTTACTTCCCTCTCACCTTTGTGTAATGGAATTTTTAGACCATTAGAAGGAATGATCAATGTGAAGTTTCAAGAAGTACATGCCCTGTTCGGTAAATATGTGAGCCATTTATTCCTTCCTTCAGCTTCCCTATGCCCTTCACCCTGTCTCATGGTGGCCACACTATTCAGACTCTAATCCCCTTCAAGGCTACTGTCATAGGCCTTGATTTTGGACACACCTGAATTTTAATTGCAGCTGCCAATGAAATGACCTAATATTATGCTAAGACTTAATCTTCTCATTCAAAATAAAAAATTAATAATGGCGATCTATCAACTAAAGAGTCTATGTATCACAATAAGGCTTTGGATTCAGATTCTTAGATTCCAATACTGTCTCTATTACATCCTAGCTCTCAAATTCCAAGTGCCTTAGTTCCTTATCTGTAAGCGCAAAATGATAATAATAGTATGTAGATCAAACATTTGTTGTTTTTGTTGAGACAATTAAATAAGATATATGTAAAGTGTTTAGAATAACACCTTGAAGGTAACAATCACTATATAAATGCTAGCCATTATTAATAATACCTTGGCATACAGCCCTAGCTATAAAATATGATTCAATGAGAGCAGTGTGGCTATTGAGACAAATTTTTGATATTTTCCTAACTGTGTCAGTCTCTCTAACTTACCTAGACAGGTAGGTAAGTAGGTAGGTAGGTAGGTGAGTAGATAAATGGATTGTTGGATGGTAGGTGGACAAGGAGATCTTTTTTTTGTTTGTTTGATCAATACAGCAACCCTGTGAGATATTTGTTACCATTCTTATATATAAATAAGATAATTTATATTAATTTGTCCAAGATCCCACAGTACTCTTGTAGTCAAGACAGAATTCCAACCATATTTTTTCTAAGTCTAAAGCAAAGATCTTATCTTTTCTAAATAGCCTAATTATGTTGAAAACAGGCAAACTAAGAGTAAGTTAGCTGCTGTCCTGCTGTAGTGCTGTTTCTCACTCACACTCTCAGATAGAACAACATGACCACACATTGAACAAGTAATTAACACTTCCGATTCTCTGTAGATTCTCTGTGCCTGTGCCATAGGGTGGTTTTAAGTACTGAAAGAGATAAAGTTGATAGCACCATCACTGACAGAGTTTTTATACATGTAATGAGCTAGTGACCCAAAAACATTTTTAATTCCCTACTAGGGTTCTCTGTGGCAACACTAACATAGCTCATTGGATGCTTTGCTCGTTTGTTTTTATATATTTTCAAGTCCATCCTTCAAGGTTAGCTTCAAATTTCTTACACTTCCAGGTTAAGTTCAAGTTTTTTCTACTGTTAGAAATATTCTGAAACCCCAGAAACAGTGATTGACAAAGTTCTCAAATATATATATATACCCTGAATTATAAAAGCATAAAAAGTACTAGCAACTAACTATATTTCAGTGAGAAGGCCATATAGAATGATTTTATTTAACTTGAAGTTAACATGTAACTTTTTTTTTTTTTTGGTCTATTTTACTCATTTAGTCAACTAATATTCATTCTGTCCTTGCTGGAAGCCAGGCATTGTGATAAATGGAAAAATACATATTTAAGTAATTTAATCAGCTTGGCCAATATCTTGATGGGATTTATTGAATTACCCTAAGTCCTTTGAAAAATATATTCACAGCTTGTAATTAGTGACATTTATTTTTATTTTACTAATATTACTTTTACTATATATTACTAAAAAATAAGAACAAAAAATTAGCTGGTGTATTTTTTATTATACCGTTCCATCCATTTTGTAGTGAGATATTTGATGCAGTGACTAAAATATATTGAGAGAAAAAGCAAATGGTGCCATAATTCTCCTCATTCCAAGGCATGTTCAACAAGTCACTTTTTGTTTAATAAATATTGATATTTCTTCTTTGCTTTATACCATCCTCAGTCCATTCATTAATCCATCTAATCTTGTATTGCAACTATAGTATTACATTTCAGGTACAAAAAGGTAAGCAAACTCCAACATGCCCTCTGCACCCATGAAGCCAACCGTCCAATGGAAGAAATCATCATTAAATCAAACAGATTAAATAAAACTTGCAATCATGAAATTTAATATCTACTAAATTCTGAAATATATCTGTCAAATTTTATATCTGAAGAAAACTTTGAACTTTGGTTTCTTTATTTGGTTATTTGTTGAAACAATAAAAAACTTATGATAATATCTGATTTTATTTCTTTTTCATTATTATGGTATTTTTGGATATTAGGATTCTCAAAACAAGGAAGAAAAAAAACACATATAATATGGATATGATAGAAGGAAACTACACCTTGGTGACTGAGTTTATTCTATTAGGGTTTCCAACTCACCCTGAGCTTCAGATTGCCCTATTCCTGCTGTTTCTGATGTCGTATGGTGTGATTCTAATGGAGAACATTGGCTTGATCATGTTAATCAGAATAGCTTCCCGTCTTCAAACCCCCACGTATTTTTTTATCAGTAACCTATCCTTTGTAGACCTTTGTTATTCCTCAGCCATTGTTCCAAAAATGCTGGCCAACTTCCTCTCAGAGAACAAATCCATTTCCTATTACGGCTGTGCCCTGCAGTTCTACTTTTTCTGTACTTTTGCAGATACAGAATCCTTTATCTGGGCTGCCATGGCCTATGATCGCTATGTCGCCATCTGTAACCCTTTGCTGTATACAGTTGTTATGTCCCGGGGCATCCGTGTATGGCTGATTGTCTTGTCCTATATTGGTGGCAACATGAGCTCCCTTGTTCATACATCCTTTGCCTTTATTCTGAAATACTGTGACAAAGATGTGATTAATCACTTCTTCTGTGACCTCCCTCCACTGCTTAAGCTCTCCTGCACAGACACCCCAGTTAATGAGTGGCTCCTCTCCACCTATGGCAGCTCCGTGGAAATCATCTGCTTCGTCATCATCGTTATCTCCTACTATTTCATTCTTCTCTCAGTCTTGAAGATCCGCTCTTCCAGTAGGAGGAAGAAAGCCTTCTCCACGTGTGCCTCTCACCTGACTTCTGTGGCCATTTATCAGGGGAGTCTACTGTTTATTTACTCAAGGCCCAGCTCCCTGTATTCTCCCAACACTGATAAAATCATCTTGGTGTTCTACACCACTGTCCTCCCAGTGCTAAATCCACTGATGTACAGTTTGAGAAACAAAGATGTAAAAGATGCAGCTAAGAAAGCTCTAAGATCAAAGGCAGATTCCTCCTCATGGGACATTAAGCTCTGGGACTCATCCAATTCCCCCATTACAAACTCTGATTGGGAAACTGCAATCATTTTACCAGTACACACACAACTCCTCACACAAGGGATTTTACCAAGCAGCCAAATGTGTTTTCTTTTATATGCAGTCAAAAGCATTTCATAACCCCAGTATATAAGACTACATTTAAAAGTGTCACAATTGCCACCAGATAAGTCAGACTAGTGTTTAAACATTTCTAGCTTGGGGTTTATGCTCAAACAGGTTGCATCAGGCTGTCTTAGCACATACAGTAAATACACTGTGTGTATACGTGTGTGGGGGGTGTCTCTATACAATATCCCATATACAAGGGTAGATTACTGGATAACAAAAGGAGCCAGATTGCTTTGGTTTACATGTCAACTGTGTGCCAAATTAATAAATAGCACCTTGAGCAAGCTACTTAATTTTCGTATGCCTGGGTTTCTTGTATGTGAATGGAGAGAATACAGGGACTACATTGTTGACTGTTGAATTACAAAGTGAATTCAGTGCTGTCAATAGTGCTTGAACCATTTTAGGCACTGAATAGATGTTAGCTATTGTGTGTATATTTTTATATAATATGCTTAATTTAATTAATAAAGGCATATCATACAATGAGATAGTGAGAGGCAGGACTGCTAGGAAAGCAGTAATGGAAATATCAAATCCTAGTTTGCTGAATAACAGTTCAGTTCCTTGCAGAGAACCTTCTGTGTCCAATCCACTCCAAAGTGCTTTGGGAATTTTTCTAAGTGGGAGTGGAAGAATATAGGTGGATTACTACATTTGTTTTTCCTTTTTTCCGTTACTCTTTTTCTACACCGAAGTATTACTGAAGGTGTAAACAATCCTCCTACAGCATCTCAGAAACCAAAGAAGCGCTAACACCTCACAGGGTCCTACCTGCATCCTCATGAGGAAGTCAACCCACAGAGCAGAGCAGAACACCCAGGAAAAGGGAGTTTGACAATGGAAATTGAACCACGTGCTCATTGGGAAATGTATTTCAGTAACTGATGTTTTTCTGTATATGAATATTGTTGCATAATAATACATTTTATAATCAGTGTTCTAGTAACATCAGCATTTAAAGGTATTTTTAAATCCATATACTCTTTGCTGTAAAAGCCCTCAAGGTGCAGCCAAAGTCAATTATCAATATTTCCCCAAATTATTAACATATACAAGCATCTTTTCAAGTTATTATTCCTGGCATAGCAGACCATAAAAAAAAAGAATTTTTTTTTTTTTTTTAGACCATACAAACATCCAATTCAAAGGGCCAAAACCAGTTCATTTTGACTCACTAATGCCTAGGATATTGATTTTTCTGATGATTTCCAATTTTCCTAGATTCATACTTCATACCTTCCACATTCCAATTATTAATGGATATTTGCAGCTGTTTCTTGTTATTTTGAATCATGCGACATCAGCAAATGAAGGTTCTAAAAGCTTGACTCCATCCACGTCATTAAGGTGCACTCTACTGTAAGGACGCAGCTCTTCCCCACTCGTCTTTTGAGTGCCTTCCAACCTAAGGAGCTCATCTTCTGACACTGTATTAGACAATATTTAACTGCTGTTTATAATATTTTTACTGGCAAACCCTTTTTCAGAAGAGGCCTGTCAGGTTTTTCTTCCTAGTTTGTCTTAGTCTGGAAGCTCAGCTGAAAACTTCTTGCCATGGATGACCCTGCTGGTATTCGAATACTGGTAGCATAGCTTCCAGCATCACAGCAACATGCAAGACACCACAGTATGACAAACTGACAGACGTGTGCAGGTTTTAGTAACATGGCTTATAGTAATTTGCTTACACCTATTCCATCTCTTTCATGACTGCTCTCGAAACAGAAACTCCTATACCATTTCAGATTTAAAAAGAAAAGATGGATGAGATAAAAAGAGGGGGAAAATGTTGGATGTCATTTCACAATTGCATGAAGTCCACAACATTTTGCATATTAGTATCCCTCTCCTTTTCCACTTTTAGCCCTTTCTAAAGGGCTTGAAATTAACCCTTTGAATTGACATTTTCAAGAAAATGACCATCTGTCAACCCCCCAATTCCAGATTCTCAAGTCAATAACTTACCTAAAGAGATTATTTAGTTCATTTCCCCCTAAAAACTTCTGTTGACAGTTGTTTTGGTAATTATGTCATTGTGCAGTTTTAGTTATGATCATACCCATGTGTTAGAAGCAATTTTAATTCCTCTTGTGTGTTTATATTTCTACATCGTAAAGCCATTTACTTCTTCTGTTGTCTGACATGATGTTCTAAATTCATACATTTACTTTTTTGTTTATGCAAGTAAATAAGTGTATATCTCTTCACAATTAATATTTTGTATGTTACAAGAATTTCATACATGTTTCATAATGATCATGATAGTGTTGATAAAGATGAATATTATGATAGTGATGGTGGTGGTGGTATTTTTCTTTTTGAAATTTAGCAAAGCAGGAATCACAATGTCATGGAACAGTGATGTCACAAAAGTTCAGGTAACTGATTTTTATTCTTCCCTTTACCAAAATCTTGAGCAAGTCAATTCACTACTTCTCCCATCACATTCACAGTTAGTACAAGGTAATAATGATAATATTTTGTAGTAACTCACAGGATTGTTATAGGTCTCAAATATCTACTTTAGATGGAAAAGCATTTAGAAAAATTTAAAACATCACAAAATTGAGATGTTGGCTTTATTTACATAGAGCTCATGATGAAATCACTGGCTTTCTTATATTTCATATTCCACTTCTCAGAGATAATCATTCCAATTTATTTATTTCTTTATTCATTTTTGAGGAGTGGAACATTCCACAATATTAATTATCTAAAGAAGAAAACCTATTGACTTAAAAAACATTGGAATCATTTTTCTTTGAAAAAATGTAATAAATTATTTTTTTTTCTCAAATGTGTTGCTCATACATTAGCCCACTGAACAGGCACTCTAAAAGACAGTTAAACCTGCCTTAATATTCCAAAAAGATAATAAAAAAATTTATATTATTTACTGAGGACCAATCAACAAGGACAGGAATATGAATTCTTTTACACTTTTACAGAATTTGTTCAGGGCTTTTCATGTTTTTTCTTCTTTTTCTCTGCTCCCTATCTTCCCCAGTGTGTTAATCCCCAGTGAGGTAATCTCTAGAACTTACTCTCTCGATGCAATTATTTATGCTATCTATTATCAGCTAACACAACTGAGGTTGACATGAAAAAAAAAAATCTGATGAAATACTTTATAACAATAGGCATCTGATTTTTCTTATTATTTGTTGACCTGTACATGAATGCCAGACAGAGCTCCATCAATTCCTGAAGCAATGACCAATTATGTGTTCTTATTATTTATTTATTTTTTATTGTTTTTTATATTACACCCACTTTCTGGGTGGTGACATTTACTAACCTCTGACCACCAAATATAAAAGGAATCTAATATATGATTTGATGGACCATTTGCTGAAAACCTAGACTGTCTCTTTTATAGTAGTAATGGTTTTAATTCATACAGCCTCAGGAACATTTAATAATAAAGAAAACATATGTGCATACCTATCTAAATCCATTTTGAATGATTGTATACGTGTGTGTGTGTGTGTATATATATATATATATATATTTAAAACCAAACCCATTGCCGTCAAGTCAATTCCGACTCATAGTGACCCTTTATGAGGGAGTAGAACTGCCCCATAGGGTTTCTGAGGAGCATATGGTGGATTCAAACTGCTTACCTTTTGGTTAGCTAGCTCTTAACCACTATGCCACCAGGGTTTCCATATATATATATTTATATATACATATGTATGTGTGTGTGTTTATATATACACTCACATTGTATGTATATGTACATTTGTGTGATTTTCTCTATATATGTGTGTATATATGATTGTCTATAGACATGTATAAATAAGTGTATATATATATATATATACATATACATATATATGTTTATACACACACAAACACACACAGGATTGTTTATTCTATCCCCTGCACTAGGACCATTTATGCTTCATTCTGTTAATAACAGTAACATCTTAGGCATAATGTGTTTCTAAAAAAACTACAAGTGGAAACTAAGCATGATTATCTGTAAGATTGCAGTAGTCATTAGATTGTACTAAAACTCATTTCAGCAAGGAGCTTTATGACTTAAGGGAAGTATGTGTTCTTGGAGAATATATCAAGGATTTTCACATTATGACTTTGAGTCACAAAATAGTATGTGGCCTATTTTCTCTGAACTACAATTTCTAGCACTCTCTACATGTTGTTTGTCTCATTTAAGATGCCATTATATGCCATGGAAGTAACAAAATTCTAGTAATGAGAATTAAAATTATCGTATGTTCAATTTTTTTTTACTCTCTCGCCATAAGTCTGTTTAGTCTCTGTTGTGATTTTCCCCCGCTACTGGAGTAAGCTTACAAAATTTTCAAAAGGCTGAAAATTATGTTTTGGAGTGGATGGCATTTTAATACTTGATAATTAGTAAAAATAATAGTAATAATTACATAATCATGAGAAGTATTTAGATCAGATATGTGGGACATTTTATTTCATTACTTGTATTCCAAGGATTTTTTTTAGAAAGTTCAAAACCAAAAAAAAAAAACTATGTAATGAAAATTTTCTTTCTTCACTCTATGAAAGCATTGATAGTATTAGTGTAGCAATTATAACTTTTTAGCAACAAAAGGGTAAATGCAGTTTTAATACATAATCCCTGTCCCCAGTAATGTTTGTAAGTTGACTCCATTAAGTATGAAAAGCATTAGGAAAAGTGCTATTAAAAAAAAGGACTTGAAAAACAGTACCTTTTCTAATATAATACTTTCCAACCTCCTATTATGTCTAATTAAAACATGATTACTGACTCAATCATTTAGTTAATAATTAATTCGTTTGTTCAACTATTTATTTGATTTTGATTTAGCATTTTTTGTAATTCTGTCTTAGCACTTAGATTTGTATCGTCTCTGCCCAATTATTTTCTAACTCTGTTCTCAATATTTCTTTGTGCGACATCTGTTGCGTTTTTTTAAGATATGTCTTTGTATGAATTATTTGTTTTAAAACCCAAAGAGCATTTTAACATCATATCAGTTTCATATAAACATAATGCTAACTTCTCACCATAAAAAAGATGGCCTATGATCTGACTTTCCATATTTTCTAAGCCTCGTAATGCTCTATCTGGCCATCTCAAGAGTTTGGGTCTTGATAATATGTGCCTCTTCCTCTTATTATTTCATTTCTTCTTGTAGTGTTACTGACTGTATTGCAAGAGGAAGAAGACATTATTTCTCTCCCATATGAACATATATGTCATGTTTCCCAGCAACGTGTGATAAGGGCCATTCTGTTTAACAGTGTTATTTGGCATATAACTGCTGAGTGAACGTTTAATACATATATATTATGGTGTTTTGTACTGCCTCAAAGGAAATACTTGAGTTTGTCTGTGTGTGTGTGTGTGTGTGTTTAGTGGAATAGTGTGATAGAAAGAACAGTGTCCCGCCAGAGGCGGCAGCATCCTAATCCTTGGGAACTGTGAATATGTTACTTAAATGGGACTTTGCAGATGTGATTAAAGTTATGAATCTGAATCTGGGGATGTAGAGATTAGCCTACATTACTCTAGGTGGGGCCGGTTCAATCACATGAGTCCTTAAAACAATAAGAGGAAGAAAGAAAAGTAGGTCAGAGAGATGCAATGACAGAAGAAGGAGCAGGAGAAAAGAGCCATGAGAAGGACTCAATTTGCTATGGTTGGATTTGAAGGCTGATGGGGCCACAAGCCAAGGTACTTGGTGACATCTAGAAGCTGAGAATGACCTTCAGCTGGTAGCCAGCAAGAAAATAGGGGCCTCAGTCCTACAGCATCAAAGAACTGAATTCTCCCAACATTCTAAAATGACCCTTCCCCCAAAGACTCCAGAAACAAAAGCAGCCCTAATAACACCTTAACTTTAGTTCTGTGAGGCCAGTGTTGGACTGCAGCCTACAGAGCTGTAAGATAATGAATTTGTGCAGTTTTAGGCCACTTGGTTTCTGGAACTTGGTTGTAACAGGCAAAGAAAACTAATAAAAGGATTCCCATAAAATGATGTGTGAGAAGTTGCAGACCAGCTCACAATACACCAGTCGAACCCATGACCTCTTCCGCTGTACAGGGCAAAGGTTTGAAATATTCAACTTCTCGGCCTCCCTTCCAGCAAAATATGGGTAGGGAAAAAAAAATATATATGGGTAGACAACTCAGGTCTTGCTACTGAGATGAATGTAAATGTTAGCAAGTGCTATGGCTTTTGTTTTCATTTTATTTCAATTTTGGAAGATTGAAACATTCATATCTAAGAATAGAAAAATAGGAAGGTGTGAGAGCTTTGCCTCTGATATAAGACATTTCAAAGCCCTGGACTAGTTAACCCATCTCCCCAGACATTGCTGTGAGAAATATATAAATAAGTTTTGTTTTATATGTGTGAATGCAATTCTGAAGGAGATAATATCAATAATACTAACATTCTACAATGTTTGGGGGTGGAAAATTTATCTTTAGTATGTTTTCCAAGTGGTGCAGAAGACCTTTTGTGATAAGAAGTGTGTTCTCAGCTTTGAAGTGTGGCGTCTGGGGTCTTAAATGATAACAAGCAGCCATCTAAGATGTATCAAAGAGTCTCAACCCACCTGGATCAAAGGAGAATGAAAAACACCAAGGTCACAAGGTAATTATGAGCCCAGGAGACAGAAGGGACTACATGAACTAGAGACTACATCATCCTTACACAAGAAGAACTAGATGGTGTCTGGGTATGACCGATGACTTCCCTGACAGGGACCACAACAGAGAACCCCTGAGGGAGCAGGAGAACAGTGGGATGCTCACCCCAAAATCTCATAAAAAGACCAGACTTAATGGTTTGACTAAGACTAGAAGAATCCCGGCAATCATGGTCCTCAAACCTTCTGTTGGCCCAGGACAGGAACCATTCCAGAAGGCAACCCTTCAGACATGGATTGGGCTGGACAATGGGTTGGAGAGAGATGCTGATGAGGAGTGAGCTACTTGCATCAGGTGGACACTTGAGACTATGTTGGCATCTCCTGTCTAAAGAGGAGATAGGAGGGTAGAGGGGGTTAGAAACTGGTAAAACGGTCAAGAAAGGTGAGAATGGAAGGAGGGAGTGGGCTGACTCATTAGGGGGAGAGTAAGTGGGAGTATGTAGTAAGGTGTGCATAAGTTTATATGTGAGAGACTGACTTGATTTGTAAACTTTCACTTAAATCACAATAAAAATGATTTAATAAAAAGTGTATTCTCAGAAATGCAGTTTTGGTACTTTAATGAACATAGTACGACTGAAAACTTAGAGTACTCTAAAAAATGATTTTCTGTGATATGCAAATATTGTATATGCTCTCATATGATGTATAAAATTTTGTGGCTATAGACAGCTTGAAATATTTCAGTCTGTTACAAGAATTTAATATACTTAAAGCAGCAATGGGGGCAGTAATAAGAAAAGTCTTAGAATGGTCCATTTCAACATTCTTTACATGCAACATTCAGTGACATTAATTTTTCTTATTATGTTATTCAACCGTCACCATAATCAATTTCCAAATATTTCCATTACCCTTAACAGAAGCTCTTTGTCCCCTAAGGAATAAACCCCCTTCTGCCCACCCCTGTAACCACTGATAAACATTTGTCTCTACACATTACTATTCTAAATATTTTACGTAAAAGGGATCATACAATATTTGTCCTTTTGTAACTGAGTTATTTCACTCAGCATAATGTTTTAAAGGTTCATCTGTGTTGTTGTTACATGTGTCAGGACTTCATTTCTCCTCACGGCTGAGTAATATTCCATTTTATAGACGAATCACATTCTTTTTCTACATCCATCTGCTTGCAGACATTTAGAACACTCTTGCTTTCATTTCTTTTGGGTATATTCTTAGAAGTGGAATTGCTGGATCGTATGGGCATCAGGATTGGAGGAAAACTCATTAACAACCTGCATTATGCAGATGACACAACCTTGCTTGCTGAAAGTGAAGAGGATTGAAACACTTACTAATGAAGATAAAAGGCCATAGCCTTCAGAACGGATTGTGCCTCAATGTAAAAAACAAAACAAAACAAAACAAAACAAAAATCCTCACAACTGGACCAATGAGCAACACCACAATAAATGGAAAAAAGATTGAAGTTGTCAAGGATTTCATTTTACTTGATCCACAATCAACATCCATGGAAGCAGTAGCCAAGAAATGAAAAGACACATTGCATTGGGTAAATCTGCTGCAAAGGACCTCTTCAAAGTGCTGAAGAGCAAAGATGTCACCTTGAACACTAAGGTGCGCCTGACCCAAGTCATGGTGTTTTCAATTGCATCATATGCATGTGAAAGCTGGGCAATGAATAAGGAAGACTGAAGAAGAATTGATGCCTTTGAATTGTGGTGTTAGCGAAGAATATTGAATATAACATGGACTGCCAAAAGAACGAACAAATCTGTCTTAGAAGAAGTACAGCCAGAATGCTCTTTAGAGGCAAGGATGGCGAAACTGCGTCTTACATACTTTGGACATGTTGTCAGGAGGGATCAGTCCCTGGAGAAGGACATTGTGCTTGGCGGAGTACAGGGTCAGCGGAAAAGAGGAAGACCCTCAACGAGGTGAATTGACACAGTGGCTACAACAATGAGCTCAAGGATAACAACGATTGTAAGGATGGCACAGGACTGGGTAGTGCTTTGTTCTGTTGTGCATACGGTCACTATGAGTCGGAACTGACTCGACGGCACCTAACAACAACAACAACATGGTAATTCTATGCATAACTTTTTGAGGTATACCCAACGTTTTTTCTCAGCAGCTGTACCATTTTACAATTCCACCAGCAATGGATAAGTGTTCTGATTCCTCCACGTCCTCACCAAAACCGGTTCATTTTCACTTTTTTAATCATAATCATCTTTGTGGGTCTAACGTAATACCTAACTGTAGTTTTAGTTTGCATTTGGCTACTAACTATTGATGTTGAGCATCTTTTCATATGCTTTTTGGCATTTGTATAGTCTTTGTGAAATATCTATTGAAGCCTTTTTCCTATTTTTTGATTGTGTTGTTTTTGTTAAGTTGTAGGGGTTATTTATATATTCTACATATTAAATCCTTATCAGATATATGGTTCCCAATAATTTTTCCCCAGTCTCTAGCTTGTCTCTTCACTTTGTTAGTACAGTCCTTACACAAAAATCACTTGGGTTTTTATACATCAGCAATAAGAAATCCAAAAAGGAAATTAAGGAAAGAATTTCATTTGCGATGGTATTTAAAAGAATAAAATATCTAGCAATAAATTTAAACAAGGAAGTAAAAGAATTGTAAACAGTAGACTCTAAAATGTTATGGATAGACATTAAAGAAGACCTAAATAAGTGGGAGGATATTCTGTGCTTATGAATAGAGGACCAAACGTTGTTAAGATGCTAACACTACCTATACGATCTGTAGATTCAAGAGAATTTTTAAAAAATGTTTAACAGATATGTTTTTAATTATTGTAGGAAACTTTTGAGTGGCAGTCAAAATGGCTTAGTTCAATTAGAAAATAACCAGGGAATGGAGTTGTTCCCCAGGGCAGAGACCTTCTCCTATTTAAAGAAGACTAGGTTTCCTAATGAGTTGGAATCAACTCAGATGGCAACAGGTTTAGTTTCGGGTTATTTGTGCTGAGAGTAGAATATCTTTTAGATGGTGGTTAACTGCTGTTCCAATAAAAGTGAATTATTTAACTGTTACAGAAAGCTTATTTGTCATTTTATCTCAATCTCTAAAGGTAAGCATGAAATTTTCCTTAATCAAACAGGTAAGCATGCACTATGTTTATCCAAAATCAGTTTATTTTCATGTGTATCTTTTTTTATATGCAACGGCAAAGAGCGTTCAATTTTAGAAAACAAAAAACAGTAATTTTTTTTCAATTTTGAACACTGTTCAGATAGTCATTGTACATTTCTTATTTTCATGATTATGGGATGAGATGAGAATAAAATGAGAATTCAGTAATATAATAAGCCTATATATCAAAACTTACTGGCTTCATCATTATCATCATCATCCTAAGTGCTAACATTTGTTGATTGCTGTATGTTAAGGATGGGTGTAAATATTTTACATGTATTGAATCTATGGATCATATGTCATAAAAACCAAACAATACATGTATAAAGAACAAGATTGTGAATGGACATAATTGATATGCATTTGTTTCCTACTGGTATCCAAAAAAGTATTTGTTTGTTAAGAATTAAGTTCCATGATTAATCTGAAAATACTAGGGATATGTTGGCATAGTTTTCTTTTTATCATTAGAGACTTCTTCTAGAGGAAAAAATACCTCTGAATTGCGTTCATCAATTTCTAACATTCATTTCCTATCTTCTATTTAATTTTAAACTTGCTGTTAACTCAAGCAATATATTAATATATGAGTGCTTGAACTAAGGAGGTTAGAACAGTTAAGCCCTGGGATACTAGCAAAGGATTGTGATGAGATTTTCTTTGATAACAAAATCTCTGCCCCAGAGTGTGGAGATCAGAAAAATAAACATAAAGTGTTTGAATAAAAATAGACATGCCGGCATGTGTATCTAGTTATTTTCTTTCTGAGTTATATAAACAGTAGTTTCTAGAGATTTGCGGAAGTCAGATAGAATGTGAATAATTATATTTCTTGCTTTAATACTGGCTTTACATTGAGAATCATTTTTGATTTTCATAACACCATTTCTCCTTTTCACAGAAAAAAAAAAAAACGGTCTCAGTAGCTGTAGGAGATGTAGAACACTAGATTCATGTTTGCAGCTTCAGGTATTTCTGTTTCTTGTTAACTGTTTCTTCCCAGCTTAGTTTTAGGTTTCTTTTCAAATGTATTGCCTTGCTTAGTCAGTGGGAATAAGGCAGAGAGGGAGTCTAAGACTGAGAGAAGAGTTTAGGAAAAGATCAGACAAAATAATGAGGGTACGGTTTCTGAGGACGATGGTCAGATCCAGTGTGGCTGCACGATGCACGGTGGTGAAAAACATTCAACAAACGGTTTTGATCATCTCCGGTGCCTTAGGCTCTAGATTGAATTATACAAGTGAATACCCCAGTGCCATCAACATGGTTATAGTTTTGTAGAATGGAGAAGTGAAAGTATGGATTGTGTAGTCTAAAGAATTCAAATCATATTAATATTTTGTGTTAGATGCTAGTTTCTGGCCATCCTATTTTTAACATTCCCTACAATCCAATTTTTATTGGGAGAACTGCATCAGATGATGATTGTGAAAATAACTTTAGTGCTTTACTATTTAGTCTAGAATATTGTAGATGCAACAGTAAGTGGTTATTTGATTTTCCTTTACTTAGTCACAGAAAATCCATAGAATGTCCAGGTTTTGCTACTGTCCCAAATGTGTCTCCTCTAGGACGTAATACATGCTTAACACCCTTAGTATGTAGTTGTAGTTGAGTCTCCTCTTTGCAATGAGTTAATCTCTGTTGACAGGTCCCAGGGAAGATGGAACAATTAAGTAGTATAATACAAGCCAAATGGTTGGCAGTTTGAGTTTACCTTGGTGTGCCTTGGAAGATAGGCCTGACGATCTGCTTCCAAAAGGTCACAACCTTAAAAACTGTATGGAGCAACTCTACCCTGACCACGTGGTGTTATCACGAGTTAGAATGGACTCAATGGCAACTAGTCACAAAAAGCAACCATCTGTATTTACTTTCATTTTAATTTACACGTAGAAGTTACCTAGCAATACTGAAAACAGTGAGGTAATATGCTAATTCTGTAAGTGTGAATAAAATGAGTATTATTCTTTAGCATACAGAAACCAAAAAAAAAAAAAATGCACGATTAGATCCTTTAATCTAGTAATGTTGGAAGGCAGGTCAGATATAAAGTAGGTGCCCATCCTTACTACCTGGAAATTATTATAAAGGCTCAATTCGATTCATTTATATAATCTATCAAATAAGTTATTAAAGAAGTTCTGTGGCTGCTAACTGAAATGTCAGCAGTTCATAGCCACTAGCAGCCTGCTTCTGTAAAGATTTCAGCCTTGGAAACCCCATGGGTCAGTTCTACTCTGTCCTATGGAGTCTCCATGAGTTGGAATCAACTCGACTGTGGCAGGTTTGGTTTTTTGGTTATATGGGTAATGGTAAATCATACTTTGTTGAGCAAATACTATGCATTGCATAGAAAAAAATATATTGAATTCAATAAGAAGCTTATAATGTAGAAAAAGGGGTAAGAAAAGTGCATAATAAAAATTGACAGTCACAGTTTAACACTCACGTGTGTGCAGCATACAGTGTGTGCAAGAAAGCTGACTGAAGGGCACAAATGAGGTTGGTAGAAAGACAGCATGTAGTGAGGGTGGGATGATTTAGGAAAAGATGAATGAGTTGTGGTTAATGTCCCTCTTATAGAACAGGTGTGTACGCAGAATAAAGAGGTGGGCATTCTCTTTCAAATTGCTTTTGCACAAATCCTAGGTGAATTTGTGCCTAACTTATGCCTGACTACAAAATGTGCTTACAAATATCACTTCTGACTTCACAGACTTTACACTGAAACATAAACACAGATTTTAAGATCAAATGCCAGCCCCTAACATTTGGTGATTAGCTCATCATCATATTTTATAACAAAACAGCCTTGATGAACAGTATGCTAAAGCAAAACATGACTTTTTGAGATACCACAGGAAAACCAACATTTTCTATTAACTACTATGATAGATGACTCTTAGAGAGTCTTTATTTGGGCAATGAAATTAATTCATAACTGATAATATTGGAAAACAGAGTAGAGAAGAAAGCATTCCAAGAAAAAAAAAATGGAATAATCATTATCATTGAACATAATTTCAAATTTTGAGATTTTGACTGTTTAGATGAAGAGCAAAATTCAAAATCACATATGCCACCAACAGGCACAAAGAAATATAAGGAAACCCTTAGCAGGGGAAAAGAAAAAAAAAAAGGAAACATTTCTTGCTGATTTATTGAGCAATAATTTAAAAATATACTTGACCATTCTTCTAGAGCACCTGTCATTTATAGGGTTCGTTCTTATATGGAATTGGAAAAATTGTAAGGCATGCAATCCCCAGTTTTCAAGTGAGAATGCAAAAGCCAAGTGAAATAACCTGTATTTCTGATTTAATCGTTCCTACAGATGAAACATGAAGTGAAAAAAGCCGAAGGCAATGTCTCTACAATGATGCAATTTGTACTGATGGGATTTTCTGACCTTTCAAATCTCCAAGGATTTCTCTTTGGAGTGTTCTCCATCATTTACATAATTGTTATAATTGGAAATAGCCTCATAATAATATTAACCAGTTTCGATCCTGCATTACAGAAACCCATGTATTTTTTCCTGGCAAATTTTTCCTTATTAGAAATTTCTTATGTAACTGTCACTCTCCCCAGGATGCTAGTGAATCTTTGGACACAGGACAGAAGCATTTCTCTGCTGGAATGTGCCACCCAAATGTGCTTCTTTCTTATTCTGGGGGCCACTGAATGTTTCCTCCTGGCAGTGATGGCTTATGACCGCTATGTGGCCATTTGTAACCCTCTCCACTATCCTCTAGTCATGAACCAAAAGATGTGTGTCCAGCTAGCAGTTGGCTCCTGGATCATTGGTATCCCAGTCCAGATAGGGCAAACAACTCAAGTTTTCTCTCTGCATTTTTGCAATTGTAACCAAATTAACCACTTCTTCTGTGACATCCCTCCCATTATCAAGCTGGCCTGTGGGGACACTTCTATTCATGAGATGTCTGCCTATGCAGGAACTTTATTGATTGTCGCTGTCCCTTTTATGTTGATACTTGCCTCCTACTGCAAAATCATTTGCACCATTTTAAAGTTGCCAGCAGCCTCAGGACAGGCTAAAGCCTTCTCCACATGTTCTTCCCACGTGCTGGTTGTGGTTTTATTCTTTGGATCTACTACCATCACCTATTTAAGACCCAAGTCCTATCATTCTGCAGGAATAGACAAGCTACTCTCTCTTTTCTACACTATAGTGACTCCACTGTTTAATCCCATGATATACAGCCTTAGAAACAAAGACGTTATTGCCTCACTGAGAAAATTCTTTCTTAAAAAGTAGCAGGATGAGGTAGAAACAACCTAAATCCCCATCAATATTGCTCAATCATAAAGAGAAGTAAAGTCTTGATACCACAATATGGATGAAATATGAAAATTTTATTCTTAGGAAAATAAGTCAGTCACACAAAAACAAATGTGTTGTTGTCTCACTTATAGGAAATATGCAAATATATAGAAACCAAATGTTAGTAGTAATTATGGGAGCAGGGAGAAAAGGAGAGTTTTTACCTAGGAAGCATTGAGTTTATGTTAATGGTGGTGGAATAATTTGCAAAAGGGTAATGATAACAGTTATACAAGAAGAAGAACGTATTTATTGTCACTCAATTATGCATGCAGAAATTGTTGAATTGGCAATGTTTTGGTGTTTATTTCAATCCATTTTTAAAGTACTATGATGAGCTTAATTATTAACATTTTAAGTGTGTGTCACACAGTTATGAAACATTTCAGGTCTCTACATTTCCCTGTTAATAGATCAGTCACTTTTAGCTTATGACGTACTGTGAGATACTTAGCCTGAAGTTTACTGTGCTTGAGTGTATACTTGAAAAACCGTTCCATATCTATGCAACAATCTTCTTGTATAAATAAAAGTGTGATCTGTTCCACACTATCTTTATAAAAACTAAGAGCAAAATTCAAGCTATTAATATATTTACATATTCTTGCAAGTTTACAAGCTTAGTTTCCTTAATTAATCAGTTGTCTGAATTTTCATACTTGTATTTTTTAGTATCCTTTTTTGCTTCTATTTCACAGATACTGGACGATAGGAAACAAAGCCATTGTGTTGTTCATGACTGGACAATAAACCAAAAAAACAATCCCGTTGCTGTTGAGTCGATTCCGACCCATAGTGACGCTACAGGACAGAGTAGAACTGCGCCATAGAGTTTCCAAAGAGCACCTGGGGTATTCGAACTGCCGACATTTTGGATAGCAGCTGTAGCACTTAAACACTACGCCACCAGGGTTTCCGAATTTAAAATAGTAAATAAAAAAATGAGTGTTTGTTGAGTCAGTAATTAAATGAGTAATTAAATAAGTTCATGGGTAAATGGATACTGCTATCTCCTACCTCAAACTTCTGTGTAAATCTAGAGATTTTAGTGCATCAGTGAACATTGAGAGCATTAATATTATTAATTATTAAATTATTAAACCTACTATGTACCTATGTGGGATTGTTGTTGTCAGCTGCTGTCCACTCAGCTCTGACTCATGGCGACCCCATACACAAAGGGGAAACACTGCTTGTTCCTTTGCCATCTGCATGATTAGTTGTGTGGGTCAGTCCATTCTGACCCACAGGGCTTTCATTAGCTGATTTTCAGAAGTAGAGAGCCAGGCCTTTCTTGCTAGCTCATCTTAATCTAGAAGCTCCACTGAAACCTGTTCAGCGTCATAGTAACATTCAAACCTACACTGACAGATGAGTGATGGGTGTGCTTGAGGTGCACTGGCCAAGAACTGAACCAAGGTCTCCTGCATCTTCTAACACTGAACCACCAATGCTCCCCATGTAGAGCGATTCAAATCATATCCACAAAAGAAAGCTTACATACACTTAGTTCTTCTCCCTAGTAACTTCCTGCCAGAGCACAGGCTGTAAGAGAAAACTCCTACTCACCTCAAACAGTTTAACCTGCAGACATTTCTACATTCTTTTTAGCAGCTATGGACTAATGCTCTGGTTTATTTCATCTCTTTCATGACTGCACTCCCAACAGCAACTCCTAAACCACTTCATATTTTAAAAGAAAAAAATCTATGAGATAAAAGTGGAGGAAAAAGTCAGGAGTTTTTTCTTGATTCCCCAAATTTCACACCATTGTGACTATATTAGTTTGGCTAATGTTTGCAAACTCTAATCCTTTCCAATGTATTTGAAATTATCAACCCTTTCAAGTAGCTTTATCAAAAAAAAAAAGTGTCCATCTGTCAACAGAGCCATTAATGCCCATCCTGCCAACTCCAGATCCTCAAATCAACAGTTCACATAAAGATATTATTCAGGGCATCTGTCCTTGAGAAATTCTATTAGCAGTTCTCTTGACAATTTTGACATTCTGTTAGTTATGATTGCACATATGTATACAAGGCAATTTAAGTTCCTGTTATATAGTTATAGTTCTACATCGTATAGTTATTTACATCTTCTACCATCTGACATGATGCCCTACAGTTATTCATTTATTCTTTTCTTTATGGAAATAAAAATGCACGTATCAAACACCTTATATGCATATAGAAAACACCTCAGAGGATTTGGTTCCTTGGCATGGAGGTATAGGCTCATGGCTTCATGGGCCATCCCAGTTAACTGGCCTAATAATGTGTTTAGTGTGCCTGTTCTATCTTGTAGTTCATTGTGTAGTGCCTTGGGTCTTAAAACCTTGCAAGCAGCCATCCCAGAAACAACAGTTGGTCTCTATTCACTTGGAACAACAAAGAAAAAAGAAGAGTCAAGAACAGAAGGAGGATATGGAACATGTGGTTACTAGCCTCCATGAACAACTGCCTCCTTTGGCATGAGCCCAGAAGGACCGCATGGTGCCTGGCTATCATTACCGAACATTTTGATCAAAGATTCCATAAAGGAATCCTGATCAAAAAGGGGAAAATGAAGAACAGAATTTCAAATTCTCATAGGCTCCAGACTTCCTGAAGCCATGAAGGTTGGGTGAACCCCGGAATTATTACATGGAGAAAATCTTTAAACATTAATCTAGAAATGTTCCCAGAAGTTATCTTGAAAAAAAAAAAAAAAAACTCAGAAAAGGAGAGTGAGAATCCTTGCACAATCAATGTCACTAAGTTGCACATGTAGAAGCTGATGAATTGGTTTATGTCTTGCTGTATATATTCTCAATGACAACAACAAAATAAATGAAATTTAGAAAAAATGCATGCAGCCCTTCTCATTTAATATTTTATATGTTACAAGACTTTGATACATAGTCCATGATGATGATGATGATAGGATTAATGAATACGGTTTCAATTGTGGTGATAATTTTTTTTTTAATTTAATAAAGGTGTATCACAGTGTCATGAGACAACACTATACCAGCATTTCAGATAACTGATTTTTAATCTTTTTATTACTAATATCTTGAAGAAGTCAGTTAACTAATTTTTTCATCACATTTACAATTAGTAAAATGACTATTATTATAACGTTTCCTGACTATATAATTCACTGACTAGTTCATGATTGCAGTAAGGTCTCTATACATTTCTTGAAGCAAAACCTGTAATTTACTTGCATTTATCATGTCTTTTTTTCCCCTGCTTTTTTTTATTGTTCCGCCTTTCTTGAGGATGTCATTTACTGACCTCTGGCCACATAGTGGAGCCTGGTGACCCAGTGGTTAAGAGCTCAACTGCTAACCAAAATGTCAGCAGTTTGAATCTACCAGCTGCTCCTTGGAAACCCTATGGGCAATTCTACTCTGTCCGATAGGGTTGCTCTGAGCCAGAATCAACTTGACAACAGTGAGTCCGGTTTTGCTTTTTTTGGCCACATATGAGGAATCTATGATTTGGTGGATCTTTTTCTGAAGATTCAGGTTCTCCCAACAGAATGTGTCTCTAAAAAAAATCATGTGGAAACCAAGTATGATTATCATAAGATTGTAGTAGTCATTAGATTGTACTAAAACTCATTTCACCAAAGAGTTTTACGAGTTAAGGGATGTGTCCTTGGAGCATATATCAAAGATTTTCAAATTGTGACTTTCCATCATAAAATAGTATGTAACCTATTTTCTCTGAACTACAATTTCCAGCACCCTCTACATGTTGTTTGTCTCATTTAAGATGCCATTATCTGCCAGGGAAGTAATAAATTCTAGCAATGAGGATTAAAGTCGTCATGAATATATTCAATTTTTTTTTTACTCTCGTGCCATTACTCTCTTTAGTCTCTGGTATGATTTTCCCCTGCTATTGGTGTAAGCTTACAAAATTTTCAAAAGGCTGAAAAATAAGTTTTGGAGTAGATGGAATTTTAATACTTGATAATTAGTATAAATAAATTATTGAAAAGTATTTAGATCAGATATGTAGGACATTTTATTTCATTACTAGTAATACAAAGATTTTTTAAGACAGTTCAAAACCAAAAACAACTATGTAATGAAAATTTCCTTTCTTCACTCAATGAAAGCACTGATAGTGTAACAATTGCAACTTTTTAGCAGCAAATGGGAAAATGCAGTTTTAATACATTTTTCAGTGTTCCCAATAATGTTTGTAGTTTGACTCCCCCAAGTATCAAAAGCTTTAGGAAAAGTGCTATAGTACTTGAAAAACAATGTTTTCTCTAGTATAATACTTTCTGGCTTCCTATTATATCTAACAAAAGTATGATTACTGACTCAATCATTTAGTTAATAATTAATTCATTTGTTTAACTATTTATTTGATTTTGATCTAGCATTTTTTGTAATTCTGTCTTAGCACTTAGATTTATATCATGTACACCCACTTTCTAATTCTGTTCTCAATATTTTTTTTGTACGACATCTATTGATTCTTTTTAAGATATGTCTTTGTATAAATTATTTGGTTTAAAATCCAAAAAGAATTTTAACATCATGTCAGTTTTATATAAACATAATGCTAGTTTCTCACCATTAAAACATGTCCTATAATTTTACTTCTCATATTTTCTAAGCCTCTGAATGCTCTTCTTGGCCATCTCAAGAGTTTGGACCACTTCCTCTTGTCAGTTTATTTATTCTGGTACTGCTACTGACTGTATTGCAAGAGAAAGTAGACATTACTTCTCTCCTGTATGAACATATATGTCATGTGTCCCAGCCATGTGTGATCAGGGCCATTCATTTAGCAATGGTATTTGGTATATAACTGCTGATTGAACATTTGATACATATATATTATGATGCTTTGTGCTGCCTCAAAGGTAATCCTTTTTTTTTTTGGTGTGTGTGTGTGTGTGTTTATTGGAATATTGTGATAGACAGAATAGTGGCCACCCAGAGATAGCCACATCCTAAACCCTAGGAACTGTGAATATGCTCCTTAAAAGGGACTTTGCAGATATGATTATAGTTATGAGTCTGAGGATGGAGAGATTAGCCTAGGTTATCCTGGGATGCTCAATCCAATCACATGAGTTCTTAAAAGAATAGGAGGAAGAAAGACGAGTATCTCAGAGAGCTACAATGACAGAAGAAGGGGCAGGAGAAAGGAGCCATGAGAAGGACTCAATTTGCTATTGCTGGATTTGAAGGCTGATGGGGCCATAAGCCTAGGAACTTGGTGACATCTAGAAGCTGAGAATGACCTTCAGATGACAGCCAGCAAGAAAGTAGTGGCCTTAGTCCTACAATGTCAAGGAAATGCATTCTCCCAACAATCTAAAATGACCCTTCCCTCAGAGCCTCCAGGGACAAAGGCAGTCCTGATAATAACTTAACTTTAGTTCTGTGAGTCCAGTGTTGGACTGTGGCCTACAGAGCTGTAAGATAATGAATCTGTGCAGTTGGAAGCCATTCAGTATATGGCAATTTGTAACAACAGTCAAAGTGAACTAACACCTAAAAAAAAAAAAAAAACCCAGTGCCGTTGAGTCGATTCCGACTAATACATGGATTCACATAAAATGATGCATGAGAAGTTGCAGACTAGCTCACAATACACCAATCTAATCCATGACCACTTCCACAGTAGAGGGAAAAGTTTTGAAATATTCAACTTCCTAGTGTCCCTTCCAGCTACGTATGGGTAGACGACTCAGGTCTTGCTACTGAGATGAACTTAAATGTCAGCAAGTGCTGTGTATTTTGTTTTCACTTTATTTCATTTTTGGAAGGTTGAAGCATTCATATCTAAGAATAGAAAAAAAGGAAGATGTAAGAAGCTTGTTACTGATATAATACTTTTCAAAGCCCTGGACTAGCTAACTCATCCCCCCAGACATTTTGCTGTGTGAAATATATAAATAAGTTTTCTTTTATATATCTGAATGTAATTCTGAAAGAGATAATATCGACAATATTAATGTTCTACAATATTTGGGGGCAGGCAGCTTCTCTTTAGTATGTTTTCCAAGTGATGCAGAAGACCTTTTGTGATAAGAAGTGTGTACTCAGGAAGGCAGGTTTTGGTACTTGAATGAACATGGTATGACTGAACACATCAAGGGTTCAAAAGATGATTTTCTGTGATAGGCAAATATTTAACATTCTGTCATATGATGTATAAACTTTTGTGGATATAGACAGCTTGAAATATCTCAGTCCTTTAAAAGAATTTAATAAACTTAAAGCAGCAATGGGGGCAGCAATAAGAAAGGTCTTAGAATGGTCCATTTCAACATTCTTCACAGGCAACATTCAGTGACATTGATTTTGTTAATTACGTTATTCAACAATCACCATAAACGATTTCCAGATATTTCCATCACCCTTAACAGAAGCTCTTTGGCCCCTAAGGAATAACCCTCTGCTTTTCCCTCCCTCTGCCCATCCATGTAACCACTAATAAACATTGGCCTCTACACATGACTATTCTAAATATTTTACGTAAGTGGGGTCATACAATATATGTCCTTTTGTGACTGACTTTTTTCACTCAGCATAATATTTTAAAAGGTTCATCTGTATTGTAACATGTATCAGGATTTCCTTTCTTTTTATGGCTGAGTAATATTCCACTTTATAGATGAATCACATTCTTTTTATATATCCATCTGCTTATGGACCTTTAGGCTGTTTCCGTCTTTTGGCTATTAAGAATATAGCTGCAAAAAATATTGGTGTATAAGATTCTGTTAACACTCTTGCTTTCAATCCTTTTGGGTATGTACTTAGAAGTGGAATTGCTATATCATATGGTAATTCTATGCATAACTTTTTGAGGAAGCATCCAACATTTGTTCTCAGCAGCTGTACCATTTTACAATTCCACCAGCAGTGGGTAAGTGTTTTGATTCCTCCACATCCTCGCCAAAACCTGTTGATCTCCACTTTTTCATCCATAGCCATCTTTGTGGGCCTAAAGTCAGATCTAACTGTAATTTCAGTTTGCATTTGGGTATTAACTGATGATGTTGAGCATTTTTTTCATGTTTGTTGGTCATTTTTATCACATTTGTTAAATATCTATTGAAGCCCTTTTTGTATTTTTTGATTGAGTTGTTTTTGTTAAGTTGTAGGGGTTATTTATATATTCTACATATTAAACCTTTATCAGATACATGGTTCTAAATAATTTTTCCCCAGTCTGTAGCTTGTCTCTTCACTTTGTTAATACAGTCCTTACACAAAAATCACTTGGCTTTTTATACATCAGCAAGAAGAATTCCAAAAAGGAAATTAAGGAAACAATCCCATTTGCAGTGGTATTTAAAGAATAAAATATATAGCAATAAATTTAAACAAAGGAGCAAAAGACTTGTACACTGTAGACTATAAAATGTTATGGACAGACATTAAAGAAGACCTAAATAAGTGGAAGGATTTTCTGTGCTTATGGATCGAAGACCTCATGTTGTTAAGATGTTGATACTACCTGAACGATCTATAGATTCAAGAGAATTCTCAAAAATTTTAACAGACATGTTTTTTATTATTGTAGCAAACTCTTTGAGTGGCAGCCACAATGGCTTAGTTCAATTAGAAAGTAACCTGGGAATGAAGTTGTTCCCTGGACAGAGACCTTCACCTATTTAAAGAGGACTAAGTTCGTTATGAGTTTGAATTGACTCAATGGCATCGGGTTTAGTTTTGGGTTATTTGTTCTGAGAGTAGAGCATCTTTTAGATGGTGGTTAACTGCTGTTCCAACAAAAGTGAATTATTTAACTGTTACAAAAAGCTTATTTGTCATTTTATCACAATCATTAAAGGTAAGCACAAAATTTTCCTTAATCAACAGGTAAGCATGAACTATATCTGTCCAATACCAAATTTATTTTCACGTCTATCTTTATTTTATAAGCATTCATTTTTAGAAAACAAAGAAGTAATTTTTTTTCAATTTGAACACTTTTCAGATAGTCATAGTACATTTCTTATTTTCATGATTATGAGATAAAATGAGAATTCAGTAATATAATGGGCCCATATATCAAAACTTACTGTCTTCATCAATATCATCATCATCCTAAGTGCTAACATTTGTTGACTGATTACTATATGTTAAGGATGGGTATAAATATTTTACATGTATTAAATCTATGGATCATATCTCATAAAAACCTAATAATGTATGTATAAAGAACAAGACAGTGAATGGACATAATTGAAATATATTTGTTTTCTACTGGTATCTAAGAAATTATTTGTTTGTTAAGAGTTAGGTTCTATGATAAAGCTGAAAATACTAGGGATATGGTGGTATAGTTTTCTTTTTATCATTAGAGTCTTCTACTAGAGGAAAAATTCCTCTGAATTGCACTCATCAATTTCTAACATTCATTTCCTATCTTCTGTTTAATTTTAAACTTGCTGTTAATTCAAGCAATATATTAATATATTATTACTTGAACCAGGGAGGGTAGATCAATTAAGCCCTGGGATACTAGCGGAGAGGTTGTGATGATGTTTCAACTGATAACAAAATCTCTGCCCCAAACAGAGTGTGGAGACCAGAAAAATAAACATAAAGTGTTTGAGCAAAAATAGACATGCCAGCATGTCTATCTAGTTATTTTCTTTCTGAGTTGTATAAAGAGTAGTTTCTAATGATTCGTGGAAGTCAGATGGAATTTGAATAATTATAATATTTATTACTTTAATACTGGCTTTACACTGAGAATCGTTTTTGATGTTTATAACACTGTTTCTCCTTTTTATACAAAAAAATTGAGAAAAAAAAGGTTTTAGTTGGTCTAGGAGACACAAAACACTAGATTCCTGTTTGCAAGTTTAGCTGTTTCCTTTTCTTGTTCTTTCTTCACACTTTAATTTCAGGTTTCTTTTCAGATGTCCTGCTCTGCTTGATCAGTGGGAATAATGCAGAGAGGGAGTCTAAGAGAGAAGAGTTATGAAAAGATCAGACAAAAAGTAATGAGGGTACAGTTTCTGAGGACGATGATCAGATCAAGTGTGGCTGCAGGATACATGGTGGTGACAAAAAGTCGACAAACAGTTGTGACCATTTTCCATGCATTAGGCTCTAGATGGAATTACAGAGGTGGATAAAACATCGCTATAGTTTTATAGAATAGTGAAGTTAAAGTATGGGTTGTACAGTCTAAAGAATTAAAATCATATTTTATTAATATGTGTTAGACGCCAGTTTAAGACCATCTTAAAGACTCCTTACACGAACGTTGACATTCCCTACAATCTAATTTTTATTGAGAGACCTGTGTCAGATAATGATGTGGAAATAACTTTAGAGCTTTGCTATTTAGTCTAGAATACTGTAGATGCTAGAGTAAGTGGTTGTTTTTCCTTTACTTAGTCACCGAAAATCCCTAGAATGTCCAAATTTGGCTACTGTCCCAATTGTGTCTCCTCTAAGACATGATACATGCTTAACACCCTTAGTAAGCAGTTAAAGGTGAGTCTCCTCTTTGCAAGGAGTTAATCACTATTGATGGATACCAGGGAGGTTGGACCAGTTAAGGGCTAGAATATCAATCAAATGTTTGGCACTTTGAATTTACCCTGATGTGCCTTGGAAGATAGGCCTGGTGATCTGTTTCCAAAAGGTCATAGCCTAAAAAACTCTATAGATCAGTCCTACTTTGACCACATGTGGTCGTCAGGAGTTAAAATGAACTCGAAGGCAACTAACCACCAAAAAATAACCATTTGTATTTACTTTCAAATTAATTTACACATATTATAGAAGTTTTCAAGCAATACTGAAAACAATGTGGCAATGTGCTAATATTTTAAGAGTGAATAAGATGAGTATTATTTAACACACTCACAAAGCAAAAAAAAAAAACATTATTCTAGTAATGGTGGGAGTCAGGTCACAGGTAGTAGCTCATTCTTACTACTTGGAAATTATTCTACAGATTCAATCAATTCGATTCATTTATATAATCCATCAAATAAGTTATTAAATCAAGTTACATGACTGCTAACCAAAGGATTGGCAGTTGGAACCCATTAGCAGTCTGCTTCTGTAAACTTTTCGCCTTTGAAACCCTATAGGTCAGTTCTACTCCATCCTGTAGGGTTGCTAAGAGCTGGAATCAGCTCGAAGCCAAAGGGTTTGGTTTTCTTGTGATATGGATATTAATGAATCATGTTTTGTTGAATAAAATGCTATGCATTGCATAGAAAAATGTATTGAATTCTCTAAGAAGCTTATAATGTAGGATGAAGGGTAAGAAAAGTATGTAATATAAATTGACAGTGACAGTCTAACACTCACGTGTGCAGCTTGCAGTGCCTGCGAGAGAGACGACTGAACGGCACAAACGAGGTCGGCAGGAAGACAGCAAGTACTGAACATGGGATGATTCGGGAAAATATGGATCATTTGTAGTTAATGTTACTCTTAAAGAAAGGGTATGTGTGAAGAATAAAGAAGCGGACATTCTATTTAAAATTGCTTTCTTGAGCATAAAAGCTGGATGAACTCGTCTCTAACTTATGCCTGACTACAAAATGTAAATAAAAATGATGACTTCTGACTTCACAGACCTTACACTGAAATACAAGCACAGATTTAAAGTTTAAATGTCAGCCCGTAATATTTGGTGGTTAACTCATCATCATGTTTTATAATAAAATAGCCTCAATTTATAGTATGTTAAAGGAAAAGGCGACTTCTGAGATATCATGGGAAAATCACCATTTTCTAATAACTACATTTAAATGGTTCAAAAATAGGATAGATGACTTACAGAGTATTTATTCCCACAATGAATTTAATTTTCAATTGATAGTATTGAGAAACAGAATTGAGAGGAAAGCATGCCAACTAAAAAAATGGAATAATTGCTATCACTGAAAACAATTCCAGATATTGAGATTTTTGAGTGTTTAGATGAATAGCAAACTTTATTTTTTATTTTATTTATTTTTTAATAGTTTTTATTGTGCTTTAAGTGAAAGTTTACAAATCAAGTCAGTCTCTCACAAAAACTTATATACACCTTGCTACATACTCCCAATTACTCTTCCCTTAATGAGACAGCCCACTCCCTCCCTCCACTCTCTCTTTTCCTGTCCATTTCATCAGCTTTTAACCTCCTCTACCCTCTCATCTCCCCTCCAGGTAGGACATACCAACGTAGCCTCAAGTGTCCACCTGATCCAAGAAGCTCACTCCTCACCATCATCCCTCTCCAACCCATCGTCCAGTCCAATCCATGTCTGAAGAGTTGGTTTTGGGAATGGTTCCTGTCCTGGGCCAACAGAGGGTCTGGGGGTCATGACCACCGGGGTCCTTCTAGTCTCAGTCAGACCATTAAGCCTGGTCTTTTTATGAGAATTTGGGGTCTGCATCCCACTGCTCTCCTGCTCCCTTAGAGGTTAGGTGAACAGCAAACTTTAAAATCATGTATGTGAACAACAGAAACAAGGAAATACAAGAAAACGCTTAGCAGAAAAAAAAAAATTGTTTCCTATGGATCTATCCAGGCAATAATTTAAGAACAAACTGGACCATTGTTTTAGAGCAACTGTCATTTATAGGAATTGTTCTCATAGAGAATTGGAAAAATTGTAAGACATACCACCCACAGTTGGCAAGTGAGAGTACGAAGCCAAGAAAAGTGAAGTAACTTGTACTTCTGATTTTATCATTCCAACAGATGAAATGTGAAGTGAAAAAAGCTGAAGGCAATGTCTCTACAGTGATGCAATTCGTACTGTTGAGATTTTCTGACCTTTCAAATCTCCAAGGGTTTCTATCTGGAGTGTTCTCCATCATTTACATAATTGTTATAATTGGAAATAGCCTCATAATAATATTAACCAGTCTCGATCCTGCATTACGGAAACCCATGTATTTTTTCCTGGCAAATTTTTCCTTATTAGAAATTTCTTATGTAACTGTCACTCTCCCCAGGATGCTAGTGAATCTTTGGACACAGGACGGAAGCATTTCTCTGCTGGAATGTGCCACCCAAATGTGCTTCTTTCTTATTCTGGGGGCCAGTGAATGTTTCCTCCTGGCAGTGATGGCTTATGACCGCTATGTGGCCGTTTGTAACCCTCTCCACTATCCTCTAGTCATGAACCAAAAGATGTGTGTCCAGCTAGCAGTTGGCTCCTGGGTCATTGGCATCCCGGTCCAGATAGGGCAAACAGCTACAGTTTTCTCTCTGCATTTTTGCAATTGTAACCAAATTAACCACTTCTTCTGTGACATCCCTCCCATTATCAAGCTGGCCTGTGGGGACACTTCTGTTCATGAGATGTCTGTCTATGCAGGAACTATGTTGTTTGCTGCTATTCCTTATATGTTGATACTTGCCTTCTACAGCAAAATCATTTCCACCATTCTAAAGTTGCCAGCAGCCTCAGGACAGGCTAAAGCCTTCTCCACATGTTCTTCCCACCTGCTGGTTGTGGTTTTATTCTTTGCATTGGCTACCGTCACCTATTTAAGACCCAAATCCTATCATTCTGCAGGAACGGACAAACTGCTATCTCTTTTCTACATTATACTGACTCCTATGTTTAATCCCATGATATACAGCCTTAGAAATAAGGATGTCATTGCCGCACTGAGAAAATTATTGCTTAAAAAAAGTACGATAGGTAGAAACAACCTAAGTGTCCATCAGCAGATGCATGTGTTACATTTAATATTGCTCGATCCTAAAGAGAAATAAAGTCCTTATACACAGCACAACGTAGATGAAACTTGAAAACTTTATGCTGAATGAAATAAATTAGTTGCACAAAGACAAATATTTTATGACCTCACTTATGGGAGTGAGGAGAAAAGGAGAATTTTTACCTAGGAGGCATTGCGTTTATGATAATGGCAGTGGAATAATTTGTAATAATGGCTGTACAACATGAATATATTTAATGTCACTCAATTATGCATGTAGAATTTGTTGAATCGGCAAATCTTCTGTTGTGTTTATTTCACTATATTTTGAGAGAAGTATGATGAGCTTAGTTATTAACATTTTAAGTGTGTGTCACACAGTTATGAAATATCTCAAATCTCTACATTTCTGTGCTGACAAGTCAATCACTTCCAGCTTAGGAGATGCTTTGAGATACCTAGCTTAGTTTACTATGCTTAAGTGTATACTGGAAAAACTGATCTAACTTCACTGTTCCATATCTATACAATAATCCTGTTGTATAAATAAAAGCGTGATCTCTTCCACACTTTCTTTATAAAATCGAAGAACAAAATTCAAGCTATTAAAATTTTTAGTTTAAATATTCTTGCAAGTATACAAGATTAGTTGCCTTAATTAATTAGTTGTCTAAATTTTCATAGTTGTATTTGCTAGAATTCTTTTCTGATTCTATATCAGAGATATTGGACAATAGAAAAAAAATCAATGTATTGTTTCTGGCTGGACAGTAGTAAATGAAAAATGTGTGTTTGTTGAGTAATTAACTGAGTGCATGGACAAATGGATACTGCTGCCTTCTACTTCAAACTTTTGGGTAAATCTATAGATTTTAGAGCATCAATAAGCATTGAGAGCATATTTATTAAACCTACTATGCACCCATGTGGGACTGTTGTTGTTACCTGCTGTCCAGGCAGCCTGACTCATGGCGACCCCATACACAATGGACGGAAATACTGCCTGTTCGTATCCCATCTGCATGATCGGTTGTGTGGGTCAGTCCATTCTGATCCATAGGGTTTTCATTAGCTGATTTTTCAGAAGTAGATAGCCAGGCCTTTCTTTCTCATCCATCTTAGTCTAGAAGCACCACTGAACCCTGCTCAGCATCGTAGTAACATTCAAACCTACCCTGACAGATGAGTGATGGCTCTGGTGGAGGTGCACTGGCCAAGAAATGAACCCAAGTCTCCTGCGTGGAAGACAAGAATTCTAACACCAAACCACCAATGACCACCATGTAGAGTGATTCAAATCATATTTGCAAAAAGAAAGCTTACATACACTTAATTCTCACCCATGTAACTTTCTGCCAGAGCACACCATGTAACAGAAGACCCCTACTCATATCAACCAGTTAAATTTCCAGATATTTCTATGTTCTTTTTAGCAGTTATGGCCTAATGCTCTGGTTTATTACATCCCTTTCATCACTGCACTCCAAACAGCAACTCCTGTAGCACTTCAGATTAAAAGCTTGCAAGCTGCCCTCCTAGGCAAAACAGTTAGTCTCTATTCACTTGGGACATCAGAGAAAACAGAAGAGTCAAGAATAGAAGGAGGATATGGAATGTGTGGCTACTTACTTCCATGAACAACTGCCTCCTTTGGCATGAGCCCAGGAGAACTGCATGGTATCTGGCTAACATCACTGAATATTTTGATCAAAGATTCCATAGAGGAATCCTGATCAAAAGTGGGAAAATGCAGAACAGAGTTTCAAATTCTCATGGACTCCAGACTTCCTGGAGCCACTAATGTTGGATAAATTCCTGAAAATATTACTCTGAGATAAACTTTAAACCTTAAAGCAAACATGTTCCCTGAAGTCATCTTAATATGGAATATAGTTTAACTTAAGTACTAAAAAAGGTCTGCCTTGAGCATTTGGCTATTTTAAGAACTGCTCAAATGGGATCAAATTGATACCAGCAACTTGAAAGTTTAGATAAGAATTTTCGGGGGTAGTAAGTTTATGTTAATGAGGGGGGAATAACTCAGAAAAGGAGGGTGAATATAATCAGTCACTAAACTGGACATTTTGAAACTGTTGAATAGGAGTATGTTTTGCTGTGTATATACTCAAAAAACAATAACAAAATAAATAAAATTTAGAAAAAGTGCATGCATCACTTTTCATTTAATATTTTATATGATACAAGAATTGTATACATAGTCCATGATGATGATGATGGTAGTGATGACAGAAATGATGATTATGGTGACAGTTTTGGTGGTGATTTTTTAAAATTTAATAAAGGTATATCACAATGTTATGAGACAATGCTATCCCAGTAGTTCAGATAACTGATTTTTAACACTTTTATTACTAATATCTTAAACAAATCATTTAAGTATTTTTTTCATCACATTTACAATAAGTAAAGTGACAATTATTATAAACTTTCCTGATTATATAATTCACTGACTAGCTCATGATTGCCTGTGAGATCGCTGTACATAATTTCTTGAAGAAAAAACCTATAATTTACTCTCCATACATTATTTCTTGAAGAAAAATCTATAATTTACTTTCATTTGTCATATCTTTTTTCCCCTGAATTTTATATTGTTCCAGCTTTCTGGATGGTGTCATTTACAGACCTTTCACCACACAGTGGAGCCCTGGTGACCCAGTGGTTAAGAGCTTGGCTGCTAACCAAAACATCAGCAGTTTGAATCCACCAGTCACACCTTGGAAACCCTATGTGGCAGTCCTACTCTGTCATATACGATCACTATGAGTTGGAATCAACTTGATAGCAATGGCTCTGGTTTTGGTTTTTGGGGGGCCACATATGAGGAATCTAATATATAATTTGTTGGACCCTTTTTTTGAGTATTCAGGTTCTCTCTTTCATTGTAAAGGCAGATTTAATATATTCATCCTCAGAAATATATGTTTAATAAAGAAGAAAACGTGTGCATTCCTGCCTATATCCAAACTGGATGATTGTTGATACACACAAACGCACACACCCACCCACCCATCCACAGGATTGCTTCTTGCATTGCCTTGACAAAGACCATTTATGCATTGCCTTTTATACACCATTTATATATTAAAATTTTGGTAAACTTGTTCACATCTTGTTACTGTATAGTGCCATTACTCTCCTTCCTCTATTGTCATTTTTTTCTGCCATTGGTGTAAAATTATGTAAGATTCATATGCCTAAGATTTATCTTTTGGAGTTAATGGGATTTTAACTTCCAAGGCACCTCTGGGTGGGTTTGAATTGCCTACCTTTAGGCTAGCATTGGAGCACTGAACATCCAAGAACTCATATATATACACTTATACATACAAATAAAATAATATAATAAACAAAAATTAAAAATAATATAATTATGTGAGTTTTGTTGTCATTTTTTCTTGCAATCTATATATGAATTAACATGTTTCTGAAATGTTAAAAGTGCTAGATTTTTTCAGGTAGGTCAGAGTCTCTTACATTCCTAGAAGAGGTGGCTTCACAGACATATGTGCAAATTCTGTAGCAATATTCATACATTAAAAAGTCCTCGGGTAGTGCAAACATTTAAGAGTTCAACTACTAGCCAAAAGGTTGGTGGTTTGAACCTACCCAGAGATGCCACAGAAGATTTGACTGGTGATCAGCTTCTGAAAGGTCACAGTCTTGAAAACTCTATGTGCAGTTCTATTTGGCACACATGAGGTTGCCATGAGTCAGAATCTACTTGATGGTAATGGGTTTGATTTTTCTGTATGTTTCTTTTTTGATGTTGTTGAAAGTCCTTCTCAAGTTCCCTTTGAGGGTTATTTTGTCCTTCTACAACAAGTAAGTATTCTATATGTCTCTATTCTCTGAACAATTTTGTATAATTTCATATAGTTTCTTCCTAAAATATTTGTAATTCACTGGTGAAGTCCTTTGTGACCCGAGGTTTTTTTTTTTATAGTTTTCATTATGCTTTAAGTGAAAGTTTACAAATCAACTCAGTATCTCACACAAAAACCCGTATACACCTTGCTACACACTCCCCATTACTCTCCCCCTAATGAGACAGCCTGCTCTCTCGTTCCACTCTCTCTTTTCGTGTCCTTTTCACCAGCTTCTAACCCCGTCCACCCTCTCATCTCCCCTCCTGGCAGGAAATGCCAACATAGTCTCAAGTGTCCACCTGATCCAAGAAGCTCACTCCTCACCAGCATCCCTCTCCACCCCATTGTCCAGTCCAATCCATGTCTGAAAAGTTGGCTTCGGGAATGTTTCCTGTCCTGGGCCAACAGGTCTAGTGCCAATGACTACCGGGGTTCTTCCAGTCTCAGTCAGACCGTTAAGTCTAGTCTTAAGAGAATTTGGGATCTGCAACCCACTGCTCTCCTGTTTCCTCAGGGGTTCTCTGTTGTGTTCCCTGTCAGGGCCCTCATCGGTTTTAGCCGGGCACCATCTAGTTCTTCTGGTCTCAGGACGATGTAGTCGCTGGTTCATGTGGCCTTTTCTGTCTCTTGGGCTCGTAATCACCTTGTGTCCTTGGTGTTCTTCATTCTCCTTCAATCCAGGTGGGTTGAGACTAATTGATGCATCTTACATGGCTGCTTGCTAGTGTTTAAGACCCCAGACGCCACTCTTCAAAGTGGGATGCAGAATGTTTTCTTAATAGATTTTATTATGCCAATTGACTTAGATGTCCCCTGAAACCATGGTTCCCAGACCCCTGCCCCTGCTATGCTGGCCTTCAAAGCATTCAGTTTATTAAGGAAACTTCTTTGCTTATGGTTTAGTCCAATTGTGCTGATCTCCCCTGTACTGCGTGCTGTCTTTCCCTTCACCTAAAGTAGTTCTTATTTCTATCTAATTAGTGAATACCTCTCTCCCACCCTCCCTCCCTCCCCCCTCTTGTAACCACAAAAGAATATTTTCTTCTCAGTTTAAACTATTTCTCAAGTTCTTATAATAGTGGTCTTATACAATATTTGTCCTTTTGCAACTAATTTCACTCAGCAAAATGCCTTCCAGGTTCCTCGACGTTATGAAAATTTTCACAGATTCCTCACTGTTCTTTATCCATTCATCTGTTGATGGACACCTTGGTTGCTTCCCTCTTTTTGCTATTGTAAACAGTGCTGCAATAAACATGGGTGTGCATATATCTGTTCGTGTAAAGGGTCTTATTTCTCTGGGATATATTCCAAGGAGTGGGATTGCTGGATCCTATGGTAGTTCTATTTCTAGCTTTTTAAGGAAGCGCCAAATAGATTTCCAAAGTGGTTGTACCATTTGACATTCCCACCAGCAGTGTAAAGTGTCCCAATCTCTCCGCAACCTCTCCAACATTTATTATTTTGTGTTTTTTGGATTAATGCCAGCCTTGTTGGAGTGAGATGAAATCTCATTGAAGTTTTGATCTGCATTTCTCTAATGGCTAATGATTGTGAACATTTCCTCATATATCTGTTAGCTACCTGAATGTCTTCTTTAGTGAAGTGTGTATTCATATCTTTTGTCCATTTTTTAATTGGCTTATTTGTCTTTTTGCACTTGAGTTTTTGCAGTATTATGTAGATTTTAGAGATCAGGCCCTGATCAGAAATGTCATAGCTAAAAACTTTTTCCCAGTCTGTAGGTAGTCTTTTTACTCTTTTGGTGAAGTCTTTGGATGAGCGTAGGTGTTTGATTTTTAGGAGCTAACAGTTATCTAGTTTTTCTTCTATGTTGTTTATAATCTTTTTATACTGTTTATGCCATGTAGTAGGGCTCCTAACTTTGTCCCTATTTTTTCTTCCATGATCTTTATCGTTTTAGATTTTATATTTAGGTCTTTGATCCATTTTGAGTTAGTTTTAGTGCATGGCATGAGGAATGGGCCTTGTTTCATTTTTTTGCAGATGGATATCCAGTTATGCCAGCACCTTTTGTTAAAAAGACTGTCTTTTCCCCATTTAACTGTTTTGGGGCCTTTGTCAAATATCAACTGCTCCTATGTAGATGGATTTATGTCTGTATTCTCAATTCTGTTCCATTGGTCCATGTATCTGTTGTAGTACCAGTACCAGGCTGTTTTGAGTACTGTGGCGGTATAATAGGTTCTAAAATCAAGTAAAGTAAGGCCTCTCACTTTGTTCTTCTTTTTCAGTAATGCCTTATCTATGCGGGGCTTCGTTCCCTTACATATGAAATTGGTGATTTGTTTCTCCATCTCATTAAAGAATGTTGTTGAGATTTGAATCAGAATTGCATTAAATGTATAGATCACTTTTGGTAGAATAGACATTTTTATAAAGTTAAGTCTTCCTATCCACGAGCAAGGTATGTTCTTCCACTTATGTAAGTCTCTTTTGGTTTCTTGCGGAAGTGCACTGTAGTTTTCTTTGTATAAGTCTTTTAAATCTCTGGTAAGATTTATTCCTGAGTATTTTAACTTCTTGGGGGCTACTGTAAATGGCATTGATTTGATAATTTCCTTTTCGATGTTCTTTTTGTTGGTGTAGAGGAATCCAACTGATTTTTGTATGTTTATCTTGTATCCTGATACTCTGCTGAACTCTTCTATTAGTTTCAGTGTTTTTCTTGAGGATTCCTTAGGGTTTTCTGTGTATAAGATCATGTCATCTACAAATAGATACTTTGACTTCTTCCTTGGCAATCTGGATACTCTTTATTTCTTTATCTATCCTAATTGCTATGGCTAGGACTTCCAGCACAATGTTGAATAAGAGTGGTGATAAAGGGCATCCTTGTCTGGTTCCCGATCTCAATGGAAATATTTTCAGGCTCTCTCCATTTAGTGTGATGTTGGCTGTTGCCTTTGTATAAATGCCCTTTATTATGTTGAGTAATTTTCCTTCTATTCCTATTTTGCTGAGTTTTTAACATGAATGAGTGTTGAACTTTGTCAAATGCCTTTTCTGCATCAATTCATAAAACCATGTGATTCTTGTCTTTTGCTTTATTTATGTGGTGGATTACATTAATTGTTTTTCTAATGTTGAACCATTCCTGCATACCAGGTATGAATCCCACTTGGTCATGGTGAATTATTTTTTTGATATGTTGTTGAATTCTATTGGCTAGAATTTTGTTGAGGATTTTTGCACCTACATTCATGGGAGATATAGGTCTATAATTTTCTTTTCTTGTGGTGTCTTTACCTGGTTTTGGTATTAGGGATATGGTGGCTTCATAGAATGAATTTGGTAGTATTCCGTCCTTTTCTATGCTCTGAAATACCTTTAGTAATAGTAGTGTTAACTCTTCTCTGAAAGTTTGGTAGAACTCTGCAGTGAAGCCATCCAGACCAGGGCTTTTTTTGTTGGGAGTTTTTGATTACCTTTTCAATCTCTTCTTTTGTTATGGGTCTATTTAGTTGTTCTACCTGTGTTTGTGTTAGTTTAGGTAGGTAGTGTGTTCCTAGGAATTCATCCATTTTTTCCAGGTTTTCAAATTCGTTTGAGTATAGTTTTTCGTAGTAATTTGATATGATTCTTTTAATTTCAGTTCTGTCTGTTGTAATATCACCCATCTCATTTCTTATTCAGTTTATTTCCTTCCTCTCCTGTTTTTCTTTTGTCAGTTTGGCCAATGTTTTATCAAAATTTTGTTGATTTTTTCAAAAAAACAGCTTTTGGTCTTGTTAATTCTTTCAATTGTTTTTGTTTTCTATTTTATGTAGTTCAGCTCTAATTTTTATTATTTGTTTTCTTCTGGTGCCTGTGGGTTCCGTTTGTTGCTCTCTTTCTATTTGTTCAAGTTGTAGGGATAGTTCTTTGATTTTGGCCCTATCTTCCTTTTAGATATGTACATTTATTGATCTATTTGGCCTCTGAGCACAACTTTTGTTGTGTCCCAAAGGTTCTGATAGGAAGTGTTTTCATTCTCGTTGGATACTACGAATTTCTTTATTCCATCCTTAATGTCTTCTATAATCCAGTCTTTTTTGAGCAGGGCGTTGTTCAGTTTCCAAGTGTTTGATTTCTTTTCCCTGCTTTTCCTATTATTGATTTTCACTTTTATGGCCTTATGGTCCGAGAAGATGTTTTGTAATATTTCAGTGTTTTGAATTCTGCTAAGGCTTGCTTTATGACCTAATATGTGGTCTATTCTAGAGAGTGTTCCATGTGAACGAGAAAGAAAGTATACTTGGTTGCTGTTGGGTGGAGTGTTCTGTATATGTCTACGAGGTCAAGTTGGTTGATTGTGGCATTTAGATCTTCTGTGTCTTTATTGAGCTTCTTTCTGGATGTCCTGTCCTTCACCAAATTGGTGTGTTGAAGTCTCCTACTATTATTGTGGAGCTCTCTATCTCACTTTTCAATGCTGATAGAGTTCGTTTTATGTATCTTGCAGCCCTGTCATTGGGTGCATAAATATTTAATATGGTTATATCTTCTTGGTGTATTGTCCCTTTAATCATTATATAGTGCCCTTCCTTATCCTTTCTGATGGATTTAACTTTAAAGTCTATTTTGTCAGAAATTAATATTGCCACTCCAGCTCTTTTTCGATTTTTGTTTGCTTGATATATTTTTTTCATCGTTTGAGTTTTAGTTTGTTTGGGTCTCTAAGTCTAAGGTGTGTCTCTTGTAGGCAGCCTATAGATGGATCTTGATTTTTAATGCATTCTGCCACTCTCTGTCTCTTTATTGGTGCATTTAGTCCTTTTACATTCAGGGTAATTACAGATAGGTATGAGTTTAGTGCTATCATTTTGATGTCTTTTTTTGTGTGCTAACAGCTTCTTTTTCCCACTTGATTTTATGTGCTGAGTAGATTTTCTTTATATATTGCCCTTTCCTCATATTTGTTGTTGTGGATACTGTTTCTGCTGAGTCTGTATTTTATTTTGATGAATAGGGTAGTTTGTCTCCTTTATAGTTACCTTATTATTTACCCTAATTTTTCTAAATTTATACCCAAATTTATTTCTTTGTATCTCCGTATCTTTCTCTCCATATGGAAGGTGTATGATTACATTTCTTTGTCCCTCTTTATTATTTAATGTTGTCTTCTTTTATATAATAACATTGCAGTTACCCTGTGTTGGGCTTTTTTTTTTTTCCTTTGGATTTCCCCATCTGGGTTGACTTCTGGTTGCTCTGCCCAGTGTTCTACTCTTGGGTTGATACCTGATATTATTGATTTTCTAACCAAAGAACTCTCTTTAGTATTTCTTATAGTTTTGGTTTGGTTTTTATGAATTCCCTCAACTTGTGTTTATCTGAAAATATCTTAATTTCACCTTCATATTTAAGAAACAGGTTTGATGGATATATGATTCTCGGCAGGCAATTTTTTTCCTTCAATTTTTTAAATATGTCATCCCATTGCCTTCTTGCTTGCATGGTTTCTGCTGAGTAGTCTGAGCTTATTCTTATTGGCTCTCCCTTATAGGTGACTTTTCTTTTATGCCTCGCTGCTCTTATAATTGTCTCCTTATCTTTGGTTTTGGTAAGCTTGATTACAATATGTCTTGGTGACTTTCTTTTAAGATATACCATATGTGGAGTTTGATGAGCATCTTGGGTAGATATCTTCTCAGCTTTCACAATATCAGGGAAGTTTTCTGCCAACAAATCCTCAACAATTTTCTCCGTATTTTCTGTTATCCCTCCCTGTTCTGGTACTCCAGTCACTTGTAGGTTCTTTCTCTTGATAGAGTCCTACACGATTCTTAAGGTTTCTTCATTTTTTTTAATTCTTTTATCTGATTTTTCGTCAAATATATTAGTGCCAATGATTTATCTTCGACTTCACAAATTCTAGCTTCTACTTGCTCAATTCTGCTCCTCTGACTTTCTATTAAGTTATCTAATTCTGTAATTTTATTGTTAAACTTCTGAATTTCTGATTGCTGTCTGTCTATGGATTTTCCAGCTTATTAAACTTTTCATTATGTTCCTGAATAATCTTTCTGAGCTCTTCAGTTGCTTTATCTGTGTGTTCCTTGGCTTGTTCTGAGTATTGCTTCATTTCCTTCTTGATGTCTTGTAGGGTTCTGTATATTAAACTTTTGTATTCTGCATCTGGTAATTTCAGGAATGTACTTTCATCTAAAAGTTCCCTGGATTTTTTGTTTTGAGAGCCTGTGGAGGTGATCATGGCCTGTTTCTTTATGTGACTGGATATTGACTCTTTTCTCCAAACCATCTATAAGTTATTGTATGTTTATGCTTGCTTACTGTGTCATAGCTGCTTGCTTTGTTTTGTTTTGGTATACCCCTTTGCATGGCTTGAGTGAGCTAATTTGATTATTTTTGCCTTTGGAGCTCTGGTATCCTGTCCCCTGCTGGCTAGAGCTGTTATCAGGTATATCAGTCTAGGAGTCCATTCAGTTTTCTTGTATGAATTCAACTCAGGTTTCCAGGTAGCTGATCATCAAGTGTGTGGTACAGGCTCTGTCCTACAGTCTTAGAGGGGCAGGGGTGATTGGTGTATATACCCGTATCTGATTGGAGCAGGGGTCACTCTCAGAACAAGGCAGGGGGCTGAGAACTGACCCCCAAGTGCCTCTGAGGAAAACACGTCTCTGTTCCCTAGAGCGTGCTGGTAGGTGGGCTCTGCAAAGGAACCATGGGAACCCAAAGATTTTGTTGTAAAGGACTGGGAGGTACCAGTTATCCCTGGGCCCCTGTCGCGTGAGGCTGGGTGACCCAAGTGGAGCCACCAGTCCTTAGGTCCCTGTTGCATGTAGGTGAGAACCTTGTTTAATAGGCAAAGCAATGTCAAATATCAAAAACCCACCTCTCCACTGCACCGCTGAAATGGTTGGAGTTTGCCAACAAGGGCCTATTCTCCCAAAATAGGCCCACACAGGTCCATGCAGAAGGGAAAGGTGCTCAAGGTCCACAGACAGTTTTTGCCTGGACAGGAGCCGCTTCTGTCCTGAGCTCCCCCAGTTAATGGAGTTAGGAAATTATCTTTTCCCCCCAGTTGCAAATTTTTTCCTTCCCCAAGGCTAGGAGGATGGCTCCAGGTACTCACCAGGGTCTATCTCAGGCCTAGGGATTCAGCCACGGAAACTGGGTTGGGGGTGGGGGGGGCACAGTACGCCAGTACTTAGCTTTTGCAGAGAGCTCCCTTCTGCTCAGGTTCCGGAGGTGTGAGTGGGCTGTGTGACTGGCTGCTTCTCCCTGAGGAAACTGTAGTCAAAAGCTAGGACCAGCCCGCCACCCGTGCTGCCCCTGCTGCAGCCGCTCCAGGAATGGCACCTGAGGGCTCCCTGTGATTCAGGTCCAGCAGCTCCTCTCTGCTTCTGAACTGTCTCTTCTTCCCCCTGCCCCTCAGTTCATTGTCTAAGCTTGCCTTTGATGCTCAGGGCTCCCAGCTTATCACAAATATACTCGTTTCATTTGTTTTTTAGGGTCTTTGTTGTAAAGAGGGCTCGACAGAAGCATCTGTCTATTCCACCATCTTGGCTCCACCTCAAGGTTTTTTTTTTTTGTCACAAAGTTTTGCAGGTATTTTTTTCTGGATACAAGATAATGCTGTTAGGTGCCATTGAGTCAGCTCTGACTCATATCGACATTATGTACAACAAAATAACACTGCCCCATCCTGCACCATCCTCACAATCGTTATGTTTGAGCCCATTGTTGTAGCCACTGTGTCAATCCAACTCGTTGAGGGTATTCTTTATTGCTGACCCTCTATTTTACCAAGCACGGTGTCCTTCTCCAGTGACTGGTCCCTCTCTATACCATGTCAAAAGTATGAGAATCAAAGTCTCACCATCATTGCTTCTAAGGAGCTTTCTAGCTGTACTTCCAAGATAGATTTGTAGCTGAGCTGGGTCTGGGTTTTTTTGCAATGTTCATTAGATTCATTTTAACTTATGGCTCAAATATTTGTATTATTTACACATTGCAAAGTGATGAGTATATTTTCTTCTTGATCCTTGCTCTAATGATAACTAAATAACTTGTCAGTTCACTTATGTTTTTGAGTGGATTTAAAGTAACTTTCTGCATTATTTTATTATTTTCCAGTAAGGGAGTTGGTCTAAATATCTTAACCAGCTATAAACCCAAAAAGAGAACCTCTCCTCTTTCAAAATTTTTTGCTAATTCCTAGAAATGTCATTTTTTCTCTTACTTTCACAGTTTCTCCAGTATTTATTTTTTGGAAAATTACCATTAGCCTTTCCTAGTTTGATACTTGTCAAAAACTTGAGTTCAATATTAATTCAATTTTATATTAATTAATTAGAAAACCAATTCAACCTATTGAGGTATTGACACCAAGGGAAGGGAAATTCAGAGGTCAGGACTTTTTCTTTGATGATGGTTTACCTGGATTTGAAGGATAGCGTATCATGTGCATACAGACATGTGATATCAACTATCAAAGTAACAGAAGAGTGGCTTAAAAGAAAATAAGCAAATTTGAAAAAAGATATTTACAGAGTGAGAAGCAGAGCATTGTCTAGCCTCATGAAAGATCTGGGTTGTACCAAAGGTCTCTAAGAACACTGATTGATTAGGGAATTTTTGATTATTTAAAGAGACTTGCTTACTAATTTTGTGTTTGGATAATTTTCCCTGGTACCATCTAGTGTGTGAAAGATGTAAAACTCTGTAGGTTCTGTGATAAAAAGAAAGCATTTTGAAATTATTCAGCTAAGCATCTTCTAACTAAGTGAAAGAGTATTACTCAGGAAATTCTGATTTTTAAGGTTCAAGATGGATATTCTAGATATTTTGGTAATAGCAACATACATTTTTCCTGATGATTTCCTATATCATGTTAGTTGCAAACTCCAAGACAAATCCATAACATAGACTCTTCTGACACTACTTGTCCACCCAACCTCCTGATCCTTAGTATTCAAAGTGATGTTAAAATCCATTCAATAAGTTGTCAAATATGAGTATTTTATTTTTCCAATTTTAGAATGTTGATTCAATTCTTTTTATGAATTCTAATTTGAATTGGATGAAAAAATTTTCCACTATTTTAATTAATAGTTAACATTTTATCATTTTATTTAATAAAATATTAGTTATTTTTAAGTTTTTCTTGCCAAATTTAAATTAAAATCATCACATTTTTTAATATTTGAACTATTTTCAAACAACCTCTTAAAGTAGGTCTTTTGTAGAATTCTAGGTATCATTAAAAATAATTTCAAAATTAGTAAGAATTAAAATTAGCTATTCAAATTGATGCTAACAGTGGTTAGTTAATAATTAATTATGCAACTAATTAAAAAAATAAAACCTAACACAATGTCAGGAATCCTGCTAATTATTCCCTAGGTTTCCCTTTAAAATGAGCATGTTTGGAACCCTTCAATTGTTAGGTCCCCAATGCCATGAGAATGTATTTAAAAGCCCTTGGATCTATTGACAAAAGTATTCATCCAGGTTCTTGGAAAACAGTTCTTTCCTTGGTAAATAACTTCTGTGGCTACTAGACTGGTTTTAATGGTGCGTAAATTGACTTTCATGGACCTAAGAGAAAGAACCAGTGATTTATGTTCAAAAATGTGGAAAAGCACCTTTATCAGTCAGTACTGTACCCACAAGGTAATGCGTCGTACGTTACCTTTTCTGATACAACTTCTTTGTAAATGTAAAACATCATTTGTTTAAGAAAACTTTTACATATGTATTACAGATAAGAGAATTGAAGCATGACTGGTTCCCTGATATTTTGAATTAATTTAAATTTATTATCTATCCTAAGATTGTGTTGCTATACATTCAGGGAAAAAAAAAAAGTGAATCCTAGTATATTGATTGCATCTTTTTGTTAATTTCTGTTTAAAACAAGAATCTCAGGACTGCTGTCTTCTCCTACCACTATCCTTATTCCTCTTTACTTCCCTCTCACCTTTGTGTAAATAAATTTTTTTTAGACTATTAGAAGGAATGATCAATGTGAAGTTCCCAGAAGTACATGCTCTGTTCAGTAAATATGTAAGCTACTTATTCCTTCCTTCAGCTTCCCTACGTCCCGCATCCTGTCTCATGGTGACCACATTATTCATAATCCAATCACCCTCAAGGTTACTGTCACAGGCCTTGACTTTGGAAACATACAAATTTTAATTTGCAGCTGCCAACTGCAAGACCTTATATTATGCTAAGTTTAAGTTTCTCATCCAAAATTTAAAAAAAAAAAAAAGAAGAATGACTATCTACCAACTAAAGAGCCTATCTATGTATCATAAGGCTTTGGACTCAGGCTCTTAGATTCCAATGCTGTCTCTATTATACCCTAGCTCTCAAATCCCAAGTGTCTTAGTTCCCTTATTTGTAAGAGAAAAATGATAATAATAGTATGTAGATCAAACCTTGGTTATTTTTGTTGTGACAATTGAATAAGATATATGTAGTCTTTAGAATATCACCTTGAAGCTAACAATCACTATATAAATGCTAGCCATTATTAATAAAACCTTGGCTTACAGCTCTAGTTATAAATATGATTAAGTGAGAGCAGTGTGGCTGTTGAGACAAGTTTTTGATGTTTTCCTAACTGTGTCAGTCTCTCTAAAAAGTAACTACATGGATGGATAGACAGATAGGTAAGTATGTAGGTAGGTAAGTAGATAAATGGATGGTTGGATGGTAGGTGGACAGGGAGATCATTTTTTTTTATTTGATCAGTACTGCAACCCTGTGAGATATTTGCTATCATTCATACATACAAATAATATAATTTATATTAATTTGTCCAAGATCCCACAGTACTCTTGTAGTCAAGATAGAATTCCAACCATATTTTTTCTAAGTCTAAAGCAGAGGTCTTATCTTTTCTAAATAACCTAATTATGTTGAAAACAGGCAAACTAAGAGTAAGTTAGCTGCTGTCCTGCTGTAGTGCTGTTTCTCACTCACACTCTCAGATAGAACAACATGACCACACATTGAACAAGTAATTAACCCTTCTGATTCTCAGTAGATTCTCTGTGCGTGTGCCATAGGGTGGTTTTAAGTACTGAAAGAGATAAAGTTGATAGCACCATCACTGACAGAGTTTTTATACATGTAATGAGCTAGTGACCCAAAATCATTTTTAATTCCCTTCTTGGGATCTCTGTGGCAACACTAACATAGCTCATTGGATGCTTTGCTCATTTGTTTTCATATATTTTTCAAGTCCATCCTTCAAGGTTAGCTTCAAATTTCTTACAGTTCCAGGTTAAGTTAAAATTCTTTCTACTGTTAGAAGTATTATGAAACCCCAGGAAAAGTGATTGACAGATTTCTCAGTATAAATACTCTGAATTATAAAAACATAAAAAGTAATAGCAGCTAAATATATTTTAGTGAGAAGGCCATATAGAATGATTTTATTTCAATTGAAGTCAACTTAAAACTTTCTGTGTGTGTGTGTCTACTTACTTATTTAAACCAAAAACAAAAACAAACCCAGTGCCATCGAGTCGACTCCAACTCATAGCAACCATATAGGAGAGAGTAGAACTGCCCCATAGAGTTTCCAAGGAGCACCTGGTGGATTCGAACTGCTGACCCTTTCATTAGCAGCTGCTGCACTTAACCAACTACACCAGCAGGGTTTCTACTTACTTATTTAGTCAACTAATACTCATTCTGTGCTCAGTGGAAGCTGGGCATTGTGATTGATGAAAAGATATATATTTAACAAATTTAATCAGCTTGGATATGGGATTTATAGAATTACCCTAACTTCTTTTAAAAATATACTCTTGGTAGGTAATTAGTGACATTGGTTTTATTTCACTAATATTACATTACTTTGTATTAATAAGAAGTAAGTACAAAAAACAATTAGCTGGTGTATGTTTTATTATACTACTCTATCCATTGACTATAATTTCTTGAGAGAAAAAGCAGATGCCTCCATAATTCTCCTCATTCTAAGGCATGTTCTACAAGTCGTTTTCTGTTTAATAAATACTGATATTTCTTCTTTCCTTTATACCATCCTCAGTCCATTCATTAATCCATCTAATCTTGTATTACAACTATAGTGTTACATTTCAGATACAAAAAGGTAAGCAAACTCCAACATGCCCTCTGTACTATGGAGCCAACTGTCCATTGGAAGAAATAGTAATTAATGAAAGAAATTAAATAAAACTTGTAATAATGGAATTTAACAGCTATTAAATTCTGAAATATATCTCTCAAATTTTGTATTTGAAGAGAAGTTTCTTTGGTTTCTTTATTTGACTGATGGTTTGTTGAACAATCAAACTAATTTATGATTATGTCTAATTTTATTTCTCTTTCATTATTATAATGTTTGAGGATATTAGGATTCTCAAAAGAGGAAAAAGAATAATAATATGGAACTGATAGTCACCTTGGTGACTGAATTTGTTCTATTAGGGTTGCCAACACGCCGTGAACTGCAGATTGTCCTATTCCTGGTGTTTCTGATGTTGTATGGTGTGATTCTAATGGGGAACATTGGCTTGATAATGTTAATCAGAATAGATTCCCGTCTTCAGACCTCCATGTATTTTTTTTCTCAGTAACCTATCCTTTGTAGACCTTTGTTATTCCTCAGTCATTGTTCCCAAAATGCTGGTCAACTTCCTCTCAGAGAACAAATCCATTTCCTATTACGGCTGTGCCCTGCAGTTCTACTTTTTCTGTACTTTTGCAGATACAGAATCCTTTATCTGGGCTGCCATGGCCTATGATCGCTATGTCGCCATCTGTAACCCTTTGCTGTATACAGTTGTGATGTCCCGGGGCATCCGTGTATGGCTGATTGTCTTGTCCTATATTGGTGGCAACATGAGCTCCCTTGTTCATACATCCTTTGCCTTTATTCTGAAATACTGTGACAAAGATGTGATTAATCACTTCTTCTGTGACCTCCCTCCACTGCTTAAGCTCTCCTGCACAGACACCCCAGTTAATGAGTGGCTCCTCTCCACCTATGGCAGCTCCGTGGAAATCATCTGCTTCGTCATCATCGTTATCTCCTACTATTTCATTCTTCTCTCAGTCTTGAAGATCCGCTCTTCCAGTAGGAGGAAGAAAGCCTTCTCCACGTGTGCCTCTCACCTGACTTCTGTGGCCATTTATCAGGGGAGTCTACTGTTTATTTACTCAAGGCCCAGCTCCCTGTATTCTCCCAACACTGATAAAATCATCTCGGTGTTCTACACCATTGTCATCCCAGTGCTAAATCCACTGATGTACAGTTTGAGAAACAAAGATGTAAAAGATGCAGCTAAGAAAGCTCTAAGATCAAAGACAGATTCCTCATGAGACGGTAAGTTCCGGGGACTCGCCCAATTCCCCCATTATAAACTCTGATTGCGAACCTGCAATGACTTTACCAGCACACACACAACTTCTCACACAAGGGATTTTACCAAGCAGCCAAATGTGTTTTCTTTTAAAGGCAGTCAAAAGCATTTCATAACCCCAGTATATAAGACTACATTTAAAAGTGTCACAATTGCGACCAGAAAAGTCAGACTAGTGTTTAAATGTTTCTAGCTTGGGTTTCATGCTAGAATAGGTTGCATCAGCCTGCCTTAACACATACAGTAAATACATTGTTTGTGTGTGTGTGTATGTCTGTGTGTGGCTCTAAAAAACCATAATATCTCATATACAATGGTAGTTTACTGGATGACAGAAGGAGCCAGATTGCTTTGGTTTATATGTCAACTCTGTGACTGACTAATAAATAGCACCTTGAGCAAGCTACTTAATTTATGTATGCCTTGGTTTCCTCATATGAGAAATGGGGAGAATACAGTAACCACGTCATTGGTTGCTGAATGATAAAGTGCATTCGTGCTGAGAGTAGCACTTGAACCATTTTAGGCGCTGAACAAATGTTAGTTATTTTGTGTATATGTTTCTATAATATGCTCACCTTCATTAATAAAGGCATATCATGCAAAGAGATAGTGAGAGGCAGGACTGCTAGGAAAGCAGTAACAGAAAAATCAAATCCCAATTTGCTGAATAGCAGTTCAGTTCGTTGCAGAGAACCTTCTGTGCCCAATCCACTCCAAAGTGCTTTGGGAATTTTTCTAAGTGGCAGTGGAAGAATATAGGTTAATTACAACACAAAACATTTCTTTTTCCTTTTTTCTGTTACCTTTTTCTACAGCAAAGTATTACCGAAGGTGTAAACCATCCTCCTACAGCATCTCAGAAACAGAAGAAGCGCTGATGCCTCACAGGGTCCTGCCTGCATCCTCATGAGGAAGTCAACCCACAGACGAGAGCAGAAAACCCAGGAAAAGTGAGTTTGACAATGGAAATTGAACCATGTGCTCGTTGGGAAATGTATTTCAGTAATTGATGTTTTTCTTTATGATTATTATTGCATAATAATGAATTTCATAATCCATGTTCTAGAAATGTCAGCATTGAGAGGTATGTTTAAATCCATGTACTCTTTGTTGTAAAAACCTGCAAGATGTAGCCAAAGTCAATTATCAGTTGTCGATTTCTGTCCATTATCAATTTTCCCTGGAGGTTTTCTTGAGATTTCTGACAAACAGTGGTTCTCCTGAGCACTTCTGTTGCTTAATTTGGAAAAGATCACACTCACATCCAGCTATAAAGACAATCACATTGTTTAATATTAGATTAAGTTTCAGATTTACTTAGCCAAGGTTATACAGGATCATGCCAGCCACGGAGAGCAAGATTAGATATATCTCAACACAGCTTTTCATTGCTCCAAATTATTAACATACACAAGCATGTGATAACATTTGTATTGGAAAGCATAAAGCTGCATATAAAAATCTCATTTTTGTTATACTACGGTCTTTTCCTACTCAAGAATTACACCACCAAAGATTACATTTCTTATGGGAAAATATAAATGTTTTCAGAGAAGGGATTGACCAAAAATAGAGGGTGTCAGTATTTTTTCATTGTGTTCAAGTACAAGCACTTACATAGATGAAACCGTGACTCTGGATATGAGGTGACTATCATCTTTTTAGCTTCCTACATGGCTTATGCTACTTTTTCTACCTAAACCCAAACCATACCAGTTGCTGTCAATTCTGACTCATGGCAACATCATGTGTTTCAGAGTAGAACTTCACTACACAGAATTTTCAATGGTTGTGGCCTTTTGGAAGTAGATTTCCAGGTCTGTTTTCCGAGGTACCTGGGTTGACTCAAGCCTCCAAGCTTTCAGTTAGCAGCAGAGCGTGTTAATCTTTTGTACCACCCAGGGATGCCATGGTGAAGAAAGCAGAATTTAACACTATTATTGATACAAATACAAATATGCATAGCAGCAAATATTTGTAATAGCCCAAAGTTGTAAACAACCCAAGTATCCATTCAGTGATGAATGGGTAAACAAAATATAGTATACAATGGGATACTATTCAGCCATGAGAAAGGATGGAGTATTGATACATATTACAATACGAACATTGAAAATAATATGCTAGAGAAAGAAGTCCAGCACAAACTGTCACATATTACATGATTCTACTGTTTTGGCTGTTATGAAATGTCCAGAATAGACAAATGCATAGATTCACAAAATAGGTTAGTGGTTTCCAGGATCTGGGGGTAGTGGTGAAAGTACAATGTCAATGGGTACAGGCTGCTTTTTGGGACGATGAAAGATGCTATGGACTTAGATAGCTGTAGTGGTTGTACAAGCTTGTGGACATGCTAAATAACACTAAAACATACAATTTAAAGGGATGAATTTTATAGTGTGTGAAACATAAAAAAGAAAACAAAAATTGCCGTTGAAGAGTAATAACATTTCTAAATCAGTAAATGAATGAGAGTTCTGTAGAAATGGAAGAAACAGAAACAACAATAGAAAAGAGTTGGGAATGATGACGTAGAGAATCTATTAAGTTTCAATGGATTTCTGTTGACTGGAGAGAAGGAGGTATAGATTCAGGGTAGCTGAAAATCATAACATAAAAATAAGTTTCAGTCACCTTCCTAACATTAATTTGATGACAGGAGTAAAAAATTAGAGCTCATGCTTTGCTAAATTCTTTTAAGTATTCACAGGGTGTTATGGATTGAATCTTGTCTCCCAGAAATGTGTGTCTACTTGACTAGACTATGACTCCCAAGATTGTGTGGTTGTCTATCATTTTTTGATCAGATGTGATTATCCTAGGGGTCGTAAATCCTACCTCTATGATGTTAATGAGGTGGGATAGGTGGCAGTTATGCTAATGAGGCAGGACTCAATTTATAAGATTAGGCTGTATTTTGAGTCAATCTCTTTTGAAATATGAAAGGGAGAATTGAGGAAAGAGGAGAGGAACCTCATACCACCAAGAAAGAAGAGCCAGGAACAGAGCATGTCCTTTGGAGCCGGGGTCCCTGCACTGAGAAACTTCTGGAACAGAAGATTGATGACATCACTTTCCCCTAGAGCTGACAGAGATAAAGCCTTCCCTGGGAGCTGGTGCCCTGACTTGGGACTTCCAGCCTCCTAGACTGTGAAAGAATAAATATCTGTTTGATAAAGAAATTCACTTGTGGTATTTTCGTTAAAGCAGCACTAGATAACTAAGACACAAGGGAAAATACAGGACTAGAAATCAAAGTAATCATGTTTGCACAACACAGAACATGAGAGCAGGAGCCTCAGAGATTTAAGTCCCACATGTTACTGAGTAAGATAAAATGCCATCTGCCTATTGCTCATCCAGAGGAAAGACGAGAAAGATCTGCTCATCTCAGGTGGGTTTCTGAGTCTCCAAATTTAAATAACATAGAAAGACAAAACTAACATTTTTAGGAAAAAAAATGTGAAAGATTTGGAAATAAATCATTTGATTACTGCGCTCCTTGGAAGCTCTATGGGGCAGTTCTACTCTGTCCTATAGTGTCACTATAAGTCGGAATCAACTCGAAGCCAGTGGGTTTGTTTGGTTTTTTGGTTTTATTTGGTTTATTTATTTTTTTTACAATAGCCAAAAATCAATATATCCTTCCCAGAACTGGGAAATCTGACTGACCAAATTGCTATCTCTGCTATTCCACAGTTTTTATATAATTATTTTATTTTAATCTAACTTCATAAGAAAACTATGGACTCCTTTCATCATTGTGCTAGTGTGTACATGAGTTGAAAATAGTTTTATTTAAAAAGTATTTCAACTATCACTTTACAAATGCCAACATGTCCAAATGCAATTCCCTGTGAACCATATGACATAGTTACTTAAGTGTACAAAGACTGGACGATCATCCACATTTCAATCCTTATGTATCAACAGTGAGAAACGCACACACATGAATACACGTTACACACATATAAATACACATATGCATAAGAACAAAGTGTATATATTTCAGAAATTTTATTAGCCTTCTACTCACATCCATTTGTAATGAAACAGTTAATTTAAAATCCAAAGAGATGCAAAGTATGTGTTCTGTTCTGTTGTTTCCATTTATTTTTGCACTTCTGTTTGAATGTCAAGACTTGTAATTTTGTACCTGAGCTCTCTACAAATCATCAGAACATTGTGGCAAAACAGGGATACAGTTCCAGAGAAAACTTTAATAAATGCATTTCATGTCTCACCAAATAGTAAGTTGATGTAGACCAAGATTAGTAACAATGATTTTCATTATTATCAAGTCAGTGGTATGCTCACTGATTATGGATCTAAAATGCAAGCTTTTAAGCCAATCATGATTCCTGAGGAAACCCTAGTGGCGTAGTGGTTTTGTGCTACGGCTGCTAACCAAAAGGTCAGCAGTTCGAATCTGCCAGGTGCTCCTTGGAAACTCTATGGGGCGGTTCTACTCTGTCCTCTAGGGTCGCTATGAGTCGGAATCGACTCGACGGCACTGAGTTTGGTTTGGTTTTGGTTTATGATTCCCGAGGAACACATTAATTGTGATCATTTTTTTGACACTGTGAATATATGCAAGCAAACCAGGTGCTTAGTCCTGTGTCTTCCAGGTTTGTCTCTCTAACATTGGTGTTTTTTCCATATTGTTTTATTTTTTCACAAGCCAATAAATGCACTCTTGACAGGCATTATTCTGAAAATGGGTCGAGATTTCAATTCATACAACTTCACTTCCAGAGACAAGGAAGTAAAGCCCCCCCCCGCCCCAAATTAAGGAAGAAATAGGAAGTCACATGCCTCATGAAACCTGGAGGTTTAGATCAAAGTTTCTTGACTTCCTATCTGGCATATATATATTTTTTGTTATTGTCAAAAAAAAAAAAATGCCTCTTTAGAGAGTAACACACCTCAATACGGTGAGGATAAAAAAGATGTTTTACAGGAACAAATCTATTTCTGCTTTATAGATAATGTTTCGTGGATGCCCAGAAGTGTTAAATACAGATCTACCATTTTCTGGATCGTTTTATCAACAGTTTAAAATAAAAACAAAGGACAGTAGAAAGGGAAAATTGTCCCTCCTTGAGTGAATTTTTTTATCTTTGAATTACTAATAGGAAGAGATCAAAGCGACCCTCTTTATCACGTTTCTAGTTATTTATGTCATTAACCTCCTGGCAGAGAAACTATTGAAACTGTCAAGATTTCATTTTACTTGGATCCATATTTAACACCCATAGAAGCAGATTACAAGAAATAAAACAATTTATTGCACTGGGAAAATCTGCTCAAAAGAGCTCTTTAAAGTATTAGTAAGCAAAGATGTCACCTTGGGGACTAAGTTGCACCTGACCTGGGGCATGGTGTATTGAATTGCCTCTCAGGCATGTGAAAGCTGGCTGATGAATAAGAAAGACTGAAGAAGATTTGGTGCCTTTGAATTATGGTGTTGGAGAAGAATATTGAATATACTATGGATTGTCAGAGGAACATACAAATCTGTCTTGGAATAAGTACAGCCAGAATGTTCCTTAGAAGTGAAAATGGTAAGACTTTCTCTCCCTTACTTTGGGCATGTTATCAGGAGACACTAGTCTCTGGGGAAGGACATTGTGCTTGATGAAGTAGAGGGTCAATGAAAAGGAGGGAGACACTTGACGAGATGGATTGACACAGTGGCTACAATAAAGGGCTGAAAAATTGCAACAATTTTAAGGATGTCATATGACTAGGCAGTGTTTCCTTCTGTTGTATATAGGGTCCGTATGAGTCAGAGCTGATTCAAAGACACCTAACAACAACAACCTTCTGTCAAATCTTGGAATGATTGTTTTAATTAGAATGGACACCCAGCTTCAAACGCCAATGTACTTTTTCCTCAGCCACCTCTCCTTCTGTGACCCTCCGCTACTCCACAGCAATTGAGCCCAAGATGCTGGTGGACATATTAGCCAAAGACAAATCAATTTCCTTCTATGGCTGTGCTCTGCAATTCTTCATCTTCAGTATCTTTGGAGATTCTGAGTGTCTCCTGCTGGTGGCTCTAACCTTTGATCAGTACAAGGCCATAAGCAACCCCTTGCTCTATACAGTAAACATGTCCAGTAGTGTGTGCTCCATGCTTTTGTTTGGGGTTTACCTGGTAGGCATGGTGGATGCTTTGATACATACCACATTAAATTTCCATTTATTTTTCTGTGAGTCAGATGAAATTAATCATTTCTTCTGTGATTTGCCTCTACTTCTCCTCATTTCCTATTCTGATATTCAGGTCAACAAGCTGATATTATTCACTGTTTTTGCTTCATTGAACTGAATACTGTTTCTGGTGTTCTTGTCTCTTATGGTTGCATTATCTTCTCGGCCTTAAAGATCCACTTTTCTGAGGGAAGGTTCAAAGCTTTCTCCATCTGTACCTCTCACTTAACTACTGTTGCAATTTTCCAGGATACTATGCTCTTTATGTATTTCTGGCCAAGTTCTGCCTACTCTCCAGATGGCAATTCCTTAAAAAGCTAGAAATAGAGATACCATATGATCCAGCAATCCCATGCCTAGGAATCAACCCTAGAGGAATAAGAGCTGTCACATGGATAGATATGTGCACACCCATGTTCGTTGCAGCACTATTCACAATACCAAAAAAATGGAAACAACCTAAATGACCACCAACAAATGAATGAATAAGCAAATTATGTTATACACATATAATGTAACACTACACAGCAATAAAGAACAATGATGAATCCATGAAATATCATACAACATGAATGAATCTGGAGGAAATTATACTGAGTGAAATAAGTCAGTCTCAAAGGACAAATATTGTATGAGAACACTCTTATTAGAACTCAAGAAAAGGTTTGCACACAGAAATAAACATTTTTTGATGGATACAAGAGTGAGGAGAAAGGGAGAAGGGATATCACTAACTAGATCGTAGACAAGTGTCAACTTCAGTGAAGGGAAAGACAACACACAATTGTAGGGAAAGTCAGCACAACTGGACCAAAGCAAAAACACAGAAGTTTCTTTGACACATCCAAACACTCTGAGGGACTGAGTACCTGAGTCTGGGTTCTGGGGATCATAATCTTAGGGAATGTCTAGGTCAATTGCCATAACAGAGTTCATAAAGAAAATTTTCTGCATTCCACTTTGGAGAATGGCATCTGGGGTCTTAAAATCTTGCAAGTGACCTTCTAAGATACAACTATTAGTCCCATCTTGTCTGGAGCAAAGGAGAACGAGGAATACCAAAGACACAAAGAAAATATTAGCCCAAAGGACTAAAGGACCACATGAACTAGAGACTCCACCAGCCTGAGCCCAGAAGAACTAGATAGTGTCCGGTTACCATCATACAGTGCTCTGAAAGGGATCACAACAAAGAATCCCGTACAGAATGGGAGAAAAATGTAGAATAGAATCCAAATTAAAAAAAAAAAAAAAAAAAAGACCAGACTTACTTGTCTGACAGAGACTGAAGAAACTTCCAAGACTATGGTCTCTAGGTACTCTGATAACTCAGAACAGAAACCCGAATTCTACTACTTTTCAGTCAAAAATTAGACAGGCCTATAAAACAAAAATAACACTCATGAGGAACATGCTTCTTAGTTCAATCAAATATACAAGACCAAATGTCCAAAAGCAAGATGAGCTGGCAGGAAGGGACAGGAACTTGTTAATGGCCACAGGAAACCCAGGGTAAGGATGAGTATGCTGTCACATTGTGGGGATTGCAACCAATGTCACAAAACAATGTGTATAAATTTTTAAATGAGAGATTAACTTGAGCTGTAAACTTTCATCTAAGGCACAATAAAATTAAAAATACATTTTTTGGTAAAATGTATATATTTCAAAGCATATGCCAGGTAAACAGGTTTTTCGTGTACAATTCGGTGACACTTATTGCATTAATTATATTGAGGAATCGTCACCAGTATCTGTTGCAAAAAGTAATTTTTTAAAATAAACAGCAGTCACCTATTCAATGTTTATTGCAGCACTTTTCACAACAGTCAAAAGGAGGAAACAACTGAAATGTTTGTCAACAAATTAATGGATAAACAAGTTGTGATATATACACGCAATGGATTACTACTCAGCCATAAAGAGAAATGAAGTCCTGATGCAAGCCACAATATGGATGAACCTTGTAAACCTCATGATGGGTGAAGTCAGTCAGTCTCAAAATTACAAATGCTGTATGAACTCATTTATAAGAAAGACACAGGTATATGGAAACCAAGGAGCCCTGGTGGCGCAGTAGTTAAGAGTTTACCAATTGAGATATTTCAACAAACAGCTACAGCGCTTGTGATGTTCAGTCCCCTATGTCAAGAAATTTAGAAGTCAGCTACCTGGACAAATGACTGGAACATATTCATATTTATTCCCATTCTAAAGAAAGTAATCCAACAGAATGTAGAAATTAACAATATCATTAATATCCCCCACAAGTAAAATTTTGCTGAAGATCTTTCATAAGGGATTGTAGCAGTATGTGGACAAGAAACAGCCAGAAATTCAAGCTGGATTCAGAAGATCACACGGAATAAGGGATATCATTGCTGATGTCAGATAGATCATGGCTGAAAGCAGAGAATACTAGAAAGATGTTTACCTGCGTTTTATTGACCATACAAAGGCATTTGACTGTGTGGATCATAAAAAATTATGAATAACATTGTGAAGAATGGGAATTCCAGAGCACTTAACTTTGCTCTTGAGGAAACTGTACATAGACCAAGAGGCAGCCTTTTGAACAGAACATCAGGATACTCAGTGATTTAAGGTCAAGATATGCATGAATTATGGTTGTGTCCTTTCACCAGACTTATCGAATCTGTATTCTGAGCGAATAATATGAGAAGCTGGACTATATGAAGAAGAATGAGCCTTCAGGATTGGAAGAAAACTCAATCACAACCTTCGATATGCAGATGACACAACCTTGCTTGCCGAAAGTGAAGAGGAATTGAAGCACTTACTGATGAAGATCAAAAACCACAGCCTCCAGTATGGATTATACTCCAAAATTAAAAAAAAAAAAGAAATCCTCACAACTGGACCAATTAGCAACATCATAATAAACCCAGAAAAAATTGACGTGCCAAGGATTTCATTTGACTTGAATCCACAATCAACTTTCATGGAAGCAAAAAAGAAAACAAATGGTGCATCGTATTGGGCAAATCGGTTACAAAGGATCTCTTTAAAATGTCATTTTAAGGACTCAGGTGAGCCTGACCTAACCATGGTGTTTTTAATGGCCTCATATGCATGTGAAAGCTGGACAATGAATAAGGGAGAGGAAAGTAGACCGATGGCTTTGAATTAGATGTTGGCGAAGAACACCGATTATACCGTGGACTGCCAGAACATACAAATCCATCTTGAAAGGAGTACTACCAGGATCCTCCTTAGAAGCAAGGACAGTGAAACTACATCTCACTTACTTTGGACATATTATCAGGAGGGGCCGGTCCCTGGAGAAGGACATCATGCTGGGTAGAGGGTCAGCGAAAAAGAGGAAGACCCTCAATGAGATGGATTGATACAGTGGCTGCAACAATGGGCTCAAGCACAACAAAGATTGTGAGGATGGTGCACGACCAGGCAGTATTTTGCTCTATTGCACATAGAGCGTTGCTATGAGTCAGAACTGACTTGATAGCGCCCAACAACAACAACTCGTCCCTGAGATCCACTATAATCTTTTGTTTCGATCTATTTGCTTGATTCATATTAACGAGATCATGCAGTGTCTGTTCTTCTGATAGTGACTTATTTTTCTCAGCATGTTTTCATTATAAAAATGTGGAAAGTGATATCCAGAGGTAATAAATAACCATGTGAATTCGAGCTTGCTCTCAACTGGTTCCTGACTACAGTGTAATAAAGCAAATCTCTCTGTAAAAGCTAACTTTCTTTGCTACTCATGCGGAACGTTACAGTGTTTTTATGTTAAAACCAAGTTTGGAAATACACAAAAATAGCAATGCACAGATTTTCAGAGATCTAAGAGAACTTAGGTGTCATCTAAGTCCTACTTTTAAACCATGACAGGATTCTAGCAATGCTTGAGGCCCAAGAAGAGCAAATAGAAAGTGTGAAAACATTTGAAACATGATTTGTTTTATTTATCTTAGCTGAACACTTGAACGTTATTAACTTTGATGTGAAATGGGTGACTATGTTGCACAATTCCTGGGAGGCCATAGAAAATAAAAACAGTGTCACCTAAAGTTGGGAAGATGGCAGTCCTATGGACAGCTCACTATATTGTCTTTGGTCTGAGTAAAATTTGATAATTGTGAATTGTTACAGGACACTGAAAAGTACAGATTTCTATGTTTATTAAACATCTACTTTCAACTGATATTTTTAGGTTATGCATAATAATTATGCACATCCATGGTACATTACATCTTAATGCAAATAAGGTATATGGAGCCTGTGATGGTTGGGGTATGTGTTAATTTGGCTAGGCCAAGATTCTCAGTATTTTATAGTGTCCTCCATTTTATGTGTTATAAATCCTAACCTGTACATGTTAATGAGGCAGGATTGTTGTGGGGTATATCTTGAGTTACGGCCTTGCAGAAGGGGGTAACTCAATTTCCATGTCACGTGCTTCTCTAGGATGTGGCCTGCTTCTGAGGTATATGTATGGGAGCCCCAACAAGACTCTCTCTCTCTACATCTGGACTCCATGTCCAGTTCATGATTATCTAACTTCTGGTTTGGGGGACTAGAGACCTGCTGATGCTGAGATTTGGTAGATTTAGCAGCCCTGTGGGGCTGGGGCCTATTGTCTGACCTGATCTGCGAGCTTCTGAAGGCTTCTGAGCCAGCAGCCTATGGTCTGACCTGCCAGTTTGGGCTTACTAGCCCCTGCAGCAACGTGGATTGGGAGAAGCCTAAGCCTGGTCCACGGATTTGGGACAGTGTCGTACTTCAGGATAGATCCTGAAGTGTTCTTTTTGACCATGAATGCAAAGTCATCCCTCTTCAATATGTTATTCCAGGCATAGTAAACAATATGTTTGTTTGATTCAAATTGACCAATGCTAATCTATTTCAACTCACTAATGCCTAGGATGTTGATGTTTATGCATTCCGTTTCATTTTTGATTATTTCTAATTTTCCTAGATTCATGCTTTGTATGTTCCATATTCTGATTATTAATGTTTGTAGCTGTTTCTTTTCATTTTGAGTCTTGTGAGAGAGAAAAAGAAAGAGGGAAGGGGAAAGACAGAATTTTTGTTTAGAGGGTATCTTAGTTATCTAGTGCTGCTGTAACAGAAATACCACAAGCGGATGGCTTTAGCAAACAGAAATTTACTCTATCACAGTCTAGGAGGTGTCTGAATTGAGGGTGCCAGCTTTAGCAGCAGGCTTCCTGTCTTGGTCAGCTCTAGGGGAAGGTCCTTGTCATCAATCTTCACCTGGTCAAGGAGCTTCTCAGTGCAAGGATCCCAGGTCCAAAGAGCATACTCTGCTCCTGGCACACCCTGGTGGCTTAGTGATTAAGTGCTACGGCTCCTAACCAAAAGGTCAGCAGTTCGAATCCGCCAGGCGCTCCTTACAAACTCTATAGGGCAGCTCTGCTCTGTCCTATAGGGTTGCTATTGACTTGATGGCAGTGGGTAGTAGGTATTAGGTCCCTCTCCTCTCTGTTCAACTCTCTTTTATATCTAAAAAGGAATTGACTCAAGATACAACTTAATTCTGTATAGAGTCCCGATTCATTAACATAACTGCCTCTAATTCTGCCTTATTGACATCACAGAGGTGAGGATTTACAATGCAAGCAATAATCACATCAGATCACAAAATGGTGGACAACCACACGATACTGGGAATCATGGGCTTGCAAAGTTGATGAATATTTTTGGGCAACACGATTCAATCCATGACAGGGGGCATTGAGTTTATGTTAATGGTGGTGGAATGATTTGGAAAAGGATAGTGACAATATTTGCACAACTGGAAAAAAGTAATTAATTTCATTATTTGAACGCGTGGAAATTGTTGACTTTTTGTATGTTTTGTTATATGCAATTTCACTACTGTATATATGTACATGGAGTGGGAGAGAAAATAGAACTAAGTTTCCTTTTTCTTTTTATTTATTTTTATTGTGCTTTAGATGAAGGTTTATTGAGCATATTAGTTTCTCATTAAATTATTAACACACTTACTGCTTTGTGACATTGGTTGCCAACTTGACAACATTCTCCCCTTCTCAATATTGGGTTCCCCATTTCTGTATGTCCAGCTTTCCTGTTCTCTGCTGTCTTCTCATCCTTGCCCCTGGGCTGGGGTGCCCATTTAGTCTCATACATGATTGAACTACAGGTATTATTGTTTGTTTTATGGGCCTGTCTAATCTCTGGATGAAGGGTGAATCTCAGGAGTGACTTCTGTACTAATTAATCAGTACAACACAAAAAATTGAGGCCAGAGGCTTTAGAGATTTAAGTCCCAAATGTCACTAAGTAAAGATAAAATGTGACCTGCCTAGTGTTCACCTACCCAAAATCAGAGGAAGAAAAATATGCTCATCTCAGGTAGGATTCTTAATTGCCAAAGTAAAGGACTATAGAAGAAAAATATTTTTTTTGGAACCAAATATTGGCGAATTTGTAAATGAATCATTTTATATCTACTTATTCAGTTAAATAAACTCTAAACCATAGAAAACCATAATATTTTATGGTTGAAGCTGTGTGAATTTGACTGACTGCATTTGTTTGAGCAGATATTATATTAATTTATATTTTAACTAAAATTCATAAGTAAATCATTACTTTTTACTACTGTTCAAATGCTATCACTATAAATTTGAATTTTAGATTTGTTCTAATGTTATTCCAACCATAACTGAGATATCATATTAAAAATACCAATAAGTATAAATTCAAGTTCATATGAACCACATACTATAAAACCTACGTATAGGAAAAAAAAGACCATAACTGACATTTCAATTTTTATGTACTAACATAAATATTCACACACACGCATGGACACACACACATAGAAAATGAACCCTTTATATTTCTCAGTTATTATTTATTATTCTTCTCCCCATTTTCTTTTTCTTTTTTGGAATATTCAATCTAAAATCCAAAGAAATGCAAGTACATGCATTAAATTCTGTTTTTCCCAGTTTTATCAGTTCTCTTCAGTTTGTCTACAGACTTATCTTTGGGTCTCAGATCAGTAATATAACGGGGTTATAGACAGTAGGAAAAGAAGAGGTGAAGTGTGGTAGAAAAGGTGAATAAAATGTGTTTCTCTCATGTTTAGCTGTTCATTTAAAACTCAAGACCTCAGAGACCAAACAGTAACGTGATAACTTCCATTTGTTAATTTATATACACTATCGCTCAAAAAAAAAAAAAAAAATTTTTTTTTTTTTTATCGCTCATTGTTGCTGAATCCTTAAAATCAATTATATTTCAGGGAGAATCCAATGATGGCGGTTTTTTTTTGTGTGTGTGTCCAGCGGAGGATTTGCCTTTACCCACCGGGAACTCAGGCCTGTGTCCTCCGGCTCTGTCTCCCCACCTTGTATTATCGTTATTATTTTAATGCCGTTTTGAATCTGGAATGAGCTTTAGGTTTATTGGAACCCACTGTCTCAGATGAGATATAATCGTCAGGTATCGAGAGTGACACATGGAATTGGAATCAAAGTTTCTGAACTTTCTATTCAAGACATTTGGAATTTTTTTCAGTAACACAACAATGCCTCTTTTTCAGTGACATTTATCTGGGCTAGTTTCTGAAGATCAAGAAGAGAATTTACAGAAAGAAAGTGTTCTGTCTTACAGAGAATATTCTGTGGCTGTCCACCAGACTTATACTTTGATCTAGCATTTTCTTGATCGTTGTTATAACCATTTAAAATAAGAACGAAGAAGAATGGCTGGAGAGAATTGCTCCTCCTTGACTGAATTCCGCCTCGTGGGAATTACTAATAACCCTGAGATGAAAGTGACCATATTCACCTTGTTTCAGGTTGTTTACCTCACTATGCTTGTGGCAAATCTTGGAATGATCATTTTAATTAGAATGGACTCCCAGCTTCAAACACCGATGTACTTTTTCCTCAGCCACCTCTCCTTCTGTGACCTCTGCTATTCCACAGCAATTGGGCCCAAGATGCTGGTGGACCTCTTAGCCAAAGACAAATCAATTTCCTTCTATGGCTGTGCTCTGCAGTTCTTCATCCTCTGTATCTTTATAGATTCTGAGTGTCTCCTGCTGGCAGTGATGGCCTTTGATCGGTACAAGGCCATTAGCAACCCCTTGCTCTATACAGTCAACATGTCCAGCAGGGTGTGCTCCATGTTTATGGTTGAGATTTACCTGGTGAGCATAGTGGACGCTTTGATACATATGACATTAGCTTTCCGATTATGTTTCTGTGGGTCAAATGAAATTAATCATTTCTTCTGTGATTTACCTCCCCTTCTCCTCCTTTCCTGTTCTGATATTCAGGTCAATGAGCTGGCATTATTCACTGTTTTTGGCTTCATTGAACTGAGTACCATTTCAGGAGTTCTTGTCTCTTACTGTTACGTCATCCTCTCAGTCTTAAAGATCCGCTCTGCTGAGGGAAGGTTCAAAGCTTTCTCCACCTGCACCTCCCACTTAACTGTTGTTGCTATTTTCCAGGGAACTTTGCTCTTTATGTATTTCCGGCCAAGTTCTTCCTACTCTCTAGATCAAGACAAGATGACCTCATTGTTTTATACCCTTGTTATTCCCATGTTAAACCCACTGGTGTACAGCCTAAGGAATAAAGATGTGAGAGAAGCTCTGGAAAAACTGAAAAATGCTGTTTTAAATAGTTAAACACACACATAAAGAGTTGTAGTTTTCCTCAAATTGTATAGCACAGAATAATGTGGTCTGAAATTCTTTAGTATAATGAGTATTTATACAAAATCTCTACTCTAGCAATTATTAGGTACTTTTCTAAATATGCTATACTTCCTTATATGTCTTTAATTTAAATACAGTACTCTCTAATTTTATAAAACTTTCTGGTCTCCTTATTAGTGTATCAAAATTTTATTTCCGGGACTTATTGTTTATTTCATGTCTACTTTTATACTTCTAGGTGTTTTGTGTTTCGATCCAGTGGTTTCTATACTAATGAATTCTATAATCCAGTGTAAACTTTAATTAGCTAATAATTCAAATAATTCCTAACAAAATATAAAATGTCATGAAATGAAAAGGCAAGGTGCTCTTAATCCAAAGTAAAATGTCTCAATCTACTGTGGAAAGAAGAAAAACTTCTTTGAAATGGGCACATGTACTTTCTGATCTAAATGATGAATGGAGATACAAAGTGGGGGAGAGGAAAGTATTCGAGGCAGAAGGATTGGCGATTAGTGATGATGATCTGGATATGACTATGTTTTTAGAGGAAATGAAGCCTCAAATTTTTAGATATAAAAGAGCAAAAAGAAGGACCTTGGTGAAGCCCATCCTTGTGTTGTAGTTCTTACCTCTCCCTTCCTTTCCTCTAGGAAGATTTCCTTTCATCCCCTCACCCCACCACATCTCAGGCCTGGACTAATTCCCCTAGTCTTGGTTCATAAACCACCGTCTTCTCCTCAGGGCCTCATTTTATCTGTCACTTGGTTTGTTAAATTGCTGCTTATAAGCCGAGATTAAGAGCACTCTGTGATGATGAGTGTTTCATCCCTGTTGTTAACAAGCACCTGCATTGCGCCCGTGACATAGAATGGGAAAACAGATATGTGATAAAATCAGCATACTCGATAACATTTTTAGAGTGATGTTTACCTTGCAGTCAAAACAAAATTAACTGAGGTAATAGTATATGCCTCAAATATATTTTTTACACCTTGTAAGAAAGTTCATAATATGGTTTTGGTTATTATTGATCATGCATCTTTAAAGATATACATATTAATTTCTTGAGAATTAAAGAGTTTTCACTTGGGTACTTTCTCACCTACTTTATCAGGCTCTGTTCTACTTTTTGATAGCGAAGGAAAAAAAAGCATGAGGCTGGTTCGGAAATATCAACACACTATGTACTTAAAGGACTATAAAAGACTCAGGAAACCCTGATGGTGTAGTGGTTAAGAACTATGGCTGCTAACCAAAAGTTCAGCAGTTCTAATCTACCAAGTTCTGCTAGGAAACTCTGTGGGTCAGTTCTACTCTGTCCTATATAGTCACTACAAGTGGGAATCAACTCAACAGCAAGGTGTTATACACGACTCAAGGACACTCTTAATTACTCATTACAAATGTGGAAGCTAAAAGCCACTGAATGTCATAGGCGACATAGCTGCCATTGCTAAGCGACAGTATGTCATTTTATGAAAATGTTTCAGAATTTCTGTAAATCCCAAGAGCACCTTTGCTTTTCCAAGTGGCATTTTTGTGTGGTACACTGTGATATGTTTGGGAAATGTAAGGTTCTGCAAAAAGTATATGGGGAGGGACTGTTTTGAAAAAGTTTTTAGGGTTCCCTCTTTACAATATTTTCTCAATTAATCCACACTCTTTTCAGATTGTTACTTATGAAAAGCAGAATGGAATAAAAGTATGTTTACATATATTAATGTCCAAACAATGTTTGGGGGGTACCAAGTTCAGTGGATTGTCTCTAATTTTGAAGATACTTTAATGGCATCTACTTAACTCATCTTCCTTCCATATCACAGTTACATATTACAGCATCACGAGACTGATGTGTTTTGCATATGGGCCTCTTTAATCACGTCTGGTGGGTTTGAACTGAAGGAAAGGAACTATTAACCTTGATAAATGATTCATTTTAAGCTGAATCAATGGATGTCTGAAATGGATTAAACAACTTGATTAATTGCAGGCATCATCTACCTACATTTCTGCAAGGACAGGTTGAATACTTCCTTTCCGGGATTTTTTTTTTAAGTGATCTTATGTTTCAAATAGGAACGTGCTAAGACGGCCTGAACCAATCCTTCTACATTTCTTCTTGGGAGTCTACAGAAATGGAGAAAACTTAATATCAAAGGCTGTAATCTACGCTAGCCTGTCTACAATCCTCCCTGTTACCTTCCATTCTCTCTCTCTTTAAATCCCTCCCTTCTCACTCATCCATTAATGACTGAGGGCAAATATTATTGTCCAAGTATGAGATTACCAATGCCTATGTGTAAGGGTGAATTTTATAGTTGAATTCCTATAGCTTGACACCTTTCTTCAGGAAATTGGCATTCACATTTTAATATGCACTTTATTAAAAAAAAAAGTGGTTATCCAACTTTATTTGTGCTCAGATAAATAAATAGGAAACTTCAATCCAGCACCATAACCCTATACATAAAAAGTGGCATAGCGATTGTAGATTTGGTTATATGTATAACACAGCAAACAAACTGACTTACTGTCAATAACGGCTGTTTAAAGACATTTGTAAGAACAAAGCAGTAATAATGCTCAATGACTTGGTAAGTGGGAGGTGCTCTTGCAAAGACAGAGGCAGCAAATTTAAACCCTCCTAGTAAATCCACCCCAGAAACATATTAGAACCCAGGGATGCAATGCCACTCTAAATCATTGTGTCCTTTAATAAGTCACTCTTCCTTGCCACACCTCATTTTTCCCCAGATAAACAACAGGGTCAGAATAGATTCTCTCTGTCGTCCTTTCTAGCTGGCAAATTCTCTTTGTATCTATGATTTTAAACAAAAAACAAAACAAAGACAAACAAACAAAAAAACATTGCTGAGTGGATTTCAACCACGTGTTACAGATTAGAACTGCTGTATAGAATTTTCTTGACTGTAATCTTTACAGAAGAGATCAGGAGGCCTTTCTTGGTGTTTTGGGGCGGGTTCAAGCCTCCAAACTTTAGGCTAGCAGTTGAACAAAAGCCGTTAGTGTCATCCAGGGACCTATATATGACTCTATTGCTTATAAACCCATCCCCACTACTGAAAGGGTTAAAAATAAGCAATGACTCATTCTTGATACAAAAGAACTACATTGCAACTCTTGGCTGGTTCATCTGAAATGGCTGTGACAATTAAGTTTTTTTTTTTTTAATAATGTTATTTACAGGAGACCAAATGCTTTTAAAAATTGTTCCTTTGACAAGCCTCCTAATTGGCATTCACTTTTTAATGTGCACTTTATTAAAAAAAAAAAAAGTGGTTATCCAACTTTATTTGCGCTCAGATAAATAAAAATAAGCCTCAGTGCAGTACCATAACTCAACTACAAAATGGCTAAAACCAAAATGATGGGCAATATTCAGTATTGGTGAGAGTGTGCAACAGCCATAGCTCTCACACATTAACAGTGGAAGTGGGAAATGGCATCTGCGTTGGAAAACTGTATGCTGTTAAACACCATTGAATTGGCTCCAACTCACAGTGACCCTATGCACAACAGAAGGAAACGCTGCCCGGTCCCATGCCATCCTCACAATTGTTTCTCTACTTGAGCCCATTGTTGCAGCCAACGTGTCAATCCATCTTGTTAAGGGTCTTCCTCTTTTTCGATGACCATCTGTTTCACCAAGCATGATGTCCTTCTCCAGGGACTGATCCCTCCTGACAACATATCTGAAGTATGTGAGAAGCACCCTTGGCATCCTTGCTTCCAAGGAGCATTCTGATTTGTACTTGGTGGATATTTACCCATTTCACTTGGATATAAAGCTAAAATATGATTTTTGAGTCATGGAGCAAGTACATGTCCAGCTGTATTAAAAAATATATATACTGCCACATAGTTTTCTATTCTGAAACTTCCTCTAACGGTACACCTATTACTTGAGTATTCTGTATGTGTACCTTACACAGTAAAAGGCTTTTCTAAACACAGTCTAGTCATAATTTGATTGTAAGAAATTTAATAATTACTTTAGTATGAATTATGATTTTTAGCAATGCCTATGTATGATAAAGTTTAATGTAATTTTTTGTAGAATTAAAGGTGAAGTTTTCATCAGATATTTCAGTGAATAACTATTCTTTTTATACTTAAAACTTGCTTTCTTGCAAGGAGACTTAACATACACTGACATGAGTATATACAATTTATTTATTTAATAAAAGCCCACGCTTCAGAGCAAGACAAGTATTTTCTGAAGGAAATGAGTTTATAAATAAACAGTTGCCTACATAGCATTTTGTTAGTGGCACTAGTGACACTAAAATCCAAAAGAAAAAAAAAAACAACATGTTGCCGTCTAGTTGAGTCCCACTCAGAGCGGCCGTATAAAACAGAGTAGATCTGCCCCATAGACTTTCCAAGGAGCACCTGGTGGATTTGAACTGCCAATCTTTTGGTTAGCAGCTGTATCACTTAACCACTACGCCACCAATAACACTAAAAAAAAAAAAAAAACCCACTGCTAGGGAAGTTACTTAGATACATTTTTTTTTTCCAACTTACTTTCTTCTGATGTCTCAAATTCTACCTTAAGTCATTTTTTCCCCCATGATCTAAGGAATACATCTTCAATTAAGTATAAATATCTTTGGGAGGTTAATTAGCTTATCCAATTTTTAATAAAAATATAGCCACCATGGCTTAGTTTTAATGGGGAAGGTGGTAAGGGATAAAACTTGATGGTCTAGTGGGACAGTCATGTTTTGGTAGGAAAAGTCTGGGTCTTACCTAATTACAGCGTGCCCAGAGGGAATTTGGTATCCCAGGAGACAGGGAGCACTTGAGGGGGAAATTAGTTTGGAAAGAAATCAGAAAAAGGAGACTAAGAATGACTTCACCTCCTCTAAATGTGCATCAGAGAAGTAGATAATTGTGGCAAAGCTCTTGAGTAATGCAAAGGCATCAGCTTCTTGAGATTACCCGGTGGACAATCACTAGCAATTAGTGAAGTTGTTGGATATTCGTCTCAACGATATCTCCCATAGGAGGACATTGGGTATTGCAGTATTGGAATCATCACATAAAAAATTACAATGGAATATGAAAAATCATTCAAGTGTATCAACTAACTGCACTTTGCTCAACATCAGGAATATTTTATTTTATTAAGTGTAGCTTAAGGCATGGTCATGCTTTATAGGGAAAAAGGAAAAGGTTGGTTCTGTCTACTCCCAGTGAGGGTTGAGAATAAACAAGAAATTACCTGGAATACAAAATAAATTCGCTGGTTTATGTCCATAACTTCTTATTTTTTTTTTCCATATATGCAAATTTTTCCAATTACTTCTTTTGTGGTAAAAAATAAATGAACTGCATTAAGATATGATGCACCATGGGTGTGTATAATTATTATGCATTATCTAAAAATATCAACTGATGGTAGATAACTAAAAAACATAGAAATTCTTGTCAGTGACTTGCAATCATTCACAATTGTCAAATATTACACAGGCCCTGGCCAATGCAGCAAACTTCCACAGGGCTATTTCGTACAACTTCAGGTGACACCATTTTTCTCATTTCCAATGACCTTCCCAGAATTGTGCAGTATAGTAGCCCATTTCACACCAAATTCAATAATGTTCAAGTGTTTAGCTAAGATAAATAAAACAGATTATATATCAAATCTGGTGACATTTTCTATTTGCTCTCCTCTAACTTTAATCATTGTTAGAATCCTGCTTTGGTGGGACTTCGATGACCTCTAAGTTCTCTAAAAATCTTTGGATTACTATTTTTGTGTATTTGCACACTTGATTTTAACATAAAAGCACTATAAAATTCCAAGTGTTCCAAAGAAAGTTATTCTTTAAAGAGACATTTGTTTTATTACTCTGTAGTCAGGCATCAGTTGTGAACAAATGCTTTGGAGTCAGATAAACTTAATGTCCTTGATCCTCCAGATATCTATTTACTGCTTTTGGATCTCACTTTCCACATTCATATAATGAAGCTATTAGAGACATTTTAGGATGCACACGCTAATGCAAGGAATAAATAATATAATGTGATAAGTTAATATATGAAAAACAATTGTCATTAGTAAGAATGCTACATTGTACTATATTTGAAATCAAGTTTGTGCCCCCCAAAGTCCACTCTTGAGTGAAAAGGTACACATATTCACAGAAGGAAGAGGGGATAGATATTTTAATGATACAGAATAGAAGAAGACACGATTTAGCTCTGGGCCCTGATGAAGAAGTCCTATCAAAGTGACCAACATGGTAGACTAACATTCAAAGAGCGTGGGGTAGTGCATTGATGACTATAGACGTAGGGAGAAGATAGTTGTTCTCGTTAGATGCCGTCAGGTCGATTCTGACTCATAGCAACCCTATGCACAACAGGACGAAACAATGCCCAGTCCTGCACCATCCTTAAAATCATTGTTATGCTTGATCTCACTCTTATAGCCACTGTATCGATTCACCTCGTTGAGGGTCTTCCTCTTTTCCACTGACCCTGTACTATGCCAAGCATAACAATCTTCCCCAGGGACTGATCCTTCCTGACAATATGTCCAAAGTATGTAAGATGCAGTCTCGCCATCCTTGCTTCTAAGGAGCATTCTGGTTGCACTCTTCCGAGACAGATTTGTTCGTTCTTTTGGCAGTCCATTGTATATTCAATATTCTTCACCAACACCACGATTCAAAGGCGTCAATTCTTCTTTGATCTTCCTTATTCATTGTCCAACTTTCACATACATATGATGCGATTGAAAATACCATGGCTTGGGTCAGGTGCACCTGAGTCTTCAAGGTGACGTCTTTGCTCTTCAACACTTTAAAGAGGTCCTTTGCAGTAGATTTACCCAATGCAATGTGTCATTTGATTTCTTGACTGCTGCTTCCATGGCTGTTGATTGTGGATCCAAGTGAAATGAAATCCTTGAGAACTTCGATCTTTTCTCCATTTATCATGATGTTGCTCATTGGTCCAGTTGTGAGGATCTTTCTTTTCTTTATATTGAGGTGCAATCCATACTGAAGGCCGTGGTCTTTGATTTCATTAGTAAGTGCTTCAAGTCCTCTTCACTTTCAGTAAGCAAAATCTTGTCATTTGCATAACGGAGGTTGTTAATGAGTCTTCCTCCAATCCAGTTGCCCCGTTCTTCTTCATATAGTCCAGCTTCTCTGATTATTTGCTCAGCATACAGATTGAAAAGGTATGGTGAAAGAATATAACCCTGACCCACACCTTTCCTGACTTTAAGCCACACAGTATCCCCTTGTTCTGTGTGAACAACTGCCTCTTGATCTATGTAAAGTTTCCTCATGAGCACAATTAAGTGTTCTGGAATTCCCATACTTAGCAATATTATCCATAATTTGTTATGATCTACAAAGTCCAGTGCCTTTGCATAGTCAATAAAACTCAGGTAAACATCCTTCTGGTATTCTCTACTTTCAGCTAGGATCCATCTGACATCAGCAATGGTATCCCTTATCCATGTCCTCTCCTGAATCCAGCCTGAATTTCTGGCATTTCCCTGTTGACATACTGTTGCAGCCGTTTTTGAATGATCTTCAGCAAAATTTTGCTTATGTGTGATATTAATGATATTGTTCTATAATTCTGTATTCGATTGGATCAACTTTCTTGGGAATAGACACAAATATGGGTCTCCTACAGTCTGTTGACCAGGAAGCTGTCTTCTATATTTCTTGGCATAGACGAGCGAGCAACTCCAGCACTGCATCCATTGTTGAAACATCTCAGTTGGTACTCCGTCAATTCCTGAAGCCTTGTTTTTTGTTAGGAAACCCTGCTGGCATAGTGGTTAAGTGTTACAGCTGCTAACCGAGAGGTCAGCAGTTAGGATCCACCAGGCACTCCTTGGAAACTCTATGGGGAGGTTCTACTCTGTCCTATAGGGTTGCTATGAGTCAGAATCGACTTGACAGCAGTGGGTTTGTTTGGTTTTTGGTTTTTTGCCAATGTCTTCAGAGCAGCTTGGACTTCTTCCTTCAGTACCATCGGTTCCTGATCATGTGCTACCTCTTGAAATGGTTGAACATTGACTAATTCTTTTTGGTATAATGACTCTGTGTGTTCCTTCCATCTTCTTTTGATGCTTCCTGTGTCGTTTAATATTTTCCCCATAGAATCGTTCACTGTTGCAACTTGAGGCTTGACTTTTTTCCTCAGTTCTTTTGGTTTGAGAAACACTGAGCGTATTCTTCTCTTTTGGTTTTCTATCTCCAGCTCTTTGAACATGTCATTATAACACTTTGTCTTCTCAAGCTGCCCTTCGAAATCTTCTGTTCAGTTCTTTTATTTCATCATTTCTTCCTCTTGCTTTAGCTGTTCGACATTTGTAAGCAAGTTTCAGAACCTCCTCTCACATCCATCTTGGTGTTTGCTTTCCTTTCTGCCTTTTCAATGACCTCTTGCTTTCTTCATGTATGATGTCCTTGATGTCATCCCACAACTCGTCTGTTCTTTGGTCACTAGTGTTCAGCGTGTCAAATCTATTCTGTAGACGGTCTCTAAATTCAGGTGAGATACACTCAAGGTCATGTTTGGCTCCCTGTCTATCACTTTGTCATACTGTGGGGGCTTGTGTGTTGCTGTCATGCTGGAAGGTATGCTATGTATTCCAGGTCACCCGTGGAAGACAGGTTTCAGCTGAGGTTCTAGACTAAGACTGACTAAGAAGAAGGATCCAGCAGTCTACTTCTGAAAAGCATTAGCCAGCGAAAACCTTATGAATAGCAGCAGAACATTGTCTGATATAGTGCTGGAAGATGAGCCCCCCAGGTTGGAAGGCACTCAAAAGACAACTGGGGAAGAGCTGCCTTCTCAATGTAGAGTTGACCTTAATGACATGGGTGGAGTAAAACTTTCGGGACCTTCATTTGCTCTTGTGGGATGACTCAAAATGTGAAGGAACAGCTGCAAGCATCTGTTAATAATCGGAACCTGAAATGTACGAAGCATGAATCTAGAAAAATTGGAAATCATCAAAAATGAAATAGAATGCATAAACATTGATATCCTAGGCATTAGTGAGCTGAAATGGGAGGGTATTGACCTTTTTGAATAGGACAATCATATTGTCTACTATGCCGGGAATGACAACATGGAGAGAAATGGTGTTGCATTCATCGTCAAAAAGAACATTTTAAGATCTAGCCTGAAGTAACACTGTCAGTGATAGGATAACATCCATATGCCTAGAAGGAAGACCAGTTATTACGATTATTATCCAAATTTATGCACCAACCACTAAGGCCAAAGATGAAGACAGAAATTTTTATCAGCTGCTGCAGTCTGAAATTGATCAAACATGCAATCAGGATGCTTTGATAATTACTGGTGATTGAAATGCAAATTTGGAAACAAAGAAAATGAATCAGTTGGAAAATATGGCCTTGGTGATAGAAACAATGCCAGAAATCAAATGATAGAATTTTGCTAGACCAACAACTTCATTGCAGGTACCTTCTTTTACCAACATAAAGGGTGACTATACACATGGACCTCACTAGATGGAACACACAGGAATAAATTGACTACATTTGCTGAAAGAATTGATGAAGAAGCTCAATATCATCAGTCAGAACAAGGCCAGTGGCCAACTGTGGAACAGACCATCTATTACTCATATGCAAGTTCAAGCTGAAACTGAAGAAAATCAGAGCCTAAGTCCACAACAGGGGGAAGATTGAGTGGGTGCAAAATTGTGTTTCCATTACCTCCCAATTTCCAATGTGCTGTCATGAATAATAATACACAAAACTTATTTTTATGGGTGATTTAAATTTTTTATTTTGGTAAATATATATATATATGAAAACACATGCCAATTAAACATTTTCTTTATGTTCAACTCAGTGACACAAATTGCAATAATTATGCTGTGCAATCATCACCAGTATGTATTCCCAAAAGGTAATTTTTTAAAATAATCAGCACTCACCTGTGCAATGTTCATCACAGCACTTTTCACAATAGTCAGAAAGAGGAAAGAAGTGAAACATTCATCAACAAATTATTGGATAAACAAAATGTGACATATACACATAAAGAGAAATGCTCAACCATAAAGAGAAATGAAATTCTGACTCATGCCACACATGCCACAACATAGATGAACCTTGAAAACACCATGCTGAGTGAAATAAGTCAATCTCAAAACAACAAATATTGTATGATCTCATTTATATGACATAAGCAAAAATAGAGAAACCAAAGATTATTAGTAGTTATTAGGGGTGAGAGGGAAAGAGAAAGAATGGATTTTTGCTAAGGGGACATTGAGTTTATGTTAATTTTACTGGAATCATGTGGAAAAAGATAGGGAGAATGGTTACACAACATGAAGAATGTAATTTATTTCTCCGAATTGTACATGTAGAAATTGTTGACTCAACGTATTTTTTTCTTATGTATAGTTTCACTATTACAAATACTGTTACAAATATATATATAGCTATAGATAGCTCACATGCATGTTCAAATGCTCATATGCAAATCCAAGCTGAAACTGAAGAAAATTAGAACAAGTCCACAAGCGCTAAAGCTTGACCTTGAGTATGTCTTACCTGAATGTAGAGAGCATCTGAACAGTAGATTTGATGTCTTGAACACTAATGAGGGAAGAACAGACCAGTTGTGGAATGACATCAAGGACTTCAAACACGAAGAAAGCAAGAGGTTAATAAAAAGACAGGAAAGAAAGAAAAGACCAAAATGGATGTTAGAGGACACCCTGAAACTTGTTCTTGAACATCATGTAGCTAAAGCAAAAGGAAGAAATGGTGAAGTAAGAGAGTGAACAGAAGATTTCTAATGGTGGCTTGAGAAGACAAAGTGAAGCATTATAATGACATGTGCAAAGACCTGGAGATAGAAAACCAAAAGTGAAGAACGTGTTCAGCATTTCTGAATTTGAAAGATCTGAAGAAATAATCCAGACCTCAAGTTGCAATATTGAAGAATTCTATGGGGAAAATATCAAAAGGCACAGCAAGCATCAAAAGAAGGTGGAAGGAATACACAGAGTCACTATACCAAAAAGAATTGGTTTATATCAATGATTTCAGGACATAGCATACGATTAGGAACTGATGGTAGTGAAGGAAGAATTCCAAGCTGCACTGAAGACATTGGCAAAAAACAACGCTCCAGGAATTGACAGAATAACTATTGAGATGTTTCAACAAATGGATGCTACACTGGAAGTGCTCCCTCATCTAAGCCAAGAAATTTGGAAGACAGCTACCTGGCCAAGCAACTGGAAGAAATTCATATTTATGCCTATTCCAAAGAAAGGTGACCCATCTAAATACAGAAATTATCAAACAATATCATTACTATGACAGGCAAGTAAAATTTTGCTGAAGATGACTCAAAAGCTGTTGCTGCAGTACATTGACAAGGAACTGCCAGAAATTCAACATGGTTTCAGCAAAAGACGTGAAACTAGGGATATCATGGATGATGTCAGATGGATCCTGGTTGAAAGCAGAGAATACCTGAAAGATATTTACCTGTGTTTTATTGATTATACAGAGACATTCGACTGTGTGAATCATAACAAATTATGAATAACACTGGGAAGAATGTGAATTCCAGAACACTTGATTTTACTCATGAGGAACATGTACATAGATCAAGAAGCAGTCATTTGAACAGAACAAGGGATACTGCGTGGATTAAAGTCAGGAAAGGTACACATCAGGGTTGTAATATTTCACCATACTTATTCAACAGGTGAAACTCTGGTGGTGTAGTGTTTAAGCCTTTGGTTGCTAACCAAAAAGTCAGTAGTTTGAATCTACTAGCTCCTCCTTGAAAATGCTATGGCTCAGTTCTACTCTGTCTTATAGGGTCACTAGGAGTCAGAACTGACTTGACGGCAATGCTTTTGGTTTGGTTTATTCAATCTGTATGCTGAGAAAATCATCAGAGAAGATGGACTATGTGAAGAAGAATGGGGCATCAGGATTGAAGAAAAATTCATTAATAACCAGCAATAGGCAGATGAGACAACCTTACTTGCTGAAAGGGTAGAGGACTTGAAGCACTTACTGATGAAGATCAAAGACCACAGCCTTCAGTATGGATTACACCTCAACATAAAGAAAAGAAAAATCCTCACAACCGTACCAATGAGCAACATTATGATAAATGGAGAAAAGATTGAACTTGTCAAGAATTTCATTTTACTTGGATCCACAATCAAAACCCATGGAAGCAGGAATCGAGAAATCAAAAGATGCATTGCATTTGGCAAATCTGCAACGAGGGACCTCTTTAAAGTGCTGAAAAACAAAGATGGCACATTGAAGACTAAGGTGCACCTGATCCAAGCCATGGTGTTTTCAATTGTCTCATATGCATGTGAAAGCTGGACAATGAATAAGGAAGACTGAAGAATTGATGCCTTAGAATTTTGGTGTTTGCAAAAAATATTGACTGCCAAAAGAATGAACAAATTTGTCTTAGAAGAAGTACCACCAGAATGCTCCTTAGAAGCAAAGACGGGAAGACTACTTCTCACATACTTTGGACATGTTATCTGAAGGAACCGGTCCCTGGAGAAGGGCATCATGCTTGGTAAAGTACAGTATCATCAAAAAAGAGGAGGACTGTCAAGGAGATGGATTGATACGGTGGCTGCAATAATGGGCTCAAGTATAACAAAGATTGTGAGGATAGTGCAGGACTGGGCAGTATTTTGCTCTGTTGTACATAGGGTAGCTATGAGTCAGAACCGACTCAACAGCACTTAACAACAACAACAACAACAAAGATAGATAGCTAGTGAGAGAGAGGGAAAAAAAAATAGAGCTAAGTATATTTTTTCTTGAAACCATCATGGTAACACATATGTTCTCTTAAAAAGTTTTATCCTTGCACCAATCAACTATATGAGTAAAAAGAGCCCTTAAAATCTGTTTATTTCTACTCTTTGTTTTTTTATCCACCAAACAACCAGAACATATTTAAGAGCCAACATTTAATGATCCATTATTTTGGATATTCTTATTCTAGAGACTGTGAGAATTTCCAGGGAAACAAACAGAGAAAATAATAATTCAAGACCAAATGGGTTATGTGTAATGAATGTTATACAATCATAAAATCATTGGATTGGGGTCAGTTGACATGTGGTTGGGGGAAGAGAATCAGACAGTGATTAAAGAAAATAAAGGCTAAGCATTATAAAAAAAAAAAAAAATAGGAATGTCATATATCTAAATGGGGCAGTGAAGAATTTATTTTCAGAAATGGAGACAAACATGCTGAACAATGAGAAGTATAAGAAAGTCAAGTAGTAGAGAGGATCTGAGCTTCATTAGATGTGTGATTTGACTGGAGGATGATGCAGATTCAACGTTACGATAAAGCATAGCTTTAAACTGAATGGTTAATGGATATTGAAGAAAACTTCGGTCTTTGCTAAAGCTGTTGCAGCATTCACAGGGGAAAAATACAGAACAACCAGGAATCTAATTAATCACTTGTTGGCATAACACAGGAAAATGAGGGCAGAGCCTAGGGATTTAAGTCTCAAATGCTACTAAACAAAAGTAAAAATGTGACCTGCCAAGTGTTCAGCTACCCAAAATCAGAAGAGAAAGACATGCTCATCTAAGGTAGGATTCTGAATTGAAAAATCAAAAGAGTATAGAAAAAAATTTGGGGGGAAAAATGAGGAATCAAATGTTGAGGAAATTATAAATGAAGCATTTTTATACCCGCTTTTTCACTTAAATAAACTCTGCAATCTAACAACCAAACCATAATATCTTATGGTGGAAGCTGTGTGAATACGGCTGACCTCATTTGTATGAGTAAAGGAGATAATTTATCAATTTACATTGTAACTAAAAATCATAAGTAAAAAATCACTTTTTATTACTGTTCAAGTGATATCACTATATATGTGAATTTAAGATTTCTTCTAATGCTTTTTCAACCCTAATTGAGGAATCACATTAAAAATACCAGTGTGCATAAATTCTAGTATGCAAGGACCACACACTATAATACCCAAATACATAAAGAAATAAAAGTCAGCCCACCACTCAGTTTTTATACACCAACAGAGAGGTCCGTACACACTCACAGACACACACACACACACACACACAAGGAAATGAACCCTTAATATTTCTAAAACATGTATTTTTCCTCTTCCTATTTTCATTTTTTACGTGAAATTTAATTTAAAAATCCAAGAGACACAAATGTGTCTGTTAAATTCTGTACTTCCCACTTTTCTCCTTTCTCTTTAGTTTTTCAACACACGTATCCTTTGGGATCTGGTCAGTCATATAACTGGACTATAAATGGTCGTCAAAGAGAAGAGGTGTGATAGAAAAACCCAATAAAACAGGTTTGCTCATGTTTAGTTATTCTGATAAAACTGAAGACATCCTGCACCAAAACGGGAACATTGTAACTTTCACTTAGTAACTTACATGCAGGACTATTTGCTGTTGCTGAGTCTTTAGCATCAGTTATGTCTCTGGATGAATACAAAAAAGTGTGATTGCTTTTTTTGTGCAAACAGGTATTTATTTTTACAGGTCAAGTGTTTCGGCTGCGTCTCCTGGCTTGGTCGCTCTATCGTGGTTTTTTAATATAATATTTTATCTGGAATGAGCATTAGATTTATTCAAAATACTGTCTCAGATAATATATAGTTGTCATATACCAAGGGTGACATGTGGGTTTGGAGTCCAAGCTTCTGAACTTAATATTCAAGAAATTTTAAATTTTTTCAGTAAGATAAAAATGCCTCTTTTTCAGTGACTTTTATCAGAACAAGTTCCTGAGGGTAAAGAAGGCAATTTACAGAAGGAACAAAGAAAAATGGCTGGAGAAAATTGCTCCTCCTTGACTGAATTCCACCTCGTGGGAATTACTAAAAACCCTGAGATGAAAGTGACCATATTCACCTTGTTTCTGGTTGTTTATCTCATTATTCTTGTGGCAAATCTTGGAATGATCTTTTTAGTAAGAATGGACTCCCAGCTCCAAACACCAATGTACTTTTTCCTCAGCCACCTCTCCTTCTGTGACCTCTGCTATTCCACAGCAATTGGGCCCAAGATGCTGGTGGACCTCTTAGCCAAAGACAAATCAATTTTTTTCTATGGCTGTGCTCTGCAGTTCTTCATCCTCTGTATCTTTACAGACTCTGAGTGTCTCCTGCTGGCAGTGATGGCCTTTGATCGATACTCGGCCATTAGCAACCCCTTGCTCTATACAGTCAACATGTCCAGCAGGGTGTGCTCCGTGCTTGTGGCTGGGATTTATCTGGTGAGCATAATGGATGCTTTGATACATACCACATTAACTTTCCGCTTATGTTTCTGTGGCTCAAATGAAATTAATCATTTCTTTTGTGATACTCCTCCACTTTTGTTGCTATCTTGTTCAGATACACAGGTCAATGAGTTAGTGATATTCACTGTTTTTGGCTTCATTGAACTGAGTACCCTTTCAGGGGTTTTAGTCTCTTACTGTTACATCGTCCTCTCAGTCTTAAAGATCCGCTCTGCTGGGGGAAAGTTCAAAGCTTTCTCCACCTGCTTTTCTCATTTAACTGCTGTTGCAATGTTCCAGGGAACTATGCTCTTTATGTATTTCCGGCCAAGTTCTGCCTACTCTCTAGATCAAGACAAAATAACCTCATTGTTTTACACCGTTGTTATTCCCATGTTAAACCCCCTGGTATACAGCCTAAGAAATAAAGATGTGAAAGAAGCTCTGGCAAAACTAAAAAACAAAATGCTGTTTTAAGTAGTTACACACGTAAGAAGTTGTGGTTTTCTTCAAACGATATAGTAGAGTATAATGTGGTCTCTAATTCTTTAGTACAATGAGTATACAAATTCTCTACCACACCAATTATTAGGTACTTTCCTAAATAGGCTATACTTTCTTATCTGTCTTCAATTTAAATATAATACGGTTTAATTTTAGAAAACTTTCCAGTCTCCTTATTAAAGTATCAAAATTTGACTTTTTCAATTTTTGTTTTAATGCATTAACTGAACTATTCTAGGAGTTATTGATTATTTAACATCTACTATACTTCTTGACATTTTGTATTTTATGGCCAATCCAGTGGTTACTGTACTAATGGATTCTATAATATGGTGTAAATGGTGAACTTTAATTAGGTAATAATTCATAACAAAATACAAAACATGATGAAATGAAAAAGCAAGGTGCTCTTAATCCAAAGTAAAATGTCTCAATCTACTGTGAAAAGAAGAAAGTCTTCTTTGAAATGGCACATACAGCTTCTGATCTAAATGATGAATGGAAATGCAAAGTGGGGGAGAGGAACTTATTCTAGGCAGGAGGATTGGCAAATAGTGGTCATGAGGTGGATATGACTATGTCTTTTTAGAGAAAATGAAGCCTCAGATTATTAGATATTAAAGAGCAAAGAGAAGGTCCTTGGTGAAGCCCATCCTAATGATGTAATTCTTAACTCATCCCTTCCTTCCTTTCAACTCCTCCCCACCCCACCTCAGGCATGGACAAATTCCCCTAGTCTTGGTTCATAAACCACCTTCTCCTCGGGGCATCTTTTTATCTGTCACTTGGTTTGTTAAATCATTGTTTATAAGCTGAGATTAAGAGCACTCTGTGACGTTGAATGTTCCATCCCTGTTATAACAAGCACCTGCATTGTGTCCATGACATAGGATGGGTAAATAGATACATAATAAAATCAGCATACTCCGTACTCCATAACATTGTGCACATGGCAGTCAAAACACAACTAACTGAGAGAATAGTATATGCCTTGAATATATTTTTTACGTCTTGTAAGAAAGTTCATAATATGGTTGTGGTTATTAGAGGTAATAGACCTATGAAGATATGCATACTAATTACTTGAGAATTAAAGAACACGCATTTGGGTACTTTCTTGATGTGTGACAACTTCATTGGGCTCTGTTCTAGTTTTTTGATAACCAAAACCAAGCAAGAGGCTGGTTCAGAAACATGAATATAGCTTTATATTTAAAGGACTATTACAAGACTCAGGAAAACATGGTGACATAGTAGTTAAGAGCTATGGCTGCTAGTCAAAAGCTCAGCAGTCCTAATCCACCAAGTGCCCCTTGGAAACTCTAGGGATCAGTTCTTCTCTGTCCTATAGGGTCCCTATGAGCTGGAATGCACTCAATGGCAATGGCTTACACAGGACTCAAGGACACTCTTAATCACTCATTACAAATGTGGAAGCTAAATCCACTGAATGGCATAGGCAATATAGCTGCCATTGCAAAAGGTCATTTTATGAAAACATTTCTATCAAAGCATTAAATAAAGAATTGATTAACATGTTCTTTGAGTTAGATAGAATATTTTAGACTTTGGGAACCATATGGTTTCTGACACAGCATCTCATAACTGCCCTTGTTTGACAAAACAGCCATAGGCAACAATTAATAAATGCATGAGAGGATTGTGTTCCAATTATAACTTATGGGTCATAGTTTGCCTACCCTGCATAAAAAAAAAAATTAGATAAATAATGTATGGTACATGTGTACATTAAAATACTACTCAGTGAGGCGGGACCAAGATAGAGGAGTAGTCAGATGCTTCCAGTGATCACTCTTACAAAAAAGACCTGAAAAAATAAATGAATCGATTATATATATGACAAGCTAGGAACCCTGGGAATCAAAGCAAAGTTAAGAAATTGGACTGAGTGATGGGGGAGGGAGAGATGGTGCAGGAGCAGCAAGGGGTTGCCGAGCCCACAGCAATGCTTCAGCCCTGATTCCTTTACACAACTGTGGTGGGGCTGATGGTAGTTTTGGGGGACACAGCCACTTCAGTAAAAGAAGGCAAGCACAGGACGCAGCTCTAACCACCTGGGGTGATCTTGTCAGGGACTCAGCCAGTGCACTAAAACTACACATCCCTCTGAAATTTGAGATAAAGCAGCGCTCTTGGTACAACATAAGTGATTTTGCCTAATTTATTGCATGAATATAATAGGTCCTCCTTTTGAAAGAACTCTCTCCTATCTATCTGATCTCTCCCCCCTCTGCCCCAGCCGGCTTCATTAACAGTTGATCTCCCTGGACCAGAGAAAGGTTCTGCTGTGCTTCCTGAGCCATTCTCCTGGCCTTGGAGAAGGAACAAATTAACAAATGGGAGAAAAATACTCTGCCAACTCCCCTAATCGGGAAACTCAGAGCAGAAGCAGCTCCATTCCAAGCATTAGTGATCTATAGACTCTGTCTTTCACCTGTGCATGGATCCTGGTGGCTACAATACACCAGATGGGAACTGGCTATTCTATTGCAAGGGCAAATCTGTTTGAGGCCTGACTGTACCTGTTTCATCTGTGTGGTGGAAAGGCAGCTTTTGGACATTTCATACCACTCTGCCTATAAACAGGGCCTTCACCAACCCACAGCAGAGGCCTGAGGACTGGAGGCTCCAACCATGCCACATTGCCACCTGTAAAAAGGCTCCAAGGATAAGTGGTGGCTACCAATCCTTACACATAAAAGCATTGGGTGCCTACTGTACAGCTGCAGAGCCCACCCACCAAAGCACTCTAGAGAACAGGGATATGCCTTCTTTACAGACACTCAGGGGAAGGTTTTCAGACCCGTGCCTTCCTCAGAGTGTGACCGCCCCCCGTTACTACCAGAAACCTGTGCATACACCAATCATCACTGCTCCTCTAAGATAGTAGGTGAGGGCTTAGCCTATACCACACACTAGGAGACTGACTATCAGGACACCTGAGCTGAATCTACACAAGAATAGTGAGTGGACTCCTAGGCTCATATACCTGATAACGGCTCTAGCCACCTGATAAAAGGACATTAGTACTTCAAAGGCTCCAATAATCAAGTTAGCTCACTCTAGTAGCCTATTTGGGCATATCAAAAGTAAACAAAGCAAGAAACTAGGACATGGTGAGCAAACATAAAATAAATTAATACAATAACATAGATGGCTCAGAGACAACAGTCAATATAAAATCACATAAAGAAGCTGACCATGATTTCTTCAACAGACTTCCAAAACAAAAAATCAAGGACTCTTCAGGAAGAAGATGAATTCCTGAAATTATCAGATGTAGGATTCAAAAGATTAATACAGAACACTTTAAGACATCAGGAATGAGATCAGGCAAAACAAAGAACAAGCCAAGGAACACACAGATAAAGCAGTTGAAGAAATTAAGGGGATTATTCAAGAAAATAATGAGAAATTTAATAAGCTGCAAGAATCCAGGGAGAGACAGCAATCAGAAATTCAGAAGATTAACAATAAAAGCACAGAATTAGACAACTCAATAGAAAGTCAGAGGAGTAGAATTGAGGAAATGCAAGGCAGAATTAGTGAGATTTAAGATAAAACACTTGGCAACAATATATTCAAAGAAATATCAGATAAAATAATTTTAGAAAATGAAGAAACCCTAAGAAGCATGTGATACTCTATCAAGAAGAATAACTTGTGAGTGATTGAAATACCAGAACAGGGAGGGATAACAGCAAATACAGAGAGAATTGTTGAAGATTTGTTGTCAGAAAAATTCCCTGAGTTCATGAAAGATGAAAGGATATCTATCCAAGATGCTCATTGAAACCCATACAAAGTAGATCCCAACAGAAAACCACCAAGACATATTATAATCAAACTTGTTAAAACCAAGGACAAAGAGAAAATTTCAGGAGCCACCGGGGATAAGCAAAAAGTCATCTATAAAGGCGAGTCAATAAGAATGAGTTCAGACTACTCAGCAGAAACCATTCAGGCAAGAAGGCAATGGGATGACTTATATAAAGCATTGAAGGAGAAAATTGCCAACCAAGAATCATATATCCAGCAAAACTGTCTCTCAAATATGAAAGTGAAATTAAGACAGTTCCAGATAGACAGAAGCTTAGGGAATTTGCAAAAACCAAACCCAACACTAAATATCAAACCAACGCTAGAACACAGGACAGAGAAATCAGATATTAACACAGTGAGGAAATCACAAAAATAAATCAAGATAAAAAAATGCCCAAAACAGGGAATCAGTGATGCTGTTATGTAAAAGAAGACAATATTAAATCAATAAAGAGGGACTAAATAAAGTAGGCATAGATCTTCCATGTGGACAGGAAATCAAGGTGATATAGGGAGATACAAGTTAGGTCTAAACTTAGAAAAATAGGCGTAAATATCAAGGTAAATACAAAGAAGACTAACAATACTACACAACAAAATTAAAAAAAGAAAAACATAAAGACTCAGCAAAAACAAAATCAAGTACAATGAAAAAGCGGAACACACAATTTACGAAGAAAAACTACTCAGCACCAAAAAAAAGTGGAAAAATGTAACTGTCAGCAACACACACAAAAAAAGGCATCAAAATGACAGCACTAAACTCATACCTATCTATAATCACCCTGAAAGTAAATGGACAAAATGCCCCAGTAAAGATACAGGGAGTTACAGAATGGATAAAAAAACACAATCCAGCTATATGCTTCCAACAAGAGACACACTTTAGACTTAAAGACAAAAACAAATTAAAACTCAAAGGATGGAAAAAATATATCAAAGAACAATCAAAAAAGTGCAGGTGTGGCTACCCTAGTTTCTGACAAAACAGACTTCTAACTTAAATCTACGACAAAGGATAAGGAAGGACTCTATATAATGATTAAAGGGACAGTATACCAGAAGGATATTACCATATTAAATATTTATGCACTCAACAGGGCTTCAAGATACATAAGCTGTAACAGCATTGAAAAGTGAAATAGATAGCTCCAAAATAATAATAGCAGACTTCAACACACCTTTCAGTGAAGGACAGAACATCCAGAAAGTAGCTCAATAAAGACATGGAAGAGCTAAATGCCACGATTAACCTACTTAACCTCATAGACATATACAGAACAATCTACCCAACAGCATATAAGTATAGTTTCTTTTCCAGTGCACATAGAACATTCTCTAGAATAGACCACATATTAGGTCATAAAGAAAGACTCAACAGAATGCAAAACATCTAAATATTACAAAGCATCTTCGCTGACCATAAAACAATAAAGCTAGAAGTCAATAATGGAAAAATCAGAGAAAAGAAATCAAACACATGGAAACTGAAAAACACTTTGCTCAAAAACGACTGGATTTTAGAACATATTAAGGACGGAATAAAAAAATTCACAGAGTCCAATGAGAAAGAAGACACTTCCTATCAGAACATTTGTGACACAATGAAAGCAGTGTTCAGTGGTCAATTTATAGCAATAAATGCACACACACATCCAAAAAGAAGAAAGGCCAAAATCAAAAATCATCCCTATAACTTGAATAAATAGAAAGAGAGCAAAAAAGAAAACTTTAGGAACCAGAAGAAAGCAAAAAAAAAAAAAAAATTAGAGCAGAATTAAATGCAATAGAAAACAGAAAAAAAAAATAGAAAGAGTTAATAAGACCAAAAGCTGGTTCTTTGAAAAGATTAACAAAATTGATAAATCATTGGCCAGACTGACAAAATCAAAATAGGAGACAATGCAAATAACCTGAATAAGAAATGTGATGAATGATATCACAACGGGCCCAACTGAAATTAAAAGAATCATAATAGAGTACTATGAAAAGTTGTAGTCAAACAAATTTGAAACCTTAGAGGAAATGGACAAATGTCTAGAAACACACTACCTACCTAAACTAAAATAGAGGTAGAACAACTAAATAAACCTATAACTAAAGAAGAGATTGAAAAAGGAATTAAAAAACTCCCAGCAAAGAAAAGTCCTGGCACTGATGGCTTCACTGGAGAATTCTACGAAACTTTCAGAGGAGAGTTAACACCCCTACTACTAAAGGTATTTCAGTGTAAAGAAAAGGATGGGACACTCCCAAACCCGTTCTATGAAGCTAGCATAACCCTGATACCAAAAAGAGGTAAAAAACAAAAAAAAAGACACCACAAAAGAAGAAAATTAAGACCAACATCCCCCATGAACTTAGATGCAAAAATCCTTGACATAATTTAAGCCAATAGAATTCAAAGACATATCAAAAAAATAATTCACCATGACCAAGTGGGATTCATACGAGGTATGCAGGGATGGTTCAAAGTTAGAAAAACAATCAATACAATCTATCACATAAATAAAACAACAGACAAGAACCACAGGATCTTATCAATTGATTCAGAAAAGACATTTGACGAAGGCCAACACGCATTCATTGTAAAAACTTTCAGCAAAGTAGGAACAGAAGGAAAATTCCCCAACATTATAAAGGGCATTTACACAAAGCCAACATCCAACATCATCCTAAAGAAAGAGAGCCTGAAAGCATCCCCCTTGAAAACAGGAACCAGAGAAGGACGCCTTTTATCACCACTCTTTTTTCAACATTATGCTGGAAGTCCTAGCCAGAGCAACTAGGCTAGGTAAAGAAAAAAGGGCATCCAAATTGGCAAAGAAGAAGTTAAAGTATCTCTGTCCGCAGATGACATGACCTTATACACAGAAAAAACATGAAGAATCTTCAAGAGAACTACTGAAACTAATAGAAGTGTTCAGAGGAAAATCAAGATACAAGCTAAACATACATAAATCAGTTGCATCCCTCTACACCAAAAAAGAGGGCATTGAAGAGGAAATCACAAAATCAATACGATTTACAATAGCCCATAAGAAGATAAAATACTTAGGAATAAATCTAACCGAAGGTTTAAAATACCTATACGAAGAAAACTATAAAACACTACGGCAAGAAACCAAAAGAGACATACATAAGTGGAAAAACATATCTTGCTAGTGGATAGGAAGACTCAACATTGTAAAAATGTCTATTCTGCCCAAAGCAATCTATAGATACAATGCAACCCTACCCAAATACCAGTAACATTTTTTAATGAGATGGAGAAACAAATCACCAACTTCATATGGCAGAGAAAGAGGCCCCGTATAAGTAAAGCATTATTGAAAAAGAACAAAGTGGAAGGCCTTACACTGCCTGATCTTAGAGCATATTATACCGCCACAGTAGTCAAAAGAACCTGGTACTGGTACAACAGGTACATAGACCAATGGAACAGAATTGAGAATCCAGACATAAAACCATCCACATATGAGCCCAATGGCCCAAAATCTGTTAAATGAGAAAAAGACAGTGTCTTTAAAAAATGGTGCTGGCATAACTGCATATCCATCTGCAAAAAAAATGAAAAAAGACCCATACGTCACACCATGAAAAAAAACCAACTCAAAATGGATCAAACACCTAAAAATAAAATCTAAAGCAATAAAAATCACAAAAGAAAAAATAGGGACAACACAGTTGTTGTTCTTAGGTGCCCTTGAGCCGGTTCTGACTCGTAGTAACTCTAAGCACAACAGAAGGAAACACTGCCTGGTCCTGAGCCATTCTTACATTCGTTGTTATGTTTGAGCTCATCGTTGCAGCCACTGTGTCAATCCACCTCATTGAGGGCCTTCCTCTTTCCGCTGACCTTGTACTCTGCGAAGCATGATGTCCTTCTCCAGGCAATGATCCCTCCTGACAAGTCCAAAGTATGTAAGATGCAGTCTCGCCATCCTTGCTTCTAAGGAGCATTCTGGCTGTATTTCTTCTAAGACAGATTTGCTCGTTCTTTTGGCAGTCCATGGTATATTCAATATTCTTAGCCAACACCACGATTCAAAGGCGTCAATTCTTCTTCAGTCTTCCTTATTCATTGTCCAGCTCTAATTTTTATTATTTGTTTTCTTCTGGTGCCTGATGGATTCTTTTGTTGCTCACTTTCTATTTGTTCAAGTTGTAGGGACAGTTCTCTGATTTTGGCTCTTTCTTCTTTTTGTATGTGTGCATTTATCGATATAAATTGGCCTCTGAGCACTGCTTTTGCTGTGTCCCAGAGGTTTTGGTAGGAAGTCTTTTCATTCTCGTTGCATTCTATGAATTTCCTTATTCCCTCCTTAATGTCTTCTATAACCCAGTCTTTTTTCCGCAGGGTATTGTTCAGTTTCCAAGTATTTGATTTATTTCCCCTAATTCTTCTGTTATTGATTTCCACTTCTATGGCCTTGTGGTCTGAGAAGATGCTTTGTAATATTTCAATGTTTTGGATTTTGCAAAGGTTTGTTTTATGACCTAATATGTGGTCTATTCTAGAGAATGTTCCATGTACGCTAGAAAAAAAAAAGTATACTTTGCAGCAGTTGGGTGGAGAGCTCTGTATAAGTCAATGAGGTCAAGTTGGTTGATTGTTGTAATTAGGTCTTCCATGTCTGTATTGAGCTTCTCACTGGATGTCCTGTCCTTCTCCGAAAGTGGTGTGTTGAAGTCTCCTACTATAATTGTGGAGGTGTCTTATCTCACTTTTCAGTTCTGTTAAAGTTTGTTTTATGTATCTTGCAGCCCTGTCATTGGGTGCATAAATATTTAATATGGTTATATCTTCCTGATCAATTGTCCCTTTTATCATTATATAGTGTCCTTCTTTATCCTTTGTGGTGGATTTAAATTTAAAATCTATTTTGTTGGAAATTACTATTGCTACTCCTCTTCTTTTTTGCTTATTGTTTGCTTGATATATTTTTTTTCCATCCTTTGAGTTTTAGTTTGTTTGTGTCTCTAAGTCTAAGTTGTGTCTCTTGTAGGCAGCATATAGACGGATCGTGTTTCTTTATCCAGTCCGAGACTCTCTGTCTCTTTATTGGTGCATTTACATTCAGTGTAATTATAGATAAGTAAGTGTTTAGTGTTGTCATTTTGATGCCTTTTTTGTTGTTGTTGACAATTTCATTTTTCCTCGTACTTTTTTGTGCTGGGATGTTTTTCTTTGTAAATTGTGAGATCCTCATTTTCATAGTATTTGACTTTATGTTTGCTAAGTCATTACGTTTTTCTTGGTTTTTATTTTGAGTTATGGAGTTGTTATACCTCTTTGTGGTTACCTTAATATTTACCCCTATTTTTCTAAGTAAAAACCTAACTTGTATTGTCCTATATCGCCTTGTATCCCTCTCCATATGGCACTTCTATACCACCTATATTTAGTCCCTCTTTTTGATTATTGTGATCTTTTACATATTGACTTCAATGATTCCCTGTTTTGAGCATTTTTTTTTAATTAATCTTAATTTGTTTTTGTGATTTCCCTATTTGAGTTGATATCAGGATGTTCTGTTCTGTGACCTTGTGTTGTGCTGGTATCTGATATTATTGGTTTTCTGTCCAAACAATTTCCTTTAGTATTTTGTAGCTTTGGTTTGGTTTTTGCAAATTCTCTAAGCTTGTGTTTATCTGTAAATATCTTAATTTCGCCTTCATATTTCAGAGAGAGTTTTGCTGGATATATGATCCTTGGCTGGCAGTTTTTCTCCTTCAGTGCTCTGTATATGCCATCCCATTGCCTTTTTGCCTGCATGGTTTCTGCTGAGTAGTCTGAACTTATTGTTATTAATTCTCCCTTGAAGGAGACCTTTCTTTTATCCCTGGCTGCTTTTAAAATTTTCTCTTTATCTTTGGTTTTGGCAAGTTTGATGATAATATGTCTTGGTGTTTTTCTTTTTGGATCAATCTTAAATGGGGTTCGATGAGCATCTGGAATAGATATCCTTTCGTCTTTCGTGATGTCAGGGAAGTTTTCTGTCAGCAGATCTTCAACTATTCTCTCTGTGTTTTCTGTCCTCCCTCCCTGTTCTGGGACTCCAATCACATGCAAGTTATCCTTCTTGATAGAGTCCCACATGATTCTTAGGGTTTCTTCATTTTTTTTAATTCTTTTATCTGATTTTTTTTCAGCTATGTTGGTGTTCATTCTCTCGTCCTACAGATTTCCCACTCTGTATTCTAATTGCTCGAGTCTGCTCCTCTGACTTCCTATTGTGTTGTCTAATTCTGTAATTTTATTGTTAATCTTTTGGATTTCTACATGGTGTCTCTCTATGGATTCTTGCAACTTATTAATTTTTCCACTATGTTCTTGAATAATCTTTATGAGTTCTTCAACAGTTTTATCAGTGTGTTCCTTGGCTTTTTCTGCAGTTTGCCTTATTTCATTTCTGAGGTCATCCCTGATGTCTTGAAGCATTCTGTAAATTAGTTTTTTATATTCTGTATCTGATAATTCCAGGATTGTATCTTCATTTGGGAAAGATTTTGAATCTTTAGTTTGGGGGGTTGTAGAAGCAGTCATAGTCTGCTTCTTTATGTGGTTTGATATCGACTGCTGTCTCGGAGCCATCACTCACTAAGATATAAAAAAAAAGATATAGTAGTGATTTATTCTATATTTGCTCACTGAGTCTTATCTTGTTTTGTTTTCTTTCAATATACGTGGATGGGCTACAAGATTGTGCTGCCTTGATTGTTGTAGCCCTTGACTTAGTTATGACCTATTACCAGCTGGTTTGGACTGTTGCCAGATATATACGCCTGAGTCTATGCACTATTCTTGAGTAGAATCTGATTTTGGGTCATCAAGTGTGTGCTGCACCCTGTCACCTATCCACCTCAAGAAGTAGTGGTGATATTTGTGTGCACCAGATTCTATTAGCAGCTGGGGTTCACACTCTGGGGGGGCAGGATGCTGACAGGCTTCCCCCAAGTGTCAGTGAGGTAGGTGTGTCTCTATTCCTATAGCACCTTGGTGGGAGGGCTCTTCAGCTGTACCTTGGACCCCCAATGCAAGTACCTCTACAAATTGTTGGTGTCACCCTCCTTAAACCCCTAAGGCAAGAGGCTAGGTGGTCTGGGGGGAGCTTCAGCCCTCAGTTCCATGTTGTGGGTCAGTTACGGCTCTGTTGAATAAGCAGAGATATCAGACCTGGGAAACTTGTTTTTCCAGTAAATCCGCTAAAAAAAAATGCAGTCAGATCCCTATCAGAAATGTCTTTGCATTATAATAGCCACCTTGTTCCCTGTAGGGATGAAAGCCCAAGATATGGATCATATATGCTTGGCTGGAGCTGGTTCTGTGTTTTTAGTACAATTAGGGAAGGATTTTTGGTCCCTGGGTTTTTTGTGGTTGCTTCTCTCAGGCTGGAAGAATGGGTCAGGAAAAGACCAAAAAAAAAAAAAAAAAGGAAAAACAAAGCCGCGGAGCCGGAGCCGTTCTCCCTCTGGCTCAGGAAATTCCAATGTTAATGGAGCCGCATGGGAAGGGGAGGGGAGGGTTCAGAAAAACAGGAGAGAGTAGCACCCCGGAATATAGCCAAAGTTGCTTATCTTGCTTGGGATGACTATTGTATCTGAGATTCCCGAGGGGCGCGTCGCCTGTGTGTGCTGGCTGTGTAGAGATTGCCCCTGAGGGTCTGGCCCGCAGAAGCCGCGGTCAGTTCCTCCGCTGCCAGTCCAAAGCTCAGCGCCAAGGTTTCCCGGCTGGGACGCTGCACTCCCAGCTCCAAAATCAGTCGCTGCCTCCCGGGAACTTCTCGTCCCGCCAGCCGTGTTGCCACGCCGCCCGTGCAGACTGGCTGGGCCCCCTTCCGGGATTAGTTCAGGGGAGTAGGGCTGCGCCCCATGTTTGCGCCGTGACCGGATGCCGTGTTCAGCTGCCCTGTGCCCAGTCCTAAGCCCGGCGCCAAGGTTACCTGACTGGGACGCTGGCTCCAGGCTCCGAAAACAGTTGCTGCTTCCCCGTAGTTGTTCATTCTCCATCTCTGTCACTCAGGTCAACTCTTTAAATCTGTGTTTGTTGTTTAGGGTTCGTAGATTGTCATGTATGTGATCGATTCACTTGTTTTTCTGAGTCTTTGTTGCAAGAGGGATCCGAGGTAGCGTCTACCTAGTCAGCCATCTTGGCCCCCCAACTCCATTTCATTTTTGATGATTTCCAATTTTCCTGGATTCATACTTCATACAATACAGGTTCTGATCACTAATAGATGTTTGCAGCTGTTTCTTCTCATTTTGAGTCATCCCACATCAGTGAATGAAGGTCCTGAATGCTTTACTCCATCCACATCATTAAGGTTGACTCTACTTTGATGAGGCAGCTCTTCCCCAGTCATCTATTGAGTGCCTTCCAACCTGAGCAGCTTATCTTCCAGCACTATATCAGACAATGTTCCACTGCTATTCATAAGGTTTTCACTGGCTGCTGCTTTTCAGAAGTAGACTGCTGGGAACTTCTTCCCAGTCTGCCCTAATACATGGCATAAACAGTGTACAAAACATACAAACACCAGAAAAGAAATTAGATAACTGGGAGCTCCTAATTCAAACACCTATGCTCATCCAAAGACTTCAACAAAAGATTAAAAAGATTACCTACAGATTGGGAAAAATTTTTAGCTATGGTATTTCTGAATAGCAGCTGATCTCTGAAATATATGTTTTACTGCAAAAGCTCAACAACAAAAAGACAAATAACCCAGTGAAAAAATGGGCCAAGAATAAGGCACTTCACTAAAGAAGACATTCGGGTAGGTAATAGATACAGGAGGATGTGGTCACAATCATTAGCCATGAGAAAAATGCAAATCAAAAGTACAGTGAGAGTCTGTCTCACTCCAACAAGGCTGGCATTAATCCAGAAAACACAAAATAGTAAATATTGGCGAGGTTGTGGAGAAACTGGAACACTTATACACTGCTAGTGGGAACGTAAAATGGTACAATCACTTCGGAAATCGATTTGGCACTTCCTTAAAAAGCTAGAAATAGAACTGCCATACTATCCAGCAATCCCACTCCTCAGAATATATCCCAGAGAAATAAGAGCTTTTACACGAAGAGATACGTGCACACCCATGTTCACTGCAGCACTGTTTATAATTAGCAAAAAGATGGAAGCAACCAAAGTACTCATCAAAGGATCAATTGATAAATAAATTATGGTGTATTTACACAATAGAATACTATGCATCAATAAAGAACAAAGATGAATCTGTGAAACAGTTCATAACATGTAGGAATCTGGAAGGCATTATGCTGAGTGAAATTAGTTGAAAAAAGGACAAATGTTGTATGAGACCACTGTTATAAGAACTCGGGAAACAGTTTAAACAGAGAAGAAAATATTCTTTGATGGTTATGAGATGGGGGAGGGAGAAAGGCAGGAAGGGGGGGTTCACTAATTAGATAGTACACAAGAACTAATTTAAGTGAAGGGAAAGACAACACACAATACAGGAGAGGTCAGCACAACTGGACTAAACCAAAAGCAAAGAAGTTTCCTGATTAAACCGAATGCTTCCAAGGCCAGCATAGCAGAGGCGGTGGCTTGGGGACAATGGTTTCAGGGCACATCAAGGTCAATTGGCGTAATAAAATCTTTTTAAAAAAACTTTCTGCATCCCAGTTTGGAGAGTGGCTTCTGATGTCTTAAATGCTAGCAAGCAGCCATCTAAGACGTGTCATTTGCTCTCAACCCACATGGAGCACAGGAGAATGAAGAACACCAAAGACACAAGGTAATGATGAGCCCAGGAGACAGAAAAGGCCACATAAATCACAGACTTCATCAGCCTGAGACCAGAAGAACTAGATGATGCCTGGCTACAACTGATGACTGCTGTGACAGGAAACACAACAGAGACTCCATGAAGGAGCAGGAAAACAGCAGGATGCAGACCTCAAATTCTCATTAAAATAACAGGCTTAATGGTCTGACTGAGACTAGAAGGACTCTGGAGGTCATGGTCCCCAGGCCTTCTGTTAGCCCAAGACAGGAATCATTCCCAAAGCCAACTCTTCAGACAAGGATTGGACTGGACTATAAGATAGAAGATGATACTGGTGAGGAGTAAGTCTCTTGGATGAAGTAGACACGTGAGACTACGCGGGCATCTCCTGCCTGGAGGGGAGATGTGAAAGCCGAGGGGGACAGAAGCTGGCTGAATGGACATGGAAATAGAAGGTGGAGAGAAGAAGTGTGTTGTCTCATGAGGGAGAGAGCAACTAGGAGCATATAGCAAGGTGTATATAAATTTTTGTATGAGAGACTGACTTGATTTGTGAACTTTCACTTAAAGCACAATGAAAATAATAAAAAAAAATCCTACTCAGCAATGAGAATGAATGATCTACTGCCAGCTGCAACAACACAGAGAAATCTCACAGATATTGCTGAGCAGAAGAAATAGCAGTATAAAAACTGTCTGGTTTCACTTCTAAATAGTTCAAAAACATGTAAAATGAATCTATTATATTGGATGACAATTTCTTGTGGGGCCTATGGACAGTATTCAAAAAGCTGATAATGTTCTGTTTTCGATCTGTATTCTGACTGCAGGGATGTTTTCATTTCTAAAATTTCATTCGCTGTACAATTTATTACTTGAGAATCTTCTATTTAGCTATTGTACCTCAGAAAGTATTTCACAGTCTACTCTCTATGAGATAGTAAGAAATAGGATATCTATTATTTTTAAAATCTTCAGCAATTTATTGTACACAATAAGTTTTCACAGGATGTTTGTAAATTAATCAGTCATACAGCTTTCATAGATTATTTCACTAAACAATTATCTTTTATGTTATTAAAAATGTGCTGCCCTGATAAGAGCAGCGACGTCCTTATAAACCCCCAGTCTCCCTCTGCTAGCCTCGTTTGCAGCACCGTGGAGCCTGAGTGGCTCTGGTTGTCTTTGGGGCCAGTTTCATGCGTTGAACTTCTTCTTGCATAATAGCTATGCTTCAGTGTCAGACAACTATTTTCTGAAGTAAGAAGTTTATAGGTGAACAACAGTTCCTTACATAGTCGTATGCTAAGGACACTGGTGACACCAGGGAAGCTGTTTAGATACAGATTTAAATTCCAGTAAAATCTTTTTTTTTTTTTCCATGAAGAATTGTTTGTAAACCAAATGGTCATTATCATAGGATAGATTAAATAAATCAATATACGTGAATAAAAATAAATACAGTATTATTCATAATACTTCTCTGCATATAAAGTGTATTTATACTGAAGTCATTTTTCTTTAAAATTTTTAAATCTGGTAGGTTATACAACAAAACATGGTTATCCCTAGGCAGTGAGATTTTGGTTAGCTTTCTCTCCCTTTAAACAACTGTTTAGCTTTTCCATGTGGTTAAAGGGAGAGTGTGTGTGTGTGCGCGTAAGCAAGGGCATGTGTGGTGTGAGAGTGTGTGCATGTTTTAGAGTATATTATGCAATTAAAAGGTAATGGTTATATAGGGAGTGGTGAGCCAGAAATAATGAATCATGGTTGCCTGCCTAGAAATCATTTAAGTTTTTTTTTTTTTTTTTTCAAGTCAGTATAATCTTGGAAAACAAAGTAGACAGGAAGATAAGAATAATAGGAAATAAGTTTGGGCTATATTCAATGCTTGAACTATTCACTTAAATAAGCTTCTCTATTACAGGGTCTAACTACAAAATTATAGTAATTTTCTTCAGGACTCTTTAGGGTTTTCTGTGTGTAGGATCATGTCATCTGCAAATAGAGATACTTTTACTTCTTCCTTAGCAATCTGGATGGCCTTTATTTCCTTAGCCTAATTGCTCTGGCTAGGACCTCCAGCTGAATAAAGTGGTGATAAAAGGCATCCTTGTCTGGTTCCCGATTTCAGGAGGAAAGTTTTCAGACCCTCTCTGCTTAGGATGATGTTGGCTGTTGGCTTTGTATAAATGCATTTATTATGTTGAGGTATTTTCCTTTTATTCCTATTTCGCTGAGAGTATTTATCATGAATAGGTGTTGGACTTTGTCCAATGCCTTTTCTGAATCAATTGATCAGATCATGTGGTTCCTATCTTTGGTTTTATTTATGTGATAGATTACATTGTTTGTTTATCTAATGTTGAACCATCCCTGCATACCTGGTATAAATTCAACTTCGTTCTGGTGAATGATTTTTTTTTTTTTTTTGGATACATTGTTGAATTTTATTGGCTCCAATTTCTGTGAGGATTTTTGCATTTAAGTTCATGAGGGATATAGGTCTGCAATTTTCTTTTTTTCAGCGTCTTTACCTGGTTTTGGTATCAGGGATATGCTGGTTTCATAGAATGAGTTTGGGAGTATTCCATCCTTTTCTATGCTCTGAAATACCTTTAGTAGTAGTGGCGTTAGCTCTTCTCTGCAAGTTTGGTAGAGCTCTGCAGTGAAGCCGTCCAGGCCAGGGCTTTTTTGTTGTTGTTGTTGGGAGTTTTTAAATTACTTTTTCAATCTCTTCTTTTATTATGGGTTTATTTAGTTGTTCTACCTCCGTTTGTGTTAGTTTAAGTAGGTAGTGTGTTTCTAGAAATTCACCCATTTCTTCTAGGTTTTCAAATTAGTTAGAGTACAATTTTTCATAGTAATCTGATATGATTCTTTTTTAATTTCAGTTGGGTCTGTTGCAATATCACCCATCTCATTTCTTATTTGGGTTATTTGCTTCCTCTCCTGTTTTTCTTTTGTCAGTTTGGCTAATGGTTTATCAATTTTGTCAATTTTTTCAAAGACCCAGCTTTTGGTCTTGTTAACTCTTTCGATTGTTTTTCTGTTGTCTATTTCATTTAATTCTGCTCTAAATTTTATTATTTCCTTTCTTTGGGGAAACCCTGGTGACATAGTGGTTAAGTACACGGCTGCTAACCAAGAGGTTGGCAGTTCAAATCTGCCAGGTGCTCCTTGGAAACTCTGTGGGGCAGTTCTACTTTGTCCTCTAGGGTCGCTATGAGTCGGAATCGACTCGACAGTTTTGGCTTTCTTTTGGTGCCTGAGGGTTTGTTTTGGTGCCTGAGGGTTTCTTTTGTTGCTCTCTTTCTATCTGTTCAACTGGTAGGGGTAATTCTTTGATTTTGGACCTTTTTTCTTTTTTTGGATGTGTGCATTTATTGCTATAAATTGATCTCTGAGCACTGCTTTTGCGGTGTCCCAAAGGTTCTGATTGGAAGTGTTCCAATCTCATTGGATTCTATGAATTTCTTTATTCCATCCTTAATTTCTTCTTTAACCCAGTCGTCGTTGAACAGGGTGTTGTTCAGTTTCCAAGTGTTTGATTTCTTTCCCCTGCTTTTTCTGTTACTGATTTCTACTTTTACGGCTTTATGGCCAGAGAAGATGCTTTGTAATATTTCAACATCTTGGTAGCATAATGCTACCTAATATGTGGTCTCTTCTAGAGAATGTTCTAGGTGCATTGGAAAAGAAAGTATATTTGTCTGCTGTTGGGTGGAGTGTTCTGTGCATGTCTGTGAAGTCAAGTTGGTTGATTGTGGCATTTAAAACTGTGTCTTCATTGGAAACCCTGGTAGCATAGTGGTTAAGAGCTATGGCTGCTAACCAAAAAGGTCAGCAGTTCAAATCCACCAGGAGCTCCTTGGAAAACATATGGGGCAGTCTACTCTGTCCTATAGGGTCACTATGAATTGGAATCAACTTGACAGCAATTTTTTTTTTTTTTGTGTGTGTGTGTGTTGTTGTTGTTCCTTTATTGAGCTTCTTTCTGAATGTCCTGTCCTTAACTCAAAGTGGTGTGTTGAAGTCTCCTACTATTATTGTGGAGCTATCTCACTTTTCAATTCTCTTAGAGTTTCTTTTATGTATCTTTAAGCCCTGTCATTGGGTGCATATTTAATATGGTTACATCCTCCTTGTATATTGTCCCTTTAATCATTATATAGTGTCCTTCCTTATCCTTTCTGATGGATATAACTGTAAAGTCTATTTTGTCAGAAATTAATAATGCCACTCCTCCTCTTTTTTGATTGTTGTTTGTTTGATATATTTTTTCCAACCGTTGAGTTTTAGTTGTTTGTGCATTTTAGTCTAAGTTGTATCTCTTGCAGGCAGCATATAGATGGGTCATTTATTTTAATCCATTCTACCACTCTCTGTCTCTTTACTGGTGCATTTAGTCCATTGACGTTCGGAGTAATTATGGACAGGTATGAGTTTAGTGCTGTCATTTTGTTGTCTTTTTTTGTGTGTTGTTGACAGTTTCTTTTTCCACTTATTTTTTTTGTGCTGAGTAGGTTTTGTTTATCTATTGTCTTTTCTTCTTTTTCATTGTTGTTGATTTTGTTTTTGCTGATTATGTATTTCTTTCCTTTTTTTTTTTCTTTAATGTGTAGGATTGTTAGTCTCCTTTCTGGTTACCTTAATATTTATCCCTATTTTTCTAAGTTTAAACCTAACTTTTATTTCTTTACATCACCCTGATATTCTCTCCATAGGAAAGATCTATGGCTACATTTTTAGTCTCTATTGTTTCAATGTTGTCATCTTTTACGTAATGACATCGCTGATTACCTGTTTTGAGCATTTTTTTATCTTGGTTTATTTTTATGATTTCCTTATATGAGTTGATATCTGGTTGCTCTCCTGTGTTCTAGTCTTGGGTCCCAAAACCCAACCCAGTGCCGTCGAGTCGATTCCAACTCAAGTATCTGATATTATTGATTTTCTAACCAGAGAACTACCTTTAGTATTTCTTGCAGTTTAGGTTCGGCTTTTACAATTTTTTTAAACTACTGTTTACCTAGAAATGACCTAATTTTGCCTTCATGTTTGAGAGACAGTTTTGCTAGATATATGATTCTTGGCTGGCAATTTTTTCCTTCAATGCGTTATATAAGTCACCCTTGCCTGCATTGTTTCTGCCGAGTAGTCAGAACTTATTTACTCTCCTTTGAAGGGAACTTTTTGTTCATCCCTAGTTGCTTTTAAAATTCTCTCTTTATCTTTGGTTTTGGGAAGTTTGATTATAAATATGTCTTAGTGACTTTCTTTTGATATCTACCTTATGTGGGGTTCAGTGAGCATCTTGGATAGATATCTTCTCATCTTTCACAACATCAGGGAAGTTTTCTACCAACAAATCTTCAACAATTCTCTATGTATTTTCTGTTATCACTCCCTGTACTGGTACTCCAATCGTTTGTAGGTTATTTCTCTTGATAGAGTCCCACATGACTCTTAGGATGTCTTCATTTATTTTTATTTATTTTTTTATCTTATTGTTCTTCAAATATATTGGTGTCAAGAGTTTTATCTTCAGTCTCAGTCTCACAAATTTTGCCTTCTACTTGCTCAATTCTGCTCCTCTGACTTTCTATTGAGTTGTCTAATTCTGTAATTTTATTGTCAATCTTCTGAATTTTCTGATTGCTGTCTTTCTATGGGTTTCTGTAGAGTATTACATTTTGCATTATGTTCTTGAATAAATTTCTTAGTTTCTTTAAATGTTTTATATGTGTGTTCCTTAGCTTGTTCTGTGTTTTGCCTGATCTCCTTGATCTCTTGAAGAGTTCTGTATATTAATCTTTTGCATTCTATATCTGGTATTTCTAGAAAACATCTTCATCCAGAAGATTCCTTGATTCTTTGTTTTCAGAGCTTGTTGAAGAGATTGTGGTCTGCTTCTTTATGAGATTTGATATTGACTGTTTTCTGTGAACCATCTATAAGTTATTGTATTAATTTATGTTTGCTTCCTGCTTTGTTTTGTTTTAGTATACCCAAATAGAGTTCTTGAGTGAGTTAGCTTGATTATTTGCTCATTTGAAGCTGTAACGTCCTGTCACCAGATGGCTAGAGCTGTTACCAAGTTTATTAGATTAGGAGTCCATTCACTTTTCTAGTATGGATTCATCTTAGGTGTCCAGGTAGTTGATCATCAAGTGTGTGGTACAGGCTCTGTTCTACAGTCTTAGAGGGGCAGGGGTGTTTGGCATAGGCACAGGCATCTGGTTGCCGAAGGGAGTCATGCTCTGAACAAGGCAGAGGGCTGACTACTGTCCCCTGAGTGTCTGTGAGGAAAGCACATCCCTGCTCCCTAGAACACAGAGTTGGATGGATTCTGCGGCCAGACCATAGGCACCCAAAGCTTTTGGTTGTAAGGATTGGCAAGCACCACTTATCTTTGGGCCTCTGTTGTGGGTGGGCCGGTGACATGGCTGGAGCCACCAGTCCTCAGGCACCTGATGTGGGTAGGTGAAGACCCTGTTTAGTAGGGAAGTCAGTGTCAAACATTAAAAACCCACCACTCCATCTCAGAACAGAAACAGTTGAAATCAGATCTCAAGCACATACATCATTGCAGTCTGCCAACAAGGGTCTAATCTGAAATGGGCCCACACAGGGCCATGCAGGAGTGAAAGTTATTCAATGTCTGTGGACTGTTTATGCCTCGCAGGAGCCACTTCTGTCCTGAGCTCCCCAGCTTAATGGAACTGCCAGATTATCTTTTTTTGCCAAATTATTAATTTATTCCTTCTCCAAGACTGGGATAATGGCTCAGTGCACACAGCAGGACCTATTTCTGGCCCAGGGAAATCTACATCTATTAAGCTGCCTTGGGGGCTGGGGACAGAGTTAAATGAACACAAGTACTTAGGTTTTCTGAGAGTGCCGTTCTTCTCTGGTTCCGGAGGCACTAGTAGGTTGTGTGCCTCACTGTCTGTCCCAGTGAAATTGCATCATGAATGCTACTGCCAGCCCCACCACCATTGCTCTAGGGAGATTGTGCCTGACGGGAACCAGTTCTCACTGAATCAGGACCAGCAACTCCTTGCTGCTTCTGAACCATCTTTCCCTCCCCCTGCCACTCAGTCCAATTTCCGTAACTTACCTTTGATGTTCAGGGCTCCTAGCTTATCATATATATAATTGTTTCACTTGTTTTTCCAGTCTTTTTTGTAAGAGGAATCACCAGAGACGTATGAATACTCCACAATCTTGGCCCCACCTCCAAGAAAGTTTTTCTTTAAAGAGAAATTTGTTTTATTACACTGTAGTTAGGCATTGGTTGTGAAAAAATGCTTTGGAGTCAAGTACACCTAATGCCCTTGATTCTCCAGATATTTATTTACTACCTCTGGATCTCACTTTCCACATTTATATAGTGAAGTTATTAAAGGCAGTTTAGGATACACAAGCTAATGCAAGAAATAAATTTTAATATATTGTGATAAGTTAATATATTAAAAATACCTATCATTCGTAAGGATGCTACAGCGTACTGTGTTTAAAATCATATATGTGCCCCCAAAAGTCCACTGATGAATGAAAAAGTACTTAAAACACACATTCATAGAAGGAAGAGGGAATAGATATTTTTATGATTTAGAACAAGATGAAGACATGAATTAGCTCTGGGCCCTGATAAAGAAGTCCTCTCAAGGCACCAAGGTGATGAAGATGGTACACTAACATTCTGGAAGTTCGGCATAATATATTAATAACTATGGATTTAGGGGGAAGATTGAGTGGGTACATAGTCATGTTTCCAGTATCTCCAAATTTTCAATGTGCTATCAAGAATAATACACAAAATTATTTTCATGGGCGATTTAAAAATTTTTATTTTAGGGTATATCTGTATTTATATAGATATATGAAAACACATGCCAATGAAACATTTTTTCATGTACAACTCAGTGACAGTGATTGCAATAAATATGTTTTGCAACCATCATCGGTATATGTTGCCAAAAGGCAATTTTAAAAAATAAACAGCACTCACCTTGCAAAGTTCATTATAGCACTTTTTACAATAGTTGAAAGGAGGAAACAATTGAAATGTTCATCGACACATTAATGGATGTAGTATATACACCCAATGGAAGATTACTCAACCATAAATATAAATGAAATTCTGACTCATGCCATACATGCCAAAACACAGATGAGCCTTGAAAACATCATGCTGAGTGATATAAGTCAATCTCAAAAGAATGAATATTGGTCGGGGGCCAAGATGGCGGACTAGGTGGAAGCTACCGTGGATCCCTCTTGCAACAAAGACTCGGAAAAACAAGTGAATCGATCACATACATAACAATCTACAAACTCTGAACAACAAGCACAGATTTAGAGACGGAGAACGAACAAATATGGGGAGACAGCGATTGTTTTCAGAGCCAGGAGCCAGCATACCAGTCAGGTGACCTTCGGAGCCCGATTTGGGGCAGAGCCCAGGGGGGCAGACGGCACAGACAAGGGGCCCAGCCCTAGCCCCCGAACTCATCCAGGGAGGGAGCCCAGCCGGTTCACGCGGGCGGCGTGGTGGCGCAGCCAGTAGGAGAAGCCCCCGGGAGGCAGTTACTGGTCTTGGAGCAGGGAGAGCAGCTTCCCAGCCGGGGAGCTGTCCCGCCAGGATTTGGGCGGGGAGCGGGAGTGGCGCGAGCACGGGGAGCAGCTACACTCCCCTGAATTGACCCCCGGGGGAGGCCCAGACATTCGCGCGGGTGGCGCACACCCGGTTTCTGCGAGCGGCGTGGCGGCGCAGCCGGTGGGAGAAGTCCCCGGAAGGCAGTGACTGGTCTTGGAGCGGGGAGAGCAGCATCCCAGCCGGGGAGCTGTCCCACCGGGATTTTGGCGGGCACGGGCAGGGCGAGAGCACGGGGTGCAGCTCCATCTCCCTGAATTGACCCCGGGGCGGTCCCACCCGGTTCACGCAGGCGGGTGGGGGCGCAGCCGGTGGAAGAAGTCCCTGGGAGGCAGTGGCTGGTCTTGGAGTGGGGAGAGTGGCGTCCCAGCCAGGATGCGCAGTAGCCGCTAAGGCGTGGGGAGCTGCACGGCTGTCCTGAGTGGACCCTGGGGGAGGGAGCCCACCCGGTACGCGGCTGGCGGGACGGGGAGTCCCCGGGAGGTAGCGACTGATTTTGGAGTAGGGAGTGCACCATCCCAGTTGGGGAGCCTTAACCTTGGGGGTGGGGCTGACAGCAGAGGATCTGACCGTGACGCCAGCAGGCCAGACCCCCCGGGGGGCAATCTCCACACAGCCAGTACATATAGGTGACGCGCTCCCTGGAAATCTCAGATATAATAGTCACTCCAAGTAAGACAAGAAACTCGGGCTATATTCTGAGGTGCTACTCTCCTAGCTCTCTGATCCCTCCCCCACCCTCCCCAGGCGGCTCCATTAACATCCGAATAGCCTGAGCCAGAGAGAGAACTCTGATAGGGATCTGACTGCATTTTTTTTTAACGGATTTTCTGAAAAAACTAGTTTCCCAGTGATGGCTCGGAGACAGCAGCCCATATCAAACCACATAAAGAAGCAGACCATGACAGCTTCTCCAACCAACCAAACAAAAGAATCAAAATCTTTTCCAAAAGAAGATAAAATCCTGGAATTATCAGATACAGAATATAAAAAACTAATTTACAGAATGGTCAAAGACATCACAAATGAAATTAGGCAAACTGCAGAAAAAGCCAAGGAACACTGATAAAACTGTTGAAGAACTCAAAAAGATTATTCAAGAACATAGTGGAAAAATTAATAAGTTGCAAGAATCCATAGAGAGACAGCATGTAGAAATCCAAAAGATTAACAATAAAATTACAGAATTAGACAACATAATAGGAAGCCAGAGGAGCAGACTCGAGCAATTAGAATGTAGACTGGGACATCTGGAGGACCAGGGAATCAACACCAACATAGCTGAAAAAAAATCAGATAAAAGAATTTAAAAAAATGAAGAAACCCTAAGAATCATGTGGGACTCTATCAAGAAGGATAACTTGGGAGTGATTGGAGTCCCAGAACAGAGAGGGGGGACAGAAAACACAGAGAAAATAGGGCACAACACAGAAAAATGAGGGCAGAGGCTTTAGAGGTTTAAGTCCCAAATGTCACTAAGTGAAAATAAAATGTGACCTGCCTATTGTTCGCCTGCTCAAAATCAGAAGAGAAGGACATGCTTATCTCAGGTAGGACTCTGTATCAGCAAATTAAAAGATTATAGAAAAAAAAATTGGGGGGGAAAATGAGGAATCAAATATTGAGGAATTTGTATATGAATCATTTTATAATTACTAATTCACGTAAATAAACTCTGCAATCTAAAAGCCAAACCATAATATCTTATGGTGGAAGATGTGTGAATTTGCCTGACTTCATTTGTATAAGTAAAGGAGATATTTTATTAATTTATATTGTAACTAAAATTCATATATAAAACATTAATTCTTACTACTGTTCAAGTGATATCAATATATATGTGAATTTAAGATTTGTTCTAGAGCTATTCTAACTATAATGGAGTAATCACATTAAAAATACCAATATGTATAAATTCTAGTTCATGGGGACCACACAGTGTAATACCTAGGTACAGAAAGATATAAAAATCAAACCAACATTTGATTTTTATATATCAACAGAGAGATTCACACACATTCACAGACACAAACACAGACACACATACACTCACACAAGGAAACGAACCCTTAATATTTATGAGACATTTATTATTCCTCTTCCTATTTTCAATCTTTATTGAAAATCCGATTTAAAAATCCAAAGAGATGCAAATGTGTGTTTTGAATTCTGTATTGCCCATGCTTTTTTCATTTCTCTATCTTATCAACACTCATATCCTTTGGGATCCAGTCAGTCACATAACTGGACTATAAATGGTCGGCAAAGAGGAGATGGAGTGTGATAGAAAAGTCAAATAAAGCATGTTTTGTTCATGTTTAGCTATTCGGGTAAAACTAAAGACATCATACACCAAAGCAGTAACATTGTAACTTTCATTTATTATATGCAGGACAATTCATAGTTGCTAAATCTTAAAATCAATTATGTTTCTGGACGAATACAAAAAAAGTGATCACTTTTTTTGTGCAATCAAGTATTTATTTTTCCATGTCAAATGTTTAGGCCTGCACCTTCTGGCTGTGCCTCTCTGACTGTCGTGTGTTTCTGATATCATCTGGATTCTGGAATGAGCTTTCGGTTTATTCAAACCTGCTGCCTCAGATCAGATATAATTGTCATATATCAAGAGTGACATATGGATTTGGAATCAAAGTTTCTAAACTTTCTATTCAAGACTTTTTGTATTTTTATCAATAACATGACAATGCCCCTTTTTTAGGGTTGTTTATCTGAACTAGTTTCCTAGGATAAAGAAGACAATTTACAGAAAGAAAGCGCTCCCTAATTCTTTAATACAATGAGTATTTACACAAATCCTCTTCTGTACCCTTTGTTACAGAGAATATTTTGTGGATGTCTACCAGCGTTAAACCCTGATCTATCATTTTCTTGGTCACTTTTATAGCCATTTACAATAAGAACAAAGAAGAATGGATGGAGAGAATTACTCCTCCTTGACTGAATTCCGCCTCGTGGGAATTACTAATAACCCTGAGATGAAAGTGACCATGTTCACCTTGTTTCTGGTTGTTTATCTCATTATTCTTCTGGCAAATCTTGGAATGATCATTTTAATTAGAATGGTCTCCCAGCTTCAAACACCAATGTACTTTTTCCTCAGCCACCTCTCCTTCTGTGACCTCTGCTATTCCACAGCAGTTGGGCCCAAGATGCTGGTGGACCTCTTGGCCAAAGACAAATCAATTTTTTTTATGGCTGTGCTCTGCAGTTCTTCATATTTTGTATCTTTACAGATTCTGAGTGTCTCCTGCTGGCAGTGATGGCCTTTGACAGGTACAAGGCCATTAGCAACCCCTTGCTCTATACAGTCAACATGTCCAGCAGGGTGTGCTCTGCGCTCATGGCTGGGGTTTACCTGGTGGACATGGTGGACGCTTTGATACACACCACATTAACTTTCCGCTTATGTTTCTGTGGCTCAAACGAAGTTAACCATTTCTTCTGTGATGTTCCTCTGCTACTGTTGCTTTCTTGTTCAGATACGCAGGTCAATGAGTTAGTGATATTCACTGTTTTTGGCTTCATTGAACTGAGTACCCTTTCAGGGGTTTTAGTCTCTCACTGTTACATCATCCTCTCAATCTTAAAGATCCACTCTGCTGAGGGAAAGTTGAAAGCTTTCTCCACCTGCACTTCTCACTTAACTGCTGTTGCAATGTTCCAGGGAACCGTGCTCTTTATGTATTTCCGGCCAAGTTCCGCCTACTCTCTAGGTCAAGACAAAATGACCTCATTGTTTTACACCCTTGTTATTCCCATGTTAAACCCCCTGGTATACAGCCTAAGAAATAAAGATGTGAAAGAAGCTCTGGAAAAACTAAAAACCAAAATGTTGTTTTAAATAGTTACACATGTAAAAAGTTCGAGTTTTCTTCAAATCTTATAAGTAGAGTATAATGTGGTCTCTAATTCTTTAATACAATCAGTATTTGTACAAATCCTCTTCTGTACCCTTTATTAGGTACTTTCCTAAATATGCTACACTTTGTTAAGTGTCTTCAATTTAAATATAGCACTCACTAATTTTACAAATGTTTCCAGTCTCTTTATTAGTGTATAAAAATTTTATTTGTTCTAATTTATTTTTTATGCATTAACTGAATTATTTTAGGAGTTACTGATTGTTTATTTAACATCTACTATTTTTTATACCCTTGACTTTCTGTATTTTAAGATCAATCCAGTGGGTACTATACTAATGAATTCTATAATCCACTGTAAACGGTGAACTTTAATTAGCTCATATTTCAAATAATTCATAATGAACTATAAAACTTTGTGAAACAAAAAAGCAAGATGCTCTTAATCCAAAGTAAAATGTCTTAATCTGCTAAGACAAGGAGCAAAACTTGGTTGAAATGGGCACATGTAGGTTCTGATCTAAATGATGAAAGGAGATGCAAAGTGGGGGGAGAGGAAAGTATTGTAGACAGGAGAATTGGGCATTAGTGGTCATGAGGTAGCTATGACTATATCTTTTTAGAGGAAATAAAGACCCAAATTATTAGATATAAAAGATCAAAAAGAAGGACCTTGGTGAAGCCCACCATTGCGCTATAATTCTTAACTTGCCCCTTCCTTCCTTCCTTTCATCCCTCCTCCCCACCCCATCTCAGGCCTGGGAAAATTCCCCTAGCCTTGGTTCGTAAACCACCCTCTCCTCAGGGCATCATTTTATCCGTGACTTGCTTTGTTAAATCATTGCGTATAAACTGAGATTAAGAGCACTCTGTGATGAAGAGTGTTTCATCAAGTACCTATATTGTGTCCATGACATAGGATGGGAAAACAGATACATGATAAAATCAATATACATTAACATTTTTGAGTGATGTTCACATGGCAGTCAAAACACAATTAATTGAGATAATAGTATATACCTTGAATATATTTTTTACACCTTGTAAGAAACTTAATAATGGATCTATAAAGATACGTATATTAATTACTTAAGAATTAAAGAGCATGAATTTGAGCACTTTCTTGATGTGTACCTACTTCATCAGGCTCTGTTCTAGTTTTTTAACAGCTAAAATAAAGCTAGAGGCTGGTTTAGAAACATGGTTACAGCCTTATATTTAAAGGACTACACAAGACTCAGGAAACCCTGGTGGCTTGAGATTAAGAGCTATGGCTGCTAGTCAGCAGTTCTAATCCACCAAGCACTCCTTGGAAACTCTGTGGGTCAGTTCTACTCTGTCCTATAGGGTCACTATGAGTTGGAATCAACTCAAGTGCAACGGGTTATACACAACTCAAGGATACTGTTAATTACTCAGTTCACATAAAAAAAAACCCAAACCCACTGCCGTCGAGTCATTTCTGACTCATAGCGAGCCTATAGGACAGAGTAGAACTGCCCCATAGAGTTTCCAAGGAGCACCTGGTGGTTTTGAACTGCTGACCTCTTGGTTAACAGCTGTAGCACTTAACCACTAACCTACTAGGGTTTCCTCATTACACATGTAGAAGCTAAAAGCCACTGAATGTCATAGGCAATATAGCTGCCATTGCAAAGTCATTTTATGAAAACATTTCAACATTTCAGTACATCCCAAGAGTTCCTCTGCTTTTCCAAGGGGCATTTCCTATGTGGTACACTGTGATATGTTTGGGAAGGGTAAGATGGCGGAAGGAGTAGATAAGGAGGGATTGTTTTGAAAATGTTTTTAGGGTTTCCTCTTCCACAGTATTTTCTCAATCAACCCACACTCTTTTCAAATTGTTTCTTATGAAAAGCAGAATGGCATAAAAGCGTGTACAATTATTAATGTCCAAACAATGTTTGGCAGGTACCAGGTTCAGTAGATTTTCTCTAATCAGAAGATACATTCGTGGCATCTAATTAACTCATCTTCCTTCCATACCACAGTTACATATTACAGCATCAAAAGACTGATTTAATTTGCATATGGGCCTCTTTAATCACATCTAGTGGATTTGAACTGAAAAAAAGGAAATTTTTAGCCAAATAAATGATTCATTTTATGCTGAATAAAAGGATGTCTGAAATGGATTAAACAATTTGATTAATTGCAGGTATCATCTCCCTGAATTTGTGTAAGGATAGGTTGAATAGCTCCTTTCCAGTAATTTTTTTTTTTTTTAGGGATCTTATGTTTCACGTAAAGACTTGGTCAGAATGCCTGAACTACTCCTTCTACATTTCTTCTTGGGCTTCTACAGAAATGGAGAAAACATAATATCAAAGTCTTTAATCTATGCTAGCTTGTCTACAGTCTTTACTGCTAACTTCCATTCTCTCTCTCTTTACAACACAACCTACTCAGTCGTCTGATAATGACCGATGGCAAATATTATTGCCCAGATATGAGACTACCAAAGCCTGACCTATAAGGATTAATATTATAGTGGAATTCCTATATCTTGACTTCTTTCTTCAGGAAATTGTCGTTCATATTTTGATATACACTTTAAAAAAAAAAAAAGTAGTTATCCAACTTTATTTGTGCTCAGCTAAATAAAAAGTAAATTTCAACACAGCACCAGAACCCTAAACATAAAAGGGGCAGAGTGACGATAGATTTGTCTATACGTATAGTCCGAATCCGCCAGGCACTCCTTGGAAACTCTATGGGGCAGTTCTACCCTGTCCTATAGAGTCGCTATGGGTCGGAATCGACTCGACGGCAGTGGGTTTGACTTTTTTTGGTTTATAAAACAGCAAACAAATTGATACATACTGCTGATCAAACCAAAAAAACCAAACCCAGTGTAGTCTAGTCGATTCCGATTCACAGCAACCCTATAGGACAAAGTGGAACTGCCCCATACAGTTTCCAGGGAGTGCCTGGTGGATTTGAGCGGCTGACCATTTAGGTTAGCAGCGCAGCACTTAACCACTACGCCACCGTGGTTTCCATACTCCTGATAAGCGCTGTTTAAAGACATCTGTAAGAACAGAGGAGTAATAATGCTCAAAGACTCAGTAAGTGGGAGGTGCTCTTTCAAAGACAGAGGCAGCAGTTTTTAACACTCCTAGTAAATCCTCCCCAGAAACATGCTAGGAGCCAGGGATGCAATGCCATTCTAAATCATTGTGCTATTTAATAAGTCACTGTTCCTCACCGCACCTCATTTTTCCCCATATAAAAGACGGGGTCAGATTAGATTGTCTCTGTAGTCCTTTCCAGCTGGCAAATTCTGTCTCTTTGCATCTATGATTCTAAACCAAAAAAAAAAAAAAAAAGAGCAAAAACAGTGCCGAGTCATTTCCAACCAAGTGTTACAGAGTAGAACTGCTCTATAAAGTTTTCTTGACTGTGACCTTCACAGAAGTATATTACCAGGCCGTTCTTCCTTGGTGCTGTGGGGTGGGTTCAAGCCCCCAACCTTTAGGCTAGCAGTTGAGTACAAACAGTTGGTGCCATCCAGGAACCTATATAAGATTCTACTGTTATAAACCCATCCCCACTATTAAAGAGATTAAAAACAAAAGCCAAAATTAATGACTTAATCTTCATACAGAAGGACTACATTGCACCTCTTGGCTGGTTGATCTGAAATGGCAGTCACAATGATATCACCAAATAATGTTAGGCACAGAAGACCAAATGCTTTAAAAAAATTGCTCCTTTGATAAACTTCCTAGATGTCATTCACATTTTAATATGCACTTCATTAAAAAACAACAAAAAAAATGAGTTACGTAAATTTATTTGTGCTCAGATAAATGAAAAGTAAACCTTAATGCAGTACCATAACTCAACTACAGAATGGCTAAAACAAAAATGACGGACAACATCCAGTATTGGTGAGGGTGTGGAAAAACCATAGCTCTCACACATTGATAGTGGGAGTGGGAATTGGCATCCTGCTTTGGAAAACCGAGAAGCAGTACCTACTATAACTGGACATATACATGCCCCTTGACTGAAAAAAAAAATCACATTCCTAGTTTTATACCCAAGTGAAATAAGTGAGTATCCCCCATAAAACACATACAGTAACAGTAACAGCCATGTTATTAGCACTAATATAAAACCAACAGCTCAATTTTCTATCAAAACATTAAATCAGGAGTTGATTAACATTTTATTTGAGTCAGATAGAATATTTTAGACTTTGGGGACCATATGGTTTCTGACACAGCCTCTCATAACTGCCCTTCCTTATTTGACAAAACAGCCATATGTAATAATATATAAGGGCATCACGGGATTGTGTTTCAATTAAACTTTATGAGTCATAGCTTGCCTACTCCGGCATAGGATTAGATAAATAACGTATGGTATGTGTGTACATTAAAATACTACTCGGAAATGAGAAGGAATGATCTACTGCCAACTGCAACGACATGGAGAAATCTCACAAACATTGCTAAGTGGAAGAAACCAGAAATAACAGTGTAAAACTATGATTTCACTCCTAAATAGTTCAAAAACATATAAAACTAATCTATTGCATTGCATAACAATTTTTTGTAGGGCCTGTGGACAGTCTCCAAAAAACTGATAATGCTCTGGTTTTTGGTCTGTGTTCTGGCTGCAGGGATGTTTGCATTTCTGAAATTTAAATTTGTTGTACAATTTATTACTTGAGAATTTTCTATTTTCATACTGTACCTCAGAAAGTATTTCATAAACAGCCTACTCACTATGAGATAGTAAGCAGCAGAGCATCTGTTATTTTTTAAATCTCCAGCAATTTATTGTACACAGTAAGGTTTCACAAGATGTTTGTGAAATTAATTACACAGCTTTCATAGATTATTTCACTAAATAATTATCTTTTATGTTATTAAAAACATGCTGCCTTGATAAGAACAGTGATGTTCCTATAAACTCACAGTCTCTCTCTGTTCGCCTTGTTTGCAGCACCGTGGAGCCTGAGTGTCTCTGGTTCTCTTTGGGGCCAGTATTGTGCACTGAATTTCCATCATAATACCCATACTTCAGCACCAGGCAACTATTTTCTGAAGTAAGAAGTTTATAGGTAGAGAGTTGCTTACATAGTATTATGTTAAGGACACTGGTGACACCAGGGAAGCTGTTTAGATACAGTTTTAAATTCCAGTCAAATCTTTTTTTTTTTAATGAAGAATTGTTTATATACCAAATTTTCAATATCATAGATTAAATAAATCAATGTACATGAATAAAAGAATACAATAATATTCATAATACTTATTTAGATATAAAGTATGATTTTTCTGAACTCATTTTACTTTAATTTTTTTTTCATCTGGTAAATGATACAGCAAAACATGGTTATTCCTATGTAGTGAGATTTTGGTTAGTTTTTCTCTCTTAAAACAATTCTTTATTTTGTGCATGTGGTTAAAGGGAGAGAGTGTGTGTGTGTGTGTTTGTGTGTCTGTGTGTGAGTGCCTGTGTAGTGTGTAGGTATATGCATATTTGTAGCCTACATTATGAAATTAAAAGATAATGCTTATATAAGGAGTAGTGAGCCAGAAATAATGAATCATGTTTGACTAGAAATCATTTAAGGTTTTTTTTTTTTTTTTAATCATGTCTAATCTTAATCTTGGGCATCGAAGTAGATAGGGACATCGAAGTAGATAGGAAGATAAGAATAATAGAAAATAAGTTTGACACTTGAACTGTTTACTTAAAAAAGCTTTCCTATTACAGGGTCTGACTACAAAATCGCAGTAGGTTTCTTGATGATTCTTTAGGGTTTTCTGTGTATAAGATCATTTCATCTTCAAATAGAGATGCTTTTACTTTTTTCTTTGGGCTTTCGTTTTGTGTTTAGGAGTCTGGATGGCCTTTATTTCTTTATCTAGCCTAATTGCTCTGGCTAGGACCTCCAGCCAATGTTGAATAAGAGTGGTGATAATGGGCATCCTTGTCTGGTTCCCATTCTCAAGGGGAGTGCTTTCAGACTCTCTCCATTCAGGATGGTGTTGGCTGTTGCCTATTTTGCTGAGAGTATTTATCATGAGTGGGTGTTGGACTTTGTCAAATGGCTTTTCTGAATCAATTGATCAGATCATGTTGTTCTTGTCTTTGGTTTTATTTATATGATGGATTACATTGTTTGTTTTTCTAATGTTGAACCATCCCTGCATCTAACTTTGTTGTGGTGAATGATATTTTTGATACGTTGTTGAATTCTATTAACCAGAATTTTGTTGAGGATTTTTGCATGTAAGTTCATGAGGGATATAGGTCTGTAATTTTCTTTTTTTGTAGTTTCCTTACCTGGTTTTGATATCAGGGATATTTTGGCTTCATAAAATGAGTTTGGGAGTATTTCGTCCTTTGCTCTGCTCTGAAATACCTTTAGTAGTAGCGGTGTTAACTCTTCACTGAAACTTTGTCAGAACTCTTCAATGAAGCCATCAGGGTCAGGGCTTTGTTGTTGTTGTTGGGAGTTTTTTTTAATTTCCTTTTCAATCTCTTCTTTTGTTATAGGTTTCTTTAGCTGTTCTACCTCTGTTAGTGTTAGTTTAGTTAAGTAGTTTAGGTAAGAATTTCATCCATTTCTTCTAGGTTTTCAAATTTATTAAAGTACAATTTTTCACAGTAATCTGATATGATTCTTTCAGTTTCAGTTGGGTCTGTTGTGAGATCCCTCATCTCATTTCTTATTCGGGTTCTTTTCTTCCTCTTCTGCTTTGTGAGTTTGGCCAATGGTTTATCAATTTTGTTACTTTTTTCAGAGAACTACCTTTTGGTCTTGTTAACTCTTTCAATTGTTTTCCTGTTTTCTATTTCATTTAGTTCTGCTCTAATTTTTATTATTTGCTTTCCTCTGGTGCCTAAGGTTTTCTTTTGTTTCGTTCTATTTTTTCAAGTTGTAGGAATAATTCTTTGATTTTGGCTCTTTCTTCTTTTTGGATGTGTGCATTTATTGCTATAAATTAACTTCTGAGCACTGTTTTAGCTGCGTCCCAAAGGTTCTGACTGGAAGTGTTTTCATTCTCATTGAATTCTATGAATTTCTTTATTCCATCTTTAATTTTTTCTTTAACACATTGAGCAGGGTGTTGTTCAGTTTCCAAGTGTTTGATTTCTTTTCCCTGCTTTTTCTGTTATTGACTTCTAGCTTTATGGCTTTATGGTCAGAGAAGATGCTTTGTAATATTTTGATGTTTTGGATTCTGTTAAGGCTTGCTTTATGACCTGATATGTGGTCTATTCCAGAGAATGTTCCATGTGTGTTGGAAAAGAAAGTATACTTGGCTGCTGTTGGGTGGAGTGTTCTGTATACGTTTATGGGGTCAAGTTAGTTAATTGTGGCATTTAAATCTCCGTGTCTTTTATTGAACTTCTTGCTGGATGTTCTGTCTTTCACCAAAAGTGGTGTGTTGAAGTCTTCTATTATAATCTTGGATCTGTATCTCACTTTTCAGTGATACTAGAGTTTCTTTTATGTATTTTGGAGCCATGTCATTGGGGGCATCAATATTTAGTATGGTTATATCCTTTTGGTATATTGGCCCTTTAATCATTATACAGTGTCCTTCCTTATCCTTTGTGGTAGATTTAAATTTAAAGTCTATTTTGTCACAAATTAGTGTTGCAACTCCTGCTCTTTTTTGATTGTTGTTTGCTTGATATATATACATTTTTCCATTCTTTGAATTTTATGCCTTTAAGCCTAAGGTGTGTCTCTTGTAGCAGCATATATAAGGATTTTTTTTTTTAATCCATTCTGCCACTCTCTGTCTCTTTATTGGTGTGTTTAGTCCATTTACATTTAGTGTAATTATGGAAAGATATGAGTTTAGTGCTGTCATTTTGATGTCTTTTTGTGTGTGTTGTTGACAGTTTCTTTTTTCCACTAATTTTTTTGTGCTGAGTAGTTTATGTTGTCTTTTCCTCCTTTTCATTGTTGTTGATTTTGTTTTTGCTGAGTTTTCATGTATTTTATTTTATTTTGATGTGTAGCATTGTTAGTCTCTTTTGTGGTTACCTTAATATTGACCCCTATTTTTCTAAGTTTAAACCTAACTTTTATTTCTTTATATTGCCTGGACTTCCTCACCATATGAAAGATCTATGACTACATTTTTTAGTCCCTCTTTATTGTTTTATTGTTGTCATCTTTTACATAATGACATCGCTGTTTCCCCATTTTGAGCACTTTTTTATTTTGACTTAGTTTTGTGATTTCTCTATCTGGGTTGATATCTGGTTGCTCTTTCCTGTGTTCTAGTCTCGCATTGATAGCTGATATTATTGATTTTCTACCAGAGATTTCCCTTTAGTATTTCTTGTAGTTTTGGTTTGGTTTTCACAAATTCCTTAAAGTTCCTTTTATCTGGAAGTGTCTTAATTATATCTTCATATTTCAGAGACAGTTTTGCTGGATGTATGATTCCTGGCTGGTGTTTTTTTCCTTCAATGCTTTATATAAGTTATTCCATTGCCTTCTTGCCTGCATGGTTTCTGCCAAGTAGTCTGAGATTATTTCTATTGACTCACCTTCATAGGTGCCTTTTTGCTTCTCCATAGCTGCTCTTAAAATTCTGTCTTTATCTTTGGTTTTGGCAATTTTGATTATAACGTGTCTTGGTGATTTTCCTGGGAGATCTACCTTCTGTGGGGTTCGATGAGCATCTTGGATAGATATCTTCTCATTTTCATGATATCAGGGAAGTTTTCTGCCAAAAAATCTCCAACAATTCTCTCTGTATTTTCTGTTATTCTTCCCTGTTCTGGTACTCCAATCACTCGTAGGTTATTTCTCTTGATAGAGTCCCACACAGTTCTTGGGGTTTCTTCATTTATTTTTAATATCTTTTATCTGATTTTTCTTTGAATATATTGGTGCCAAGTTTTTATCTTCAGTCTCACTATTGTGTATTCCATTTCCTCAATTCTGCTTCTCTGACTTTTATAATTTTAATTCTAATGCTATAAATTTACTGTTAATTTTCTGAATTTCAGATTGCTGTCTCTCTGTGGATTCTTGCAACCTATTAAATTTTTTGTTATGTTCTTGAATAACCATTTTAATTTCTTCAGCTGGTTTATGTGTGTGTTCCTTGGCTTGTTTTGTGTTTTGCCTGATCTCCTTCCTGATTTCCTGAAGAGTTCTATATATTAATCTTTTGTATTCTACACCTGGTATTTCCAGGAAGATATCTTCATCCAGAAGATTCTTTGATTCTTTGTTTTCAGAGCTTGTTGAAGCAATCATGGTCTGCTTCTTTATGAAATTTGATATTGACTGTTATCTCCTAGCCATCTATAAGTTATTGTATTAATTTATTTTATGTTTGCTTACTGTATCCTAGCTTCTTGCTTTATTTTGTTTTGATATGCCCAAATAGGCTGCTTGAGTGAACTAGCTTGATTATTTTCCCCCTTTGAATCTCTAGCATCTCATCACCAGATGGCTAGAGCTGTTACCAGGCATATGAGCCTAGAAGTCCATTCACTTTTCTTGCATGGATTCAGCTCAGGTGTTCAGGTAGTTGGTCATCAAGTGTGTGGTACAGGCTCTGTCCTACAGTATTAAAGGGGCAGGAGTGATTGTTGTAGGTACAGGTATGTGGTTGCAGCAGGGGATCATGCTCTGAACAAGGCAGGAAGATGGCTACTGTGCCCTGTGTGTCCGTGAGGAAAGAATGTCCCTTCTCCCTAGAAAGCATATTTGGGAGGGTTCTGCAACTGGACCATGGACACCCAAAGCTTTTGGTAATAAGGACTGGGAGGCACTACTTATCCTCAGACCCCTGTTGTGGGTGGCTAGGTGAAAAGGGTGGAGCCACCAGTCCTCAGGCCCCTGATATGGATAGGTGAGGAGCCTGTTTAATAGGCAAAGTGATGTCAAACATCAAAAACCCTCCTTTCCACCACACAGATGAAACAGTTGAAGTCAGATCTCAAGCACTTACACCATTGCAGTCTGCCAACAAGGGCCTAATCTCCTTATATGGACCTGTACAGGGCCGTGCAGGGGTGAAAGTTATTCAGTGTCCGTGGACCATTTGTGCCTGGGCAGGAGCTGCTTCTGTCCTGAGATCCCCAGCTTAGTGGAGCTGGCAGGTTAACTTTTTGCCCAATTATTAATTTATTCCTTCTCCAAGACTGGATAACAGCTCAGGGCATACAGCAGGACCTATCTCAGGCCCAGGGAAATTGACAGCCACAGAAACCAGCTTGGAGGCTGGGGGCACAGTAAAATAAACACAAGCACTAAGCTTTTGTTGAGAGTGCCACTCTTCACTGGTTCCGGAGGTGTGAGTAGATTGTGCAGCTCACTGTCTCTCTCGAGGAAACGAAATCCCAAATGCTACCACCTGCCCAGCCACGGTTGCTCCAGGAGATAGTGCCTGAAGGGCGCCTGTTCCCACTGAGTCATGTCTGGCAATTCCTTACCACTTCTGAACCATCTCTCTCTCCCCCGCCACTCAGTCAGATTTCCTAACTTTTCCTTTGATGTTCAAGGCTCCTGGTTTATTATATATATAATTATTTCACCTGTTTTTTCAGGTCTTCGTTGTAAGAGGTATCACCAAAAGCATCTGACTACTCTGTCATCTTGGCCCCACATCCAAGAATGTTATTCTTTAAAGAGAAATTTGTTTTATTACACTGTAGTCAGGCATCAGCTGTGAACAAATGCTTTGGAGTAAAATAAACCTAACATACTTGATTCTCCAGAAGTCTATTTACTATCTCTGGATCTCACTTTCCACATTTATATAATGAAGTTGTTAGAGGCACTTTAGGATGCACAAGCTAATGCAAGAAATAAATAATGTATTGTGATAAGTTAATATATGAAAAATACCTATCATTAATAAGAATGCTACAATGGACTATACTTAAAATCATATTTGTGCCCCTGAAAGTCCAATGGTGAATGAAAAGGTACTTGAAACAAACATTCATAGAAGGAAGAAAGAATAGATATTTTTATGATTTAGAACAAGATGAAGATATGATTTAGCTCTGTGCTCTGACGAGGAAGTCCTCTCAAGGTGGCAAAGGTGACCAAGATGGTAGACTAACATTCAGGGAGTTTGGTGTAGTACATTGATAACTATGGATGTAGGGGGAAGACTGAGAGAGAACAAAATCATGTTTTTAGTACCTCCAAATTTTCAATGTGCTATCATGAATAATAATGCACAAAATTATTTTTATGCGTGATTCAAAAAATTTAATTTTGGTATATATATATAAACATATGCCAATGAATCATGTTTTCATGTACAATTTAATGATACCAATTGCAATAAATATGTTATACAACCATCACCACTATGTATTGCCAAAAGGTAATTTTTAAAAATATACGGCACTCCCCTTGCCATGTTCATTACAGCACTTTTTATAATAATTGAAAGGAGGAAACAACTGAAATGTTCATCAACAAATTAATGGGTAAACAAAATGTGGTATATACACCCAATAGAAGACTATTCATCTATAAAGAGAAATGAAATTCTGAATTATGCTATGCATGCCACAACACAAATGAACCTTGAAAGCATCATGTTGAGCAAAATAAGTCAATCTCAAATGAACAAATATTGTATGATCTCATTTGTATGACAAAACCAAACATACAGAAAAAAGATTATTAGTGGTTATTAGAGGTGAGAGGGAAGGAGGAAGAAGGAATTTTTGCTAAGGAGACATTGAGTTTAATCTTAGTTTTGATGGAATCATTTGAAAAAGGATAGTGAGAATAGTTACAAAACATGAAGAATGTAATTAATTTCACTGAACTGTACATGTAGAAATTGATAACTTTGTACATTTTTTCTTATGTATAATTTCATTATTACAAATATATATATATATATATATATACATATCCCTCACATGCAAGTTCAAATGTTCATATGCATGTCCAAGTTGAAACTGAGGAAAATTAGATCAAGTCCACAAGATCTAAACGTGACCTTGAGTATATCCTACCTGAATGTAGAGAGCATCTGAAGAATAGATTTGATATGTTGAACACTAATGATCAAACCAGACCAGTTGTGGGATGACTTCAAAGACATCATACATGAAAGAAGCAAGAGGTCATTAAAAAGACGGGAAAGAAAGAAAAGATAAAAATGGAGGCTAGAAAATACTCTGAAACTTGCTCTTGTACATCAAGTAGCTAAAGCAAAAGGAATAAATAAGGAAGTAAGAGAGCGAACAGAAGATTTCCAAAGGTGGCTTGAGAAGAAAAAGTAAAGTAGTATACTGACATGTGCAAAAACCTGGAGATAGAAAACCAAAAGTGAGGAGCATGTTTGGCATTTCTGAAACTGAAACATCTGAAGAAAAAATTTAAGCCTCGAATTGCAATATTAAATGATTCTATGGGGAAAATATTAAGTGACACAGCAAGCAACAAAAGAAGATGGAAGAATACACAAAGTCACTATACCAAAAATAATTGGTTGATGTCACCTATTTCAGGAGGCAGCCTATGATCAGGAACTGATCTGATGGTACTGAAGGAAGAATTCCAAGCTACACTGAAGGCATTGGCGAAATCAAGGCTCCAGGAATTGACAAAATAACAATTGAGATGTTTCAACAAATGGATGCTGCACTGGAAGTACTCACTCCTCTAAGCCAAGAAATTTGGAAGACAGCTACCTGGCTAAGCGACAGGAAGAGATTCATATTTATACCTATTCCAAAGAAAGGTGATCCATCCAAATACAAAAATTATCAAACATTATCATTACTATCACAGGCAAGTAAAATTTTGCTGAAGATGATGCAAAATCAGTTGTAGCAGTACATTGACAGAGAACTGCCAGAAATTAAATGTGGATTCAGAAAAAGACATGGAATGAGGGATATCATGGATGATGCCAGATGTATCCTGGTCGAAAGCAGAGAATACCAGAAAGATGTTTACCTGTGTTTTATTGATTATACAAAGATATTCGACTGTGTGAATCATAACCAATTATGAATAACATTGGAAAGAACGGGAATTCCAGAAATAATTGTGCTCATGAGGAACCTGTACATAGATCAAGAAGCAGTCATTTGAATAAGATTAAAGTCAGGAAAGGTGAACATCAGGTTGGTGTCCTTTCAATGTGCTTACTCAAGCTTTGGAACCCTGGTGGTGCACTGGTTAAGCCTTTGGTGCTAACCAAAAAGCCAGTAGTTTGAATCAACCACCTGCTCTGGGGAAACACTTTGGAGCAGCTGTACTCTGTCCTACAGGGTCTCTAGAAGTCAGAATTGACTTGACAGCAACACTTTTGGTTTTGGTTTATTCAATCCATATGTTGAGAAAACCAAGTGAGAAGATGGACTATATGAAGAAGAATGGGGCATCAGGATTGGAGAAAGGCTCATTAATAGCCAGCATTATGCAGATGACACAACCTTGCTTGCAGAAGTGAAGAGGACTTGAAGCACTTACTGATGAGGATCAAAGACCACAACCTTCAATATGAATTACACCTCAATATGAAGAAAACAAACATCCTCACAACTGTACCAATAAGCAACATCATGATAAACAGAGAAAAGAATGAAGTTGTCAAGCATTTCCTTTATCTTGTATCCATAATCAGCACCCATGCAAGCAGCAGTCAAGAAATCAAAAGACATGTTACACTGGGCAAATCTGCTGAAAGGCTGTCTTTAAAGTGTTGAAAAAGGTCACCTTGAAAACTAAGCTGGGCCTGACCCAAGCCATGGTGTTTTCAATTGCCTCATATACATGCAAATTTGAATGATAAATAAGGAAGAATGAAGAAGAATTGAAGCCTTAGAATAATACTGTTTGCAAAAAATGTTGCATATACCATGGACTGCCAAAAGAATGAACAAATGTGTCTTGGAAGAAGTACAACCAGGATGCTCCTTAGGAGCAAAGATGGCGTGACTAAGTCTCACATAATTTGAACATGCTGTCAGGAGTAACCAGTCTCCGGAGAAGGACACCATGCTTGGTAAAGTACAGTGTCATCAAAAAAGGAGAAGACTGTCGAGGAGACGAATTGACACAGTGGTTGCTGCAAGAATGGGCTCAAGCATAACAAGGATTGTGAGAATGGCTCAGGACCGGACAGTGTTTTTTTTTCTGTTGTACATAGGTTCACTGTGAATTGGAAGCCATTCAAGGGCACCTAACAAGAACAACAAGAACAACAACATAGATAGGTAGTGAGAGAGAGAGAGAGAGAACAAAGTTTATATTTTCTTGAAATCACCATCATAACACATATGTTTTCTTAAAAAGTTTCATCCTTACACCTATCAACTATATGAGTAGAAAGAACTCTAAAGTCTGTTTATTTCTACTATTTGTTCTTTATCAACCAAACAACCAGAAAATATTTAACAGCAAACATTTAATGACCCATTACTTTTGGAAATTCTTATTCCAGAGGCTGTGAGAATTTTCAGGGAAGCAAACAGAAAAAAAAAAAAAGAATAAATAATTCAAGACAGAGTAGGCTATGTGTAATGAATGTTATACAATCACATAATCATTGAATTGGGAGTCTGGTGACATGTGGTTGTGGGGAGGGAATCAGACAGTGATTAATGAAAATAAACAATGTCATATATCTAAATGGGGCAATGAAGAAGTTTATTTCAGAAATGGAGACTAACAGGATGAACAATGGAAAAGATATGAAAATCATTTAGTAGAGAGAATCTGAGCTTCATTATATGTGTGATTTGACTGCAGGATGGTGTAGATTCAACGTTGCCATAAAGCATAGCATTAAACTCAATTGTTGTAACTGGACATTGATCACTTCGTATGGAAACTTTGGTCTTTGCTAAGGTTTTTGTAGAATTCACAGAGGAAAAATACAGAAGAAGATATCTAATTAGTACCATGTTTAGACAACACAGAAAAATGAGGGGAGAGGCTTTAGAGATTTAAGTCCCAAAAGTCACTAAGTAAAAATAAAATGTCACCTCCCTAGTGCTCACCTTCCCAAAATCAGAAGAGAAAGACATGCTCATGTCAGGTAGGATTCTGAATTGACAAATTAAAAGACTGTAGGAAAAAAAAAATGGGGGGGGAAATAAGGAATCAAATATTGAGGAATTTGTAAATGACTCATTTTATGCCTGCTTATTCACCTAAATAACTGCAATCTAACAGCCAAACCTTAATATCTTATGGTTGAAGCTGTGTGAATTTGACTGACCTTATTTGTATGAGTAAAGGAGATATTTTATTAATTTATATTGTAACTAAAATTCGTAAGTAAAACATTAATGTTAATTACTATTAAATGATATCATTATATATGTGAATTTAAGATTTGTCCTAGTGCTATTCTAACCATAATTGAGGAATCACATTAAAAATACCAATATCTATATATTCTAGTTCATATGGACCACACAATATTATACCTATGTACAGAAAGAAAAATCAGACCACCATTCAATTTTTATATACCAACAGAGAGATTCACACACACACACACACACACACACACTCACACAAGGAAATGAACTCTTAATATTTCTGGAACATGTATTATTCCTCTTCCTACTTCTACTTTTATTGAAAATTCAATTTAAAAATCCAAAAAGAAGCAAATGTGTGCGTAAAATTCTGTATTTCCCATTTCTTTTCTCTTCTCTTTTGTTTGTCAATAAACCTCCTTTGGGATCTGATCAGTCATATAACTGGACTATAAATGGTCGGCACAGAGGAGATGAAATGTGATAGAAAAGTCAAATAAACGTGTTGTAGTCATGTTTCACTATTCAGGAAAATGTAAAGAAATCATACACCAAAACAGTAACATTGTAACTTGCGTTTATTAACTTATATGCAGGACCATTCACTGTTGCTGAATCTTTAAAATCAATTATGTTTCTAGATGAACACAAAAAAATGTGATCACTTTTTTGGTGCAACCAGGTGTTTATATTTACACGTCCGATGTTCAGGCCTGTATCTTCTGGCCTAGTCTTCTACTGTTTTCTTTTCAAATATCATTTTGAATCTGGAATGAGCTTTAGTTTTATTCAAACCTACTGTCTCAGATAAAATATAATTGTCATGTATCAAGAGTGACATATGGATTTGGAATTAAAATTTTTGAACTTTCTATTCAAGACATTTGGAATTTTTTCAATAGCATAAAAATGCCTCTTTTTCAGTGACATTTATCTGAACTAGTTTCCTAGGATAAAGAAGACAATTTACAGAAAAAGAAAGTGTTCTGCCTTACATAGAATATTTTGTGGATGTCTACCAGAATTAAACCCTGATCATTGTCTTGATCATTTTTATAGCCATTTAGAAAAAGAACAAAGAAGAATGGATGGAGAAAATTGCTCCTCCTTGACTGAATTCCACCTGGTGGGAATTACTAATAACCCTGAGATGAAAGTAACCATATTCACCTTGTTCCTGGTTGTTTATCTCATTATTCTTGTGGCAAATCTTGGAATGATCATTTTAATTAGAATGGACTCCCAGCTTCAAACTCCAATGTACTTTTTCCTCAGCCACCTCTCCTTCTCTGACTTTTGTTATTCCACAGCAGTTGGACCCAGGATGCTGGTGGACCTTTTAACCAAAGACAAATCAATTTCCTTCTGTGGCTGTGCTCTGCAGTTCTTCATATTTTGTATCTTTACAGATTCTGAGTGTCTCCTGCTGGCCGTGATGGCCTTTGATAGGTACAAGGCCATTAGCAACCCCTTGCTCTATACAGTCAACATGTCCAGCAGGGTGTGCTCCGTGCTCATGGTTGGGGTTTACCTGGTGAGTATGGTGGACGCTTTGATACACACCACGTTAACTTTCCGCTTATGTTTCTGTGGGTCAGATGAAATTAATCATTTCTTCTGTGACGTTCCTCCACTTCTGTTGCTATCTTGTTCAGATACACAGGTCAATGAGTTAGTGATATTCACTGTTTTTGGCTTCATTGAACTGAGTACCATTTCCTGGGTTCTCGTCTCTTACTGTGACATCATCCTCTCAGTCTTAAAGATCCGCTTTGCCGAGGGAAGGTTCAAAGCTTTCTCCAACTGCACCTCCCACTTAACTGCTGTTGCAATTTTCCAGGGAACTGTGCTCTTTACATATTTCCGACCAAGTTCTGCCTACTCTCTAGATCAAGACAAGATGACCTCGTTGTTTTACACCCTTGTCATCCCCATGTTAAACCCTCTGATTTATAGTCTACGGAACAAGGATGTGAAAGAGGCGCTGGAAAAACTGCAAAATAAAAAGCTGTTTTAAATAGTTATACACACACATAAACAGTTTTCTTCAAATCATATGGTACAGGATAATGTGGTCTCAGAGTCTTCAATACAATGAGTATTTATACTAATTCTCTACTACACCAATTATTAGGTACTTTTTCTGGGTGGGTTCCTAAATATGCTATACTTTCTTATGTGTCTTCACTGTAAATACAGTACTAACTTTAGAAAATGTCCCAGTCTCCTTACTAGTGTATAAAAATTTTATTTGTTCAATTATTTTTGTTTTTTATGCATTAACTGAATTATTCCAGGAGTATTGATAGCCTATTTAACATCTACTATACTTCTTGACATTTTGTATTTTATGATCAATCCAGTGGTTTCTATAGCAATGGATTCTATAATCCAGTGTAAATGGTGAACTTGAATTAGCTAATAACTCAAATTATTCATAAAAACTATAAAACATCATGAAATGAAAAAGCAAGGTGCTCTTAATCCAGTGTAAAATGTCTCAATCTACTGTGAAAAGAAGGAAAACTTCTTTGAAATGGGCACATGTAGTTTCTGATCTAAATAATGAAAGGAGCTGCAAAGTAGGGGAGAGGAACTTATTCTAGGCAGGAGGGTCAGCAATTAGTGGTCCTGAGGTGGATATGACTATGTCTTTTTGGAGGAAATGAAGGCCTAAATTATTAGATATTGAAGATCAAAGAGAAGGACCTTGGTGAAGCCTATCCTGTGCTATAATTCTTAACTCACCCCTACCTTTCTTTCATTACCCCTCTTCACCCCATCTCAGGCCTGGACAAATTCTCCTAGTCTTGGTTCATAAGCTACCCTCTCCTCAGGGCCTCATTTTATCTGTCACTTGGTTTGTTAAATCATTGCATATAAACTGAGATTAAGAGCATTCTGTGATCAGGACTGTTTCATCCCTGTTATAACAAGCACCTGCATTATGTCCGTGACATAGAATGGGAAAACAGATACATGATAAAATCAACATATTCGATAACAGTTTTTGAGTTATGTTTACATGGCTGTCAAAACAGAATTAACTGAGAGAATAGTGTATTCCTTGAATATTCTTTTTACACCTTGTAATAAAGTTCATAATATGGTTGTGGTTATTAGAGGTAATGGATCTGTGAAGATATGCACATTAATTACTTGAGAATTAAAGAGCATGCATTTGGGTAGTTTCTTGATGTGTGCCTACTTCATTGGGCTCTGTTCTAGTTTTTTGATAGCCAAGAACAAGCAAGAGGCTGGTTCAGAAACATGGATATAGCCTTATATTTAAAGGACTATACAAGACTCAGGAAACCATGGTGACATAGTAGTAAGAGCTATGGATACTAATCAAAAGGTCAGCAGTTCTAATCCACCAAGTGCTCCTTGGAAATTCTATAGGTTCAGCTCTACTCTGTTCTAAAGGGTCGCTATGAGTTGGAATCAACTGGATGGCAACGGGTTATACAAGACTCAAGGACACTCTAATTACTCATTACAAATAGAGAAGCTAAAAGCCACTCGATGTCATAGGCAATAAAGCTGCCATTGTAAAACATCACTTTAAGAAAACATTTCAGATTTCAGTAAATCCCAAGAGCTCCTCTACTTTTCCAAGTAGCATTTCTTATGTGGTACACTGTGCTACATTTGGTAAAGGTAAGATGATAGAAAAAAGTATACGGGAAGAGATTGTTTTGAAAAAGTTTGTAGGGTTTCCTCTTCCACAATATTTTTTCTATTAAGCCACCCAAAAAACCCAGTGCCGTGGAGTCAATTCCTACTCATAGCGACCCTACAGGACAGAGTAGAACTGCCCATTAGATTAATCAACAGTATTTTAAAATTGTTACCTATGAAAAGAAGAATGGCAAGCAAATGTGTTTACATAAGTTGTTGTTCTAGTTAGGTGCCATTGTGTCTATTCTGACTCATAGCAACCCTATACACAACAAAAGGAAGCACTGCCTCGTCCTGCACCATCCTTACAATCTTAATGCTTGAGCTCAATTTTGCAGCCCCTGTGTCAATCCACCTCATTGAGGGGCTTTCTCCTTTCTGCTGACCCTGTACTTACCCAAGCATGATGTCCTTCTTCATGGACTGATCCCTTCTGGCAACATGTGCAAAGTATGTAAGACGTAGTCTTACCATCCTTGCTTCTAAGGAGCACTCTGGTTGTACTTCTTCCTAGACAGTTATGTTCGTTCTTTTGGCAGTCCATGGTATATTCAATATTCTTCACCAACACCACAATTCAAAGACGACAATTCTTCTTTGGTCTTCCTTATTCATTGTCCAGCTGTCACATGTATATGAGGCAGTTGAAAATACCATGGCTTGGGTCAGGCCCACCTTAGTCTTCAAAGTGATCTTTGCTTTTCAGCACATTTAAGAGGTCCTTTGCAGCAGATTTACCCAATGCAATGTGTCACCTAATTTCTTGACTGCTACTTCCATGGGTGTTGATTGTGGAACCAAGTAAAATGAAATGCTTGACAACTTCAATCTTTTCTCCATTTATCATGATGTTGCTCATTGGTCCAGTTGTGAGGATTTTTGTTTTCTTTATGTTGAGGTGCAATCAGTACTGAAGGCTATGGTCCTTGATCTTCATTAGCAAGTGCTTCAAGTCCTTTTCACTTTCAGCAAGCAAGGTTGTGTCATCTGCATAACGCAGGTTGTTAATGAGTCTTCCTCCAAACTTGATGCCCCATTCTTCTTCATATAGCCCAGTTTCTCAGGTTATTTGCTCAGCATACAGATTGAATACCAAAAAAAAAAAAAAAAAAAGCCAAACCCAATGCCGTCGAGTCAATTCCGACTCATAGAGACCCTATAGGACAGAGTAGAACTGCCCCATAGAGTTTCCAAGGAGTGCCTGGCAGATTTGAACTGCCGACCCTTTGGTTAGCAGCTGTAGCACGTAACCACTACGCCACCAGGGTTTCCACAGATTGAATATGTATGGTGAAAGGATACAACCCTGACGCATACCTTTCCTGACTTTAAACCAATCAATATCCCCTTGTTCTGTCCGAACAACTGCCTCTTGATCCATGTAAAGGTTCCTCATGAGCACGATTAAGTGTTCTGGAATTCCCATTCTTCACAATATTGTCCATAATTTGTTTTGATCCACATAGTCGAATGCCTTTGCATAGTCAATAAAACACAGGTAAAGATCCTTGTGGTATTCTCTGCTTTCAGTCAGGATCTATCTGACGTCAGCAATGATATCCCTGCTTCCATGTCCTCTTCTGAAACCAGCCTGAATTTCTGGCAGTTCCCTGTCAATATACTGTTGCAGCAATTTTTGAACAATCTTCAGCAAAATTTTGTTTGCATGTGATATTAATGATATTGTTCTCTAATTTTGGCATTCTGTTGGATCACTTTTCTTGGGAATAGGCATAAATATGGGTCTCTTTCAGTCATTTGGGGGGGAAACTGTCTTCCATATTTCTGGGGATAGAAGTGTGAGCACCTCCAGTGCTGCATCCATTTGTTGAAACATCTCAATTGATATTCCATCCATTCCTGGAGCCTTGTTTTTCACCAACGCCTTCAGAGCAGTTTGGACTTCTTCCTTCAATACCACTAGCTCCTGATTATATGCTACCTCTTGAAATGGTTGAACATCGACTAATTCTTTTTGTTATAATGACTCTGTGTATTCCTTCCATCTTCTTTTGATGCTTCCTGCATCATTTAATATTTCCCTCCTGGAATCCTTCACTATTGCAACTCGAGGCTTGAATTTTTTCTTCAGTTCTTTCTGCTTGAGAAACACAGAGCATGTTCTTCCCTTCTGATTTTCTATCTCCAGCTCTTTGCAGATGTCATTATAACACTTCACTTTGTCTTCTCGAGCCACCCTTCAAAACCTTCTTTTCAGTTCTTTTACTTCATCATTTCTTCCTTTTGACTTAGCTACTTGATGTTCGTGAGAAAGTTGTAGAGTCTTCTCTGACATCCATCTTGATCTTTTCTTTCTTTCCTGCCTTTTCAATGACCTCTTATATATATTAATGTCCAAACAATGTTTGGTGGGTACTAGGTCCAGTGGACTTTCTCTAATTCAGAAGGTACATTCACTGCATCTATCTTCCATATCACAGTTATATATTACACCATCAAAAGACTGATTTAATTTGCATATGGGCATCTTTAATCACAACTAGTGAGTTGGAATTGAAGAAAAGGAAATTTTAAGCCAAATAAAGGATTCATTTTAAGCTGAATAAATGGATATCTTAAATGGATTAAACAATGTGATTAATTGCAGACATCATCTCCCTGAGTTTGTTCAAGGACAAATTTTTTTTAGGGATCTTATGCTTCAAATAGGAACTTGGTCAGATGGCCTGAACTAATCCTTCTACATTTCTTCCTAGAAGTCTACAGAAATGGAGAAAACATCAAAGGCTTTAGTCTATGCTAGCCTATGTGGAAATAACATGATGTAATTTAGATAAAAGTGTACTGTAGTCTCTGTGTAAAACCAAACCTAACTCACTGCGATTGAGTTGAACTGACTCATGGTGATCCCAAGTGCTGTGGAGTAGAACTCTGTTCCATAGAGTTTCTTGACTGTAAACTTTATGGAAGCAGATTGCCAGGCCTTTCTCCCATGGTGCCAACTTTTAGGTTAATAAATGAGTGTTTAATCCTTTTTGCCCCCTAAAGACCTTAAGAAATCTGCACAGAGCTATGAAAATGTAAAAGATATTATTGTCATTATTATTTAATAGATTTGCATCACAATAGAAATATTTCCAGTTGAGTGGGTTCACTGCAAGCAATTTCTAGAATTTTTCCTTCAATTATTTTTAATTACAAAAAGAGGCAAAGGACCCGAGGTTAAAATATGAAGACAGTAAAATGGTGCTAACCTTTCACTTCCACTTCCTTCTTTCAGGGATTTCATAGATCTAAGTGATGGCCACTGAGAACCACTCTTTCTTTATTGACTTCATATTCTTAGGGTTTTCTGACAAAAAGGATGTACAGCAGGGGCTGTTTGTGCTCTTTCTCCTGGTTTGTGTTATAACAGTGATTGCAAATCTAGGGATGCTCCTACTGATCAAGATGGATTCTAGACTTCACACACTCATATTTGAGCAACCTGTCTTTCTGTAATATCTCCTAATCCTCCGCTGTCTCTGCCAAAATGTTGGCGGTTTACTTATCTGTGCAGAAGAGGATTCCATATAATTTATGTATCATCCAGATGTACTTTTTGAGGGCCTTTGCCAATGTGGAATGTCTCGTGTCTGCTGTCATGGTCTATGACTGTCATGTAGCCATTTACAATCTACTTCTTTATACAATTTCCATGTCTAAGACGGTCTGTGTTATGAAATTTGAGTCCGTGCCCCGGAGCAGTTGAGCCAATGAAGCTTACTCCAGGTCAGAAAGAGAGAGAAAGTTTATTAAGAGTTGACACCAAAGGAAAGTCCAGCAACAACACAGGCTGTCTTTACGGAATTCCAAAAAGCAGTTTCTGCATCAGAGCTTATATATCATTTTTGCAAGGATTACATAGCATCTTCAAGCACACAGCCCACAGATGGTTGCATGTGTACACATCACAAAACAACTGCAAGAAACTCTTTATTAAACTAAAGATATGCATGCCAGACATCTGGACTCTAATCTTTTTGTTTACAACAGGCAAAAAAACTTATATAAAAATCTCTCGGCTAGTGGAACTGGCCTGCCACATGTACTCTGACCAAGATAAGCAGTAAGAAGAAGTTACAGGCCAAAAGTGCCAGGCAGCCTTCCTAGCTACTTACTACCTTGTAGGCTGAAAGCCGTCTCCCAAGAGAACAAAGAAGAAGAGGTAGACCAAGACTGCCAAGAAGGCCCTGTACCCTTTTGGAAAGAGATCAGTGCAGCTAGTAATAAAAAAGGACATTGAAAGTGAGAGCATACAAAATACCAAGTCAAAAAAAAACAAAAACTTATAGGTTACTTAGAGTAGACATTTCCATTACAAATGGGAGAAATCGGAGAGAAAGAGGGCATAATAGGTACCAAGCAAGTGAGCAGAACACATTACTTTAGCCCTCAAGGCTTCACAAATAATCCTTTGTTCTATATTACCATTTACACATTAGCTCTGTCTTCCAGGCTCTACGTATTAGCCACACTCTCCAGATTCTAAGTGGAGGTCCCTTGGCCCTGTGGTTCAGCATTGCCTTCCAGGCCCACTTGGAATGACAGTTCTGCTCCCTCGGTTTTAGGTACCCCATTCTCCTAGTCCATCTGAGTGGTGACTACACTATTAGAAACACCAGAGGCAATGGCTCCACTCTTTGAAACCCCAGAGGTCTTTACCATACCTTTTGAGACTGAGGCAGCTTGGCTTCCTGTGTTCCTTGGCCTCTCGGCCCTCAGGTTTCATGCCCTCTTCTGCCTGTTGGGGCAAGTGTTCCAAAGCTCAGTAGCTCCACAGATAAATGCCTGGAGGTGCCCCACTCTGCCAGAAAGCCTCCTTCCCACAGGAACTGAGCTGTCTTGCTCCATGGGTCGACTCCAGCATATCTGGAGCTAGTCTCCTGGTTCAGCTGCTGCCAGTTCGCTGTTGCTGCCGGGCCTCTGCTGATGTTTCTCGTCATCTACGCCTTCTCTGGTGTTAATAGTTTTCTTCACTTCCTTCGAAGTCTTCTATCCATTCACAGTTTCAAAACTTCTTCCACATTTTAGGTACCTGTTAGAGCATCACTCTACTTTTGGTACCAAATTATGTCTTAGTTATCTAGTGCTGTTATAACAGAAATACCACAGGTGGATGGCTTTAACAAAGAAAAATTTATTTTCACATGGTAGGATGAGTATGAAGGTAGGAAAAAAAATAAAAAGGATGGGTGTGATGGTTAAGGTTGTGTGTCGTCTTGCCTGGGTCTTGATTCTCAGTGGTTTGACAGTTGTATGATGTAGTTATTCCTTTCATAAGGAGATTTGATATAATGTTACCACCTCTATGATGAGGACTTTGTTGAGCAGCCCTTCAGTTGAAGAGAGGTTCATTGGGTGTGTAGCCTACATCAAGTACATGTGGACATTCCAGCAGGACTTGGAGGGCTTTTGCTCCTTCTGGATCCTGTTTGTCTGATCTCTGGTTCTCGGGACTTGAGCTTGCGGCTTACCTGCAGTCTTGCCTGCCAATGTTGGGATTCATGGATCTTCACAATCTGTGAGCAAAAGCCCACTTCTCTAACCTATTGATCTTGGGTTCACTAGCCCCTGTGGCTATGTGAACCGGGGGGAAGCATCTATCCTGACCCAGGGACTTGGGACCTTCCAGCCTCTACGATCGTGTGAGCCATATCCTTGGTATAAATCTCTATATATACTTATGTGTTTTACTAGTTTTGCTTCTCTAGAGAGCACAGCCTAAGACAATGGCTGATGCTTCTTTTGGACCTAATGCCTTCTCAATTAATCCTTGCTTTTTTGGAAATGTTACCTGTGAACTAGTTGCTGTCTTGAATAGCAGCATGCAGGCGTTCTTTCAAATCATATTAAATGCCAAGCAAAGAAGGGTCTAATGAGTTTCCTCTATATCAGAAGGTACAAAGCTACAATCTAGCTAGCACATAGCTCTCCCATATGATGATTGTAGTGTGTTTAAAGTCAAATTTTAACTGCATATTGACCCCTATAAACTCATGGAATTATGATGATGCATTCTAATTCTAAACAGGATACTTTAATTTCATTCAATAAAGCATTTTAAGCTCAATAAAAGAGTACCTAAATGGAATAAGCTGATTTATAAAATTTATAAGATCCCTATGCCTAAATTTGTACAAGTAGAGGATGAATAATCCCTCATTAGACACATTGTTTGGGGAATTCATGATTCAACTAGGGGTTTGGGCAGATGACTTATAAGACCTTTCTATCTTGGTCTTCTATAGGGAAAGCTAATATTCAAATATTTTAATCTATCCTACTCTAATTCAAACCTACCCTTTTCCTTCACTCTGTCTTTCCAACTCTTATGCTTCTCATCTTCCCACCATCTAAATATTATTTAATAATATTTTAGACATTAATAAGAAATAAGACATTAGCCATCCCTGTTTATAATGAATTAATATTTTTGGCCTTTTTTTTTTTTTTTTTAATCTTAGCTGCTTCCTTCTGCACAGCACCAGTATACCTAAACACAAGCATAACACAGCCATTATAGATTAGAGTATGTTGTTGTTGTTGTTAGGTACCATTAAGTCGGTTCTGGCTCATAGTGATATAGGTATGATAATACTAACCACTAGCTACATATTGGTGATAACCTAGCTAGAAAAATTTGATAAACTGAAAAGGTAATAATGTTCAATAATCCAGTGTGTTTTTCACTATTAAGTGCAGTAATTCTAAGGTAGTTTGATATTCACTGTAGAAACATATTATGAACTAGGAAAGTAATAGGGGGAAAAATGGGTCTGAGTCTCTGTCTAAATTTACAGTAAGTGTGACCTTTAACAAGTCCTGTTTTCTTTGGGCCTTAGTTCCTTCTCTGTGAAAAGAGAGGTGTTAACTAGATAATCTTTATTGTGCTTTCCAGCTGGCATGTTCTGTATCTACATATACATTATGCTATTACTGCTTTAAATTTATTTAGGAGAGATTAAATACATAAATAAAACAAGAGGGTGGTATGATATTTATCCAAAGGACTGTGTTGCATCTCTAGGCCAGTTTTACCTGAAATGGCAGTGACAATGATAACAGTAAAATAGCATGTGATGCAAGATTCCCAGTACCACTAAGATAAACACATTTAACCTGTCTCTTACTCCACATTTTTATTTTAATGGACACTTCATAAAAGTGGATATCTAACCTTCTTAGTCATGAATAAAATAACATGTTCTACTTAATGGCCAAACTTAAAATAACAGTCATATTAAGGATCGGTGATTGTGTGGACCAACCAGATGTTTCATACATTGGTGAAGCGTCTCCTACTTAGGAAAACAGTTTGGCAGTACCTAGTAAATCTGAGTGTATATATTGTATTCCAATTCCTAGTTTACCACCAAAGAGAAATGTGTACATCTCCACCAAAAGACATGCATAAGAATGTTCACAAAGATATTATTGGTAATAGAAAAAAGGAAAACAATTCAACTGCCTATCAACATTAGAATAGATAAATAAATGATGATATAATTTATACAATGGAATATCCACCATACAACAATGAAAATGAATTTCCTACAACTGCATGCAACAACAAGGAAGGCTCTTGCAAACACGATGTTGAAAACAGCACATACTCTAAGTATACACTCATGTATGAGTCAGAAAACAATCCATCACAATGAAAGTTAGGAAAGTAGTTAACCCTGCAGATAGTGGGCTTATGACTTAAGAAGGAAGATGTAGAAAGGCAATATTTTGTTTCTTGGTCTGTATGCAAGTTATGCAAGTTTCAAGGTATTTTTGTTTTGTAAAAATTCCTGTAACTGTGCCTCTATTACTTGAGTATTTTTTATGTGTTCCTTACACACCAAAAGACTTTTCTAAGCACAGCCTATTCACCATTTGATTGTAAGAAGTTTCAAAATTTCTTAAGTATAAATTTTGATTTTTAGCAATGCCTTATGTACAATAAATTTCAACATATTTTTTGGAAAATTAAAGGTGAAATTTTCATCAGATATTTCAGTGAATATTCTTTTTATAATTAAAACTTGCTGTCTTGCAATGAAATTTAATGTACACTGGTATCAGTATATTTTTTTCAAAGAGCCCATGCCCTAGGGCAAGACAACTATTTTCTGAAGAAAGTGTGCTTATAAGTAAATGTTTGCATTTTGTTAATGGCACTAGTGACATTAGGGAATTTGTTTAGGTACCTTTTTTTTTTTTTTTTTCCCAACTTGCTTCCTTCTGATGTCTTAAATTCTGCCTTAAATAATTTTTTCCCCATGATCTAAGGAATCCATCTTCAATTAAACATAAATACCTTTGGGAGGTTAAATAGCTTATCCAATTTTTAATGAGAATATAGCCACCATGGTTCAGTTTTAATGGGAAGGGTGGAAAGGAAGTTAGACTAGATAGCCTGGAGGGACAGTCATGTTTTGGTAGGAAAAGTATGGGTCTTGCCTAATTAGAGTGTAGATAGAGTGAATTTGGCATCCCAGGAGACAGGAAAATGCTTGAGGGGAAAATTAGTTTGGAAAGAAATTAGAAGAATAAGATCAAGAATGACTTTGCCTCTTCCAAATGTGCACCAGAAAAGTAGGTAATTGTAGCAAAGCTCTTGAGTAACATAAAGGCATCAACTTCATGAGATTACTTGGTGGACATTTACTAACAATTAGTGAGGTTGTTGGATCTTTGTCTCAATAACGTCTAGCATAGGAAGTACATTGGGTACTGTAGTATTGGAATCATAATGTAAAAAATTACAAAGAAATATGAAAAGTCATTGAAATGTATCAACTAACAGCACTTTGCTCAATATCAGGAATGCTTTATTTTAATGAGTGCAGCTTAAGGCGTGATCATACTTTACAAGAAAAGTGAAAAAGGCTATTTCTGTCTACTCCCAGTGAGGGTTCAGAATAAACAAGAAATTATCTGGAATGTTGAGTAGATTCCCTGGCTTATGTCTATCACTTCTTTTTTTTCTTTTCCTGTGTAAGCAAATTTCACAATATTTTCTTTTGTTGTAAAGAAATAAGTGAACTGCTTTAAGATACAAGGTACCATGGTTGAATATAATTATTATGCATTATCTAAAAATATCAACTGACAGTAGATGCTTAATAAACATAGAAATGTGAGCTTGCCAGTGTCCTGAAACAATTCACAATTATCAAATATGACTCAGAATGTGGCCAATACAGTCAACTTTCACAGAGCTGCCATCTTGTACAACTTCAGGTGATACCATCTTTCTTATTATTTATGCCCTCCCTGGAATTATGCAATACAGTACCCCATTTCACACCAAAGTTAATAACATTGAAGTGTTCAGCTAAGGTAAATAAAATAGATTATGTTTCAAATCTGGTGACACTTTCTATTTGCTTTTTTTTAACCTTAATCATTGTTAGAATCCTGATTTGGTGGGACTTTGATGACCTTTATGTTCTCTTAGATTTCTGAAAATATTTGGATTGCTATTTTTGTGTATTTGCAACCTTGGTTTTAACATAAAAGCACTATAAAGCCCTAAGAGTAGCAAAGGAAGTTATTTTTTAAAGAGCAATCTGTTTTATTACACCATAGTCAGGCATCGGTTGTGAGCAAATGCTTTGGAGTCAGATAAACCTAATGCCAGTGATCCTCCAGATGTTTATTTACTAGCTCTGGTCTCACTTCCCACATTTATATAATGAGATTGTTAGAGATAACTTAGGATGCATAAGATAATACAAGAAATACATAAAATATTGTGAAAAGTTAATATATGAAAACATCTGTCATTAGTAAGAACACTACGATGGACTATATTTAAAATCATACTTCTGCCCCTGAAAGTTCATTGTTGAATGAAAAGGTACTTAAAGTACACATTTATAGAAGGAAGGGGGGATAGATATTTTTATGATTTAGAACAAGATGAAGACATGATTGAGATCTGGGCCCTGATGAAGAAGTCCTGTCAAGGCCAAGGCGACTGAAATGGTGGACTAACATTCAGGGAGTGTGGCAAAATACATCGATAGCTATGGAGGTCAGGGGAAGAGTGAGTAGGTACAAAATCATGTTTCTATTACGTCCCAATTATCCATGTCCTTAATGAAGAATAATACAAAAAAAGTTTTTTATGGCTGATTTAAAAAAAAATTCTATTTTGAGATATATATATATATATATATATACATACATACATATCTATATATAGATATATATATGAAACCTGGTGGCATAGTGGTTAGGTGCTACAGCTCCTAACAAAAAGGTCAGTAGTTTGAATCTGCCAGGAGCTCCTTGGAAACTCTATGGGGCAGTTCTACTCTGTGATTTATGGTTGCTATGAGTCAGAATCGACTCTACACCAATGGATTTTTATATATGAAAACATATATATATATACATAGCTCATATGTAAGTTCAAATGCTAATATGTAAGCCTAAGTTGAAACTGACAAAAATTGGAACAAGTGCCTGAGAACTAAAGTATGACCTTGAGTATACCCTATCTGAATTTAGAGACCATCTAAAGAATAGATTTGACATATTGGACACAAATGATCGTAGACCAGATGAGTTGTGGAATGATATCAAGGACATCATACATGAAGAAAGCAGGAGGTCATTGAAAAGACAGGAAAGAAAGAAAAGACCAAGATGGATGTCAGAAAATACCCTGAAACTTGGTCTTGAACATCAAGTAGCTAAAGCAAAAGGAAGAAATGATGAAATAAAAGAACTGAAGAGAAGATTTCAAAGGGTGGCTTGAGAAGACAAAGTAAAGCATTATAATGACATGTGCAGAGATCTGTTCTCTGCTGAAAGGGAAGATCACTTTCGGCATTGCTCAAGCTGAAAGAACTGAAGAAAAAATTCAAGTCTTGAGTTGCAATATTGAAGGATTCTACAGGGAAAATATTAAATGACACAGCAAGCACCAAAAGAAGGTGGAAGGAATACACAGAGTCATTATACCGAAAAGAATTGGTCAGCATTCAACCATTTCAGGAGGTAGCATATGATCAGGAACCAATGGTACTAAAGGAAGAAGTCCAAGCTACACTGAAGACATTGGCAAAAAACAAGGGTCAGGGAATTGACAGAATACCAATAGAGATGTTTCAACAAACAGATGCAGCGCTGGAAGTGGTCACTCATTCAAGCCAAGAAATTTGGAAGACAGACACCTGGCCAGCTAACTGGAAGAGATCCATATTTATGCCTATTCCAAAGAAAGGTGATCCATCCAAATGTTGAAATTACCAAACAATATCAATAATATCACAGACAAGGAAAGTTTTGCTTAAGACCATTTAAAAGCAGTTGCAGCATTGCATCAGCAGGGAACTGCCAGAAATTCAACGTGGATTCAGAAGGGGATATGGAACTTGGGATACATGGGTAATGTCAGATGGATCCTGAATGAAAGTAGAGAATACCAGAAAGATGTTTACCTGTGTTTTATTGACTATGCAAAGGCATTCAACTGTGTGCAGCATAAAAAATTATGGATAACATAGGGAAGAATGGGAATTCCAGAACACTTAGTTGTGCTCATGAGGAACCTGAAAGTAGATCAAGAGCCAGTCATTCAGACAGAACAAGGGATAATTCATGGTTTAAAATCAGGAAAGCTGGGTGTCAGGGTTGTATCCTTTCAAAATACCTATTTAATCAGTAGAACCCTGGTGGTGCAGTGGTTAAGTATTTGGCTGCTAACCAAAAAGTCAGCAGTTTGAATCCATCCCCGCTCCTTGGAAACCCTTTGGGTTAGTTCTACTCTGTCCTATGGGGTCGCTACAAGTCCAAATCAACTGAATGGCAATGGGTTTGAATTTGGTTTATTCAATCTGTATGCTATGCAAATAATCTGAGTAGATTGACTACATGAAGAAGAATGAAACAGCAGGATTGGAGAAAGACTCATTAACAACCTGCCTTATGGAAATGGCACAACCTTGATTGCTGAAAGTGAGGAGGACTTGAAACACTTACTTATGAAGATCAAAGGCCACAATATTCAGTATGGATTATACTTTAACATGAAGAAAATAAAATTATCACAACTGGACCAATAAACAACATTGTGATAAATGGAGAAAACACTGAAGTTGTCAAGGATTTCGTTTTTCTTGGATTCACAATCAATATCCATGGAAACAGCAGTCAGGAAGTCAAAAGACACATTTCATTGGGCAAATCTGCTGCAAAAGACCTCTTTAAAGTGTTGAAGAGCAAAGATGTCATCTTGAAGACTCAGGTGTGCCTGACCCAAGCCATGGTGTTTTCAATCACCTCATACGCATGCAAAAGCTAGACAATGAATAAGGAAGACCAAAGAACTGACACCTTTGAATTATGGTGTTGGTTAAAATATCGAATATTCCATGGACTGCCAAAAGAATGAACAAATCTGTCTTGGAAGAAGCACAAGCAGAATTCAATCCTTAGAAGCCAGGATGGCAGCAACTAAGAGTCACACACTTTGGACATGTTATATGGAAGGATCAGTCCCTGGACAAAGACCTCAGGCTCAGTGAAGAACAGCATCAGTGAAAAGGAGAAAGACTCTCAACAAGATGTATTGACACAGTGACTGCAGTAATGGACTCAAGCATAACACAGATTGTGAGTATGGCGCAGAACAGGGCAGTGTTTCATTCTGTTTTACAGAGGGTCGCTAGGAGTTGGACCTGACTGGAGGCACCTAACAACAACATAGATAGATAGAGAAAGAAAGGGAGAAAAAAGAGAACTAAGTTTATGTTTTCTTGAAAGTATCATCCTAACATATATGTTTCCTTAAAAAGATTCATCATTGCACCTATCAACTATAAGAGTAGAAAGAGCCTTTAAAGTCTATTTATTTCTACTATTGGTTCTTTATCCACCAAAGAACCAGAAAATACTTAAGAGCAAACATATAATGACCCATTACTTTTGGAAATTCTTATTCTAGAGACTAAAAATTTTGAGAGAAATAAATACAAACAGAAAAAAAAATTCAAGGCAGATTTGATTATGTATAATGGATGTTATACACTCATAAAGTCATTGGATTGGGGGTGGGTGACATGTGGGTGGGGGAACAGAATCAGACAGTGACTAATGAAATAAAAACTGTTATAGGATTGTCATATATCTAAAAAAGGTAGTAAAGAAGTTTCTTCAGAAGTGGGGGGAAAAAAACAGGATGAACAATGGAAAAGATATGAAAATCACTTAGTAGAGAGGATTTGAGCTTCATTAGACGTGTGATGTGACTGGCGGATATTGTAGATTCAAGGTGGCCATAAAGCATAGCATTAAACTGAATTGTTACTGGACATTGATCAGTGTGTATAAAAACTTCAGTCTTTGCTTAAAGTTGTTGCAACATTCACAGGGTAAACACACAGAACAAGGAATCTAATTAATCCCATGTTTACACAACACAGAAAAATGAGGGCACAGGCTTTAGAGACCCAAGTCCCAAATGTCACTAAGTAAAAATAAAATGTGACCTGTCTAGTGTTCACCTACCCAAAATCAGAACAGAAAGACATGCTCATCTCAGGTAGGATTCTGAATTGACAAATTAAGAGACCGTAGGGGAAAAAATTTTCTTTTTTTTTTTGAAAAGCAGGGAGTCAAATATTGAGGACCTTGTAAATGATTCATTTTATACCGACTTATGCTGGGCATGTGTCTAAAAAACTCTGCAATCTAACAGCCAAACCATACCTTGTTAAAGCTGTGTGAATTTGACTGACCTCATTTGTATGAGTAAATATGTTATTAATTTATTTTTTAACTAAAATTCATAAGCAAATCATTACTTTTTATTACTGTTTAAGTGATTTCACTACATATGTGAATTTAAGATTTGTCCTACTGCTATTCCAACCATAGCTGAGGTTAAAAAAAAAAAAAAAAAAAAAAAAAAACAGTGTCCTTGAGTCAATCCCGACTCATTGCGACCCTATAGGAAGGAGTAGAACTGCCCCAGAGAGTTTCCAAGGAGAGCCTGGTGGATTCGAACTGCCGACCCTTTGGTCAGCAGCCATAGCACTTAACCACTACGCCACCAGGGTTTCCATAGTTGAGGTAGCACATTAAAAATGCCAATATGTATAAATTCTAGTTCATATGGAACACAAACTATAATACATAAGTACAGAAAGAAAGAAAAATCAGAGCACCATTCCCATTTCAATATTTATGTACTAACAGAGAGATCCACACACACTAACAGACACACACACACACACAGTCACCCACACACACAGTCACACAAGGAAATGAACCCTTAATATTTCTTGAAACATTTATTATTCTTTCTATTTTCAATTTTTATGGAAAATTCAATGTAAAAATCCAAAGACATACAGATGTGTACGTTAAATTCTACATTTCCCACTTTGTATCATTTCTCTTCAGTTTGTCAGTGGGCATATCCCTCGGGATCTGGTCAGTCATGTAACCGGACAACACATGGTCAGCAAAGAGGAGAAGAGGGTGATGGAAAAGTTGGATAAAACAGATTGTATTCACGTTTGGTTATTCAGATAACACTAAAGACATCATACACCAAAGTACCGTAAGAACTTTCATTTATTATATGCTGTAGCATTTATAGTTTCTGAATAAATCAATTATATTTCTGTATGAATACAAAAAACTGTGATCACTTCTGTGGCGCAGCTAGGTAGTGCTCTTCGCGCCTCCGACCCTGAGGCCTGTGTCTTCCAGCTGCGTCTCCCTGAAACGGGTGGTTTATCGTTTAAAATCGGGAATAAGCCTTAGATTTATTCAGACCTACCGCCTCAGACAAGATACAAACGTCAAATACCAAGAGGGACATATCAAAGCTCCTCACTAGTCAAGACAGTTTGGATTTTTTTAATAACAACAATGCCACTTTGTTAGTGACATTTATCTGGGCTAATTTCCTAGGATAAAGAAGGCAATTTAGAGAAAGAAAGTGTTCTGCCTTCTGATAATATTTTGTGGCTGTCTAACAGAGTTAAACCCTGTTCTGTTATTGTCTTGATCATTTTTATAACCATTTATAGTGAGAACAAAGAAGAATGGCTGGAAAGAATTGTTCCTCCTTGACTGAGTTCCGCCTCGTGGGAATTACTAATAACCCTGAGATCAAAGCGACCATATTCATCATGTTTCAGGTTGTTTACATCATTATTCTTGTGGCAAATCTTGGAATGATCATTTTAATTAGAATGGACTCCCAGCTTCAAACACCAATGTACTTTTTCCTCAGCCACCTCTCCTTCTGTGACCTCTGCTATTCCACAGCAGTTGGGCCCAAGATGCTGGTGGACCTCTTAGCCAAAGACAAATCAATTTCCTTCTATGGCTGTGCTCTGCAGTTCTTCATCTTCTGTGTCTTTGCAGATTCTGAGTGTCTCCTGCTGGCAGTGATGGCCTTTGATAGGTACAAGGCCATAAGCAACCCCTTGCTCTATACAGTCAACATGTCCAGCAGGGTGTGTTCTGCGCTCATGGCTGGGGTTTACCTGGTGAGCATGGTGGACGCTTTGATACATACGACATTAACTTTCCGCTTATGTTTCTGTGGGTCAAGTGAAATTAACCATTTCTTCTGTGATGTCCCTCCTCTTCTGTTGCTATCTTGTTCGGACACGCAGGTCAATGAATTAGTGATATTCACCATTTTTGGCTTCATAGAACTGAGTACCCTTTCATGGGTTCTTGTCTCTTACTGTTACATCATCCTCTCAGTCTTAAAGATCCCCTCTGCTGAGGGAAGGTTCAAAGCTTTCTCCACCTGCACCTCCCACTTAACGGCTGTTGCTATTTTCCAGGGAACTATGCTCTTTATGTATTTCTGGCCAAGTTCTGCCTACTCTCTAGATCAAGACAAGATGACCTCATTGTTTTATACCCTTGTTATTCCCATGTTAAACCCGCTGATATACAGCCTAAGAAATAAAGATGTGAAAGAAGCTCTGGAAAAACTCAAAAATAAAATGTGGTTTTAAATAGTTAAACAAACACATAGGAAGTTGCAGTTTTCTTCAAATCATATAGTATAGTATAATGTGGTCTCAAATTCTTTAATACAGTGAGTATTTATACAAATTACCTACTATACCAATTATTAAGTACTTTTTTTTTCCTAAATATGTTATACTTTCTTATGTATCTTCAGTTTAAATATCGTACTCTCTAATTTTAGAAAACTTTCTGGTCTCCTTATTAGTGTTTCAAATTTTTATTTGTTCAATGTTTCCTGTATGCATTAACTGAATTATTCCAGGAGTTATTGGTTATTTTTTCAACATCTACTATACTTCTAGGGGTTTTGTATTTTATGGCCAATCCAGTGGTTTCTATACTAATGAACTCTATAATTCAGTGTAAATGATGAACTTTAATTAACTAATAATTCAAATAATTCATAATAACATCATGAAATGATAAGGTAATGTGCTCTTAATCCACAGTAAAATGTCTCAATCTACTGTGAAAAGAAGAAAAACTTCTTTGAACTGGGCTCATATATTTTCTGATCTAAATGATGAATGGATACGTAAAGTGGGGGAGAGGAAAACATTTGAGGCAGAAGGATTGGCAATTAGTGGTCATGAGGTGGATATTCTTATGACTTTTTAGAGAAAATGAAGCCTCAAATTATTAGCTATAGAAGAACAAAAAGAAAGAACCTTCGTGAAGCCCATCCTTGTGCTGTAATTCTTAACTCTCCCCTCCCTTCCTCTAGGAAAACTTCCTTTCATTCCCTCTCCCCAGCCTATCTCAGGCCTGGACAAATTCCCCTAGTCTTGGGCATAAACCACCCCCTCCTCAGGGTATCATTTTATCTGTCACTTGGTTTATTAAATCATTGTGTATAAACTGAGATTATGAGCATTCTGTGATGATGAGTGGTCCATCCCTGTTATAGCAAGCACCTGCATTGTGTCCATGACATAGAATGGGAAAACACATACACGATAATATCAACATACTTGATAACATTTTTTGAGTGATGTTTACATGGCAGTCAAAACAATAGTATACGCCTTGAACATATTTGTTTACACCTTGTAAGAGTGTTCATAATATGGTTGTGGTTATTAGAGGTAATGCATCTATAAAGATATGCATATTAATTACTTGGGAATTAAAGAATATGCATTTGGGTACTTTCTTGATGTGTGCCTACTTCATTGGGCTCTGGTCTTGTTTTTTGATAGCCAAAAGAAAGCAAGTGACTTTTTCAGAAAACATGAATAGAATCCTATATTCAAAGGACTATACAAATGGTAAGTGCTATGGCTGCTAACCAAAAGGTTGACAGCTCTAACCCACCCACCAGCTGGTCCCTGGAAACCATATAGGGCAGCTCCACTCTGTCCTATAGGGTTGCTATGAGTCGGAATCAACTTGATGGCAAGGTTTTTTTTGTTTCTTTTATTTTTTAATGCAAGTCTCAAGGCCACTGTTAATTATTCCTAACAAGCATAGAAGCTAAAAAGCCTCGGAATGTCATAGGCAATATACCTGCCACTGCAAAATATCATTTTATGAAAACATTTCAGAATTCTGGTAAATCCCAAGAGCTCCTCTGCTTTTCCAAATGGCATTTATTTTTTTGGACACTGTGAATGTTTGTGAAAGGTAAGATGGTGGGAAAATGCATGGGGAGGGATTGCTTTGAATCCCTCTTCCACAATATTTTCTCGATTAATCCACACCCTTTTGGAATTGGTACTTACGTACAGCAGAATGGCATAAAAGTGTGCTTCACATATATTAATGCCCAAACAACGTTTTGGGGGTTACCAGATTCAGTAGATTTTCTCTAATTCAGGTTATATATTCATGGACTCTAATTAACCCATCTTCCTTCCATATCACAGTTATATATGACACCATCAAAGAGTGATTTGGTGGCAAAATGGCCTCTTTAATTACATCAAATGGCTTTGAGCTGAAGAAAAGTAAATTTTAAGCCTGATAAATAATTCATTCTAAGCTCAATAAATGAATATCTGGAATGGATTAAACAATTTGATTAATTTCAGGCATCATCTCCCTGAATATATGCAAAGACAAGTTGAAAAACTCCTTCATGGGAATCTTTTTTAGGGATATTATGTTTCACACAGGAACTTTGTCAGATGTCTTAAACTAATCCTTCTCCATTTCTCCTTGGGATTCAACAGAAATGGAAAAAACATAATATCAAAGGCTTTAATCTATCCTAAACCGTCTACAATCCTCACTGCTATCTTCCATTCTCTCTCTCTTTACATCACACCCTTCTCATGCATTCACTAATGACTGATGGTAAATATCATTATCCAAATACTATACTACCAATGCCTGAGGATAGTGGGTTAATAAAACCCACTGTCGTAGTTGAGTTGATTCCGACTCATAGTGACCCTATAGGACAGAATAGAACTATTCCATAGGGTTTGTGAAGAGTATCTGGTTGATTTGAACTAACAACCTCTCGGTTAGCAGCTAAGCTCTTAACCACTGCACCACCAGGGCTCCAGTGGGCTAATATTATAGGTGAATTCCTATATCTTGACTCCTTTCTTCAGGCTTAATGATGAAATCCCTAAACATGAGAGTGGCTAGTGATTTGGTTATATGTAAAACACAGCAAACAGATTATCTTGTTGATAGTGGCTGTTTAACCACTTTTGTAAGAAAAGAGCAGTAATAATGGTCTAGGACTTAGTAAGGGGGAGTGCTCTTTTAAAGACAGAGGCAGCAAATTTTAACCTTCCCAGTAAATCTTCCCCAGAAACATGCTAGAAGCAAGGCATGCCGTGCCACTCTAAACATTGTACCATTTCATAATTTGCCCTTCCTCACAAACCCCGTCTTCCCTATGTTTTTTTTTTTTTTTTTAAACACGAGGTCAGAATAGCTTATCTCTCCAATCAGTTCCAGCTGACAAATTCTGACTCTGTATCTAGGATTCTAAACCAAAACTGAAACAAACAAAAAAATATTGCCAAGTTGATTTTAACTCATGGTGACCCCATGTATTGAGGAGTGGAACTTCTCTACAAGGTTTCCTTGACTGTAATTGTTATAGAAATACATAGCCAGGCCTTTCTTCCTTGGTGCTGTGGGGTGGGTTAAAAGCCTCCAGCCTCTAGGCTGGTAGTTGAGCATAATCTGTTAGCACCTCCCAGGGACCAATATAAGATTCTACTGTTGTGCAATCCCATCCCCACTACTGAACACATTAAAAAAAAAGATTAATGACTTAATTTTCCTACAAAAGGACTACATTGCACCTCTAGTCTGTTTGATCTGAAATGCCTGTGACAATGAAGTCAGCTAATACTGTTAGTTACAGAAAGCCAAATGCCTTTAAAAATTGCTCCTTTCACTGGCCTCCTAGTCTGCATTGACAATTTAATATGCATTTTATATTTTGAAAAAAGGTTATACAACTTTATTTGTGCTCAGATAAATAAAAAGTAAATTTCAATAGAGTACAATACCTCAGCTGCAGAATGGCAAAAACAAAAATAATGGACAATATCCAGTATTGGTGAGAATGCATAAAAATCATACCTCTCATACATTGATAGTAGAAGTGGGCATTGGCATCCCACATTGGAAAACTGTATGGCAGTACCTACTATAGCTGGGCATACACGTGCCCAAAGGCTCAAAAATCATATTCCTAGCTTTATACCCAAGAGAAATAAGTGAATATCCACCATTCACAACACGTACAAAAATATTAAAAGTCACATTATTTGCAATAGCGTAAAACTAAGAACTCAAATTTCTATCAAAACATTCAATCAGAAACAGATTAACATTGTCTTCAAGTCAGACGACACGGTGGTTAAAGCACTCCTAACCAATAGGTTGGCAGTTCGAAACCACCAAAAGTTCTGCCAGAGAAAGACATGGTAGTTTGCTTCTGTAGTTTTACAGCCTTGGAAACTCTACAGGGTCACTGCGAGTTGAAATTGACAGAGTGGCAGTGAATGTATTAGAATCAGGATATGTTAGGCTTTGTTGTTGTTAGGTGCCATTGAGTTGGTTCTGACTCATAGCCACCCCATGTACAACCTAACAAAACACTGCCCTGTCCTACACTATTCTCAAAATCATTGTGCTTACCCTATTGTTGTAACCACTGTGTCAATCTATCTTGAGGAGGGTCTTTCTTTCACAGACCCTCTGCTTTGCTAAGCATGGTGTCTTTCTCCAGGGACTGATTCCTTCTGACAACATGGCCAAAGTATGTGAGATGTAGCATCTCCACCCTTCCTTCTAAGAAGGGTTCTGGTAATACTTCTTCCAAGACAGGTTTATTCTTTCTTTTGGCAGTCCATGGTATATATAATATTTTTTGCCAACTCCACAATTCAAAGGCGTCAATTTTTCTTTAGTCTTCCTCATTCATTGTTCAGCTTTCGCATGCATATGAGGCGATTGAAAACACCATGGCTTGGGTCAGGCACACCTTAGTCTTCCAGGTGACATCTTTGCTCTTCAAAACTTTGAAGAGGTCCTTTGCAGCATACTTGCCCAATGCAAAGCATCTTTTTTGATTTCTTCACTGTTGTTTCCATGGGTGTTGATTATTGAACCAAGGAAAATGAAATCCTTGACAACTTCAAACTTTTCTCCATTTATCCTGATATTGTTTATTGGTCCATTTGTGAGGATTTTTGTTTTCTTTATTTTGAGGTGTAATCCCTACTGAGGGCTGTGATCTTTGATCTTCATCAGTAAGTGCCTCAAGTCCTCTTCACTTTAAGCAAGCAAGGTTGTGTCATCCATATCAAAGGTTATTAATGAGTCCTCCAACTCTGATGCCCGTTCTTCTTCATATAGTCCAGTTTCTCAGATTATTTGCTCAGCATACAGATTTAATAGGTATGGTGAAAAGTTACAACCCTGATGCACACCTTTCCTGACTTCAAACCATGCAGTATCCTTTTGCTCTGTTTGAATGACTGCCTCTTGATCTGTGTACAGGTTCCTCATGAGCACAATTAAGTGTTCTGGAATTCCCATTCTTCACAATGTTATCTATAATTTATTATGATCCACACAGTCAAATGCATTTGCATAGTCAATAAAACACAGGTAAGCATCATTCTGGTATTCTCTGCTTTCAACTGAGGTCCATCTGACATCAGCAGTGATCTCCCTTATTCTACTTCATCCTCTGAATCTGGATTGAATTCCTGGCAGTTCTTTGTTGGTATACTGCTACAGCCACTTTTGAATGATCTTCAGCAAAATTTTACTTGTGTGTGATATTAACAATACTGTTCAAAATTTCTGTATTTGGTGGGATCGCCTTTCTTGGGAATAGGCGTGTTTTGGTCATCTAGTGCTGATATAACAGAAATACCACAAGTGGGTGACTTTAACAAAGAGAAATTTATTTTCACAACATCTGTTGAATCCACCAGGTGCTCCTTGGAAACTCTATGGGGCAGTTCTACTCTGTCCTATAGGGTCTCTATGAGTCGGAATTGAGTTGACAGCACTGGGTAGTAGGCGAGAAGTCCAAATTCAGGGTGTTAGCTCCAGAGGAAGTCTTTCTTTCTCTGCCAGCTCTGGAGGAAGGTCGTTGCACCAACCTTCGCCTGGACTAGGAGCTTCTCTGAACAGGGACCAAAATTCAAAGAGTGTGCTCTGCTCCCGTCACTGCTGTCTTGGTGAAAGCAATTCTCTGCTTGCTTTCCTTTCCTTTTATCTCTTGTAAGATAAAAGGTGGTGCAGGCCACACCCCAGGAAAACTCCCTTTGTATTGGATCAGGGATGTGACCTGAGTATGGGTATTACATTCTGCCCTAATCCTCTTCAACCACAGGCAGTGATTATGATTTAAAAATCATGAAATGGAAGACAACCACACAATACTGGGACTCATGGCCTAACCAAGTTGACACATATTTTAGGGGCACACAATTCAATCCATGACAGGGCATAAATATGGTTCTTTTCCAGTCAGTTGGCCAGGTAGTTTTTGTTAGGTTTTGGAGACCATAAACTTGGTGTTATAGCCATTCACATTTGCCGTTGTATTGATAAAATCATCCATAGGCAATGATACATAAATGAATGAGGGGATCAACTAAACCTTATAGGTCAGAGGTTGCTTACCTCTGAACTGGATTAGAAAAATAACATATGGTATGTTTGTACATTCCCCTACGTGTCTGTCAGTTTGTTGTACTGTGGAGGGCTTGCTGTGATGCTGAAATCTATGCCACTGGTATTCAGATACCAGCAGGGTCACCCATGGAAGACAGGTTTCAGCTGAACTTCCAGACTAAGACAGACTAGGAAGAAGGACCTGGCAGTCTACTTCTGAAAAGCATTAGCCAGTGAAAACCTTATGAATAGCAATGGAACATCATCTGATATGGTGCTGGAAGATGAGCCCCCCAGGTTGGAAGGCACTCAAAAGATGACTGGGGAAGAGCTGCCTCCTCAAAGAAGAGTTGACCTTAATGACATGGATGGAGTAAAGCTTTTGGGACCTTCATTTGCTGATGTGGGACAACTCAAAATGAGAAGAAACAGCTGCAAACATCGATTAATAATCAGAACCTGGAATGTACGAAGTATGGATCTAGGAAAATTGGAAATCATCAAAAATGAAATGGAATGCATAAACATCAATATCCTAGACATTAGTGAGCTGAAATAGACTGGTATGGGCCATTTTGAATCAGACAATCATATAGCCTACTATGCTGGGAATGACAACTTGAAGAGGAATGGTGTTGCATTCATCATTAAAAAGAACATTTCAAGATCCCTCCTGAAGTACAATGCTGTCAGTGATAGGATAGTACCATACGCCTACAAGGAAGACCAGTTAATATGACTATTATTCAAATTTACGCACCAACCACTAGGGCCAAAGATGAAGAAATAGAAGATTTTTATCAGCTGTTGCAGTCTGAAATTGATCAAACTTGAAATCAAGATGCAATGATAATTACTGGTGATTGGAATGCAAAAGTTGAAAACAAAGAAGAAGGATCAGTAGTTGGTAAACATGGCCTTGGTGATAGAAACAATGCCAGAGATCGAATGATAGAATTTTGCAAGACCAACGACTTCTTCGTTGCAAATACCTTCTTTCACCAACATAAACGGTGACTATACACTTGGACTTTGTCAGGTGGAACACACAGAAATCAGATTGACTACATCTGTGGAAAGAGACGATAGAAAAGCTCAATATCATCAGTCAGAACAAGGCCAGGGGCTGACTGTGAAACACACCATCAATTGTTCATATGCAAGTTCAAGCTGAAACTGAAGAAAATCAGAGCAAGTCCACGAGAGCCAAAGTATGACCTTGAGTATATCCCACATGAATTTAGAGACCATCTCAAGAATAGATTTGATGCATTGAACACTAGTGACCAAAGACCAGATGAGTTGCGAAATGATATCAAGGACACCATCCATGAAGAAAGCAAGAGGTCACTGAAAAGACAGGAAAGAAAGAAAAGACCAAGGTGGATGTCAGAGGAGACTCTGAAACTTGCTCTTGAGCATCGAGCAGCTAAAGCAAAAGGAAGAATTGGTGAAGTAAGAGAGCCGAATAGAAGATTTCAAAGGAACTCTCGAGAAGACAAAGTAAGGTATTCTAATGACATGTGCAAAGAGCTGGAGATGGAAAACCAAAAGGGAAAAACACGCTCGGTGTTTCTCAAGCTGAAAGAACTGAAGAAAAAATTCAAGGCTAGAGTTGCAATAGTGAAGGATTCTATGAGGAAAATATTAAACGATGCAGGAAACATCAAAAGAAGATGGAAGGAATACACAGAGTCATTATACCAAAAAGAACTAGTCGATATTCAACCATTTCAAGGGGTGGTATATGACCAGGAACCGATGGTACTGAAGGAAGAAGTCCAAGCTGATCTGAAGGCGTTGGCAAAAAACAAGGCTCCAGGAATTGATGGAATATCAATTGAGATGTTTCAACAAACAGATGCAGCACTGGAGGTGCTCACTAGTCCATGCCAAGAAATATGGAAGACAGCTTCCTGGCCAACTGACTGGAAGAGATCCATATTTATGCCTTTTCCCAAGAAAGGTGATCCAACCGAATGTGGAAATTATAGAACAATATCATGAACATCACACGCAAGCAAAATTTTGCTGGAGATCATTCAAAAACGGCTGCAGCAGTATGTCGACAGGGAACTGCCAGAAATTCAGGCCAATTTCAGGAGAGGATGTGGAACCAGGGATACCATTGCTGATGTCACATGGATCCTGGCTGAAAGCAGAGAATACCACAAGGATGTTTACCTGTGTTTTATTGACTATGCAAAGGCATTCAACTGTGTGGATCACAACAAACTATGGATAACACTGGGAAGAATGGGAATTCCAGAACACTCAATTGTGCTCATGAGGAACCTTTACATAGATCAAGAGGCAGTCGTTCAGACAGAACAAGGGGATACTGATTGGTTTAAAGTCAGGACAGGTGTGCACTAGGGCTGTACTCTTTTACCATACCTATTTAATCTGTATGCTGAACAAAGAATACGAGAAGCTGGTCTGTATGAAGAAGAATGGGGCATCAGGATTGGAGGAAGACTCGTTAACAACCTGTGTTATGCAGGTGACACAACCTTGCTTGCTGAAAGTGAAGAGGACTTGAAGCACTTACTAACGAAGATCAAAGACCACAGCCTTCAGTATGGATTACACCTCAACATAAAGAAAACAAAAATCCTCACAACTGCACCAATGAAAAACATCATGATAAATGGAGGAAAGACTGAAGTTGTCAAGGATTTCATTTTACTTGGATCCGCAATCAACAGCCATGGAAGCAGCAATCAAGAAATCAAAAGACACATTGCATTGGGTAAATCTGTTGCAAAGGGCCTCTTCAAAGTGCTGAAGAGCAAAGATGTCACCCTGAAGACTAAGGTGTGCCTGGCCCAAGCCATGGTATTTTCAATCACATCATATGCATGTGAAAGCTGGACAATGAATAAGGAAGACGGAAGAAGAGTTGATGTCTTTGAATTGTGGTGCTGACGAAGAATATTGAATATACCATGGACTGCCAAAAGAACAAACAAACCTGTCTTGGAAGAAGTGTAGCCAGAATGCTCCTTAGAGGCAAGGATGGCGAGACTGCGTCTTACATACTTTGGAGATGTTGTCAAGAGAGATGAGTCCCTGGAGAAGGACATAATGCTTGGCAGAGTACAGGGTCAGCGGAAAAGAGGAAGACCCTCAACAAGGTCGATTGACAGTGGCTGCAACAATGAGCTCAAGCAGAACAACGATGACGCAGGGCCGGGCAGTGTTTTGTTCTGTTGTGCATAGGGTCTCTATGAGTCGGAACCGACTCGACGGCACCTAACAACAAGAACAACAACATGTTTGTACGTTAAAATATTACTCAGAAGTGAGAATGAATGAACTACTGCCAATCACAACATGGAGAAATCTCAGAATCATATTGATGAACGAAATAAACCAGAAATAAAAGTGCAGACACTGTATGATTTCACTTCTAAATAGTTCAAAAACATACAAAACAAATCTACTATATTGGATATCATTTTTTTATGGGGTCCATGGACAGTCTCCAAAAAGCTGATAATTTTGTGTTTTTTGATCTGTGTTCTCACTTCAGCGACATTTCTGAAAATCCATTTGCTGTACAATTTATTACTTGAGAATTTTTATATGCTTATTATACCTTAGTTGGTATTACATAGTATATTCATTATGAGATTGTAAACAACAGAATATCATTATTATCTTTTACATCTCTAGCAATTTCTTGCACACAGTAAGTTTTCACATTATGTTTGTAAAATTAGTCATTTGCACAACTTTCATAGACTATTTCAGTAAATAATGATCCTTTATGTTCCTAAAAATTTGCTACCTGGATACGAACAGTAATGTTCTTATAAACTGACAAGCTCTGCTAATCTTATTTCCAGCACCAGGGAGGCTGAATGACTCTGGTTCACTTTGGGGCCAGTATCCTGCACTGAACTTATCTCATTACAGCTGTACTTCACTGCCAGACAACTGTTCTCTGACGTTTATAAGTAGACAGTTACTTACATAGTATGTTAAGGGTATAGTACTCATGACACCAGGGAAGCTGTTTAGTTACAGCTTTAAATTCTACTCAAATCTTTTTATCTTGTATGTATGTGGTGCTTTAATTTGGTGTTTTGAATTCCATTCAAACATTTTTTTAATGAAGATTGTTAAGATACCAAATGATCATTGCCACAGGATAAAAAAAAAAAAAAAACTAGTTCCGATAGATTATATAAATCAATGTATATAAATAAAAAGGAATGCACTATTATTCATAATACTTATTTACACACAAAGTGGGTTCATTCTGAAGTCATTTTTGTTTATTTATTTATTTATTTAATCTGGTAGATCCTACAACAAAACATGGTTATCCCCAGGTGGTGAGATTTGGGTTAGTTTTTCCGTCTTTAAGCAATTATTTTGTGCGTTTTATTTTAAAGGGATAGTGTTGGGGTATGTGTGTGTGCAGTGTTTGGGTATGTGCAAGTTTGTAGTGTATATCATGAAATTAAAACATAATGCTTATATAGGGAGTGGTGAGCAAGAAATAATGAATGATGGTTGACTAGAGATCGTTTAAGTATTATTTTATCAAGTATAAGAGTGGATGTCAAAGTAGAATGAAAACAAACAATAATAGGGAATAAGTTGGATTTATTTTTAACCACCCAACCTGTATGAAATAACAGGTGATAAATCATGTAATTATATCAGTCACGTATTCCTGTGAGACAAACTTTTGAACACCCAGGGACCAGACACAAAGGTAGTTATATAGTCTCGGTCATCAAAAGACAACACTGAAGGTCCACACAGAGACAGCTGCATCTAAGAAATAAGTCACTAGCTCTAGATCAGGTACTAGTATTTACTGTTGTTGTTGTTAATTTGTTTTTTAATTAACTTTTTATATTTCTTTTTTCTCTTGCCACTAAAATTATGTTTATAAAACCAGGGGAGGTTATGGCTCTTCGCATAAACTTTTATTTTAATTAAATATATTAACATCCCTAGATAACAGAGCATACGACAAAATGCAAGAAGTAATTGGAGTGGTGGTCAGAATTGTTTTTATTATTACTATTATTTTCAATCTCTTAATTAAATTTTCTGCATTTTAAAAATGTTCCTTCCCTGGGAAGGAAAACGTTTCTAAAGATGTGTCTACAGGGACAGATATTTAAATGAGTTCATGTCAAGGTTTTGGAGACCTACACTTTGTTTTTGTTTGTTTGTTTTGTTTTTTATTGTGCTTTAAGTGAAAGTTTACAAACCAAGTCAGTCTCTCATACAAAAATTGGTACCACCTTGCTATGTACTTCTAGTTGTTCTTCCCCTAACGAGACAGCAAACTCCTCTCCACCCTGTATTCCCCGTGTCCATTCAGCCAGCTTCTGTCCCCCTCTGCCTTCTCATTTCCCCTCCAGACAGGAGCTGCCCACATAGTCTCATGTGTCCACTTGAACTAAGAAGCTCACTCCTCATCAGCATCATTTTCTATCCCATAGTCCAGTCCAGTCCCTGTCTGAAGAGTTGGTTTTGGGCATGGTTCCTGTCTTGGACCAACAGAAGATCTGGTGACCATGACCTCTGGGGTCCCTCTAGTCTCAGTCAGACTATTAAGTCTGTTTTTTTATGAGAATTTGAGGTCTGCATCCCACTGCTCTCCTGTTCCATCAGGGATACTCTGTTGTGTTCCCTGTCAGGGCAGACATCATTTGTACCCGGGCACCATCTAGTACTTCTGGTCTCAGGCTAATGTAATCTCTGATTCATGTGGCCCTTTCTGTCTCTTGTTAGAGCCCTGTACTTTGATCACTAGGTCATTATTCAGATATCATCCCTTCCACAATCCCTCCTTTTTTTAATCTACCTTCAATCCATTTTTTTTTTAATCCCCACAGAGCAGGAGGTACATGTATGATATGATATATGATAAAATTGATTTCAGTAAAACATAACAGTAGGACCCAAAATTCAGTTGTCCTCCCAAGTTCCACAACATCTTCTTAACCAAGGGCAAGCGGATTTCAAAGGTATTGAAGAGAAAGAACAACACAATATTATAAGTTCTGGAAATTGAGAAGAAGAACACAAATCAGACATGACTTTGAGGTTATGAGAGTTGATCGAACATATATTACTATCACAGGTCTTACACATATAATCTGTTTGTGAATAGAGACCATTAGTTCTTGTAGGTTACTTTAGAGGGACTACACTGGAAACCATACTCCCTTTCAGGCTTCTCTGCCACTTGTGTTAACAGCACCATTACTATTAGTTTCAAAATGCTCTTCATATGTCCCTTGAGCAACAGAAATTTGCTGAAGGGAGCATGGTTAGCCCTGGCATATCTTTGTCTGTCTATTCACTTCAGCCTATTGCTCATGGGGACCCCAGTAGTGCAATGGTTAAAAGCTATGGCTGCTAACCAAAAGGTCGGCAGTTTGAATCCACCAGCCTCTCTTTGGAAACTCTATGGGGCAGTTCTACTCTGTCCTACAGGGTTGCTATGAATTGAAATCAACTTGACAGCAAAGAGTTTTTTTTTTTGTTTTTCTCTTATTGCTCATGAAGATCTTTCAACCCCCTTTTCTAGAAACCACTACCTGTTCTACTCTGGCAGGTCCTGATTCACAGACTATGTCTATCGCATGGACAATGGGATGCAGTTTTGTTTGTTGAGTCTGGATAGGACCTGAGGGGTTAATGGGATAAAAAGGGGAATGTTTTATCCAAAACCTGCTACAGCTCTATCTGCTGTACAATCTGTGATGATCTGAGTGAAAAAATAAAGGACTATATTAAATACCTGAACTGCTCACTTAAATATGCTTCCCTATTACTGAGTCCAACTACAAAATTGGGGAAAAAAAGAGCTTCTTATCAGATGATGTGGATTAGCTGGACCAATTAATTGTAAGAATCATGACCCTAAATTCTCAAATTATCAATTTCTTAATCCACACAATAAAAATAGTAAGAATATCATGAATACTACATAGGTGTGTGGAAATAACATGATTTAATTAGAATGAAAGTGTCCTGCAAACTCTGTATAAAACCAAACCAAGCCGTTGTTCAGTCAGTCTGACTCATAGTGACTCCAAGTGTTATAGAGTAGAACTGTGTTGCATAGGGTTTTCTTGGCTGTAAACTTTATGGAAGCAGATTGCCAGGCCTTTCTCCCAAGGTTCCAACCCTAAGTTAATAGTACAGTACTTACCCCTTTATGCCACGCAAGGACCTTGCAAATTCTGTACAGAGGTACAAAAATGTAAAAGGCAGTATTGCCATTATTATTTAGTAGATTTGTATATCAATGGGTATATTTCCAGTTGGGTCAATTCACTTCGAGCAATCCTAGTATTCTTTCTTTACTTATTTTTAATTACCAAAACTGAGAAAGGACCCGAGGTTAAACTGTGAAGACAGTAAGATGATGCTAACCTTTCACTTCCATTTCCTTCTTTCAGGGGTTTCATTAATCTAAGTGATGGCTGCTGAGAACCACACTTTCTTTACTGACTTCATATTCTTAGGGTTTTTTGACAGAAAGGGTGTGCAACAGGGGCTCTTTGTACTCTTTCTTCTGGTTTATGGCATAGCCATGATTGCAAATCTAGGGATGATCCTACTGATCAAGATAGACTCCAGACTTCACACACCCATGTATTACTTCCTGAGCAATCTGTCTTTCTGTGATGTCTGCTACTCCTCCACTGTCTCTCCCAAGATGCTGGCTGATTTCTTATCTGAGCAAAAGAGGATTTCATATAACTTATGTGCCACTCAGATGTATTTTTTTGGGACCTTTGCTGATGTGGAATGTCTCATTTTGGCTGCCATGGCCTATGACTGTTATGTAGGCGTTTGTAATCCACTTCTTTATACAACTGCCATGTCCAGGAGGGTCTATACCCAACTAGTGGCTGGTGTTTACATTGTGGGGTTGGTGGATTCAGCAATCCACACTTGCTTCACATTTCGATTGTCCTTCTGCAAGTCCAGTGTTATCAATCACTTTTTCTGTGACATCCCACCTTTGCTAGCCCTCTCCTGCTCAGATACATCCATCAATGAGATAGTGATGTTCGCTTTTATTGGTTGTGTTGTAGGGTGCAGCATCGTAACCGTTCTTCTCTCCTATAGCTCTATCATAACTACCGTCTTTAGAATGAACTCAACTGAGGGGAGACGCAAAGCCTTTTCCACATGTGCCTCCCACTTAACTGCTATGGCTGTATTCCGTGGTACACTCCTGTTCATGTATTTCCGACCAAGTTCAAGTTACTCAATGGACACTGACAAAATAGCCTCTGTCTTCTACACAGTCGTGATCCCTATGTTAAACCCACTGATCTATAGCCTGAGGAATAAGGATGTGAAAGATGCCCTGAAAAAAACAATAAGCATTAAATTATGTTCTGGGTGAAACTGCGTTTTCAACCCAGAAGTATTTATGTAAAGATTCTCAGAGCTAAAGTTGAAGGACTTTGACATAAGGGCCTGCAGTTTAACCAATACACTCTTGTAGGTTTTTTTTTTTTTTTTTTTTTTGTTAGTGATTTTGCGCCTAAGCTGAGTATTAAAAAACAAAAAAAAAAACCATGATTAAGTTGATTCCAACTCATAGCTACCCCACAGGGTTTCCAAGGCTGTAAATCTCTGCAGAAACTGACTGGTACATTTTTTTCTTGTGGATCAGCTGGTGGTTTTGGACGGCAGACCTTGGGGCTAGCAGTCGATGGCTTTAACCATTGCATCACCAGAGCTCCAACTGTGTGTAAGGAGCTTTTACTATTGGTCTTATTCTTCTCTCCAGAGTAAGAAACAGTAGTAATGGTTTAACTTTGCTATTATGCAGAAGGAGCTCCTCTATTCTGTGCCCATGAGTATGTCTGAATGAGATATCATGGGTTATAGCAGCATAGCCTCTAACACCAATTCAACATACCCTTATTAGGAGTCAATTTTTTAAAAAACGAGTCTAATAAATATAAGGAGCCCTGGTAACACAGTGGTTAAAGCAATCGACTGATAATTGAAAGGTCAGTCATTCGAAACCACCAGTGGTTATGCAGGAGAAAGACGTGGCAGTTGGCTTCCATAGAGATTTATAGCCTTGGAAACTGTATGGAGTCGCCATCAGTCAGAATCAACTTGATGGCAGTGGATTTGGGTTAATAAATACAGTTGCTCAGCCAGAAGGAAGTTTTCATGAATCAAAAGTAGTCTTATTTGTAACCTTCCTATCTATTAGCTTGGCCCCTGGAAATGTTGCATCATAACACGTAGATGTAGATAATCCATATGGGTAAATCTGCTGCAATAGATTTAAGGTTTCACAAAGGCAAGATCCTTCTGTCTTGTTCACCATTATTTTTGCATAAGCTATTCTTTTTTTTTATTCTCAATACCAGGCTCCAAAATGTCCATAAAAAATACTTATTGAATAAATACATCAGTGCTTCCCTGGCAAAACTGAGACAAATTGTGTCCTTTTATATACAAGTAGAACATCTATCCTTTAATTTTGTTTTAGCACATTCACTTTACATGAAATATGTCTGCACCTCTTATCATTTGGCCTTGTCTAAAATAAGAAATCAGGGACAGGGCTCATTTGACATAAAAACCATCTCAGGCCCTTCATTCCTCATTGCTGTTGCTGTTACTATTGCTAGTTGTCTTCGAATTGATTCTGACTCATGGTGACCCCATGTATGCAGAGTAGAACCGTTGCATGAATTTTCAAAGCCATGACATTTCAGAAGCCAACGGCCAGGACTGTCTTCCAAGGCACTTCTGGGTTGGTTCAAACTGCCAACCTTTCAGTTAGTAGTTGAGAGCTTCACTGTTTGTGTCCCCAGGGGACCCCTCCATTCTTCCTTAACCTGCAGCAATAGTATCAGCAGATGTCCTCAGGATCAGTGGTTCATGGTTTATATTGCACCTTCCAGCCTGAGAATCAACCTGCAGGTTTTTTCTTGCTCTCACTCTGGGGATTAGATGTGGTGATGTGGTACTATTGACAACTGTATGTGAACATCAAGAATGCAAGTTAAGTGTGAAGGGCCTGGACCTTCTCTAAAGGACACTGCAAAAGGTACTCTGTCTCCCCTGATGTGTCCATGGCATTATACATGGCATTAAAATATAAACAGCAGAAATACACAGTTATACATTTTAAGTTGCAAAGGAAGAGTTATTAATGTGAAAATATGTGCAGTGGGGAAAATACAAATAAATAAATAAATAAAGGTTAAGACCATATTTATATTAGTATTCCATTTATAATAATTAAATTGTCTTTATGCATATCTGTGAAATAAACTGAAACCCTATTTTGAGCAAAAATTTGATACCCACCCACTGCTGTCGAGATTTTAATAGTAGTTTTAAAAACAGTGTGGAGACTTAGTCTGACCTCTTCTCACTTCATAAGAGGGAAGGAGAATCAAGATCAACAGCCCAAGGCTGATTCCTATGAGATGGAGGTCTGACATGTCTCCTCTCTTGTCATCTTTACCAAATCTGACACCCACAATCCCTCCCACAGCACTGTCTACTTCTCTGCTGGGTTCAATAATTCACTGCAAGGCCACACAGAACTCATAGACAATACTCACACTTATGGGGTTTATTAGGGGAGTACAGGTGACAATTCAATCTCAGGAACACTCAAGGGTACAGTTCTTCCGTCAGAACAGCCTCTTCCCAGCTGTGCTCACAGGCGTGCCTCTCCCTTGCCCTAGGGCTCTGCACAAAGGCACTGAGCTTTTTCTCTTGGTGGGCCAGGAAGCCCACCTCACCATTTCCTGCCGCCAGGTCTCTGCCGGGTCTCACCTGCCACTGCTTCTCAGCACCTTCAAGGTTACAGATCACTGTCTCTCTGAGCCTCCTTCTCCCAAGAGCTTCTCAGCCCAGGGATACTGGGTCCAAAGGACATGCTGGCTTCTAGCTGTTCTTCCTTGATGGTGGTGGTATTCTTTCTTTCCGGCATCTGGGGTGGCTTATTTCAAGCAGACCTGGATAACTAAACTGACCAATCCCTTTGGTGGGCCACAATTAGCATATCTGCATAGTCCTTCCCAATCACTTAGGTGAAAGTTACAAGACTATGGCTAGAAAGGCCACACAGAAGTGAGCCATCACATTTCAGTGGTCATCTCTAAGTGACTGGAAGATATCGTGTAAAACAATTTATTTTTTTATATATCAGTGTTCTTTTGAAAAAATCCATAATACATATGTATTGCATTAAGAATGAGAAAAAAAAAAACAAAAACTTGTTTTATAATAGCAGTTTATGTACGGACATTATTTATGAGCATGCACACGTGTGTGTGTGTGTGTGTATGTAACCATGTGTAGATATGTGAGCCCGTATAATTGACATATTTACAAATTCATTAAAACCAATTTATTCCAAATAAAGTATTTCTTGTAATTTGTTAATCATTTACTTCAGAGACAGAACTTCTTAATTATACAATTATGAATTGTTTTGGAATAATCCTGTCATCTTTTCCAGTGACTTAATTGAGTTAATTGCATATGCTGTTCTCATTGTAAGCAATTAACAATTAATCCAGTTATGAAAAACATGACACAATTTCAGGTGCCCAGGTGTACACATTTTATTTTAGGTTGTTGTTAAGAAGGAAACATGAAGGCATTCTCTCCTGGATCTGAGACTACAGAGCAGTAATTTACAAGAGGTCTTTCATTTAGATCTTGCCTAATTTTATACATTCCTTTAGTGTATAAAATGAGCTGAGTGTTTTTTACTTTAAAAATTACCGAGATGAAATAATATAAATAATGATATTCCACGTGCTATTTGTTTCACGTTGCTTATTAGACAGGTTTTGAAAACAAATAAAGTTATTTGATAATCTCTTAAATATGTGTTTTCCTCTATAATCTCAAATACTTTAATTGGTGCTCATAGAATAATTTATATTATTTAGCAGGACATCACAATTACTGTCCAATCCTTTCCAAACTCAATGTTTTCTATTAGAATAATGTATTAGTTAACGATATCCTCATCTATGAAATTAGGCCTACTCATGTTACCGAAAATTGGTTTTCACCACCACCTTTCAGCAATATGTATAAGGAAAAAATATCCTTTATTATTATTTATCCTTTTCATTGAAGGCACTGATTTACACATGGGTAGAAAACCAGAATTTTTAAAACTTTGATTATTTTTGTTTTAAGAAAATTATCAAGACTAGAGTATAAGATAAGGACTTGAACTTTGAAGTAAGACACACCTGGCAGTTCATAAACTACCATTTACTTGTTAGCTGTATGACCTTTTTCAGGTTACTTAACCTTGATAGGCCTCAGTTTCTTCACCTGCTTAGCAGGGATTAAAAACAATATATATCACTGGGTATATCACTGTCATAATTGTGCCTGACATTATTAAAAGGTTTGAAAATTCAGAAACAAATATTTATTTTTAAAGAGAGTTCACACAACTACCTGAGTTTGATCAAGAAAATTCCTAAGGTGATAAGCCCTTAATAACTAGCTCCCTAGCCAGGGGCTGAAACTTGATATGACTGAACACTGGGGGTGGGGGATGCTATTCATTGCATTATCTCAAGCAGTGAGTCTCCAAGCCCCATCTTTCTACCCTCTTTAGAACCTGCTCACCCTGTCTGGGAGACCCCAGTTGTAGATCCTAACCTCAAAATTCCCATGTGTGTAGCTTTCTCCCCAGCCACCTTAAGGCATGTTCTTCAAACCTGCCTTTACTCCTTGTTATTGCTTAGTAGAGGTTTCTTCATGGCTACCAATTTTGGTCACAACATTCCCATGTGCCATGGCCAGCTACCTGGAACCATACTACTGATCTAAGGCCCACACTTCTTATACCCAAGAAGCGAGTTTGGATAATTAATGTCAGAGTACTTGATTTTATGTTATCCTTTATGACCCTATCTCCAGGGCCATGGCCAAATGGGCACACATAGCAGCAACTGGATCACTAGCTACTAATTATGATTCTCCCACGCCTTTCAGACAGCTTTCCCTGCTCAGTATTTAGAAAGAAGCACTTGATTCTCAACAGCCTTGAACCACAATGCACAAAACTCTTCATTGTTGAAAGCATACAGTGTCCAGGGCCCTGTCCCACCAGTAATCTACATGGACAAACCCCTTCTTGTGAAAATAGATCCCACCTCAGTGAATAAAACTGTGGTCTAGATTTTTTTTTTTCTAGATTTAGAACACAACATACATTGCCATTGTCAGAAGGTATTGTTCTCTTGGTCATCCTCTTTCCTATGCCTCAATCTTACCTTTGGCTATGGCACTTTTTTTAGATTTTACAGCCTTCTCCATGGGTCATGCCCCAGTTGCAGACCAGGTTATCATTCTACCATTAATGGGCTCCAAGTCTTACCTCTGTCTACCAGAGCCCAACTTCTCTCAGATTGTTCAGCTTGGTGCTTACCAATATAGATTCCAGACTGAATATGTTGTTGATGAAATATTCTATGAATTAGATTTTAATCTAGTCAACTTTGTTTTTTTAAACCAACATACTGAAAAACATTCTTTAATAGTTATTTGTGTATATACTGCCACTCTAGAGAAAAAAAAAAAATACTGGAAAGAAAATACGGCACTGGGTTTTTTTTGGGGGGGTTAGAGGCATATATTCAATATGAAAAACAATCAACAGTAAAATTAATTAGTGCTTTTTTATAAAAATTCATTCAATAACTACACTGGGGAAGATACCATGGTAGAGGCAAGGGATCAAATAATGAGTAAGGAATTAATGAATAAGTCTAATAGAGTTATAGAACACAGTCACAAGTAGCTTCACGGTAAGATAGGAATTGATGAGAGTGTTAAAACAAGCACACTCAAGATTTGAGTGGCATTCAGATTGTAAGTTATTATCTGTAATTGAAGGGTGATTCAGAAAAAAATCATGTAAGGTTTAAATTAGAGCAGGACCTTTTTAGAGTGAGTAGGATTTGAACAGCTAAGCTACCATGTGCACTTATTTACATGGGGATAAAAATAAATTGAAAAAGAGTCTCAATGATTTGTATTCATTTATGTTCACAAAAGAGGGAGTTACAGTATGTCATTGGTTTATCCCATATGGGGAATAATCATGGTGTGAGATTAGGATGGAAAGAAAGCTTGGAATATAGGAAATAAAATGAAGGGTAAATCTTATCCGGAAATAAATATTACAAATGTCAACTTTAAAATGGTAGAGATAGACACAATATAAGTCATGTGAGAGGGCCAGTTCTGATGTTAAGTCCTGGCCACATGCTATGGCCGAGTATTTATTACCTGCAACTTTGGAGAACATCCATATTAAACTTTCATCTCCAGCATTCCAACCATAGGCCAAGAAACATATATTGCTGAAAGGTTTTCAAGTCTTATTTCATCCTTTCCTAAGAAAGCAATTTTCGACTGATAAGTTTTCTAAAGGCATTTTTGACATCTTTGTTCCTTAGACTGTAAATCAGGGGATTCAACATAGGTACAATCAATGTATAGAACACAGAGGTCACTTTGTTGATATCCAGTGAATGACCTGTACCAGGGCGCAAATAAATGATGATCAAGGTACCATGGTAGATAGTGACAATGATCAGGTGGGAAGCACAAGTGAGGAAACCTTTCTTTCTTCCCTCAGCAGAACTTATCTTGAGGAGAGCTGCTATGATGAAGACATATGAGAGAAGAACTGTCAGAAGACAGACAACTTCAGACAAACTAGCAAACACCACCAGAACTATGTCATGAATGTAGGTGTCTGTGCAGGAAAGTGAAAATAGAGGGGAGACATCACAAAAGACACGGTTAATTTATCTGGAGCAGAAAGTGAGATGGAAGGTGTTAGTGGTGTGGATAATGGAGCTCATGGTGCCCCCCAAAAATGCTCCCATTGCAAGCTGGCAACAAATTCTCTTGGACGTAATAACAGTATAAAGCAGTGGGTTGTAGATTGCTATGTACCAGTCATAAGCCATGGCAGCCAAGAGGTAAGATTCTGTATCAACCAAAGAAATGAAAAAATAGAGCTGTGCAGCACACCCATTGTAAGAAATTGTCTTCTAATCAGAAACCAAGTCCACCAGTAATTTGGGAGCAATGACAGAAGAGTAGCATGCATCTATGAGGGACAATATGCAGAGGAAAAAGTACATAGGGGTGTGCAGGTGGGAACTGCTTGTGATTAATAAAATCATCCCAAGGTTTCCCATGAGCATCACCGAGTAGATGGAAAAGAACACAGCAAAAAGAAGCCTATGAAGTTCTGGGTGGTCACTAAATCCCAGGAGGAAGAACTCAGTCTTCACTGTGCCGTTCACATTCTCTGTCTCTTTGCAGTGCTTTGTGGATTCAGGAGCAGTGACAGAAATAATGATGACAATGTTAATAACAACCCAGATATTGACAAAAAAAAATGAAAGTGCCAAAATAAATAGAACAGCCATTCTAAAATTTACTGGGTCATCCTTATGGCACCTAGTCACGCCTACAGTTAATCCAACAGAATGCATAGGTTTTCAAATATTTTAGCAGCAGAAGCTTATATAAAAAAACCCAGAAGCTTATATATATACACACACACACACATATTTTAGCTAAACTGCCAACTGAGCCACTTTCTTATTCCTTAAAGCTATTTGTTCCCACATTAAACGACACTACCCTCAAGCTAGTTGCTGACTCTAAACTTGGTATTCAGCCTTAATTTCTCTAACTCTGTCCTCCACCACATTCTGTGCATCTAAAATTTCACAACTAAACATCTCATCTCTGTCCAGTCCACTCGACCAGGACTACCATATTAATCACTGCTTCTTTCATCTTTGCCTTTAACTGTTGCACAAGCCAATTCATCAGCTGCTCCACCTCCAATCTTGTCTGATGCAATCTGTTCACCCCTCATTCACTGTCCTCCAGTCATGAAAACTCCCTGTAACGCACTACAATCTTACCTTCCTCAGCCTGGCCACTGCTTGTCTCTACAGTGTGTTGGTGGATCTAATAGAAATTTGCTGCCTCTGGAATAATGTAGTTTCATATGCCTAGAGCTTGGTTACCAAAAACGTACCTAAACCCTTTACTATCAAGCAAATTCTAACTCATAGCAACCAGGCCTATATTTTTGTGCAAAGGAAAAAGTACACTATTTTTTAGGTTGTCTCAACCCTTTGCCAGAGAACAGCTCAGCTAACATAGAACAATAGGATTTGAGTTGACAATCACTCTCCTAGGCTGGCGTTTTGATGAAGAGTTGTATGAGCTCTGTGCTTCAGGGCCTTTGCACATGCATTTTCTTCTACCCAGAAAATTATTCTTCCGACATTCTTTATTCTCCGAGCTCAGCTTAAATCCTGACTTTCAGCAAGGTCTCTACTGACCAACTCTAAGTAGTTCCTCCATTATTCTCCATCTCTGCATCCTAGTTATTCCCTTCATAGCACTTATCACAATTTGTAATTTTTTTTATCATTTATCTATTTATTTATTATACATGTCCCTCCCTAGACTGTATGATCTCTGACAACAAAAGTGACGTCTTTAATTTTTTTTAATGTCCATCATTGTAGAATCAATGCCTTATATAATCCTGACCCATAGTAGATTCTCAATCAACAAAGATTAATAAATAACTTTAATCCTGAATATATAAACAGTGACAGATTGAATATACAAATAGGCAATGTCCAGACCACATATCACAATAGAACTCTGACCCACAACCTCTTCATCAAATAACCCAGGAAGCCAAATCAGAACATTCTCAGTAATTGATCCAGAATTAAGACCAAATTATGATTTTGTCATTGACTTGCTTGTTTTCCTCAATTTTGTCTGACTTCTTTTAAAAATCTAAATGTGCAGAGAAACATCAGAAATGTATATAACAGACTATATTTATTGTGAGTAAATACAGTTCTAACTGGGCAGCTTCAACCTGAAAGTATCGGGAAGGTGCTCCGAAGAAGGGACAGTGAAAGGGTTACATAGATCATTGAGTGGCCTTTAGATATAGCACCACAGCATTTGTTCTTCAAGGCTTCAAGGATCAGGTGCATGAATCCTCAAGGTGGCCAGCTGTCAAGGATCCTAAGTATCTGGGTCTGGCAAGACAGTCCCCTGAAGGTCATTGTCTTGTTAATTTCTCAGGAGATAGCATCAAAGCACTTACAAGGTTTCAGGGTCAGTCAGTTGTAGAAACAAAGTCACTAAGGACATGCATACATCTTCCAGTCAGACCATTGAGTTCCTGCTTTTCCAAACTGGGTACACATAGATCATTCTCTAGGGGACCCAATGCCTAAGGCAAAATGGTCTCTGCTAATCTGTTTATGAGGCTGTTTGACCTGAAGTTGGCTCCAGGAAAACCAGCGCCTTAAAGCCTTAAGCTTCAAAAGAATACTTAAGGGTGAATGACCTGGATGGGTCACTGGAACTCCATGAACACAGAAATGTAGATTGCAGGAGAATTAAAACAGTTTCTCACTTCTAATTCATGACAAAAGAGAAAAAGCCAAATAGACTCCAAGACAATCATTTGCACAAAATGCCCCATTTCTAATAAGTCCAATTCCAGCTTTCCTGTGTCAACAATCTCCAATGAGGGCGTACTTTAAGCCTTCCCTTTTTCTCATGTAAACTTTCCCACTCCTCTGCCTGCCTTTGAGTTCCTGTCAAATACAAGTAATGGCAATGAACCACCTTGATATAGCAAACTGAATAAACAGGCTTTATTTGTCCCCAGTTGGATTGCCTTCATTTATTTCTACAACAGATAAAAACATTACTGTTTCAGGTGAAGATTTTTGGATAGAAGAGCAGAATTTCTGTATTTCTCACCTTAAGATGTAGTTTGTCTCTGAAGAAAAGGGGATCCATTAGAACAGCTTGAAATCCACTGATAATATAGAAAGACCAAAGACTGAATTAATAAGGTAAGTGCTGAATTCTTCCCCTGTCACACAGCAGGGGAATAGTTGGGCAGTACAATTAATCTCTTAGTTTCAGTTTCTTCATCTATAATATGACAATGAGAGTGCCTTTCTCATCAAGTTACAATGGTAGGTGTTAAATAAATTTCCATTAACGATCTCAATATTCTCACCATCTTGTTCCTTTACTGTTCAAAGTGGCAACATAGAAAGGAACTCTGGGTAGATCCAGACATCTATTTTATTTTATCCAGAGCCAATCTATGGAATGCAACTTGAGAAATGTTTATAATAACACATTTATTATTTTTCAACCCAGGCATCTGCTTTAATTATATGCAAGATGATTTCTATTCCTTCTGCAGGGAATAACTGTAATAGATTTTCAAATGGGCTCATCTATCCATTCATCTGGGCTATTTCCACTTTTATTGCTCTTTCCTTATTTTACAGCTCTGCAACTTGTAGACAATCACTAGGAACGCAAATGATAGTGGTTCACGGAAAAGTATATTTTGTCCAGTGGACAGGGAGTTGATTTCCCTCCCTCCTGTGGAAAAACACAGTTTTATATCTATTTGTATATGTACTTGTGTATTCCGATGCATGAAAGTATGCCTCTTTAAATTTCCCTTTGTAGCATTTGTTATTTCATGCCATTTCCCCAATTTCTTAAAGGTTTTACTAAAGTTAAATATTTTTACTAAAACCTTGTATACATTTAGGGTAAATAAGCAGAGTGTAGCTATCAGAAGAGTTATTCTTTGACTAGACAGAACAAAGTATACATAAAACAATGAACATGAAATCTGCAATGTTGGTCATTTCTTTTTCTACCTTGGTGCAGTTTCTGGCAAGTTAAGGTAGATTAATTCTGAACAAGTGTCACATACTTGGCCTTAACATATTTTGATCTCATTATTTCCAAAGTAATTTCACATTTAATTCTCATAACTCTTTAAAATATGTTAAGGTTGATTGTCTCTCAACTTTATAGAAAAGGAACTGGTAACCACAGACCAACTGACCAGCCCAGGGTTCCACAGCTCTACAATGAAAAAGTCTGGTTAGGACTTTAGAGATTCTATTTCGTTTGGTTAAGGCATTCTCCAATAAGCAGGTAATTACATTTTTATCTTAAAAAAAAAAAAAAAAAAATTTTTTTTTTTCTTTTAATTCCTAGTCCCTGGATGGCATAAATTGTTAAGCACTGGGTTATTAGCTGAAAGATTGGATGCTCAAACCCACCAAGGGTTACCTCAGACCCACTCAGAGGCACCAAGGAAGATAAGTATGGTGGTCTGCTCCTGAAAGTTCAATCTTGAAAACCTCATGGAGCAGTTGTACTCTGCACACATGGTGTTGCCATGAGTCAGAACACACTTAATGGCGACTATCGTTTTTTTTTTTTTTTTAGAACCTATTAATTCTGGGTTTCATCTTAAAATACAATGTGGTAAAAGTGTTTTGTAATTTTTGTTCTTGTTGGAAATACCTTGAAGACTTAAAGTTGTCTTATTTCAGACATGTTTCCATTCCAAACATCAGATTTCTATTTATAAAACAAGTGAATATAAGAAATGATCTTGTAGAACCCCATTCAGCCATAAAATTGTTTGATTCTGTTAAGAATACTTACCAGATTAATGACTTTCTATTACCCACTTTCTTACTACACTGTTGTCAATCTCAGTTCATTTTCTAGTGGGAAAATCAAGTATGACACTTAGAGACAAAAACATTCAGTTCATTGCAACATTTATCTGAATCCATTAGGGTGTGCCTTCTGTGTTCCTAGAACCAGTTTTTGCCTACCATAGGAAGGTTTGGTTCCTAGAAGCATGCACAGCCTTTTTATGCTTTGCTTTGTGACTTTTGAGATCATCTTCCTGATCAGACATAAGTTCTCAGGGACTTACACTCTCATATCTAAATCCCAAAGGGAAAAGACATATGAGCAATTAAAAAGTTCTAATCAGAAGTTGGTTAAACACAAAATAAAATGAAGTAATATGTTTTTGTATATCTTGAAAATGTCCAAAGAAACATGTCTTGGCTTCAGAGTGGTAGATTATTAAAATCAGCCTGAAACCAGAAGAACTAGATGATGCCAGGCTACCACCAATGACCACCCTGACAGCAAACACAACGGACAATTCCTGACAGAGCAGGAGAAAAGTGGAGTGCAGAACTTAAATTCTACTAAAAAGACCAGACTTAATTGTCTGACTGAGATTGGAGGAACCCTGGAAGACAGGGTCCCCATACTCTCTGTTAGGCCAAAACTAAAACCAACCCTGAAGCCGGTTTTTCAGACAAAGATTAGACTGGACTATAAGACATAAAATGAAACTCCGGAACAGTGTGCTTCTTAGCTCAAGAACATTAAAAAAAAAAAAAAAAAAAAAGAGACTAAATAGGCATCTCCTGTCTGGAAACAAGATGAGAAAGGGACAGGAGCTGGTTGAATGGACACGGGAAATCCAGGGTGGGATGAGGAGTGTGCTGTCACATTATAGCGAGAGCAACTAGGATCACATAACAATGTATGTATAAATTTTTGCATGAGAAACTGATTTAAACTGTAAACTTTCAATTAAGGCACAATAAAAAAAAAATAATTAAAATGAGGTCTAGAGAGAATGTGTTGTCTAATGAAGAAAAGTATGGTGGGAAAGATATATTTGATTTAGACAAAATAGCCTTGAATTTCACTTCAAGCTTTGTAAACACAGGGAAGTTCAATGTGGAAGGTTCCTATGAGAAGGCTGGAGCTGAAGTATATCGATCCACTAGTTCAGTGGTCCCAAGAGTGAGTAATTTTTCTCCTTATGGAACATTTGACAATGCCTGGAGATAGCGTTGCTTGTCAGACTTCTCAGAGGTGGGTCAGGGAGGAGAGGAAGGGTGCTGCTTTCATCTAATAAGTAGAGGCCAGAGAGGCTGTCACATCCTACAGTTCCCAGGGCTGAACTCCATGGCAAAGAATTATCTGACCCAAAATGGCAAGATCACCAAGGTTGATAAACTGCTCTAGTTGGAGGTTCAAGGTGAACAATTTCCCTTACCTTTATCTTAAACTGCAAAATCGCTCAGGTAATATGAGAAATCTCACCTCATTTAAAACATTTGAATTTCAAGGCAGTGCTATATTTTCATTTTAAATACAACATAACTCCATATTTTTCACCTAGCATGTGCTCATTTATTTAATTGAAATAATAAGTAGCTGTGCCAGGGATACTGGAATATTTTCTAAATAGTTAACACATGATCCTTGCTCCAAATATAACTTTTTAGGATATGTTAGTAAGAGTGCTTTCTATGTGTGCCACGTCCTTGCAGTTTTATGATTTAGCACATAAATAAACACACATAGAGGAAGATGTTGTGAAGACAGGAGAGAGGTTTGAAGATGGTGGCATTGAAGGTTGGAGTGATAGGGTCACAAGCCAAGCAAAACTGGAAGTCACCAAAAGCTATGAGACAAGGAATAAATTCTTCCCATGAGCCCCTAGAGAGAGTCTGGCCCTGACAAAACCCTGATTTCAGCCCAATGATACTGATTTCAGATTTTTGATCTCCAGAACTAACACGAGAATAAATTTCTGTTCTTTCAAGTCATCAACATTGTGATAATCTGTTCAGGAGCCTCAGGAAATTAAGACTATAGGTAAGATTTACAAATGGTTAAAATAATTTCAAAAACAACATTAACAAAGACACAGAAACTTGAAAAAGATAAGGGATCAAATACATGATCTACTTGTTTAATCAAGAATTAAAGTGAAATACAGAGCATAAAGTATGGTGAAACACAGAGCAAACAATAATAACAATGAGTGCAACTAATTTACTAATCAAATATATTTATTATACCATATATAACACTAAGAATTTGAGATTCATTGTTTATTTAATTTCCATGAGAAAATTATGAGAAGTACCAACCATTTGTCCTCAATTTGACTCTGAATTTCAGTTACCCCATATATGTCAGAGTAGAACTCTGTTTCATAAGGTTTTTGATAGCTGACTTTTTCAGAAGCACTCCATTGGGCCTTTCTTCTGAGGCACACCTGGGTGGATTTGAACTTCCAAACTATTGGTATATAGCCAAGTTCCTTAACTATTTGTACCACCCAGGAGCTCATGAGACAGGTAGAATAATATTACACTCATTTTACAGATAAGAATTTTCTTAAAAGGTGCAAAACTACCAACACTGCAATAGAAAAAGTAGTAAAAGAGATAATAACCAAAAAATGACTAAAAATTAATTCCTACAAATATCCAAAAACTCATGGGAAGCTCAGTCCAAATTAAAATATATATATATGTATATTTATTTATGTATGTATTATATGCTCAGAGCCCTGGTGCCACAGTGGTTAAGAGCACAGCTGCTAACCAAAAGGTTAGCAGTTGGAATCCACCAGCTTCCCCTTGGGAACCCTATGGGTCAGTTGTCCTATAGGGTCACTATGAGTCAGAATCGACTTGATGGCATCAGGTTTATATATAATACATATTTACATATATATAAATATGAGACAACTGTATAGTTATTCCTCTGAAGAAAAGGAATTATTTAATTCAATAAGAATGGTTATATGCATTAAGGGCGTTGTTTTTAAAAGACATGTCTCATTGTATGTACTTTGTTGGAAACATATTTGTGTAACCACAAATCAAAAAAATGAGGTTTAACAGTACCATCCCACAAACCTGAATCAAAACACTCAGAGACTGGAGGATAGCAGCAAAGATGGCAGATATATTTGAACAATGCTCTTCTCTGGGAAATTTAAGAGAAGTCTAAAAGGTGAGTAGACAACAAAGAATCATGCGTAGTACCCTAGTTCACTAATGTCCTTCCCCGGTTTCCATTCATCCATTTCTACCAAAACTCAAATCCATCCTTAAAGGTTCCTTTTGAAACTTTAAGTCCAGCTAAGAAAATGGCCCCTTGGAAAGTAAGTTAAATCCCATCACTTTTCTGAAAGCTTCTTTCACATCCTTGTTCCTCAGGCTGTAGATCAGGGGGTTCAGCATGGGAATCAATGCAGTGTAGAACACTGCGGCTATCTTGTCTGTATCCAGAATGTTGCCTGAGCTGGGACTGCAATAAACGAAAAGAATTGTTACGTGAAAGACAATGATGGCTGTGAAGTGGGAAGCACAGGTGGAAAACACTTTGCGCCTTCCCTCTGCAGAGCGCATCCTCAGGATGGTGATGAGAATAAACAAGTAGGAGGTGAGGATGACCACAATGGTGATGATCTCATTGGCAGTGGCCACAATGTACAAAAGCAATTCATTCATAGAGACATCAGAACAGGCAAGAGATAAGAGAGGGGGTAGATCACAGAAGAAGTGGTTGATGACATTCGATTGATAGGGCGGGATCTCAAGAGCTAAACACAAGTGCATCAGAGAACACACTGTTCCACACAGGTAGCAGCCAGACATCAGCTCCACACGGAGCTTCTGGGACATGATGACCATGTACAGCAGTGGGCTGCAGATGGCCACAAAGCGGTCGTAGGCCATTACAGCCAGCAAGTTGACCTCAGTGATTCCATAAGCACAAAACAAATAGAATTGCACCATGCATTCCAGGAAGGAAATGGATTTGTCCTTGTTTATGATATTGGCCAGTGTCCTAGGCACAATGATGGTGGAGTAACAGAAATCCACAAAGGATAAGTGGCTGAGGAAAAAGTACATGGGGGTGTGAAGCTGACTGCTGACCTGAATCAGTGCAATCATGCCCAAGTTGCCCACAACTGTGATCCCATAGATTAGAAGGAAAAACAGGAAGAGGAAGACTCTCAGCTCTGGGATGTCTGATAGTCCCTGGAGAATAAACTCTGTCACCACGGTGCAGTTTTCCTCCACCATTTTCTGCTATGTTTCAGGTTTGGAAAAACAAATTAAATCTTTTGTCTTTCTCCTAGAAGAGAATAAGAGTTTCATATCAGCTTCACAGAAATAGAATATTGATATGAAAAATAGTTTTTATGAGAAAACTATATATAAGAAAAATGCAACTGTCAAACCATTCAAAATGTGAATAACTTCTGTCAATCCCACCGATTAAAAGTAGTCATCAACCGAAGCCTTGAATGTTTCTCAGAATTTATCTGTGTACAGATTGAGGTGACCTATTGCCTTAGTGGTCTAATGGAATTTTGAAATAGATTCAATGTTATGCTTTACAGCTCCATAGAAATTAGCTCCTGTTCCCTGAAAACCTTAATGAGCTATATCCAGTTAGGACAACAGCTGTTGTGATCCTGTATAACACACAATTTTTTTTTCTTTCAGTTTATCGGTAACATATATTTGCAGTACATGAGCTACATACTGTGTATATCCAATGCTATGGAATGTGACAAACTTCCTTGAGATCAGTGGCTTATAAAGACCTTTTTACATATGATATTATGCAGAATAAAAGAAGATAATTAGACTGTGGAATTCATAATCTTTTTACTTTATCTAATTAACCAAGTGATTTAATAATTAGAAGGGTAATGGTCAATGCTAGCAATGCTAACTGTCATATAAACTTTTCCAGGAAGCATTTAAAGAGCAAATATCCCAAACATTAACATTAATCCAAAACAACAATAAAAAGTTAAATGATCTTTCTCATGGAAGAGAGATTTTATTCTTAGCCATGTATTATAAGAAATGTTTAATTTTACTCTCTGCCCTCCCTCCTAGAGTCAGACAGGTGTGCTATGACAATTCAGTATGAAAAGACAGGATTATCAATAAAATTTTGAAAAATCATGTTGAAAGCTGCATTTCAATGATGTTTATATTACAAATAAGAAAATATTATGTATAAAAAATAGATAAATTGTTAAAAGTGCTATACTATAATGGAAAATCACAATGGTGTTTGAAATTAAGTTTCAGACATGGTTACTTAAAGACGGGATAACAAATAGTATACCTGGGAACAGATGTAGCTGTTGATGTAGGTGTAGAGGTATGAATCGAGAGAGATGTTACATGTAATCAATTTAGTGTCAGCCCATAATCCTGAAAACCACATATTTTATCCACGTTAAAAAAGAGGCAAATAAAAATTTTCCAAAGTCCTTACAGAGTAGATTAGGGGGAGTGGTTATGTTATCTAGTCTATGCAAGTGGGAGCTGCAATCCAGACATTTTGCACAGAGCAAAAGCATACAGAAGTTGAAGAATTTTACTCTCTGCCCTCCGTCCTAGATTCATAGATATATGTGCTATCACGATTGTGTGAGAAAAGACAGGATTAGGAACATACACAGCTTGGTATTTGGACTAATTTTAAAGAAATGGGGACAAATAGTTGACCTGAAGTCATGGTTTGATCATCTACCTGATCGTAACTGCATACATACATACATACTTTCTTACAACTCTTTGCCAACCCCTAAATTAAAGAGAAAAATAAACTTGGAAATGTTTCTTTCCAATCCAGGCCGATAATATAAATTAGGTCATGGTAAAGTCAATCATTATTTGAAAAGAATTAAATCCTTTCCTGAGTAAAGATAACCGACAAGTCCATGTGTCCTCAACTAGCTGTGTGGGCACATTAATGTAACCCTCAGAATTAGGGTGACATTAAGGGACATCTCAGTGGTCATCTTTACTGGATTTAATGAAGGAAATTTGTGTGAAAGAAGAAGGAAAGAGAAAGAAGGGGGGGGAAAGATTTACCATTTTGTTTACTGTGTATTCTAACACACTTTATTGGGTATCACCCAGTGTTTGGTGTTACAGAGGAATTGTTCTAATTTCCCATCAAGTATCTCTTACTACTAAAGATGAAAGTATTTTAAGTAATAAGTACACAGGAAAAGGGTTTCTGTGTAAACATACTGTATTTAGAAGAGCAGAAGAGTGCTTATAACTATTATAGAAACTTATTACAGAGCTTATGTTATTATTGAAGCTTATAAGTCTTCTACATAATGAAAATAATTAGATATATTTTTAGAATATTTTCTAGTTCATAAAATGTATTCATTTCAATATTCAGGTTTTTTTAGAGTCTAGTTCTGGCTAACAAACCTGACTGGCAGGCATTTTTCCCTGGCCCCGAAGATGTCCTGCTAGCAATTATACAGAGTTAGAGACTTTATACCGTAACTTAAGCTTCTGGGGACTGGGTCCCTTAAATTCCCCAAACAATTATTAGTCTGTATGGAATACCAAAAATAAATAATTAAGAATAAAACTTTCTTTACATATAAGACACAAATGATTGTTAATCTCTGCAACATGCCAATTGAAAATTAATAAAACATGCTGCATATCCTAACTTGGGAACCAATTCTGGAAAACCAAACAAACCTCCTCAGAAATTTCATGGTGTATTTTGGGAAACTAAAATCCCAGTATTGTATATGTGAGCTGCAGCTAGGATTGACGTTCTGAAATAACATAAATGTTCTTTCTGAATTTTCCTTTTCCCATGCGTTTTGTTATTGGGTGCAGGCCACTTGATTCCAACTCATCGTGACTCCATGTTAAACAGAATGAGACACTGCCTGGTACTGTACCATCCTCACAATCACTGCTGTGTTTGAGCTCATTGTTTCAGCCACTATATCAATCCACCTTGTTGAGGGTCTTCCTCTTTTTCACTGACCCTCTATTTTGCCATAGTATCCATTCACTAATCCATACTTTACATAGTATTCCTTTGTCGCAGTAATACAAAGTATGCTAACATTCTGCAGGGCGTAGTGTCTACCAAAAAAAAAAAAAAAACCTGTTGCCCTCGAGTTGATTCCAACTCATAGAAACCCTACAGGACAGAGTAAAACTTCCCCATAGAGTTTTCAAGGAGCACCTGGTGGATTTGAACTGCGGACCTTTTGGTTAACAACCATAGCACTTAACCAGTACTCCTCCAGGGTTTCCACAGCCACAACTAAAACCAATCTAGTCAGTAGTAGAGATGGGCTTCGATTTTGCTGATTCTGTGGTTACCTCTTTATGGTTACCTCAGTGCAACACAAGCTTCAAATTTCTGTAGTGTTAGCTCACACTTAGCGTGAGGGCTGCTGGTTTGTCATTGACATGATGTTTAATACAACCTAAGTGTTAGGTCTTCCCTTTCACCTCCGCATCAGAGAGGATCTCTTTCCAGATCACTCTCCCTCCCCTGGCAGTGAAATGCTGGTACAGGTTACTCAATGCTTGCGTTAGCTGATCTTCCAGTGACCTCAGTTGTCTAATGTGTTCCAGAAAGGCTGTGATTTTGCAGAATATGCTTGTCCTTTAATAGTGGAAACAAATCCATTTTCAGCTTTCTACCTCCTGAACTGAATCCAGAGTCTGATTATACTGTTTTAAAGAATATTTGACTAAGTTAAATTGCAACAAGCTTTTTAAATTGTTATTTAGTATATAACATACTGAAGGCTTTTTCAAATAATTTTCTCAGATAATGAAATGGAGAATGCCTCTAATGACTAGATAATAATTCCATTTGAAGATAAGGAGATTAACAGATTTTCCTTCAACAAAAATGAAAAAAAAAATCTGATAATATTTAGTAAATTATTAAAATAATCATTGATAATAAGTGACTATGAAAGCTTTCACATATGAGGTCGATGATAGAAAATTCAGTGCCACTGCTGTTTTAGTAAAACAATTCTTTTCTATCTTTGTTTTACTATCAGATTTAGAGATGCTGAATCTGTATTATTCTAACGATGATAAATATTCATCCATGGATAGTTTCACTAAATTGAAGTAAAGAAAAATAAAATCAACCTCATTAATATCATTGGGATGTGTTTCCAATGACACTATATAGTTTCTCCTTGAAAATTTTATCAAATTTATAAATACACTTAAGTTTTCAAATAATAATATAGTGATGACAGTTATGCTAATTCATTGTAGACAAAAATCGCATAGAGTTTTATTACCACAGAAAACGATAGGTCAATTTATGTACAGTGTCTTTTATGTTGCAAAGTAGTCTGCTAGTAGGATACAGTTCTGGAGAGTAAGGGAAATTTAAATAGTTCAGAAGTAAAAAGAAATGGTACAAAATCTGATGATTCATGGGTCTTGAATGAATCATAATGGACTCCAGATAGCTATAGAATGAGCTGGAAATTACTGGTCTACCTTTTTCAATTCAAACTTATGATGGATAACGCCAATATAAATTATCCTCAACATAGCAGCTATGAAAGCTACTAAAGATAACTTTAGAATCTAATGTTAGATAACTGGAAGAATATGAGATTTAACATCAGGGTTACTGCCCATGTGTTTGAAGTCCCAAATTTAAAACCTTGGTCAGAGCACCAAAAACATATAGACCTCCATTTCCTCAGAATAAAAGTGGTTGTGTCTCTTCCTTCACAAATTTTTATCATCCTCTGGCAATTTAGGGGAGAAAAATAACAGTTTATTTTTTGAAAAGGGATTATTTAATTTTTCTAATACTTTTCACCAGCTCCAAGTAAATGACAATTTGGAGTTTATTTGTGGCTATCTAAAACTATGCTGGCCTCCATTAGATAGCCAAATATTAACTAACAAAGGATGATCTTAATACAACACTGTAAATTTACATTCATATTATCTTTCCTAATAATTCATTGAACAAACATAAAAATTGTTGTCAAGTTTTCATTTTACACTCATGAAAACAGTATTTTTCCCTATTATGATTCTGACTGAATTTGGAATTCCATCCAGACACTAAGGGGAAAAGAAAAGATTACTAACAAAAAATAAATCTGATGTTATAAAATTTTCCAGTTAGATACCAATGTCTATGAAAGCTTTTTTTTTTGTAGTAACTATTATATTTGTTAAAGGAAAACCAATTCTTCCTAATAAACACAATAATTTTGGTCTTTGATTATTTCTTAATTTAGATTATAATTAGAAATGACAATTAATTTAAAACCATAGTAAAGCCCAAGGAAGGTATTTAGCTCTCAATAGTTATCACAACCCCACTCTATTATTGTACGAAGACTGCCTGGAGTGATGAACTTTGAGATTATGCCCTTGATCAAACTGCCATACTGGATTAACAATATATTTACACTTATTAATAGATGATAGAACGGAATCAAAAAACTGTACATAAACATACCATCTCTGTGTTTGTTCTCAACATTCTAATCTTCCAGATACAGGGAAAGAAAGGAGAGAATAAGCATTCATTTAATGTATACAATATGGCAGATGGGGTATTTCCATTTTATTTTACTCCATACAGAGGGCCAATCTATCTAAACCTCGTTTTTATATCCCGTCATCCTCCACAGTGAAATTCTTTCCTGAAATAATTTAGAATAGTAATTATATTTCATTCTAATTTGCATTCCTTCCAGCAACTAACAAGATACCTTTTACATAGGTGGTAAAAAACAGAAACTCAAAACAGTTTGTTCAATCATTGACTTAATTATACATTCTTGCCTTCTAAATATTGCTCATACTGTTTAATCTTGTATAAAACTTCTTTCTTTTTTAAAATTTTAATGTATTTTTATTTATTATGTTGTTGAGAATATACACAGTAAAACATACACCAGTTCAGCAGTTCATACCTGTGTCATTTAGTGACATTGATTACATTCTTCAAGTCGTATAACCATTCTCACCCTCCTTTTGTGAGTTGTTCCTTCCTCATTAACAAAACTTCCCTGTCCCCTAAGGTTTCTATCTAATCTTTCAAGTTGCTGCTATCAATTTGATTCCATATAGATAATTCTTAACCTTTCATTATTAATTTTTTTTTTTAATTTGATGCTATGTGTTTTCACTAGTTGTGGCATGCTGATTCAAAGACCTATTTGGAATTTTTGATATGAGTTATGTGTTTTGAGATATATGATCTGGTAATACAATCCACCAGTAAGACAGGTGGCACTGTAGTGCCGCAGATCAGTGGCATAACAATATAACAGTAAGAATTAAGTAGTTTATTGTGAGTGCCTTTCCATTAGGTTACATGGGGAATCTCTGGTTTTCTAAATATGACACAGAATAAAAAACAAAACAAACCCATCAGGTATCCCTAACTATCACTTAAAAAAAAAAAAAAAGGAAAGCCATAATTATGCTTGTAATCCTTATCTCACAGAAATAAAAGAAAAAAAAGGGCAAAAGTTTACAAAACTAAAACATCCAGGAAGCATCACCTAATAGAATGCTCAACATACACAGCAATGAGGCTCCAACTCTGGTCTACTGAGCTTCACACGTTTCAAAAGCGACCCACCTTGACACTAAATGCATTTGAACTAAAATAATATATTGTTTTGATAATGAAAGTTTACAGCTGTTTCTTCTCAGTTTGAGTCATGGCACAGCAGCAAATGAAGGTCCTGAAAGCTTGACTCCATCCACCGCATTAAGGTCGACTCTACTTTGAGGAGACAGCTCTTCACAAGTCATATTTTGAGTGTCTTCCAATCTGAGAGGCTCATCTTCTGCCACTGTGTCAGACAATGTTCTGCTGCTATTCATAAGCTTTTCACTGGCTAATTCTTTTCAGAAGTAGACCGCCAGGTGCTTCTTCCTAGTCTGTTTTAGCCTGGAATCTTGACTGAAACCTGTCCACCATGGATGCTGCTGCTGCTGTTTGAATAGTGGTGGCATAACTTCCAGCATCACAGCAACACACAAGCCCCCACAGTATGACAAACTGACAGACACATGGAGGATAACATAGGAATTAGTCTTTTAACTATCTGCATGAAACACTTAATGATCGTCCCATAATTAGTGGTTGTTCTAGATGTATATGCCTTTCTCAACCACACCCACGGCTGTCCACTCAATTCTGATTCACAGCAAAAATATAGGGTTTACAAGGGTATACATTTCTACAGAAACAGACTGCCACATCTTTCTCCTGCAGAGCCACTGGTGGTTTTGAACTGCTGAACTTTCAACTACCAGCAAATTGCTTTAAACACTGTGCAAACAGGGAATGCATAGATATTGATATCCTAAGCGTTAGTGAACTGAAATGGGATGTTATTGGCCGTTTTGAATCAGACAATCATATGGTCTACTATGCCAGGTATGACAACTTGAAGAGGAATGCCTTGCATTTATCTTCAAAAAGAACATTTCAAGATCTATCCTGAAGTGCAACTCTGTCAGTGACAGGATAATATACATATGTGTACAAGGAAAAGCAGTTAATATGACTATTATTCAAATTTATGCACCAGCCACCAAGGCCAAAGATAAAGAAACTGAAGATTTTTACCAAATTCTGCTGTCAGAAATTGATCAAATATGCAATCCGGATGCATTGATGATTACCGTCAATTGGAATGAAAAATTGGAAACAAAGAGGAAGGGTCAGTAGTTGAAAAACATGGCGTTGGTGATAGAAGAGATGCCAGAGATCGCATGATAGAATTTTGCAAGACCAATGAATTCTTCATTGCAAACACAATTTTTCACCAATGTAAATGGAAACTATACACATGGACCTCTCCAGATGGAATACACGGGAATCAAATTGACTATATCTGTGGAGAGAGATGATGGAAAGGCTCAAAATCATCAGTCAGAAAGAGGCCAGGGGCAGACTGTGGAACAGACCATCAATTGCTCATATGCAAGTTCAAGTTGAAACTGAATAAAATTAGAACAAATCCAAGAGAAACAAAGTATGACCTTGAGCATATACCACCTGAATTTAAAGACCATCTCAAGAATAGATTTGATGCATTGAAAACTAACGACTGAAGACCAGACAACTTGTGAAAATGACGTCAAGGGCATCATACATGAAGAAAGCAAGATGTCATTAAAATGAAAACAAAGGCGGAGCCAAGATGGCGGACTAGGCAGACGCTACCTCGGATCCCTCTTACAACAAAGACACGGAAAAACAAGTGAATCGATCACATACATAACAATCTACGAACCCTGAACAACAAACACAGATTTAGAGATGGAGAACGAACTAATACGGGGAAGCAGCGATTGTTTCCAGAGCCTGGAGCCAGCATACCAGTCAGGTACGGCACAAGCACAGAGACCTGCTCCACCCCCCTGAACTAACCCCGGGAGGGGGACTAGCCGGTTCCACGGGCGGCGTGGGACGCAGCCGGTGGGAGAAGTCCCCGGGAGGCAGTGACTGATCTTGGAGCAGAAAGAGCAGCATCCGAGCCGGGGAACCGTCCCACAGGGATTTGGACTGCACGCAGGTACGCCATAAACACGGAGAGTTGCTCCACCCCCTGAACTAACCCCGGGAAGGTGACCATCCGGGTCGCGCGGGCGGCGTGGGACGCAGCCGGTAGGAGAAGTCCCCGGGAGGCAGCGACTGGTATTGGAGCGGGGAGAACAGTGTTCCAGCCGGGACACTCGGTCGCGGCACAAGCACGGGGAGCTACTCCACCCATCTGAACTAACCCCGGGAGGGGGCCCACCTGGTTCACGGGGGCGGCACGGCCACGCGGCTGGAGGGACGAGAAGTCCCCGGGAGGCAGCGACTGATTTTGGAGTCGAGAGTGCACCGTCCCAGTAGGGGAGCCTTGACGCTGGGCGTGGGGCTGGAAGCGGAGGATCTGACCGTGACTCCAGCGGGCCAGACCCCCCGGGGGCAATCTCCACACAGACAGCACACATAGGCGACGCGCCCGCAGGAATCTCACATATAATAGTCATTCCAAGCAAGACAAGCAACTCTGGCTATATTCTGAGGTGCTACTCTCCTATCTCTCTGTTCCCTCCCCCACCCTCCCCAGGCGGCTTCATTAACATCTGAATAGCCTGAGCCAGAGGGAGAACTCTGATAGGGATCTGACTGCAGTTTTTTTTTAGCGGATTTTCTGGAAAAACTAGTTTCCCAGTGATGGCTCGGAGACAACAATCCATATCAAACCACTTAAAGAAGCAGACCGTGACAGCTTCTCCAACTCCCCAAACAAAAGAATCAAAATCTTTCCCAAATGAAGATACAATTTTGGAATTATCAGATACAGAATATAAAAAACTAATTTACAGAATGCTTAATGATATCACAAATGAAATTAGGATATCTGCAGAAAAAGCCAAGGAACACACTGATAAAACTGTTGAAGAACTCAAAAAGATTATTCAAGAACATACTGGAAAAATTAATAAGTTGCAAGAATCCATAGAGAGACAACATGTAGAAATCCAAAAGATTAACAATAAAATAACAGAATTAGACAACACACTAGGAAGTCAGAGGAGCAGACTCGAGCAATTAGAATGCAGACTGGGACATCTGGAGGACCAGGGAATCAACACCAACATAGCTGAAAAAAAATCAGATAAAAGAATTAAAAAAAATGAAGAAACCCTAAGAATTATGTGGGACTCTATCAAGAAGGATAACCTGCGGGTGATTGGAGTCCCAGAACAGGGAGGGGGGACAGAAAACACAGAGAAAATAGTTGAAGAACTTCTGACAGAAAACTTCCCTGACATCATGAAAGACGAAAGGATATCTATCCAAGATGCTCATCGAACCCCATTTAAGATTGATCCAAAAAGAAAAACACCAAGACATATTATCATCAAACTCACCAAAACCAAAGATAAACAGAAAATTTTAAAAGCAGCCAGGGAGAAAAGAAAGGTTTCCTTCAAGGGAGAATCAATAAGAATATGTTCTGACTACTCAGCAGAAACCATGCAGGCAAGAAGGGAATGGGACGACATATACAGAACACTGAAGGAGAAAAACTGCCAGCCAAGGATCATATATCCAGCAAAACTCTCTCTGAAATATGAAGGCGAAATTAAGATATTTACAGACAAACACAAGTTTAGAGAATTTGCAAAAACCAAACCAAAGCTACAAGAAATACTAAAGGATATTGTTTGGTCAGAGAACCAATAATATCAGATATCAGCATAACACAAGGTCACAAAACAGAACGTCCCGATATCAACTCAAATAGGGAAATCACAAAAACAAACAAATTAAGATTAATTAAAAAAAAAAATACACATAACAGGGAATCATGGAAGTCAATAGGCAAAAGATCACAATAATCAAAAAGAGGGACTAAATACAGGAGGCATTGAACTGCCATATGGAGAGTGATACAAGGCGATATAGAACAATACAAGTTAGGTTTTTACTTAGAAAAATAGGGGTATATAATGAGGTAACCACAAAAAGGTATAACAACTCTATAACTCAAGACAAAAACCAAGAAAAACGTAACGACTCAACTAACATAAAGTCAAACACTATGAAAGTGAGGATCTCACAATTTACTAAGAAAAACGCCTCAGCACAAAAAAGTATGTGGAAAAATGAAATTGTCAACAACACACATAAAAAGGCATCAAAATGACAGCACTAAAAACTTATTTATCTATAATTACCCTGAATGTAAATGGACTAAATGCACCAATAAAGAGACAGAGAGTCACAGACTGGATAAAGAAACACGATCCATCTATATGCTGCCTACAAGAGACACACCTTAGACTTAGAGACACAAACAAACTAAAACTCAAAGGATGGAAAAAAGTATATCAAGCAAACAATAAGCAAAAAAGAAGAGGAGTAGCAATATTAATTTCTGACAAAATAGACTTTAGACTTAAATCCACCACAAAGGATAAAGAAGGACACTATATAATGATAAAAGGGACAATTGATCAGGAAGACATAACCATATTAAATATTTACGCACCCAATGACAGGGCTGCAAGATACATAAATCAAATTTTAACAGAACTGAAAAGCGAGATAGATACCTCCACAATTATAGTAGGAGACTTCAACACACCCCTTTCGGAGAAGGACAGGACATCCAGTAAGAAGCTCAACAGAGACACGGAAGATCTAATTACAACAATCAACCAACTTGACCTCATTGACTTATACAGAACTCTCCACCCAACTGCTGCAAAATATACTTTTTTTTCTAGCGCACATGGAACATTCTCTAGAATAGACCACATATTAGGTCATAAAACAAACCTTTGCAGAGTCCAAAACATCGAAATATTACAAAGCATCTTCTCAGACCACAAGGCAATAAAACTAGAGATCAATAACAGAAGAACGAGGGAAAAGAAATCAAATACTTGGAAAATGAACAATACCCTCCTGAAAAAAGACTGGGTTATAGAAGACATCAAGGAGGGAATAAGGAAATTCATAGAAAGCAACGAGAATGAAAATACTTCCTATCAAAACCTCTGGGACACAGCAAAAGCAGTGCTCAGAGGTCAATTTATATCAATAAATGCACACATACAAAAAGAAGAAAGAGCCAAAATCAGAGAACTGTCCCTACAACTTGAACAAATAGAAAGTGAGCAACAAAAGAATCCATCAGGCACCAGAAGAAAACAAATAATAAAAATTAGAGCTGAACTAAATGAATTAGAGAACAGAAAAACAATTGAAAGAATTAACAAAGCCAAAAGCTGGTTCTTTGAAAAAATTAACAAAATTGATAAACCATTGGCTAGACTGACTAAAGAAATACAGGAAAGGAAACAAATAACCCGAATAAGAAATGAGAAGGACCACATCACAACAGAACCAAATGAAATTAAAAGAATCATTTCAGATTATTATGAAAAATTGTACTCTAACAAATTTGAAAACCTAGAAGAAATGGATGAATTCCTTGAAAAACACTACCTACCTAAACTAACACATTCAGAAGCAGAACAACTAAATAGACCCATAACAAAAAAAGAGATTGAAACGGTAATCAAAAAACTCCCAACAAAAAAAAGTCCTGGCCCGGACGGCTTCACTGCAGAGTTCTACCAAATTTTCAGAGAAGAGTTAACACCACTACTACTAAAGGTATTCCAAAGCATAGAAAATGACGGAATACTACCCAACTCATTCTATGAAGCCACCATCTCCCTGATACCAAAACCAGGTAAAGACATTACAAAAAAAGAAAATTATAGACCTATATCCCTCATGAACATTGATGCAAAAATCCTCAACAAAATTCTAGCCAATAGAATCCAACAACACATCAAAAAAATAATTCACCCTGATCAAGTGGGATTTATACCAGGTATGCAAGGCTGGTTTAATATCAGAAAAACCATTAATGTAATCCATCACATAAATAAAACAAAAGACAAAAACCACATGATCTTATCAATTGATGCAGAAAAGGCATTTGACAAAGTCCAACACCCATTTATGATAAAAACTCTTACCAAAATAGGAATTGAAGGAAAATTCCTCAACATAATAAAGGGCATCTATGCAAAGCCAACAGCCAATATCACTCTAAATGGAGAGAACCTGAAAGCATTTCCCTTGAGAACGGGAACCAGACAAGGATGCCCTTTATCACCGCTCTTATTCAACATCGTGTTGGAAGTCTTAGCCAGGGCAATCAGGCTAGACAAAGAAATAAAAGGTATCCGGATTGGCAAGGAAGAAGTAAAGTTATCACTATTTGCAGATGACATGATTATATACACAGAAAACCCTAAGGAATCCTCCAGAAAACTACTGAAACTAATAGAAGAGTTTGGCAGAGTCTCAGGTTATAAAATAAACATACAAAAATCACTTGGATTCCTCTACATCAACAAAAAGAACACCGAAGAGGAAATAACCAAATCAATACCATTCACGGTAGCCCCCAAGAAGATAAGATACTTAGGAATAAATCTTACCAAGGATGTAAAAGACCTATACAAAGAAAACTACAAAGCTCTACTACAAGAAATTCAAAAGGACATACTTAAGTGGAAAAACATACCTTGCTCATGGATAGGAAGACTTAACATAGTAAAAATGTCTATTCTACCAAAAGCCATCTATACATTTAACGCACTTCCGATCCAAATTCCAATGTCATATTTTAAGGGGATAGAGAAACAAATCACCAATTTCATATGGAAGGGAAAGAAGCCCCGGATAAGCAAAGCACTACTGAAAAAGAAGAAGAAAGTGGGAGGCCTCACCTTACCTGACTTCAGAACCTATTATACAGCCACAGTAGTCAAAACAGCCTGGTATTGGTACAACAACAGACACATAGACCAATGGAACAGAATTGAGAACCCAGACATAGATCCATCCACGTATGAGCAGCTGATATTTGACAAAGGACCAGTGTCAATTAACTGGGGAAAAGACAGCCTTTTTAACAAATGGTGCTGGCATAACTGGATATCCATTTGCAAAAAAATGAAACAGGACCCATACCTCACACCATGCACAAAAACTAACTCCAAGTGGATCAAAGACCTAAACATAAAGACTAAAACGATAAAGATCATGGAAGAAAAAATTGGGACAACCCTAGGAGCCCTAATACAAGGTATAAACACAATACAAAACATTACCAAAAATGATGAAGAGAAACCCGATAACTGGGAGCTCCTAAAAATCAAACACCTATGCTCATCTAAAGACTTCACCAAAAGAGTAAAAAGACCACCTACAGATTGGGAAAGAATTTTCAGCTATGACATCTCCGACCAGCGCCTGATCTCTAAAATCTACATGATTCTGTCAAAACTCAACCACAAAAAGACAAACAACCCAATCAAGAAGTGGGCAAAGGATATGAACACACATTTCTCTAAAGAAGATATTCAGGCAGCCAACAGATACATGAGAAAATGCTCTCGATCATTAGCCATTAGAGAAATGCAAATTAAAACTACGATGAGATTCCATCTCACACCAGCAAGGCTGGCATTAATCCAAAAAACACAAAATAATAAATGTTGGAGAGGCTGCGGAGAGATTGGAACTCTCATACACTGCTGGTGGGAATGTAAAATGGTACAACCACTTTGGAAATCTATCTGGCGTTATCTTAAACAGTTAGAAATAGAACTACCATACAACCCAGAAATCCCACTCCTCGGAATATACCCTAGAGATACAAGAGCCTTCATACAAACAGATATATGCACACCCATGTTTATTGCAGCTCTGTTTACAATAGCAAAAAGTTGGAAGCAACCAAGGTGTCCATCAACGGATGAATGGGTAAATAAATTGTGGTATATTCACACAATGGAATACTACGCATCGATAAAGAACAGTGACGAATCTCTGAAACATTTCATAACATGGAGGAACCTGGAAGGCATTATGCTGAGCGAAATGAGTCAGAGGCAAAAGGACAAATATTGTATAAGACCACTATTATAAGATCTTGAGAAATAGTAAACCTGAGAAGAACACATACTTTTGTGGTTACGAGGGGGGGAGGGAGGGAGGGTGGGAGAGGGTTTTTTTATTGATTAATCAGTAGATAAGAACTGCTTTAGGTGAAGGGAAAGACAACACTCAATACATGGAAGGTCAGCTCAATTGGACTGGACCAAAAGCAAAGAAGTTTCCGGGATAAAATGAATGCTTCAAAGCTCAGCGGAGCAAGCGCGGGGGTCTGGGGAACATGGTTTGCGGGGACTTCTAAGTCAATTGGCAAAATAATTCTATTATGAAATCATTCTGCATCCCACTTTGAAATGTGGCGTCTGGGGTCTTAAATGCTAACAAGCAGCCATCTAAGATGCAGCAATTGGTCTCAACCCACCTGGAGCAAAGGAAAATGAAGAACACCAAGCCCACATGACAACTAAGAGCCCAAGAGACAGAAAGGGCCACATGAACCAGAGACCTACATCATCCTGAGACCAGAAGAACTAGTTGGTGCCCGGCCACAATCGATGACTGCCCTGACAGGGAGCTCAGCAGAGGACCCCTGAGGGAGCAGGAGAGCAGTGGGATGCAGACCCCAAATTCTCATAAGAAGACCAAACTTAATGGTCTGACTGAGACTGGAGGAATCCCGGCGGTCATGCTCTCCAGACCTTCTGTTGACACAGGACAGGAACCATCCCTGAAGACAACTCATCAGACATGAAAGGGACTGGTCAGCGGGTGGGAGAGAGACGCTGATGAAGAGTGAGCTAATTATATCAGGTGTACACTTGAGATTGTGTTGGCAACTCTTGTCTGGAGGGGGGATGGGAGGATAGAGAGAGAGGGAAGCCGGCAAAATTGTCAAGAAAGGAGAGACTGAAAGGGCTGACTCAAGACGGGGAGAGTAAGTGGGAGTAGGGAGTGAGATGTATGTAAACTTATATGTGACAGACTGATTGGATTTGTAAACGTTCACTTGAAGCTTAATAAAAGTTATTATAAAAAAAAAAAAAAAATTAAATATGACGTTAGTCTGGGTTTAATACATCTAAAGTCAGACTACCCTAACTAAGCTTCTGGCTTAAAATAGACCTGAGAGCAGAGAAACATGGCAGACTGAGACCTGGCTGGAAAGGATGGTACCTAGCAAAATATTGGAGCACCAGACATGAGCCCCTGCCCCCAACCAAGTCCCTCAGGCCTCTCAAGAAAACTGCACTTAAAAAAAAAATGTAACCAACATTTATAAAGCATTTACTGTTTTAGATAGAGCACGTATCTTTTAGTCTTTTAATCCTCATATAACCCTATGGGGTGCTATTATTTCAATGCTACAGATGAGGAAACTGAGGAATAACCAGAAGAAAAACCCCAACCCGCTGGCATCAAGTCAATTTTGACTTCTGGTGACTCAATGTGTTACAGAGTAGAACCGAGCTCCATAGGGTTTTCTTTGCTGAATCTTTACAAAAGCAGATTGCCAGGCCTTTCTTCCATGGTACCACTGGGTGGGTTTGAACTGCCAACATTTTGGTTAGTACATGTTATGAATTGAACTGTGTCTTTCCAAAATATGTGTTGTAAATCCTAACCTCTTTGCCGGTGGTAATAATCCCATTTGGGAATGGGCTATCTTTGTTATGTTCAGGAAACAGGATTAGTATAGAGTGTATCTTGAATCAATCTCTTTTGAGATATAAAAGAGATTAAACACAAGCTAGCAAGCAGAGATGGGGAAGAGAGATGCCAAGCCACATGAAAACTGCGCAGGAGCAGAAGCTCAAAGAGGCAAGGACCTTCCTCCAGAACTGACAGAGAAAGCCATCCCCAGGAGCCGGCACCCTGAATTTGGACTTCTAGCCTCCTAAAACAATGGGAAAATAAATTTCTGTCTGTGAAAGCCAAAAAAAAAAAAAAAAAAAAAATGAAAACAAAGAAAGAAAAGGCCAAAATGGATGTCAGAAGAGACGCTGAAACTTGCCCTTGAAATTCGAGTAGCTAAAGCAAAAGGAAGAAATGCTGAAGTAAAAGAACTGGACAGAAGATTTCAAAGGGAGGCTCAAGAGGACAGAGTAAAGTATTATAATGGCATGTGGTAAGAGAAAACCAAAAGTGAAGAACACACTCAGTATTTCTCAAGCTGAAAGAACTGCAAAAAAGTTCAGGCCTGAAGTTGTAATATTGAAGTATTCTATGGAGAAAACATTAAACTACGCAGAAAGCATCAAAAGAAGATGGAAGGAATGCACAAAGACACTATACCAAAAATAACTGGTCAATGTTTAACCATTTCAGGACATAGCATGTGATCAGGAACTGATGGTACTGAAGGAAGAAGTCCAAGCTGCACTGAAGGCATTGGTGAAAAACAAGGCTGCAGGAATTGACTGAGTACTAACTGAGATGTTTCAACAAATAGATACAGCCCTGGAAGCGCTCACATGTCTATGCCAAGAAAATTGGAAGACAGCTATTTGGCCAACTGACAGGAAGAGATCTGTATTTATACCTATTTCCAAGAAAGGTGAACTTACCAAATGTGGAAATTATTGAACAATATCATTAATACCACATGCAAGTAAAAATTTTGCTGAAGATCATTCAAAAGCAGCCATATCAATATATCGACAGGGAACTGCCAGAAATTCAAGCCAGATTCTGAAGAAGACATGGAACCAAGGATATCATTGCTGATGTCAGACGTATCCTGGCTCAAAGCAGAGAATACAAGAAAGATGTTTATCTGTCTTTTATTGACTATGCAAAATCATTTGACTGCGTAAAACATAACAAATTATGAATAATATTGTGAAGAATGGGAATTCCAGAACACTTAATTGTGTTCATGACGAAACTGTACATAGTTCAAGAGGCAGACGTTTGAACAGAACAAGGGGATACTGCATGATTTAAAATCAGAAAATACGTGCATCAGGGTTGTATCCTTTCACTATACTTATTCAATCTGTATGCTGAGCAAATAACCTGAGACTCCGGACTATATGAAGAAGTACGGGGTATCAGAATTGGAGACAAACTCATTAATAACCTTTGCTTGCTGAAAGTGAAGAGGACTTGAAGCACTTACTGATGAAGATCAAAAACCACAGCCTGCAGTATGAATGGCATCTCAACATATAGAAAACAAAAATCCTCACAACTGAACCAATAAGCAACATCATGATAAATGGAGAAAAGACTGAAGTTGTCAAGGATTTCATTTTACTTGGATCTACAGTCAAGATCCATGGAAGCAGCAGTCAAGAAATCAAAAAATGCATTTCAGCGGGCAAATCTGCTGCAAAAGACCTCTTTAAAGTGTTCAAAAAACAAAGAAGTCACCTTGAAGACTAAGGTGTGCCTGACCCAAGCCATGGCATTTTCGATTGCCTCATATGCATGCGAAAGTGGGATGATGAAGAAGGAAGAAGGGAGGAGAGCTGATGCCTTTGAATTGTGGTGTTTTTGAAGAATATTGGCTATACATTGGACTGCCAAGAGAAGAAATAAATCTGTCTTGGAAGAAGTACAATCATAATTCTCCTTAGAAGCAAGGATGGCAAGACTATATCTCACTTACTTGGGCATGTAATCAGGAGGGATGACGTCCCTGGAGAAGGACATCATGCTTGGTAAATTAGAAGATCATCGAAAAAGGTGAAGACCCTCAACGAGATGGATTGATACTGAGGCTGCAACAATGGGCTCAAGCATAACAATGATTGCGAGGATGGCATAGGACCGGCTATGTTTTGTTTTGTGATACACAGGGTCACTATGAGTCCCAGCTGACTTGAGGGCACCTAACGACAACAAAAACAACAATGTCCTATCTGTGAGATGCAGAGGTGTAAAAAGTGGCTAGAATATAGTTACACCAATAGTAAGGAAAAAGTTAAAAGAGCATAATGCTCAAGGCAGATATTTTTTACTACGCAAGCTAAACCACCGTTTGGTTTTAAGAAGACTTCAAGGAATGTTTTTGGTTTAAGATGTAAAGATTATCTCAGGGCAAGAGTTTCAGGGCCTCATTCAACATTCATTGCTCCAGGAAGTCTGGTGTCCATGAGAATTTGAAATTTGTTCTGCATTTTTCCCTTTTGATCAGAAATCGTCTATGGAGTTTTTGGTCAAAATGTTCAGTAATGGTAGCAAGACACTGTCCAGTTGTCCTGGTCTCATGGCAAAGGAGGCAGTTGTTCATGGAGGCAATTAGTCACACATTCCACATTCTCCTCCTAGTCATGACTCTCTTTTTTTCTCTGTTGCTCCAGGAAAATAAAGACCAGTTGTTATGCTTTGGGTGACCAGCTTCAAGCTTTTAAAACCCCAGGCACTATGCACCAAAGAAGGAGGTAGAACAGAAGCATTAAATCCATTATTAGGCCAATTAACTGGAATACATCATGAAACCATAATCCTAAACCTCCAAACCAAGAAGCCAAATTCCATGAGCTTTTTAGTTGTGCATAACCAAGCTTAGCAGCTACTCTTTTTTTTTTTTTTTGCCATTGTTGTAAATATATCTATCACACTTTTGACAATTCATCTTTTTACGGGTGTGCAACTTAATCTTGCTCTTGTGCTTGTCTTAAAATCTCATCTATTCTTAAAGACAAAGTTAAAAGAGCTTGTCAATTATGAAGCAATTCCTTTATTATCCTCAAATGAATTTGAACGCTCGTGTCACTCACCCAGTTATGAAGTTTGCTATATTGAACATTGTAAAATGGCTACTTTTTTGCTTGCCACACTAACACCACTGGATTTTAAGGTCCCTGAGGATGAGGAAGATACTTTTTTTTAAACTGTGATTTATTTACTAATTTTACAATAGTAATTTGGTTGTGTATTTAACAGCTATAATCTTTCCTCTGTCCTACAGGGTTGCTATGAGTTGGAATCAACTCAATGGCAATGTGTTTTTTGGTATTTTTTTTTTTTTTTTTTAGGAGTAGATACCAGAAAAGAAAGGATGAAAGAACAAACACTTACTCATTTTAAATATGCAATGTGGCAGATGTGGTGTTTCCAATTTCTTTTGCTTGACCCAGCATCTGGCTTATAAAAGCAGATCCAGGTACAGTCTGTCTGGCCAAAAACTCATAGTATTTCTATTGTAAAATGTTCTCTATTTTTGAAGATCTAAAATGATGGTTAATAATGAAACTTTGACCCATGATTCTTTTGCAAATCAGGGAAATGTATTCGGTAATAACTCAACTACATGTTTACCAATGGATGGATTCAATACGAAAAAACAAAAACTGTGTTCATGATTTTCCTGACTGTATCTTTGACTTCCTTATTCTTCAGACTGTAAATCAGAGGATGCAACATGGGGATCTCCACTGTGTAAAGCACAAAGGACATTTTGACTCTGTGACCTGAGTTTTTGGAGTTGGGCACACACTAGAGGAAGGGCATGATGCCATGGAAGATAGTAGTGGAGATCAGGTGTGAGGCACGTTACCCATTAGCTGAGCGCATCCTCAGGATGGTGACAAAGATGAACTCATAAGAGATGAGAATGATGAGTTGTGTGCTCACCTCATTAAAGGTGACAAAGAAGAAAAGCAGCAACTGGTGGAGATGAATATCAAAGCAAGAAAGAGAAATCAGGGAGGATAGCTCACAGAAGAAATGTCTGATTGTGTTTAAACCACAAAAAAATAATTTGAAAACAGGGCATATGACTCTCAAAAAGCACTCTAGTGTGCATGCATATGGTTTGGTCACCAACATGGCACAGAATCTCTGGGATGTGGCAACTGTGTACAGCAGAGTATTATAAAAGGCCACAAAATAGTAATAGGTCATCACAGTGAATAAAATTTATTCAGTTACTATGAAGTTATTTTTTTAAAAAAATGCACCATATACCCTGAAAATGAAATGATTCTGTCTTCTAATATTGGATTCACCCATATCTTGGGAGCAATGATGGAGGAATAGCATCCACTAATGAAAGGTGACTGAGGAAAAAGTACATGGGGGTGTGCAGTTTGGGGTTAATTTTGATGATTTCAATCATACCAAGATTCCCAACCACACTGAAGCTCTAGATGAACAGGAATATCAAGAAGATGGCGATCTGAAGTTCTGGATAATCTGAGAAGCCCAAGAGAGTAAACTTGGCCCCAGCATTTATATTTCTCTCTACCAGAAACATGTTTCCTGTTGCTGGAATCTGAAAATCAGTCTTGTAAATAAGTGATTAAGGAGAGTGATGGATACATGAAACATGGTTAACTATCACCCAGGTAGAGCATTTAGATGAGACAAAATAGATCTCTGTCATAATTCTGATGGGTGTTAAGTATCCAAAACATACAAGAATATCTGAAGTTTCAAAAACGAAATTACTAATTAATTTTACTTCCTCAAAAACTGTAAAAATTAATTCTGTTCATGTTCTGAAATGTAATTTTAAAGACTACAAGTGTTATTATTATTAACTCAAGCAGTTTGGATACCACCATGCATCCCAATCTTCATTTAAGACATTCCAGCCTCACTGAATCTATGAATTCTGGAAAGAAAAGTCTAAGAAAATGAGAAAAAGTATTCATATCTGGCCTACTGAAACTAATGAAAAGTGAAAGCATCTGAAATAAATTCTGTAATTAAAATCAATTTTTCTGTAATATTGACATGTGCATATTTTGCAATATAAAGAAAGAATAGTCATTATATTCATCTTCTATATCTATTTTTTTTTTATATTTTAAATGGAAGTTTAGCAGTTTCATCATCACTCTTTTTAAGGAAGTCAGACATCAAAGTCAATTCTGATTTATCATTTTCTGTGAAGACTACTTATCAACCTGCCTTGTTCTACAGTTGAGCAAATAGAAAGAAGCCTAAGGGAGCCATGACTTGCCCAGTGACATACAGATTTTAGATCATCTATCTATAACTAGAACCCACCTCCTCTGACTCCGTGCCACGTACGCATCCCTGTATACCAGGCTCTGACTCACACTACAGATTGAGATGTTAGCATTTTTCCCTTCTAAGGATCACAGTTTCAAACACTCCATTCTACTAACTTTTTGAGCACTTATAAGACAAATTTTAGATTGTAAAACTAAGGAAACTAGTTTAGTAAAAGTATTGAAGACCACAGAGATGTTCTGAAGATGTGTGTCAAGATGAAACATAGAGGAATGGAATTTAGAGACATGTCCCCATTCAAAAATGACTTTTGGAAAAACTCTTTAGCTTTGATGATATTGCTTCACTTTTCCAAGCCCTTGTCTCTTCTTTCCCTTCAAGGCACCTAGAATACTGATTCTATCCCTCTATTTCCTGTTGAAAAGATGGGTGAGAATCTTAAAGTGAAGATATTTTGAGGAAGAAGTTCTTAATATAAAGAGAATGGTGGGATTTCACAAATTGGTGTCAGGTGTATTTCCCAGATAAACTAAAGGATACCCAGTTAAAGCTGAATCTTAGATTTTTTTTTTTTTTTAAAGCACATATCAAATATTGCATGGGAAATTCCTACTTTAAAAAAAAAAGATATTTATTTATCTGAAGTTCAGGTTTAGTGGGGTGTCCTGTATTTTTATTTTCTAAACTTGGCAACCCTATGCCCAGAAAAGCTCAGAGTTTTAGGATTACAAACTCATCACAGTTCCCGGGGACCCTTCCTTGTTTTAGTACTATTTTAAATCCCACCTGTTATGAATGCCTTCAGTGAGTCTCTTGTAAAGAGGACCTCTTACTCAGACTATGAATTCTGGTAAGCTCATCTCTGGTTCTACAACCCAAGACATAGGTTCCAGATGTTCAAACACCAAAAGCCTCAGGTCCCATGTAACACTTAGAACTCTCAATAACCCTATCTTTTTTTATTCAGATATTCAAAGATTTAAGAACAAACTGAAAGTCAATCTTTCTCAGACAATTCTCACTATTATAAATGTTTCCTTAATATCCTATTTCAGAGTTTCTCAACCTTGACACTATTAATATTTTGTGCTAGATAATTTCTACGCAGAGCTGCCTTGTGCATTGCATAATGTTTAGCAGCATTCCTGTCCTCTTTCCACTACGTTCCAGTAGTACCTTCCCCTCTTAGTCTTTACAATCAAAAACGTCTCCAGATGTCAGATGTTCACCTTGGGTGTTTTGGGGGGGGAGGTTCAGGGATAGCAAAATTGCACTTAGTGCTTAATTAAATAAATTACATCTATTTCCTTGATGGTGGTCGATTTTAATGTTTCTGCTGCCTGAATTCGACTTGCAACTAATGTGCATATTTAATATCATGATTCCTTTTCTCTCAAATGTTGTTGTCCTGTGAATTAAATAATGCATATTATCTTGTGAATCCAGGAATTGCAGTATTGAAAATCTCCTTCCTTTTAATTGCTTTTTTTGTTTGTTTTCTTTTTGCCCTCATTAGCACATGAGCAAGTATTTTTTCCATGCTCTTAAATCTTATTTAGACCTGTTTCTGTGTATGAACTGCATGAAGAAGAATGGGGCATCAGGATTGGATGAAGACTCGTTAACAACCTGTGTTATGCAGATGACACAACCTTGCTTGCTGAAAGTGAAGAGGACTTGAAGCACTTACTAATGAAGATCAAAGACCACAGCCTTCAGTATAGATTGCACATCAACATAAAGAAAACAAAACTCCTCACAACCGGACCAATGAGCAACATCATGAGAAACAGAGAAAAGATTGAGGTTGTCAAAGGATTTCATTTTACTTGGATCTACGATTAATAACTGTGGAAGCAGCAGTCAAGAGATCAAAAGATGGATTGCATTGGGCAAATTTGCTGCAAAGAACCTCTTCAAAGTGTTGAAGAGCAAAGATGTCACCCTGAAGAGTAAGGTGTGCCTGACCCAAGCCATGGTATTTTCAATCACATCATATGCATGTGAAAGGTGGACAGTGAATAAGGAAGACCAAAGAAGAATTGACGCCTTTGTATTGTGGTGCTAGCGAAGAATATTGAATATACCATGGACTGCCAAAAGAAGGAACAAATTTGTCCTGGAAGAAGTGCAGCCAGAATGCTCCTTAGAGGCAAGGATGGTGAAACTGCGTCTTCCATACTTTGGACATGTTGTCAGGAGGAATCATGTCCTGGAGAAGGACTTCATGCTTGGCAGAGTACAGGGTCAGTGAAAAAGAGGAAGGCCATCAGCCAGGTGGATTAGCACAGTGGCTATAACAATGGGCTTAAGCATAACAACAACTGTGAGAAGGGCAAAGGACGGGGCAGTGTTTCATTCCATAGCACGTAGGGTCTCTGTGAGTTGAATCTGACTCAATGGCACCTAACAACAACTATGTATTTTTTTCCAGAAAGTTCATTTTATTCCTTTCAATTCAATTTTATGTAAATAAATGCCTATTCTCCCTTATACAACTCTTTCAAAAATTCACAGAAGCACTTAGACAGACATTCTCGAGAACTCTCAAGACCATCTGTTCTCTGACTCCCTGGAAATTGTTATTCAGGAAACTGCTACTGAGGTACTCATCTAAGCCAAGCTGTCTGTACAAAGATTTGTAGGAAAAGTGAGCATCCTGTCCCCTGAAAATCCAGATACGAAATGTCTGCAGTGACCAGAAATTTTCCCAAATAATTTTTCCCTTGAAAAACTGCCTGAAACTAAGACATTTTCTAGGTTCCTTGCATGAGATGAGAAAGAATATCCTTGTTTTCTGAGAATCTGAAACAACTCTGCCGTTGGAAAAGGCAGCCCCCCTTCTCTCTCTGGAGAGCTTGTTTAGGGGAGGTACTAAGATTCTTCATCTACTTCCATTCCCTTTGACACCAGGACCCTAGAGAAGATCTGTTGCCTTATTCTCCAGAGGCATCAAAACAAGCAATTAAAACCGGCTACAGTTTTTTGATGCAATTCTGGTTTCTTAGAAAACCTGAAGGTAAACAGCAGCAGCTTTAGAAACATTTTACATTGAACTTAACTAGAAATTTAGAAGTCGTCTCCTTGTACTCTGTGATCGTTCTCATACTTTTTGAAAATTGTTGTATGCTATGAAATCATATTAGCAGTTATCTTTATATTTACTCAACAGAAATTTGTTAAGTGTCAACCATCTCCTTAGTCTCTGTAAGGAACAACATCTCACCTGTGACACTAACTACACTTGGGAAGTAGAGAAATGCTGTCTTCAGGTCTCTCACTGCTTAGTTACATTCCTGCCAAGGGCATTAGGTGCAGAGCATCTCTTCATATATGTTGACAATAGGACAATAATGTCAGACATTTACTTTCTCAGAGTCTTCAGAAGTAGCTACATCTGGCTAGAAACAGAATTATTAGGATTTCTAAAGTTATTGCCAACCCCTCAGAGCACTGATATACAGAGAAATTGTCTACTGTTCACAGCAGGATCTCATTTTCACCATATAGTTTTCACCAAGTCATCCAGATTTTACATCCGCTTAACATCACACATTGACACTACATTTTTGATTATCTTCTCTTTTACAACTAACAATTCCTTAGATCATATTTCTGTGATTTCACACCTACACTGTTAAGTAGTCTTAACAGCATTTGACCCTACCTGATGATGTGTCCAAAACAAATGAGTCAGACAGTGTTCTGTTGTGAACCATAAGGTTATTACTGGCTAATTTTTTTTGATTGCCAGGACTTTCTAGCTTGTCTTAGTCTGGAAGCTCCATTAAAACCTGTCTACCATGGCTGAGCCTGCTGGTATTTTAAATACTAGTAGCATAGCTTCCAGTATCACCGCAACATGCAAGTCACCATAGTACAACAAACTCTTTACTTATTGTATGTAGTTTAATTTTCCTTAGAACCCTGTGAAATAATTATTAATATTGTCTCAATTTTTCAAATGAGAAAGTATTTGGAGTTTCAACACACCAGGCACTTCAATGACAACAACAGCAGCAAAATGAATAAAGGAAACAAGAAATAAACAAATATACGACAACAATTTTAAAACTAGATTTAAAAATGTATTCACATATGGAATTCTCATTTTATGCATAAACTGATGAAGGTGTGTTCTTCACTGTAAAAAAAAAAAAGAAATTCAGTTTTGAAAAGACTCATATTTTCCATTACAGATACTGAAAAAGGTTGTCATGAATTCTCCATTAGCTTTTTGAAGTTTTACAGTAAATTAAATGCCTGTGCCTTAACAGTACCATTGTCATATTAAAACAATTACAGGTTGGAGAAAAGCAAATAAATGTATTAAAATTATTTAAATATACTCAATTCTTCTCTTGTTAATTGGAAAGGCACAGAGATAAGTGAATGAAAAGTTATCATTCCTAACTACCTAGTTCCTTACTGTTTTCTCCAGTCCAACACCGTAGCCCACCTAGGCACCCCTCCACCACCTTCCACTTTGAAACTTGCAGTCGTGCTAAGAAAGCGTTCTCTAGAAAAATATTTTGGGGGCCGCCATTTTCCTGATAGCTTCTTTCACATCTTTGTTCCTCAGGCTATATAGATCAGGGGGTTCAGCATGGGAATCACTACAGTGTAGAACACTGCGGCTACCTTTTCTTTGTCCAAACTCTTGCCTGAACTAGGCCAACAATAAATGAAAAGGATTGTTCCATGGAAGACAACGATGACTGTGAGGTGGGAGGCACAGGTAGAAAAGGCTTTGTACCATCCCTCTGCAGAGTGCATCCTCAGAATGGTGATGAAAATAAACAAGTAGGAGGTGAAGATTATCACAATGGTGCCGATCTCACTGACAGTGGCTACAATAAACAGCAGCAGTTCATTCATAGAAACATCAGAGCAGGCAAGAGATAAGAGAGGGGGTAGATCACAGAAGTAGTGGTTAATCACATTTGATCGATAGGATGGAATTTCAACAGCTAAACACAAGTGCATCAGAGAACACACTGTTCCACACAGGTAGCAGCCAGACACCAGCTGTACATGGAGCTTCTGGGACATGATGACCATGTAGAGCAGTGGGTTCCAGATGGTCAAAAACCGGTCATAGGCCATTACGGCCAACAGTGTGACCTCCGTGACCACACACGTGCAAAATAAGTAAAACTGTACAGTACACCCAACAAAAGAACTGGCTTTGTCCTTGTTTAAGATATTGTCCAGCATCTTAGGCACAACAGCAGTGGAGTAGCAAAAATCCACAAAGGAGAAGTGGCTGAGGAAAAAGTACATGAGGGTGTGAAGCTGAGAGCTCACCTGAATCACTGCTATCATTCCCAGGTTACCCAATACCGTGACTCCATAAATTAGAAGGAACAGTAGGAAGATGAAGACTCTCAGCTCCAGGATGTCTGATAATCCAAGGAGAATGAACTCTGTCACCATGGTGCAGTTTTTCTGGTTCATGTTCCAACCTTATTCGGGGTTGGAGAAAATACATAAATAAACTAAAAGTTACTCTCCATTATGTGATCCAAATTTTAGATCTGGCTCTCTGCTAAGAGGAGGCACGAGAAGAAGTAAGAGAGTAATTTTGGCAGGAAAGGGATGGGACATTACTTTTGTGAAGTTTAGGAAGAGTTCAGGCATAGTGAAAAATAGCTGCATAAGGCTCACAGTTAGGTTCACAGATCACACGGAAACATTAATATCTACTAAAACCTATATGACTCTTTAAACACACATTCTACAATTCAGAGATTATAACTTAATCATTAGAAGGAGGTTAAAGTATTACTTAATTACCCTTATCGTTCCATGAAATTCAAATCCCTTTTTCCTGACAAAATTTACAATCAATCCCCAAATATTGGGCTCCTAGAAAATAACCTTTAAAATGTATAGCACCCTTCTCTGGATTTTCCATTGAAGTGGTGGATCACTAACTCAGCAGTGTTCATTTTTTATAGATATTGTTTAGATGGAGAATATCGCTTTACTGTAAAAATTTTGTAATTATTTTGGTAATTACACTATTTAATCTTGGTCATGGTTGATGGAATTGGATATTCTTAAAAACTACCTTCCTAAAAAAAAAATTTTTTTCGACAAGACCTATTTAACAGTGAAATTCCCTGCTTTGAATCAACTGGGAGAATTGATCAAAGATATGGATTGGAAATTATGAACAAAAGTGCCTACTTGCTCCATTGTAGCATTATTTATGATACTAAAACTTAGAATTCACTTAAGTGTTAAGAAGGAAATGGTGAAATTATGGCACATATATATGATGCAGCTAACAAAAGAATAAATTTGAAGAATTTTTAATGATGTGAAAAATGACTGACAAAATATCAACTTGAAAAATAGAATGCACAGGTAGAATATTATGTATGTATCCACAAGTTGAATTACACTTTTAATCCTCACCACATCCTTGAAGCATAATTTTTATCCCCATTTTTTTAAGTGAAATGTATAAAGTTAACTGAATTAATGCAAAGCATAAATATTATGGTGTGAGGGGGGAAAAAGGGTGACTTTTTTTTGTGTACAGCAGCTGGCTTCAAGGTGTAGGACACAAAGCAAAGGCAGAGGACAATAACTATTTCATTTCTTCTCTCCCTTCCTGGCTCTTAGTAGATGCATACACTATAGTGAATTACCTCTATTAGAAAAATAAAAATAATCTTCCAGATCCCAAAATAATATCACTCATGTACATATTCAAACAAACAGACTGTAGCCTAACCAACCAAGCTGTGGGACAGACATAGTTTTCCTTTTTCTGAAGATGCTATGATAGAAAATGTTATCGCCTTTATGTTTTTTCTTTGGGCTCTCATGGGGCCCATCTTTCTTAAGCATTGATCTCTGTGGGGTATCAACAAGGAAACTACCGTATCTTGGGGTTCAAGCAATTATTGACCTCTATGGGATATACTTTGTACATGTCAGGAGGGATCAATCCCTGGAGAAGGACATCATGCTTGGCAAAATACAGGGTCAGAGGAAAAGAGGAAGACCCTCAATGAGGTGGATTGATCCAGTGGCTGCAACAATGAGCTCAAGCATAACAATGATTGTAAGGATGGTGCAGGACCGGGCAGTGTTTCGTTCTGTTGTGCATAGGGTCGCTATGAGTTGGAACTGCCTTGACGGCATATAACAACAATAACATGGGATATAAGTCCCTGGGTAGTGGTGCAAACGGTTAAATGTTTGGCTGCTGACTGAATAGCTGGAAGTTTAAATCCAACCAGAGGTAGCTCTAAAGAAAGGTTTGGCAAAATCTGCTCAATAGCAACTGGTGTTTAGTTTTGATGAAATATAAATCCCAGTTTGGAATTAATAAGATTATAATCCATCAAGGTTTCCTCCAGAGTGCATTGTGAATTACAGAGAATGTATGCTGTGTCCAGGCATCGCCTCTGTGAGCCTGTAGTGAAATATATGACCAGGTTTTGTAAATGGTTCCTGTCTTACACTCAAAAGCTCTTTCCTGGAGGGGATAGGGTCTAAACTCATACTAGAGTTCCATCAAATGCCAGAAATGGGTGGGAATAATAACTATCTTTTACATAGAATAATAATAATTGTTCAGACTTATTGAGCCCTTCCTACATACCAGGTAGTGTTCTAAATACAAGTGTTAACTCACTTCAGCTTTATAAAACTAAATGATAAGGGCACCGTTATCATGGCTTCTTTACATATGAGGTGACTGCGTTACAGGCAGGTGTAACTTGCCCAGGGCCACACATATAATCACTGGTAGGAAGAGGCCACAGGTTGTTTTCTGGTTTGTACATCCAGATGACTAAGTGAGGAAGAGCAGGGGTACATAGTGGCCCTGGGATGGCATACACCCTAGGAAGAATTTTCAATGCCAGAGGCCATTAAGTGAGACTGCCTCAAGTATCTCTCCAAGGGCTGCTCCTTTGTTGGTTGTGTGATGTCTACGTGGAGCCCTGGTGGGACAATGGTTAAGAGCTACAGCTGCTAACCAAAAATTAGCAGTTTGAATCTACCAGCTGCTCCTTGGAAATCCTATGGGGTAGTTGTACTCTGTCCTGTAGGGTCACTATAAGTCAGATTCATCTCGATGGCAACGTGTTTGACTTGGTTTTTTGGTTTCAGTGAAAGAATAGTAGATATTCTTGTATAAGTTTTGGGGAACTCTTTTTGGTAATCTTCCCAGAAACCGAGAAAATGAATGGCTGTAATAACTACTTAAACAAATCACTCAGAAACATATTGGTTAAAAATAACAACAGTTTTTTTGTTGCCCACTATTGCATGGATCAGGTGGGAAGCTCTGCTGATCTGGTCCAGGCTTGGCTGACCTTGGCTCCTCCTGCTTAGGTGTATGAGATCAGTTGATTTAACAGTGTCTCATTCTCCAGTCTGGCTGTGGGCTAGATGTCAGCTGGTGTGATTGGGAGGGTGTTGGGTGACTAGGTTAAGTCTCCCATTATCCAATTGGCTAGTCTGTGTTGGTTCACATGGCAGCTTTGCAGGATTCCAAGAGATTGTGCAAAAGCCTCAAGGCCTCTCAAAGGCTACAAGTTGCACAATGTCACTTTGGCCACCATCTGTTAGCCAAAGAAAGTTGCAAGAGTAGGCCACATTTAAGGAATGGAGAAACTGATTTTACCACTTGTGAATAGTTGCAAAGGGCATGGGTACAGGAGGGACTAGAGAATATAGGTGATGTAGCAAATCCTTTTGGAAAGAAAGTTTGTCTTCAAAATAATTCAAAAGCAATCTAATTGTGTTTAATGCATCACTAAAAGTAACTTTTTGATGAAAGATCAGCATAAGAAATTGGCACATACATTACATGGAGTTGAAAGTGTTTAGTGGCATTGCTACTACAACACAATTTCCAACAGCTTCTATCACCATTTGCTTTCAGTATGACCAATCTTCCTCAGCACTTTCATTTATTAAAATGTAAAGATGCTTAGCCTATTATCTTCTAGCATTGTGTTGTTTTTCTATGGATACAATAATTGATAAAAATGAAAAGTCCAAACTTATTCTTTTCATTAAAAAAAAATTCCCAAAAACATTTTTTTATTTCTGATTAATTATATTTTATTGAAATTTGCAATACATTTATATTTCTTAGTTAATACTATACTTATTTTTACAAGGTTAACTCAATTCAAAAGAAAAAAACATTCAATGACATTAAAAGCATTACGATCACAAGAAATTGAAAGTATGAGTGTTATTCATAAAATTATAATGTCTATGAGGAAAGTGGAGATTGAAATATAAGTTCAGGAGAACAAGGAAAGATATATGTCTGATTGCTTAAAATGATCTTGTTCATGTAATCTAAATTAATTATAATACGCACTGGAGATTACACACTGTGCTGTTATTTAAGCTTACAAGGAAATATATTATATGTCAGATTAAATTCCTAGGGTATATACTTTTTCAAGAATAATTTAGGGATATGTGACCGTCTTAGGCTAGGTTCTCTAGAGAAGCAAAACTAATAAAGCATATACATAAAGAGAAATTTATCTCAAGGAAATGGCTAAAGCAATTGTAGAGCTTGGCAAGTCCTAAGTCCTTGGGTCAGGTGTCAGGCTGGAGGCTTCTCCTGACTCGCACAGCTGTGGAGGCTGACCAATTCAAGACCAGCAAGTAAGAAATCAGGTTACTTGCTCACAGGCTGCAGAAACCAATGAATCCCAAGATCAGCAGGCAATACATCTGGCTGCTGGCACTAGACCCAAGAACTGGAGGTCAGATGATGACAAGCCAGATGTAGGATCCAGAGCAAGCAAGCGAGAATTGCCAGAACATCCATGTATATATATACATATTCTATGCAGAGAATCGAAGCTCCCCGTACAACTGATTGGCTGATCACATCATGAAGGACTACATCATTACATAACTGCTGAATTACATCATTAGATAACAGCCAAACCACATCATTACATAGCTGCCAATCCACTGAAAATCATGGCCCAGCCAAGTTGACAGACAACCTTAACAATCACAGTGACCAAAAAAATTCATTGCTAAAATTTGATAGATAATCTGCCATAAAGAATCTGAAATGTCACAACTTGAAAGAATATGAGATTACATGACAGTATTTAGTAAAAGAGTTGTTTGCCAGTGTGGTTGGAATTTTAAATGATTGGCCTGGTTCTATCAACAACAGTTTCTACAACCTTGGCCAAGTTACTGCAACTGGATGGGTCTCAGTTTTATCAGAGCAAAATGTAAGTGCGTTGTGCCAGTTCCACCACAAAATATGATCATTTCCCAAAGCATGAGAGAAGTGAAATTTTTTTCTCAATAAAAGGGGGTTAATTAGCTATCATTGATTCAATTTAAAAATAATATAATTTTCTAATTGCAAACAAAATTAGAAATTGTATAAGTTCCAGATGTGTAGTGAAGGATACTTACGTAAATACCCAGAGAAATAGAGGTCAAATAAATGAAAAAGCCTTTCATCAGACATTCAATATCTAAAACAATGTTTTCCTATTTCTTATCTTTTAATATGCACTGATTATTTAATTGATTTCTTATCAACAAATATGTAAGACCGAAAACAGAAATCTTAATTAATAATCATAAGTTAAAAATCATATCACCATCCCAAATAATTTTTGAGCCCATATAACATTGCTCCCCAGTTTAAAAAAAAAAAAAAATTTTTTTCTCCCTCACCGAAACACTTGACAAATTATATCTCTCATTATATGGCTGATTTTTTGGAATCTTATCTAGGCATACTGAGTAGAGAATAGAAGGATCTATGAGTTAGTCAAACAAAGGTGAGTTATTAAGATGAGATATATAATATTTAGACTTTACCAAGTTAAATACATTGAGATATTAATGGCTGTCTGATGATAATTTTTTTGTCTGTTTGTAGTAAGTTTATGTAAACAATTAGTATTCAACTTGTATGGTAACTCAATATATTTTTTTTTTTTAATGGTGGATGAGAGTTCTTTTGAGAAGAATTAAAACTCTAGGTCTTTGTTCCAACAAATACAGAATGAAAGAAAATGAAGAATTTATAATTATTATGATGGATGAGTAAGCAGAAATATAGCATGGAATACAGATTGGAAAGACAGTCATTATTCCCATTTTTTGCACATACTAGTTTTTTTAGATTCGTCTCTAAGCCTCTGCTGCAGCAAAGTATAGTTTATTATTCTGACACACGGGAACTATTTTGAAAACATGTTCAAGATCTAGACCATATTTATTCAATTTTACATTCAGGTCAAAGTAGCCTGTATATAAGGTACCACTTACACACACATACTATGGGACAGTTCTATTCTGTCCTATAGGGTCACTATGAGTTGGAATCAACTCGATGGCACTGGGTACACACACATACACAGAGAGAAACGTAAACACACACATTATTCAGTATTCACTCAATAAAAAATTGGTGAGATAGTTGACTCAAAATCACATTGTCATTTACTTTAATTTGTTCTTTCTAGTCTCTCCTGAATATAACCCCTTCTTCACTAAAGTACGTTTCCTAAAATTCTGCTCATACTCCAAGGACAAGACCAAATAATACCTTCTTTATGAAGACACACTGACAATATCACTAAATGGATTTGAACTATTCCTTGACCCAATCTTTCTATGATACTCATTATAGTCTGCCTCATAGAATATTCACTTTTGTCATTAACCCATCATCGCCACTATATTAAGCATCCTTTGAAGGTAAAGACAAAGTATTTTCTTAACAGCCTCTGTAGATTTGTAAGAGAAATTCATGTGTTACTGCAAACCTACTATATTCCATGTATCTTATAATAAAGGCACATGGTATGAATGTTCATTTAGCTTACAGAAGATGCCCCATATCATGTATATATATATATATATATACATATATATATGTTTTTTTCATTCTTCACTATCAAATTTTAAGCCAGCTCATGTTATCTCATTTTCATTTTTAAGAAAAGCAGAAATATTTACAACTGGACCAATAAGCAACATAGTGATAAATGGAGAAATTATTGAAGCTGTCAAAGATATCATTTTACTTGCATCCACAATCATCATCCATGGAAGCAGTAGCCAAAAAATTAAAAGACACATTGGATTGGGCAAATCTGCTGCAAAAAATCTCTTTAAAGTGTTAAAAAACAAAGATGTCACTTTGAGGACTAAGGTGCACCTGGTCCAAGCTATGTTGCTTTCAATCACCTCATATACATAAGAAAGCTGAACAATGAATAAGGAAGACCAAAGAAGAATCAACGCCATTGAATTATGGTGCTGGTGAAGAATACTGAATATACCATGACTGCCAGAAGAACGAACAAATCTTTGTTGGAAGAAGTACAGCCAGAGTGCTCAGTAGATGTGAGAATGGCAAGACTTTGCCTCAAATACTTTGGATATGTTATAATCAGGGATTGGTCCCTGGAGAAGAACATCATACTTGGTGAAGCAGAGTATTAGTGAAAAAAAGGAAAACCCTTACCAAAATGGATTGACACAGTGGCTGCAACAGTGGGCTCAAGCATAATAAAGATTTTAGGGATGCCAAAGGACAAGGCAGTGTTTCCTTCTATTGTACATAGGGTCTCTATGAGTCAGAGCCAACGCATAAAAAAAAAAAATATATAGGCACCTCATAATAACAATGGCTGTGAAGTGGGAGGCACAGTTGGGAAAGGCTTTGCACTGTCCCTCTGCAGAGTAAGATCTCAGGATGGTTATGAGAACAAACAAGCAGGAAGGATGTGAGGATGGCTACCATGGTGATAATCTCATTGATAGTAGCCACAGTGTACAACAGCAGTTCATTTATAGAGACATCAGATCAAGCAAGTGATAAGAAAAGGGGTTGATTATAGCAGTAGTGTTTAATCACATTTTTGAGGTAGGATGGAATCTCAAGAGCTAAACACATATGAGTCAAAGAACACCCTCTTCCTCGCATATATCAGCCAGACACCACCTCCACAGAGACTTTCTGAGACATGAGAACCATGTACAGTGGTGGATTGGAGATAGCCTCAAAGCAGTCATTGGTCCCCACAGCCAGCCAGATGACCTCAGTGATTGTTTAAGAACAAAACAAGTAGAATTGCACAGGGCATCCTAGGAAGGAAATGGCTTTGCCCCTGTTTATGTGTATTTCTTTACCTGTAAAAGATTGGTGTTAGGTTTTTTTAGTCCACATGGTGACATGCTGAACTCTGATATACAGTACATAGTACTGATGATATATTTGTTTACTATCCAGTATTTTTTTCCTAGTGCAACAGTCAATCTATAGTTACTGAGTGCATGACTCCTGATGGAAAGAGTCAATTTATAGCAAAATTTAAAAAGGATGTGGAAAAAAATGACTGTCAGTGATTCCTAATAACACCTAGGCAAAACATTCACAAGAAAGTTGTATTGTTTATGTATGTATCTTTGATTTAAAGAGATGGGAGGTGTGTTTAAAGGTTTATTTAAATTTAAAACATTGAATGAAATTCATGTCAGAATCACTACTCATAAATTGAATAATCACAGTGTGACTCTCCAAGCTCTTGATGAAAATGAATTTAAAGCACACAAGATAATACCATTTTAGTAAGATATTATATTAACCATATTCAACAAAATTACAGTATTTTAACATTTCAAAGCTCTTTATTGCATTGTTTTAACAAGGAGCCTCTAGGAATAACTGATATTCTAAAATGTCATATGATAATTCTTTGGAAAATCTTTTTGGTAATATTCCCAGAAACTGAGAAAGTGAGTGACTCCAATGACTACATACAAACCACTCAAAAATGTGTTAGTTAAAACAAAAATATTTTATTATTGCTAACCACTAAAACCAAAGATGAAGAAATTGAACATGCAATCAGGCTGCATTGATAATTAATGGTGATTAGAATGCAAAAATTAGAAATAAATAAGCAGGATTGGTACTTGGAAAATATGGCCTTGGTGATAGAAATGATGCTGGAGATCACATGATAGAATTTTGCAAGACAAATGACTTCTTTATTGCAAATACCTTTCTTCAACAACATAAACTGCCACTACACACTTGGACTTCACGAAATGGAACATATAAAAATCAGATCAACTCTATCTGTGGAAAGCGATGATAGAAAAACTCAATATCATCAGTCAGAACAAAGCCAGGGGCCAGCTGTGGAACTGACCCTCAATTGTTCATATGGAAGTTCAAGTTGAAGCTGAAGAAGTTTAGAAGTCCAAAAAAGCCAAAGTACAACCCTGAGTATATTGCACTTGAATTTAGAGACCATCTCAAGAATAGATTTGATGTGTTGAACACTAATAACCAAAGACCAGGCAAGTTGTGGAATGATTTCAAGAACATCATATGTGAAGAAAGCAAGAGGTCATTAAAAAGATAGAAAAGAAAGAAAATGCCAAAAAGGATGTCAGTTGAGTAGCTAAAGCAAAAGGAAGAAATGCTGAAGTAAAAGAGCTGAACAGAAGATTTCAAATGGCTGCTCTAGAAGGCAAAGTATTATAATGACTTGTGTAAAGATCTGGAGATAGAATACCAAAAGAGAAGAACATGCTTGACATCTCTCAAGCTGAAAAGAGCTGAAGAAAAAATACAGACATCAAGTTGCAGTGTTGATGGATTCTATAGGCAAAATACTGAATGACAAAGGAAGCATCAAAAGAAGATGGAAAGGATACACAAAGTCACTGTACCTAAAAGTATTGGTCAACATCCAATCATTTCAGGAGGCAGCATGTGACCAAGAACCAATGGTACTGAAGAAAGAAGTCCAAGCTACACTGAAGACATTGGAATACCAACTGAGATGTTTCAACAAATGGGTGCAGTGATGGAAGTACTCACTTGTCTAAGCCAAGAAGTTTGGAAGACAGATACCTGGCCAAATGACTGGAAGATATACATATTTATGTGTATTCCAAAGAAAGGCAATCTATCCAAATTCGGAAATTCTGGAACAATATTGTCAATATCACCTACAAGCAAAATTTTGCTGAAGATCATTCAGAAGCAGTTTCAGCAGTACATCAGCAGGGAACTGCCAGAGTCAGCACAGATTCAGAAGAGGACATGGAACTACGGATATCAGGACTAATATCAGACGAATTCTGGCTGAAAGCAGAGAATGCCAGAAAGATGTTTACCTGTGTTTCATTGACTATGCAAAGGCATTTGACTGTGTGGATCATAATAAATTACGGATAAAATTGCAGAGAATGGAAATTCCAGAAGACTTCATTGTGTTCATGATGAACCTGTACATAGACCAAGAAGCAGTCTTTTGAACAAAACAACAGGATTCTGCATGGTTTAAAGTCAGGAAAGGTGTGTGTCAGGGTTATATGCTTTCACCACATTTATTCAATCTGTATGCTGATCAGATAATCCAAGAAGCTGGACTATGTGAGGAACGGGGAATCAGGATTGGAAGAAGACTCATTAAAATCTGTGTTATGCAGATGACACAACCTTGGTTTCTGAAAATGAAGAGGATTCAAAGCACTTACTGATGAAGATCAAAGACCAAAGCCTTCATTATGGACTACACTCAACATAAAAAAAGGAAAAATCCTAACAACTGGACCAATAAGCAACATCATGATAAACAGAGAAAAAATTGAAGTCATCGAGGATTTCATTTTACTTCGATCCACAATCAACATCCATGTAAGCTCAGCCAGGAAATCAAAAGACACACTGCATTGGGCAAATCTGCTGCAAAAGACCTCTTTAGGGTGTTAAAAAGGAAAGATTTCACTTTGAGAACCTAGGTGCACCTGACCAAGTCATGATGTTTTCCATCACCTCAAATACATTCGAAAGGTAGACAATGAATAAGTAAGACTGAAGAAGAACTGATACCTTTTAGTTGTGCTATTGGCAAAGAATATTGAATATACCATGGACGGCCAAAAGAACAAGCAAATCTGTTTTGGAAGAAGTACAGCCAGAATGTTCCTTAGAAGCAAGAATGACGAGACTTCATCTCACATACTTTGGACATGCTGTCAGGAGGGATCATCATGCTTGGTAAAGTAGAGGGTCAGTGAAAACAAGGAAGACCCTCAACAGGATGAATTGATACAGTATTTGCAACAATGGGCTCAAGTAAAACAAGAATTGTGAGGATGGCGCAGGGCCAGGCAGTGTTTCGTACTGTTGTACACAGGGTTGCTGTGAGTCAGAACTGACTTGACTGTACCTAACAAAAATAATAAGAACTTGGTTGCTAAACAAAATGTCAGTGGTTTGTATCCTTGTAGTTTGAATCCTTGGAACCCCTATGGGGCAGTTCAACCTTATTCTATAGGGAAGCTATAATTTTGAATCAACTTGATGGTAAAGGATATTGCATGGATCAGATGAGCAGTTCTGTTGATCTAAGTTTGGCTGATCTCGGCTCAACTTACTTAGGTTTATGAGATCAGTTGTTAGTCAGGTAACCTAAAAGGGTCTCATTCTCAAGTCTGGTGGAAGTCTAGATGTCAGCTGATATGATTGGAGGAATGAGAAATTGGGCTATGTTTCTCCCATTAGCCAACATACTAGTCTGTGTTTGTTCATATGCCAGCTCCTCAGGGTTCCAAGAGGGTTTCCAAAATCCTCAAAGCCTCTCAAAAGTTTGGAAGTGGTCTCAATATCACTTCTGCCACCATCTGTTAGCCAAAATAGTTCACAAGAGTAGGCTACATTTAAGGATTTGTCAAACTGATTCAACAACTTGATGTGAAGAGCTGCTATGGATACCAGAAGGATCTGAGAATTCAGACTGTGTTTGCATTCTACCATAATGGGGAGCAAATCTTTCTTAAAGGAATGCCATTTCCAAAATATTATCTTTCAACAAAATTTGGAAGGCAATCTACTTTGTGTTTCATGCATTTCTAAAAATAATTTTTGATGAAACACGAACATGAAAAATTTGCACATAACTTGGATGGAGTTGAAAGAACTGCGAGCAATTGCTATTACAACACAACTTTTGACAGTTTTTATTCCCATTTACTTTTAATATGATCACTTTATCTCAGTTTTTCATCTATTCGGAAATAGAAAGGAGCCCTGGTAGAGAAGTGATTAAAGGCTTGGCTTCTAACCAAAATGTCAGCAGTTCAAGTCCATCAGGTGCTCCACGGGAGAAAGATGTGGCAGTCTCCTTTCATAAAGATTTACAGCCTTGGAAACCCTGTTTAGTTTATTTTAAGAGGCTCCAGATAGGCAAATCATTATTGAAGAAAAAGAATAAAGTAGGAGGCCTCACACTGCCTCATCTCATATCCTACTATACAGGCACAGTAGCCAGAACAGCCTGGTTAGTACTGGCACAGTGGCTGACAATGGAAGAGAAATGAAAACCCAGACATAAATCCAACCACCTAGTGTCAGCTGATCTTTGACAAAGACTGAAGTCCATTAAATGGGGAAAAACAGTCTTCTTAACAAATGGTACTGACAAAACTAGATGTCTCTTTATAAAAAAAAAAAAAGAAAGAAAGAAAAAGAATGTATACCTTACATGTACACAAAAACTAATTCAAACGGGATTAAATAAATAAATAAATAAATATAAAATGTAAAATGATGCACATCATGGAAGAAAAAACAGGGACAATGCTAGGAGCCCTATTACATGCCATAAATACAGTACAAATCATAACTAATAATGCAAAAACACCAGAAGATAAACCAGACAACTGGGAACACCTAACAATTAAACACTTAGGCTCATCAAAAGAGTAAAAAGAGAATCTACAGATTGTGAAATAAAAAAGAAAAATTGGCTATTACGTATCTGACAAGGGTCTTATCTCTAAAATGTATACAATATTTTAATACCTCAACAACAAAAAGATGAATAACCCAATTAAAAAATGGACAAAGGACATGAACAGAGACACTTCAGTAAAGAAGACATTTAGGCGACTAACAGACACATGAGGAAATGCTCGAGACCATCAGCCATTAGAGAAACACAAATCAAAACTGCAATGAAATATCATCGCACCTGAACAATACTGGCACTAATCAAGGAAACAAAAAATAACAATTAATGAATTTCTTACAAAAAATGCATAAGAACTAAACATTAAAAACTTAAATAATGATCGTAAGTTCAAAATCACATGGCTCTTCCAAACAATTTCTTGAGCCATATAAAATTATTCTACAAAGTAATTTTTTCTCCCTCACTAAAACACCTGTTTCTCCCACTATATTGCTGTTTTATTTGGAATTTTATCTAGACTTGTTGAATAGAGAAAGGAGAAGAAAGTGCAAGTTAGTCAAGAAAAATTATTAAAAAAAGATATACCTAATAATTTTAATTTGCTGAATTATATATGTCTAGATGCAAAAGACTGCAGCTCTTTCATGTTATTTTGAATAAGTTTATGTAGGCAATTACTATGACACATGTTTCCCAACTCCAAATACTGTTTTTGATTTTTTTTTTTTTATAATGGGTGAGATTTCTATTGAGAAGGATTCAGTAATTATGTCTGTGATCCAAAAATACATACACAAATGAATAAATGAAGTATATATAATATTTCTGATGGCTGGGTGGCCAAAATAATAGCATGAAAAACAGATTGGGAAGGCATTCATTGTCCCTATCTTTTGCATATGCTGGTTTTCTGAGATCCAATTCTATGCCTCCGGAGCAGCCTATCACACTTATTCTGTCTCACAGGAGCTCCTTTGAAAACAAGTTCAGGATATAGACTATATTTACTGAACTTTGCATACATGCCAAAGTAACCTGTACATAATATATCACATACACACACACACAGATAGACACACACACATTATACAGCATTCACTGTATAACTGATTGACTTAATATTATATTCTCATTTCCTTGAGTTTGTTTGTTCTAGTCTCTCCTGAATAAAATGCCTTGTTCACTGATTCTTCACTGAAATATGTCTTCTAAAATCCTGCCTTTTTTCCAGGCCAACTTCAAATAATACCTCTTTAATGAAGAGGTATTTCTAATGTTCTTGAATGGATTCAAACTATTCCTTGCCCCAAACCTTCCATGATACTTACCATAGTCTGCCATAGGCAATTTCTTTATTGCCCAGCATCACCATGAGGTTACATATTCTATGAGGGCAAGGCCTAGGTCTTATATTTACTATAATTTGTAGACTTCCAAGAAAAAAACAAATAACAACAACAAAATGTGTTTATTGAGAAACTACTATACTCCAGGTATCCTATAAGAAAGAAGGATGGAATTAATGTTTATTCAATTAAGCAAAGTGTCTCAGATGATATCTATATTACCTTTTGGCCTTCACTATCAGATTATGAGTTACCTCATATTATCACAATTTCATAGATTTAAAACTAAAAATGGATAGATTGCTGGTCTTTTCCTGAAATTAAGAGACAAAACCAAGTTTAACATCTTTGAACCAAAAACTCACTTCCTCACCACTGTACAATATTAACTATTAATTTTATTGGTATCTTTAGAAACCATCTTTATGGACACCCCTTACTTACAAGTTAGGGAAAAATCCTACTAAAAAAACATGCAACGAGAAAAGATTTTAGTGTCCATTATCTTGCTGACTGTATTCTTGACATCCTTATTCCTCAGGCTGTAGGTCAAGGGATTCAGCATGGGGATCACCACTGTGTAAAACACAGAGGCTACTTTGATGGTGTGCCTGGAGTTTTTGGAGTTGGGCACACAGTAGAGAAAGAGGATGGTGCCATGGAAGATAGTGATAGCAGACAGATGAGAGGCACAGGTAGAGAACGCCTTACGACGACCACTGACTGAACGCATTTTTAAGATGGTGACAACGATAAACACATAAGAAGTGAGGATGATGAGTAATGTACTCACCTCATTAAAAGTAACAACGATGAAAAGCAGCAACTGGCTGAGAGAAGTACCAGAGCAAGAAAGAGACAGAAGTGAGGAGAACTCACAGAAGAAGTGATTGATTGTGTTGGGACCATGAAAAGATAATTTCAAAGCAGAGCATGTGAGTATCAAGGAACACCCTACTCCCCATGCATATGATCCGACCACCAGCATAGCACAGAGTCGCTGGGACATGGCAACTGTGTAGAGCAGAGAGTTGCAAATAGCCACAAAGCGGTCATAGGCCATTACAGCTAATAAAAAGATTTCAGTCACCACAAAGGTACAAAAGAAAAAGAATTGAACTACATATCCTAAAAATGAAATGGTTCTGTCTTCTACAACTAAGTTCCCCAGCATTTTGGGAGCAACGATGGAAGAATAGCAGAAATCCACAAATGAGAGGTGGCTGAGGAAAAAGTACATGGGGGTGTGCAGTGTGGGATTAATTTTAATGATTATAATCATTCCAAGATTCCCTACAACAGTGACACTGTAGATGGCCAGAAATACCAAGAAAAGAGGAACCTGCAGTTCTGGGTAATCTGAGAAACCTAAAAGGGTGAACGTGGCCCCGCTTTTATTTCTCTGCGACAATAACATGGCTTCTGTTTGTCAAAATCTGAAAGTCAGTCCTGGAAATGAAAATATACATATATATTAAAGAGAGTAAGGATATAGGAAGCTTAGTCACCTATCCCTTGCCAAAACTGGAAAAGATATGTTTTTCAAAATCTCTGTTTTTGTTTATTAACCAAGGTATGTCAGTGGTTAAGCTTTTGATGCCTAACCAAAAGATTGGCAGTTCAAATCCACCATCTGCTCGGTGGAGATCTTATGGGACAGTTCTACTCTATCCTATACGGCCGCTCTGGGTCAGAATGGACTAGACAGCAATGGGCCTTTTTTTTTTTTTTTTGTCCCGTATTGTTTTCAAGCAGTGGATGATGGATTGGAACTGCTGACTTTTTTGGTTACCAGCTGTAGCATGCTGTATGTAGCTTTTAACCACTGCACCAACAGGGCTCCAAGGTTTGATAAACTTCTAAAATTTTAAAACATGATAACCATTCTTTTTTTTTAATTTTCTTAAGAAAAACAAATAAAACCATTAAACTGAATTTTGCTTAAGTTCTCAACTTTAATTTTTAGTACTTACAAATATATAAAAATGAGATTTAAAGATTATATGATAATTTTAAATAAAATTTTCACATAACACTTCCAGTCCTCCTTCAATGTTTTATGTTCATAAAAGACAAGCTTAGCCTGAGGCAGTGACAGGTTATGTCAGCTCTACAGTCAATAATAAAAAATAGGAAAGTCTAAATTATTTTATTTGTTATTTCACATTTATACACCGTGCATATAAACAATAGACAGCCTTAACACTTCCCATTTGTGTTTTTATTGTTAATTTTGTAGAGTACTCTAAACTTTGCTTTTTGTTCTGACACAGTAAATCTGATATTGAAATAAATCTTGATTATTTTTTAATAGCCTGTGTGGTGCCAATGCTTAATGCATACAGCAGGAAACCAAAAGTTTGGAGGTTCTAGTCCACCTAGAGGAAAAAAAAAAAAAAAACCTAGAGGAACCACTGAGAAAACAACTGGTGATCTACTTTTGAAAAATCAGCCATTGAAAACTTTTTGGGGCACACCTCTACTCTTACACATGGGCTCACCATGATTCCAAGTTGACCCGTTGACATTTTTTTTTTTTAATGTTCTCCAAATCAAAGGAGTCCTAGTATTCAATTCTTCCTCATTTCTTGAGGAATAAATAAAAAAAAAATTAGAACAGATGATAAAGATTATCTGGTCTACATTCTTATTCTAGAGGCAACATAACAGAAGCCAGAAGAAGCCTTGGCTTTCACAGTGACATGAAGATAAAAACCAGTCTATGATCCCCAGCTATGTATCTATTTCTCTACCCTAGACACTGGTCCATCTTATATATCTATCTACTAATACATTTACTTTGTTAATGCTCACCCCCTTTAATTTAGAGCAAACTAGAGACTGTGAAACTATGGAAAATATTCCAAAGACACTGTTATGTGCCACAGAGATATACTTGAGGGCAGCATCCAGACGAAACACAGAAGAATGCGACTTAGAGATGTTACACACCAGGAGGGGCCCTAGTGGCTCAGTGATTAAGAGCTTGGCTGCTAATCAAAAGGTCAGCAGATCGAATCCACCAGGGGCTCCTTGGAAACACTATGGAGCAGTTCTACTCTGACCTATATGAGTTGGAATCAACTCAAAGGCAACAAGTTACACACCAGGAATAACTAAAGACACTTTGACTTAGAAATTCCCTTTTCCAATGTCTTTCCTACTCATTTCTCTTCTTTCAACATGCCTAGGATACTCATTCTCTCCATGTCTGATGCATGTATAAGAATTTGAAAAATGGACTAAAAAAAAAAAATCTGTTGCCACTGATTCGATTCCGACTCACACTGACCCTATAAGACAGAGTAGAACTTCCCCGCAGGGTTTCCAAAGAGGAGTTGGTGGACTTGATGTTCCAACATTTCAGTTTGCAGTTGAGCTCTTAATCACTGCACCACCAGGGCTTCGTGGAGTAGTAGTGCACAATTAAGTCATTTCATGAGAAAACATTAACTCAAAAGAATGATTGTATTTCTAGAATAGGTGCCCACTACCTCTCAGAACCCAACGTACTGGGAAACTCTTTCTCTGTGATTTCCGGTAAGTTTATTTTTGATTCTGATACCCAGCAAATCGTTTTCATATGACCCAGAAATAAAGATGTCAGGTCATGTGCTAGACTGAGACCCTCAATGGCCCTACCCTGTTCCTGTACAAATCTGAGTGTTGAAGACAACCTCAAAAGGCAACCTATAGCACAACTAGTCATTTTAATTATCACAGTTTTTTTTAACACCATGTTTCACATATCTAAGGCATTTAAAAATTGACTTTAATCAAGTGTGTGTTTAATGTAATGGCTCTTCTCTGTCCCATGTTGATATTAAATTGATGATAAATTTATTCTCTCATTTAGTCCAGGAAATGGGATAGCTAAAATCTTCTTCCCTATAATTTCCTCCCTTTTTATTGTTCTTTTAATCTCTAGGGGCTAATGTATTCCCTGCTTTTTGTTTTGTAACCTTAATTAAAGCTAAAGACTGGTAGACAGATTAATACAGAGATAGATTTTTCTTAGTAAAGATTCTATGCAATCTTTGATTATTCCACTCTGCATAAATACTTGTTTATTCTACCTTCGCATCTGCACCGAAAATTTACCAAAGTGAGAAAATACACATTCCGAAACTCAAGGTGCTCCTATTCCCCCACTTCAGGTACCTGTCATCTAGGTCATTATAATTAAGGAGCTCTGATGAACCAGATCCTCTATGCAAAGCTGGGCATAAAGGGTGTACATCCTGTTCTTTGCATTTTCAGATATGTACCTTTCACAAAATAGTACCTTTTGCAATGGCTCAGTGGTCCTCAAGAACATCTAAAGATTAAGTTTTCCCATTTTCAGGTTGCTTTCTAGGTACCCTATAATGACGTTAAAGTCTTTGTCTTTAAAATCTTAAAAACAAACCTGCTGATGGCAAAGAGAAGGGCTCTCCTGCCTCTGGTAAACTTGGTTGGGAATCAAGTATATGCACCTTATATTTGTAGTCACAACCTTGGGACATGAACCCTAGAGACTCTCTGTTGCCCCGTTCTCTAGAGGACGAAAGTCAAAAAATTAAAATTAACTACCTTTCTCAGCTGTACTAGAAAACCTAGAGAAAAATTATAGTATCATTAGGAACATTTTATATGAAACAATTTATATTTTAAAGTCTTCTTTCCCAGTCTCCTGAACACTCCAATACTTTCCCATATTTATCAAGAATATGCATCTATTGGAGACACAATTATCAAATATTAATTGACTTATTACTATGTGCCGTTCTGATAGGTGAGATATGACATCTCATGGTAGTTTTCATTTGTGTTTCTATTATTATGAGTCTGATTGAACAACTCTTCATACCTTTTAGAGCTGTTTGTATTCATTTAATGAGAACTTTTTAACCATAACTTATGTCCATTTTTCTACAGGACTAATTGTTGTTCCTCTTCCATTCTATGTGACATAAGTGGCAATTTTTTTACTCAGTTTAATTGTCATTTTAAGTTATGTTCTTTTGTTTTTGCTTTGAAGTTTCTGTATATGTATGTAATTTAAATTAAAAAAAAAAAACTTTGTTTTCAGAACCTGTTTTGGTGTGTGGGCAAGAAAGAGATCCAATGTTATCTCTTACTCATATGGCTAAGGAAAGATGCCCATTTGGCTTTTTAACATCCATGTGTCCCAATAATACACGATCTTAATAATAAAACCAAAGAAATACAAACCCATTGTTGTTGAGTCAATTCTGATTCACAGTGACTCCAAAGGCATTTTAAAATTTATTTTAAACTATGTAGGATTAGCCTGTTTACCCCATGCATCTGTCAGTTTGTTGTGCTTGCTGAAAATAAAGAGGACTTGAAGCACTTACTGATGAAGGTCAGAGATCACAGCCTTCAGTATGGATTGTACCTCAACATAAAAGAAAAAAATCCTCACAAATGGACCAATAAGTAACAGCATGATAAATGGAGAAAAGATTGGAGTTGTCAAGGATTTCATTTTACTTGGATACACAATCAACACCCATGGAAGCAGCAGTCAAGAAATCAAAAGACACATTGCATTGGACGAATCTGCTGCACAGGACCTCTTTAAAGTGTTGAAAAGCAAAGATGTCAACTTGAAGACTAAGGTGGACTGACCCAAGCCATGGTGTTTTCAATCGTCTCAATATGCATATGAAAGCTGAACAATGAATAAGGAAGACAAAAGAAGAATTGATGCTTTTGAATTGTGGTGTTGGTGAAGAAAATCGAATATACCATGGGCTGCCAAAAGAAGGAAAAAATCTGTCTTAGAAGAAGTACAACCAGAATGCTCCTTAGAAGCAAAGATGGTGAGATTATGTCTCACATACTTTGGACATATTATCAGAAGGGATCAGTCCCTGGAGAAGGACATCATGCTTGGTAAAAGTACAGGGTCAGTGAAAAAAAGGGAGACCCTCAAGGAGATGGACTGACACAGTGGCTGCAACAATGGGCTCAAGCATAGCAACAATTGTGAGGATGGCACAGGTCTGAGCAGTGTTTCATTCTGTTATGCATGGTGTCGCTGTGAGTGGCAACTGACTCTATAGCATCCAGTAACATCAACAGGATTAGCCACCTATTCTAATTTGATTTTTTTGTCTTTTTTTTCCTGAATATCTGTGATTGTTTATTCAATTTGTATGAACATTAAAGCAGAAGTATTATAGTATGACTCCTTGAGAATCCCAGATGAATTTTGTATTACACTCATCCTGGTCCTAATAAATGTGAACTAAACAGAGCAAATCTTAAAAATATTTCCAGACCTGATACTACCAGTAATGATACTTTTGAGTAACTAATATTTAAGTATAATCTAGGAATATTGAAATGGCTTCAGAGATTGTCCATTCTGAAAGGCAATTTAATATTCATGACCTCTCAGACAAACAGCCTCAGAGATAATAGGGCCAAAGTACAGTAGAATTAGAGTCAAAAGAGCTAAGTTTCTGTCCTAAATGAGTCATTTCTGGTTATGTGAAATTTCTCTAAATCAGGAATTCCTTGGGCCTCTGTATCTTCATGTATGCAATGATATGATTCTTTTCACCTCTCCTTTTCAACATGATCTGATTGTTTCAATTGCAAGGCATCTCATTCATAGAATTCACAGAACCCAAGGAACAAAATTGTCAAAAAATTTATTCCCCTTTTCCCACACAGCACATCTTCTGTGTCTCCCAACAGAGACTCTCTCTCTCCTCCACATATTTGAAAACCACCAGTGACACAAAACAGAAATAACTTTAAATGCAAGTCATTCAATGCCATATGAATTAAGAAATAAGAAAAACCTCTTTCTATAGTGTGTTGGCATCATCCTCTCAATATCTTTATTGCCCACATTTAATTGAGAGAGAAGACAACACACTCAGTCATAAAATTTATTGATCTTGTGGGTGATAGTTTAAGCAGATCCATTTACAAGCATCCTAAGATGAAATAGAATTCAGTGTATTTGTTCAGACAGGCAATAAAGAGACAAGGCATTGTGTCTCCTAGAATACACTAGCCTTCTTGATACAGGTTTATTACAAGCCCGATGCCAAGGTTTTGGAATTAGTTCATTCCAAAATAATTATTATCAAAATAACTTTGGTTAGCAACAAAACACTACCAACTCATTGCTTTGTCAAATATACTATTAAGTTGAATAAAAATAAATTCATTAATTAAGCACACCACCACCAAAGGATGTGAGTAGACATTTTGCCAAATGGCCACCAAACACATGAAAAGATGCTTGATGTCATTAGTCATCACAGAGATACAAATCAAAAACAATATGAGATATAATTTCATTCCCACTAAGATTGCTAATGGAGTCCTGTTGGTGAAGTGGTTAGCAGCTTGACTGCTAACCATGAGTTCAGCAGTTTGAATCCACCAGTCTATCCTTGGAAATGATGGTGCATTTGTACCTGTCTTATAGGGTCATTTTGAGTCAGAACTGACTATACAGCAACAGGTTTGGTTTTTGGTTTAAGATGGCTAATATAAAAAAAAAAAAAAAGCAAATATTGGCAAGGTTATGGGAAAACTGGAAACTTTATCCATTACCGGTGGAAATGTGAAATTGTACAGCCTTTGTAGATAACGGTGTGGTGGTTCCTCAAACAACTGAAACTAGAACTATCATATGACCTAGCAATTCCACTCCTAGGTGTATACCCAAAAGACTTGAAAGTAGAGACTTGTACAGCAGTATTCATTGCAGCAATAGTCATAATAAGCAAGAGGTGGAAGCAAACTAATTGTCCATTAACAGATCAAGAGACACACAAAATACAATAGAATATCAGTCAGAAGGAGAAATAATGTCTTGATACATGCTACAATATGGGTGCAGCTGGAAGACATTAAGCTGTATGAAATCAGTCAATCACAAAAGGACAAATACTGCATTACCTCTACTAAGTAAAAAGACAAGAAAAGACAAATGCATAGAAAGCAAAGTTTATTAGTGATTACCAGGTGAGGGAGGGATGGGAAAACGGTTAATGGTGATGGAAATATCTCTTGACGAATGGTAAATTTGTACAGCCGATTATTGTAATTGCTCTCGATAAGTTGTACACCTGTAAAAAATTGAATTGGCAAAAGTTCTGCAATAGATACATTTACAACAATGACAAAAAAAAAAAAAAAAAAGAGTAGCTGCTGAGGCTGATTATATACAAATGAAAATTCATAGGATTTGATTCCTTTTTTTGGGGATGTAGGGTCATGGATACAAAGGGAGATTTCAGTTAATTGGCCAAATGACGTGTTTCATGTTTCCATTCTACTCCCTGGCTTGGTGCACAGTGCCTACGATATAAAAAACAGGCAAGTGGCCTTCCAAGCCATGATTGGTCTCTTTTTATCTAGAATAATAGAAGAAGAAGGAAAATAAGAAAAAGGAGAAAGAAATGGAATCTGTGGCTAATTGCTTCCTTGAACAACTGCCTCCCTTGCCATGAGACTAGAAAAAACTGGTTGGTTTCTGGCTACTATTGCTGAACATTTTAATCAAAAATTCTTTAGAAAAATTCTGATCAAAAGGGGGAAAATTTAGGGCAGAATTTTAAATTCTCATGGACTCCAGATTTTCTGAAGCCTTGTAGGCTGAATGAACACCAGAACTATAACCCTGAGATAATTTATAAACCTTAAGACCAAAAGATCCCCTAAAGTCTTCTCAAAACCAAACAATAGTTTAGTTTAACTATTAAAAAAAGTTTTCCTTGAGATTATGCTTTTTTTAAGAACTATCTATATTGAATCAAAGTGACAACAGCAACACAAAAGATTACATAGGAATCTTAGGGGGTGGTAAGTTTGTTAGTAAGGGAGGAAAAACAAAGAAAATGAGAATGGTTGCATATTTCAAAGAATGTAATCAATGTCTGTCTTAGTTACCTAGTGCTGTTATAGCAGAAACACCACAAGTGGATGGCTTTAACAAAAGAAATTTATTCTCTCACAGTTTAGGAGGCTAGAAGTTCAAATTCAAGGTGCTAGCTCCAGGGGAAGTCTTTCTCATTTTGTAGGCTCTGGTGGAAGATCCTTGTAATCAGTCTTCTGTTCTAGGAGAGCTTCAGCTCAGGATCTCCAGGTCCAAAGGATGTGCTCTGCTCATGACACTGATTTCTTGATAGTTTTAAGTCTTTCTGTCTCCCTGCTTCTTTCTTTTATGCCTCAAAAGCGATTGACTCAAGAAACAACCTAATCTGGTAGACTGAGTAATGCCTCATTAACGTAACTGCCCCTAATCTTGCCCCATTAATATCATAGAGGTAGGATTTACAACACATAGAAAAATCACATCAGATGACATAATGGTGGGCCATCACACGAAACTGGCAATCATGGCCTAGCCAATTTGACACACATTTTTGGGGCACACTATTCAGTTCATGACATTCCACCAATTTGTTCCCACAAATTCATGTCCTTGCCACATGTAAAACACGTACTCCCCCTCAGATCATAGGAGAAGTCTTAAATCAATGCCAAGTCCAAAATCCAAAAATTCCTGTTCATCTGTAAAATCAAATACACAAGTTATCTACTTCCAAAGTACAGTGGTGGAACAGGCACAAGCTAGACATTTCCATTACAAATGGAAGAAATTGGACAGAAAAAGGAATAACAGGTACCACACAAGTCAGCAGAACACCTTGCATTAGCTCCCAAGTTCTAAAAATTTTTCTCTATTCTCTGAGACCATTTAGGCAATCACCCTGCCCTCCAGAATCTTGGTGCTGGCCATACTATCCAGATTCTGTGTGGAGGCCCCTTGGCTCTAGGTTTCAGCTCCACTTTCCAAGCCCACCAAAAAGACAAAGCTACTCCCTTGGATATGGGTAGCCACATTTTCCTAGCACCTCTGAGTCGTAACCCTGCCAAGTCTGCCCCAGCAGGCGCTGCCATTCTTCTGCCCCGTGTGCATGGCAGCCTCATCCCCTCAGCTTTGAGCAGTAGACCTGGCCCTATCCCACTGATACTCATGAACGGCACCAAGCTGATCAAGATATGACTCTTTGATACCTAGAAATCTGTGGCCCTATGCTTAGAAGCTCCAGAAGTGGTGGACCTACTCTTTGAAACAGAGCCAGCTCTGCTTCCTATTTTCCTAGTCTTTTCAGCTTCCGCTTCCATGGTTCCTTGGCCTCTCAGCCTCTCAGGCCTTGCCACCTGCATCTTCCCTGCTATGGCAGGTGTTCCAAAGCTCTTTAGCTCCACCAGTAATTGCCATTAGTCACCTCACTCTGCCTATAACCTTGGGAAGGCTCTTAGCTTTCTTGCTCCATAGGTTAGTAAACCTAGCTTCACCAATAAGTGGCCAATGGCACCTCATTCTTCCAGAACGCCTACAGTGCAAAGACACTCAGCTCTTTCATTCCTCGGGTCAGCTCCAATGCTGTCTCTCACCAGTCTCCTGAGTCTGCTACTGTTTCTCAACATTTGCACCATCTCCAGTGTAACAGCTCTCCTCATTTCCTTCTGAGTCCTCAGCAGAATTGTCTTGACTTCCATAATCCTAACAACAGTCCCTTTAAGGCAACCTAGACTTTTACTACTAGGGACTTCAAAAATCTTCCAGCCTCTACCCATTCACAGTTTCCAAATAGCTTCCACATTTTAGGTATCTGTTAGAGAAGCACCCTACTCTCAGTACCAAATTCTTAATTTTCTAGTGCTGCTATAACAAAAATACCACAAGTGGATGGCTTTAATTAAGACAAATTTATTCTCTCATGGTTTAGGAGGCTAGAGTCAGAATTCATGGTGCCAGCTCCAGGGAAGATATTCTCTCTCTGTTGGCTCTGTTGTCATCAATCTTCTTCTGGCCTAGTTGCTTTTCGGCTCAGTGACCCTCAGTCAAAAGGATGCATTCTGCTCCTGGCAATACTTTCTTGGTGATTTGAGCTCCTTCTGTCTCTCTGCTTGCTTCTCTCTTTTATATCTCAAAAAAGATTGACTCAAGGCACAATCTAATATTGGAGCTTGAGTCCTGCCTCATTAACATAACTGCCTTTAAACTTGCTCATTAACATCATAAAGGTAGGACTTACAACACATAGGAAAATCACATCATATGACAAAATTTTGGACCCTCACACAATTGTGGCAATCATTGCCTAGCCAAGTTCACACACAATTTTGGGGGACACAATTCAATCCATGACAATGCCTGAACTGTACATATAGAAACTGTTGAACTGTTGTATGTTCTCCTCTGTATATTTTCAATCACAACAAATCAAAATAAATAAGTTTTATTAAAGTCATATGAAAATAACACTCAAAATATCAAAACTTTTTGGTACACAGTTAAAGTAGTACTCATAAGGACATTTATAGCAATAAATACATTAAAAAAGAATGATCCAAAATCATTAACTTAAACTGAGAATCGAACAAATAGAAAAGGAAGCTCAAAAGAAGTCAAAGGCAACCAGAAAAAAGGAAAAGAATTAAGATCAGGGTAGATATAAATGAAATAGAAGAACATCAAAAAGAATTGACTAAACCAGAAGATGGTTTCTTTTTTTTTTTTTTTTTTTTAAGCTTCAAGTGAACATTTACCATTCCAATCAGTCTGTCACATGTAGGTTTACATACATCTTACTCCCTTCTCCCACTTGCTCTCCCCCTATTGAGTCAGCCCTTACAGTCTCTCGTTTCGTGCCAATTTTACCTTCTTCCCTCTCTCTCTATCTTCCCATCCCCCCTCCAGTCAAGAGTTGCCAACACACTCTCCTGTGTCCACCTGATTTAATTAGCTCACTCTTCATCAGTATCTCTCTCCCCCCCACTGACCAGTCCTTTTCATGCCTGATGATTTGTCTTCGGGGATGGTTCCTGTCCTGTGCCATCAGAAGTTCTGGGGAGCATTGTCTCTGGGATTCCTCTAGTCGCAATCATACCATTAGGTGTGGTCTTTTAATGAGAATTTGGGGTCTGCATCCCATTGGTCTCCTGCTCCCTCAGGAGTTGTCTGTTGTGTTCCCTGACAGGGCAGACATCGATTGTGGCCGGGCACCAACTAGTTCTTCTGGTCTCAGGATATTGTAGGTCTCTGGTTCAAGTGGCCCTTTCTGTCTCTTGGGTTCTTAGTTGTCGAGAAGAAGATGGTTTCTTAAGGGCATATGCAAAGAATTAATAAAATAGACAAAACACTAGATTAAAAAAATGGTCAGATAACCAAATGAAGAAAAGAAACTGATGACATTATAACTGACCCAACAGAGATAAAGAAGATCATAACTAACTACTATGAAAAAATGTACTCCAAGAGATTTGAAAATATAGATGAAAGAGACAAATTCTTAGAAAAGCACTACCTACCCAAACTAACACAGAGAGGTAGAAATTTTAAACAGACCCATTACAAAGAAGAGATAGAAGACACTACTAAAAAAGGGGGAAAAAAAAAAGCCCATGACCAGATGGAACACTACCAAACATTCAAAGAAGAGTTGACATCAATCCTACTTAATCTTTTCAAAAATATAGAAGAGGAAAGAACACTACTAATTTCTCCAATTTCTTTCTGTGAAGCCAGCATAACTCTGATACCTAAGCCAGTCAAAGACATCACACACACGATACACACCAATATCCTTTATGTACATGTAACCAATTTTTTCCGTGAATTCTAGCCAAGAGACTAAAAATTACCATGATTAAGTGGGTTTCATACCAGGATTACAAGGGTGGTTCAACATTAGAAAATCAATCAGTACAATCTCCTGTGTAAGCAAAACAAAGGAAAAGAATGACATGATCATACCAGTTAATGCAGAAAAGGCATTTGATAAAAATTCAACAACGTTTTCCTGATAAAAACTTTCGGCAAAATAGGAATAGAAGAAAAATTTCTCAACATGATTAAGGACATATGCAATATATGCAAAAACAGAAGTCAACCTTATAGTAAAAGGAGAAAGACTTAGAATCTTCTGTTTAGAATGAGAATGAAACAAGGATGCCCATTATCACCACTCTTATTCATCATTGTACTGGAAGTCCTAGCCAGAGCAACAGGAAAAGAAAGAGAAATAATTGTATCCAAATCAGAAAGGAAGAAGTAAAATGATCTGTATTTGCAGATGACATGATCCTATACATACAAGACCCTAAAGATTCCATTAAAAAAAAAAAAAAAAACCTGCCAGAATTAATAGAAGGATTTAGCAAAACTGCAGGGTACAAGATCAACGTGTAAAAATGACTTGGGTTCCTCTATACTAACAAAGACAACTCTGAAAAATGAAATAAGAAAACAAAACAATTTGCAATAGTATCAAGTCAATAAAATACCTGGGAATTAACCTAAAGAAAGACATAAAAGACTTACACAATGATAATTATAAAACATTATTACAATAGATTGTAAAGACCTACAAAAATGGAAAGAAATTCCATGCTCATGGATTGGAAAGATTCAACTGAAAATGTCAATTCTACCTAAAGCGATCTACGGACACAATTCAATCCCAATACAAATCCCAACAACGTTCTTCACTTAAATGGAATAACTAGTAACCAACTTCGTGTGGAAAGGAAAGAAACCTCAAATAGCCAAAACAATGCAAAGAAAAAGAACAAAGCAGGAGGCCACACACTCTCTGATATCAAAAGGTAGTGTACAACCACTATAATCAAAACAGCCTGGTACTGGTTCAATGATAGACACACAGACCCATAGAATAGAATTGTTGTTGTTGTTGTTAGGTGTCATCGAGTCGGTTCTGAATCATAGCGACCCTACGCAAAACAGAATGAAACACTGCCCAGTCTTGCGCCATCCTTACAATGACTGTTATACTTGAGCTCATTGTTGCTGCCACTGTGTCAATCCACCTCGTTGAGGGTCTTTGTCTTTTCTGCTGACCCTGTACTCTGCCAAGCATGATGTCCTTCTCCAGGGACTGATCCCTTCTGACAACATGTCCAAAGTATGTAAGACGCAGTCTTGCCATCCTTGTCTCTAAGGAGAATTCTGGCCCTGCTTCTTCCAAGACAGGTTTGTTCTTTCTTTTGTCAGTCCATGGTATATTCAATATTCTTCACCAACCGCACAATTCAAAGGCATCAACTCTTGTTCGGTCTTCCTTATTCATTGTCCAGCTTTCACATGCGTATGATGGGATTGAAAATACCACGGCTTGAGTCAGGCGCACCTTAGTCTTCAGGGTGACATCTTTGCTTTTCAACACTTTGAAGAGGTCCTTTGCCCAATGCAAGGCGTCTTTTGATTTCTTGACTGCTGCTTCCATGGCTGTTGATTGTGGATTCAAGTAAAATGAAATCCTTGACAACTTCAATCTTTTCTCCATTTATCATGATGTTGCTCATTGGTCCAGTTGTGAGGATTTTTGTTTTCTTCATGTTGAAGCATAATTCATACTGAAGCCTGTGGTCTTGGATGCGCTTTAGTAAGTGCTTCAAGCCCTTTCACTTTGACCAAGGAAGGTTGTGTCATCTGCATAACACAGGTTGCTAATGAATCTTTCTCCAATCCTGTTGCCTCGTTCTTCTTCATATAGTCCAGCTTCTCGTATTATTTGTTCAGCACACAGATTAAATAGGTATGGTGAAAGAATACAACCCTGACGCACACCTTTGCTTACTTTAAACCAATCAGTATCCCCTTGTTCTGTTTGAACAGCTGCCTCTTGATCTATGTAAAGGTTCCCCATGAGCACAGTTAAGTGTTCTGGAATTCCCATTCTTTGCAGTATTAATCATAGTTTGTTATGATCCACACTGTGGAATGCCTTTGCATAGTCAATAAAACACAGGTAAACATCCTTCTGGTATTCTCTGCTTTCAGCCAGGATTGATCTGACATCAGCAATGATATCTCTGGTTCCATGTCTCCTTCTGAAACCAGCCTGAAGTTCCCTGTTGATATACTGCTGCAGCCATTTCTGAAGGATCTGCATCAAAATTTTGTTTGCATGTGATATTAATGATATTGTTCTATAATTTCCACATTCGGTTGGATCACCTTTCTTGGGAATAGGCATAAATATGGATCTCTTCCAGTCAGTTGGCCAGGAAGCTATCTTCCATATTTCTTGGCACAAACGAGCGAGCACCTCCAGCGCTGCATCTGTTTGTTGAAACATCTCAATTAATATTCCATCAATTCCTGGAGCCTTGTTTTTTGCCAGTGCCTTCAGAGCATCTTGGACGTCTTCCTTCAGTACCATCGGTTCCTGATCATATGCCACCTCTTGAAATGGTTGAATATCGACTAATTCTTTTTGGTATAATGACTCTGTGTACTCCTTCCATCTTCTTTTGATGCTTCCTGCATCGTTTAATATTTTCCCCATGGAATCCTTCACTATTGCAACTCGAGGCCTGAATTTTTTCTTCAGTTCTTTCAGCTTGAGAAACGCCAGGCGTGTTCTTCCCTTTTGGTTTTCCATTTCTAGCTCTTTGTACATGTCATTAGAATACTTTGTCTTCTCGAGAAGCCCTTTGAAATCTTCTGTTTGGTTCTCTTACTTCATCAGTTCTTCCTTTTCCTTTAGCTGCTAGACGCTCAAGAGCAAGTTTCAGACTCTCCTCTGACATCCATCTTGGTCTTTTCTTTCTTTCCTGTCTTTTCAGTGACCTCTTGCTTTCTTCATGGATGATGTCCTTGATGTCATTCCACAACTCATCTGGTCTTGGGTCACTAGTGTTCAATGCATCAAATCTATTCTTCAGATGGTCTCTAAATTCAGGTGGGATACACTCAAGGTCATATTTTGGCTGTTGTGGACTTGCTCTGATTTTCTTCAGTTTCAGCTTGAACTAGCATATGAGCAATATATGGTCTGTTCCACAGTCAGCCCCTGGCCTTCTTCTGACTGATGATATTGAGCTTTTCCATCATCTCTTTCCACATGTAGTCAACTTTATTTCTGTGTGTTCCATCTGGCGAGGTCCATGTGTATAGTCGCCGTTTATGGTGGTGAAAGAAAGTATTTGCAATGAAGAAGTCGTTGGTCTTTCAAAATTCTATCATTCAATCTCCAGCATTGTTTCTATCACCAAGGCCATATTTTCCAACTACTGATCCTTCTTCTTTGTTTCCAACTTTTGCATTCCAGTCGCCGGTAATTTTCAATGAATCTTGATAGCATGTTGGATCAATTTCAGACTGTAGCAGCTGATAAACGTCTTCTATTTCTTCATCTTTGGCCCTAGTGGTTGGTGTGTAAATTTGAATAATAGTCGTATGGATATTATCCTGTTACTGACAGCAATGTACTTCAGTAGGGATCTTGAAATGTTCTTTTTTGGCGATGAATGCAACACCATTCCTCTTCGAGTTGTCATTCCCAGCATAGTAGACTATATGATTGTCAGATTCAAAATGGCCAATACCAGTCCATTTCAGTTCACTAAGGCCTAGGATATCAATGTTTATGAGTTCCATTTCATTTTTGATGATTTCCAATTTTCCTAGATTCATACTTCATACATTCCAGGTTCCGATTATTAATCAATGTTTGCAGCTACTTCTTCTCATTTTGAGTTGTGCCACATCAGCAAATGAAGATCCCTAAAGCTTTACTCCATCCATGTCATTAAGGTCGACTCTACTTTGAGGAAGCAGCTTTTCCCTGGTTGTCTTTTGAGTGCCTTCCAACCTGGAGGGCACATTTTCCAGCACTATATCAGACAATGTTCTGCTTCTATTCATAAGGTTTTCACTGGCTAATGGTTTTCATAAGTAGACTGCCACATCCTTCTTCCTAGTCTGTCTTAGTCTGGAAGCTCAGCTGAAACCTGTCCTCCATGGGTGACCCTGCTGGTATCTGAATACCGGTGGCATAGCTTCCAGCAACTCAGCAACACACAAACCCCCACGGTATGACAAACTGAGAGACACGTGGGGGAGAACAGAATTAAGAACTCAAATTTAAACCCAACCATCTATGGATAACTGATTTTTACCAAGAAATCAAAGTCCACTCTGTGGGGGTAAAAAACAGTCTTTTTAGTAAATGATGCTGCCAAAAATGAATATCCACCTACAGAAGAATGAAACTGAACCCATACCTCACACCATACAAAAAACTACCTGAAAATTCATCAAAGATCTAAATGTTAAACTAAAAACCATAGAATTCCTGGAAGACAGTATAGGAAGAAAACTTTGGGACATAACCTTTTGTAATGATAGGATAACAAACATTACAACAAATGCTCAAATAGAAGAAAACAAAATAGATGAAAGGGAGCTCATAAAAAATTAAAAACTTATGCTCTTCAAAAGACTTTATAAAGGAATAAATAAACCTACCCAGAAACCCAACCCAGTGCCGTCGAGTCGATTCTGACTCATAGCGACTCTATAGACGGGAAAAAATCTTCAGAAATGAATTATCTGATGAGGATGGTGATGGATAAAGTTGTGTGTCAACTTGGCTAGGCCATGATTTTCAGTGGTTTGATAGTCATGTGATGGAGTGATCACTTCCATGATGAGATTTGATGTTATGTGACCACCTCCATGATGGGGTCTCCTTTAAGTAGCCAATCATTTGAAAGGGAGCTTCCTTGGGTGTGTGGCCTGCTTTGAATATAAGTGCATATTCTGGCAGTGTTTGTGGGCTTTTGTTCATTCTGGATCCTGCAGCTGGCTCCTGTTCATCTGATCTCTGGTTCTTGGGACTTGAGCTAGCAGTTCACATGCAGTCTTGCCTGCTGATCTCTGGGATTCATTGATCGTCACAGCCCCAGTGGCTATGTGCATCAGGAGAAGCCTCTCTCGTGGCCCATGGACTTGGAACGTTGCAGCCTCTACAACCACATGAGCGGTTTCCTTGATATAAATCTCTCTCTCTATATATATTTATATGCTTTACTGTTTTTGCTTATCTTTTAGAGAACCTAGTCTAAGGCAAGGGCCTAATGTCTAAAATCTATGGAAAAGTACAAAAACTCACCAAAAAAAGACAAACAACCCAATTAAAATATGGGCAAAGGACATGAACAGAACCTTCACCAAAGAAATCATCCAAGCATCCAACAAACATATAAAAATATGTTCACAATCATTAGCCCTTAAAGACAAAGAAATTAAAACTCAAATAAATACTATCTTACCCTGGCCAAAATGGTACTGATAAAAAAAAGAAAAAAAAAAAAGAGAGAATAATAAATGTTGGCAAGGATGTGTGGAGATTGGACCACTTGGCCACTGCTGGTGAAACCACAAAATGCTACAGCCACTATAGAAAATTGTATGGTGCTTTCTCAAAAAAAATTAGAACTAGAACTACCCTATGATCCAGCAATCCACTTCCTAGATATATACCCTAAAGACCTAAAAATAATGACAAGAGCAGACATATGCACAACTGTATTCACTGCTGCTTTATTCATAATAGCAAATAAATGAAAACAATGGAAGCGTGCATCAGGGATGAATGGATAATTAAATTGTGGCATATACTTACAACGGAATGTGATGTAACCATAAAGAATGATGATGAGTTGCAAAACATAGCATGGATTGACATGGAGGGAATAATACTAAATAAGTCAAGCATATAAGGACAAATATTGTATGATCCCTCTTTTACTATTATATATGTAGAGAGACCAATGTTCACAATGTTCATTTGTGGTTACCGGGGATAGGTGGAATGAGGGGAATATATACTTTAGGTCTTGGAGACTTGATTTCTTTTTGGTGATGGAAAGTGTGGCACCAAATGTGGATGTAGTGAGCAGAGCAAAACCAAAGTAACAATGAATGTTTAAGGACATATGGATGTGTATAATCATATTGGTAAACGTGTAGTTAGAGATGTGTGCATACATAAGAACAGAAATAAGTATCTATATGTATATGTAAATATAAATATATGGGCACAGGCACATATATTCATTGACAACACAAATACGGATACTCCACACACATAATCAAACTCTTTCAAAGGTTGGGTTTCTGGATTTAAAGCTTAGGACAATAGTCTCATGGAACAATCCAGTAAATTGACACAACATAGCTCACAAAAGTCATAATCGGCATCCTAGTGAAGTGAGTAGCATCTGGGGTCTTAAAAGCTTGTGAGCAGCCATCTAAGACAGAACTACAGGTTTCTACTTTCCAGGAGCAAAACACTAAGAAGCCATCCAAAAACTCAAGAAAAAAACAAATCTATAGGAACCACAACATCATCTCTCCTGAGACCAGAGAAGAAGATGGTGTCCAGCTACCAACATTGACCAGGGTCACAAAAGATGGTCCCGTAGAGAACTGGAGAAAAATGTGGAGCAGAACACAAATTCTTATTTAAAAAATCCAGACAAATTGGAACATTAGCGAACAAAGGACTCCCTGAGACTGTCGCCTCGGGGCTCTCTTTAAACATGTAACCAAGCCTCCCCCATGACGTCATCATATAACCAAATAGCAGAGAGGCACACAAAATAAAGCGTATTACCCATAAGATCAGTTCTCTACTGAAAAACCATCAGTACTAAGAGTACGTGAGAACTAATGGTCAACAATTACACAGAATCAAAGATGAGAAGATAAGGGGGCATGGAAACTAGTGTACTGGAATTGGAACAAACAGAACACAATTAAAGGGAATGTCTACACATTGTGATAAATATAACTAATGTCACTAAAAATTGGTGTGGAAATTGTCAAATGGGAACCTAACTTGCTGTCTAAACTATTACCAAAAACTTAACTACAAAAAAAAAAAGATACAAAAGAAGAAACAATTCCAGGATGGCACCCCAATGTCTAACTGCACCTCTTCCTTGGGTGGTCAGGCTGGCAAATCTTCAATTGTGCTTCTCACAGTGAATTGCTTAGCCCTTGGAGAGTAAAATGGCTGTGTCAGGCATTCAAGGTCCTTTTACTACGGACGAACCTCTCAAAAATGTATTTATTAAAACAACAAACATTTGTTATTTGTCACAATTGCACAGGTCAGGTGGATAGTTCTGCTGATCTTATCTATGCTTGACTGATCTTGGCTCAGTTTATGGGATACACTCTCCAGTCAGCTGACTTCAGAGGATCTCATTCTCAAGTCTGGCGGCAGGCTAGATGTCAGATGGTACGGTTGAAGGACTGGGCAGCTGGGCTGTGCTTCTCCCATTAGCCAATACTCTAGTCTGTTTTTATTCATATGACAACTTCACCAGGTTCCCAGAGAGTGTACAAAAACATCAAAGCCTCGAAAATTCTTGGAACTGGCCTTTTTGCCACCTCTGTTACCCAAAACAATTCTCAAGAGTGACTACATTCAAGGATTGGTCAAACTGATTCAATCACTTGATGTGTACAGCTGCAAAGGGTACTGGAAGGCTTTGGAAATTTGGACTATGTTTTCATTCTACTATAGTGAGTAACAAATCATTTTAAAGGAAAAGTCATTTCCAAAATATTAACTTCCAACAAAATCTGGAAGACAATCTACTTCCATTTCAAGCATTTCAAAAAATAATTTTTGATGAAAGATGAACATGAGAAATTGGCACATAACTTGGATGGAGTTGAAAGAGTTGAGTGCAATTGCTATTACAACATAGTTTTCAACAGTTTTTATTTCCATTTGCTTTTAATATGACCAATTTATCACAACATTTTCAGCTATTAAAACATAGAAATAGAATTGATGCTGAAAGTACTGCCTTCTAACATTAAGTTTTGTTCTTCCATTAAAATATTAATACATCTAAATTAAAAATCCAAAACTATTCTTCTGACAAAAATATTTCCAATAATATTTTTTAAGCTTGATTATATTTTTATCTAAATTTGCAAAGCAAATACAGCTTTAATAGTGTAGTTATTATTGTATTGTTATAAAATAAACAATTTAAAAAGAACTTTCAATAACACTAAAAGCATTTTAAAATACCCAAACAAACCCATTGCCATCAAGTCAGTTCTGATTCATAGCAATCGTATAGGACAGAGTGGAACTGCCCCACAGGATTTCCAAGGAACCCCTGCTGGATTTAAACTGCCAAACTTCTGTAGCTCTTAATCACTAGGATCTATGGGGACAGTTAAATTGAAATATGAGTTCAGGAGAAGAAAGAAAAACATAAATCTGATTGCTCAAAATGATCTTGTTCATACAGTTTGAATGAATTATGATGTGTAATTGAGATTACATTTTTTCTGATATTTATGCATATGATGAAATATTTTATATGTCAGATTGAATTCCCAGGGTGTATATACATTTAGAAAACTAATTTAATAGTATGTGGACAAAAAAATTTAAAAACTCACATATTATGTCCAACTTACAGGCAAATGGATCGACCATAATGAACCTGGAATGTCACAATTTGAAAATGAAAGAACATGAGATTGTATGAAAGTATTTGCTAGAAAAGGTGTTTACTGGTGTAGCTGGATTCTTAAATGATTGCTGTAATTCTGTCAACAGTTGCTTTTACAATTGTAGCCAAGTTAATTCAACTTGGGTCTCAGTTTCATCAGAGTAAAAGCTAAGTTGGCTGTGTCACTTCAACCACAAAATGTGGTTATCATTTCCCAACACAGAAAGAAGTGAAAGTTCTCTGTAAAAGGGGATTGATTACATATCATTGATTCAATTTAAGGTTAATATTGATTATTACCTAACATCAAAATAAATTAGGAATTATATGAGTGTCAGATATGTAATGAAAGATAAATTAGTAAATAACTCAAAGAAAGAAAAGTTAAACAAATGAAAAACCATTATCTCAGCAGATATTCAATACATAAGATGATGTTTCTACAGTCTTTATATTTGCATGTACAATGACTGTTTAATTAATACCTTCTCAACTAATGCATAAGAAATCTATTGCCATCCAGTGGCACTATAGAACTGAACTATAAACTGAAAATTAAAAATTAGAATAATGATCATAAGTTTAAAGTCACTTGACTCTTCCAAATAATTTCTTGAGCTATATAAAATTGTCCTGCAAATTATTTTTTTCTCCCTCACTAAAACACCTGATAAACTAATGACTCCCACTATATTAGTGTTTTATTTGGAATTTAATCTAGATGTATTGAATAAAGAGAAGGACATACAAGTTAATAAAGCAAAATTGAGTTGTTAAAATGAGATAGATCTAACATTTTGAATTGACTGAATTACAAATGTCTAAATGCAAATGACAGCCTGTCTTTTATTTTACTTACAGTAAAATTGTGTGGCAATTACTGTGCAACATGTTTGGCAAATCCAGGTAATTAATTTGAATTCTTTATGGTGGATTGGAGTACTGTTGAGAAGGATTCAGTAATTATGCTCATGTTTCAAAAAATATATATAAATAAAAATAAATTAATAAAGTACATATAACATTTGTGATGGTTGAGTGGGCAAAATAATAGCACAACACACAGATAGGGCAGGTATACATTGTCCCTATTTTTTGCATATAATTATTTTCTGAGATCCATTTCTAAGCCTCTGGTAAAGCCTATCAAAATTATTATTCAGTCACGTTGGAGCTCTTTTGAAAACAAGTTCTGGTTATAGACCAGATTTATTCTACTTTGCATTCATGTATGTAAGATACCACACACACACACACTCACACACACATTATGCAATATTCACAAAATCAAAATTGGTGAACTCAATATTACATTCTCATTTCCTTGAGTTTGCTCATTCTAGTCTCTCCTGAATAAAAAGGCTTCTTCATTGAAATATGTCTCCTAAAATACTGCCCATTATCCAGGCCAATTTCAGATAGCACCTCTTTTATGAAGACATATGTCTAATGTCCCTAAACTGATTTGAATTTTTTCTTCCCCCAAGGCATCTAGGATAAATATTATAGTTGGGCTTATGCAAAAGCACTTTCTTTATGCTCCACCACCCCACTAGATTATACATTCCTTGAAGGCAAGGCTTATGTCTTATTTTTACTTTCATTTGTGTATACGTGTAAGCAATAAACATGTGTTTGTTGAGAACCTGCTATACTCCAGGAATCTTATAAGAAAGACGGGTGGAGTTAATGTTTTCTCAGATTATGAAAAGTTCCCCAAAAGATATCTAAATTATCTTTTGGTCTTGATTATCAGATTATGAGCTAGCTCATGGTATCACAGTTTTAGAGATTTAAAACTAAAGATGAGAGGGATTGCTGCTCTTTTCTTTCAATTAACAGACAAAACCAAGTTTGGTTTCTTTGAACCAAACCACATCCTTACTATCGTGCAATATTATCAATAATATTTAAAAGTATGTTTAAAGACAGTCTTTTATGCACAGTTTACTTAAAAGTTAGGGACAAATTCTATTAAAATAGTATGCTCAATGAGAAAAGACTTTGGTGTCCATTATCTTGATGAGTATATTCTTGACATCCTTATTCCTCAAACTGTAGATCAACGGATTCAACATGGGGATCACCACTGTGTAAAACACAGAGGTTACTTTGATGGTACTTCTGGAGTTTTTGATGTTGGGCACACAGTAGAGAAAGAGGATGGTGCCATGGAAGATAGTGATGGCAGTCAGATGAGAGGCACAGGTAGAGAACGCCTTACGACGACCACCGGCTGAACGCATTTTCAAGATGGTGACAACGATAAACACATAAGAAGTGAGGATGATGAGTAATGTACTCACCTCATTAAAAGTAACAACGATGAAAAGCAGTAACTGACTAAGAGAAGTATCAGAGCAAGAAAGAGACAGAAGTGAGGAGAACTCACAGAAGAAGTGATTGATTGTGTTGAAACCATGAAAAGATAATTTCAAAACAGAGCATGTCAGAACCAAGGAACATGCTATTCCCCACGCATATGATCCCACCACCAGCATAGCGCAGCGTCTCTGGGACATGGCAACTGTGTAGAGCAGAGGGTTGCAAATGGCCACAAAGCGGTCATAGGTCATTACAGCTAATAGAAAGGATTCAGTCACCACAAAGGTACCAAAGAGAAATAATTGCACTACACATCCTAAAAATGAAATGGTTCTGTCTTCTACAACTAGGTTCACCAGCATCTTTGGAGCAACGATGGAAGAATAGCAGAAATCCACAAATGAGAGGTGGCTGAGGAAAAAGTACATGGGGGTGTGCAGTATGGCGTTAATTCTGATGATTACAATCATCCCAAGATTCCCTACAACGGTGACACTGTAGGTGGCCAGAAATACCAAGAAGAGGGGAACCAACAGTTCTGGGCAATCTGAGAAGCCCAAAAGGGTGAATGTGGCCACGCTTTTATTTCTGTCTGACAATAACATGGCTTCTGTTTGTCAAAATCTGAAAGTCAGTCCTAGAAATCAAAAACATATATACATTAAACAGAGTGAGGGTATAGGATGCTTGGTCAAGTACCCATTGCCAAGACTGGAAAAGATATCTCTTTCAGAATCTCTCTATATTTTTATTAAATAAAATATGGTAAATTTCTCAAATTTTAAAACATAATAAGCATTTATTTTTAAAATTTTCTCAAGGAATTTAGGGACTGTTTGGTAATTTTATGTCAAATTCTTACATAACACTTTCAATTCTCCTTGAATGGTATCAGTTCATAGAAGACAAGCCTGGCCTGATGCTAGATTATGTCAGCCACACAGTCAATAACAAAAATCTGAAAAATCTGAATTATATCAGTTAATTGGCTCATAACATGTAACAGTATGGACATAAAGAATGGACAGCCTTGACAATTTCCATTTGTGTTACTTCTGCATAGTATGTTGATCTTTGTTTTTCTTTCTGACACAGTAAATCTGATATCAAAATAAGTTTTTATTACTTTTTAACAGCTTGTGTGGTGCCATTGGTTAATGCCCTTGGCAACAAACCAAAATTGGAAGGCCTCCTTTCCAGAGGCACCTTGGGAAAAAGGACCGGTGATTTAATTCTGAAAAATCAGACGCTGAAAAATTTATGGAGCACAGTTCTAATCTTACACTCATGGGGTCATCGTGATTCCAAGTTGACTTGTCGACAACATTTTTTTCATTTTTCAAATCTGGGAGTTCTAAATTCTAATTCTCCCTCATGGCTTGAGAAATTAAAAGACTAGAGCAGATGATTAATATAATCTGGCATACATTCATAGTCTAAAGATGGCATAACAGAAGTCAGAAGAATCCTTGACTTTTTCAATGACATGCAGATAAAATCCAGTCTATAACCCACAGCCATGTGTCCATTTCTCCACTCCATACAATGGTCCCTCTTTTATACTAATATATTTCCTTTGTTAATGATCACCCCCTTAAATTTTGAGCAAACTAGAGACTCTAAAACTATGGGAAATATTCCAGAACATTGTTATGTGCCAGAGGAATATAGTAGAGAGCAGCATCCAGATGAAACACAGGAGAATGGGATTTAGAGATGTTTTCACACAGGAATAACTAAAGACTCTTTGAGTTAGAAATTCCCATTCCCAAGGCTCTCTCATTCACTTCTCTTTCTTCAATATACCTAGGATACTCATTCTGTCCCTGTATTACATATTATAAGAATTAAAAACGTGGAGTGGTAGGGCACAATTAGGGCATTTTATGAGAAAACAGTAGCATGCACACACACACACACACACACAGACACACACACACACAATCATTGTTTTTCTTGAATTGGTGATGAGCACCTCTCAGGTCCCAACATACTGGGAAACTCTTTCTCCGTCTATGATTTGTGGTAAGTTCATCTCTGATTCTGAAACCCAACAAATCATTTTCAGATGGTCCAGAAATAAAGATATCAGGTCATGTGCTATACTGAGTTCCTCAATGGCCCCATCCTGTTCCTATATAATCCTGAGTGTTGAAGACAACCTCAAAAGGTAACCCATCACAAAATTAGTCATTCTAATTCACATTTTTTAACAACATATTTCATTTATTTGTCATGTATATTTTTATTTTAATCAAATACATGTCTTTAATGTAAAGACTATTTTCTTTCCCAAATGTTTATATTAAATTGATGATAAATTTATGCTCTCATTTAGTCCAGGAATAAATCCAGGTGCTCCTTGGAAACTCTATGGGGCAGTTCTACTCTGTCCTATAAGGTCGCTATGAGTCAGAATCGACTCATCGGCCCTGGGTTTGTTTTTTGGTTTGGTTTTAGTCCAGGAATAGGGTAGCTAAAATCTCCTTCCCTATAGTTTCCTCCCATTTTATTGTTCTTTTGATGTCAGGGAACACATGCTTTCCCTCCTTTATGCTTTATGATCATTAAAGGTGGAAGTTTAGAGAGATAATAGCTAGATGGATAGATAGATGATAGATAGATAGATGACAGATGATAGATTAGATAGATAGATGATTGATGATAGATAGATAGATGATAGATAGATAGATAGATAGATAGATAGATAGATAGATAGATAGATAGATAGATAGATAGATAGATAGATAGATAGATAGATAGATAGATAGATAGATAGATATAGATAGATAGATGATAGATTCTTTTCCCAAAAGATTCTATTAAATTTCTGTTTATTACATTCGGTTTAAATACTTGTCTATTCTACCTTGACAACTGCTCTGAAATTTACAAGAGGGAGGAAATACACATTCCCAAACCTCTCATGGCTCCTCTATTCTCCTACCCCAGATACCTCTAATCCACAGCACTATTATTGAGGAGCTTTGTGAGTTAGATTCAACTCAACAGCAATAGATTAGTTTTTTTTTTGTTGTTTTGTTTTGTTTAATTAGCCAGGTCCTGTACGCAAAGCTTGGCATAAAGAGTGCATATCCTCTTCCTTGAATGTTCAGATATGTACCTTTTGTTTTGGCTCAATATTCCTCAAGTATTCTACTTCTAAAGGTTGTGTTTCCACCTTCATATTGTTTCCTAGATATCCTACATTGACGTTAATAACGTTATGTCTTTAGAATTTTTAACAAACCTGCTAATGGCAAAGAGAAGGCCTCTCCTGCCTCTGGAAAACCTGAATGGGAGAGAAGTATATGCAACATTACATTTTCTACCCACAGCCTTGGGACATAAACCCTAGAGACTATATGTTGCCCCATTCTCTAGAGGACAAAAAATAAGCAATTAAAATTAACTACCTTTCTCAACTGTGTTGGAAAACCTGGAGAAAAATTACATTGTCGTTAGGAACATTTTATAAGAAGCAATTTATATTTTAAAGTCATATTCCCCAGCCTTCTGAACACTCCCCAAAAATTCAATAATTATCAAGTATATGTGACTATTAAAAAAAAAAAATTGCCATTGAGTCAATTCCAATTCATACTGAACGTATATGTAACTATAGGAGTATAATTATTAAATATTAATTGATTAGATACTAATTACCTTTCTGATAGGTGAGAAATGATATATAAGAGCAGTTTTCACACGTGCTTCTAGCATTTTGACTCAGATTGAACAACTCTTCATATCTTTTGGAGCTATTTGTATTTCCTCAGTGAAGACTCTTTAATCATATGTTCTGTCCATTTTACTACAAGACTGACTGTCATTTTCTCCTCTACACTATGTGACATAAGTGGTAATGTTTTCCACATTTTTTCATTTGTGATTCTAATTTACATTCCTTTGTTTTTGGTACAAAGTGTCTGTATAGTCATGTGATCTAAATTTTAAACTTTGTTTTCAGAACCTAATTTCATGCGTGGAGTAAGAAAGAGATCCAATTTTATTCTTTACTTGTATGGCTAAGGAAAGATGCCCATATGGCTCTTGAAAATCTGTTTGCCACAATATGACACTATTTTATTAATAGATACTTTATAATTTTTTTTTTAATATTTGGCAGGATTAGCCTTCCTACTCTAATTTGCTTTATTATCTTTTTCAGTCTTTTTTGTCTGAGTATCTTTGATTATTTATACTTTCATGTGAACATTAGGATGGAAATTTTAAAATATGATTCCTTGATATTACCAAATGAATCTTGTAGTACATTCTTCTTGTTCTTAATAAATGTGAACTTAACTAAACAAATCTGAGATTTCTAGACCTGATACTATTGGTCATGCACCTTTGAGTAAATAATATCCAGGCATAATCCAGGAATATTGAAGTGGCCCCAATGATTGTCCTTTCTGAAGGGCTAATTAATATTCATGACCTCTCAGACCGACAGCCTTAGAGATAATAGAATGAAAGTGATGTAGAATTAGAGACAAAAGAGCTAAGTTCCTGTCCTAAACCAGTCACTTCTGTTTATATGAATTTAAGTGAATTAGAAGTTTATTCAACTTCTGTATTATCATCTTGCACTGGTACATAATGGTCCTTTTTCTCTCTCCTTCTCAACATAAGCTGATCATTTGAACTTCAAATCTGCTCATTCATAGGATCAACAGAACCAAAGGAACAAAGGTATCAGACAAGAATGATTCGCTTTTATGACCACTGCTATTTGACATTGTGCTGGAAATCCTACCTAGAGCAATAAGGTAAGAGAAAGAAATAAAGGGCATCCAACTTAGAAAGGAAGGGAGAAAACTATCCTTACTCACAGTTGATATGATCGTTAATATTACCCAGCATGTGAAAACAGGAGAAATGCTAGGGACCCTTGTATATGGCATAAATTCAATACAAACCATAACTAACAAACACCAGAAGATAAACTAGATAACTGGGAACACCTAAGAACTAAACACTTAAACCCAAAGATCCCACAGGATAGCTACTGGAACTAATAGAAAAATTCAGCAGTGTAGCAGGAAACAAGGTCAACATCGAAAAATCCATTGGATTCCTATCCACCAACAAAGAAAAGTTGGAAAAGGAAATTAGGAAAACAATACCATTTATAATAGCCCCTAAAAAGATAAAACACTTAGGAATAAATCTAACCTGGGACATAAAAGACCTGTATAAACAAAACTACAAAACAGCACTGTAAGAAACCAAGAAAGACTTACATAAATGGAAAAATATACCATGCTCTTGAATAGGTAGACTTAACATTGCAAAAATGTCAATTCTACCCAAAGGGATCTACAGATATAATGCAATTCCAATCCAAATACCAAGAGCATTCTTTAACAAAATGCTAAACTATTTGTCCATTTTACATGGAAAAGAATGATGTCCCAGAAAAGCAAAGCATTATTGCAGAAAACAAGCAGAATAGGAGGTCTCACACTACCTGATCTCAGAACCTACTATACAGCCACGGTAGTCAAAACAACTTGGCACTGGTACAGTGACAGACAGATAGATCAATGGAACAAAATCAAGAACCCAGGCATAAATCTATCCAACTATGGTCAGCTGATCTTTGACAAAGGATCAAAATATGTTGAAGACAGAAAACTAGTCTTTTTAAAAAACAGTGCTGAGCAACCTGGATGTCCATCTGTAAAAACATGAAACAGGACCCATAATTCACACCATACACAATGATTAACTCAAAATGAACCAAAGGCCTAAATATAGAACCTACAATGATAAAGATCATGGAAGAAAAAAAAAAAAAAAAAAAAAAAACAGTTGTAATGGTTAAGATTGTGTGTCAACTTCGCTGGGCCTTGTTTGGCAGTATTTATATGTGATCATCCCCATGGTAGGATCTGCTGTGAGTAGCCAATCAACTGAAACGGAATTTACTTGGGCGCATAGCCTGCATCCGAACATAAGTGGATGTTCTGGCTTTTGCCCTCTCTGGATTCTGCAGCTGTCTCCTGTTCACCTGACCTGCAGTTCTTAGGACTTCAACTAGCAGTTTAACTGTGACCTTGGGATTCACTGATTTTCACAGCCTGTGACCAAGAGCAGTGTTCTCCAACCTGCCAATTGTGGGTTCATCAGCCCTTGTGGCTATGTGAATCAGGAGAAGCCTCTATTCTGACCCATGGACTTGGAATGTTACAGCATCTACAATTGCATAAGACATTTCCTTTATATAAATCTCTTTCTCTCTCTCTTTACATATATACGTGTGTATATATATATATATATATATATATATATATATACACACACTTTACTCATTTTGCTTCTCTAGAGAACCTAGCATCAGAAAACAGTGTTAATGTTAGGGGCCTTAGTATACGGCATAATTACAATACAAACCATAACTAACAAACACCGGGAGATAAACGAGATAACTGGGAGCTCCTAAAAACTAAACACTTAAGCTCATCAAAAGAGCAAAAAGTAAACCTACAGAATGTGGGGAAAAAAAAAAAATTGGCTATGATATCTCTGACACAAGTCTAATCTCTAAAACCTGTAGAATACTAAACACCTTAACAACAAAAAAAAGAATACTGCCATTACAAAACGAGCAAAAGATATGAATAGACACTTCACCAAAGAAGACATGCAAACAGGTAACAAATGCATAAGGAAATGTTTGCAACTATTGGAAATTAGAGAAATGAAAATCAAAACTACAATGAGGTATCATCTCACCTAGACATCACTGGCAAAATTCAAAAACAAAAAAAAACAAATGTAGAAGAGGTTACAGGGAGATTGGAACTCTTATGCTGGTGCAAATCTAAATTGGTACAACTACTCTGGAAAAAAATATGGCACCTCCTTAAATAGCTAGAAAAAGAAACACCAGGAATCCCACTCCTACGAAAATATCTTAGAGAGATAAGAACCATCACACGAATAGACATATACACACCAGTGTTCATTGCAGCATTATTGACAATAGTAAAAAGATGGAAACAACCTAAGTTCCCATCAACAAGTGGATGGATAAACAAATTATGATGTACACACACAATGGAATACTATGCAATGATAAACAACAATGATGAAACTTTGAAACCTTTTAAACATCTTGCAACATGAATGAATCCAGAGGGAATTATGCTAGTGAAATAAATCAATCAAAAAGGACAAATATTGCATGAGGTCACTCTTATAAAAATGCAAGAAAAGGTTTACATATAGAAAAAAAAACAACCTTTGATGGTTATGAGGGAACTGGGGGGTGGGGAGAGAAAATCGCTTAATTGTTAACTTTGGTGAAAGGAAAGACAACACACAATACAGGTGAAGGTAGTACATCTTGATGAAAGTAAAGTTGTAGAAGCTTCCTAGACACATCCAAATACCTTGAGGGATCAGGTCACTGGGGCTTGGGGCTGAAGACTATGTTCTTGGAGATATCTAGGTCAACTGAAATAACATATTTCATAAAGAAAATGTTCTACATTCCACTTTGATGAGTAGCGTCTACTATCTTAAAAACTTGCAAGTGGCCACCTAAGGTACACATATGGGTTTCATCCCATCTGGCAAAAAGGAAAATGAGGAAAACCAAAGACACTAGGAAAATATTAGTTCAAAGTACTAACGGTTCACATGAACCACAGCCTCCACCAGCCTGATCTCAGAAGAACTAGATGGTGCCTGACTACAGCCATCAACCCCTCTGACAGGGATCGCAATAGAAGGTCCCTGACAAAAAAAAAAAAAAAAATTTTTTTTTTTGTAAGAGAAAAATGTAGAACAAAATTCAAATTCACAAAAAAACCAGAGTTGCTGGTCTGGCAGAGACTGGAGGAAGCCCCGATTCTATGGCCCACTGACACCATCCTATCTCAGAACTGAAGTTATTACTGAAGTCGAACTTTCAGCCAAAGATTTGACAGGCCTATAAAACAAACAATAACACATGTGAGGAACATACTTCTTAGTTCAATCAAGAATGGAAACCAAATGGGCAACATCTGTCAAAAGCAAAGACTCGAAGGTGGGAAGGCACAGGAAACTGGATGAATGGACACCAGGAACCTGGGGTGAAAAGGGAAAGCGGAAAAGAGATGACGCAATGCTGGGTTTATGACTAATGTCACAAAAACAATTAGTCTATGAATTTTTGTATGAGAAATTAATCTGTGCTGCAAATTTTTACCTAAATCACTATAAAATAAAACTTAATAATAATTAATTCACCAAAAGCCTTTACCAAAATAATGAAAAGTTGAGCTAAAAAAATGGAGAATATCTTTGGGAATCATATATTGCATAAGAAGCTAGTAACCAAAATATATTTTAAACTTCAATACCTCAACAACAAAAACACAAATAACCCAATCATAAAATGGCAAAGGACTTGAGTAGACATTTCCCCAAATAGCCACAACACATGAAAAGATCCTCAATGTCATTAGCCATCAGAGAGATACAAATGAAAACCAAAATAAGATATAGTTTCCTTCCCACTAAGATGGCTAACGGAGTCCTGTTCCTGAAGTGGTTAACAGCTTCCCTGCCAACTAGAGTTCGGCAGTTTGAATCCACCAGCCTATGTTTGGAAACCCTATGGGGCAGTTCTACTCTATCCTATAGGGTCACTATGAGTCAGAGTGGACTCAGCAGCCACAGGTTTGGTTTCATTTTTAAGATAGATAATATTCAAAAAAAAAGAAAATAACTAGTGCTGGCAAGGATGTGGGGAAATTGGAATCCTTATGCATTGCTGGTGAGAATGTAAAATTGTACAGCCTTTGTGGGAAATAGGGTGGCATTTCCTCAAAAAATTGAAAATACAACTATCGTATGACCTAGCAATTCCACTCCTATGTACATACCCAACACGCTTGAAAGCAGAGTCTCATACACCAGTGTTTACTGTATCACTATTCACAATAGCCAAAAGGTGGAAAGATCTTAAATGCTCATTAAAAGAGGAATGGATAAACAAAATGTGGTACATACATACAATGGAATACTACGCCGCCAGAAGGAGAAATGTAGTCTTGATACATGCAGCAATATGGATGGAGCTGGAAGAAGACATTATGCTGAGTGAATTCAGTCAATCACAAAAGGACAACCACTGTATTACCTCTATTACATAAAAAAGATAGGAAAAGACAAATGTACAGAAAACAAAGTTTATTAGTGTTTACTGGGGGAGGGAGGGAGGAAGAAAATCTGTTAATGGTGACAGAAATATTGCTTAATGAAGGGTAGAGTTGCATTGCAATTATTCCAATTGCCTCAATAAGTTGAACACCTGTAAAAAATTTAGTTGGCAGAAGCTGCCTGATAGATATATTTACAAAGACAAACAAAAACAAAACCAAAAGAGGGTAATTGCTGAGGTTGATTGTGTACCAACAAAAACCTCATGGGATTTAATTCCATTGTTTGGAGGTTTAGGGTCATGGTTACAAAGGAGATTTCAGTTAATTGGAATAATAAGGTATTTAGTGCTTCCTTTCTACCTAGTGGCTCAGTGCACAGTGCCTGGGCTATAAAAAACTTTCACGTGGCCTTCCAAGTCATGATTGGTCTCTATTTGTCTGGAACAATTGAGGAAGAAAGAGTAAGGAAAAGAAGGAAGAAATGTAATTCATGGCTAATTGCCTCCTTCAACAACTGCCTCCTTTTCTATGATATCGGAATAGCTCAATGGTTCCTGGCTACTGTTACTGAATATGCTGATCAAAGATTGTATGGAAGAATGATGATAAAAAAGATGAAAGTTCAGGACAGAATTTTAAAATCTCATGGACTCCAGACTTTCTGAAGCCATGGAGGCTGAATGAATCCCTGGAACTATAGCCCTGAGATAGTTTATAAACCTTAAACCCAAATTATCCCTCAAAGTCTTCTTATAAACCAAAGGACAGTTTAGCTTAACTAGTAAAAACGTCTTCCTTGAGCATTATTCTCTTTTTAAGAACCATCTATATGGAATCAAAGTGAAAACAGCAACCCAAAAGATGAGCTAGGAACCTCAGGGAGCAGTGTGTTTATGTTAATGGGGGAGGAACAAAAAAGAAAGGGAAAGTGACAATGGTTGCACAATTCAAAGAACATAATCAATGTCTGTCTTAGTTACCTAGTGTTGCTATAGCAGAAATACCACATGAAGGGTGGCTTTAACAAAAGAAACTTATTCTCTCACAGTTTAGGAGGCTAGAAGTCCGAATTCAGGGTGCCAGCTTCAGGGGGAGGCTTTTGCTCCCTGTCAGCTCTGGAGGAAGGTCCTTGTAATCAATCTTTTCAGCACAGGGGTTCCAGGTCCATAGGACGCACTCTGCTCAGAGCACTATATTCTTGGTAGTTGGAAGTCCTTCTGTCTCTTTGCTCACTTCTCTCTTTTATATCTCAAAAGTAATTGACTCAAGACACAGTCAAATCTTGCAGACTGAGTCCAACTTCATTAACATAACTGCCTTTATTTTGCCTCATTAACATCATAGACATAGGATTTACAACACATATGAAAATAACATCAGATGACAAAATGGTGGAACATCACGTAATACTAGCAATCATGGCCTAGCCAAGTTGACACACATTTTTGGGGCGTACTATTTAATCCATGACATTTCATCATTTGGTCCCCCCAAATTCTTGTTTTTGCCACATGTGAAACACATACACTCCATCACATCATAGCAAAAGTGTTAAATCAACTCCAAGTCCAAAATTCCAAAATTCTTCTTCATCTGTAAAATTGAATATACATGTTATCTGCTTCCAAAGTACAGTGGTGGAACAGGCACAAGCTAGACATTTCCATTACAAACGAGCGAATTTGAAGGAAAAGTGATAACACTTACCAAGAAAGTCAACATAACACATTACATTAGTTCTCAATGCTTAAAAATTATCCTCTGTTTCTGAGACCATTTAGGCAATCACCCTGCCCTCCAAACTCTTGGTCACACTCTCTGGAATTCTGGGTGGAAGCCCTTTGGCCCTAGCCTTTAGCTCCACCTTCCAGGCCCATTGAAAAGACAGAGCTGTTCCCTCAGATTTGAGTAGTCACATTCTCCTAGACCACCTGAGTGGTGAACCTGCTGCCTTGGCCCCAGCAGACCCCACCATTTTTCTACCCCTTGGGCATGGCAGACCAATCACCTCAGCTTTGGTCAGCGAATCTGGCCCCATGCCTCTGGCACTCGTGAAAGGCACCCCCACACAGTGGAACTGGATTGGTAAACCTAGCTCCACCAATAAATGCCAAATGTAACATCACTCTTCCAGAAAGCCTCCTGTGCAAAGCCACACAGCTCTTTCCCTACTTGGGTCTGTTGCAGACCTGTCTTGCACCAGTCTTCTGGTTTGTTGCTGCTTTTTGCCTTCTGAGCCATCTCCAGCATAACAGCTCTCCTTATTTCTTTCTGAGTCCTCACCAGAATTGTCTTTGATGTGCACAATGCCACCAACAGTCTCTTCAAGACAATCTATGCTTTTATTATTAGGCACTTCAAACTCTTCCAGCCTCTATCCATTCAGTTTCAAAATAGCTTCCACATTTTAAGTATCTGTTAGAGCAGCACCCCACTCTTGATACCAAATTCTCTTAGTTATCTAGTGCTGCTCTAACAGGAATACCACAAGTGGATGGCTTTAACAAAGAGAAATTTGTTCTCTCACAATTTAGGACGCTAAAAGTCCCAATTCAGGGTGTCAGCTTCAAGAGAAGCTTTTACTTTCTGTTGGTTCTGGGGGAAAGTCTTTGTCATCAGTCTTCCACTGGTCTAAGAGCTTCTTAGTATAGTGACCCTGAACCCAAAGGAAAGGATCTGTTCCTGACACTACTTTACTGGTGGTTTGAGACCCTTCTGTCTCTCTGTTTACTTCTCTAGTTTATATCTCAAAAGAAACTGACTCAAGACACACCCTAATGTTGTGGATTGAGCCCTGCCTCTTTAACATCACTGAGGTAGAATTTATAAGGCAGTGAAAAAGGATGTCAGATGACAAAATGGTGGACAATCACACAATATTGGCAATCATGTCCTAAACAAATAGTAGACAATTTGGGGGAAAACAATTCAATCCATAAAATATCTGAACTATACATACAGAAACTGTTGGACTGATATATGTTTTGCCACGTACATTCTCAAAAAGAACAAAACAAAATAGATTTTTTTTCAAAAAAAAAATCCTAAAATCAAATGAAAATGACAACACAAAGTACTAAACCTTTGGGGCATAGCAAAAATGGTACTCAAGGAAATTTATAGCAATAAGTACCTACATTGCAAAAGAAGAAAGACCTACAATTAACTTAAACTGACAACTTGAACAAATAGAAAAGAAAACACAAAAAATGTCAAAAGCTACCAGAAAAAAAAGGAAATAATTAATATCAGGGTAGAAATAAAATAGAAAAACGATAGAAAGAGTTAACTAAATTAGAAGCTTGTTCTTTAAAGACATATGCAAAGGATCAATAAAATAGACAAACCACTAGATAGGCTGACAAAATGAAATAAAACAGAAGAGTCAACTAACCAAATGAAGAAATAAAATTGATGATATTACAACCGATTCAACAGACATAAAGAAGATTATAACTGATTACTATGAAAAAAATGTGCTCCAAAAAATTTGGAAACATAGATAAAATAGAGAAATTCCTAAAAAAAATACATACCCAAACTAACACAAAAAGAGTGAGAAAATTTAAACAGACCCATTACAGAGAAGGGACAGATATCATTAAAAAAAAAAAAAAAGCCCATGACCAGATGGAATACTATCAAACATTCAGAGAAGAACCCAACACTACTTAATCTTTTAAAGAACGTAGAAGAGGAAGGAAAACTACCAAACTCTTTCTAGGAAGCCAGCATAACTCTGATACCCAAGCCAGTCACAGACATTAAGAAAAAAAATAAAAAAATTACAGAAGAATATTCTTCATGTACAGATACAATTTTTTTTCAAGAAATGCTAACCAACAGACTAAAAAATAAACAAAAAAGCCATACTCCATCATAATATGGGTTTCATACAGGATTACAAAGGTGGTTCAATATTAGAAAATCAATCAGTGCAATCCACCATGTAAATAAAACAAAGGAAAAGAATCATATGGTTACATCAGTTGATGCAGAAAAGCCATTTGATAAAAATTCAACAATTGTTTGCTGGTAAAAACTTTCACCAAAATAGGAATAGATGGGAAATTTCTCAACATAGTTAAGGACATATGCAATATATGCAAAAACAAAGTCAACCTTACACTTGAAGGAGAAAGGCTGAGAATCTTCTGTTTAGAATAAGACAAGAAATCCCATTATCACCACTCTGATTCACCATTGTACTGGAAATCCCAGCCAGAGCAATAAGAAAAGAAAGAGAAATAAAATGTATTCAAATTAGAAAGAAAAAAGTAAAATGATCTTTATTTGCAGATGACATGAACTATACATAAATTTTTTTTTTATATATATGAATACAAGACCCTAAAGATTCCATAAGAAATGTGCTAGAACTAATAGAATTTAGCAATGTCACAGGGTACAAGATCAACACATAAAAATCAGTTGGATTCCTTTACACTAACAAAGACTACTACCCAGTACCCAGTGCCATCGAGTCGATTTCGACTCATAGTGACCTTATAGGACAGAGTAGAACTGCCCCATAGAGTTTCCAAGGAGCGCCTGGCAGATTCAAACAGCCGACCCTTTGCTTAGCAGCCGTAGCACTTAACCACTACTATGAAAAATAAATCAAGACCATTTACAATAGCCACAACTCAATAAAATACCTAGGAATCAACCTAACTAAAGACATAAAGGACTTATAAAATGATATCATAAAACATTATTACAGTGGAACGTAAAGACCTACAAAAATTGAAAGAAATTCCATGCTTATGTCTGCGAAGACTTGATAAAATGAAAATGTCAATTCTACCTAAAATGATCGATGGATACAATGCAATCCTGATACAAATCCCAACAACATTTTTCACTTAAATGAAATAACTACTAGCCAACTTCATATGGAAAGGAAATAAACTGCCAATAGTCAAAGCAATAGTGAAGAAAAAGAACAAAGTAGGAGACTTCACACTCCCTGATATCAAAAGATACTGTACAGACAGTAATCAAAACAGCCTTGTATTGGTTCAACAATATACACATAGACCAGTAAAGTAGAATTAAGAACTCAGATTTAAACTCAGCCATCTATGGATAACCGATTTTCAACAAGAAGTCAAAGACCATTCAGTGCGGTGGAAACAGTCTAATAAATTGAGCTGTCAAAACTGGATATTCACCTGCAGAAAAATGAAACAGGATCCATACCTCACACCATACATAAAATTAACTCAAAATGCATTAAAGATCTAAATGTTAAACCTAAAACCGTAGAATTTCTGGACGACATCAAAGGAAGAAAACTATGGGACGTAACCTTTTGTAATAATAGGACGACAAACATTACAACAAATGCACTAATACAAGAAAACAAAACAGATGATTGGGAGTTCATAAAAATAATAAAAAAAAAATGTATGCTCTTCAAAAGGCTTTATAAAGAGTAAATAGACAACCTACTGGAGGGAAAAAAAAAATCTTTGGAAACCAGAAATCTGATAAGGGTCCAATGTATAAAATATATGGAAAACTACAAAAACTCACCAACAGATACAAAAACAACTGAATTACAAAAAGGGCAAAGGACACGGACAAAATGTTCACCAAAGAGGTGATCCAAGCAGACAACAAACATATGAAAAGATATCTGCAATCATTAGGCCTTAGAGACATGACAAACATAACTATAATTAGATACCATCTTTCCCTGGCCAAAATGGAACTGATAAAAAAAGAGAATAATATTTGTTGGAGAGGATGTGGGGAGATTGGAACCCTTGGCCGTTGCTGGTAGGACTGTAAAATGCTACAATCACTATGGAAAATGGTATGGTACTTTCTCAAAAAACTAGAAACAGAACTACCTTATGATCCAGCCATCCAACTCCTAGATGCATAGAGACCTAAAAATAAAGACAAGAACAGACATAAGCACAACTATATTCATTGCTGCTTTATTCACAATATCAAATAAATGGAAACAATTAAAGTGTCCATCAAGGAATGAACAGATAAGCAAACTGTGGTACATACTTACACAGGAATACTATGTAACCATAAAGAACAGTGATGAGTTGCAAAAGATGTTACAGGATGGATGGACATGGAGGGAATAATGCTAATTGAAATAAGTCAAACATATAAGGAGAAATATTGTATGATTGCTCTTTTACAAGAAGAGAAGGTGGGGTGAGAGGAATGTACACTTTAGATTGTAGAGACTTGATACATTTATTTTTGGTGATAGGAAGTGTGGCACTGAATGTGGATGTAGTGAGCACAGCACAACCAATGTAAAAATGAGTAACTGAGCACATGTGGGTGGGTATAAACATATCGGCATTTGGGTAGATAGAGATGTGTGCATAGATGAGAACAGAAAGAAATATGTGGGTGGGTATAAACATATCGGCATATGGGTAGATAGAGATGTGTGCATAGATGAGAACAGAAAGAAATATGTGGGTGGGTATAAACATATCGGCATATGGGTAGGTAGAGATGTGTGCATAGATGAGAACAGAAAGAAATATCTATAGGTACGTGTAAATACAGGTGCTGTCACATACATTCATTGAAGACTAAAATACAGGTACCTCATGGACACAACCAAACTCTTTCCAAACTTGGTTTTCTGGATTTAAAGCTCAGGACAACAGTCTCATAAGACGATTCAATAAATTGGCATAACACAATTTACAAAAATCATAATCTGCATCCTAGTGAAGTGAGTATCATCTGAGGTCTTAAAAGCTTGTGAGCAGCCATCTAAGGCAGTACTACAGGTTTCTACTCTGCAGGAACAATAAAGTAAGAAGCCATCCAAAAACTCAGGGAGAAACAAGTCTATAGGAACTATAACTTCATTTACCCTGAGGCCAGAAGAACTAGATGGTGCCCAGCTACCAACATTGAACAGGGTCAAAAAAGATGATTCTAGATAGAGTTGGAGAAAAATGTGGAGCAGAACACAAATTCTTATTTAAAAATCCAGGCAAATTGGAACATGAGAGTTCAAAGTTCTCCCTGAGACTGTCACCCCCAGACACTCTTTAAACATATAACCAAGACTGCCCCTTGACATCACATTATAAGGAAATAGCAGAGAGGCACACAAAATAAACGTTATTACCCATAAGATCAGTGCTCTACCAAGAAACTACCAGTATGATAACTAAAGGTCAACAATTACTCAAAAGCAAAGATGAGAAGATAAGGGGACAGGGAAACTAGAGTACTGGTATTGGAAAAAACAGAACACAATTAAAGGGAATGTCTACACATCATGATAATGTAACTAATGTCACTAAAAAATTTGTATGGAAATTGTCAAATAGGAACCTAACTTGCTGTATAAACTATTATCAAAAACTAAATAAAAAAAAAAGAAAGATACAATTCCAGGATGGCACCCAGATGTCTAACTTTATCTCTTGTTTGGGTGGTCAGGCTGGCAACTCTTGCCAAATCTTCAATTGTGCTTCTCACAGTGAATTGTATAGCCTGGGAATGGCTGTATCAGGTATTTGGGATCCCTTTACCATGGACAACCCTCTCAAAACTGTATTTATTAAAACAACAACCATTTGTTATTCCTCAGTTGGACAGTTTTGCTGATCTTATGTATGCTTGGCTGATCTTGCCTCACCTTATGGGAAAAGCTATCAGGTCAGTTGATTTAAGAGGGTCTCATTCTCAGGTCTGGCCATGGGCTAGACATCAGCTGGTATGATTGAAGAACTGGGCAACTGGGCTATGTTTTTCCCATTAGCCAATGTTCTAGACTCTTTATTCATTTATCTTTTCATATGGCAGTTTCACAGTGTTCCGAGAGAGTGTGCAAAAGCATCAAAGCCTCTCAAAGTCCTGGAACTGGACTCAATGTCACTTTTGTCACCTCTGTTAGCCCAAACAATTTCAAGGGTAGACTACATTCAAGAATTGGTCAACTTGATTCAACCACTCAATGAGTACAGCTGCAAAGAGTGATGGAAGGCTTGGGGAATTTGGACTATGTTTTCATTTCACCATAATGAGTAGCAAATCTTTGTGAAGGAAAATTTGTTTCCAAAATATTAGCTTCCACCAAAATTTGGAAGGCAATCTACTTATGTTTCATGTGTTTTTAAAAATAATTTTTGATGTAAGATAGACATGAGAAATTGACACATAACAGGGATGGAACAGAAAGAGTTGAGTGCAATTGCTATTACAACACAATTTTCAACAGTTTCTATTCCAGTTTACTTTTAATATGACCAAATAATCTCAGCATTTTCAACTATTAAAAAATAAGATTAGAAGTGATACTGAATTTGTGAACTTCTAGCATTGTTTTATTCTTCTATGGATACACTAATAAATCTAAATTAAAAATCCAAAACTCTTCTCCTGATAAAAACAAATATTTCCAATGACATTTTCTTTTATTTTGATTAATTATATTTTTATCTAAATTTACAATTCAAGTACAACTCAATAGTGTAATTGTTATTGTATTGTTATAAAGTAAACTTTCTCTAAAGAAAACTTTCAATAACACTGAAAGCATTATAAGAAATTAAAAATAAGAATGTGATTCATAATATACCAATATCTATGAGGAAAGTTAAATTGAAATATGACTTTAGGAGAAGAAGGAAAAAGGTAAATCTGATTGCTCAAAATGATCTTTTTCACATACTTGAATGAATTAAGATGTGTAATGGAGATAACAATTTTTTCTGATATTTAAGCTTACGATGAAATATTTCTTATGTCAGATTGAATTCCTGGGGTATATATACATTTCCAAAACTAATTTAATAGTATGAGGACAACAATTTTGAAAACTACTCATATATTAAGATCAACTTACAGGCAAAGGGATCTGCCATAAAGAACCCAGAATGTCATAATTTGAGAATGAAAGAACATGAGAATGTATGAAAGTATTTCCTAGAAAAGGTGTTTGCCAGTGTGTCTGGATTCTTAAATGATGCCAAGTTAATTCAACTGTATAAGTCTCAATTTCCTCAGAGTAAAAGCTAAATTGGCTCTCTCACTCAACCACAAAATGAGGTTATCATTCCCCATAACAGGAGTGAAGTGAAAGATCTCTGTAAGATGGAATTGATTACCCATCACTGTTTCAATTTAGGATAAATACCAATTATTGCCTAACCTCATATAATTATAAATTGTATGTGTCAGATACGTAGTGAAAGATAAATACCCAGAGAAACAGAAGTTAAATAAATGAAAAACCATTATCTTATCAGGCACTCAGTTATTAAGACAATGTTTCTATTGTCTTTATGTTTGCATTTACTTTAATTTATTTAATTCATACTTTATCAACTAATACATAAAAAAAAATAAACTACTGCCATTCAATAGATTCTACCTGGCAATGACACTATAGAATTGAAAATCAAAAATTAGAAAAATGATCATAATTTTAAAGTCATATGACCCTTCCAAGTAATTTCTTAGGCCAATTTGCAACACATTGGCAAATTCAAATGATTTTTTTGGATTTTTTTTATGGTGGATGGGAGTCCCATTGAGAAGGACTCAGTAATTACACTCATGTTCCAAAAATATATGTGAAAATAAAAATAAATTAATAAAGCATATGTAACATCTATGATGATTGAGTGGGCAAAATAATAGCATGAAACACAGACAGGGCAGGTACCCATTTTTGTTATTTTTTGCATATACTTGTTTTCTGAGATCCATTCCTAAGCCTCTGGTACAACCTATAAAATTTATCACTCAGTCACATTGGAGCTCTTTTGAAAACATGCCCAGGTTATAGACCAGATTTACTCAACTTTGCATTCATATATGTAAGATACCACACATATACACACATACAGTATTCACTCAATAAAAATTGGTGGACTCAATATTACATTCCCATTCCCTTGAGTTTGTTCATTCTAGTCTGTCCTGAATAAAATGCCTTCTTCACTGAAATATGTCTCCTAAAATCCTGCCCATTCTTCATGGCAACTTCAAATAAGAACTCTTTTATCTAGACATAATTCTAATGTTCCTAAATTGATTCCAATAATTCTATGCCCCAAAACTTCTAGGGTGATTATTATAGTTGGCTTTATGCAACAACCACTTTCTTTATAGCTCCAGTATTACCATAGATTATACATTCCTTGAAGTCATGTTTTATCTTTAATTCCATTTGTGTGTGTGTATATATATGTGCAAAAAAGATGTATTTATTGAGAAACTACTATACTCCACGTCTTACATGAAAGAGGGATGGAATTAATGTTTATTCAGATAATGCAAGGCACCTCACATGATATCTATATTTTCTTTTGGTCTTCACTACCAGACTATGAGCTACCTCATGGTATCACAGTTTCATAAATATAAAACTAAAAATGAAAGAGATTGTGGTCTTTACTTAAAATTACAAGACAAAGCCAAGTTTAGTTTCTTTGAACCAAAATCTACATCCTTTCTGTTGTGCAATGTTACTTATAATTTCTAAAGATATCTTTAGAAATGACCTTTGTGGACACACTTTGTTTACAAGTGGGGAATATTTTACTGAAATAATATGTTCAATGAAAAAAGAATTTAATATCCTTTATCTTGCTGACTGTATTCTTGATATTCTTGTTCCTCAAACTGTAGATCAAGGGATTCAACATGGGGATCACAACTGTGTAAAACACATAGGCTACTTTGACTGTGTGCCTGGAGCTTTTGGAGTTGGGCACACAGTAGAGGAAGAGGATGGTGCCATGGAAGACAATGATGGCAGTCAGACGAAAGGCACAGGTAGAAAACGCCTTACCACGACCACTGGCTGAACGCATTTTCAAAATGGTGACAACGATAAACACATAAGAAGTGAGAATTATGAGTAAGGTACTCACCTCATTAAAAATGGTGAAGACGAAAAGCAACAACTGGCTGAGAGAAGTATCAGAGCAAGAAAGAGAGAGAAGCAAGGAAAACTCACAGAAGAAGTGATTGATTATGTTGAAACTTAGAGAGATAATTTGAAAGTAGAGCATGTGATCACCAAGATACACATTACTCCCCATGCATATGATCCCAACACCAGCATAGCACAGAGTCCCGGGACATGGCAACTGTGTAGAGCAGAGGATTGCAAATGGACACAAAGTGGTCATAGGCCATTACAGCCAATAGAAATCATTCAGTCACCACAAAGGTACCAAAGAGAAAGAATTGCACTACACAGCCTAAAAGTGAAATGGTTCTGTCTTCTACAACTAGGTTCATCAGCATCTTGGGAACAAGATAGAAGAACAGCAAAAATCCACAAATGAGAGGTGGCTGAGGAAAACGTACATGAGTGTGTGCAGTATGGAGTTAATTCTGATGATTATAATCATCCCAACATTCCCTACAACAGTGACACTGTAGATGGCCAGAAATATCAAGAAGAGGGGAACCATCAGTTCTCGGCAATCTGAGAAGCCCAAAAGGGTGAATGTGACACCACTTTTATTTCTCTCTGCAAATAATATGGCTTCTGTTTGTCAAAATATGAAAGTCAGTCCTAGAAGTTAAAAAATAAAATAAAGATAGTGGGGACATATGAAGCTTGGATCAACTTCCCCTTGCCAGGACTGAAAAGCATATCTTTTTCAGAATTTATGTTTTTATTAGCCAAAATATGGTAAATTTCTAAAATTTTAAAAAATGTTTACCACTTTTAAAAATTTTCTTAAAGAATTTAGGGATTGTATGGTAAATTTAAATCAAATTCTCACATAACAGTTTCAGTTCTCCTTGAATGTTATCAGGTCATAGAAGACAAGCCTGGCTTGATGCTGGATTATGTCAGCCTCACAGTCAATAACAAAAATCAGAAAAATCTAAATTATATCATTTAATTGGTTCATAACATGTATACACAATGGACATAAAGAATGGACAGTCTTAACACTTCCCATTTGTGTTTTTATTATTACTGTGTAGAGCAGAGGGTTGCAAATGGCCACAAAGTGGTCATAGGCCATTACAGCCAATAGAAATGATTCAGTCAACACAAAGGTACCAAAGAGAAAGAATTGCAGTACATATCCTAAAAGTGAAATGGTTCTGTCTTCTACAACTAGGTTCATCAGCATCTTAGGAGCAATGATGGAAGAATAGCAGAAATCTACCAATGAGAGGTGGCTGAGGAAAAAGTACATGGGTATTTAATCATTTTTCTTTCTGACACAGATATTAATCCTATATCAAAATAAATCTCGATTACTTTTTAACAGTCTGTGTGGTACCACTGTATAATGCACTTGGCTATAAACAGAAAATTGGAAGTTCCTGTCTACTCATAGGTACATTTGAAAAAAAGGACTGGTGATCTAACTCTGAAAAAGCAGACATTGAGAAATTTTTGCTTCACACTTCTTCTCGTACTCATGAGGTCCCCGTGATTCCAAGTTGACTTGTCGACAACATTTTTACATTCTTCAAATCTGGGAGTTCTAAATTCCAATTCTCCCTCATTGTTTGATGAATATAAAGACTAGAGTACATGATAGATATAATCTAGTCTACATTCTTATTCTAAAAATGGCACAATAGCAGCCAAAAGAAGTCTTGATTTTTACAACGACATGCAAATAAAATCCAGTCTCTGATCCACAGCCGTGTATCCATTTCTCTACCCCATACAATGGTCCATTTAATAAGTCTATCTACTAATGCATTTCCTTTGTTAACGATCACCCCTTAAATTTTGAGCAAACTATAGACTCTGAAACTTTAGGAAATATTCCAGTGACACTGTTATGTGCCACAGAGATATAGTAGAGAGCAGCCTCCAGATAAAACACTGGTGAATGGGATTTAGAGATGTTGTCTCACAGGAATAACTAAAGACTCTTTGACTTAGAAATACGCATTCCGACAGTTTCTCCCATTCACTTCTCTTCCTTCTACACACCGTGGGTACTCATTCTCACCCTTTATTGCATGTGTATAAGAATTAAAAACATGGAATAGTAGGGCACAATTAAATCATTTTAGAGAAAAGACTAACAGAAACACACATAACACAACACACACACACAAAATTAGATCTCTTGAATTGGTGACCAGCACCTTTCAGATCCCAACATACTGGGAAACTCTTTCTCCGTCTATGATTTGTGTTAAGTTCCTCTCTGATTCTGAAACCCAACAAATCATTTTCAGATGGTCCAGAAATAAAGATGTCATGTCATGTGCTATACGGAGTCCCTCAATGGCCCCATCCTGTTTCTATAAAATCTGAGTGTTGAAGACAACCTCAAAAGGCAACCCATCGCACAACTAGTCATTCTAATTATCACATTTTTTAACAACAAATTGCATTTATTTAAGGCCTTTAATACATAATTTTAATCAAATATATATCTTTAAAGACTATTTTCTGTTCTAAATGTTGATATTAAACTGATGATAAATTTATTCTGTCATTTAGTCCAGGAAATAGGATAGCTAAAATTTCCTTCCCTATAATTTCCTCCCATTTTATTTTTCTTTTGATGTCAGGAAACACATGATTTCCCTGATTTATGCTTGGTAACCATTAAAGCTGGAAGTTTGGATAGAAAGATAGGCGTTATATAGGTAGATAGATAGATGATAGATTAGATAGACAGATGATAGATAAATAGATGATAGATAGACACATAGATGACAGATAGATGATAGATTAGATAGGTAGGTAGGTAGATGATAGGTAGATAGATGATAGATAGATGATAGATTAGATAGATGATAGATAGGTAGATAGATGATAGATAGAGAGATGATAGATAGATGATAGAGAGATAGAGAGAGAGATAGATTAGATAGATAGATAGATAGATAGATAGATAGATAGATAGATAGATAGATAGATAGATGATAGATGATAGATAGATAGATGATAGATAGATAGATAGATAGATAGATAGATAGATAGATAGATAGATAGATAGATAGATAGATAGATAGATAGATAGATAGATAGATAGATAGATAGATAGATAGATAGATAGATAGATATAGACAGACAGACAGATAGATAGATAGATATAGATAGATTCTTTTTCAAAAGGCTTTGGTCAATTTCTGTTTATTGCATTCTGCTTAAATACTTCTGCGCTCTACCTTGAAATCTGCTCTGAAAATTTACAAGAGGAAGAAAATACACGTTCCAAAACCTTTCATGTCTCCTCTATTCCCCTACCCAAGGTACCTGGCACCCAGGGCACTATTATTGAGGAGTTTGGTGAATTAGGTTCAACTCAACAGCAAGAGGTTAGTTTTTTTTTTTTTTTTAAATGAGGGAGTTTCTCTATGCAAAGCTTGGCATAAAGAGTGTACATCCTCTTCCTTGTATGTTCAGATATGTACCTTTTGTTCTGGCTCAATATTCCTAAAAAATTCCACTTCTAAAGGTTATGTTTCCACCTTCATATTATATCCTAGATATCTTACATTGATGTTAATAACGTTGTGTCTTTAGAATTTTTAACAAACCTGCTAATGGCAAAGAGAAGGCCTCTCCTGCCACTGGGAAACTTCAGTGGGAGAGAAGTATATGCAACATTACATTTGTACTCACAACCTTGGGACATAAACCCTAGAGGCTATTCTCTAGAGGACAAAAAATACCCAATTAACTACCTTTTTAGCTGTACTGGAAAACCTGGAGGAAAATTACATTATTATTAGGAACATTTTATAAGAAGTAATTTATATTTTAAAGTCATCTTCCCCAGCCTTCTGAACACTTCCATAATGTCCAATAGTTGTCAAGTACATGTGACTATTAAAAAAAAAAAATGCCATTTAAAAAATTTAGTTGATTCTAATTCATACTGATCTTATATGTAACTAGGAGACATAATTATCAAATATTAATTGACTAATTACTAAACACCCTACTGATAGGTGAGAAATGATATCTAAGAGTGGTTTTCACACATGCTTCTACTATTTTGACTCTGATTGAACAACTCTTCATACCTTCTGGAGCTATTTGTATTTTCTAAGTGAGGACTCTTTAATCATATCTTATGTCCATTTTTCCACAGGAGTGTTATTTTCTCCTCTATTCTATGTGACATAACTGGTAATTGTTTTTCCGGATTTTTTCATTTGTGATTTTAATTTATGTTCTTTTGTTTTTGCTGCAAAATTTCTGTATATTCATGTAATCTAAATTTTACACTTTGTTTTCATAGTGTAATTTGATGTGAGAAGTAAGAAAGAGGTCCAATTTCATCCTTTCCTTGTATAGCTAAGGAAAGAGGCCATATGGCTCTTGGACATCTGTTGGCCCCAATATTACACTATTTTAATAATAGATACTTTAAATTTTTTTTTAATACTTTGCAGGATTAGCCTTCCTACTCTAATTTGCTTTATTATCTTTTTCAGTCTTTTTTTTTTCCTGAGTATCTTTGTTCATTCTTTCATATGGACATTAGAAAAGAAATTTTAAAATATGATTCCTTGATATTACCAGATGAATCTTGCAGTACATTCTTTTTAGTCTTAATAAAATTAAACTTAAGCAAACAAATCTTAGAAAGAATTCTAGACCTGATACTACTAGTCCTGCAACCTTTGAGCAAATAATATCCAGACATAATCTAAGCATATTGAAATGGCCCCAATGATTCTTCGTTTTGAAGGGCAAATTAATATTCATGAATTCTCAGACTGACAGCTTTAGAGATAATAGAAAGAAAGCACAGTAGAATTGGAGACAAAAGAGCTAAATTCCTGTCCTAAACCAGTCACTTCTATTTATATGAATTCGAGTGAATTAGAAATTTCTGGAAATTCTGTATTATCATCTATGCACTGGTGTAGAATGGTCCTTTTCCTCTCTCCTTGTCAACATAAGCTGATCATTTAAACTGCAAGACTGCTCATTCACAGGATTCACAGAACCAAAGGAACAAAAGTGTCAGACAAGAATTGTTCCCCTTTATTACTACTGTTATTTAACGTTGTGCTGGAAATCCTACCTAGAGCAATAAGGCAAGAGAAAGAAAAAAAGGGTATCCAACTTAGAAAGGAAGAAAGAAAACTATCCTTACTCACAGATGATATGATCCTAAACATAAGCCAGCGTAAGGAAACAGGTGAAATGCTAGGGGCTCTTGTATATGGCATAAGTACAACACAAACCATAACTAACAAACACCAGGAGATAAACTAGATAACTGGGAGCTCCTAAAAACTCAACACTTAAGCCCAAAGATCTCACAGGAAAACTCCTGGAACTAATAGAAAAATTCAGCAGTGTAGCAGGAAACAAAGTTAACATCGAAAAATCTGTTGGATTCCTATGCATCAACAAAGAAAACTTGGAAAAGGAAATTAGGAAAACAATACCATTTATAATAGCCCCTAAAAAGTTAAAACACTTAAGAATAAATCTAATCTGGGACGTAAAATACCCGTATAAAGAAAACTACAAAACACTATTGGGAGATACCAAAAGAGACTTACATAAATGGAGAAACATACCACGCTTTTGGATTGTGAAAATGTCAGTTCTACCCAAAGGGATCTACCGATATAATACAATTTCAATCCAAATACCAACGGCATTCTTTAACAAGATGCTAAATTATTCACCCACTTTACATGGAAAAGAATGAAGTCCTGGATAAGCAAAACATTATTGAAGAAAAGAAGTAAAATAGGAGGTCTCACAGTACCTGATCTCAGCACCTACTATACAGCCATGGTAGTTAAAACACCTGAAACTGGTACAGATAGATCAGTGGAACAAAATCAAGTACACAGTCATAAATCTATCCAACTACGGTCAGCTGATTTTTGACAAAGCACCAATGTACATTGAATGAGGAAAACTAGTCTTTTTAAAAAACGATGCTGACCAAACTGGATGTCCTTGTGTAAAAAAATGAAACAGGACCCATAACTCACACCATACAGAATGATTAACTCAAAAGGAACCAAAGGCCTAAATACAGAACCTACAATGATAGAGATCATGGGGAAAAAAAAAAAGAAAAGTGTAGTTGTTCAGATTGTGTGTCAACTTGGCTGGGTCATGTTTCGCAGTGTTTATAAGGGATCACCCCTGTGATGGGATCTGCTGTAAGTAGCCAGTCAGTTGAAAGACTGTTTCCCTGGGCATGTAGCCTACATCCAAAAATAAGAGGGTGTCTTGGGTTTTGCTTTCTCTAGATCCTGCAGCTCTCTCCTGTTCATCTGACCTTCAGTTATTGGGAGTTCAGCTAGCAGCTTACCTGCAATATTTGAATTCGTTAATCTTCACACCTGTGAGCAAAAGCCCTTCTCTCTGACCTGCTGATCTTGGGTTCATTATTCCTTATGGCTTTGTGAATCAGGAGAAGCCTCTATTCTGATCCACCGACTCGGGAGGTACCAGCCTCCACAATCACTTAACTCATTTCCTTTATATAAATCTTTCTCTCTCTCTGTCTTTATTTTTCTATATATATACACTTTACTGCTTTTGCTTCTGTAGAGAACCCAGCATAAGAAAACAGGTGAAATGCTAGGGGCCCTAGTTTTTGGCATAATTACAGTATAAACCATAACTAACAAACACCAGAAGATAAACTAGATAACTGTGAGCTACTAAAAACTAAACCCTTAAGCTCATCAAAAGGCTCTGCCAAAAGAGCAAAAAGTGAACCTATAGACTGTGGGAAAAAAAAAAAAAAATTGGCAATGACATTCCTGACACAGGTCTAATCTCTAAAATCTGTAGAATTCTAAACACCTCAACAACAAAAAGACCAATAATGCCATTATAAAATGGGTGAAGGATATGAATAGACACTTCACCAAAGAAGACTTGCAGGCAGGTAACAAACACATATGGAAATGTTCACAATTATTGGAAATTAGAGAAATGAAAATCAAAACTACAATGAGGTATCGTCTCACTCAGACATCACTGGCAGTAAAAAAAAAAAAAGTTGGAGAGGTTTCAGGGAGATTGGCACTCTTGTGCACTGCTGGTAGGAATGTAAATTGGCACAACCACTATGGAATACAATATGACACCTCCTTAAATAGCTAGAAAAAGAAATATCTTAAGATCCAGCAATCCCACTCCTAGGAAAATATTCTAAAGAAATAAGATCCGTCACAGAAATACACATATGCACAGTGGTGTTCATTGCAGCATTATTCACAATAGCAAAAAGATGGTGTGTACACACAAAGGAATATTATGCAATGATAAACAACAATGATGAAACATTGAACCTTTTTAAACATCTTGCAATGTAAATGAATCCAGAGGGCATTATGGTGAGTGAAATAAGTCAATCACAAAGGACAAATATTGCATGAGACCACTAGTATACAAATGCAGGAAAAGATTTACATATAGAAAAAAAGAACCTTTGACCGTTATGAGGGAATTGAGGGGTGGGAAGAGAAAGTCACTTAACAGTTAACTCAGTAAAAGGAAAGACAACATACAATATAGATGAAGGTAGTACATCTTGATGAAAGTAAAGTTATAGAAGCTTCCTGTTGTTGTTGTTGTTGTTAGGTGCCCTCAAGTCAGTTCTGACTCATAGCGATCCTATGCATGACAGAACGAAACACTGCCCAGTCCTGTGCCATCCTTACAATCATTGTTATGCTTCAGCTCATTGCAGCAGCCACTGTGTCAATCCACCTCGTTGAGGGTCTTCCTCTTTTCCGCTGACCCTGTACTCTGCCAGGCATGATGTCCTTCTCCAGGGACTGATCCCTCCTGACAACATGGCCAAAGTATGTAAGATGCAGTCTCGCCATTCTTGCTTCTAAGGACCATTCTGGTTTTACTTCTTCTAAGACAGATTTGTTCATTCTTTTGGCAGTCAATGGTATACTCAATATTCTTCTCCAATACAACAATTCAAAGCCATCAATACTTCTTCAGTCTTCCTTATTCTTTGCCCAGCTCTCACATGCATGTGATGCAATTGAAAATACCATGGCTTGGGTCTGTCGGTGCACCTTAGTCTTCGAACTGACATCTTTGCCCTTAAACACTTTATAGAGGTCCTTTACAGCAGATTTACCCAATGCGATGTGTCTTTTGATTTCCTGACGACTGCTTCCATGACCGTTGATTGTGGATCCAAGTAAAATGAAATCCTTGACAACTTCAATCTTTTCTCCATTTATCATGATGTTGCTCATTGGTCCAGTTGTGAGGATTTTTGTTTTCTTTATGTTGAGCCCCAATCCACACTGAAGGCTGTGGTCTTTGATCTTTATTAGTAAGTGCTTCAAGCCCTCTTCACTTTCAGCAAGCAAGGTTGTGTCATCTGCATAACGCAGGTTGTTAATGAGTCTCCCTCCAATCTTGATGCCCCGTTCTTCTTCATATAGTCCAGCTTCTCATATTATTTGCTCAGCATACAGATCGAATAAGTATGGTGAAAGAGTACAACCCTGACACACACCTTTCCTGACTTTAAACCATTCAGTATCCCCTTGTTCTGTCTGAATACTGCCTCCTGATCTATGTAAAGGTTCCTCATGAGTACAATTAAGTGTTCTGGAATTCCCATTCTTTGCAATGTTATCCATAATTTGTTATGATCCACACAGTCGAATGCCTTTGCGTAGCCAATAAAACACAGGTGAACATCCTTCTGGTATTCTCTGCTTTCAGCCAGGATCCGACTGACATCAGCAATGATATCCCTGGTTCCATGTCCTGTTCTGAAACTGGCCTGGATTTCTGGCAGTTCCCTGTCGATATACTGCTGCAGCCAATTTTGAATGATCTTCAGCAAAATATGGCTTTCATGTGATATTCATGATATTGTTCTATAATTTCCACATTCAGCTGGATCACCTTTCTTGGGAATAGGCATAAATATGGGTCTCTTCCAGTCAGTTGGCCAAGAAGCTTTCTTTCATATTTCTTGGCATAGAAAAGTGAGCAACTCCAGCACTGCATCTGTTTATTGAAACATCTCAATTGATAATTCCATCAATTCCTGGTGCCTTGTTTTTCACCAATGCCTTCAGAGATCTCCTGTTTCTTCATCTTTGGCCCTAGGGGTTGTTGCATAAATTTGAATAATAGTCATATTAACTGGTCTTCCTTGTAGGCGTATGGATATTACCCTATCACTGATAGACAGCGTTGTACTTCAGGATAGATCTTGAAATGTTCTTTTTAATGATGAATGCAACACCATTTCTCTTCAAGTTGTCATTCCCAGCATAGTAGACTATATGATTGTCTGATTCAAAAAGCCCAATACCAGTCCATTTCAGCTCACTAATGCCTAAGATATTGATGTTTATGTGTTCCATTTCATTTTTGACGATTTCCAATTTTCCTAGATTGATATTCGTACATTCCAGGTTCTGATTATTAACAGATGTTTGCAGCTGTTTCTCTTTTTTTTTAGTAGTGCTACATCAGCAAATGAAGGTCCTGAAAGCTTACTCCACCCACATCGTTAAGGTCGACTCTACTTTGAGGAGGCAGCTCTTTCCCAGTCACCTTTCGAGTGCCTTCCAACCTGGGGGGCTCATCTTCCAGCATTATATCAGACAATGTTCCACTGCTATTCATAAGGTTTTCACTGGCTAGTGCTTTTCAGAAGTAGACTGCCAGGTCCTTCTTCCTAGTCTGTCTTAGTTTAGAAGCTCAGCTGAAACCTGTCTTCCATGGGTGACCCTGCTGGTATCTGAATACTGGTGTCATAGCATCTAGCATCACAGCAACAGGCAAGCCGACACAGTACGACAAACCGACAGACACATGGGGGTCAGAAGCTTCCTAGACACATCCAAATACCTTGAGGGACTGAGTCACTGGGGCTGAGGGTTGAGAACTATGTTTCTGGAGACATCTAGGACAATCGGAATAACATAGCTCATAAAGAAAATGTTCTCCGTTCTACTTTGGTGAGTAGTGTCTAGGGTCTTAAAATCTTGCAAGTGGCCATCTAGGATACACATATTGTTTTCATCCCATCCAGAACAAAGGTAAATGAAGAAAACCAAAGACACAAGGAAAATATTAGTGCAAAGTACTAATGGATCACATGAACCACAGCCTCCACCAGCCTGATCTCAGAAGAATTAGATGGTGCCTGACTACAGCCATCAACCCCTCTGACAGGGATCACAATAGAAGGTCCCTGACAGAGTGGGAGAAAAATGTAGAACAAAATTCAAATTCACAAAAAAGACCAGACTTCCTGGTCTGGCAGAGACTGGAGAAACCCCAAATACTATGGCCCACTGATACTCTCCTATCTCAGAACTGAAGTTACTCCTGAAGATGGCACTTCTGTCAAAGATTTGTCAGGCATATAAAACAAACAATAAGACATGTGAGGAACGTGCTTCTCAGTTCAGGCAAGAACGCAAACCAAATGGGCAACACCTGTCAAAAGCAAAGATGCAAATGCAGAAAGGGACAGGAAACTGGGTAAATGGACACTGGGAACCTGGGGTGAAAAGAGGAATGGGAAAAGAGATGACGCAATGCTGGGTTTGGAACCAATGTCAAAAAACAATTTAAAAAAAAAAAACAATGCCATTGAGTCATTTCCAACTCATCCCCCCCATTAGTATATAAATTTTTGAATGAGAAATTTATCTGTGCCGCGAATTTTTGCCTAATCACTATAAAATGAAACATAATAATAATTAAAAACTTTTCTTCACCAGAAGACTTTACCAAAAAAGTGAAAAGATGAGCTAAAAAACTGAGAGAATATCTTTGGAAATCGTATGTTTGTTAAGACCTGCTTCAAGTTAAAACAAAGAGGTTTAAGGGTTTAAAACAATTGCAGTTAGGGAATTCCTTAGCTTATTGAAAATGGAACCAGGTAGTCCTGGGGCAGGTTCTTTATACATGTATTCTTATGGGGTAAAAAGAGGAACTAAACCATAGGGAGGGCAATTACAGGAAAGTCAATAAGCATTGTAATAACCACACTCTGGTTGGTTATTGATTATGAATAATACAGTTAGTGACTACAAATAGTTTCACAGGATGCTTAGATCACAGTCACAGGATGCTTACATGTATTTTCTTTGTCTGTCTTGAAAAAGTATCTTGGTAACTGCACCCAGACAGCACTCTTCCTGAGTACACGTGTTCTGAGGGGTGCAGACAGTCACCTGGTTAAAACCCCTCGGGGCATATGGTTTCACATCCTTGTTTTGAACATCAAGTAAAAACATGTTTTTCCTCAAAAACACAGCTGTTAGTCTAGAAATCCAGATTAAAACTAGATAGCATAGCCAGCATATTACGCCTCTGTCTCACTGACTGCCCTGAAAGTTGCCTTTTCCTGAAACCCTAAGCTCTAATCTTTACAGGAGTAGATTGCCATATCTCTTCTCCCACAGAGCCACTGGTGGGTTTGAACCCCTGACCTTTGGGTTAGGGCTGAGTGCTTAACCATTGGGGTATATAGTATTGAGCAATTTAACCTCTGAGAGTTTTTGTTTCCTCATATATGAAACAGGATATTGATAGTATGCTCTGTTATGTAATTACTTGGGTCTTAAATGTGATAAAGTTTGTCAAAACTTAACTCAGTGTCTGTCACACAAAAAGCATCAAAGAAATATGTTATTATTAGTAATAGTATCATATTATTATTATTGTTATTTGTCTTTATTGTGATTTGCAGTATTTGGTTAGTTTTCAGAAAATTTGAAGAAGCAGATAGATACTCCATGGATCAAAATCCTGTGGAATTCACTCCAGAATTAAATTTCTTTGGCATATTCAAGGAATTTGAACTTCTCAATTCACAGTATATTAGCATGACAAACATTCATAAACATCTCTTACAAATACATCCTACAGATTTTAGAAGCATTGTAGGGTCTGGTCCAGTTGCTCATTGAGACTCCAAGCGTGTTTTGAGTTTGGGTCAGTGAAATAGGACTTTTGCACCTATTAACTTCCAGAAGGCATCTTTGACATCTTTGTTCCTAAGGCTATAGATGAGGGGGTTCAGCATGGGGTTGACCACTGTGTAGAATACAGAGGCCACTTTGACTGTTTGCCGAGAGTGTTTGGAGTTAGGCACACAATAGAGGGAAAGGATGGTCCCGTGGAAGATGGTGATGGCAGTCAGGTGGGAGGCACAGGTGGAGAAGGCTTTGCGACGTCCACTGGCAGATCGGATTTTTAGTACAGTCACAAAAATAAAAACATATGAAGTGAGAATGATTAGTAGTGTACTCACCTCATTGAAGGTGGCAAACCCAAAAAGCAGAAGGTGAGGAATGCGTATATCAGAGCTAGAGACAGCTATGAGAGCAGTATACTCACAGAAAAAGTGGTTGATTACATTGTGTCCAGAGAAGTCTAGAAGGAGAGCATAGCAAAGGAGTACCAAGGAGCCAAACAACCCCCACAGATATGAGCCAGACACCAGGAGGGCACAGAGTCTTTGTGACATGACCACTGTATAGAACAGAGGATTGTAGATGGCCACAAAGCGGTCATAGGCCATCACTGCTAGCAGGAAGGACTCAGTCACCACTGCAGTGCAGGACAGGAAGTACTGGAGCATACAGCTAAAGTAGAAGATGCTTTTATCTGCCATGACCAAGTTTTCAAGCAGCTTTGGAGTAATGGTAGAGGAGTAACAAAAATCAACAAAAGAAAGGTGACTAAGGAAAAAGTACATGGGGGTGTGAAATTTGGGGTTAATCTTGATGATCACTATCATCCCAAGATTCCCTACCACGGTGACACTGTACATGATCAGAAACACAAGGAAAAGAGGAATCTGAAGCTCTGGGTAATCTGTGAATCCCAAGAGGGCAAATGTTGTCTCCACACTCAGGTTTCTTTCAGCCATCACTGTACTTCCTTTGAAGGGAAAGGCGTGGGAGGAGAGTGTTGTTCCTGTCAAAGGGGAAGGTTTATGGGGGTGAATGACAAATATGTTTTGTTATGGTAGAGAAAAGAAAGTGAGAATAAAGAGTTATTGGAACTAGTTCTCTCTCTCCATAAGGAACATGCCTTATGCAAATAGCTGCTATGTGTATGCCAAACCAAGCTGAACATTTACGAATTTCCATTGCCCTTTGAAATATTAGAATACGGGTTTCCATAGAAACACTTGTGATACTGAGTGTGTAGAAGTTATATTCACATGTACATTAGCTTTTTCCTTGCATGCACAAGTACCATCAAAGGCACATAACTGACACTAAGCAAATACATACATACATATAGGACATACATACAGTACATAAGCTAGCTAGGTTCTGTGAAAAAAAATGTAAAATGTTTGTCTCAAAGAATAAAATATACTGCTGCTATATTTTGCCTGTATTCTCAAATCAATTAAAATATTTAAAGGAATATGCTTGTATTTTAAGGAGAAAATGAAATACTAAAGAACCTAGGAAAAAAGCAGTGCAATTTCATTAGCACTTTTTATTCCATGAAGACTACTACTTCTTTCGAATATCTTGATTGCCCAGTGGTTGAGGCTAAGGGGGATAATGACTTCATTTTGACATGAGTGGAGTGCCCACTTTATTAGGGTTTATGGCTTAGCTTGATGTAAGGCTTATCTTCTGTTACAACCCAGGCATTATATATACATACATACATACATACATATATATATATATATATATATGAGGAGCCCTGGTAGAGTAGAGGTGGCACGGCGGTTAAGAGTTTGGCTGCTAACCAAAAAGATGGGCTGTTTGAATCCACCAGTTGCTTCTTGGAAATTCTATGGGACTGTTCTACTTTGTCCTATAGGGTCGCTATGGGTCCAAATCAACTGGATGGGAATGGGTTCAGTATTGGTTTGAGTAGAGTCGTGGTTAAAGTGTTCGGGTGCTAACTTAATGGTCAGCGATTCAAAACTCCAGCTTCTCCATGGGATGAAGATATACTTGTCAGCTTCCATAAAGATTTACAGCCTCAGAAATCATATAGGGCAGTTCTACTCTGTCCTATAGGATTGCTATGAGTTGTAATTGTCTCAACAGCAGGTGATAAATATATAGGTATATGTGTATGTATATGCACACATACATGTGTACATGCATACATGCACACATGTATGCATGTATACATGCATGTATGTATATATTTAGCAGTTCCAAGATTTATCAAATTAGAGTTATAACAGGACTAACTAGAAAGTTATGTTTGCATATAAATTATAACTTGTTGACTCAATTCTTAGAAAAGTTTATTTACCAACTTAAGGTGCATATAAAGAGGATAAGGATAAATATCCATTTTTAAGCAGAAAGTTTATTCTATTCTTTGTGAAATTGCTGTCAATGGATAATAAAGATAAATATTTCCATATTAACTTCTCTCTTTAATATGATGGGGCTCAGACTTAGCAGTTACAGTGACTTAATATTGAAAGAAAAATCAGAGAAGACCACAGTTATCACATCAGGAAAATAATATTTTCACTGGTTCATTAAAAAACCTGAGGCAACTCACCTGCTGCAGAGAAACAGGCCACCACTGTCCTGTTTCTCTGTAAGCCGAGTGTTTCGGGAGCACTGCAGCTATTACATCTACCTCTACAGCCCTTGGGACTCCAACTCTGGGGAATCCCTAGCATCTGTGTCTCAAGCCAATTAATTAAGGCAAGTGCCAGGTTCTTTGTACCATTGTTAATGACTGAAATTTCCTTGTAATCGCATAGAAAATTTGCAGCATGAAGTTGCCTACCAGGCTTTATTTGCACATTACTAAATGTCCTATGGAATTAATAAAACTAAGCTAAGGCAGGATTTCTCACATCAGAGATCCTGGCCACATCTATAATACAATTGCCTAGAATTCTAGGTTATGAACTTTCCTAGGCCCAAATCAGAAGTCCTAGGAATGGGACACAATCATACCCACATTTAAGAAGGAGCTTGGGTGACACGTATAAACATTGAGGCGTAAAAACCACTGCTAAGTGCTAAAATCACATTGGTAAGATGGTAGGATCTGGTGCTTTTTTTTTTTTTTTTTTAACAATCTTGGTGGCATAGTGGTTAATAGTTTGGCTGCTAACCAAAAGGTCAGCAGTTTGATTCCACCAGGTGCTCCTTGGAAACCCTGTGGAGCAATTATACCTTGTCCTATAGGGTCGCTATGAGTCAGAATTGACTTGACTGGCAACGGGGTCTTTTTTGGTACATTTAATAGGTTTAGCTCATTCATCCATTAAGTCAACATATGTTTTAATATCTTATCATGCTGATTATTTTACATTTGCCTCTACATGTCCATTTTCTGCTTTTCTGTCTCTTTCAGTGTGTTCCTTTGCTCTGATATGTATGATATCAGAAGGTTGATATCAACGTTTAAGGTTCTATGTCTTTAGCAGCCGGTATTCTTTCTAAAATGATGTTACTAAGAAGCTATTGGTGTTAGGAAGGAGAGAGTTTGACACATTAGACTGTGAGGTTCATAATTATGATTTTTAATTTTTGTTCCCTTGGTTACCCATCAAGACTGTCACATAAAAATCAACATTTTGTCTTCACACTCAGTGATATCATGTTTACCATCACTTCCTGTACAATAACAAACATATATATACGGCCTTGGGGAAAAAGGAATAAAGAACTTGGTTGAAGTTTAGGGATAGTGCCTCCAGGCTCTTATTGCTAATTCTCCTATATGCATACCCCTAGTCAGTTGTAATTTTTCAGAATTTCTCTGTAACTATGACACCCATATTGCTTAAGTCAGATTGAAGAATGTTTTTTTGTTTTTTGTGTTTTAATCATTCACAATGTCAATATGTGAATCAAGGAATTTGAGTTTTACAGTTTGATGTTTACTTATTGTATTAGTTTCTTAGGACTGCCAAAAGAAATCACCACAAGCTTCGTAGCTTAAAACAACAGAAATTTATTTGTTTGCAGTTCTGGAAGCCAAATGTTTGAATTCATGGTACTGGCAGGGACATGCTCTCTTTGAAGGCATCAGGAGAAAATTCTTCCTTGACTCTTCCAACTTCCGATGGTTCCTCGTGTTCCTGGGCTTGTAGCAGCATAACTCCAAGTTCTGCCCCCATCTCCACATGGCCTTCTTCCCTATGTGACTCTGTGTCCTTGGCTACTTCTCATAATGAGATTCTCACTGGATTTATGGCCCAGCCTAAGAGAGTATGAAGGATTCCTGGTGGTGCTGCAGTTAAGAACATGGCCCAAAGTTTGGCAGTTTGAATGCACCAGCTGCTCTACAGGACAAAGATGTAGCAGTCTGCTTCCATAAAGATTACAGCCTTGGAATTCCTGTGGTGCAGTTCTACTCTGTCCTATAGGGTTGGTATGAATGGGAATTGATTCCGTGGCAATCAGTTTTCATTTTAAGGAGGTATGATTGTATTTTTAATCTTAGCTTAACTATGTCTTCAAAGACCCTATTTCCAAAAAGGTCATATTCTGAAGTTCTAAGTGGGTATGAGTATTTTGTGGGGAGACACTATTCAATCCACTACACTTGATTCACTTCACATACAATTCAAAACTATTTTGCTAAAGATTCAAGTAACTGGAAATCAAATTATCAGATAACTGGTGTATTGCAATAGATGTAAAATTCAGATGGGTACATTGACTAGATAATTTGAATTAGCATCTCTTCTAGAGACACTGAACAATATTGAACATCATAAAGCAAATTCTTTCCATAAATAAATCAATCTTCAAGATTGTGTTGTGCTGTTCATTAACTTTCTGACAGTCTCCTTCACATCTTTGTTCCTGAGACTGTAGATCAGGGGGTTCAGCATGGGGATGACCACTGTGTAAAGCACAGATCCTACTTTGACGATGAGCCATGAGGTTTTGGAATGGGGTACACAATAGAGGAACAGGACAGTCCCATGGAAAATGGTGATGGCGGTCAAGTGGGAAGCACAGGTAGAGAAGGCTTTTTGGCATCCCCCGTCGGAAGGCATTTTTATGACAGTAATGAAAATGAAAATATAAGTAGTGAGGATGATCATCAGGCTGCTCACCTCATTGAACATGGCAATGACAAAACAAAGCACCTGGTTGATATAGGGATCAGAGCAGGAGACAGAAACAATGACAGAGTGCTCACAGACAAAGTTATTTATGATAGTAGAACCACAGAAGGATAACGCCAGAAGAAAATAAGTGAGTGTCAGGGAAGCAACTATACCCCATGCATAGGGCCCGGCCACTAATGATGCACAGATCTTTGGGGACATGACAACGGTGTAAAGCAGGGGGTTACAAACTGCCACAAAACGGTCATAGGCCATCACTGCCAATATGAATGTTTCTGCAATTGCAAATATACAAGCCAAGAAGAACTGCATGATGCACCCTGTGAAGGAGATGGTTCTGTCTCCCACAACCAAGTTTTCTAATAGTTTGGGTGTAACTATACTGGAGTAACAGAAATCAACAAAAGACAAGTGACTGAGGAAAAAGTACATGGGGGTGTGGAGTCTGGGGTTGATCCTGATGATCACAATCATGCCCAGGTTCCCCACCACAGTGACCATGTAGATGGCCAGGAACACCGTGAAGAGGGGCACCTGGAGGTCTGGGTATTCTGAGAAGCCCAAGAGGGTGAATGTGGCTTCAGTACTCTGATTTCCTTCAGTTAATGCCATGATTGTTGCTAGAGAAATTCTGAAGTAAAGATAATAAAAATTAGTAACAATATTAATGATAATAACATACTTATATAACATTTACCATTTCAAATATTGAGCTAAAACATTAAAATGTATCAATTAATTTACATCTCCAAGTAACACTATAAACTATAAAACAGGTAGCCCCATAATTTCCTTAAGAAAACTGATGTATATGTAAGTGAAGGACCTTGTTTAAGATTACACAGTATAGTCAGTGATGAGCTGGATTTTGAACCCAGGAAATTGTTCTTGAGTGACAGAACTTAAGTAGTTTTCTTCAAGATAGCAGTTTCAGAAAACATGTGCATTTCACCATTCTGTCATTCTAAAAGTTCATGTTTATTAATAGTACTAAGAAAACAAAGAATGTAAATTTAGTGCTAAAGGAAAAATTATAAAGGTAAGATCAGAAGAGGTAGGAGACATAAGACCACCATCATTAGAATACTGAGACTGAGACTCATAAGAGATAGCCTGGCTCAGGAAAACAGCATTTGTAAATGCCCACAATATTGTTTGAATTTTGCAAAAAATACATGGATGTTTAAGGGGATATGCAGGTTGCATATTGCTGTTGAGTCCTATTCATAGTGACCCTAAAGGACATAGTAGAATGGCTGGCACAGGTTTTCCAAGGCTGTAATCTTTAAGGAAACAAACTGTCCTATCTCTTCCTGCTGTTAGGTTTGTGAGTTCGAAACACTCACTTCTCAGTTAGCACCAAAGCACTTAGCCACTGCTTCCCCAGAGCTTCTTAAAGGAGACATAACCTTGTATATCTACAAGTTATTCTTTGATTCTTTCCTGAATGTACAATTACTTTAGGGTTCTAAAATTAATGTAACACCCTGGTAAAAACAATGAGCTTACATTTTTTTTGACATATTGCTCTTTTAGTCCTGTGTTTTCATTCTCATTTTAGTCCTTTCTTATTTAGTCATCTGATGCCCTTCGAATACTCATGTGGTCCACTTCATCATTATTTTTAACTCTCCGTTATTTATTTTTTTTTATTTTTAACTGACAACAATACCGGGAATATGATCTCGTTCAATGCTCATACCCAAACCCAAACCAAACCCAGTGCTGTCGAGTCGATTCCGACTCATAGAGACCTATAGGACAGAGTAGAACAGCCACATAGAATTTCCAAGGAGTACCTGGTGGATTCCAATTGCCTACCCTTTGGTTAGCAGCCGTAGCACTTAACCACTACGCCACCAGGGTTACCTCAACGCTTATAGACTCCCTGAATCAGAGGGGAAGTTACAATGTATTTCCCCATATTTTCCAGAGCACGTTTACCAATAGTTATATGCTCATTGCCGACCAGTCCATTCCGACTCACAGGAATACTACTTTTTTAGTTATTTTTCAGGGGTTTTGACTAAAGCTATATTTGTGATAATCTTTTTTTAGGCGATCTTTGTATGCGTTATTTTGAAAGAAAATGAAGTATCTTGTAACCACAGTTTATAATCAAAATATAGAATAGGCCAAAAAAAAAAAAAAGTAACCAAGAAGAAACACACCTCTGAAATTTCCAGGTTAATAAAAGATTCTTAATGTGAATTCCATAAATGAAGACAGCATGCCAGCGTTTTTGCATTGCTCAAGGTTGAAAGGGATTATTATATCCTTTAGAGTTAAAAGATTATTTCTGACTCAAAAAGAAAAAAAATGTATTCCTATATGAGGAAGAGGAATAGGCTGGAGATTGACAAACAGCCCCTGAGTCAGCATAATGAAAAAAGGATGGGCTTTGAAAAAATTTAATTTCAGGTTCAGAATTGCCATCAGCTATGTGATATTTTATGAATTACTCAAATTTTCTGAGCCTCGGTTTCTTTACCAGTAATATTAAAAAAAAAAAAAAAGATAAAATAATCCATAGCTCATACGAGTGAGAGTATTAAATTGGAAAATCATGGTAAATACTTAACTCAGTGTAATAGTTGTGGAATTCAATAAATCTAGGCTTCCCACTTTCTCATTTTTTAATTTTTAGTGTTGTTATGAATTGATATGATTTTTAAACTTTTATATTATTATAAAACTGATTAGAAATAGAGGAAAGGCCAAAGTTTCTAGCAATAGATATGAAGGTACAATTTGGACTTTTGGCCTCTTTAGTCTTAAGTCACCAGTTCCTACCCTTCAAAACATTTTCCCTACTCTCCCCTTTGATTTCGTACCACTATCTGGCTCTCTCTGGTTCTCCTTTTCTCATCTCAGGTTGGTTCCTACAGCAGGGATGTCAAACGTCAACCACTCATCTGATGCATTGTGGTAGCTGATGAACAGTCCAACTCTCTGTAGTGATCTTACCCAACACTGTGAAATCATCAGTTTCTCTGGCCCTGGATTACTGTGGTTATTATGAGAGTCTATGGCTCGGAAGACCTCACTTGTTCCTTATTACCTATCACAACAAATCTGACTTTCTCTGCTCTATTTACCTAAAGCCTTACTCTAGCTATTCCCCACTACTCGTCCATCTGCAGTCATGCTGATAGTCTCAGGCCCTCATCAACAACACGTATTCATTCATTTGCTTATTTTATTATTCTTTTTATTTTGAATAGTCTCTTTCCTGGTCTACTACTGCAGCATTTGTAACAGATAAAACATTATATCAAAATGAATAGCACAAGGAAATGTTCTCTCTTTAATCCAGAAATATTTTCCACATTCTCTACATACCTCCAGACATTACCTTTAGGAAAACAAAATTTTATGATATATTATGTTCATGATTCTTTTATGCATAGTATTCTTTTCTTTACAATATAGTGAGGTTTTGAGAACATATCCACATTTTGATTTTTTTGGTTTTAACTATATTTTCAGTGTGCCTGTATTATATCAAGCATATGATGGGTAGTTTCAAAGCAGAATTCAGAATGACACCCCAGGGAAGGAGGAAAGGAGTAGAGCTTAGCAACCTGAACTTGCGGTACATGGACCTGGTAGATAATATGGTAGATAATTTAGAATAACAAAGGGAGTTCCTGGTATCAAAGGTTGCAGAACCTCAATGTCCCCCATGCACTTCTGAAAGATAAGACAGGATACATCACCCAACCTGAAGACAGCTCATCTGAAGATCCACGTCCTATTACTAATACTCTCCAGGACAGCTCCCACTCAGAATTCAAGCATTCTTAAAAATAATAAGTAGGTAAATACACAGGAGTCCACAATAGATTTCAATGAATTTTCCAGGAATATGATTTTCCTTTCTTAATACCCAGAAAAACTCAAGAGAGCACAGAAAAAGAGAGAGACAGAGAGGATTAGAATCTTACCTCTATGAACAAAATGTAAGGCTTATGTATGCTTCCAGAGCCTTGGGAATTTAGACACTAGAGAATATTTACTGAAATGTTAATTTTCAGAACATAAACCCAGCAATTAGATGAAATAGTCTCCCATGAGCCATTCTGGAAGAATATAATTTCCTCCAAATCACTGGAAACAATGCCACATCAAATATGCTTCATGAATTTCTTTAAAAAAATCAATTAAATAAAATATGCCAATTGACTTAGAATACATGGTAACTACAGTAAAACACGAAAGAAAATAAAAATTAGCTGAAATGCAACAATTCAGATAACTGCTGTTGGTACTTGTTGAGTGACTTTTCTGTGTGTGTGTGTGTTTGTATGTATGTTGGGATGTATAGACAAAGCAAACTGCTTTCTAGCTTTTCAATTTAACATCAAAGAATCATCATTATCCTTGTAAACCCTTGATCCACTCAAATGAAATTAATTTGTGTCTCTTCAATACATAGGCTCACATTTTCCAAGATTATAGTGGTATAATGGAATCATAAAATCTCTTCAGGTCCACACCTTCTTAAATCTCAAAAAAAAAAGTAGCTTAATTAATTCTGTTGTTGTTGTTAGTTGCCCTCAATTCACTTCTGGCTCATTGTGAACAGAAAAAAAATGTTGCTTTGTCCTCTGCCATGCTCACAATAATAGGTATGTCTGAGCCCATTGTTGCAGACACTGTGTCAATCCATCTCACTGAGGGTCTCTCTCTTTTTTGCTGGCCCTCTACTTTACCAAGTATGATGTCATTCTCTGGGGATCTGTCCCTCTTGATAATATACCCAAAGTAAGTGAGACAAAGTCTCACTTTTTTTTTTTTTTTAAGTGAGACAAAGTCTCACCATCCTCAATCCTAAGGAGCATTCTGTCTGTACTTAGTTCCAATGCTCCGAAATGTCACCCCAGTTAGAGCAAATTATGCTTTCTGTGGACTCCTGACACTCAAACTAATTCTTGCCAGAGTATCTACCACAACCCATTAAGATGACAGGAATCATTTCTCAAAGGGCATGAAATTCTTTATTGTAGATAACGTGGGCTTGCTTCAGAATCCTAGGAACCTGCACTGTTATTCTCCCACTAGGATTAACATCAGCTCCACACAGTGACTCATCTCACCACTGACACTTCTACAACCTGGACCAGCCATGGAGCCCTTTCCTATACTGGGTCCCACTCAAACTTGACAGCCTTCTGTGTCAATGGATGTATTAGTTTTCTATGCTGCATAACAAATTTACACAAACTTAATGGTTTCAATCAACACATATTTATGACTGTATAGTTTCTCTAGGGCAGATGTTCGTGCACAACTTAGCTGGGTTTTCTTCCTTAACAACCTACAATGCGGGTGTTAAGAACTCTCCTCACCTCAAAAAACCGTTCATTTGACTCTAACTCATGGCAACTCCATGTCTTACAGAGTAAAACTACTCCATATGTTTTTGTTGACTGTGATGTTTATGGAAGCAGTTTGCCAGGTCCTTCTTCCACGAGCTGTTAGGTAGGTTTAAACTGCCATCCCTTAGGTTAGCAGTCAATGACAAATCCAGATGTTTCCTTATACGTTTCTTCATTTTGATCCTTTTTGCTGTAATGAAACTGGAATTGAGTCCTGTGTGTCATTTTAGCAAATTCTAGAAACTCAGGGAGCTGTGGGAGTTAACAGGTTAGATGTGAGGGGCCTGCAGACCCCCTAACTTGCTGCTGATATCTGAGGTCTCAAGGAGACATGGAGTCTGGAGGACTGTGCTCTTCATCTTTGAGACCTGACCTAACTCCGAGTGGTAGGGTCGGAAGAAAAAGTGGGTCGTAAGAAACTGGTATCCCCACAAAAATGAACTGGTCTGATTTTTTTTTCTTTTCAGGCATCTTTTTTCACTCCAGTGGACCTTGTAATACTTTTAGGAGTGACTGCTGTTCTAAATTCTGTCCGTTTAAAAGCAAGAATTGTTTTTCTTGTCCTGATCCAAACATTGAGTCATATAGGTGTTCTGTCTTATAGCAGAAGTAATTGCATTTGAAAAGCCATCCCTTTTTAGACAAACCACAACTCCACCTTTGATCTCAACAAGACACTTACATCAGAGGGAATTATACCTCATCAGTATAGTTCCCAAAACTTCTTAACTTAGATGAATTTGAATTATGAGAAGATCAAGGTCAGCAAAGGCACAACGCAGGTGCATATTTACCTATTACAGACATATATTTTATTTATGTGTGTGGAAATCCAGGTGGCATAATGGTTAAGTACTATGGCTGCTAACTAAGAGGTCAGCAGTTTGAAACCACCAGGTTTCAACTGAGCTTCCAGGCTAAGACAGACTAGCAAGAAGGACCCGGCAGTCTACTTCTGAAAAGCATTAGACAGTGAAAATGTTATGAATAGCAGTGGAACATTGTCTGATACACTGCTGGAAGATGAGCCCCCCAGGTTGGGAGGCATTCAAAAGATGACTGGGGAAGAGCTGCCTACTCAATGTAGAGTCAACCTTAAAGACATGGATGGAGTAAAGCTTTCGAGACCTTCATTTGCTGATATGGCATGACTCAAAATGAGAAGAAACAGCTGCAAACATCCATTAATAATCAGAACCTGGAATGTACGAAGTATGAATCTAGGAAAATTGGAAATCATCAAAAATGAAATGGAATGCATAAACATCGATATCCTAGGCATTAGTGAGCTGAAATGGACTGGTATTGGCCATTTCGAATCGGACAATCATATAGTCTACTATGCTGGGAATGACAACTTGAAGAGGAATGGTGTTGCATTCATCGTCAAAAAGAACATTTCAAGATCTATCCTAGAGTACAACGCTGTCAGTGATAGAATGATATCCATAAGCCTACAAGGAAAACCAGTTAATACGAATATTATTCAAATTTACACACCAACCACTAGGGCCAAAGTTAAGAAATAGATTTTATCAGCTGCTGCAGTCTTAAATTGAATGAAAACGCAATCAAGATGCATTGATAATTACTGGTGATTGGAATGAGATAGTTGTAAACAAAGAAGAAGGATCAGTTGTTGGAAAATATGGCCTTGGTGATAGAAACAATGCTGGAGATCGATTGATAGAATTTTGCAAGACCAACGACTTCTTTGCAAATGCCTTCTTTCACCAACATAAACAGCGACTATACACATGGACATCATTGTATGGAACACACAGAAATCAAATTGACTCCATCTGTGGAAAGAGACGATGGAAAAGCTCAATATCATCAGTCAGAACAAGGCCAGGGGCTGACTGGGAACAGACCATCAATTGCTCATATGCAAGTTCAAGCTGAAACTGAAGAAAATCAGAACAAGTCCACGAGAGCCAAAATATGACCTTGAGTATATCCCACCTGAATTTAGAGACCATCTGAAGAATAGATTTGACTCATTGAACACTAGTGACAGAAGACCAGACAAGTTGTGGAATGACATCAAGGACATCATCCATGAAGAAAGCAAGAGGTCACTGAAAAGACAGGAAAGAAAGAAAAGACCAAGGTGGATGTCAGAGGAGACTCTGAAACTTGCTCTTGAGCATCAAGCAGCTAAAGCAAAAGGAAGAATTCATGGAGTAAAAGAACTGAAGATTTCAAAGGACCTCTTGAGAAGACAAAGTAAAGTATTATAATGACATGTGCAAAGAACTGGAGATGGAAAATCAAAAGGGAAGAACACTCTCGGCCTTTCTCAAGCTGAAAGCACTGAAGAAAAAATTCAAGCCTCGAGTTGTAATAGTGAAGGATTCCATGGGGAAAATATTAAATGATGCAGGAAGCATCAATAGAAGATGGAAGGAATACACAGAGTCATTATACCAAAAAGAATTAGTTGATATTCAACCATTTCAAGACGTGGCATATGATCAGGAACTGATGGTACTGAAGGAAGAAATCCAAGCTGCTCTGAAGGCATTGGCAAAAAACAAGGCTCCAGGAAATGATGGAACATCAATTGAGATGTTTCAACAAACAGATGAAGCGCTGGAAGTGCTCACTCGTCTATGCCAAGAAATATGGAAGACAGCTTCCTGGCCAATTGACTGGAAGAGATCCATGTTTATGCCTATTCCCAAGAAAGGTGATCCAGCCAAATGTGGAAATTCTAGAACAAAATCATTAATATCGCATGCAAGCAAAATTCTGCTGAAGATCATTAAAAAATGGCTGCAGCAGTATATCGACAGGGAACTGCCAGAAATTCAGAATGGTTCAGAAGAGGACGTGGAACCAGGGATATCATGGCTGATGTCAGATGGATCCTGGCTGAAAGCAGAGAATACCAGAGGAATGTTTACCTGTGTTTTATTGATTATGCAAAGGCATTTGACAGTGTGGATCATAACAAACTATGGATAACACTGGGAAGAATGGGAATTCTAGAATACTTAATTGTGCTCATGAGGAACCTTTACATAGATCAAGAGACAGTTGTTCGGACAGAATAAGGGAATACTGATTGGTTTAAAGTCAGAAAAGATGTGCGTCCGGGTTTTATTCTTTCTCCATACCTATTTAATCTGTGTGTTGAACAAATAATCCAAGAAGACGGACTATATGAAGAAGAACGGGACATCAAGATTGGAGGATGACTCATTTACAACCTCTGTTACGCAGATGACACAACTTTGCTTGCTGAAAGTGAAGAGGACTTGAAGCACTAACTCATGAAGATCAAAGACCACAGCCTTCAGTATGGATTACACCTCAGCATAAAGAAAACAAAAATCCTCACAACTGGACCAATGAGCAACATCATGATAAATGGAGAAAAGATTGAAGTTGTCAAGGATTTCATTTTACTTGGATCCACAATGAATAGCCATGGAAGTAGCAGTCAAGAAATCAAAAGACGCATTGCATTGGGTGAATCTGCTGCAAAGGATCTCTTCGAAGTGTTGAAAGACAAAGATGTCACCCTGAAGACTAAGGTGTGCCTGACCCAAGCCATGGTATTTTCAATAGCGTCATATGGATGTGAAAGCTGGACAATAAATAAGGAAGACCGAAGAAGAGTTGACGCCTTTGAATTGTGGTTTTGGAGAAGAGTATTGAATATGCCATGGACAGGCAAAAGAATGAACAAATCTGTCTTAGAAGAAGCACAACCAGAATGCTCCTTAGAAGCAAGGATGGAGAGACTGCGTCTTACATACTTTAGACATGTTATCAGGAGGGATCAGTTCCTGGAGAAGGACAATATGCTTGGCAGAGTACGAGGTCAGCGGAAAAGAGGAAGACCCTCAACAAGGTGGATTGACACAGTGGCTGCAACAATGAGCTCAAGCATAACGATTGTAAGGATGGCTCAGTACCAGGCAGTTTTTCGTTCTGTTGTGCGTGGGGCCGCTATGAGTTGGAATCGACTCGATGGCACCTAATAACAACAACAAGAACTGCCCCTTAGGGTTTCCAAGGTCTGGCTGGTGGATTCAAACTGCCGACCTTCTGGGTAGCAGCCAATCTCTTAACCACTACACCACCACCACCAGGGCTCAAAAAAAAAAAAGAAAAGAAAAATCTATATAAGTATAGATATTTTACTATTTAAATGGCTGTACTTGTTAATATTATTCATATAAAACTAACGCATACATGTAGGGCATGAAAGAAAATTACAGAAACCTGAATCAAACATGGCATATCAAAAGCACAAAGAACCTCTCTAAATTTTACAATTACTTGTTTTTAAATTTTTCACCTTTTCTAGGCATAGTATGCAATTAAATACTTACAGAATTCTTGAGTTGAAATATACCTTAAAATATCTAGCCGAAATCTCAACTTAATATTTGAGACTTCTACACTTAATTTTATCCATGAGATGGTCATGTAGCTTCTATCACCAAAATGTCCGACGTTGGTACACTGTCCCCTGGAATATTTTATGGGGTTTCTATTTATTTTTGTGCTTAACTTTTATTATTATTTAAACTCAATTAACTAAAACTTGATGAGTAGTAAAAATTCATTGAAGTCACTTCTTAATATATATACATATATGGTTTCAAGAAAGCATATATATTTTATATTCACCAACAATAATTCATTAAGAAAATACTCTACACTGCAAATTGTATATTTTCTTAACCAATAGAAGTAAGCTCTCTTTTATGATGAGGCAAACTTGAAAATGAGAACAGTAACATCACAAAATGACTGTTTCCAAGACACAGACATGAGGCTGTAGTAGAAATGCATCCATGATCTGTTCCATCTTTATAGCTTTACCTGATATGAGTGCTAGGTCCTGGACTCAGCCCCAGGAGTACCTACTTCTCATGTACTACTGGTAGCCCCAATATAAAGCATTTGTCCTGAGCATATCCTTCCCAATAACAAATGGGACTGGATGGATACATTTTAAACATCCATTATTGTTCATGCTATTTTTATAATTAAATTCTCCTTCAATATTTGAATACATACCTGACCTTCACTAGGCAAAACGTTGGCAGGTAAGGGAAATTGCTACTATTGCTGTGACTAAAACACTTATTATGTCAATAACAAAAAGATACACAGAAAAAGCTTTGATATTGTCCCCTAGCAATTTCAAATAAATGTGTTGAAAATCCATGCGTTAGAATTAGGGTTTTATTCAAATTGAAACTAGGACAAGGGGAGTTCAAAATCAACAAACATCTCCAAAGTGTTCTGCCATTTTCTCTATCTGTCCTCAATAGTATCACCACTGCCAGTTCCTGCAACATACAATTTAATTCTCAGGAACATTTCATGCCCATTAGTCAAAATTCAAACATGTCCAATCATAAAAAGGGCTCTGTTACATTCTTGAACTAATCCGTATGAGCTGGAGCTCCATGTTTTCCACCTTAATGGAAAAATACCAGAAAAGAACTGAATTGACCTGAAACCAAGAGCTTATGATTAATTAATGAGGCTATCCTCTTATTATTAATGAACTTCAGGACTTTTCTTCTCAGAAATTGAACATCCTTTAAAAAACTAACAGATCTGAGGTTTCTAGCACAAGTAACAGTGTATTTAACTGAGTGTGCCAGGAAAATGGCATTTTATTTCCTAGATATAAGAAATATCAGAGATTAAAAAAAAAAAAAAAGCTGAACCCAAACCCACAGTCCAAATCCTCCCAATCTCTGGAATTTATATATTTTTTTACAATGATCGTGGAGATATAGACCCTAGAAGATCATAACTAAAATATTGCTCAGTGATCCACAAACCAAGGAATTAGTTGAAACACCATCTCTTGTGTCATGGTATGGACGTATTTTCTTTAAAATCATTAAGGATAACTCCTAAGTGTATTCCACCAGCCTTCTTTTAGAAATTGAATTATTAAAAAAAAAAATTCACACCTACGGAAGGAAGCATGAACTACAGACTTTTTTGAAAAAAGAACATATAAAAAATAGAAGAGAAATAGCTGCTATTAACTCAATTGCATTACAAATTCCACATTCATGTTCATAGTGGAGAAATTTGGCAAAGATTACCTTAACCAAAAGATGAAGGTTACCATCATGAGCGATGCCATATGAATATCATGCGCTCCCTGATATGATGTGATGATAAAGGCACCGCACTTCTGCGATAGACCTCTCCAAAACTCATAATCCCAGTTTAATCACAGAAAATCATCAGACATACCTAGATTTGGGGGACATTCTGTAGGGTACCTAGCCAGTGCTCTTTAAGATTGTCAAAGTCATGAAAAACAAGAAAAAAGTTAGAAACTGTCACAGAGCAAATTGCAGTAGAGAAACTCTATAACTAAATGCAATATGATACCCTGGATTGGATCCTGAAACAGAAGACATTTATAGAAAGACTTGCAAGATTCAAACACAGTCTGGAGTTTAGGAATACTAATGTACCAACAATCAATACCCATGGAAGCAGCACTCAAGAAATGAAATAATGTGTTGCATTGGGAAAATCTGCGACAAAAAATCTATTCAAAATTTAAAAAGCAAATATTTCACTTTGATTACTAAGGTGCACTTGACCCAAGATGTTGTATTCTCAATGGCCTCATGCACATGTGAAAGTCGGACCATGAAAAACGAATACCAAAGAAGAATTGATGCATTTGAATCGTGATGTTGGTGAAGAATATTGAATACACCACGGACTGGCAGAAAAGACAAATCAGTCTTGGAGGCAGTAGAGCCAGAAAGTTCATTAGAAGTGAGGATGGTGAGACTTTGTGTTGCTTACTTTGGACACATCATCAGGAAGGACTGATGGCTGGAGAAGGACATCATGCTTGGTAAAGTAGAGGGTGATCGAAAAAGAACTAGCTGCTTCATGAGATGGACTAACACAGTGGCTGTAGCAATGGAATCAAACATAATAACAATTGTGAGGAATGGGCAGTATGGGGCAATGTTTTGAACTGCTGTACATGCTGTTGTTGCTGTTAGGTGCTGATGAGTCAGTTCCAACTCAAAGTGACCCTATGCACAGCAGAACAAAATAGTGTCTGGTCCTGCGCCATCCTTAACAATCGTTGTAATGTTTGAGCTCATTGCTGCAGCCATTGTGTCAATCCACCTGGTTGAGAGTCTTCCATTTTTCCGCTCACCCTGTACTTTGTCAAGCATGATGTTCTTCTCCAGGGACTAATCCCTCCTGACAACATGTCCAAAGTATGTAAGACACAGCCTCACCATCCTTGCTTCTAAGGAGCTTTGTGGTTGTACTTCTTCTAAGACAGATTTGTTCATTCTCTTGGCAGTCCATGGTATATTCAATATTCTTCGCCAACACCAATATTCAAAGCCATCAAGTCTTTTTCGTTCTTCCTTATTCACTGCCCAGCTTTCACATGCATATGAAAATACCATGGCTTGGGTCAGGCACGTCTTAGTCTTCAAGGTGACATCTTTGCTTTTCAACACTTTAAAGAGGTCCCTTGCAGCAGATTTACCCAATGCAATGTGTCTTTTGATTTCTTGACTGCTGCTTCCATGTCTGTTGATTGTGGATCCAAGTAAAATGAAATCGTTGACAACTGCATTCTTTTCTCCATTTATCATGATGTGGCTCCTTGGTCCAGTTGTGAGGATTTTTGTTTTCTTTATGTTGAGGTGTAATCCATACTGAAGGCTGTGGTCCTTTATCTTCATTAGTAAGTGCTTTAAGTCCTTTTTTTTTTTTTAAGTCCTTTTCACTTTCATCAAGCAAGGTTGTGTCATCTGCATAATGCAGGTTGTTAATGAGTCTTTCTACAATCTTGATGCCCCATTCTTCTTCATATAGTCCAGCTTCTCAGATTATTTGCTCAGCATACAGATTGAATAGGTATGGTGAAAGAATACAACCCTGACGCACACCTTTCTTGACTTTAAACCAATCAGTATTCCCTTGTTCTCTCCAAATAACTGCCTCTTGATCTACAAAAAGGTTCCCCATGAGCACAGTTAAGTGTCTTGGAATTCCCATTCTTCACGATGTTATCCATAGGCTCCCTATGAGTCAGAGCCAACTTAACATCACCTAAAAACAACAACCACAAATATGTATATAAGACAATGGTACCAAGTACCTGTAGGAAAGTTTTATAATGAGACAGGGAAGGAAAGACAGACAATAGAAAATGCACTAATGAACAGATTATTTTTTGTGAAAAATTGGTGCTCAGTTCCACTAGGGATCTCTGGAAGACTCTATAGGAACATTTTTGGAATCATCCCACACAAGGGGTGAGAAAGCTGATTGTTTTCATCCACCAACTACCATCTACTGTTGTTTGAGAGACATTCCTGGAGATATTCACACTCTGGCACTTTCAAGCTTCCTGTGCACGAACAGATGACACTCCTTCACACAGTAAAAAAAAAAAAAAAAAGAAGAAGAAAAGCCTTAAGCAGAGATTCATGGGTATTTACAACTAAAAAAAAAAAATCTACACAAAGGGAAAATTAAAAGAAGAAAAGAAATTAGCAGATAGCAAATATAAAATAGGCAGATTCAACAAACAAAAAAATTGTTTCTTTGAGAAAACTAATAAAATGTATTAGGCACTCATAAGACTAATCAGGAGGAAAAAAAAAAAAAGAGGTCAAAAATCACTAATACCACCCATGGGAAAAGATAATCCTTGTGGATTCTGCCACGTTTACAGAGAGATTATTATTAAAAAAAAAAAAAAAAAAAAGAACTTGTACCATTGAATTTGAAAACTTAGTTATCATGGATGAATTCCAGGAAACAAAATTTAATAAAAATGAAGAAGAAATTGAGATAATAATATTCTGATCATTATTAAAGAAAGTAAATCCATGATTTAAAAAAAATATGCAATTGAATACTTTCCTATTCCCCAGTGAATTCTAATCTTAAAGTTGTTTTTTTTTTTTTTCCACTGAATGGAACAAGATAGAATTTGCAATTTGTTTTGAGAAGCTAATATAATTTCAATGCCCAAAACTACCAATGACACTAAAAATAACTACAATATAATAAATTACAGAACAATTTCACTCATGAACATTGATTTTAAAATTCTAAATAAAATATTGACACATTAAAATAATCAATAAATAAAAAGGGTAATATGTCACATATAAAATCACCTTAGAAGCAAAATTGAGCTTTTCATCATCTCTTTCCACAGATGTAGTTGATTTGATTCCTCTGTTTTCCATCTGGTGAGATCCAAGTGTATAAAAAAAAAAATAGTTGCCATTTATGTTGGTGAAAAAAGGTATTTGCTATGAAGAAGTCTTTGGTCTTGCAAAATTCTCTTATGTGATCTCTGGCATTGTTTCTATCACCAAAGCCATATTTTCCAAATACTGACCCTTCTTCTTTGTTTCCAACTTTTGCATTCCAATCACCAGTAATTATCAACATATCATAACTGCATATTTGATCAATTTCAGACTGCAAAAGTTGGTAAAAATCTTCAATTTCTTCGCCTTTGGCCTTAGTGGTTGCTGCATAAATGTGAATATTAGTCATATTAACTAGTCTTCCTAGTAGGTATATGGATATTATCCTCTCACTGACAGCATTGTACTTCAGGATAGATCTTGAAATGCTCTTTTTGATGATGAATGCAATACCATTCCTCTTCAAGTTATCATTCCGGGTATAGTAGACCTTCTGATTGTCTGATTCCAAATGGCCAATACCAGTCCACTGACGCTCACTAATGCCTAGGATATTGATGTTTATGTATTTCATTTCATTTTTAATGACTTCCAGTTTTTCAGTTTGAAACCACAAGGTGCTTCTTGGAGACTCTATGGGGCAGTCTACTGTGTCCTATAGGGTCGCTATGAGTTGAAATTGACGCCGTGGCAATGTGTTTGGTATGGTTAAGTCCAACTTTCCTAGATTCATACTTCATATATTACACATTCCAATTTTTAATGGATGTTTGCAACTGTTTCTTCTCATTGTGGTTCATGCCACATCAGCAAATGAAGCTCTTGAAAGCTTGACTCCATCCACATCAATAAGGTCAACTCTACTTTGAGGAGGCAGCTTTTCAATATCATCAGTCTGAACAAGGCCATGGGCTGACTGCAGAACAGATCATCAATTGCTCCTATGCAAATTTAAGTTGAAACTGAAGAAAATCGGAACAAGTCACAAGAGCCAAAGCACTTTCTTGAGTATATCCCATCTGAATTTAGAATAGATTTGATGTGTTGAACACTAATGACCAAAAATCAGACGAGTTGTGCAATGACATCAAGGACATCATGCATGAAGAAAGCAAAAGGTCATTAAAAAGACAAGAAAGAAAGAAAAGACCCAAACAGGTGTCAGAAGAGACCCTGAAACTTGCTCTTGAACATACAGTAGCTAAAGTGAAAGGAAGTAGTGATTAATTAAAAGAGCTGGACAGAAGGATTCAAAGGGTGGCTCAAGAAGACAAAGTAAAATATTATAATGACTTGTGCAACAAACTGGAGATGGAAACCCAAAAGGGAAGAAGACGATCGGCATTTTTCAAGCTGACAGAACTGAATTAAAAAGTCAAGTCTTGAGTTCCACTATTGAAGTATTCTACGGGGAAAAATATTAAAAATTTCAGGAATATTATAAGAAGATATAAGGAATACACAGAGTCACTATACCAAAAAAGAATGGGTTAACATTCAACCATTTCTGGAGGTAGCATATGAGCAGGATACAATGGTACTGAAAGAAGAAGTCCAAGCTGAACTAAAGGTATTAGCAAAAAGCAGGACCCCAGGAATTGACTGAATACCAAATGAGATGTTTCAACAAAGGATGCAGCACTGGAAGTGCTCACTTGTCTATGCCAAGAAATTTGGAAGGTAATTACCTGGTCAACCAACTGGAAGAGATCCATATTTATGCCCATTCTCAAGAAAGGTGATCCAGTTGAATGGGGAATTATTGAAAAAATATCATTAGTCACATGCAAGTAAAATTTTGCTGAAGATCATTCAAAAGTGGCTACAGCAGTATATCTACAGTGAGTTACCAGAATTCAAGCCAGATTCAGAAGAAGCCATGGAACAAAGGATATCATTGCTGATGTCAGATAGATCCTGGCTGAAAGCAGAGAATACCAGAAAGATGTTTACCTGTGTTTTATTGACTATGCAAAGCATTCAACTGTGTAGATCATAACAAATTATGGATAAAATTGTGAAGAATGGAAATGCCAAAACTCTTAATGGTGCTTGTGAAGAACCTGTACATAGATCAAGAGGCAGTTGTTCCTACAGAACAAGGGGATCCTGTGTGGTTTAAAGTCGGGAAAGGTGTGCCTTAAGGTTACATCCTTTCAGCATATAGATTCAGTCTGTGTGTTGAGCAAATAATCCAAGAAGCTGGACTACGTGAAGACAAATGGGCATCAGGATTGGAGGACACTCACTAATAATCTGTATTACACAGATGACACAACCTTGCTTACTGAAAGTGAAGTGGACTTGAAGCACTTACTGATGAAGATCAAAGACCTCAGCCTGCAGTATGGATTACACCTCAACATAAAGAAAACAAAAATCCTAACAAATGGGCCAATAAGCAATATCATGATAAATGGGGAAAAAGTTGAAGTTGTCAAGGATTTCATTTTACTTGGATCCACAATCAACACCCCTGGCAGCAGCAGTCAAGAAATCAAAAGATGTATTGCATTGGGCAAATCTACTGCAAAAGACCATCTTAAAGCATTAAAAAGTAAAAATATCACTTTGGAGATTAAGGTGGGCCTGACCCAAGCCATGGTGTTTTTAATTACCTCATATGCATGTGAAAGCTGGAGAATGAATAAGGAAAACAAAAGAATTGATGCCTTTGAATTGTGGTGTTGAAGAAGAATACTTAGTATACCACGGACTGCCAAATGAACAAACAAATCTGTCTTGGAAGAAGTAAAACCAGAATGCTCCTTAGAAGCAAGGATGGCGAAACTACATCTCATATACCTTGGGGAGGTTGTTAGGAGGGATTAGTCCCTGCAGAAGGGCATCATGCTTGGTAAATTAGACAGGCAGTGAAAAAGAAGAAGACCCCCAAGGAGATGGATAGCCACAGTGGCTGCAACAATGGCCTTAAGCCTAACAACAGTTGTGAGAATGGGTCAGGATCGGGCAGTGTTTCCTTTTGTTGTACATAGATAGGGTCGCTATGAGTTGGAACCAATGGACGGCACCTAACGATAACAACAGCAAGAAGGAAAATTTGGTTCAATATTAAAAAATCAAGGAATTTAAGTTGCCTTTTTAAAATATTAAAAGAGCTAAATCACATGAGTTGTCTTACGATGAAAACTAGTTGACAAAATTAAATAATCTACTCACAAACAAAAAAAGCAAAAAACACATACACATACAACAACACAGGGCTTTAGTAATCTGGAAAAGAATCTCAAATAACCTACACCAAAACACATTCTTAAATATGAAATATTGAATAATTTCCCTGTGAGACCAGGAAATCAGGGAAGCACATTTTTATCATTTTTATTCAACATTGTTTTTGTTGTTGTTAGGTACCATTGAGTCAGTTCTGACTTACAGCAACCCTATGTACAACAGAATGAAACACTGCCTAGTCCTCCACCACCCTCACAATTGTTGTTATGCTTGAACTCATTGCTGCAGCCACTGTGTCAATCCATTCCTTAGGTGCTTCCTTTTTCTCTGATCTTCCACTTTACCGAATATGAGGTCCTTCTCCAGGGATTGGTTCCTCCTGATAACAAGACTTGCCTTTCTCACTTCTAAGGAGCATTCTGGTTGTACTTCTTCCAAGACAGGTCTGTTCATTCTTTTGCCAGTCCAGAAGAATATTCTTTGCCAATATCAACACCATCAATTCTTCTTTATTCATTATCCAGCCTTCATATGCATATTAGGCCATTGAAAACACTATGGCTTGGTTCAGGCACACCTTCATCCTGAAAATGACATCTTTCTTTTTTAACACTTTAAAGAGGCCTTTTGCAGCTGATTTGTCTAATGCAATGCATTGTTTGATTTCTTAAGTGCTGCTTCCATAAGCATTGATTCAAGGTCCAAGTAAAACGAAATCCTTGACAATTTCAGTCTTTTCTTCATTACTCATGATGTTGCTGAATTATACCGAAGTCAAATAAAGCAAGAAAAAACAACTAAAAGATAAGATTGGAAACAAGAAAATCACAATATATTTAGATATTTAATTACATGCATGTGGAAAATCTAAAATAATCTACAAATAAATTGTAAAGTTTTAAGGAAATCTTAGAGTGACAAGAGGAAAATTAATGTAAAATTAAATTATATTCTAGTCTAAAAGCAACACACATTTTGCAAATGACATAAAAAAATATAACCTGAAAAATATCAAGTACTGACGGATGTGCAAGATGTCCAAGACTTGTGCAGAAAAAAAAAATATATATATATAAAACTTTTACTACAAAAATTAAAGTAAATTAAATAACCAGAAATATGTAGCATGCTCATAATTTGGAAGATAAGGTGACAGAAACTTGTTAAAATGCAGCTTATCAGTTTTTATTCAAGGTCTGAGTCACAGTCATGGTTTTAAGGGTTTAAGTGGTAACACTTTTATGTTTAATGGTAATCCATATTTGCTGCAATTTTCATAAATATAAGCATTGTGATTATTTTGTGATACAGTGTATTTACATTTGAATACAAGATTCTTTATATTATTACATAGTTGTATAATATGGAGAGTTCTTAAATATTCTGATACTCAGCAAAAAGGACAAATATCATATGAGACTACATTCTAAAACCCAAAAGAAGTTTACACACAGAAAAAAAAAAAAAATCGGCCTTTGGTGGTTACTAGGGAGGGTTGGAGTGGGGAGGGTAAATCACTAACTAAATAGTAGACAAGGTAATTTTGGTGAAGGAAAAGAGAATATACAATATAGGGAAATTCAACACACCTTGACCAAGGCAAAGTCATAGAAGTTTCCTCGACACATCCAAACACCTGGAGGGACCAAGTTACTTGGGCTGAAGACTGAAGACCATGGTCTCAGGGGACATCTAAGTCAACTGACATAGCATAGTTCATGAATAAAATGTTCTACATCCTACTTTGGTGAGTAGCATCTGGGATCTTAAAAGCTTGCAAGTAGCCATCTAAGGTATGTCCATTGGTCTCATCACATTTGGAGCAAAAAAGAAGGAGGAAAACCAAAAACACAAATAAAATATTAGTCCAAAGGACTAGTGGACCACATGAACCACAGCCTCCATCAGCATGAGCCTTGAAGAACTAGATGGTGCCCTACTACCAACATCGACTGCTCTGACAGGAATCACAACAGAGGGTCCCCTACAGCAGGAAAAAAAAGTAGAACACAATTCAAATTCACAAAAAAAGACCATACTTACTGGCCTGACAGAAAGTGGAAGAACTCCTGAGACTGTGGCCCACAGATACCCTGCTAACTCAGAACTGAAGCCACTCCTGAAGTCCACCCTTCAGCCAAAGATTATCATTGTTGTTGATACCTGCTGTTAAGTTAGTTCCAACTCATAGCGACTCTGTATACAACAGAACGAGACATTGCAAAGTCCTGTGCCATCCTTACAATCGTTGTTATGCTTGAGCCCATTGTTGCAGCCAAAGATTAAAACCATTGCCATCAGTTTGATTCTGATTCATAGTGGCCCTATAAGACAGAGTAGAGCTGCCCCCATAGGGTTTCCACGGAGAGGTTGGTGGATTAGAACTACCAATCTTTTGATTAGCAGCCAGGCTCTTAACCTCTGCACACACAATATCTCTTGTGAGGAATGTGCTTCTTAGTTCAATCAAGTATACAAGATAAAACGGGCAACACCTGCCCAAAGCAAAGATGGGAAGGCAGGACAGGCATGAAAACTGGAAGAATGGACACCAAGAGCCTAAGGTGGACAGGGAAAGGGGGAGAGTGCTGACACATTGAGCAATCGCAACCAATGTCACAAAACAAATTGTGTATAAATTTTTGAATGAAAAACTAATTTGCCCCAAAAACTTTCACCTAAAACATAATTAAATCTTTAAAAAAAGTCAACTCAGTGAATGTAATTGATAGAATTAAAGAGGCATTTGACAAAGATATGTGATTTTAATATCAAAAAATCATGTAAATACAGACATATATATATCTTAGAAATCACAAAAAACATAATATTGCAGGCAGTCCTTATTTTTGTCAGTCACTGAACTGTAACTTTTACCTAGCACAGTGAAGTAGTAACTGTGCAACATGAACAAATATATAAATAAACAAGCAAATAATTATAGTAAATAGAAACAGAAATGTGCCATGTTTAATACTATATGCCTTGAAAAGAAAAAATATGTATATTACAAAAGAATATGTATACCAAATTGATAGTTTTGCAAAATTACTAGATACACAAATATACAAAAATCACTCATATGTCTTCATACAAGTAGCAAAAAAATGACAGTTTTAATAAGTAAGCCATTTTGATAAATAGAATTTGCCCTCCTGAATCAAATTTCCAGCTTTTCTGAGAACAAGTGTTTAAGATACATCTCAAACAGGACACCATAACATTCCTGATATCAACACAACAGGCATGAGCAATTGATTTTCATATCCAGGGCAATTTCAAGTAGTCCCTGTTTTTCACAGTGTTTATTCAATACTTTTCTCTGTAAGTGAGGTTCAAATGCTTATTCATATAAAGTTGGGCCATACCTAAATAGACTTGGAGTATGAGAAACTCCTGCAGGTTGCAATAGAACAGAATTCAAGTGAGTGCCTGACTACTCAGAGAAGGCTTCTACTCCTAAAGCCCCGGATAGGAACAGACAGGGGGTCTCCAGAATATTTCTGAATCTAATAACCCTCAAACCCATCTTCCTCTCAATATTCACAGACTTTTCTCAATAATGTTAGGCTCATAAAAATTAATCTCATTATACCGTTTATATCTATGAAGTTAGTTGTTCATCGAAGCCCAGAAATGCTTGAGACATCCCTCATCACCCATTTGCCAATCCCCATATGAATCTGTTTCTCATGGTTTCTGACATATCTCCTACTTCTTTCCAACCACTTGTATCACTCCACCATGATCTCTGGGATTCAAAATATCAGTTACTGAGTAAGGACCATTTTACAGTAATATAAATGCTTTCCTTTCCTATTTATATGTTTAATGGTTTAAAAAAGGGGTATATAAAAAAATTTATTACCTACATAATGTTGTATATAGAAAATAATTAAAAAAAAACACATGATGTCTGTCTTTGTTATCTAGTGCTGCTTATAACAGAAATACCATAAGTGGATGGCTTTGACACAAAAATTTATTCTCTCACAGTATAGTAGGCTACAAGTCCAAATTCAGGACGTCAGCTCCAGAGGGACGCTTTCTCTCTCTGTTGGCTCTGGAAGGAGGCCCTGGTCTGCAATCTTTCCCTGTGTTAGGAGCTTCAGTCTGGACTCTGCTTTCTTGGTCTTATAAAATCCCACTCCTTGCTTCTTCCCTTTCCTTTCATCTTTTGTAAAACAAAAGGTAGTGCAGGCCACGCCCCAGGGAAATTCCTTTGACCTTGGATCAGGAATGTGATCTTAGTAATGGTGTTACAATCCTACCCTGATCCTCTTCAACGTAATCTAAATTTGCCTTGTTAACCACAGGCGGAGATTAGGATTTACAACACACAGGAAAATTACTGACACAAAATGGAGGGCAACTACACAATACTGCGAATCATGGCCTAAGTTGACACATATTTTGGGGGGACAAAACTCAACCCACGACAATGTTGATGATGATAGTTATTTTGTTGCTTATGATAATAATTTTTGTAATGACGTTGAAAGTAGTGAATTAGACATGGGAAATTTGTTGTCAATTCAATTGTTTCATTTAATCACTAGCTTCTAAATTACTCTGACATAACAGGAAATAATTGCCTTAAAAATCTATAATTTATAGATAGAACTATTTAAAAAAATCATATTTACTGTTTTTGAGAAAGAGTATAGTCAATAATCTAAAAAAACAAGCATGGCAGGTTAGGATAACGATGGTACAATTATTTTTAAAAGTCACATCATTGTTATTTATTAGGTCTCTGGGTGGCACAAGCAGTTTGTACTCAACTACTAAATGTAAGGTTGGTGGTTCGAACCCACACAGAGGGGCTGATGAAGAAAAGCTTAGCCATCTGCTTCTATAAAGATTAGTAAAAAGAGATTACAACCAATAAATCCCTCTGGAGATGTTCTACTCTGTAACACAGCTTTCCCATGAGTCTGAATTGACTGGAAAGTAAGAGGCTTTGGGTTTTGTTGTTATTTATTAACGCAGATGATCTTGGAAAACTTTAAATATTTCTAAGCCTTGATTTCCTCATCAGTAAAATGAGATAGCTAATAATATAAAATTTAAATTAGTAGAATGGAAGTAATTTTTTTTTTATAGTGCATGCAAAAAATATAGGACACAGTCTGACATATAATAGATATTCATCTTCATGATATTTTAGAATTGTGGGTAAAGTATGTGATATCCTAAAACATAATTCTAAAAAATCATGAAGGTGAATATCTATTGTATATCAGGCTGTGTCCTATATCTTTTACAGTCATTATAAATACGTGTGTGTATATATATGTATATATATGTGTGTGTGTGTGTGTTAAGTATGTAATATCCTAAACCACCCCCACGTGCGTGTCAGATTGCCATACTGTAGGGGCTTGTGCATTGCCGTGATGCTGGAAGCTATGCCACCAGTATTCAGATACCAGCAGGGTCACCCATGGCAGATAGGTTTCAGCTGAGCTTCAGGACTAAGACAGACTAGGAAAAAGGAACTGACAGTCTACTTCTGAAAAGAATTAGCCAGCGAAAGCCTTATGAATAGCAGTGGAACATTGTCAGATATAGTGCTGGAAGATGAGCCCTCCAGGTTTTCAAGTCACTCGAAAGATGACTGGAGAAGAGCTACCTCCTCAAAGTAGAGTCGACCTTAATGACATGGATGGAATAAAGCTTTCAGGACCTTCATTCTCTGATGTGACATGACTCCAAATGAGAAGAAACAGCTGCAAACATCCATTAATAATCGGAACCTGAAATGTAGGAAGTATGAATCTAGGAAAATTGGAAATCATCAAAAATGAAATGAAATGCATAAATATCAATATCCTAGGCATTAATGAGCTAAAATGGACTGGTGTTGGCCATTTTTAATTGTACAATCATATAAGCTACTATGTCAGGAATGACAACTTGAAGAAGAATGGTGTTGCATTCATTGTCACAAAGAATTTTTCTTTTCTTTATCTTGAAGTATAACACTGTCAGTGATAGGATAATATCCATATGCCTACAAGGAAGACCAGTTAATATGATTATTATTCAAGTTTTACCCACTAACCACTAAGGCCAAAGATGAAGAAAATGAAGGTTTTTATCAGCTTCTGCAGTCTGAAATTGATTGAATATACAATCAGGATGCATTGGTATTTACCAGCGGTTGGAATATGAAAGAATATGAAACAAAAAAGAAGGATCGGTGGTTGGAAAAATGGCCTTGGTGATAGAAACAATGCCAGAGGTCAAATGATAGAATTTTGCAACACCAACGACTTCATTGCAAATACCTTTTATCACCAACATAAACAGCAACTATACACATGTACCTCTCAAGATGGAACACACAGGAATCAAATTGACTGTATCTGTGGAAAGAGACTATGAAAAAGGCTCAATATCATCAGTCAGAACAAGGTCAGGGGCCAACTGTGGAACAGACCATCAATGACTCGTATGCAAGTTCAAGTTGAAACAGTAGTGAATCAGAGCAAGTCCATGAGAGCCAAAATATGACCTTGAGTATATACCACCTGAATTCAGAGGCCATCTAAAAAATAGAGTAGACGTGTTGAACACTAATGACCGAAAATCAGACAAGTTGTGGAATGACATCAAGGACATCATACATGAAAGAAGCAAGAGGTCATTGAAAAGACACAAAAGAAAGAAAAGACCAAGATGGATGTCAGAGGAGACTCTGAAACTTGCTTTCAAATGTCAAGCTGCTAAAGCAAAAAAAAAAAATAAAATAAAATAATGAATTAAAAGAATTGCATGGAAGATTTCAAAGGAAGTCTCAAGAAGACAAAGTAAAGTATTATAATGACATGTGCAAAGAACTGGAGATACAAAACCGAAATGGGAGAACATGCTTCGCGTTTCTCAAGCTGAAAGAACTGAAGGAAAAATTGAAGCCTGGAGTTGCAGTAATGAAGGATTCTATGGGGAAAATATTAGACAACACAGGAATCATCAAAAGAAGATGGAAGGAATATAGAGCCACTACACCAAAAAGAATTAGTCAACGACGTTCAACCATTACAAGAGGCAGCATATAGTCAGGAACTGATGGTGCTGAGGAAATCCTGACGGCGTAGTGGTTACAGCTGTTCGACAGCAGTGGGTTTTTTTTTTTTTTTTTAGATGATGCTGAAGGAAGAAGTCCAAGCTGCTCTGAAGGCATTGGTGAAAAACAAGGCTCCAGGAATTGATGGAATATCAATTGAGATGTTTCAACAAACAGATGCAGCACTGGAAGTGCTCACTCATCTATGTTGAGAAATGTAGAAGACAATTTCCTGGCCAACTGACTGGAAGAGATCCATATTTATGCCTATTCCCAAGAAAGCCGATCCAACTGAATGCAGAAATTATAGAACAATATCATTAATATCACATGGAAGCAAAATTTTCCTGAAGATCATTCAAAACTGGCTGCAGCAGTATATTGACAGGGAACTGCCGGAAATTCACGCCAGATTCAGGAGAGGACATGGAACCAGGGATATCATTGCTGATGTCAGATGACTCCTGGCTGAAAGCAGAGAATACCAGAAGGATGATTACCTCTGTTTTATTGACTATGCAACGCCATTCGACTGTGTGAATCTTAACAAATTACGGAGAACATTTGAGAATAGGAATTCCACTTAATTGTGCCCGTGAGGAACCTGTACATAGATCAAGAGGCAGTTGTTCCAACAGAAGAAGGGGATACTGTGTGGTTTAAAGTCAGAAGAGGTGTGTGTCAGGGTTGTATCCTATCACCATACCTACTTAATCTGTATGCTGAGCAAATAATCTGAAAAATTGGACTATATGAAGAACAAGGCATCAGGATTAGAGGAAGACTGATTAACAACCTACCTTATGCAGAAGACACAACCTTTTTTGCTGAAAGTGAAGAGGACTTGAAGCACTTACTGAGGAAGATCAAAGACCACAGACTTCAGTATGGATTCCACCTCAACATAAAGAAAACCAAAATCCTCACAACTAGACCAAAAAACATCGTGATAAACAGAGAAAAGATTGAAGTTGTCAAGGATTTCATTTTACTTGGATCCACAATCAACAGCCATGGAAGTAGCAGTCAAGAAATCAAAAAATACATTGCACTGGGCAAATCTGCTGCAAAGGACCTCTTAAAAATGTTGAAAGGCAAAGACCTCCCCTCAAAGATTAAGGTGTGTCTTACCCAAGCCATGGTATTTTCATCAAATGCATGTGAAAGCTGGATAATGAATAAGGAAGATGGGAGGAAAATTGAAGCCTTTGAATAGTGATGTTGGGGGAGAATATTGAGTATACCATGGACTGCCAAAAGAATGAACAAATCTGTCTTAGAAGTAGTACAACCAGAATGCTCCTTAGAAGCAAGGATGGCGAGACTAGGTCTTACGCACTTTGGACATGTTGCCAGGAGGGATCAGTCCCTGGAGAAGGACACCATGCTTGGTAAAGTACAGGGTCAGTGGAAAAGAGGAACAACCTCAACGAGATGGATTGATACAGTGGGTCCAACAATGGGCTCAAGCATAACAAAGACTGTAAGGATGGTGCAGGACTGGGCGGTGTCTTGTTCTGTTGTGCACAGCGTTGCTATGAGTTGGAACCCACTCAATGGCACCTAACAACAACAACAACAACATCCTAAACCATCTATGGATTTTGAAAATCAGACTCAGTATTGACAGCCATGGACATTGGGCACATCTTGAGAATTCAATGTAAGAAACGCTGATATTGAAAGCTGCAGAACACTTTTAGTTTATGTCAGATATGCGTGGCAAGATGATTTGATGGACGACTTTTTGTGTTGTTTAAATTTAACTTCACACTAAAGTTGATTAGATATTTTTACAGAATTAGGAACCTACATTGTTGGTCAATATAAGTTAACCCAGAAAGCCTGTAAAGGAATCACAAGTGAAGGAAGAGCATATGGAATTGGAAAACATAGCAGAGTCATTAAGAAATTGTTACAATCTACTAATAATGATGCTAGGCGGAATCATTGTTTTAACCATCAAGGAGCTTTGGGATCCAGAGAAATTCTACAGAAACTCATGGGTGTGTTAAAACATGCAGTAAAATTGTTAATTTTATAAAATTAGCTCACCGAGTAACCTACTTCTTGAAACACTTTGTTCAGAGATTGGAACTAGTCATACTCACTTGCTGTATCATACCAAAGTTCATGTTTTGTGATTGGGTCAGTGAAATAGGACTTTTGTGTCCATTAATTTCCAGAAGGCAACCTTCACATCTTTGTTCCTCAGGCTATAGATGAGGGGGTTCAGCATGGGGTTAACCACTGTGTAGAATACAGAGCCCACTTTGACTGTTTGCCGAGAGTGTTTGGAGTTAGGCACACAGTAAAGGGAAAGGATGGTCCCGTGAAAGATGGTGATGGCAGTCAGGTGGGAGGCACAGGTGGAGAAGGCTTTGTGACGTCCACTGGCAGATCGGATTTTTAGTACACTCACAAAAATAAAAACATATGAAGTGAGAATGATTAGTAGTGTACTCACCTCACTGAAGGTGGCAAACCCAAAAAGCAGACATTGGGGAATGTGTATATCAGAGCTAGAGACAGCTATGAGAGCAGTATACTCACAGAAAAAGTGGTTGATTACATCGTGTCCAGAGAAGTCTAGAAGGAGAGCATAGCAAAAGAGTACTAAGGGGTCAAAGATCCCCCACAGATATGAGCCAGCCACCAGCAGGGCACAGAGTCTTTGTGACATGACCACTGTATAGAGCAGAGGATTGCAGATGGCCACAAAGCGGTCATAGGCCATCACTGCTAGCAAGAAGGACTCAGTCACCACTGCAGTGCAGGACAGGAAGAACTGGAGCATGCAGCTAAAGTAGAAGATGCTTTTGTCTGCCATGACCAAGTTTTCAAGCAGCTTTGGAGTAATGATAGAGGAGTAACAAAAGTCAACAAAAGAAAGGTGACTAAGGAAAAAGTACATGGGGGTGTGAAATTTGGGATTAATCTTGATGATCACTATCATCCCAAGATTCCCTACCACGGTGACAATGTATGTGATCAGAAACACAAGGAAGAGAGGGATCTGAATCTCTGGGTAATCTGTGAATCCCAAGAGGGCAAATGTTGTCTCCACACTGAGGTTTCTTTCAGCCATTGTCACACTTTCTTTCAATGGGAAGAGAGAGTTGTTCCTGCCAAAAGAGAAGATGTGTGGGGTGAATGTGTTATGATTTGTTCTGGTAGAGAAAAGATAACATGACGAAACAGTTTTTGGAACTAGTTCTCTCCATGTAGAAAATGCCTCACCCAAATAACTGCAATGTGTATCCCAAACCAAGCTGATGTCTAAAATGTCAAAGCATTTCCATTGTCTTTTGCGATATTGGAATATGGGTTTCCATATAAGTACTTATGATATTGAGTGTATAGGAGTTATATTTACACACAAGTTAATTTTATCCTTGGATGCACACATTAGATAGTAGCATCAAACACACATAACTGGTACTGAGCAAATTTTTTCACATACCTACAGCACATAAGCTAGTGAGATTCTGTGAAAAAAATGTAAGATTTTTGCCTCCAGAAACAAAATATGCTGCTGCTGTTTTTTGCCTATATACTCAAATTAAATAAAATATTTAAAGGAATATACTTCTAAGTTTAAAATAAGATACCAGAGAACCTAAGAAGAAAGCAGAGTGATCTCATTCCAAAACCAAAACCAACTGCCATCCAGATCTCATTAGCACTTTTTAATCCATGAAAGCTACTACTTCTGTTGAATTGCTTAGTTGCCCAGTGGTTGAAGCTAAAGAGGGCAATAACTTCCTTTTGACCTGAGAGGTATGCCCACTCTATTAGGGTTGATGGCTTAATTTATCAGTTAAAGCTTAGCTTCTATCATAGCCCAGGCGTTATACATACATGAGGAGCCTTGATGGAGCAGTAGTGTTGCAGTGGTTAGGAGTCTGGCTGCTAACCAAAAAGATCAGCAGTACAAACCCAGTAGCTACTCCTTAGAAACCTATGGGACAGTTCTACTCTGTCCTATTGGGTCAATATTAGTCCAAATTAACTCGATGCGAACGGGTTTGGTTTTGGTTTGGGTGGAGTAGTAGTTAAAGCTGAAAGGCTGACAGTTCAAACCCCCAGCTTCTGGAGGGAGAAAGGTGTTGTAGTCAGCTTCCATAACGATTTACAACCTTGGAAACCATATGGGGGGTTCTGCTATCTACCATAGGGTCGCTAAGAGTTACAATCGACTTGATGACAACAGATATATATATGTGCAAATATATATATGTGTGCATATGCATTCACAATACATACATGCATACATGCACATACGCACACATGTGTACATGTGTATATGTATATATGCATATATTTTAGAGGTTCCGAGATTTATCAAATTAGAGTTAGAACTAACCAGAAAGTTATATTTGCATATGAATTGCGGCTTGCTTAGTCAATTCTTATAAAAAGTTTATATACCAAATTAAGGTGCATAATAAGAGGATAAGGGAAAATATCCATTTTCAAGTAGAAAATTTATTCTATTCTTTGTGAAATGCCTGTCAATGGATAATAAAGCCAAATATGTCCATGATTATTAAGTTCTTTCCTTAATATGATTGGGCATAGACTTAACAGTTTTAGTGACTTAACATTGAAAGAAAAAAAAAAGAAGGTCCTATTATCATATCAGGGAAATAATATTTTCACTATTTCATTTAAAAAAAAAAAAAAACCTGAGGCAACTCACCTGCTGCAGAGAAACAGGCCACCACTGTCCTGTTTCTCTGTAAGCTGAGTATTTTGGGAGCACTGCAGCTATTACGTCTACCTCTACAGCCCTTGGGACTCCAACTCTGGGGAATCACTAGCAACTATGCCTCAAGCCAATTAACTAAGACAAGAGCCAGGTTCTTTGTACCGTCGTCAAAGGCTGGAATTTCCTTGTAATCGCATAGAAAAGTTGCAGCACGAAGTTGACTACCAGCCTTTATTTGCACATTACTAAATGTCCTATGGAATTAATAAATCTAAGCTTTTTTTTTTTTTTTAAGGCAGGATTTCTCACATCAAAGATTCTTACCACATCTGTAATAAAATTGCCTAGAGTTCTACTCTTCTAGGCCCCCAAAAGCTTCTGAGATCAGAATTCCTCGGAATGGGACTCAACAGTATCCACATTTAAGAAGGAACTTCGGTGACACATAGCAACATTAAAGTGTAAAAACTACTGCTAAGTGCTAAAATCATGTTGGTAAGATGGTAAGATCCAGTATGTTTTTTTCCCCCATCTTCTGTATACTTAACAGGATGCTAGAAATGAGAATTGAATAGCAGATTGAACCCATTCATCCATTAATTCAACACATTTTTTGGTGTCCATCATGAATATTTTTTTATTTATCATGCTGATCATTTTATGTTTGCTTCTACCTGTCCGTTTTCTGCTCTTCTGTCTCTTTCTATGCGCTACTTGGTATGATACACAGAAGATTGATATCAATGTAAGATCCCTTGTTGTTTACCCGCAGATCATTTTCTCTAAAATGATGTTACTAAGAGGCTATTGATATGAGGAAGGAGAGAGTTTGACATATCAGACTGAGATTTGTGAGATTCTTAACTATGACTTTTTTTCACTTTTGTTCCCTTGGTTACCCATGAGGGCCTTCACATAGAAATCAACATTTTTTCTTCACACTCAGTGATATCATGATTACCATCACTTCCTGTACAATAACAAACATATATGAGGCCTTAGGAAGAAAGAAAGAAAGAACTTGGTTAGAGTTTAGAGATAGTGCCTCCAGGCTCTTACTGCTAATTCTCCTACATGCATACTACTCCATAAACCAAACCAAATCCTTGGTGTCAAGTTGATTCTGACTCAGCAACCCTATAGGACAGAGTAAAACTGCCCCATAGGGTCTCCAAGGAGCGGTTGGTGGATGCAAACTGCTGACCTCTAGGTTAGCAGCTGTAGCTCTTAACCACTGTGTCACCAGGGCTCCAAAATCCCAGTCAGCTACAATTTTTCAATTTTCTGTAACTTTGACATGCACATTGTTTAAAGAGGATTGAAGAATTTTGCTGTTGTTGTTGCCTGTTTGTTTTTTAATCATGTACCATGCCAATATGTGTGTCAAACAATTTGAGTTTTATGATTCAATGCTTACTTGTTAAATATTAGATTCTTAGGACTACCAGAAGAAATTACCACAAACTTGGTGGCTTAAAAGAACAGAAATTTATTTGCTTACAGTTCTGGGGGCCAAATGTTTGAAATGAAGGTAATGGCAGGGACATGCTCCCTCTAAAGACCCTAGAAGGAAATCCTTCCTTGACTCTTCCAGCTTCCCATGGGTCCTTGTGTTCCTGGGCTTGTAGTAGCATAACTCCAAGCCCTGCCTTCATCTCCACATGGCCTTCGTCCCTGTGTGACTCTGTGTCCTTTTCTGCTTCTCATAATGAGACTCTCACTGGATTTATAGCCCACCCTAAGAGAGTATGTAGAAGTCCTGGTGGCATAGTGGTCAAGAATTAGGCTGCTAACCTAAAGTTGGCAGTTCAAACCCACGAGCTGCTCCACAAGAGAAAGATGTGGCAGTTGGCTGCCATAAAGATTACAGCCTTGGAATTCCTGTGGGGTAGTTCTACTTGTCCTATAAGGTCACTGTAAGTGGAAATTAATTCTGTAGCAATGGGTTTTAGTGTTAAGAAAATATGAATTTATATTAATCCTTAACTATGTCTGCAAAGACTATATCTACAAAAAGTTTGTGTTCTGAAGTTCTAGGTGGGTATGAGTATTTTGGGGGGAGACACTATTCGATCCACTACAGTTGATTCACTTCACATACGATTCAAAGCTATTTTACTAAAGATTGAAGTGACTAGAAATCAAATTATCAGATAACTGGTATATTGCAATAGATTTAAAAATTGAATGGGTAAATTGACTAAATAATTTGAATCAGCATCTCTTCTAGAAACACTGAATGATTTAAGCAAACTCTTTCTAGAAAGATAAATAAATCTTCAAGATTGTGTTAGGTGGCTCATTAACTTTCTGACAGTCTCCTTCACATCTTTGTTCCCGAGACTATAGATCAGGGGGTTCAGCAAGGGGATGACCACTGTATACTACTTTGACTATGAGCCATGAGGTTTTGGAATGGAGTACACAATAGAGGAACAGGACAGTCCCATAGAAAATGGTGATGGCAGTCAAGTGGGAGACACAGGTGGAGAAGGTTTTTTGGAGCCCCCCGTCGGAAGGCATTTTTATGACAGTTACAAAAACGAAAAGTGTAGCGAGGATAATCACCTGGCTGCTGACCTCACTGAATATGGCAATGACAAAACAAAGCACCTGGATGATATAGGGATCAGAGCAGGAGACAGAAACAATGACAGAGTGCTCACAGACAAAGTTATTTATGACGGTAGAGCCACAAAAGGATAATGTCAGGCGAAAATAAGTGAGTGTCAGGGAAGCAACTATACCCCATGCATAGGGCCCACTGGCTAATGATGCCCAGAGCTTTTGGGACATGACGACAGTGTAAAGCAGGGGGTTACAAACTGCCACAAAAAGGTCATAGGCCATCACTGCCAACATGAATGTTTCTGCAATTGCAAATATAGAAGCCAAGAAGAACTGCATGATGCACCCTGTGAAGGAGATGGCTCTGTCTCCTGCAACCAAGTTTTCTAATAGTTTGGGTGTAACTATAGCGGAGTAGCAGAAATCAACAAAAGACAAGTGACTGAAGAAAAGGTACATGGGGTTGTGGAGTCTGGGGTTGATCCTGATGATCACAATCATGCCCAGGTTCCCCACCACAGTGACCATGTAGACAAGCTGAGTTTTGAACCTCCCCTCAAAAAACCGTCCATTTGACTCTAACTCATGGCAACTCCATGTCTTACAGAGTAAAACTACTCCACATGGTTTTGTTGACTGTGATGTTTATGGAAGCAGTTTGCCAGGCCTTTCTTCCATGAGCTGCTAGGTAGGTTTAAACTGCCATCCCTTAGGTTAGCAGTCAATGACAAATCCAGACGTTTCCTTATACGTTTCTTCATTTTGATCCTTTTTGCTGTAATAAAACTGGAATTGAGTCCTGTGTGTCATTTTAGCAAATTCTAGAAACTCAGGGAGCTGTGGGAGTTAACAGGTTAGATGTGAGGGGCCTGTAGACCCCCTAACTTGCTGCTGATATCTGAGGTCTCGAGCAGACATGGAGTCTGGAGGACTGTGCTCTTTACCTTTGAGACCTGACCTAAGTCCGAGTGGTAGGGTCGGAAGGAAAAGTGGGTCGTAAGAAACTGGTATCCCCACAAAAATGAACTGGTCTGATTTTTTTCTCTTTTCTTTTCAGGCATCTTTTTTCACTCCAGTGGACCCTGTAATACTTTTAGGAGTGACTGCTGTTCTAAATTCTGTCTGTTTAAAAGCAAGAATTGTTTTTCTTCTCCTGATCCAAACACTGAGTCATATAGGTGTTCTGTCCTATATCAGAAGTAATTGCAGTTGAAAAGCCATCCCTTTTTAGACAAACCACAACTCCACCTTTGATCTCAACAAGACACTTACATCAGAGGGAATTATACCTCATCAGTACAGTTCCCAAAACTTCTTAACTTAGATGAATTTGAATTATGAGAAGATCAACGTCAGCAAAGGCACAACGCAGGTGCAGATTTACCTATTATAGGCATATATGTTATTTATGTGTGTGGAAACCCTGGTGGCATAGTGGTTAAGTACTATGGCTGCTAACCAAGAGGTCAGCAGTTTGAATCCACCAGGTGCTCCTTGGAAACGCTATGGGGCAGTTCTACTCTGCCTTGCAGGGTCGCTAGGAGTTGGAATTGACTCAACAGCAGTGGGTTTGTTTTTTTGGTTTTGGAGGCATTGTTGTTGTTGTGTGCCTTCCAGCCACTATATTTCATTTTCCCTGGATTAAAATGACTAGAGGTTGTCTTATCCTTCCTGCCTTCTCCTGTTTATGCTTGATAACTCATCATGAAAGAAAATGTACCTCTTGTTGAAATATCACTTAAGAAAAGAGTAAAAAATATTCATAAGAGGAAAACAAACACACACATACACACACCTACAAACACACACACCACGGTATTTTTTTTCCTCCACTATATAATTGCATACATTAACAAGAACCATTTTCTCCTGTTAAACTATTTGATTTCATTTCTCTTAGGTAAATAAACACCTAGGGAAGAAACTGCTCAATTTTATGTAAAGTACCTGTATAAGTTCATAAGATACCACTAAGCTATTTTTCAAATACATTTTACCTGCTACATTTCCATCTGAAGCACATGAATATTCCACCTCATCCGTGTTCACAGGAATGTTTGACATTTCAATCTTTTTAACTTTAGCCATTCTAATGGGTAAGTAGTGGTGTCTCATTTTAGCTTTAATATGCGTTGCACTGATGACTAATGATGCCGAGTAGCTTTTCAAGTGCTCATTGACTGGTTGGATAACTTCTGTATATGTTCTGCATATATATCAATTGTCAGGCTTATATATTGCAAGTATTTTCTCACAGTTTGTGGCTGACCTTTCCTTTTTCTTAATGATGTCTTTGAAGAGCAGTCATTTTTCAAGTTGATAAAATTAATTTTATCAAGTTTTAATTCATTCTTTTTGTTCTATGTAAAAAAGTCCTTACACCAAGTGTTCAAAAATTTTCCCATATTTCTGCCATTTTTTAATTTCTGTTAAGTTTTAGCTTTTATCTTTGTGTCTATGACCTATAACTTTTAATTCAAATTAATATTTGTGTATGGTGTGAGGTAAGACCTAAGGTTAATTTTTCAATAGGAGTATCTCATTGTTCCAACATTATTTCGTTGAAAAAGTATCGTTTCTCCTTTGAAATTTAAATGAGAAAAAATATATGAGTATATTTGGACACTATTCTATTCCATTGATCTATAGGTAACTCCTTACTCCAATAACTTACTTTTAATTATTCAAATACTTTCTTTAGAAAAAAAATGATAAAATGAATATTAGGCTGGCAAAACAATACTTTAATTAAATTGGGTTTCCTAGTGAGCAGGCCATATTTTTTATTTAATATACATGAATTCTGCTATTCAGTGTAATAACTATCAAAACGTTGCCTTGTGTACAAGACACCATAAGCTGAAGCACTTGTTAAAGCCACCTCTAGAGGATAGAATTTCTGTTTAGAATTCTAGGGGAATATCCTGGATTTGTGCATATTTGATAAACTAGGAATTTGATTTACTTTGGGAACACACATAAAAAATTACACCATATATGGTAAAGTATTTTAAAATAATTCACATATATTGCAACAAATTGAGAATTTTATTTTTTTTTTTTAATTTTTGGTTTACATGTGCTTTAGAGCTATTTCACTAAACATTGATGTATGGAAACATCAGTCATCATGAAATCGTACATATACTACTATAGATGTATTAACTCACAGGCTACTGGGTAAAATAATCTGAATAGTAAATTATACTACACGAGTTGAACGATCTTTAGCATAATGAATCAAATTATTTTTGGAATGTAAAATACTGAACCTAGCAATATCACGGTGATTGAAAAAGCAGTTTTGTTTTAATTAATTTTCTGAATGTGTCCTTCACATCCTTGTTCCTAAGGCTGTAGATCAGGGGATTCAACATGGGAATCACCACAGTATAAAACACAGAAGCCACTTTACTATGAGCCAGGAAGTTCGGAGTTAGGGATACAGTAGAGGAAAAGGATGGTCCCATGGAAGATGGTGATGGCAGTCAGGTGGGAGGCAAAGGTAGAGAAGGTTTTATGGCGCCCACTTGTAGAAGGCATCTTCATGACAGTGATAAAAATGAATACATAGGAAGTGAAGATGATCATCGGGCTGCTCACCTCATTGAATATGGCAACAATAAAACACAGCATCTGACTGATGTAGGGGTCTGAGCAGGAGACAGAAACAATTACAGAGTGGTCACAGATAAAATTATTTAGAATGCTAGACTCACAATAAGATAATGTGAGAAGAAAGTATAGAGAGCACACTACACCCCATGTGTAGGACCCAGCCACCAGCAGAACACAAAGCTTCTGAGACATAGTAGTAGTATAAAGCAAGGGGTTACAAACTGCCACAAAATGGTCATAAGCCATCGCCGTTAGCATGAATGTTTCTGTCACTCCAAATAAGCAAGCAAGACAAAACTGCATGATGCAACCAGAGAAGAGATAGTTCTGTCTTCCACAATCAAGTTCTCCAGCAGTTTGGGTGTAACTACAGTGGAATAACAGAAATCCACAAAAGACAAGTGACTGAGGAAAAAGTACATAATCGTGTGGAGTTTTGGATTGATCCTGATAATTATTATCATGCCTAGATTCCCCACCGCGTTGACTGTGTAGGTGGACAAGAAAGTCAGGAAGAGTGGAACGTGGAGTTCTGGGTATTCTGAAAAACCCAACAGTATAAACGTGGGTATGATACTTTGATTTCCTTCAGATAACATGATTCCTGTTGGAGAAAAAACACAAGTTGACTAGGAAGAAGCAGAGAGAGGAAAGAGGTTTCATGTGGTTCTGTGGGGAGTGATATGAAACAGTGAGTCTCAGAGTGTGGCCCCCAAATCAGCAACATCAGAATCATTTGGGAACTTATTAGGAATGCAAATTCTTCAGCCCTACTGCCAACCTCCTAAATAAAAACTCAGATGGGACTCATAATTTGGGGTGAAATCAGGCCTCCAGGTGATTTTGTTGCCTGCTAAAGTGTGAAAAACACCGGTGTGAAAAACATATCAATGAAAAAAACCTGTTGCCATTAAGTTGATTCAGATTCATAGTGACAATATAGGACAGAGTAGAACTGCCCCGTAGAGTTTAGCAGCCGATCTCTTAACCACGACACTAACGAAATCCAAAACCAAACCGTTTGCCACTGAATAGATTCCAACTCATAGCGACCCTATAGGACAGAGTAGAACTGCCACATAGAGTTTCCAAGGTGAGTTTCTAAGGTCAACCATTAGACCACCAAAGTTTCCACTACAACAACAGGGCTCTCTCTCTCTCTCTCTCTATAACTTAGGAAGCACTGGTGGTGTAGTAGTTAAGTGCTACAGCTGCTAACCAAGAGGTAGGCAGTTCAAATCTACCATGCGCTCCTTGGAAGCTCTATGGGGAAGTTCTACTCTGTCCTATAGGGTCACTATGAGTTGGAATTCTCTCGACGGCAGTGGGTTTTTAATATATTACTCTTTATTATATGTTACTATATATATTACATATACATATAACTATTTAAAAGCTAGTATTTGTTAGTATTATTAATATGAAACTAACATATACATATAGGGCATATAAGAAAATTAAAGAAACCAGAATCAAGGGTGGTATAACAAAAACACAAAGAACCTTTATAAATTTTAGAATTATTTACTTTTAAATTTTCCACCTTGTCTAGGCATAGCATGGAATCAAATACTTCTAGAATTTTTGAGTTGAAATATACCTTAAAATGTATCTAGCCCAACTTTTCACTTAATAGTTCAGATTTCTACACATAATCTCATCCCTGAGATGCTCATGTAGTCTCTGTCATCAAAACCTCCATCAATGGTATACTGACTCCTGAATATTTTATGGGGTTTCTATTGATTGTTGTGCTTAACTTTTATTATTAATTAAATTTAATTAATTAAAATTTTATGAGTAGTAAAAATTAATTAAAGTAATTTCTTTCTTATGCATATGTGTGTATACACATACATATATACATATACAGTTTCAAGAAAGCATATTTATCTTATATTCACCAACAATAATTCCATTAAAAAAAACATTCTACACTGCAAATTATATATTTCCTTAACCAGTAAGAAGCAAGCCCTCTTTTATGATGAGATAAACTTGGCAATGAGAACAGTAACATCACAAAATGACTGTCCCCGGGATATAGACATGAGGCTGCAGCAAAAATGCATCAGTGATCTGTCTCAGCTTTATAGCTTTGCCTGGACTCAGCCCCAGGAGTGCCTACGTTACATGTACTACAAGTAGCCCCGACACAGAGTACTTGTCGTGACCATATTCTTCCCAATAACAAAAGGGACTGGGCAGATACATTTTAAACATCCATTATTGTTCATGCTATTTTAAAAATTAAGTTCTCCCTCAACATTTGAACATCTACCCTATTTTAACTAAACAAAACCCTGGCAAGTTAAGGTGATGGCTACTACTTCTGCTACTATTTAAAACACTTATTAGGTCCATAACAAAAACATACACAGAGAAAACTTTGACATTTGCCCTAGCAATTTCAAATAAACTTGTTAAAAACCCATGGATTAGAATTAGGATTTTATTCAAATGGAAACTAGGACGAGGGGAGTTCAAAATCAGCAAAATCTCCGAAGCCTTCTGCCACTTCTCTCTATTAATTCTCAGTAGTGTCACCACTGCCAGTTTCTGCAACACACAGTATAATTCTCCGGATCATTTCATGCCCTGTTAGTGAAAATTCAAACAGGTCCAACCATAAAAAGGGATCTCTTACATTTTTTAATCCGTATGAGCTGGAGTTCCATGTTTTCTACCTTAATAGAAAAATACCAGAAGAGAACTGAACTGACCTGAAACCACGAGCTTTTGATTAATTAATTTAATGAGGATTTCCTTTTAAGATAAATGAATTTCAGGCAGTTTTCTTCTCAGTAATTGAACATTCTTTAAAAAAACTAGCAGACCTGAGGTCTGTAGCACAAGTGACAGTAGATTTAAATGGGTATGCCAGGAAAACGGCATTTTATTTCCCAGGTATAAGAAATATCAGAGATTAAAAAAAAAAAACTGAACCCAAATCCACAATCCAAAACCTCCCAGTCTCTGGGATTTATATCTGCTGCCGTGACCGTGGGTCGCTATGAGTCAGAATCGACTCGATGGCATGGGGGGTTTTGGTTGCCATGACCGTGGAGATATAGACCCTAGAGAATCATAACTAAAACATTACTCAGTGAGCCACAAACCAAGCAATTAGTTGAAATGCTCTCTTGTGTCATTGTGGTGGATGTATTTTCTTTAAACTCATTAAGGATAATTACTGAATCTATTCCATTAGTCTTCTTTTAGAAATTAAATTATTAAAAGAATTCATATTTCCTGAAGAAAACATGAACTACAGAGTTTGAAAAAAGAACATATAAAAAATAAATAGTTGCTATTAACTGTATTGCATTTGAAACTCTACATTTAAGTTTATAGTGGAGAAACGTGGCAAAACTACCTTAACCAAATGATGACGGTTACCATCATGAGTGATGCCATGGGCATATCATACACTCCCTGATATGATGTGATGATAAAGGCACTTTGCCTCTGTGAAAGTCTTCCTCAAAGCTCAAAATCCCAACTTAACCACAGAAAGCCATCAGACAAACTTAGATTTGGGGACATTCTATAAGATATCTAGCCAGTGCTCTTTAAGATTTTCAAAGTCAAGAAAAATGAGAAAAGTTAGAAACTGTCACAGACCAGATGACACTGGGGAGACTATAGCTAAATGCCATGTGATACACTGAATTAGATCATGAAACAGAGAGAGGACATTGATAGAAAAACTTGTGAGTTTTAAACACAGTCTGGAGTTTAGTAATACTAACACACCAACAAACAATATCCATGGAAGCAGCACTCAAGAAATGAAATGATGTATTGCATTGGGAAAATCTGTGGCTAAATACCTCTTTAAAGTTTAAAAAGCAAACACATCACTTTGATGACTGAGGTGCGTTTGAATCAAGCCATTCTATTTTCAATCTATTCATATGCACATACTCCATGTGTTTGTCGTCTGTCATACCGTGGGGGCTTGCCTGTTGCTCTGTTGCTGGAAGCTATTTCACCAGTATTCGAATACCAGTAGGGCCACTCATGGCTGACATGTTTCAGCTGAGCTTCCAGACTAAGACAGACTAGGAACAAGGACAAAGCAGTCTACTTCTGAAAAGATTTAACCAGTGAAAACCTTATGAATAGCAGTGAAACATTTTCTGATATAGTGCCTGTAGATGAGCCCCCCAGGTTGGAAGGCACTCAAAATACGACTGGGGAACAACTGCTCCCTCAAAGTAGAGTTGACCATAATGATGTGGATGGAGTCAAGCCTTTGGGGCCTTCATTTGCTGATGAGGCCTGACTCAAAATGAGAAAAAACAGCTGCAAATATCCATTAATAATTGGAGTGTGGAATGTATGAAGTATGAATCTAGAAAAATTGGGAATTGTCAAAAATGAAATGAAAAACATAAACATCAACATCCTAAACATGAGCGAGCTGAAATGGACAGGTATTGGACATTTTGAAGCAAACAATCATATGGTCTACTATGCTGGGAAGGACAACTTGAAGAGGAATGGCTTTGCATTCATCATCAAAAAGAACATTTCAAGATCTATCCTGAAGTACAATGTTGTCGTTGATAGGATAATACCTATAAACCTACAAGGAAGACCAGTTTATACAACTATTATTCAAATTTATGCACCAACCACTAAGGCATAAACAGTATACAAAACATTATAAAGAATGTAGAAGAAAAACTAGATAATTGGGAGCTCCTAAAAATCAAACACTAATGCTTATCCAAAGACTTCACCAAAAGAGTAAAAAGACTATGTACAGACTGGGAAAAAGTTTTTAGCTATGACATTTCTGATCAGCATCTGATCTCTAAAATCTACATGATACTGGAAAACTCAGCTACAAAAAGACAAGTAACCCAATTAAAAAATGGGTAAAAGATATGAATAGACACTTCACTAAAGAAGACATTCAGGTAGGTAACAGATATATGATGAAATATTCACGATCATTAGCCATTAGAGAAATGCAGATCAAAACTACAAGGAAATTTCATCTCACTCCAACAAGGCTGGCATTAATACAAAAAAACACAAAATAATAAATGTTGGAGAGGCTGTGGAGAGATTGGAACACTTCTATACTGCTGGTGGGAATGTGAAATGGTACAACTACTTTGAAAATCAATTTGGCACTTCCTTAAAAAGCTATTAATAGAACTACCATAAGATCCAGCAATCCCACTCCTTGGAATATATCCTAGAGAAATAAGAGCCTTTACATGAACAGATATATGCACACCCATGTTTATTGCAGCACTGTTTACAATAGCAAAAAGCTGAAAGCAACCAAGGTGCCCATCAACGGATGAATGGATAAATAAATTATGGTATATTCACATAATGGAATACTACGCATCGATAAAGAACTGTGAGGAATCTGTGAAACATTTCATAACATGGAGGAACCTGGAAGGCATTATGCTGAGTGAAATTAGTCAGATGCAAAAGGACAAATATTGTATAAGACCACTAGTATCAGAACTTGAGAAATAGTTTAAACTGAGAAGAACACATTTTTTTGTGGTTACGAGATGGGGGAGGGAGGGAGGGTGGGAAAAGTATATTCACTAATTAGATAGTAGACAAGATCTACTTTAGGTGAAGGGAAAGACAGCACACAGTACAGGGGAGTTCAGCACAATTGGACTAAACCAAAAGCAAAGAAGTTTCCTGAATAAACTGAATGCTTTAAGGCCAGCGTAGCAGGGGCAGGGGTCCGGGGACCATGGTTTCAGGGGACATCTAAGTCAATTGGCATAATAAAATCTGTTAAGAAGACATTCTGCATCCCACTTTGAAGAGTGGCGTCTGGGGTCTTAAATGCAGACAAGCACCCATCTAAGATGAATCAATTGGCCTCAACCCCCCTGGATCAAAGGAGAATGAAGAACACCAAGGACACAAGGTGGTTACGAGCCCAAGAGACAGAAAGGGACTCATGAACCAGCGACTACATCATCCTGAGACCAGAAGAACTAGATGGTGCCCAGCTACAACCGATGACTGCCCTGACAGGGAACAGAACAGAAAACCTCTGAGGGAGCAGAAGAGCAGTGGGATGTAGACCTCATATTCTCATAAGACCAGGCTTAATGGTCTGACTGGGACTGGAAGGACCCTGGTGGTCATGGCCTCCAGATCTGTTGGCCCAGGACAGGAACCATTACTGAAGCCAACACTTCTGACATGAATTGGACTGGACAATGGGTTGGAGAGGGATGCTGGTGAGGAGTGAGCTTTTAGGATCAGGTGGACACTTGAGACTATGTTGGCATCTCCTGCCTGGAGAGGAGATGAGAGGGTGGAGGGGGTTAGAAGCTGGCAAAATGGACACGAAAAGAGAGAGTGGAGGGAGAGCGTGGGCTGTCTCATTAGGGGGAGAGTAAATGGGAGTGTGTAGCAAGGTGTATATGGGTTTTTGTGTGAGAGACTGACTTGATTTCTAAACTTTCACTTAAAGTACAACAAAAATTATTTTAAAAAAACTGCAAAAAAAAAAATTCAACTCTCCTTAGTTTACATAAAAGGATACTGAGCTGCCAACTCTGAGATGATGAGTAATCTGAGGATGCAAAGAGCATTTCCAGACCTCCACGTCAGTGTTTTTGTGTTGCATTACATTTTCTTCTGTCTTACAAGGTCCATTCCCTACAAAGTTCTTGTCTGAGCCCATTTTGATTTCTTTCTTCTGCAAGCTTTAAGTTGTTATGTTTAGTGTTTTATTTTTAATTAAAAACCATCAGCAATATGGTCCACAACTTCCTTATGGCGTTTTCACTTCCTTATTCCTGAAAGTGTAAATCACAGGATTGAGCAGGGGAGTTACAGTGGTGTAAAATATGGCCACCATCTCATCGAAGGAAAAAGCAGATGGAGGTCGGGCATATAGAAATATGCATGGGACAAAGAATAAAACCACAACAGAAATGTGAGATCCACAGGTGGCAAGAGCTTTCCTCCGGCCTTCACAGCTATGTGTTCTTAGTGAGAACAAGATGACACAATAGGAGATAAACAACAAGGAGAAATTTATGATACAGATAAACCCACTATTGGCAACCACCAAAAGGCCAAGTATGTGAGTATCAGTGCAGGCAAGCTCCAGTAATGGGTACAAATCACATAGGAAGTGATTGATGGCATTGGGGCCACAGAAAGGCAGCTGGAAAGTAAAGAGAATTTGTATCACAGAATACAAGAAGCCTCCTGTCCAGGCTACCCCATCAGGATACCACAGAGCCTCCAGTTCATGAGAGAGAGGTAGCGCAATGGCTTGCAAATGGCCACATAGCGGTCACAGGCCATGGCGGTGAGAATAATCATTTCAGCACCAGCAAATAAATGTTCAGCAAAGAGCTGGGTCATGCAGCCCTCGGAGGAGATGGTTTTCCTCTCGTGGAGTGAGTCTACAATCATCTTTGGGGCGAATGCAGAGGAATAGCACACATCCAGGAAGGGCAGAAAGGCCAGAAAGACGTACATGGGGGAGCCCAGGAGTGCTGGGCTGCTGATAATGGTCACCACAATCAGCAAATTGTCCCCAACAGTTGCAATGTAGGAGAACAAAAATATAACAAATCCTATTTTTTGAACATTTGGATTCTGTGAAAGCCCCAAGAGGACAAACTCAGTTACAAAGCTTTGATTTTGCATGATGTCAGAGGAAAAGGTGGAAGCTACCACAGTGACCTTGAAGAATCTGAAATTAAGAGACAGAGATATTTGTCTCAGAATAGTATATGGTATTAACTAGTCATCAACAGGTTGGTGCATCCATAAGCAAAGTTATTTTAAGTGCTTCTATTTTTGTTGAGAATATGAAATTAGAAATTTCTTGAAGGTGGTAGTGAGACATCAGGCAGAACTGAGGTTAAATACTTTAAAATAGAGCTTCAGTATGAGCGAAGGGAAACACTCATAAGTGGTAGGGATGACATTTTTTTTTTTTTTTTATCTAGGTCCTGACTCTGATTAGTCCATAATGGCTACCAAAAGTGACTTGTTGAGAAGGAGTCTGAAATACATCGAGGCTCTGAAGAAAGGAGGACCGTAATGTCTTACTCTTGCCTGTTATTGGCATGGCAAGGGAACAAGCATGACTTGCACGGGAAATGCATCTCTCACCTGAAGATTGCCTTATCTACAAATAGAAGAAGAGACAACTTGCAGCTTAAGAGGCACTTGGAAATCATACATATTCTCTCAAATATTTCCTTAAAAGTCTGAGCTGAACTGGACATTTATGATGAATTAATTAATTCCTTATAAAAAATAAAGGCCTGTGGAAAAGTGCCTAGCTGTATGCTTAGCAAGTAATAAGTGCTGGGTTGCTCTTTTAATTCATCATTTTAAAATGAAAACAGAAAATGATAAAAATAATAATACTACTTCAAAATGTTGTGCTGATGACTAAGTAAGGCAATGGAAGGAAAGCAATTTTTGAGTGCCTGGTGTCTAGGATACAGTCCATGTTAAGACTTATTATCCACGTGTTACTAGTAACAAACTCATCGTTTGAGAGGTTATATTCAAAAGAATAACAGAGGTAGATTTGGATTTTCTGGCTCCAAAACCCAAGTTGGTTCCACTGAATTAATATGGAAAACCAAAAAACCAAAACCAAACCCAGTGCCGTCGAGTCGATTCCGACTCATAGCGACCCTATAGGACAGAGTAGAACTGCCTCATAGAGTTTCCAAGGAGCGCTTGGTGGATTCGAACTGCCAACCCTTTCGTTAGGAGCTGTAGCACTTAACCACTACGCCACCAGGGTTTCCTTAATATGGAAAGGGATGAGAATTTTTTTTTTAGGGAGAACTTCAGAGCAAGGATGGCCTTTTTACAGTCTCCATTCACCTCTGAAGGTTAAAATCTTCTGATTCCTTTGTTCATGCATAAATGAGTCGCCTAAAGGCAAAGAAACTGCAAATGATTTATAATCAGAGGGTAATGGCCTTATCATATACATTGTTGTTGTTGTTAGGTGCCGTCGAGAGGTTTGGACTCATAGCAACCCTATGCACAACAGAACAAAACACTGCCCAGTCCTGCGCCATCCTTACAATCGTTATGCTTGAGCTCATTGTTGCAGCCACTGTGTCAATCCAAATTGTTGAGGGTCTTCCTATTTTCTGCTGACCCTGTACTCTGCCAAGCATGATGTCCTTCTCCAGGGACTCATCCGTCCTGACAACATGTCCAAAGTAGGTAAAACGCAGCCTCGCCATCCTTGCTTCTGAGGAGCATTCTGGTTGTATATCTTCCAAGACAGATTTGTTTGGTTTTTTGGCAGTCCATAGTATATTCAATATTCTTAGCCAACACCACTATTGAAAGGCGTCAACTCTTCTTCAGTCTTCCTTATTCATTGTTCAACTTTCAAATGCATATAATGCAATTGAAAATACCATGCCTTGGGTCAGGCGCACCTTAATCTTCAGGGTGACATCCTTGCTCTTCAACACTTTGAAGAGGTCTTTTGCAGCAGATTTGCTCAATGCAATGCATCTTTTGATTTCTTGACTACTCCTTCCATGGGTGTTGATTGTGGATCCAAGTAAAATGAAATCCTTGACAACTTCAATCTTTTCTCCATTTATCATGATGTTGCTCATTGGTACAGTTGTGAGGATTTTTGTTTTCGTTATGTTGAGGTGTAATCCATATTGAAGGCTGTGGTCTTTGATCTTCATTAGTAAGTGCTTCAAGTCCTCTTCACTTTCAGCAAGCAAGGTTGTGTCATCTACCTAACCAAGGTTGGTAATGAGTCTTCCTCCAATCCCAATGCCCCGTTCTTCTTCATATAGTCCAGCTTCTCGTATTATTTGTTCAGCATACAGATTAAATAGGTATGGTGAAAGAATACAACCCTGACACACACCTTTCCTGACTTTAAACCAATCACTATCCCCTTGTTCTGTCTGAACAACTGCCTCTTGTTCCATGTAAAGTTTCCTCAGAAGCACAATTAAGTGTTCTGGAATTCCGATTCTTCCCAGTGTTATCCATAGTTTGTTAAGATCCGCACAGTTGAATGTCTTTGCGTAGTCAATAAAACACAGGTAAACATCCTTCTGGTATCCTCTGCTTTCAGCCAGGATCCACCTGACATCAGCAACGATACCCCGGGTTCCACATCCTCTTCTGAAACCAGCTTGAATTTCTGGCAGTTCCCTGTCGATATACTGCTGCAGGCATTTTTGAATGATCTTCAGCAGAATTTTGCTTGCATGTGATATTAACGATATTGTTCTGTAATTTCCACATTTGGTTGGATCACCTTTCTTGGTAATAGGCATAAATATGGATCTCTTCCAGTCAGTTGGCCAGGAAGCTGTCTTCCATATTTCTTGGCATAGATGAGGGAGCACCTCCAGTGTTGCATCTGTTTGTTGAAACATCTCAGTTGATATTCCTAGAGCCTCGTTTTTTGCCAATGCCTTCAGAGCAGCTTGGACTTCTTCCTTCAGTACCATCAGTTCCTGATCATATGACGCCTCTTGAAATGGTTGAATATCAACTACTTCTTTTTGATATAATGACTCTGTGTATTCCTTCCATCTTCTTTTGATGCTTCCTGAATCATTTAATATTTTCCCCATGGAATCCTTCACTATTGCAACTCGAGGCTTGAATATTTTCTTCAGTTCTTTCAGCTTGAGAAACGCCAAGCATGTTCTTCCCTTTTGGTTTCTTATCTCCAGCTCTTTACACATATTAATTAATTGCACATGATAATTGCTGGTGATTGGAATGCACAAGTTGGAAACAAAGAAGAAGGATCAGTCGTTGGAAAATATGGCCTTGGGGATAGAAACAATGCTGGAGATCCAATGATAGAATTTTGCAAGACCAACGACTTCTTCATTGCAAATGCCTTCTTTCACCAACATAAACAGAGACTATACACATGGAGCTCGCCAGATGGAACACACAGAAATCAAATTGACTAGGTCTGTGGAAAGAGATGATGGAAAAGCTCAATAGCTTCAGTCAAAACAAGGCCAGGGGCCAACTGTGGAACAGACCTTCAACTGCTCATATGCAAGTTCAAGGTGAAACTGAAGAAAATCAGAACAAGTCCACGAGAGCCAAAATATGACCTTGAGTATATCCCACCTGAATTTAGACACCATCTGAAGAATAGATTTGATGCATTGAACACTAGTGACTGAAGACCAGGGGAGTTGTGGAATGACATCAAGGACATCATCCATGAAGAAAGCAAGAGGTCACTGAAAAGACAGGAAAGAAAGAAAAGACTAAGATGGATGTCAGAAGGGGCTCTGAAACTTGCTCTTGAGCGTCGAGCAGCTAAAGCAAAAGAAAGAATTGATGAAGTAAGAGAACTGAACAGAAGATTTCAAAGGGCCTCTCGAGAAGACAAAGTAAAGTATTATAATGATATGTGCAAAGAGCTGGAGATCATATACATACTCATCATAAAACCAAAAAAAAAAAAGCTGCCAAGGAATCAATTCTGACTCAGAGCAACACTCTAGGACAGAGTAGAGTTGCCCCCACTGGATTTCCAAAGAGTGGCTGGTGAATTCAAAACGCTGACCTTTGGGTTATCAACTGAGCTCTTAACCATACACATAATATACATATATAAATTGACAGCAACTATGAGTCAACCAGACAATTACATCAACTCCTGACTTCATTTTCCATAGGTAGATACAGCTTTGAAGGATGACTGTGTCCTCCTCACCTGCACACATAGTAGAAGTTTATCAGTCAAACAGTTTACATAATTATGTTTGATGCACATAGGTGAATGTACAGTTTTATTCTAAAAGTGAAATCAGGTGGGGGAAGTTTCACAACAAAAAGTGATGCAGTGACATTTCTAAAAATAAGATTTTGGAAGTGTCCAAAATGTTCACTATGAGTAGGAAATGACTCGGTGACACCTAACAACAACAGAAATGAATGAAAGAATAGTGGGGCTTATTGTGAGCATTAACAATGAACTGATTTTGATAAATGTCACTTAGATTAAAGAATAAAATTAACAAATATTCAATAGTATAGGTTAATGTCTTCTGTTTGCTTGCTTTAAAACAGCCATTTCCTTATGTTCCCAGGAGCCTAGGCAACTTAAAATTGTGGCAGCACTATTAACTCCATATGTAGCTACAAGCTGTCACCCAGAAAACTAGAATATTAAACAAACCCAAAAAGGTTCTTTGGATCTGTCAACAACCATTTATTAAAAATGAAAGAATATCAATATATGAGCCAACAGTGGTCAGTTTAGCCAAGGACCAAAGCAAGAGAGGCCATGAAGTGATACGAGTAAGAACATCAACTCTAGACTCATACGGGCTTGGGTTCAAATCCAAGCTCTTCTATTTAGTTATGTCTCATGGAACAAGTTACTTAAAACCCTTGATTTACACGCTTCTGGTGAGTATAAGAATGTCTACTGATAGAATCAGATAGCACGATACACATAGGAGATCAATAGGAGATCAAGCCCCCAGACCACTGACACAGAGAATAATTACCAAGATTTTTATTTATAATTCCTATATTATCATGAACAGGGCTAGTAAGTGCTTTTAATGATAAGCTCTTTGACTCAACCTTTTATTTAACAATGTAAATTATTTCATTTGGTCACAGTGTAGATATGCTAATTTTTAATGCATAGAATTTTTAAGTAAACTTTGTAGTCCTTTAGTAGCTCTCAAACTCACATGAATCCACTTCTATTCAGGTAGTTTCTTTAGACAAAGAACTTTAAATTGAATCTATATTAATAATTAAGTAAATCTTAATCTCTTCATTTCCCCTATATGGGGAGTTCTAAGTGTAATACAGTTTTAGAACTAAAATGTGCTTTAGATACAAACAAATCAGCCCCCTCTGCTTTTAGATCAAAAGAATTTCCAAAATTAGTGTTAAAATGTTTATAATGGAGAATACAATGTCCTCATGGCTTATGACCACGAAGTCCATGATTTTAAGTCATTTAAAAGTTAATTGTCCTGTATTGGGTCCTAGAACAGGAAAAAAGGACAGTAGTGAAAGAAGTAGTGAATTATGAATAAAGTCTGGAATTAAATTAACAGTAATATCCCAATGTCTGTTTCATAGATTTTCCAAATGAACTTAGGGTTACATGAGATGTTAACATTAGGTGGAGCTAGGTGAGGAGTACACAATAACTTGCTACAGAACCTGAGCAACTTCTCCCTAAATTTAAAATTACTCAGAATTAAAACCTTTTTTAAAAAAGAAAAAGGTAATGACTTTGTTTCTGCTATAAAAAATGTAGCCATCCCAGCTTCATCATGGACTAGCCATGTGCCCTTGAACGAAACACTCAGCCTCTGTGTTCTCACCTATAAAGTAGGGAGAGTAGCACTTGTTCAAGCTGCTCACTTAAGAGAGTCCAGTAAGACGGTTAATAGGAAAGTGACTGGCAAAGTATGAAGCTTTAAACACGTGAAAGAGTGATGTCAGAATTATTTTCAAGCAGTGACTACACACACAGAGTGAGCTAGAAAATTGAATCTGCCTTAAGAATAAATTATGCATTGTTAAAATCACTTTTTTCAAAAAATTATACTCCTTGCTAAATTTGCAATGGAACTGTTCCCATTCATGTAAAACTTTTGGAAAAAAACTTAGTAAATATTTCTGACTTATAAACAACTTTGTATCATGTATACTAGTTACCCGAACTCTAAACAATTATTCTAAAAGTGAGATGAGGTGGAGGAAGTTTTATAACAAAAGGTGATGCAGTGTCACTTATAAAAATAAAATTTTAAAGAAATGCCCAAAATGTTCAATAACAGTAAGATGGTTACTTCAAATTAATAGGGCATGATACTGTGAATAAAATGCTAATGAATAATAGAGACATGGAAGGTGAAGTATTTTTACAGTATGTTAAATGAGAAAAGCAGAAGAAAATTTTAACATACATGCCTATTTGTATAGACATATCAATATAATTTTAAAATCTAGACGGGAACACATGAAAATGGTAGTGATTTTTTCCTTTTCATTATGTATGTTTATATAATCATAAGGATATTTCAAATATTTATAATCAAGGTTAAACCCACAACACCATATTTTCCATCAACTAAACAGTTCAGAAAAAAGAGGTGGGATTTGGGGATTACTTAGTAATCCAATATAATTTGTTTGTATAAGTAGAATTATCATGCTAACACAATAGGGGTTAGACTATTACGTTAAAATGTTACAATTGTTATAGATTTTCCATAAATAGCCATACCATGAGGTAAGCTTTACCCAGCTCCTACACTCACTCTGATATCAATTTTTAAATTCATGTCTCCGCCTAAGGAAGCAGTTTATTCTGTCCACACTTCTCCGAGAAGATTCCATGGTCTCTTCTTTCTTGATAGCCATACACACCGTGAGAGATTCCTTAGGGCCCCCCAAGGCCAGCTGTGAACTGTGTGCTCTGGGTGCTCTGGGGCATCTCTTGGGACTGTGATATTGGACGTTTTCCTCGCAGCTCCAAATTACCCCCATGGCCACTATTTCCATCCTATTAGTTTGAACGTGAAACAGCAAAATTAATTCTAATACTAATCACTGAAAAACAATAGAAACTTCTGTCTCAACTTTGAAGTGTATATAACATTCAAAGCTATGTGCAGATTTAGTACTAAGGTTGTCAGTATAATCAGTGTTTTTGTTATTGTCTTTCTGTAATAGAGATATAAACATATATTTTAGAATCCTTTAAATGTATGTATATATGTCATACCTGCATATGTATATGCATAGGTAAATAAACATGGTTACTATAAATTAAAAGAATAGATTTAAATTCCATTCTTAATCATCCTCCCTGTTGTTTCTTAGTCCACTGTGTTTTTGATCCAGATTATTATTATCACTTATTTCAGCAATATTTATACATTGTCTGTCTACCTAAGCATATTCCCTTCCCTGATAACCTGGGAAATCTCTTCTCTTCACTTTGCAGATGCTTTTCTCTCTTTCAGTGTTGCTCCACTGATTTCTCTAACTATCTCATCTTATACTCTATTCCTGGACTTAAAAAAAAATACTAACCCCACTCTCCGCCTGTATACTTCCTGATGGATGCCTGAGCCTTATTTGTTCTCTCTTAGCAGTTTAGTTTATTTTGGGAGAGAGACACAGGGCACCCCAACTAGCACCACAGCAGTTCAGAGCTTCAGTCATTTAGACATTCTTGAACAATTCTGAGACAGAAACCTAGTGCTACCTATTACATCAAATACACTTAGGAAAAATTTCAAAGTCAAGGCTCTGCTCTGTGATTTGAATAAATCATATTTCCTTACTCTCAATGCCCTGCCCTGAAATATTTCTGGAAACATTAAAGGACATATTATATATAGGAGCTGTGTAAATGAAAAAGCAGCACTCAAGATACCAGGCTCCTATAGCAGTATACTTTAAAATCTCAGAAAAATCCCACTTTTCAGCCTAAAACTCCAGAATGGAACAAGTATTAGGGGAGAAATGATAAATGAGAATATATTCAGAAAGAATAAATAAAATGCCATATCAAGAGCTAGGAAAAAATATGAACTTCTTGCACTTCTAAGTTATTTGGATTTAACTTGAAGATGACAAGCTGAAGACAGATCTAGTTTCATTAGATTTTAAGTAATTGGTACTCTCAACCCAGAAAAAGGTTTCTACTACATTAGCTGTTATTTGTGCACCATTAATTATGCATTACTTCTTATGTTTCCACCAACTTTGCTAATACCATTATCCCTTTTATAGACAAGGTGCCTGAGAACCAGAGAGATGATGTAACTAGCCCAAGTGTGCACGACATTGATAAACCCATGCATTATACTTGGTAGCCTGAACGCTACACTCATACTTTTAAGCGCTACATTACACATTGAAACTCCCTCAGAAAATGCAAAATTGTGAATTATAAATCTCTCCATGTACCAGTTCCTTGAAAACTCTGGTGATGGCAATCTCATATTCCTCATCGAGAAAAGTCCATTCAGTGGCTGGATAAAAGGCGCAGGTTGTTTCCAAGTCTTTTTTCTACACCTGAAAGAGAGAGAAAGAGCTTCACAGGCACACAAGGTGGAGAATATTCCCCACAGCTTCTCAAGTGCTGCCTTCAACGTGGTCTCAGGGAACAAAAAATAAAGATTCAAAAGTTTCCTACTTTAGTTCCAGCTAGAATTTAAAGAAGTTTCCCAGAGAAGGCATGAACCTATAGCACTGTCTCTCAGTTGACCCCTGGGGTTTGAAAACTTCCCAACAGTATGAGTCTCCAAGACATGGTTTTAAGTGGTCTGACTTGCTTAACTGTTTGCAAAACTTTTATGTCCCTGAGTAATTAGGTTATTTTTTTTCACCTACCCTTTTTTTTTTTTTTTTTTTAGCTGTTCTTGAGTTTCTATTTGAAGGTGCTTACATTTCCCTTTATGTTCAGGAAGAGAACACTGTGTATGCTGGGATGGAAATGCCTATGTTCTTATTAAAAGCAAGAGCTGAGTTCTGGGATAAGGCACAGCATTAATCCATGAGGATAGCATATCTAGTTCTTAGGTTTGGGAACCAATGAGTGCTTGTTAAAGAATAATACATTTCATGTATAAATTATATGCAAAAATGTATAAAAACCAACCAAACCAAACCCAGTGCCATTGAGTCAATTCCGACTCATAGCGACCCTAGACGACAGGGTAGAACTGCCCCATAGAGTTTCCAAGGAGTGCCTGGCAGATTCGAACTGCCAACCCTTTGGTTAGCAGCCATAGCACTTAACCACCATGCCACCAGGGTTATAGATTAATACAAATATAATCTCTTTTTCTCAATAACTGATCCCTATTTTCCATGACTTTGAAACCAAGAGCCTGGTTTCTGACTCTGAGTGGAACAAATGGTTAACACACTTAGCTACTAACCCAAAACTTTAAAATTCAATCCACATCTAGGCACCTCAGAAGAAAAGCCTGGCCATCTACTTCCACAAAATCAGTTCTTGAAAACCCTATGATGTACAGTTCTTCTCTGACACATACGGGTTCCCCGTGAGGCAGATTAGACTTGATAGCAACTGTTTTTGTTTTTGTTTTCTAAGAATTTTTTTCTCTTTTCCTGTAATTGGAAAAGAATGAATGGTAGATCCATAGAAGTTTGATGGGAAGCCTGGATTTGACCCATAAGGCCACTTCAGAAAGGGGTCAAAACAGCTTATTGCTCCATGTAATCTTTAAACATTTTACTTTACCTATTTATATGGCTTTTTGTACCCCACAAAAGATGGAAAATTGAAGTGATTCATGAGAAAAGTCAAGGCCTAGAAGCACCTTCGCATCAGTTGCCTATGGGATTAACGAATGTGTGTTGTTTTCTTTTTATTAAAATTTTAGATGTCTGCCTCAACCAGAAGAACTGGCCAATATGGACCACAAATGCAGTGATACAGACAGAAATCCCCAGGGAACTGCCTGAGTCACGGCATGGAGCCTATGGAAGGTCTGGGTGATCTCGCTAGGTAGCAGGAAGAGGGGCACTCAAGGTAAAGAATGTCTTCCTCACTCTCAACACCCTCAGTCAGAGCATGGACAGGTGACAGCTGATAAGGGCCCACACACACAGCACAAGGCCAAGGAGTAGCAGGGGACCATTTTTATCCCAGAGCCCTGAACATGTGCTATGTCACCCAAACTTAGCATGTCAGCACCACTCTGGTAACCCAATGTGGTGAAATCCTGTGAAAAAAATAAATACTCAGCCTGCAAAAACCATTTGCTTGCCAGATGACCCAACTGGAGCTAGGGTCCCAGCCACAGGTCTTGGCATAACATCACTGGGGCTGAGTAAGAGCTTATGGAGGCTGCTGGTTGACCCCATGGATGGGCTAGAGTATGGAAGAGCAACTTGAAAAGGAGAAATAGGAAAGGGCCCATGCAGTCAAGTCCAGGTTGGGGAGACTCATCTGGAAAGCACCTCTAGCTTCCCAATACTGGGCATTGGAGAGCTTAGAAAATTTTCAGAAGACACTCCAAAGTGTGGAAGCAAGGATAGCGTTCTGCTGGCCCAGGTCTAAGGGTAACACATTGCTGTCATTTTGATACCATACTGCTGTCTAAAATATCAGTTCTCTATATCTATGAACATAAAGTGACAATTGATGCAATTTATAAAGTCAGGGGAAAGATAATTGTTCCAGACAGAGGGAATAGCACAGTCCCTATGGAAAGAACATAACTCGTCACTAAGAGGAACAGAAAGGGGCCACATGGACTGGAAGATCAGTCAGGGTTTGTCTATGAGAGAGGAGTTCAGACAGGTAGGAGAGCAGCAAGATTACTGCTGCCTGATCTTCAGCAACTGTAATGTTTTAACTTACCCTGAATGACATGGAGTGCAATTTGCAGTCATGATATGATCTTATTTATGGTTTTAAATCATTTCTCTGTGCTGAGGGTAGAGTATTGGGGTAGGGGGTTCAAAGATAAAAGCAGGGAGACTATGTAGGAGGTAATTGCAATAATCCAGGTGATTACAATGACGGCTTGGAATTAGGTGACAGCTCCAAAAATGATAAGAAGCTCTTGAATTTGGGATACATGTCAAAGTTAAAGCCAACAGGATTTCTGGATAGAGTGGATGTGGGGAATGAGAAAATACAAATAGATCAAATGCGCCAACAGTCAAGATGAAGGATGACATGTGTGGAATCGATCTGGGGATGGGAGCAGAACCAGGAATACAGCTTTGGGTTTGTTCCGTTTGAGATATCTATTTGCCATTTAGATGGAGATACCATGAAAGCAGGTGGATGTCCAGATTTCAAGCTCAAGGAAGATTCTGGGACTTAGATATTAATTTGGGAACCTTGGTCATGTAAAGAGTATGTGAAGGCAGAGGACTACATCAACTGGGTTAAATGGTGCTAATAGATTTAATAAGATGAGAAACTGGCAATTGCTGTTAAATTTTATGTTGCAGAGGTCTGAGTTGTCCTGGAGAATAGGATTTGCAGATAGTATTAGGTATTAAAGTGTGACTGACAGGAGTTTAAAGAGAATGGAAGAAGAGAAATGGGAGACAGGCATCACAGTGATCCCTTGAGTTCTGCTGCAAAAGAGGGAGAATGAAATGAGGTATTACATAAAAAGGAAGTGGAGTAAAAAAAAAAAAAGGTTTCTTTAAGGATGAGAGAGATAATGAATTGCTTCTTTGTTAATGTAACTATTCCAAGAGAGAGGGAAATATCGATGAAATAAAAGACAGAAGAGATTCTTAGACAAGTAAATGTCCTTGTGTAAGCAGTGAGAAGATGACATCCCATGCAAAAATAAAGAGAATGGTTGCCTTTGGTAAGGGTCACAGACACTTTGTTTAAAATAGCAGTTAAGAAGGCAGCATATAAGTGAATGGAGGCTGGTAGAATGATAGATATAGTTGTAGGAGTCTGGAAGTTCTCTTTTGATGGTTTAAATTAACTAAATTAAATATGAAGGAAGTACATCAACGTTTCCCATTAAGTTTGACACTTGTGGTAGTTTTTTAGGCAGATACCTTTCTTCAAATTAAAGTATCCTTCTATTCTTTTCTTTGCTAAACCTTAGTATCATGAAGAGTTGTGAATTTTTCCAATTCTAATACAGAGGTGATCATATAATTTATCAGCTGGTATTAGTAACAAGAAGTCCTGATAACAAAAGAGTAAGACCAAGATTTGTTTCAGATGTCAGGATGCTAAAAAAAAAAAAAAAAAAAGTCAGACATTGAGCTGTTAAATATGCTTAATGAGTAAAGTCTATTTAACGTGAACTAATCTGGGGATCCCATAGAATGATACGAAATTTGTGAGAACTAATTAACAAGGAATATCAGCATTAATGAACAGAACAGTTCATAAATGTAATAGATGATATAGATTCTGATATTACTTTATTTTTTAGCAGTGACTTAAACAAGTTGGAAATTTAGTTCTCTGTTACATAAATGAAGTTTGAGCCAAGTAGTATGGGGCTGGTATTACAACTCTATGATAGGGATATGGAATCCTTCAGTCTTGCTTTTCCACTAATCTTAACATACATCCTCATGGTCCAAAATGGCTGCCTGAATTCCCACAATGATTCCACAATCACAGAATTATTTAATATACCACCTTCATTTATATTTTATTGGCCATAATTCGTCACGTGGCCACACCTAACTACATTGGGTGCTGGGAAATGTCTTTTAGCTAGGAAGAAATATGCCTTAAACAAACAAACAAACAAACACTGCCATCCCTTGAATTCTGACTCAGAAAGTTTCCAGATTTGTGATCTTTATAAGGAAAGCAAACTGCCACATCTTTCTGCTGTAGAGCAGGAGATGGTTTCGAACAAATACTCCTTACATCAGCAGCCGAGGGCTTACTTACAGTGCCACCAGGGCTGCTCAACTAGGATCAGTACTCTAAAAGTAAACTTTTTTTTTTTTTTCAGTTAAAATAGCTTCAGGAAGTTCCTATTCCTGATATCTAAGATATTTTTTTCCTTCTTTCCATAAAGGTTTTTCAAAGTATGGTTTGAATGGCAAGAAGCTTAATAATCTGATTCCTGTCTTTTAGTGAATTCTTTTCATTATTTTATTCTAAACAAACATAAAATTCAACTCTCCTCAGATTCCCTAAGATGATACTGAGCTGCCAACTCCAAGATATGAGTGACCTGAGGGTGGAAATAGCATTTCCTGACCTACGCATTAGTATTTTTCTGTTGCATTACATTACATTCAGCAATACAGGTTCCAGCCCCTATAAAGTATTTGGTCAAGCCCATTTTGATTTCTTTCCTCTTGAAATTTAATTTTTTTAAGTTAATGTTTTATTTTTCATCAGAAACCACCACCAATCTGGTCCACAATTTCCTCATGGCATTTTTCACTTCCTTATTCCTGAAAGTATAAATCAAAGGATTGAGCAAGGGAGTTACGAAGGTGTAAACTATGGCCACCATCTTATCGAAGGAGAAAGCAGATGGAGGTCGGGCATACACAATTATGCATGGGACAAAGAATAAAACCATGACAGTAATGTGAGATCCACAGGTGGAGAGAGCTTTCAGCCATCCTTCAGAGCTATGAGTTCTTAGAGAGAGCCAGATGACACAATAGGAGATGAGCAACAAGGAGAAGATTATGATGCAGATAAACCCACTACTGCCAACAACCAAAAGGCTAAGGATGTGAGTGTCAGTGCAGGCAAGCTTCAATAATGGGTTCAAATCACATAGGAAGTGATCGATAACATTGGGGCCACAGAAGGGCAGCTGGAAAATAAAGACAATTTGTATCACCGAACGTAAGAAGCCGCCTGTCCAGGCTACCCCCGTCAGGATACCACAGAGCCTCCAGTTCATAATAGAGGGGTAGTGCAATGGCTTGCAAATGGCCACATAGTGGTCATAGGCCATGGCGGTGAGGATAATCACCTCTACTCCAGCAAAGAAGTGATCAGCAAAGAGCTGGGTCATACAGCCCTTGAAGGAGATGGTTTTCTTCTCATAGAGGGAGTCCACAATCATCTTTGGTGCAAATGCAGAGGAATAGCAGGCATCTAGGAAGGACAGAAAAGCCAGAAAGAAGTACACGGGGGATCCCAGGAGTTTCGGGCTGCTGACAATGGTCACCACAACTAGCAAATTGGCCCCAACAGTTGCCATGTAGCAAAAAAAAAATACAACAAATTCTATTTTTTGAACACTTGGGTTCCATGAAAGACCCAAGAGGATGAATTCAGTTACAAAGCTTTCATTTTGCATATTTTGGAGGAAAAAGTGGAAGCTGCCACAGTGACCATGTAGAATCCAAAATTATGAGAAAGATGTTTGTCTCAAACGAGTTTATGATATTGGCATAGTCATCAATGTATCGGTGAATCTATAAGCAAAATTATTTTAAGTCCTTTGTTTTTGTTCAAAATACAAAAAAAGAAATTTCTTGAGCTATGAGCCAGAGCTGAGGTTAAACCCTTTAAAACAGTCAGAGTTTTAATATGTGGGAATGGAAACATTCATACGTGGTAGGGATGACAAATAGTTTTTAAAGTGGGTGCCAGGTTTGACTTGTTAGGAGTGGCTACCAAGAGTGAAATGTTGAGGAGGATTCTGAAGCACATCCAAGATCTGAGGAAAGGAGGACTATAATGTATTAGTTATGCCTTCCATTGACATGGCATGGGAACCATGATGACTTGCATGGGAAATGCATCTCTCCCCAGGAGACTGCCTTATCTACAAATAAAAGAACAGATAACATGTATTTTAAGAGACATTTGGAAGCCATGCCCACTCTCCCAAATGTTTCTTTAAAAGTTTGAGCAGAACTGGGACTTTAAGATGGAGTACTTCATTCCGTATAAAAAATAAAGACCAAGGGAAAAAGTGCCTAACTGTATGCTTAAAGAAAATGAGTATATATTAAGTGTTGTTTTTTTTAATTCATCATTTTAAAATGAAAACTGAAACTGACAAAAATAATAATACCTACTTTAAAATGTTGTGTTGTTGACTAAGTGAAATAACTCAAGGAAAGCAATTGCTCAGTGCCTAGTTTCTAGAATACAGTCCATATTAGATTTTATTACCCCTAATTACCCTAATTTGGGAGGTTAAGTTAAAAAATTAACAAAAGGTATATCTGGGATTTTCTGGCTCCAAAGTCAAAGTCCATTCCACTGGATCAATAACAAGCGGTGAGAACGTTTCTTTTCTGGGAGAACTTCAGAGCAAGGATGGCCTTTCTACAGTCTCCACATACCTCTCAAGGTTAAAACCTTCTGATTCATTTGTTCGTGTTTAAATTAGACACCTCCGGGAAAAGAAACTCCACATGATTTATAATCAGAAGGTAATGGCCCTATCATATAAATAAATATCAAATACATATAGAAAGGGCAACAACCATGGAAGTGAAGAATAGAAACAACATATTCAACATAATCCAGTCTTAAGACTTTATTAATTCTTAACCAATTGTTTAAACAAAGTGACCTAACATGATCAAGTGCAACTCCTCAAGGTATATTCATTTCAAAATTATATAATGTTATTGTAAAACAGTAAATACATTGCTTACCAAAGCATCTGACAAGACTATGATGAGGGCCAATTTTGAAAATGTGAAAGCGTTGGTTATCCCAAAGAACTGTTGCAAACTGTTGTTATTATTATCTCACTCAATAAACCAGCTGCTTTCCCCATAGAAAGCATTTCCACGATTCAACCAGATAATTATTTCAACTTCTTACTTCATTTTCCATGGGTAGACAAGCATTGAAGAATGAGCATGTCCTTGTTTGTACCTATAATAGAAATTTATCACTCAAATCATTTACATAATTATATGTTTGCAAAAGAGATGAATAAAGTACTTGTGGGGCTTATATCAGCAAACTGATTTTGTTGAATGCCACTTAGAATTGACAAATAAAACTAATGAATATACAATTTTACAGTTTAATGTCATCTGTTTGCTTGCTTTTAAACAACCATTTTCCTTATGTTCCCAGGGACCTAGGCAATCCTAAATTGTGCCACTGTTAACTCCGTATCTAGCTGTAAGTTGTTACCCAGAAACAAAAAAACACAAAACAAACCCAAAAAGATCATTGGATCTGTCAACAACCATATATTAAAATATAAAGATTATCAGTAGAATAAAGGGTTAACCTAACCACAGAAGGCCATAACCACAACAGGCCAATTTGTTTCTCAGGATTCACAGGGCTTCAGACACTAAGAAACTGTATCAAAGAGGGAGGACTGAGTGCTCTAACTTGTTCAATGGACTGTGGAAGTGCCTACCAAAACTAAGTGACAATTTACCCCAGGAAGTGAGTTAGAGATCTACCCAATATCACACATAGCCCACGTCACTGAAACAGTTATCATATGACAGATCCTGGGCCCCTGAGCCAACAGACCAAACTGTTAGAAAAGATGAACAAGAAAAGGTCACCCAATCACGATCTTAGTTCTTTGTATTTCCTTAAACCAAAGATAGTCTCTAAGTAATTTTCTTGTAGGCAATTATACAAATGGCTGTGAAGAACCCCTAGAACCCCTTTTACTCATGATGAATCAGCACCTGTCAAAATTGTATAAAAAGCACTTATTGATTATCCTTCTTTGGATTTTGGTTTATTTGTAGCCTGAGCGCTTGGAGCCAATATCCTTTTTTGTTTTCTGATATGTCACAATAAAAAACTCTGTTGCAGGAGGCTTTAGTGAAAGGTATCACTCTACAACAGATACAGGATTCAACAGTGGTCAGTTTAGCCTAGGACAAAAGTAAGAGAGACAATGAAGTGAAATAAGTAAGAACATCAACTCCAGACTCATACAGGCTTGGGTTCATATCCAAGTTCTTCTATTTAGTTATGCCTCATGAAACAAGTTACTTCAAATTCTTGGTTTCCACCTCTGAAAAGTGAGCTAATAAGAATGCCTGTTGATAGAATCAGATAACACAATACACATAAATACAGTCAACAGGAGATCAAGCCCCCAGACCACTGACACAGAGAATTGTCAACATTTTTACTTACACTTAATTCCCCTTTTACCATGAACAGGGCTGACAAGTGCTTTTACTGATAAACTCTTTGACTCTTTCTTTTATTACTTTAAAAATGGAAATTATTTTATTTGGTCACAGTGTAGACATGCCATTTTTTTTTTTTTTTTAACACATAGCACTTTTAAATAACCTTTGTAATCCCTTAGTACCTGTGAAACCCACATGAGTCCACTCCTACTTCAGGCAGCTTCTTTATACAAAGAAAATCGAGTTGTCTGTAAATTAATTGATGCTAATTTATATTAATGATTAAATAATTCTGAAAATGCAAAAATGTGAATTATAAATCTCACCATATATCATGTTTTTTTTGAAAATTCTGGTGTTGCCAGTCTCCTATTCTTTATGGAGAAAAGTCCCTTCAGTGGCTGGATAAAATGTGAATGCCATTTCCAAGTCTTGTTTCTACATCTAAGAGACAGAGAAAGTCTCACACGTACACAAGGCAGAGAATGTTCCCCATTGCTTCTCAAGTGCTGTTTCCGATTTGGTGTCATGGAACAAAACACAGAGAAGCAAAGGTCTCCTCCTTTATTTCCAACTGGAATTTAAAGCGGTTTCCCTGAGACAACATGAACCTGTAGAACTGCCTCTCAGTTGCCCCTGGGGGTTTGAAAAATTTCAATCAGCATGATTATCCCAGGCACTTTTACGTGGTTTGAAGTATTTAAGCATTGGCAGCATCGCGAGGTCCCAAATCAATTGGGAATTTTTTTTTTTTAATCTCCTTCTTTCATACCTACTCCTGAGATTCTATGTGAAGATGTTTTCACTTCCCTTTATGTTGAGGAACATAACAATGTGTATGCTGGAATAGAAACGCCTATGTTCTTACTAAATGCAAGACCTCAGTTCCGGAATAAGGCACAGCACCTATACATGAGGACAGCATGTGCTGTTCTTGGACTGGGGTAGCAATGAGTGCTTCTTAAGAAATAACATGTTTCATATACAAATATGCAAAACTATATAGATTAATCCAAATGTTATTTTTTTCTCTACATACCTGATCTAGATATTCCATGACTTTAAAACTATAAGCCTGATATCCGTTCCTGGGTGGTATAAATTGTTAATGCACACACCTGTTAACCGAAAAGATGGATGTAAAAGTCTACCTCGAGGCACCTCAGAACAATGTCCTGGCCATCTACTTCCAAAAAATTAGTACTTGAAAGCCCTATGAGGCATAGTTCTACTCTGACACACATGGGGTCCTCATGAGTCAGAATCAACTCGACAGTAATGGGTTTCGTTTGTTTAAAATTTTGTTCTCTTCCCATGTTATATGAAAAGAATGAATGACAGATTAGTTTGCTCTGGTGAAATGTAGCATTGTGATTGAAGTTTGAAGGAAAACCTGGAGATGCCCCATCAGGCCACTTCAGAAAGGGGCTAAACCAAACACTTTGTTACTCCATTCACTATTTAAACATTTTACTCTACCTACTTCTATGGCAATTCATACCCCACAAAGATGTAAAATTGAAGTGATTCATCAGAAACGTTAAGGCCCAGAGACACCTTCACATCAAGCACCTATGGGAACAAAGAACAAGGGTTGCGTTCTTTTTATTAAAATTTTAGAGATTTGCCCTGACCAGAAGAACTGGCTGACATGGACCACATTCCTTGTGATTCAAGGACAGAAAGCCACAGACAGCTGCCTGATATAGGGTGTGGAATCTGTGGAAAGACTGGATGATCTTGTTAGGTACTGTCAAGATGGACACTCAGGGTAAAGGATGTGTTCCTTCACTCTCAACACCCTCAGTCAGAGCATAGACAGATGAGAGCTTGATAAGGCCCCAAACAAAGGGCCCAAGGCCAAGGATCAGCAGGGGACTATTTCTATCCCAGAGCACTCAACTTGTGTCCCCCGAACTGAGTATTGTCAGCACCACTCTGGTAACCCAAAGTAGTGCAATCCTGTGGAAATAAATAAATAAAGATCCAGCCTGCTGAAGCCATTTGGATGCCAGACCACGTAACTTGAACTGGGGTCCCAGCCCCAGGACCAGTCATAACTTGATTGGGGCTGAATAAGAGCTCCTGGAAGATTCTGGTTGACTCCATGGATGGGATAGAGTATGGAAGAGCAAGATGAAAAGTAGAAATAGTCAGGGGTCCTTAGAGTCATGTCCAAGTTGGGATGCTATACCCAGAAGGCACTACAGACTTCCCAGTCACAGGCACTGGAGAACGTTGGATATTTTGCAGCAGGCACTCCAAAGCATGCAAGCAGGAGCACAGTTCTGCTTGTCCAGGTCCAAGGGTAGTTTTACGTAAAATATCACGTCTTCAAATTTGTGAATATAAAATGAGATTGTAAGTCATTTAGAAAGTTCAGGGGAAGGAAAAGTATTCCAGACAGAAGGAATAGCCTATGGATGTGAGGGCCCTATGGCAAGAGTATGCCTGACCAGCAAGCAGAACAGAAAAGGGTCACATGGACCGGAGAATCAGTGAGGGGTCAGCCATGAGAGAGGAGTTCAGAGAGGTGGGAGGGTAGCAAGATTACTTCTGCCTGATCTTTAGCAATTGTAAGGTTTTAGCTTTTACCCTGAGCACCCGTGCAGTTGAGTAGAGTCACAATATGATCTGACTTATGTGTTTAAAGGATAACTCTAACTTTCTTGCTAAGGATAGAATTGGAGTATTGTATACAAGGTAAAGCAGGGAGACTAAGTAAGAGGGACTTGCAATAATCGAGGTGAAAGAGGATGGTGGCTTGGAATTAAGTGACAGCTCTCAAAATGAAAAGAAGTTCTTGAATTTGAGACATAGGTTAAAGCTGACAGGATTTCCTGATAGATTGGATGTGGGCAAGGAGAAAAACAAATGAACCAAATGAGCCATTGGTAGAGATGGAGGATGACGTGAGTGGAGACTGCTTGGGGACTGGGTCAGAACAACCAGAAATAGAGCTTTGGATTTATTCAGTTTAAGAAACCAACTTGTCATTTAGATGGAAATACCATGGAAGCAGTTGGACCTATAGATCTCAACCTCAAGGAAGAGGCCTCGGCTGGCGCTATTAATTTGGGAACCTTGGTCATGTAAAGAGATTATGTAAAGAAAGAGGGAACAGATCAACTGGCTTAAATGATGTTAATGGATTTAATAAGATGAGAAATGAACAACTGTTGTTAAATTTACCAATGCAGAGGTCTATGGTGACCTTGAAGAGAGGATTTTCAAATAATTTTAATTATCGACATGTGACTGAAAGGAGTTTAAAGAGAAATGGGAGATGGGCATTATAGAGATCCCTTAGTTTTGCTGCAAAGGAGGGAGAATGAAATGGGGTATTAGATATAAAGGAAGTAGAGTAAAAAAAATATTTTTTTCCAAAGAGAGAGGTAACAGATTGCTTCTTTGATGATGTAACTCATCCAGTAGAGAGGGAAACATGGATGAAATAAGAGTCAGAAGAGATTCATAGACAAGCGTCCTTGTGTAAGCAGTGAGGAGATGAGGTACCATGTAAAAGTAAAGACAGACTGGATGTCTTTGGTAAGGGTCACAGACGCTTCATTTACAGTAACAGTTAGAAGGCAGAATATAACTGAATGGATGCTGACAGATTGATAGATATAGTTGTGGGAGTCTGGAAATTCTCTTTTGATGGTTTAAATTATTTCATTGAAATAGGGAGAAAGTACGTCAATGCTTCCCATTAAGCTTGATGCTTGTAGTAATTTTTTAAGCAGATACCTTTCCTCAAATTGAAGTATCCTTCAATTCCTACTTTGCTAAACCTCAGAATCATGAACAGGTGAGAATGTTTCAAATTCTAATACAGAGGTAATCATATAATTTACCAGTTAGTTTTAGTAACAACAAGTCTCCATAACAAAACAGTATGAACAAGATTTGTTTCAGATGCCAAGGTGTCAAAAAAAAAAAAGTCAGACATTGAGCTTTTAAAAAACATGTTTAATGGGTAAAGGCTATTTAATGTGAACTAATTTGGGGATCCATTATTTTTTTTATACAACTGTAAGAAATTTTTTTATAGAACTGTAAGAAATTTGTGAGAACAAATCAACAGGGAATATTACAGCATTAATGAACACAACAGCTCATAAATGTAATAGATGACGTAGATTCTGATATTAGTTTATTTTTTTAGCAGTGACTTAAACAAGTTGGAAATTTATTTACCTCTTACATATAGGAAGTCTGAGCCAAGTAGTATGGGGCTGCTATTTCAACTCTACAACATTAGGGTTTTAGGATCCTTCAGTCTTGCTTTTCCGCTAACCTTAACACACATCCTCAAAGTCCAAGACGGCTGCCTGAACTCCCACCACAATTCCACATTCACAGAATTACCATTTAATAAACCACTTTCGTTTACATTTTTTTTGGCCATAGTTTGTTCACATGGTCACACCTAACTACATTGGATTCAGGGAAATGTCTTTTAGCTAGGAAGCAATATTTCTTAAAAAACAACAGCAGCAACAAAAAACAAACAAACAAAAAAAACAATTGCCATCTCCTGAATTTGGACTCAAAAGGCTTCCAGATTTTTGATCTTTATAAGGAAAGGAGACTGCCACATCTTTCTGCTCTAGAGCAGGTGGTGGTTTCAACCCACCACACTTTATGTCAGCAGCTGAGGGCTTACCTACTATGCCACCAAGGCTGCTTGACTGGGATCAGGACCTTAAAAGTAAACTTTCTTTTTTAGTTAAAATAGTTTCAGGAAGTTCCCATTAATGATATCTAAGATTTTTTTCTTCTTTCCGTAAAGGTTTTTCAAAGTATGGTGTCAGTGGCAAAAAGTTTAATAGATAATCTGAACCCTCTTTTGTAGTGATTTCTTTTCATTACTATATTCCAGACAAACATAAAATTCAATTCTCCTTAGATTACCTATAAGGATTCTGAGCTGCCAACTCCAAGATATGAGTGATCTGTGGATGGTAATAGCATTTCCTGATCTACTCGTTAGTATTTTTCTGTGGCAGTACATTACGTTCTGCCTTACAAGTTCCAGCCCCTATAAAGTATTTGGTTAAGTGCACTTTATTTCTTTTCTCTTGAAATTTAAATTTTTAAGTTTTATTTTTCACCAGAAACCCAGCAATCTGGTCCATAATTTCCTCATCGCATTTTTCACTTCCTTATTCCTGAAAGTATAAATCAAAGGATTGAGCAAGGGAGTTACGAAGGTGTAAACTATGGCCACCATCTTTTCGAAGGAGAAAGCAGATGGAGGTCGGGCATACACAATTATGCATGGGACAAAGAATAAAACCACGACAGCAATGTGAGATCCACAGGTGGAGAGAGCTTTCCGCCGCCCTTCAAAGTTATGAGTTCTTAGCGAGAACAAGATGACACAATAGGAGATGAGCAACAAGAATAAGATTATGGTGCAGATAAACCCACTATTGGCAACCACAAAAAGGCCAAGGATGTGAGTGTCAGTGCAGGCAAGCTTCAATAATGGGTACAAATCACATAGGAAGTGATCGATAACATTAGGGCCACAGAAGGGCAGCTGGAAAGTAAAGAGACTTTATCACAGAATGCAGGAAGCCCCCTGTCCAGGCTACCCCCATCAGGATACCACAGAGCCTCCAGTTCATGATAGAGAGGTAGTGCAATGGCTTGCAAATGGCCACATAGCAGTCATAGGCCATGGTGGTGAGGATAATCACCTCCACTCCAGCAAAGAAGTGCTCGGCAAAGAGCTGGGTCATACAGCCCTTGAAGGAGGTGGTTTTCTTCTCATGGAGGGAGTCCACAATCATCTTTGGTGCAAATGCAGAGGAATAGCAGGCATCCAGGAAGGACTGAAGACCAGAAAGAAGTACATGGGAGATCTCTGGAGTGTCGGGCTGCTCACAATGGTCACCACAACTAGCAGATTGGCCCCAACAGTTGCAATGTAGCAAAACAAAAATACAACAAATTCTATTTTTTGAACACTTGGGTTCCACGAAAGACCCAAGAGGACAAATTCAGTTACAAAGCTTTGGTTTTGCATATTTCAGAGGAAAAGATGGAAGCTACCACAGTGATCATATAGAATCTGAAATTAGGAGAAAGATATTTGTCTCAAACCAGTTTATGATATTAGTTATTAGTATAGTCATCAAAGTATTGGTGCATCCATAATCAAAATTATTTTGAGTGCTTCTGTTGTTGTTAAAAATACAAAATTAGAAATTTCTTGAGGCATCAGTCAGAACTGAGGTTAAACTCTTTAAAACAGTCAGACTTTCAATATGGGGGAAGGGAACCATTCATTCACATGTGGTAGGGATGACAAACAGTTTTTAAAGTGGGTGCCAGCTTTGACTTGTTAGGTGTGGCTACCTAGAGTGAAATGTTGAGGAGGATTCTGAAGCACATCCAAGATCTGAGGAAAGGAGGACTATAATGTATTAGTTATGCCTCCCATTGACATGACATGGGAACCAGGATAACTTGCATGGGAAATGCATCTCTCTCCAGGAGACTGCCTTACCTACAAATAAAAGAACAGCTAACATGCATTTTAACAGACAATTGGAAATCATGCCTGCTCCCCCAAATATTTCTTTAAAAAATTAGAGCTGAACTGGGCCTTTAAGATGAATTAATTCATTTCTTATCAAAAATAAAGACCAACAGAAAATTCCCTAACTGTATGTTTAACATAAATAAGTATGCATTAAGTTTTGGGTTGTCTTTGTTTTTGTTTTAGTCATCATTTTAAAATGTAAACAGAAGCTGACAAAAATAGTAAAGCTCACTTCAAAGTGTTCTGCTGATGACTGAGTGAAATAATGCAAGGAAAGAAGCAATTGCTCAGTGCCTAGTGTCTAGGATACTGTCCATGTGAGGTCTTATTATCCCTATTTTACTATTAGCTAAGTTATAGTTTGAGTGTTCAAGAAATTAACAAAAGGTAGTTCTGGGATTTTCTGGTGCCACAGCCAAAGTCCATTCCACTGGATCCATAAAGAAAGGGGTGAGAATGTTTCTTTTCTAGGGAGAACTTCAGAGTAAGGATGGCCTTTCTACGGTCTCCACACACCTCTCAAGCTTAAAACCTTCTGATTCATTTGTTCATGTTTAAATTAGACACCTCAGGGAAAAGAAACTCCACATGATTTATAACCAGAAAGTATTGGCCCGACTATGTATATACACACACACACATCAAATATATATACAAAGGGCAACAACCATAGAAGTAAAGAATAGAAACAACATGTTCAACATAAGCCAGTCTTTATTAATTCTTTAATTAATTAAGACTTTATTAATTCTTAACCAATTATTTAAACAATGTGACTCAATATGATCAAGTGCAAGTCCTCACGGTTTATTTGCTTCACAATTATATAACATTATTGTAAAATAGTTCATGCATTGCTTACCTAAGCATCTCATAAGACTATGATGAGGGCTAATTCTGAAAATGTGAAAGCCTTGCTTATGGCAAAGAAGTGTTGCAGATTGTGGTTATTATTATCTCACTCAGTAAACCAGCTGCTTTCCCCATTGAAAGCATTTCCATGACTCAACCAGGTAATTACTTCAACTTCTGACTTCATTTTCCATAGGTAGACACAGCTTTGAAGGATGAGTGTGTCCTCCTTTATACCTATAACAGAAATTTATCACTCAAATCGTTTACGTAATTACGTGTTTGCTAAAGAGATGAATAAAATACTTGTGGGGCTTATATCAGTAAATTGATTTTGTTGAATGCCACTTAGAATTGACAAATAAACTAATGAATATACAATTTTACAGGTTAATGTCATCTGTTTCTTTGCATTTAAACAACCGTTTTCCTTATGTTCCCAGGGACCTTGGCAATACTAAATTGTGCCAGCACTGTTAACTCCATATCTAGCTGCAAGCGGTTACCCAGAAAACAAAGCATAAAACAAACCCAAAAGGGTCATTGGGTTTGTGAACAACCATATATTAAAATATAAAGATTATCAGTAGAATAAAGGGTTAACCTAACCACAGAAGGCCATAACCACAACAGGCCAATTTGTTTCTCAGGATTCACAGGGCTTCAGACACTAAGAAACTGTACCAAAGGGGTAGAACTGAGTGCTCTAACTTGTTCAATGGACTGAGGAAGTGCTTACCAAAAGTAAGTAACAATTTACCCCAGGAAGCTTGTTGGAGATCTGCCCTATATCACAGGTAGCCCACACCACAGAAAGCAATTATTATATGATAGAGGCAGGACCCCTGAGCCAACAGACCAAATTGTTAGAAAAGAGAAACAAGAAAATGCCACCCAATCATGATCTTAGTTCTTTGTCTTTCCTTTAACCAACGTTAGTCTGTAAGTCATTTACTCATAGGTAATTGTTCCAAGGATTGTAAAGAGCCGTTGAAACACCCTCACCCTTAATGAATCAGCACCTGACAAAATTGTATAAAAAGCACTTATTGATTATCCTTCTTTGGATTTTGGTTTGTTTGTAGCCTGAGTGCTTACAGCCAATTTCCCTTTTTTTGTTTTCCGATGTCACAATAAAAAACTCTGTTGCAGAAGGCTTTAGTGAAAGTTATCACTCTACAACAGATATAGGATCCAACAGTGGTCAGTTTAGCCTAGGACGAAAGTAAGGGAGACAATGAAGTGAAATTTAAGTAAGAACATGAACTCCAGACTCATACAGGCTTGGATTCAAATCCAAGCTCTTCTATTTAGTTATGGCTCATGGAACAAGTTACTTCAAATCCTTGTTTTCCACTTCTGAAAAGTGAGCTAATAAGAATGCCTATTGATAGAATCAGATAACACAATACACCTAAATACATTCAACAGGAGATCAAGCCCCCAGACCACTGACACAGAGAAGAATTGTCAACATTTTTACTTACACTTAATTCCCCCTTTTTCATGAACAGGGCTGACAAGTGCTTTTACTGATAAGCTCTTTCCCTTATTCTTTTATTAATTTAAAAATGGAAATTATTCTATTTGGTCACAGTGTAGGTATGCCAATTTTTTTTTAATGTATAGAACATTTGAATGACCTTTGTAATCCTTTAGTAGCTCTCAAACCTACATGAGTCCGCTTCTACTTCAGGCAGCTTCCTTATACAAAGAAAATCAAGTTGTCTGTACATTAATTGATGCTAATTTATACTAATGATTACATAATTCTGAAAATGCAAAAATGTGAATTATAAATCTCACCATATATCATGTTCCTTTTTGAAAATTCCGGTGATGGCAATCTCCTATTCTTTTACCGAGAAAAGTCCATTCAGCAGCTGGATAAAATGGGAACGCCATTTCCAAGTCTTATTTCTACATCTAAGAGAGAGAGAAAGTCTCACAGGCACACAAGGCAGAGAATGTTCCCCACTATTTCTCAAGTGCTGTTTCCAATTTGGTGTCATGGAACAAAACACAGAGAAGCAAAGGTCTCCTCCTTTATTTCCAACTGGAATTTAAAGCGGTTTCCCTGAGAGGACATGAACCTGTAGAACTGCCTCTCGGTTGCCTTCCGGGGGATTGAAAAGTTTCAGTCAGCATGATTATCCAAGACACTTTTACGTGGTTTGAAGTACTTAACCATTGGCAAATTTCTATGTCCCGAATCAATTGGGAATTTTTTTTTTTTTAATCTCCTTCTTTTATAACTACTCCTGAGATTCTTTGTGAAGATGCTTTCACTTCCCTTTATGTTCAGGACTATAACAATGTGTATGCTGGGGTGGAAACGCCTATGTTCCTGCAAAATGCAAGAGCTGAGTTCTGGAATAAGGCACAACATCTATCCATGAGGAGTCAAAAAAAATATTTTTTATCAATGAGAGCAGTAACAGATTGCTTCTTTCATGATGTAACTGATCCAGTAGAGGGGGAAATATGGATGAAATAATAGACAAAGGAGATTCTTAGACAAAAGTCCTGTGTAAGCAGTGAGGAGATAAAGTCACATGTAAAAGTATAGAAAGACCGGTTGTCTTTGGCAAGGGTCCCAGATACTTCATTTACAGTAGCAGTTAAAAGGCAGGATATAAGTGAATGGATGCTCGTAGACTGATAGATACAGTTGTGCGAGTCTGGAAGTTTTCTTTTGATGGCTTAAATTATCTCAATGAAATAGAATATTCATCTAATGTTTCCAATTAAGATGGATTTTTCTGGTAGTTTTTTAGGTGGATATCTTTTTCCAAATTAAAGTTTCTTTCTATTTCCACTTTATTAAACATTTTTATCATGAGTAGCGGTGAATTTTTCAAATTTTAATATAGATATAACCATGTATTTTACAAGCTAAGATTAGGAAACCCAAATCCCTATGGGAATCCTGGTGGCACAATAGTTAAGCATTTAGCTGCTGTCTTAGTTATCTAATGCTGTTGTTACAGAAATACCACAAGTGGATGGCTTTAGTAAACAGAAATTCTGTAACTCACAGTCTAGAAGACAAGAAATCTGAAATCAGGGCACCAGCTCCAGGGTAAGGCTTTCTCTCTCTGCATGTTCTGGGGGAAGACCCTTGGCATCAATCTCCTCCTGGTCTAACAGCTTCTAACAGTTTCTTAGCACAGGAACCCCAGGTCCAAAGGATATGTTCCAATCCTCATTCTTCATTGTTGGTTGTGTGAGGTCCTCTTCTTCTCTGTTCTATTTCCACTCTTATATCTCAAAAGAGATTCACTAAAGATACAATCTAAACTTTTGGATTGAGTCCTATCTTATTAACATAACTGCCCCTAATCCTTCCTTCCCCCTATCCGTCTGTAGTATTGTGGGGGCCTCCATGTTGCTATGATGCTGGAGGTTATGCCACCAATATTCAAATACCAGCAGGGCCACGCATGGTGGACAGGTTCCAGCTGAGCTTTCAGGCTAAGACAAACTAGGAAGAAGAATAGCAGCAGAACATTGTCTAATATAGTGCCTGAAGATGAGTCCCTCAGGTTGGAGATCACTCAAAATACAACTGGGGAAGAGCTGCCTCCTCAAAGCAGAGTCAACCTTAATGATGGAGTCCAGCCTTCTAGACCTTCATTTGATGATGTGGCATGACTCAGAATGGGAAGAAACAGCTGCAAACATCCATTAATAATCCAAACATGGAATGTACAAAGCATGGATCTAGGAAAATTAGAAATTGTCCAAAATTAAATGGAACACAAAAACATTGATATCCTAGGCATTAGTGAGCTGAAATGGACTAGTATTGGCTATATTTTCAACTGGACAATCATATGGTCTACCATGCTGGGAATGACAACTGGAAGAAGAATGGTGTTGCATTTATTGTCAAAAAGAACATTTCAAGATCTGTCCTGAACTATAACGCTCTCAGTGATAGGATAATATCCATACATCTACCAGACCAGTTAATACAACTGTTCTTCAAATTTACCCACAAACCACCAAGGTCAAAGATGAAGAAGTTAAAGATTTTTACCATCTTCTGCAGGCTGAAATTAATCAAACATGCATTGATAAATACTGGTGATTGGAATGTGAAAGCTGGGAACAAAGAAGAAGGATCGGTAGTTGGAAAATATGGCCTCAGTGATAGAAATGATGTCAGGGATAGTGTGATAGAATTTTTAAGACAAATGACTTATTCATTGTAAATACCTTTTTTTCAACAATGTAAACAGTAACTATACACTTGGATCTCACCAGTGAAATACACAGGAATCAAATCGACTACATGTGTGGAAAGAGGTAGTGGAAAAGCTCAATATCAGTCAGAACAAGGCCAGGGGCCAACTGTGGAACAGACAATCAATTGCTGGTATGCAATTTCAAGTTGAAGCTGAAGAAAATTAGAACAAGTCCACGGGAGCCAAAGTAGGACCTTAAGTATATCCCACCTGAATTTAGAGATCATCTCAAGAACAGATTTGACTCACTGAACACTAATGAATGAATATCAGACCAGTTATGGAATGACATCAAGGACATCATACCAAAAGAAAGCAAAAAGTCATTAAAAAGACAGAAAAGAAATAAAAGATCAAAATGGATGTCAGAAGGAAGTCTGAAAGTTGCTCTTGAATGTTGAGTAGCTAAAGGGAAAGGAAGAAATGATGAAGTAAAAGAGCTGAACAGAAGACTTCAAAGGTTGATTATAGAAGACAAAGTAAAGAATTAGAATGACATGCGCAAAGAGCTGGACATAGAAAGCCAAAAAGGAAGAATATGCTCAGCATTTCTCAAGCTAAAAGGACTGAAGAAAAACTTCAAGCCTTGAGTTGCAATATTGAAGGATTCTACAGGGAAAATAGTAAGCGGTGCAGGAAGCATCAAATGAAAATGGACAGAATACACAGTAACTCTACCAAAAAGAATTGGTCTATTTTCAACTGTTTCAGGAGGTAGCATATGATCAGGAATAGGTAGCACTGGATGAAGAGGTCCAAGCTGCACTGAAGGCATTGGTAAAATCAAGGGTCCAGGAATTGAGGGAATACCAATTGAGATGTTTCAACAAATGGATGCAGTGCTGGAAGTGCTCATTCATCTATGCCAAGAAATGTGGAAGACAGTTACTTGGCCAAGTGACTAGAATAGATCCACATTTATGCCTATTCCAAAGAAAGCTGCTCCAACTGAATGCGGAACTTACTGAACAATATCATTAACATCACACACAAGTAAAATCTTGCTGTAGAGCATTCAAAAGCGGCTGCAGCAGTACATTGACACAGAACGGCCAGAAATTCAAGCAGGATTCAGAAGAGAACATGGAACCTGGCACATTATTGCTGCTGTCAGATGGATATTGGCTGAAAGCAGAGAATATCAGAAAGATATTTACCTGGGTTTTAACGCAAAGGAATTTGACTGTGTGGATCATACCAAATCACGGATAACATTTTGAGGAATGAAAATTCCAGAACACTTAATTGTGCTGATGAGGAACCTGTACATAGATCAAGAGGCAGTCCTTTGAATAGGACAAGGAGACATTGCTTGTTTTAAAGTCAGGAAAGGTGTTCCTCAGTGCTGCATCTTTTCACCATTCTTATTCAATCTGTGTGCTGAGCAAATGAAACAAGAAGCTGGGCTATACAAAGAAGAATGGGGCATCAGGATTGATGAAGACTCATTAACAACCCACAATTTGCAGATGACACAACCTTGCTTGCTAGCATGAAGGAGACTTGAAGCACTTACTGATGAATATCAAAGACCACAACCTTCAGTATGAATTGTGCCTCATCATAAAGAAAACAAAAATCCTTACATCTGAACCAATAAGCAACATCATGATAAATGGAGAAAAGATTGAAGTCAAGGATTTCGTTTTACTCGGATCCACAATCAACACCCATGGAAGTAGCAGTCTTAGAAGCAAGGATTGTGAGACTATGTCTCACATACTTTGGACATATTACTAGGAGGGAGCAGTCCCTGGAGAAGAACACCAGGCTTAGTAAAGTAGAGGATCAGTGAAAAAGGGAAGACCCTCAACCAGATGGATTGACAGTGGCTGCAACAATGGACTCAAGCATAAGGATTTTGAGGATGACACAGGACCGGGCAGTGTTTCGTTCTGTTGTGCATAGGGTTGCTATGAGTTGGAACTGACACGAGGGCACCTAAGAACAACAACAACTTGGAGGATGAGATCTAATCGATAGGTAATATTACATGAATGGTCAGAACAACTCATGTAATAGAAGATGTAGATTCTGAGCCTACTTTTTTTTCTTTTAACAGTAACTTAAATGAGACAGAAAAGTATTTTCCTCTTACATAAAGGAAGCCTGGGGCAAGTTGTATGGGGCTGGTATGGCAGCTCCACAACATCAGGCTTACAGGCTCCTTCTGTTTTGCTTTTCTGCTAACCTTGACACACATCCTAATGGTCCACCATCGCTGCTTGAATTTCCACCAAAATTCCACATTCACAGAATTACCATTTATTATGACTTTCATTTTCATTTCATTGGCCAAAACTTAGTCATGTGGCCACACCTAGATACATGAGATGTTGGGAATTGTGGTCTTTTAACAAGGCAGTAGTATGTCTTAAAAAAAAAAAAAGGAGAAAACAAAACAAAATCTGTTGCCATCCAGTTGATTCTGACACATATCAACCCTATAGGACAGGGTAGAACTGCCCCTTCAGTTTCCAGGGTTGTGGTCTTTATAGAAGCCAACTGCCATATTTTTCTCCTGTGGAGCAGCTTTGCTTCATAACCAACCATTTAACCATGGTGCCACCAGCTCCCCTTAGTTATGTGTCTAGCTAGTACTATAAATGGGAGTTCTATTACTAAAAGGGAAGAGAAGAACAGGTGTTATGGACTGAATTGTGTCCCCAGAAATAGGTGTTATAAATCCTAACCCCAATGCCTGTGATTATAATCCAATTTGAGAATGGGTTTTCTTTGTTATGTTACTGAGGCTGTATTAGCGTTTGCTAACCTGGATTAACCTGTTGCCCTCGAGAGGATTCTGACTCATAGTGACCCTGCAGGACAGAGTAGAACTGCTCCATAGAGTTTTCAAGGAGTGCTCAGTGGATTCAAACTGTCAACCTTTTGGTCAGCAGTCGTAGCTCTGAACCAGTATGCCATCAGAGTTTGCATTAGAGCAGGGTGTGTCTTAAATCAATTTCTTCTGAGATATAAAAGAACAGATTGAGCCAGCAACAAAGCAAATAGAGTTGGGGGAAGATAAAAGCCATGCTACACGAGATGTCCAAGGAATAGAAGCTGAAAGACAAAAAGACCTCCCTCTAGAGCCAGAAGAGAAAGGCTTCCCCATAGCCAGCACCTTGAATTCAGAGTTCTATCATCCTAAACTGTGACAAAATAAATTTCTCTTTGCCAAAGCTGTTCACTTGTGGTATTTCTGTTATAGCTGCAGCAGATAATTAAGTCAATAAGACCTCTGCCTCACCATGATTGCCTTAGACCAGAGATTGGCAAACTATACCCTAAAGGCCAAATTTGGTTTTCCACCTACTTTAGTTGTTTTTTCTTCCTTTCTTCTTTTTTTAATTGTGACAAGTATATTTATAACAAAACATTTGCCATGTCAACAATTTTTACACTTACAGTTCAGTGATATTTGTGTTGTACAACAATCACTATTATCCATTTCTAAATATTTTCATCATCCTTAATAGACTCTCAGCGCCCCCTAAGCAATGACTTCTCATTTTCCCCTCCTTTCTGCCCCCGGTAACACTAATAAACTTTATACACTTGCCTATTTTGTAAATATTTCATATAAGTGGGATCACATAATATTTGTTCCTTTTGTAACTCACTTATTGCAATCAGTATAATATTTTCCAGCTTCATCCATGTATCAGGACTTTACTTCTTTTAATGGTGAGTAATTTTTTAATACTCTGCCTTATGCATGTAACACATTTAGTTTATCTATCTGAGCCTACTTTTAACACTAGAAAAATTACCCAACAGATCAAAAATATTTAAGGTGAGGAATCTCATTTTGGTCCCTCCAATTATTAAATTCTATAAATGAAATAAGAAAATGATCATCATAAGGTTCTTACACAGGCAGACTTATCATGCTGTCACATACTTTTTCTCTCCTTCTTCAACATGGAGCAAGGTGAATAAATATAAAACGAATCCAGGTATTTAATTCTAAAATACTGTAAGCAGGCAGCAAATGTTATATTCTACTACAGGTATAACAAAAGTTAAATGGAAGCTATGTGCAAAGGTCTCGGTACTAAGTTTCTAGAGTCATCAAAAAACCCATGAAAGATTTCTTTTTTAGTTGTTATTCCAATAGAGTCATGCTGATGTCCGTGTTCTTTTTGGACTTAACTGCTGGGAGCCAGGCTGCAAGGGCGGCCCCTCTGCACCCACTGCCCCCAGCATAAACATCGAAGAATTCCTGAAAAGTCAGGAGGAGCCAGGCTGCAAGGGCAGCCCCTCTGCACCCACTGCCCCCAGCATAAACATCGAAGAATTCCTGAAAAGTCAGGAATATCTCTGTCATCTGTGTTATGTTTCTGTTTCATTTTCAGCCTGTGTATAGCAGAATGCATAAGCATAAAATTCCATTATAGATTTAGGGACCTTTGGAGGGGGGCGTCCTACTCATAATCCCCTGGTAAAATCCCGGGCAGGGACAGCCCGTGCATTACCTGAGGATCAACATGAAGTTGTCTTAGGGGGAAAACGAATAGCTCGACTATGGAAAACTAAAACAGGATGGTGGAATCCTGGTATTTACTGAGGCCCTTTTGTGATTAAACCACCACCCACACATGATCCCATAAAAGTGGAAAAACAAAAGGCAGTGAGTTCTCTCAGCCAATTTCTCAGCCAATTACAGGTCAACCTTCTCGTCTACCCCGCTCACTGCTGCGCTTGACTGGTCTTTGGGTATAGAGATTGGGCTAATTGTCCTTGGCATAATCGTGGACAATATAATGTAACCCAAAGTGGCTGGACTTCAAGAACTTGGCCACCCTGGACAAGATGGACAAGGCCTATGTGGCAATGGTTTTGCAAAAAGATTAATTGTTATAAAAACTGTGGAAGGTATTGCAAGATTAAGCATAAGTGTAAAGCAGTATGAAGTCAATTGTTACTTTAAATCAACTAAACAAAAACTCATTGTATTTGTGTGCGCATGCAGAACTGTACTATGTGTCACTTGGAAAATTATGTCTCTGGGAAATGATGTTATACTGCCCCTTTGTTGATCATGCGATGTTATGCTTTTGTAAGCTTATGATATAAAAGACCATGTAAAAAATAAAGAGAGGCTTCTTCTTCTGCAGAATGAAAATATAAGACACACTACCTCTCATTCTTTTTCGCCGAACTCTACCCCTCCTCTGGTAACCCTGTTCATTGCTGAGGCTGGCCCCCGGCAACTGGCGCCCGAACAGGGACCTGAAGGTAAGCATTGTCGTCTCGGGGTAGATAGGGCTGTTGCCTAGAGCTAGATAAGAAAGGAGAAAAGCTCCCTTTAGCCACCCCGTCGTTAGAGAGGACGGGGATAGGAAAGGAAAGATAGGCAAAACATATGAGAAGTTGTTAGACCCCTGTATAAGCAGGAGAATACTAGAAAAACACTATGGGACAAACATCCTCTGCAGAAAGAAAACTGTTTATTGATATCATCACGTGTATGCTCAAAAAAAGGGGAACCGCAGTGACTAGAAGCCAAGTAGCTCAATTTTTACATTTTGTTCAGGAACAACGCCCCTGGTTCCCAGAGGGAGGCTCGGCTAATTTGGACATATGGAAAGCTGTGGGAGAACAGCTACAAAAACATTATACTAGATGTGGCCCTGAGGAGGTGCCTGTTGATGCGTTTGCATTATGGATGCTTATCAGAGATACTCTTGACCCAACTCCCGATTCTGTTAAAGCATTCCAGGTACTAGACAATCCTGACTCTGATCTCATTTTAGAGGAGGAAGAAACACCTCTGCTTCAGAAACATCCTTCTGTAGTGTCTACCCCTTCAGCCCCCCCCTTTGTTGGTCTATCTAATCCAATCACGAATGACACTCTGAGCCCGGAGGAGCAAGTCGATCTAGAGGAGGAGGCTGTTAGATATCATCAAGATGAGGATATTGTTCTTCCTTTACGAAAGTTGCAAATTGAGTCACAGCCTCCAAAGTATGAGGTTAAATCATTGACCTTTACTCCTCGAAATAGAGTACCTTTACCTCCCCCACCTCCTTCTCTGGCAGGAAAATCAAAAATCAAAGCAGCCTTAAAACAAGGCTTGTCTGAGGGGGACGTTACCCTCCCTTTGTGCTTTCCAGTACATTACAGTGGGGAATTTGATGAGGATGCAAAATGGACTCCTGTTTCTTATAAATTCCTCAAGGAGGTTAAAAATGCCTGCAAAGAATATGGACCCCTGTCTCCATACACATTGTCGTTAATAGATATTCTGTCAACCAGCTGGATGACTCCTTATGATTGGTATCAGCTGGCAAAAACCTGCTTACCAGGGGGTAGTTTCTTGTTATGGAAAATGGAATATGAAGAACGAGCAAAAAAAGAAGTTGCAGCTAGTACCAGGAGGGATAAAATAACTCTTGAGGCTATCCTAGGGACAGCAGACTGGGATCAAAATCAGACTCAGTTAAATTTATCAAAAAAGGTATCTCAAATAGCGGCCCGCTGTGCTACAGGGGCTTGGCGTTCCTTACCTCCGGGAACTGAAAAAACGTCAGTATTGACCGATATCAAACAAAAACCACAGGAACCTTATGAGGATTTTGTAGCTCGACTGCAAACGGCGGTTGAACGCATTATTACTAACAGTGAAGCTTGTGAGTTGGTTACAAAACAGCTGGCATATGAAAATGCTAATGCTACTTGTCAAACCTTATTAAGACCTATAAGGAAGACGGGTGATATTAACGCATATATTAGACAATGTGCTGACTTTTCCCCTGCATTTGTGCAAGGTATCACCCTGGCGGCCTATCTCAAAGGTGAATCCCCCCTGGTATGCTTGCAAGCTATGGCAAACTTTGATAATAAGAGGAAAAGTAATAATAATAATACTGGATGTAATGGAAAAAATGGGAACTGTTACATTTGTAATCAACCAGGACACATTAGTAGACAGTGCCCATCAAAAAATACCGGAAAAATAAATTCTGCTGATTCATCGGCTATAGTAAATATGTCAAATCCAAAAACTCTTTGCCCCCGCTGTCAAAAGGGTTTTCACTGGAAGAAGGATTGTAGGTCTAAATATCATAAAAATGGTCAAATTTTAGGTCCAAATACTAACACTACTAATGTTACTGCTCTTGAACCAACTGGGTCGGGAAACGCCTTGAGGGGCCTGCCCTCGGCCCCGAAAATAATGGGGGTACAAACTCAGTCTCACAACCCATTCATTCCCTTTGTCCGTCTCAAGTCTCATCCGAGCCACCCCAGGAAGTGCAGGATTGGACCTCCGTTCCACCACCTCAACAATGTTAACTCCTGATGTCTCTGTTACTACAATTCCAACAGGTATTGCTGGACCATTACCAAAAGGCGTGGTCGGATTGATATTAGGACGAAGTTCCCTATCGATCCAAGGTCTTACTGTTATTCCAGGAGTAATTGACTCTGATTTTATGGGAGAAATCAAAGTTATCATGTCACCTCCAACTCGAACACATTTTATTCAAAAGGGACAGAGAATTGCACAATTATTGTTACTTCCCTATCATACCATGGGGACTGTGGCCTCACAAGTCGAGAGAGGAGATAGAGGCTTTGGCTCCAGTGATGTGGTTTTTTGGTTACAGGAAATCACTCAGAATAGACCTATGAAAGTACTTTTAGTAGAAGGAAAACCAATAAATGGCCTTATGGACACAGGGGCTGATGTATCCTGTGTTGCTGGAAAAGATTGGCCTGTCTCTTGGCCATTATCCCAGACTCCTACCACGCTGGTGGGGCTGGGACAGGCATCACAGGCCGAGAAAAGTTCTCAAATCTTACATTGGCAGGACGAATCTGAGCCTCAGTGTAATGGTACTTTTCAGCCTTACGTTATTCCTCCTATACCTTTTACCTTGTGGGGACGGGATGTTCTCTCTCAAATGGGCGCATTTCTCTACAGTCCTAGCCCTCAAGTAACGGTGCAAATGACCCAAATGCACTTTGACCCTACTCGAGGTCTGGGAAAAAATCAACAAGGTATTAAGATACAGGCCTCTCCTCAGAATAGATCTCCCCGGCAAGGGCTAGGATATTCAAATTTATAGTGGGGGCCACGCTGTTAAAGGCTGCTGACCCCATACAGTGGAAATCTGAACGACCTGTGTGGGTAGAGCAGTGGCCCCTAACTACAGAAAAACTACAGGCAGCCACAGAATTAGTCCAAAAACAATTAGAATTAGGACATATAGAGCCCTCTAACAGCCCATGGAATACTCCTATATTTGTTATAAAAAAGAAGTCTGGTGCATGGAGACTTCTACAAGACTTAAGAGCCATTAACCTTACTATGCAGGATATGGGAGCCCTACAACCTGGTCTTCCATCCCCTGTTGCTATTCCTAAGGGAGACCCAATAATAGTCATTGACTTACAAGATTGCTTTTTTACCATTCCTCTTAGTGAGCCTGATAGACAAAGATTTGCTTTTAGCCTGCCCTCAATTAATCTAATTAGGCCATATCAGAGGTTCCAATGGAAGGTTCTACCACAAGGAACGAAAAATAGCCCTACTCTTTGTCAAAAATATGTGGATCAAGCTATAAGTCAAGTTAGAAATGCGCATGCTGGTGTTTATCTTGTTCATTATATGGATGACTTATTATTATCTCATAAAGATAGGGTTTACTTACAACAGGTGTTGCAAGATTTGGTTGCTGCATTGGAAGAATATGGGCTAAAAATAGCCCCAGAAAAGATACAAATCGATCCTCCCATTAACTACTTAGGAAGGACCATACATAATCAGTATATTACTCCTCAAAAAATTCATCTAAGAACCACTCATTTAACCACTTTAAATGATTTTCAACAACTGTTGGGAGATATTAATTGGGTTCGACCCTATCTAAAGTTGTCCACTAATGAACTATCACCATTATTTAATATATTAAAAGGAGATCCTAATCCTCGCTCACCTCGAGTTCTAACAGTAGAAGCCCGGTTAGCTTTAAAATTGGTAGAAGAAGCTTTAAATAATAGTTTTTTACAAAGACTTAATTATACATTACCTTGGGACCTGATTATATTAGCTACTCTAAATTCTCCTACTGGTTGCTTATGGCAAGAGGGACCCTTAGAGTGGATACATCTTCCACACACTCATAGGAAAAATGTTCCTTCATATCCCTCCTTGGTGGCTTTGATATTTCAAAAGGGGCGACAAAGAAGTAGAGAACTGTTTGGGCTAGACCCCTTCAATATTATAGTTCCTTATAATGCTGAACAAACAAATTATCTTCTTCAAAATAATGAAGAATGGGCTATTGCTTTGACTGATTTTAAAGGTCAAGTTACATATCACTTACCACCACATCCTGTCCTCACATTTGTCAAAGGCCACGAATTCTGTTTCCCTGAAAGGTGTAAACCACAACCACTTTCCCAAGCAGCTCTTGTATTTACTGATGGCTCAGCCAATGGCAGAGCTGTTTACATTGTTAATGGAACAGAATTTACAGTTCAAACTGAAGAAAAATCCGCCCAGAAAACAGAATTAATAGCAGTAATTAAAACCTTTTCATATTTAAAAAATACTCCATTCAATCTATATACTGATTCTCAGTATATCTATAGACTATTTCCTCATATTGAAACTGCTCCTATTCCAATTCAGTCGACTGTGTCACAATTCCTAATAAAACTTCAAACACTTATTCATATTAGAACACAACCTTTCTTTGTAGGACATGTTAGGGCTCATTCAGGTCTACCTGGACCTATTCATGAAGGTAATAATAGAGCTGATCAGTTAACAAAACTTATTTCTATAACCACAATTGAACAAGCTGCTGAATCACATAAACTGCACCATCAAAATGCTTCAGCACTTAGAAAACAATTTCAAATTTCAAGAGAAGAAGCACGAAATATTGTCAGACAATGTTCCTCATGCCCTACTACATTGCCATCTTTGCCCATGGGAGTAAACCCTAGGGGATTAAGACCCAATTGTCTTTGGCAAATGGACGTAACCCATATATCATCCTTTGGGCGACTTTCTTATGTCCATGTAACTATTGATACTTATTCCCATGTCATAATGGCTTCTGCTCGAACTGGAGAAGCATTTAAGGATATAATTCAACATATGTTTTATTGCTTCGCCATACTGGGAAAACCCGTAGAAATTAAAACTGATAATGCCCCTGCTTACTCTTCTAAAGCATTTCAAGAATTTTGTAAAACATTTAAAATTAATCATACCACAGGGATTCCCTACAATCCTCAAGGTCAAGCAATAGTGGAAAGAGCTCATCAGACCTTGAAAACACAAATTACTAAATTACAAAATGGAGAGTTTAAACATAGTACTCCTTATCATATCTTAAATCATGCATTATTTGTTATTAATTTTTTAAATATAAATGAACAAGGTTTATCCCCAATGGAACGCCATTGGTATATGAAACAAGATACTGTTGTACCTTCAGTATATTGGAAAGATCTGTTAACAGGAAAATGGAAAGGACCTGATCCATTAATCTCTTGTGGAAGAGGCTATGCTTGTGTTTTCCCACAGGACGAAACTTCCCCTTTGTGGATACCCGACAGACTCATCAGACATGCAAAGACCCAAAAACCACCAAAAATCCTCCAACACTTCCTCCCTCGCTGCTCACAAACCTAACACCTCCCACGACTCTTCTGAGAAACCTGTCTCTTGAAAATGCTCCATCTACACCCCCACTTTCGCCTGTCTCTAGTTTTTCCTCCTCTTCATCTTCTACTCCACCCCCTCTCACTGACTTTATACAACCCTCTACAAATCTCAACAACTCTTCATCTCGAGACAAAGTGCAGTGGAGAAGCCGGAGATATACTCCTTATTCAAGAACCCATCGAACCATTGCGGCTGAGCCCCCAACTTGGGGCCAACTCAAAAAACTTACTCATCTGGCTCACACCTTAACCGTGGATCAACATATTCCCGTAAATGCGGGTACTCTTTTTGTGGCTATGCTCGCTATTATTTCCTGCCAGGTATGCATTGTTACGGCTGATATACATTGGGCTTATGTCCCAAAACCTCCTATATTTCACCCCGTCACCTGGGAAGATCCTTCCCCCTCTGTATTTACTAATAATTCTGCATTACTGGGGGGCGAAACCATATTTTGGAACCCTCAGGGCTTTAATTCTAATTATTCCTATTCTGGTATGTCAGATAATCCTCCTATTTGTATTCAATTAAGAAATTTGCAAAAAACTATCCCTGGCTGTATTCCTTTTGGCTTCAAATCAATGATTACTGACTCACCTAATGGAAATCAAAACCAACAGCCTTACAGATTATTATGGGCTCTACGCCTCATCCTTCCAGAAAAAAACTGACTTTCTTAAGGGTATCCCAAAAGTACACACTCCTCTTTTTCCTACCTGTGATAAGTCGCCTCCTGAGAATTCTAAGAGCAATCAAGATTGGGCTATGATTGACCCTTCAAAAGGATTTCCTATTTGGAGAAATTGTATGTATAATTCACAAGTTGTATATGCTCTGCCTGAAATGTCTGCACGTCTTATTGATTGTAGTATTTTAAATCCTGAAGATGATTATCGCCAATATTTACAATCAGCTGGATATCGTTTTAATTGGCAAGATGCCTTAGTCCCTCTCCCACAAAAAGTTAATCGTTGGCATATAAATGGATGGGTTCCCCCTATTCTTTCTACCTTCACGGGTAACATACATCCATCTTTGTGGAGACTGGCAACTGCTGCCGGCAATGTCACTTTGTCCCGTCCTTTTAATAATGAGAGTTTTGATATTCAAGCTTGTGTACCTGCTCCATATGTGTTATTAATTAGCCGCAGCAATCACTCTAGTATTGTTATAGAAAACAAGAAAACACATTATGTTAGTTCTTGTGAAGATTGTATACTGACCAGTTGTATAAACCCTGCAATTCCTGTTGAAAGTATGATGATTTTACAACAGCCAAAATATATTATGATTCCTGTACATTTACAAGAAGATTGGTATGATGATTCAGGCCTAGAAGCCTTAAAACAGGCTTCTGCTATTTTATCTCGAGCCAAACGGTTTGTAGCAGCTTTAATACTGGGGATTTCCGCTCTCATAGCTTTAGCAACTTCTCTTTCACTTTCTACTATGGCGTTAACACAACAGATTCATACTGCAAACTATGTAGATAATTTAAGTAAAAATATTACTTTAGCCTTAGCCACACAAGAAGCCATTGATAGAAAATTACAACAAGAAGTTAATGCCCTTGAAGAAGCAATTTTATATATAGGACAAGAAATCACTAATCTCAAAGTGCGACTTGCTTTGAGATGCCATGTAAGTTTCAAATGGATTTGTGTTACTCCAATGCCTATAAATACTACCATACATAATTGGGAAAAAATCAAAAATCATATCCAGGGCATATGGAATCATTCCGATTTGAGTTTTAATATTGACAAATTACATATGGAAATACAAGATATTACAAATGCAGAAAAAGATTTTTCCTCTTCTCAAACAGCCAAACAATTTATTGATTCCTTAAATTCCTTTATTCAAAAGCATAGTCTTAAAAACATTCTGTTAAACACGGGTATTTCTTTATGTTTATTCTTGATTTTGTTGTTCTTTCTTCCAGTCATCTTCCGAATCTTAAATCAAGCTATCCAAAAGGTGGCTTCAGATCTTCATCTGGCAAAATTAAAAAATAAAAAAGGGGGAGATGCTGGGAGCCAGGCTGCAAGGGCGGCCCCTCTGCACCCACTGCCCCCAGCATAAACATCGAAGAATTCCTGAAAAGTCAGGAGGAGCCAGGCTGCAAGGGCAGCCCCTCTGCACCCACTGCCCCCAGCATAAACATCGAAGAATTCCTGAAAAGTCAGGAATATCTCTGTCATCTGTGTTATGTGTCTGTTTCATTTTCAGCCTGTGTATAGCAGAATGCATAAGCATAAAATTCCATTATAGATTTAGGGACCTTTGGAGGGGGGGCGTCCTACTCATAATCCCCTGGTAAAATCCCGGGTAGGGACAGCCCGTGTATTACCTGAGGATCAACATGAAGTTGTCTTAGGGGGAGAACGAATAGCTCAACTATGGAAAACAAAAACAGGATGGTGGAATCCTGGTATTTACCGAGGCCCTTTTTGTGATTAAACCACCACCCACACATGATCCCATAAAAGTGGAAAAACAAAAGGCAGTGAGTTCTCTCAGCCAATTTCTCAGCCAATTACAGGTCAACCTTCTCGTCTACCCCGCTCACTGCTGCGCTTGACTGGTCTTTGGGTATAGAGATTGGGCTAATTGTCCTTGGCATAATCGTGGACAATATGACGTAACCCAAAGTGGCTGGACTTCAAGAACTTGACCACCCTGGACAAGATGGACAAAGCCTATGTGGCAATGGTTTTGCAAAAAGATTAATTGTGATAAAAACTGTGGAAGGTATTGCAAGATTAAGCATAAGTGTAAAGCAGTATGAAGTCAATTGTTACTTTAAATCAACTAAACAAAAACTCATTGTATTTGTGTGCGTATGCGGAACTGTACTATGTGTCACTTGGAAAATTATGTCTCTAGAAAATGATGTTATCTATGATGATTATATCTTGTACTGCCCCTTTGTTGATCATGCGATGTTATGCTTTTGTAAGCTTATGATATAAAAGACCATGTAAAAAATAAAGAGCAGAGGCTTCTTCTTCTGCAAAATGAAAATATAAGACACTCTACCTCTCATTCTTTTTCGCCGAACTCTACCCCTCCTCTGGTGACCCTGTTCATTGCTGAGGCTGGCCCCCGGCACCTGAGGGAACAAGGGGAAGAAATTACTACAAAAGGAAATATAACTGTAGGAGATATCCACTTAACAAGAGCTGTAACCCTAGTTAAAGGTACCCTATTACTGATAAACCACGGGAGGGACCCAGGAGCATAAACCCTGACATTCTTTTTTTCCCACTCTGTCCTCCTAACATTTATCTAGCACTTCCTGTTGGCCAGAGAAGAAGGAGGCCTGGTTGAGGAATACCATGGAAGCCCGCCATGGAGGAGAAGAGTGAGAATAGATATGAAGGGCTGAGAGGAGTATATCTAGCTCACTTTCCCACTCTTTATTTAATTGTTTTTCTAGGTAAGATGGTGAACACTCCTATTTTGGAAAAAGAAAACACAGGAGAAAAAAGTAAATTATCTTCCAACTTGTTTGCACACTTAGTATTTATTGACTACCACTCTGAGTCAAACATTAAAGTAGATCTGGGGATAAAGAAGTGAAGAAGGCAGGTACAGCTTTGCTTCTCTGTGGCCTATTTAAAGAGCTCTTGAATGGAAGAGCCAGGTGGTTTGGTTTTAATGGGTGTATCAACAGTTTGTGAAACCAGAATCAATAGTTGGTTAGCAGCCATACCTCTTAACCACTGCTCCGCCCGGGTTCCTTGTATACGGATACGTATATGTATATGTGTGTGTGTATATATATATATATACACTTATACAAACACACACTTGTGTATATGTGTGTGTTTGTGTCGTTTTTGTTGTGTGTTGAGTGGTTGATTCTGACTCACAGCAACCATATTTGACACAGTAGAACTGCCCCATAGGGTTTCCTAGGCTGAAATCTTTATGGGAGCAAATGGTCAGGTCTTTTCTTCCGCAGAACGACTGGTAGGTTTGAAGCGCCAACATTTTGATTAGCAACCGAGTGCTTAACCATTGCACCACCAGGGATTCACACACAGACATATATGAGTTCTCTAACATTTCTTGCTGGCTGAGAAGGAATTTATAATGTGATGAGCTCCCTGTGCCTGGATGTCCTCCAGCAAATGCCCAGTGACCACTTGTCACAAAATGTTGTAGATGGGATTACAGCATCAATGGAAGAAGCTGGATTAGACAGCCTCGTTGGTTCTAATCTTTTTGTAAAATAGAAAAAGCATATTTTTTCTCTTCCTGTATGCCATGAAGGAAAACAGTTTATTTATTAAAATGCTTTGGTCTTATTTGAAAACACAAAATATGAAATGCTTATCACTCTGCTATTAAGAATGTTGTCTTTACAGGACAATCCCAATATCTGTGTTCATCATCAGCACTGAAACGAAAGAAAACAGGATGAACGTGGCTGATTTAATTCTAATAGGACTTACACAGAATCCTCAGATGCAGAGAGTTCTAGTTGTTGTTTTGTTTATCACCTACATTGTCACCGTACAGGAAACCTGCTCATTGTGGTCACCATAATCTGCAGTCAGACATTGAAATCTCCAATGTATTTCTTCCTGGCCTTCTTATCTTTGATAGATGCCTGCTACTCCTCTTCCATACTTCCTAAAATGCTAGCTGACTTGCTCTTTGAGACAAAAACCATCTCCTTCAATGGTTGCATGACACAGATCTTTATTGAACATTTCTTAGGTGGTTCTGAGTTTGCCCTCCTTGTGGTCATGGCCTATGACCGTTATGTGGCCATCTGTAGACCTCTGCACTATGTGACCATCATGAAGCACCATGCATGCTGCCTTTTAGTGGGGGTGTCTTGGCCAGTGGGTTTTTTCCATTCTCTTGGACAAATTCTTGTCACTTTCTGGCTCCCCTTCTGTGGCCCCAACATTATGGATCACTTCGTGTGTGACATCTTCCCCCTGATACAACTTGCCTGCACAGACAATTTCCTTGTTGGTCTCCTGATTGCTGCCAATGGTGGGGTAATGTCTGTGATTACCTTTGTAATGTTGTTGGTATCCTATGTCTTCAGCCTGCATTCGTTGAGGATTCACAGCTCTGCAGGAAGGAAAAAGGCCCTCTCTACCTGTGGTTCCCACATCACTGTTGTTGTCTTGTTCTTTGTGCCCTGTATTTTTATGTATATGCGACCAGTAGCCACCTTCTCCATGGATAAAGCCATAACTGTATGCTATACCCTTGTCACTCCCATGTTAAATCTCATTATCTACACAGTAAGGAATGCAGAAGTAAAAAATGCCATCAAAATGTTACTGAAAAGAAATGGAATTTCAGATAAGAAATGACCCAATATGAAGATTTTATTTCTATCATAATCTTTATAGTTTTATGTTACATATATATGTTTGTGGGTTTGTGTGTGTGTGTGTGTATATATGTATATATATGCATATATATATGTATATATATAGCTCTTTTCCACCTATGTCACTTAACTCCCATAGAACCTTTGCCCAAGAATGGCATGGAGGTGGTGTCTGACCTCCTCTAACTTCACAAGGGGAAAGGAGAATCAAAATCAACAGCCCAAACCTGATTCTTGGCGGGAGTCAGGCGTGCCTCCTTTCTCCGCCATCTTTACTAATTCTGTTACCATGCAGAACTAGACTAGACAGGTGTAAGGGAATCTAAAGAAATCTCTCTCCTCACCACTTTAGTTGCTTAGTAGAGATTAGGTGACAATTTAATGGGTCACTGTGAATGGATTTCAATCTTTTAGGAGAATGGGCAAAATGACCTTGTAAGTACATGTTAATTTGACTAA